>NC_142271.1:1251201-2502403 GCF_052056855.1 Sturnus vulgaris
GCAGCAGCACTGGAGAACACACAGGGAAGATTCCTTGCAGGGAGAGTGGTCCATGCTGGCACTGATGGCAGTGCCCTGGGAGTGCACCAGGACACAGGCACGGCACAGAAGAAGCCTGTAAAATATTTTTCCTTCTTCTGTAGGTCATTCCTATATTTATGTTGCTCTTGAATGCTCACAGCCCTAAGACAAGGATTTTCTGAACAATTCAGTGACCATGCTTGGTAGGAGTTACTGAAATAAAGGAAGATATCATTTACTTGCCTTAACAAGGCTAGGGAGAAAAAAAAAAAGCACCTCTGAAGGGGAAGAGGGACATCTCCATCTCCCTCCTTGCACCTTCCCCTGTTCAATTCGCTGTGGAAACCTGCTGTCACTGTAAGGCAGCTGTCACTCACCTCAGCTCTATTTTGGACTCTGATACCTGCCTGTTCAGAGAGGAAGAAACTCTTCCCACAGTTCTTGGACAGCTGCATGCTGGAACAAATGTATCTGCAGGACCAGCGATTCAGAAAACTGGTTTTAAGGCCCGAGCAGGGGCGTGGGATTAAAGGCAATCAGCTAGTCCCCATACTGGCACTAAGCAATCGTGCTGTGTTAAAAGAGGCACCTCTGTCCTTTGCTCCAGTCCCTTCTCTGCCCCACTGGGGACCATGGAATGACAAGTTACTGCTGTGAAGAACATCAACACAATTACAAGGCACTGGACAAGGTGTCTGATATACCACCTGCCAGTGCCCGGGCCCGTCTCAGGGTCCTTTCCCTGCTGCTCACCCAGACGTGCTCGTGTCCTGGGTCCTTGCATCTGGCTCCGCAGCTCGGGCCGAAGGTGGAATTTCTTGGCTTCGTCTACGAGGTCTCTGCACTGCAGGCTGCAGCGTATAAAAGGCTGGGGAGAAACATGAGTCACTGGTACATGCAATGTATTTTAAGAAACCTCAGAAGAACTGTCCTAAAGCCAACTCTCATCAGCTCAGACAGCATGAAAAGGACTTGTGTGCGGGAAATGCAAAGGCAACTCAGACTGCAGCTGAGAAGATATGGCTCCATCCTCACAGTCTGGCACTGAAGGCTCCTTAAGGAAAATGGCTGCATTGGAGCACTAAGGAAAAGCCACTTCTGCTCCATTTAAGCCAGCAGAAGTATGACTAGGAAGCGGAACTGGCAGTGAAACAACACTTGATCTGCCCCATATACTTGCCCTGCACCTGCCATTGGAGAAGAGATGGGGAGCACAGCACAGTGAAACTGTTTAGCTGATTTACTGCCCTGATCACTGAGCACACGGGACATGCAGTTGTGAAGAGGCAACAGAAGCACTGAGGTCTTCTTGAAGAGTGAGGGGCATCCAAGGACAGCCTCATCTTGCACAACACTGTGTAATTCCCTCCCTTAGGCCAGGGCCTGGACCAACCTCCCTTCAGCTCAGCACTCATTTTCCCTTGGGTGTGGAGTGTACATGCTGCTTCAGTAAGTTCAGATTTACTGTAGACACACACATTTAGAGAGCTAAGGAATTACAGCTTGGAAATTCTTTTCAGGCCTGGATTTCTCCTGACTCTCAGCTCCATTCCCAGGCTGACAAGCTGACTGCAGCTTCAGTTAGGGAGGAGTCTCCCAGGGTGATAATATGGTGACAAACAGAGTGGAATTCATAATAAAGATTAACACCTGGTGTCTTTCCTGTGGGATACAATCCTGAGGTGCTGTCCCAAGGATGTTTTTCCCAATTGTCCAATGAACTACTGTCCTGTCCTAGCTGCACATAACACACTTTAAATACAAGTTATCCATACAATAAAGTTGGCCTTTTTTCCACAAAAAGGTCCGTGTGTGTTGCTGTCCTTTCTCTCTCTTTGCAGCACAGTAACCACAATTTACCTCTACAGGTTCCTGGTGTCTGTGTGAAGCAGCCACATGGGGCCAACACTCCACTGTCCACACTGTCCCAAGCTGAGGAAGTGCCACCAGCGTGCGGCACTTCCAGGCTGGAAAGGTCACCCTGCACATTCATTCTGAGAACTGAGGGCTGTACACACTCAGTCTCAGGCTGGATTTGGAACAGATCTATTTGTTTGGTACCAGTCCCTTATCCATTAGCTTCAGTTTCAGTGAAGTGGACCATGACAATCTGACTGAACACCCTTTAGCTCTGGCACAACCAAACACAACAGCCCATTAGGTTGTCCTGGTTTAATAACTTCCATGATCTATCACATCTGAGATGATTGTTGCTAAACCAGCCTTTTCCTGACATACAGAAACTGTCATTCACCATTCTGCATCTGTCAGGTGACAAGGGCTAGTAACGCTTGAGTACATCCTATCACCATCTAACCTGAAGGCTGGTTTGACCTTCTCAGGGCCTTCTTTTGAAATCTTGCCCGGGGTCAGCACCATTTCCTGTCTGGAATTAAACTTGCACTGAAAAGCTTAACTGTCTCTTTGCATCATCCCCATTTTGGGTTGCCTCTGCATCATCCCAGAACACAAAGCAGCAGCGTTGGCTCTTGGCTCTGTGCTGATCCTGAACCCACACAGCTGCTGTGTTTCTCACTCAGAGCTACTTGCTGGCCATCTGCACCTCCGACACCTTCTGAGGAGCCATGACCTCCCTGAGATCAATGCCAGCATTCTTCAACCTGGGGAAGGGGACCTGCTAGCACTCAGGAATGAAGGCAGAAAGCACTTGTTGGAGACTGTAACAGATGACAACACAAAGGTGCTGTGGATATCTGCAGAGACAGCTGACTAATTAACGACTCTGCAGAGGGCACCCTGCAGCCGTGACTGCCAGCACAGCACGCACTGCTCGGTGTGACAGCGGCCCTGCGGCTGAGCAGGGACAGCTCCACAGTGTCAAAACAAACAGCAGCAGCAGAGAAAGAGCTTTGAGCACATCCAGTGTCCAGCAGAGCAGGCAGGAGCAGCAGTGAGCGCGGTACCTCGGTGTCGATGACGTCAGTGATGTAGCGCGGCGTGAGCAGCGGCATCCGCACGTACTGCAGCAGCTCCGGCAGCGACGCCTCTCGCTCCTTCTTGGAGTGCTTCACCCAGTTGATCACGGCCTCGAACACCGGCTCCTCCGAGTCCACCTGCCAACAGGAGCCACATCCTCATCAGCTGCCAGCACAACACCGGAGCTACTGCCACGAGCACACAGCATCGAGCGAGCAAGGGAGCAGGACCCTTCAGCTATGAGTCCCTCAGGGAAACCCCCATAAGCACAGTGAATTCTCTCACTTCCTTTTCCTTAAACCTGTGTTTGCTTTTTCCCCTGCAGCTGAGATCAACAATGGGCAGCCCAAGTCCCAGAGCAGCCAGTGTGGAGTAGAGCCTGGAGCTGACAGCTCCATCCACTGACCAGTGGGAACTCACAGGGCAGCTCCTCCAATTCTCGGAAGCAGGAGCTGTGGTCCTGCAAAATCCAAAGTCCTATCAGAGAGATGATTAGATCCAGGTTTCCTTTCCAGAGCCAAGTGTCTGGCTTAGGCCCCAGCAGCCCTGTACCTATGCACTGCCCCTCACACACTCCAGCCAGAGCAGGAACATTTAAGGTATCTTTTTATTTCAAAATAAAAATATTTAAGGTATCTTATTATTTCAATCCACCTTTTAAAAACCACATATGATTTCAGAGTGGAGAATCCCAGGGCATGAATGTTAATGTTTATTTCTACTGTTTATTTTATCACTAGTTTATTTCTGTCTCCATTTAGGACTGGCATATGCTGGTGCTTACACCACTTCTGAAGATTACGCTGACTAAACCATCCAAATTTGATATTATTAGAGAACCACAGGTGCTTTAGACACCTATGATTACCAAAAGCAAAAGAATTGTAAGAATCTCAACTATATATTACTTAGACCTAGTTTTATTTTTGTACATCTATCAGATCACCCAAAGTAAAAGGAAATCAGACATTAATTTATTATCACAAAGTCTGTTAACTGAGACTAAATATGAAGATAAAAGAGCCTGTGATTAAAGGACCGAGCCTTCCCACCAGCCTATGCCTGGTCCCCTTTGAGGTCCAGTTTGAAGCTGTCAGGCAGAATGTTTTGAAGCAGGGAGGCACAGAAGTTAATTATGTAAGGCATTCTTCTATGCCATTGTTTTATATTTGTTACAGTGTAATTTGGAATGGCCTCTTTCTCTTGGAATTACAAGGAAAGGACAATTAGAGCTCACAAAAGGAGAGCAGACTACTGTATTGTTTCCAATTCTCCCACCTCCCCTTTAAATGCAATAATCCTGTGTTGATTTATTCCCTCCTGAACTGAATGTCCTCAGATATATATAACAGTTTTACTGTTCATTAAATCATTTGTATTTTCTGATAAATGATGAGTAACACTAAATGCAGGATCACAGTGAGGACCTGTCATTGCACTTCTTGAGCAGCCCAGAGATTTTGAGGGTGTTCCCTCACCACACTCTTGATTCCACACAGCACCTCTGTGTGTGGAACAGCAGGAGAGTTGCTTCTTATCCCAGACTGGTTTGCGTTGGAAGGGACTTTAAAGCCCATCCCATTTCACCCCCTGCCATGAGCAGGGACACCTTCCACTGTCCCAGGCTGCTCCAAGCCCTGTCCAGCCTGGCCTGGGACACTGCCAGGGATGGGGCAGCCACAGCTGCTCTGGGCACCCTGCGCCAGGACCTCAACACTCTCACAGGGAAGAATTTCTTCCCAACATCAAATCTAAATCTCTCCTCTTTAAAACTGTCACCCCTTGTCCTATCACTCTCTACCCATGTAAAAAGTCACTCTTCCTCTTTTTTATAAGCCCCTTTATAAGGTCTCCATGGAGCTGTCTCTTCTCCAGGTGAACACCCCCAGCTCTCGCTCTGGCTCCAGAGCAGAGGGGCTCCAGCCCTCAGAGCATCTCTGTGGCCTCCTCTGGACCCTCTCTAACAGGTCCACGGGTTTCTTGTGCTAAGAACCCCTGATCTGGACACAGCACTCCAGGTGAGGTCTCACAGGGACAGAGAAGAAAGGGAGAATCCCCTCCCTTGTCCTACTTATCATATATTCTAAAGGCAGGGCCGTGCATGCCCAACACACTTCCTGCTGCAAGGTCTGAACCAGCTCTTCCAATCCTCAAGGAATGTAATTTTTCCTGAGCAAATCATCCAAGAAGCTTGGCTGGGTCATTCTGAAGTTCCTCATTATTTTCTGCTCCCAGCCCAGAAGCTGCTCTCAGTATCATCACAGCCCACAGGTCAGCCTATCACAGCACAAAACTGCAGCTTATCAAACACCGAACACACTCAGCCTCCTCCACTGCAGAGCCCAGCTGGAGCCAGGTCCTTCACCACTGTCTCATATGCTCTTTCTCAAGCAGCCTCATTAACATGGGCATGTTAGCATAGCTAAAGACCACTTTCAAGGAATAATCAACATTTCTCCTCTGGCTACCCCTGTACCAGCTTTTTAGGAATCCCACCAAAGACATCCCATACACTGCTTTGCTTCCAAGCATCCCTGATCCCCTGAACTCTGAGCAGTGATTGCTTCAAGCCTTTCAACTGCAGTGAACATCAGCTCTAGACAAAATCCACCTCAATAAGTAATTGAACGCTGTCCTCATTACCAGGGAATGTTCAAGTTATTAATAAAAAAGTTGGAAAAAAGTATTTGACATGTTCCAGTCACACAGCACATCCTTCAGAAGCTCACCTTCAGGGAACCAAATCTCCCTCTCACTCCCTGCAGAGTCAGAGCACTCTGCACCATCCCAGGATTCCTTGTGCTGCTGATCAGCAGGCAAACAGAAGGTAAAGCCTGGGGCTATTTCTGAAATGTAGGCATTGAGATAACTTATTTTCTGAAGGGAAAGGAGGGAATGAAGGGCCAATAACTCTGCAAAGGGAACTAACTCACTGTGATTGACTTGCAAGAAACATTTGTGTGACAACAAATTCTTACAGAGAAGCTATATGGTATTGATAGAATTACAAACTAGCAAAAATAAAAATAGATGCCTCTTGAAAATTAAACTTCAAATTCAGGAACTGTGTGAGGAGTCCACCCCAGGAGTATGAACTAAGTACTGACTGGTTTCAATGTTTTACTTCAATGCTTTGCACAGCAATGGTACTTTTCAGGTTTTACCTGAATTTCATCACACTTGATGAGCTTTTCAACCTCTTCTTGATTTAAGAGGATAAACTCTTCATGCTGAACCACCTCTGGAAAATGTTTCTGGCTGAAGACCTCTGCAGCTTGCATTAGATCCACACAATTGTGTGTCTCAGCAAAATCCCGAATGCCCAAACAATTTGATGGATCCAGCTGGCTTTCTAGAAACTCACAGCAAGCTTGTTTCACACCTACGGAAAATCGGAGGGGTGAATGAGCACTGCACGCTTACTATCAATCCACTGCTTTGGCAAGGGTTCAAAAAAGAAAGTTCTGAGCAATAATGAAAATCCAATTCAAATAAAAAGTAAAAAGAAACACACACATGCATGTATTGCTTTGGAGATTGTGGAGACACTTGGAGCAGCCATACCACGTGTTTGGGCTGGTTTGAGCTCTGGGTGTTCTATTCCAATGAAAAAATGACATCAATCTGATACTAGGAAGACTCCAATGTGAGCTGTACTCAGCTTCATGGATTATAAACCACTAATGTGTCTGCTAGTGGATATGGAACCAGATTTCTAGATCTATGATAACTTTTGGGTAAGTTGTGTGGGATTTGTCTGGGACAGATCCATAGATGCATGTGCAATGACAACAACCAGTCTGTTACTGACCCAGACATACTGTGATGGCAGGTCAAATGACATCTAGGATTGCTTATTATAGTAATGTAACTGAGCTGTAAATTGATGTGTTATACAGCTCACAATTCCTCTTGGGAATATTCCTGCAGAAGTACAGTTGCCCAAAGAATGGAACCTGCTTTACCATTTTGTTTTGCATCCAAATCCCTTCCTCTACCAATGAGACCACAGCACACAAGAAAAGAGAAGTTTGACGTAACAACTTATAAATCATTCCTCCCCAGATCTCTCTTCCATGCACAGAAGGTCAAACAAACCAAATCTCTAAACAGCAGCAATGATGCAATTTGTGCTAATCCTTGAATTACCTTTCAGCTGAAGCAGACATGCTGCTGGCAGCAATTCTTGGACATTTTCTACTGTCACATGCACAGTTTCTGTATATACAAAGTCCAGCAGGATTTCCATGGTGGAGGCTGTCAGGCCCTGGATATCCACACAGGGTTTATCTTTCTCTGAGAGCTGTAAATTAAAAGAGAGACATAGCTTTATTTTTCATTAATGTGATCAGAAAGCCCACAACACTCAGCAGGTTTGAAAAGAACATCTGTTAGAGGTTTCAATACAGATTTGTTGTTTCTATTCTGGTGCTCACTGAAAGGATATAGGGAAGGAGGGAATTCCCCTACAGAATTCACTTACAGAATGAGTAAGAGACAAAGTTCTTTATGGATCAAAAGGACAGTCACACTGCACAGTAAAACCTGAGATCTGAGTCAGCAGAGATTACATGTGTCACTTTTGCAAGACAACTAAAGTGTCTCTTCCATGCAGTACTCCAAGGGAATTCCTCTCTGAGCTGGATGTGTGTGACACCCTGCAGCTCACATGGAGTCCCCACCTAAGTGTTGGCCCAAACCAGGTTCTTTCACCCGGTGTGAAAGAGGCCAGTCCACACCCAGAGTCCAGGTATTTGATTCATTTCAGTTCAGCACAGAGAGGGGGCTGGGGGCCAATACCCAAAGCCAGCACATGACTGGAAAAACTGTTTACTATTTATACATCTTAGCAAACAAAGGCATTAATGTTCATTGGCTACAAGCTACCTAGTTCTCTTATTGATTAGCCTTCTATCTTCTATTGGTTAACGATTTCCTTGCTTCCTAGACTAATTAGTCCCATGCTCAGTCTTTCTCTTCCTCTGGGTCAGGGGACTTCTGGAGTTGGTGGCTGTGAGTCAGTGATCACGACATGACCCTGCTAGAATTACCTTCTACCCATTCAGAGCTGAATTCAGCACAGCTGCTGAGCTGGATTTATCAATTTCTTTCTTATTTTGAGAGTTTTGTCAAGTGTCTCTGTGGCCCAGAAATTTGGCATCTCTGTGACCCCTATAAGTAGGACATCCTTTCTGCCTGAGCTTTGGTAACTTCCCCCTGGGCATGTCCACCCCTAAACTTGAACAAGTCAATTCTACTGACAAGTAATCTTCCTTTCCAACACTTGGACATGTTCACTACTCCACTCTAAAACCAAACCAAAGAAAAAGTCTTCTCAACTCTTCAGTTTCCCAATTCACTCTTCAAGCTTATGGTGAACTTCATTCCTAAAATGAAATTAAGTAAAATGATAGTTTGTGCAGTGATGGCACTTACACAATCCAGACTTTGTCCCCTGACTATTTTATCACCCCTGTGATTAATTTTAGAATAATTATTTTTTCCAAGGAACATTACCCTCTCAACGGTCAATCTTTGTGAACAGCAAATTCTGTGAATCCATCAAATTTGCACAAAACATTACATTTCACAAAGCATCATTTTCGTGGTTCAGTGCCTCCAGAGCTGCTGGCAGAGCACGCGATGATTCCTGACCAATGGACTGGCTGGGGGCTCACTGATCACACCCTGCACATTGCTGCCAGCTCAGCAGCAAGGCTGCACCTCAACAGATAATGATCTTCCTGTGGCACACTGCAAAACCAGCCCCTGACTTCTGGAGCAGTCAGCACCAGTGCAAGCACAATGCAGGTGAAAGCCCGTGGCTTCTCTTGCCAAGAATGAGCCTGAAGTTGGTACAGCCAGTTGGACAGAGGCTCAGGGAGCAGAAAGCATGGCCAAAGCACCACCACTGAGCTGCAAATCTGCCACAGCTGGGGAAAAAAGGAGGTGATACAGAACACAGAAAAGAGCAGTGGAAGAAGCACTCCATGACACAGCAGAGATGTCTGCTGGGACTGAGCCCTGCCTATGATGCAGAGATTCACTTGCACTAGAGAGGTACAGGAGGTAATGGTGATCCTTGAAGGAATTTAAGGGAAGAGGCCTTTCAAATTTGTTGACTCAGTGAACAAACCTTATGGCTTCCAAAGTTGGGAAGGAACAGCAAATTACCTTGTCTGACCTGTTGTGTGACAGGCCAGGCATTGCATTCAGAAAGCTAAAACCAGTTCCTGCCTTGGGCCAGACAAAACATTCCTCAATCAAGACTAAGATATTTGTACCACAAAGGACACAAATGCCACCAACGTTCAGAAATGATCAGACAAGATGGATGACTCCAATAAGCAAATGGAGACGTTGACCATACACATTTAGGATCAAAGATGTTACAAACTTCTATTGATCTCCTGACAGCTGTAAGCATCAGTTCTTCACACATCAGCCTAGAGCTGATAAAGAAGCTCCTGACCCACAATCAGTCATGCACATACTCTCTTTATACTGCTGACCACAACACAAACCATGAGGACAACACTAATACTCTACAGATGATTACTTCCTGCTTCCCTTGTATTTCTGCTAGACTCCACAACTTGGTTATTTTGCTCAGCTTACTCACATGCTAAGCTTGCCTAGAAGGAAGGAAGTATTTAATGTAACTTCACCTCATGTGTGTGATGCAGAATTGGGATCCTAACATCATACCTTAAAGAAGGATCTCATTGTGAAGACAACTTGATTCTGAACACAGAATCATGGAGTGGTCTTGCTTGGAAGGGACCTTCCATGGACTGTCTCTGTCAGTTTGAAGCCATTCTCCTTTCTCCTGTAACCCCAGTGAAAACAGCCTAATAGCCTCTCTCCATCTTTCTTGCTGTTGGTTCCCTTCAGGTACTGGAAGGCCCTCCAGGAGCCTTCTCCAGACTCAACAATCCCAATTCTCCCAGCCTTTCAGGCTCATGAGGACTCTGAGCTGAGCTCCAGCCTGTGTGTGCAGCATTAGAGAACTGCCTGCAGTGCTCAGTGCTGGGCTGCTGGGACACAGACAGTCCCTCATTCATCCATGCAGCTCCATACTCGGATTCAGAATGCAAAATCATGGTCATACAATGCTAACCAACACACAGGCCAGGCAGCTTTCCTCTCCAAGGTGTTCACTGTTTACCTTCAAGGTTGTTCAGTGGCACCAGACATCTCTGCAGTCAGAATTTCAGATTGTTTTCCCACTCTGTTGTTTAGTATCAGAGCTTTGCTCACTCTCCCTGAAGGGAGCAAAGTAGCCAGGGATTGTTACTCACTCATACAAGCACATTTTTAACATCATAGGAAGTGTGCTGCAGTACACATCCCCAAATCAACTGCAGCATCCAGGAAAACAACTAAGGAGAGTGACTTCGAGGCCTCAGGAGTTTTACCTCAAAATGCCCAAACTGCTGAAAGCTTTAAGGCAGGGGCTGCAGGTTACATGTGCCTCTTCCATTCCACAAATCATTGTGCTGGGATTGGCTTGGGAAGAGTTAATTTCCTTCCAGTGCCTGGCATGTACTTTGCTGCCAGTGACTGTCATGGGGCTGTATTTTGGATTTGTGCTGAGTGTAGGACTGATAATGGAGATGTTTTTGTTATTGCTGAGCAGTGGTCACACAGAGCCAAGGCCTTTTCTGCTTTTCCTACTGCCAGGCTGGAGAGGGGGCTGGGGGTGCATGGGAAGCTGGGACAGATGACCCACAGTGACCAAAGGCACGCTCCAGACCATGGACATCACACTCAGTATAGAAAGTGGGGGGCAGGAGGAAGGAGGGGAGGAATGTTTGCAGTGATGGTGTTTGTCTTCCCAAGTCCCTGTTACATGTCATGGAACTCTGCTCTCTGTGGGATGGCTGAACACCTGCCTGCCCATGGGAAACAGGGAGTGAATTCCTGATTTTGCTTTGTTTGCCTGTGTGGTTTTTGCTTTCCATATTAAACTGTCTTTATCCCAACCCATGAATTTTCCAGCTTTAACCCTTCTGACTCCCTCCCTGATCCTGCTGGTTGGGGAGCAAACAGGAGGCTCTAAGGGGCTTGGCTGCTGCCTGGAGCTAAACCACAACAATCATGCAGGAGAATAGGTCTAAAATTTTGCAACTCCTTTCTTGCATAAGGCTACTTCTTGTTTTTGCCTTTACTAATGCAGATACACCGAAGTGTACTGGAATAAGCCCCAATTTCTGCTCACAGGGGAAGAGAAATGCTGGCATGACAGTGCTAATGTATGGCTCACTGTACCCTGGACACCAATCACAGCACAGGGAAGTTCACCGTGTAAGAACCTGGAAACAACAGCTGTTTACTTTCAGAATAATATTTCTCTGTTCTGGGGGAAAGAACCCTTCAATTTCTAGAACACAGCCTCTAAGAGAAGACAGAACAGTTTCTTTCTGAGGTGGAGCCAGTGATCAGCTCTTTAAAGATCCCAAGTTATGTTAACTTGGCTAGACAAAGACAAATACCAGTGCACAACCAAGATCTAGGGGAGATAAAACTGCTCTGCAATTTTCACTACAAGGAACAACCCTGCAGGTAAAACTGATGGCGTTTCAGTTCTCCCACACTGCTCAGCACAGGGGCAAAGCAAAGTATTGTAAAAAGCCTGGGGTTCATCAGGTGATCAGTGGCTTCTCCTCATTCTGTAAAATGGGAACAGAAAATGGGAAGAATTAATACTAAGCTAGACTGAGAACTTTTTAAAATGTTACAAGTCAGAAGTGAGAGAAGGAAGGAAACTTAAGACACAGAGAGGTGAAGGCAGTTCTTTATGACAACAGAATCTGCTGACAGTCTCAGTGTTGCACTGGCCACGCACAGATGTGGCACCAGGAATACTGTGCCATAACCCCAGGATAAAGTGCCAGGAATGCCATGGCATAATCCCGAGATCAATTCTGAACAAAGCCTCGTGCAGCCCAGCCTGGCACATCAGAGCAGCCAAGCAGTGCCCAGACCTGCAGGAGGCAAGTGATGGAGAGCTGAGGAAGCCCTGGCAGGGCCTGGCAGTCCACACACACTCTGAGCTCCCTGGAGGCCCAGCCTGGCCAAACCCTGCACCCACAAGTGCCTGGAGAATGTCCAAGCACTGTCCCATCACAGGCCCCGACACACTAGCTGACACACACAGGAAACATGTCCACTCTGAGGCTTACCAAGCTGCCCCTTCCTGGAAGGAAGCTCTCCCACAAACACTCTGTAATTGTGTGCCCCTTGGCAGGTAGGTCATTTTAGGGTTTCCATAACAAAGAAGTAAGTTTGAAAGAAACACAAACTAAGGAAAAAAATCCCTTACAGCAGAGGCATTGTGGGAACACGAGAGAGAAAGTAATTCTACCTACTGAGCACAGGTGTTTTCCCAGGAAGAATTTAATTTCCTAGGAAGATTTACATGTCTGAATGAAGGTCACTATGATGTTACATTAAGGTGAGTGTAGCAAAGCAAGGAGAGACATCTCAGCTCCAGACCCAAAGCACACCAACCACCAGCCTTTGTTAGCAGCCACAAAGAACGTTCTGGAGCACACAGAGTGACTGAATCTCTGCACACTGCCTAGACAAAGTCCAGAAGCCAAAAGCACTGACAGGAACGTGGAGGCAAACCCAGAGAAGCAGAGATACTCTACTGTACTCCTGAGCACCTAAGGCTACTGGAGAACAGAAAACTTCAGCCTCCAGAGACTGAATTTGCTTTATGTGTTTTCTTCATTTAACAACATTTCCTTTATGCAGAGAAAGAGCACAAATCTGATGAATTTACAAATTTCATAAAGATATGGACAAAAAAATATACTGGTCTATGGTCAGGCCACACATGCATCATTTTGGTTTCTTTGCACAGGACTGTAAAAACTGAGACACCTGCTGCCCTGACAGCACTGAGAGAAGTGGGCACACAGACAGCTCTGCCACAGCCTTCATGCCTGGGTAAAACAAAGAAAAAAATCATTCCCTGCTGCAATGACTCTTGCCTGAGCAGGGAGGGCTTTAGGACCTGTGAGTTACTTAATGTTTCTCCCTGCTAATAGGCAAGGTGGTAAGATAAGGAAAGCATCTTCCATAAGAAAAAGCTGCAAAGATTGACTCAAACTTATAAACACAAAGCCAGGCAAAGCATCTGACGTTTAACAACGAGTGCTAGCTCTAGCTGAAGCTGTGCCTGTCAGTGACTCAGGGAAACTGCACACAGATAGTGCAAGTCTCCCAGGAAGGGCTGAGAGCCAAGGTGCTCACAGGTGAGATGTGCTGAGTGCGGCACCTGGGGCTCAGAGCCACCCCAGCCCCAGTGACACCCCCAGGGCAAGAGACCAGCACAGCCCAGCTCTCAGCCAGTGCCAAGGGGAGCCCAGAGCACGCATCCAACACCCTCCCTTGCACAGAAAGTCTTTCCCAGACTCCCCGGCACGGCTCCCACAGCTCGGCACCAGGGCAGGAAAGATGCCCAGAACCACAGAAACCACAAATCACCACTAGAAAAACAAGTGAATGTATCAGAGTTCTCTGGCTTGGCAAGTCAGCCTGACAGCTCGCTGGGCACAGGGTGGTCACAGGAGACCATCAATCAAGGCCACAGTCCTTGCCAAAACCTCTTAACTCCCCACCAGGTCATAATAAAGCGCTCCGGGGTCACCATAAGAGGACACAGAATCACCTCGAAGGGCTCCAGGGCCACCACGACAGAATCCAGAGGGCTCCTGAGCCAGCATGGGGGGATTCACAGAGACCCATGGGCACCATGGTGGGACCTGGAGCCCATTGAGAAATCCAGGGCCACTGTGGGGAAACCCAGAGAGACCAAGGGCCACCATGGAGAAACCCAGGACCACCATGGGGGATCCTGAGACACCCAGAGCCACCATGAAGGGATCAAGAACCACAACGGGGGCATCCTGAGCAATCACGGGAAGTATCCAGTGGACTCCAGGATCACCACAAGGGGATCCTGGGCCCCCACGGAGAGATCCTGGCCCAGCTGCTGAGCAGCTCAACAGAGAACAGCCCAAGCACTGGGCGGCCCTGCCTCCTCCACCCACGGAGCACCCAGGGCCGGCGGCAGCACCGACCTCGCTGGTGAACATGGCGCAGAAGTAGTCGCTGCAGGCGGCCAGGACGATGCGGTGGGCCGGGAAGTCCTTGTGCTCCACGCGGAGGGTGACGTCGCAGAGCGTGTTGCTTTTACGCAGGGCGTTCATGGCGTTGAGGATGGACTTGGCGTGGGAGTTGGTCATGATGTCCTTGGGGGGGGCCATGGCGCGCGGCACCTGCGGGCACAGCCAGCACGGCCACATGGCACGGCGCCCGCCGCCGACAGGGGGCGCTGCCGCCGCGCCGCCCCGCCCGCCCTCAGCGCCCGCCCCGCCCGGCGCCCCCGCCCACCGCGACCCCGCGGCGCGGCCGCCCCGGCGACACCCGCCCGGGGCAGCCCGGGGCCGCCAGCCCGGCCCCGCCTGGAGCTGCTCGACCCGGCTCGGCTCGGCCCGGCCCTGCCCGGCCGCACTCACCACCGCGGGGAGAGGTCCCGGCCCGCACACCTCGCCTCCCCCCGCCCTTCCCTCTCCCCGCACCGCGCCTTCTGATTGCGTCATCGCAGCGCGCCGCGCGCAGAGCGCCCCGCCCCTGGGTGCCGGGCGGTTGCCGAGCAACGAGCCCGGGGCGGGCTCCACAGCGCCCCCCAGCGGCCCGTGCGGGATCCGCAGGACAGAGCCCCTGAGGGGCCGGGGAAGGGGCTGAGGGAGCTGGGAAAGGGCTGGAACACCGGGAACAGCTGAGGGAGCTGGGAAAGCGCTGGAGCATCAGGAGTGACTGAGGGAGCTGGGGAAGGGCTGGAGCATCAGGAGTGACTGAGGGAGCTGGGAAAGGGCTGGAGCACCAGGAGTGACTGAGGGAGCTGGGAAAGGGCTGGAGCGCCAGGAACGACTGAGGGAGCTGGGGAAGGGCTGGAGCATCAGGAGTGACTGAGGGAGCTGGGGAAGGGGCTCAGCCTGAAGAAGAGGAGCCTCAGGGGGTCCCTCTGGCTCTCCTTTGGCAGGAGGGGACAGCCAGGTGGCATCGGGCTCTGCACCCAGGGAACAGAGACAGGATAAGAAGAAACCGCCTCAAGGTGGGCCACGGGAGGTTCAGGTTGGATACTGGGGAAAATTTCTTCCCTGAAGGGCTGGTCTGGCCCTGGCACAAACTGCCCAGAGCAGTGGGCATGGAATGGTGGAATCACCATTCCTGACAGTGTTCAGAATATGTATGGATGTGGCACTTGGGGACGTGGCTTCATGGTGAATATGGCAATGCTGGGAGGAGTGCTTGGGCTCAATGATCTTAGAGGGAGGGCTTTTTTGACCTTAATGATCCTGTGACTCCATGATTCTCGGTTCCCTGCTGCAGTGCTCTGGAAGCAGAGCCCTCACAGAGTGCTGGGCACGGGCTGGGAGCTGCCTCCTCTGCCCTGGTGTGGCTCCTGTCCGGTGAACCCCTGGAACTGCAGGAGCCAAGCTGTGAGCCACGAAACAGGAGCCTGCTTTAGAATCACAGGATTTTTAAATGAATGCTATTTTTGAGTTCTTCCCACACACACAACTCAACATCTCTGGCAGATCGCCTCCAGCTGACAGCCCTGAGCCACCTCTGCTCCCCCGCTGCCCTCGAGCTTGCTTCCAATCCTGCCTGGGGATGAATTTTAAAACCTGAATCCATACATACAGTCAGATATAGAGTCATTGTCAGCAACCTGAGATAAATTCCCAGCTAAATGTAGAACACAGTATGACTTAAAGAATCTGTACATCGAGGCTGAGATATTACCCTGGCCTGGAGGTTGATCATTAATTCATAAGCTTCCTCCTCCAAGAACCAGGGTCAGTCTGTTTGGAGGCTGTACATGGAATGAGAATTTGGAGGATTCGCTTGACTCCAGCCATGCTAAAGAAGAAAATGATTGACACGATCCAGCAGAGGGAGATGAGAATTCAGTGTTTGGCAAAGAGGGCAGTTTTACCACTGCCTTCAGAGCTGGCAGGTGCTCTACCACAGGGGATTTTTAAGTCAGCAACACTCGCTCTCTAGATCCAACTCAAGCAGAAATTACTGTGCTGGAGGCAGGTATCAGTATGTGTGTCAGACTGCATCATCATCAGAGAGCTTAAAGTCAGGAGGGATGTGTGACCAGAGTGTCAAAGCAGACTCAGTGCATGAGGGATAGCCTGGAAAAATGAAGGAAAGAGGCAGCATATGCCTGCTTAGTGCTCTCTGTGCTCCTCATTTCCCAACAGTCAGCCTCTGTATCCACCTGGTGCTGATTTTCCAAGCCTACAGGTGAAATCCCTGGAATATCAAAGGCCTGCTTGGAACAATTGGTGCCTTCCCCACCACCTGCCTGGGTGCAGCCTCACCTCAAGTTGGGGGGGCAGTTTTGAGCACCTCAATATAAGAAGGATCTGAAGCTATTGGAGAGTGTACAAAGTAGGGACATGGAAATAGGGAAGGGTCTGGAGGGGCCACACAAGGAGTGGCTGAGGGCACTTGGTTTGTTCACCCTTGAGCCTGAGGTCAGAGCCCACTGGGGGCTGCAGCTCCTCCCGAGGGCAGCTCTGATCTCTGCTCTCTGTGACAGTGACAGGACTCCAGGGAAGGGCTGGAGCTGTGCCAGGGGAGGGTCAGGCTGGATATCAGGAAAGGTTCTTCCCCCAGAGGGTGCTGGGCACTGCCCAGGCTCCCCGGGGAATGGGCACAGCCCCAAGGCTGCCAGAGCTCCAGGAGAGTTTGGACAGTGCTGCCAGAGATGCAGGGTGGGATTGTTGGGGTGTCTGTGCAGGGCCAGGAGTTGGACTGGGTGGTCCTTGTGGGTCCTTTCCAGCTCATATGCTCCATCTATAATTCTATGATTTTTTTCAAGAAAAAAAATCTGGGGAAATTAAGGCAGCCACAGTAAAAATTGCATATTGAAATTAAACTTTATATCTCAAAGGATGAAAAGCACAACACAATTTACTGTATGTTTGTGAATTAGGTACATGTTCTTATTTGAATGGTGACATATATTGCAGTGCTGTCTACATGAATGTTCTTCATATATTTTTTATCCTTTTAAATAAGTATTTTTAAAATATGAAAAAGGGATTAAAATACAGAAATTAAAACTATCAAATTTATGGAAACAGGAGCAAGGTGCATTATAGGGCTCAGAAATAATGTACAAATTAATTCACTGCAGCAATATTCTTCCAGAATAAGCAAATATTCCAAATAAGCAAATATTTCAGAATAAGCAGACAAGTAAAGCAGGGGCTTTGAATATGACCATGTCATCCCATGTGTGGGAATACATTTCAATCCCACAGGGGTGATGCTGTCTAGAACACTCTATACAAACACACCATGCTCCAAAGACACTTCTGTGTACCTGGACAAGGCCCCGAGCAACCTGATGTGATGTTGATGTTTGTGGCCGTGGAAAGGGGTTTTAACCCTTTAAGTGCAGCAGAAATAAGATGCACAGCTACATGGTCGTCTTTCATGACAGGAAGAAGAGCCAAGTTTATTCAGAAACACACTTGGTTTTATAGCATGATTCTCAATTTTAAGAGTAGAGGAAAGGTGATTGGTTTAGAGAGGACACTTTATTCTTAGGGTCTAGTCACACACCACAACAGGTGTTCTATCTTTGTTATTAATTCCTTTTTATTTTGACTAAATTATTACTTTGGGAGAAATTCTCCCTAGCCTTGAGCTGGACCAGCTTATTGGCTGGGAACAGAGCTGAAAAGCTCCAGCCTGGAATATTTTTCAGGCTGTAATTTTCTTACTTTCTCAATATGTGTCCCACAGATGTTGGCTCTGCTCTCGGTGGGGTGGGACCAGCTCTCTAGGCCTCTGATTTAAACTGGGCTTTGGGTCTGGGTTAATGTCCACATAGCTAAGTTCCTTGGATTGTCTTGATAGGACTTGTCTGGTCCTTGGAATGTTCTCTGGGATTACATAAAAAGGTCTCAGCTGGTATGGTGCAAGGGGGAAATTTGGGAGAGCTTTATCTGTAGCTTCTTTTTGGGTTTCTCCCTCAGACTGGCTTGGACTTAGAGACCTCCTGCCACTGGAACAGGGCCAACCCAGTGAGTGGAGGAGCCACCTGTGCTGTGCTTATTTGAAGAGGCAGTTGGGATGTGGTGGAATGGCTTTTGAGGTCTGTGTTCCATGACTTTTGGGGTGGATGGTACTGAATCTCACCAGCAGCAGAGCTGGTCAGGCCAGCTTCTGTGCCCCCAGGACTTCCTGCAGAGTGACCTGACCCAACCATGGCACTCCTGGTGACTCAGGTGTTCTGCCAGCCCTGTGCTGGGACCTAAGGGACACAGTTCCCAGCAGTTGTGCTGGCTTGGCTCTCCAAGGCTGCTGTGTGTCCTGGCTCAGTGTCTCCTGCACAAGCCGTGCTGGGGAAGCTGCTGTCACACTGCCAAGCAAACCTGGTTTTCTGCACATCTGAGTGAATACAGAGTCTGTGCCTGCAGGTCCTATGGGTTAAGAACACTGAGATGAGATCCTCAGGAAGCACAGCTGCTCCAGCTGTGCTCCAGCCCTCCTTCTCCCAGAGGTACTCACTCTTTCTCTTAGAAAGACAAGTCAGAAACTTTAACTTGAGAAGAGCAGTGCAGAGCCCAGATCCCCAGTTTGAGATGTTTTGTATTTACTGTTTCTGTGGATTATAGTTGGAATCCCTCTTACCCCTTCCCAGCTGCCTTGTCTGTAGCTCACAGGGGTAACATTCCTCAGAGCTGCCATTGCCCAGCACAGCAACCTGGGAAGAGTTGTTCTTCACAACTCTGTGCTTGGGAAAGTGGTTGATGTGGCTTGGATGAGCATAAGTCTGCAATAGGGAGGAACAAGGATTTCAGGGAACAGATAGATGGATCTTGGAAGAATTAAGGGTGCATCCAAGCCAGAGAGGACAAAGCCAGGCCAGCCCTGTTTACCTTCACACCTTCAGGAACTCAGAGCCTGTGTGACTCAGGCATTGCACTGTGGTGTTGAAGGAGTGGAGATGTGCAAGAGCTCTGGAGACACAAACTAGATGTGTCCATGAGATAGCAAGAAGAGCTTTACCCTGAGTACAGGCAGGACCATTACAAACAATTCTGATTTATGAAAAAAAAAGATTTATTTGAAATACTTTACTTACGAAAAGTTTTTGGGAGGTTCATGTACTTCTAGACACAAGACTGTTGTGTTTCATTGTTCGTTCATAGAGAAAATGTTTTCTGTTGACGTTTCTGTTATTAGAAGTTTCCTTTTTTTTCCAGGACTTTCATCCCCTTGGTCCCACACTAGGCACATTCTCAGTGCTTGCAGGGCTTGCAAAATTGTGGTGCTGTGGGAGAAGGATGGTTTGGGGAAGGCAGAGGAAGAAATGTTGGAAGTGAGTTGACTGTAAGTCTCTTATGTTAAAACTAACAAAAGCCACTACCGGATTTGGGAATATCCTCTCGAGAATATTAATCCTCTGGAGGATAATCCCTTACCAGCCAGAGGCACTCAAAGGCTACTGTGAAATGTCTCCTGGCTTCAGCTCCTGAATGAAGCTCCTCATCTGAGGAGCCTGAGTCTGTTCTCAATTCCTGTGCTGCAGTTTCCAGGAGAAAAATTCGGTTACTGCATTTCAGCTCCTGTTGCAAGCCCTGAGTTAAGAAATGTTTTTTATTCTCTTCCAGTCCAGCTACTCAATGGATGTTCTTCAGCTGAAAAGAAGGAGGAGGTGATTTCTTATATCAGAGAAACTGATATTCCTGGAAAAACAGGCCAGTTTGCACCCAGGCTCTCCAAGTCTGAGCAACAGCAGGGAGCTCCAGATTCTTCTTCAGCAGCGGTTTACCAGTTTGGGATGGGCAAGACTATTGTGGCTGTGATCATGGAAGAAGCCAGGCTCTTTGATCCTTCACTTCTTACACAGTGGTTTTCAATCTGGCTGGACTGTGGAGCAAGTCAACTGCATCCCTGTGTGAGAAACTCATGCTCACTGTCAGGGGAGTGGTGAAAGAGGGAACCAGACTGGGCTGGTGATCTCAGGTGATCTGTTTGGAATTTTTACAGTCATGGATGGAAATATTTGTGGCAGTTTTAGTTTGCTCCTCCCATGAACTGCAGGGTAGTGTCATCTTTAGCTGTCCACAGTATGGCTGTTCTACCTTTCCCTGAGGTCAGAGTGACTGTGGTTGTCTCCACTTTGCTCTTCATGGCATGTAGTGCATCCAGTGAATGTCACTTAACAGGGAAAACACTCACAAATACAGCATCACTCAACTTTTAAATCACGTTTTTGATCCTTCCCAAAGTCACCGTTACATAACCATTATGTAAACTGTCTCCAAAAAATCTAAGAAATGCCTCTTGTAAAAATACCCCACCTCCATCATGGAGCTATTGTGAAAACACACTGAGGAGACCAAAAATACTGCCAAGGAGCTATCAAGAGTAAGCCCAAATTCCCACAGAGGAGCCATTGTAAACATAACCATAAAAAATGGAGGGAGCATTGTACAAATCCCTTCAAAAGGCCCCCACGAGAATACTTCCAAATATCACACAAAAGATTTTTAATACTGGATGCTTTGTGGGATTTTTTAGTTGTTTTTTTTTTATGGTCTTTTTAATGAGGTGTTTATTGCTATGCTTTGACATTACAGATCACTTCCAAAATGGCTTCTATGTGATGTTATTGGGGCAATTTTAGAACCATCAAGATGTTCCCAGTAAATCCATATGGTTTTGACTGTAGGGCAGTTTTACAATTGCCTTGATGATTTTCACAATTGTTTCATCAGTGATGCCCTGAGGGCATTTTCTAAATGTCCCTTCAATGGGATCACTGAAACTTTTGATAAATTTCTTTGCTGGGACTGTAGATCTATGTATTTTCATAACTGCCTTTGGCTGTGATTTGTGGTGTGCTGTGTCTGTAGTTCAGAATTTTTTCCAGATTTCAGAGGAATCACAGAATGGTTGATTCCTGGGCTGGGACTTCGCATAATTTTTCAGATTGTTCTGTCCTTTATGTGAGAACTTTGAGTCAATTTAAAATGACTGTGTGAAATCAAGGTTCTGGAATTGGGGAATGTCTTCAGGAATACTGTAAGAGAGTTCCCACAAGGGTGGTCTGAGAAGCTTTAAAAACCTCCTGTGATAAACTCGGCTTCAAATGGCACGTGTCTGTTGGGGGGTTCTGTCATATGGACGGGATTTGTCGGGCACGGTCCTGAGCCTGTGTGCGAACAGCTGAGAAACACACCTGGGTGTGGGGACCTGCGGGGCTGGGGCTGTGTGACTGTGTCTGTGGCTCTGCGTGTGGCTGTGTGTCTGTGGCTGTGTCCGTGTGACTGTGTCTGTGTCCCTCTCTGTGTCTGTGTCTGTGTGACTGTGTCTGTGTCTGTGACAGTGTCTGTGTCTGTGTGACTGTGTCTGTGTCTGTGACAGTGTCTGTGCCTGTGTGACTGTGTCTGTGTCTGTGTGTCTGTGGCTGTGTCTGTGTCCCTCTCTGTGTCTGTGTCTGTGTGACTGTGTCTGTGTCTGTGACAGTGTCTGTGCCTGTGTGACTGTGGCTGTGTCTGTGTGTCTGTGGCTGTGTCTGTGTCCCTCTCTGTGTCTGTGTCTGTGTGGCTGTGTCTGTGTCCCTCTCTGTGTCTGTGTCTGTGTGACTGTGTCTGTGTCTGTGACAGTGTCTGTGCCTGTGTGACTGTGGCTGTGTCTGTGTGTCTGTGGCTGTGTCTGTGTCCCTCTCTGTGTCTGTGTCTGTGTGGCTGTGTCTGTGTCCCTCTCTGTGTCTGTGTCTGTGTGACTGTCTGTGTCTGTGTGGCTGTGTCTGTGTCCCTCTCTGTGTCTGTGTCTGTGTGACTGTGTCTGTGCCTGTGTGACTGTGTCTGTGCCTGTGTGACTGTGTCTGTGTCTGTGTGTCTGTGGCTGTGTCTGTGTCCCTCTCTGTGGCTGTGCCTGTGTGACTGTGTCTGTGTCTGTGACTGTGTCTGTGGCTGTGGCTGTGTCTGGCTGTGGCTATGGCTGTGTCTGTAGCTGTGTCTGTGTCTCTCTCTGTGGCTGTCTGTGTCTGTAGCTGTGTCTCTCTGTGTCTCTCTCTGTGGCTGTGTGTGTGGCTGTGTCTGTAGCTGTCTCTGGCTGTGGCTGTAGCTGTCTCTGGCTGTGTCTCTCTCTGTGGCTGTGTCTCTCTCTGTGGCTGTGTCTCTCTCTGTGGCTGTGGCTGTCTCTGGCCGTGGCTGTGTCGGCCGGAGCTGCAGCAGTGCCCGCACACCGCACGAGGGCAGGGGAGCTCCGAGCCCGCCCGGGATCGGCTCCTGCCGGCGCCAGCGCTGGGAGAGCTGCAGGAGCTCTGCGTGTGTGCGTATGTGTGTGACAGTGGCTGGAAAGACCTCTGGGATTTCTTCTGACACGCCCAAGCAGGAGATAAGGGTTCCTCTAAGCTTACCAGGGCAATATTTGAGTGTTACAGAACCACCAATATTTGAGTGTTAAAGAATGTTTTAAGTTGGGACTCATCTTCATCCAGCCCTTGCCATGAGCACGGGCACCTTCCACGAGATTAGTTTGTTTCAAGCCCTGTCCAGCCTGGCCTTGGACACTTCCAGGGATGAGGCAGCCACAGCTGCTCTGGGCACCCTGTGCCAGAGCCTCATCACCCTCACAGCCAAGGATTCCTTCCCAACATAAATCTAACCCTGCCCTCTGGCAGTGAGAAGCTATTTCCCCTTGTCCTAATGCTTCAGATCCTCGTCCAAAGTCCCTCTCTAGCTCTCTTAGGTCTCCTTTAGGTACTGGAAGGGGTCTAAGAAGAGCCCTCTCCTCTTCAGGCTGAACATGCCCAGGTCTCCCAGCCTGTCTTCAGAGCAAAGGAGTTCCAGTCCTTGGAGCATCTCCATGGCTTCCTCTGGACTCTGTCCAGAAGCTCCATGTCCTTTCTGTACTGAGGCCCTCAGAGCTGGAAGCAGCACTGCATGTGGGGGGGTCTCACCTGAGTGGAGCAGAAGAGCAGAACCCCCTCGTTTGCTGCCCACACCACTTTTGATGCAGCCCAGAACATGGAGGGGTTTCTGGGCTGAAATGTGAGTGTTGCAGCTTGTCCAAGTTGCTCAGCACTTTGTCCATCTGGATTGCAGTGTCCAAGGCAGTGTCCTTGTTTTGACGTGGGAGCAGGCATAGCCCACCTGTGATGCCACCTTCTTGGTGGGATGGCTGTGGAAGCATGTCCTTCCTGCTGTAGGGCAGGTGTGCTGTAAGGCTCCTGTATCCTTGACCTGTTTCCTGAGGCTGAATTCCCTGTGGCTGCACACCACACAGGAGGGGTGATCTCCCAGCAGCACCAAGCAGTACTGCTGGCTGTGGGATCTGGGAATTGTTCCTGTCCCTAGGGCTTGGTGTGGGGCTGTGCCACTCCCTGCAGATCCCACCTGCTGGCTGCCATAGCAGGCACTGGAGCTGCTGCCACTGGGACCATTTCTTTTCACCTTCTGCCACACACTGAAGACCTGTTTCTGTTTCATAACTTGTTTTACCTGACTTTGCTCCAATGGCCATGTGTTGTACCTTAGGGACATCCTCACCTCTTGGATTGGGCACCCAGGGGGGAGCATATCCCTGATGGCTTGTGAGGAAGTGACTGTGGGACACACCATGTCTCTGACTCTTGCCTTCACCTTTCTGGAATGGGTTTTCATCCAAATCCAGACCTTCCCTTTCACAAACAACCCTCAGTCTGTGCCTCTTTCCTACAATACTGTGACATTGTGTGATCTGTATTCTTTCACTTCCATGCCCCTTGCTGGTAGGGAGGGTTGGAGGGCCAGACTTAGGAGTCCAAGTGATTATATGGGACAAGTAGCAAAGAGAGGAGGATGATGTACTTAAAAGGCTGAAACAAGAGGACCAGAGTGGAGGTAATGCACAGGAACATCCCCAGCTTTCCTCATCCCCAGCTTTCCTCACACTCCTAGGATGAGTCTGGTGCATCCTGCCCAGATGGGAGGATACACAGAAAATAATTATATAATTGTTTAAAAATGAAGGAAAATTAAATCCTGTAGTTCAGGGGAGCTTTTTTGCCCCCCCCCTCCCCCTGCAACTGAGTTTCATTCTTCAGCTGTTGGGGTTAGCCAGTATTATAAGGGCCTCAGTGCAAATTGATGCAGAAGACTCATGATTTTGTGAGATTTCAGACAGGGATTTCATAGGTTGGAAGATGCAGAGAAAAAAGCTGAAAGAGCCTCAGCATCAGGTCTAATGGTGATTTCGTTTCTGATGGAAATGCTGGGCAGCCCAGCTAGGGGAGGTGATGGGTCTGTGGGTTAGGAGTAAGGAAGAGCTGGCTGGGGATGTGATGGTTGATGGCAGCTTTGGCTACTAGACTCACAGCTTGGTGGATTTGAGAGAAGGTAGGAAGGCAAGCAGCAGAATAACAATTCTGACACCAGGAAATCACACTTTGGTGTATTTAGGTGTTAATTTACCCTCAGAGGGCCCCTCAGAAAAAGCTGCTCAATCTTCAAGGATGACCTCCCCAAACAGCAGAAAGGCCCAAACTGGTCTGCAGGCAGCCAAGCCAGCATGGTAGGAGGCCGGTGTGATTGAACAGGGAGCTCATGGCTAAACTAAACTAAAAAAAACCAAAAAACCACATTAAGTGCACAGAAGGTGAAAGCCAGGATGGGCTGCCCAGGAGGAACATCGAGATATTGCTTGAGTGTGTGGGGGTGGAATTAGGAAATATCCACCTGCAGAATGGGTGTAACAAAGGTTCCAAGCTTCCCTAGCATGGCCTCCCTGGTATCCACGCCTAGAGACAGAGATCAGGAGAGAGAGGTAAATTAGAGGAAGAGAGAATTACAGGTCATGTAAGGAAAGTGGATGTAGACAATTCTGTAAGAGCATTCAGGCTGTAGCAAGGGCCCTGAGGGAGCTGCTGATGTCACTGCAGGATCATTCTGCAGCACCTTTGAAAACTCTTGGCAGCTGTGGAAGGATCCTGATGATTTCCATGAAGAAGGCCAGTGTCATACCCTTCTACAAAAAGCACAAAAAGAAAGTTCAGGAATGGCTGGTTGTTCAGCCTCACCTTTCAGCCTGGGAAAGTTTTGTAGTAAATAGATCCTCCTTGAAAGCACGTCCAAGGATGTGAGGCACTCAGAGGACAGGAAGGGAACTGAGAACAGTCTGTGTGGCTTCACTAAAGGTGAACCTTTCCAGTTGCCTGTGTGGATGGAGGGTCAGTAGGTGCTGCTTCTCCTGGCCCTGGCAGGGTTCCTGACACAGTTTCCTGTGTGATGTTGCTGCAGTGAAGGTCAGCCCCATGCTGGGCTGTGTTAGTAGCAGTGCAGCTGGCGTGTGGAGTGAAGTGTGTTTGTCCCTGTGTGGTACTTAGGAGGTCACACCTGATGTGCTACGGCCATTTTGGGCTTCCCCATGGATGGGGACATATTGTAGGGTCAACTCAGGTGGCTGGGACTGAAGCACAGGAAAATGACAGGCTGACAGAGCTGGTTTCAGCTGGAAGAGGGAGGACAAAGGGGACATCTTGCTGCCTGCTGCTGCTTAATGTGTGGCCACGTCAGAGGGGCACTTTGGAAAGGCAAGAGGCAATTTCAGCAAGGGAAGTTCTGCTGCAGGAGTTTTCCCATTTGAGTGGTGTAGTTCTGGGACAGGTCCTGGGAAGCTGGGAGAATCTTTATCCCTGATGGGCTCAAAACTTACCAGGGGAAGGTGCTGAGCAGCCTGTTCTGGCCTTGGGGTTAGTCCAGGTGTGGGGAGGGGATTAGAGTAGAGTCTTCCAGAGGGTTAATCTCACCAAAATTGTTTTAGATTTTTTTTATGTCTCTGCATAAAGGGCTGTATTTGAGTTCAATCTAAACATCCTATTGAGGAGCATAAATGTCACAGCATTTATTTTGTATATAGGTTTTGTATATTGTATTATATTATATTATATTATGTTTTTAAATATTTAATTAAATATTAAAATATGCAGAAGCTTTCCGAGATCCTTTGGACAGGCTGGTTGCTGTTATAGCACATCTGGGATAGTCTAAATTATTTCAAAATCATAAATTGCCATTAAAAGATTTTCTGTCTGGTACTGTTGCTTTTACCAACACATTTTGCTTACAGGCTTTCTTTGCATAGAGATGGTGCTCCAAAATCCCTGTGTAGTTCATCAGAGCCAGGTGAAACTTTCTTTAGCTGTTTTGCAGCCCTGAATGCTTTACAAGGCTTTTTCTAAACCAGTCTGTGTTTTAGTGTCAGATAACAAGGTCCAGAGAATATAGAACTAGGTCAGTTCACATTTTATTTGTTCATTAACAAAAAGGTCTGGATAGAAGTGAAATGAAACTGCAAAGGCAAATGTTTCTCTGCCTATACACTGTTGAAAAAGCTGATGCTTTGAGAATCTTGCTATCTGCAAAATTTTTCTTTAAAGACTTCTCTGCTGCTATTGGATTCTTGACACCTGCTTCCTCTAGCCTAAAATGGTAATGCCCACCTTGTATAAGTTTCATTAAGAAAGCCATAAGGGATTTTATTTTGCCTGTAGCATTGCAATGGACCTGTTACTGTGCTTTGAGGGATGGGGTTGTAGGAGTGAGAAATGGATAGGAGGCCTTTTATGCAGGAAATATTGCTGCCATCATGTGCTTTAAAGTTTTATGGGGCTATGGGCAATAAAAGTCATAATTCTTCTCTAAGCAATACCTCCTGTCTCTGAAATTCTGGTAAATAAGAGATCACACTGAATAGGAAAAATGAACTCACCAGAAAATGAAGTTCTCCGATACTATGGACTGTCAGAAATGTAATGCAGATTCTTTCTTTTTTTTTTTTTATCTTTATTTTAACTTCTCAAGGTCCATCCCATGGAGGTGTGCACCCAGAGCCCCCACAGAGCTTTGCCAGAAGGTTGAACATGCCTGTCCTTGATGGCTGTCTTGCTTGCGAGACTGGTCTGCAAGTCTGAGCCTCTCCTGTCTGATCCAAGGGAGTGAGAAAAGCTGTTGTCACCTGGCAAGTCCCCTGCACTCATGGGTATGACTGTGGCCCTGAAATTCCAGTGATCCATATGAGATGGCAGCATAATCTGGGAAGGGCTGTGCAGTATATTCTGCAGTCACACCCTCTGTGCTGGACACAGGAGGCATTTCTGCTGGGGTGGCAGTCTGGGGCACAGGACTGAACAGCCTTGGCCTGAGGGCAGTTCAGTGTTTTCTGCCTGGGGAGAGGCAGAACTGCATTGGAGAGGACAGAGAGTCACTGCCCTGGCTTGCTGGGAACAGTGTGTGTGCTCAGCCTGACCTACCTGGCTGCCCTGAGTTAGCCAAGGTCCAATTTCTTTTCTTCTTTCCCTTTCAAATCTGGAAATTCTTCATCCTGCACTGGAATGGCTCAGACTCACTAAGGCTGGAATCTCATCCAGCTCAGCAGCCTTTAGCTAATGCTCTTTGTTCCTTGCATCTGACTGAGCTCTAACTTCTGGTAAGTTGGAATTGTTTTCCCTTTTCAGAAACTTTCTCTGGAGCAAAAATGTCATATGAAAAAAACCATTTTCAGCTTGGAAGGACTTGTTTCTGGATGGTGAACTGCATCTCACCCCATGGTGTGCACATGATGAGGCAGCTGCAATTTCTGCTATCATTTTGAGCATGTGGAAGGCATTTAGAGGTGAGGCTTGGATCCCTGGGCATGGTGTGTGGAACACAGACCCTCAGTTAAGGATGAAGGACTTTTATATGCTGATTTTTTCCTCTTTTTCACTTGGTTGATAAATTAACTTCACTATAAGCTCCTCAAGGCTTTGTTAAAAGCAGTCATTAAACACTGCTAGGAAGGAGGAAAAAGGGCTTTGAGAATGTGTCTGTCCTCCTGATCACTGCTGAGGCAATGACAGAGCAGGGATTCAGGTGGGAGAAGCTGCTGCTAAGAGCTGCCAAAGGGATCCCTGAGGGTGTGAAATGTCAAAAGCCAGGAGCAGGCACTTGAGGGAGGTAAGGCAGAAGCTTCAGTTAAGTTAGAGAAGGAAATACCTCCTAAAACTGCTCTGTAGAGGGGGGTAAGGTTCTGTGAGTGACCTGGGCCAGGGGATTTAACATCTGTTCCTTATGTTCTGGAACACAGACCTCAAGGGCTTTCCTTCTCCAACACTTCTTATGATGTGCCTCTCCAGACTTCTGTGCAGATGATCTTTGAGGTCTCTTCCAACCCAAACCATCCTGTGATTCTGTGATTTTCTATCTGCCCTCTCCCCTTACACTGACTGCTAAAGAGATCTATTAGCTGCCTGTGGATAAGGGAGATGAGGAGATATGGAATGGCCTGTGCAATACAGTTTCTCTGATGCAAAATCTTTTTGCTGTTTCTTGCTCACATGAGAGGATGAGGAAGGTGGTGGTGCAGCATATGTGGTGTCTGCCTGTGGCTTCCCAACTTTGTGTTCTGCTGTTGTTTGAAGACTGCAATTTTCAGATAAGCCTACAAGGGAAGGGGCTTTCCAAAAATCCTAACCTTGGTGCACTCATTCCATGGAGATGTGGAAGACAGGTGAGGGTTTCTGCTGTCCACTGTGGGATGGGAGTAGAGTCCAAAGGAGCAGTGCTCCAGCGCAGCCTCAGGAGCAGCCACCACTGCCGTGACAGGATTGGCCTGGGAGAGAATCCATTCAGTGCCTGGGGCCTGGGACAGCTGCACTGGAGCTGCAGGTTGAGCTCTGGGGGCCAGAGCCCAAGGCATGAACTGCACAACAAAGGGCCCAGGGTCCTGTGGCCAGGCCAAGGACTTGGACACTCAGAGATATGGTGGGAGCCAAGGACCCCCAGACTTTCCTGTCCTTAGACTGTGATGGGATAAAAGCCCAGGATGTTCTTTGTTTGGGGTGCCTCCTCAGAGGCCCCAGCTCAAGCTGTTGTTTTGTTATTTAGCTATTGCACCATGATTAAATTCTTTTAAGGATCTGGATATTTGAGAGTCTCATGGAGTCCTCTGATAGGAAACTCAGGATGGAGCTGGTGAGAACATCTGGAGTGACTCGGGGAGTGTGGGGGTCCCAGCTCAGGTGGTGGGACAGTGACAGCCAGAGTGGCTCCTGGATACTCAGACAGGGGAGGTCCCTGACCAGGCCCAGCCTTTGTGTGATGGGCATGTGCTCCCTTGGGAATTGCCATTCCCTTCACACTAGCCAAGGTGCAGCCTTGTCAGCACATCCCCACCCCTGCTTGTGCTCTCTGCAGAGCCCATAGGGCCCCAGCCTGGCTGTTCTCATGGGCACAGACCTCCTCAGTCTGCTCCAGTAATGCTCCATGTCTTGGAAAGGCTCTGGCAGGACAGGCCTCACAGTCAGGTCAGACCCCTCATTCCCTGCAAGCCTCCGGGGCTCTGGGATGTTCCTTATTCACAGAATCACACAATCATTAATGTTGGAAAAGACCTCAAGGTCAGAGACCAACCTGTGCCCAATATCCCCACCTTGTCATCCAGACCAGAGCACTGAGTGCCACATCGACATGTTCTTCAGACACCTCCAGAGATGGGGACTCCAAACCTCCCCTTCCAGTGCTTAACAAATCTTTCAGGAAAAAAATTCCTCCTGATGTCCAACCCGAACCTCCCCTGGTGATCCAGCACCTCAATGTCTTCCTTGAAGTGAAGGGCCCAGCACCTGTCAAAAGAGAGAATTGGACTCTTCAAAGCTTTGCACACTGAGCTCACACTGGACACCTTCATATGTGCAGGGCAATTTTAATTATGTTATAATTGATTTTATTCTGTGTGAGTTGATGAGGGGTGTACATAGCAGGAATGGATTCCCAGAAACAAGGCTGAGATGCAAGAGGAAGAAGTGATGTAGTAAAGACAGAGAGATGGGGAATAGAGGATTTTAACCAGGCAGTCATGGCAAGGCAGGGGAAGGTCAGCCAGGCTCAGGAAACTGGACTGGAACCTGCTCTGCCTGTCTTTTCCCTTTGCCCCTAATGTAACTGTGCCTGTTGTGACATTGCCCTCAGTGTCTTCAATAAATGTCTCCAACCTGGTGACAAAAGAGAATGTGAAATGCCAGCTGTGGAATTTTCCAAACCAGGAGCTTAAAAAAAAAGGGGAGGAGGAAAGGGGAAAATAAAGGTCTAAATATGGGAGTGGGAGAAGGAAGAGGAGAGCTGGATTAGAGGGGTTAGGCAAAGAAAATAATCCAGTTATTTTAATTGATTAACCCAGTTGGCAAAATGGCAAGAGAAAACCAGAAAATTAAAAGCATAAAAGGCTTTTTTCCCCCTGAGGGCTTGGAGTAAAACAACTGCAGAGTTTTTGGTGCAATTGTTTTTCTGTTTGTTGACTGGCTCTGTGGGGCAGTATAGCAAAAGGGAAGAAGAGCCCTGCTGTGTAGGAGCAAAAACTTCTGGGCACCCCTTGAACCTCAGTGGCAAACTTGGACTCAATTTATCATCTGCCTTTTCCTTCAGTATCAGAGTTGCTTTAGCTGTGTTGCTGAAGGCTGTAGTTTCCTGAATAGCTGATTTTGGGGAAAGTTGTCATTACCACCAAAACTACTTATCTGGTTCCATCCTCTTCTCTTTGCGGGGTTCAGGAAAGCATCCATAATGAAAGTGGCTGTTGTTGTTGTTGTCGAGAATTAACTTCAAACTTTTCCTAGGTAGTGTGGAACACCTGTTGGATTTTATACCTGGACTGGAAGCTCTTCCCACACCCTGTGGTGTGAAATGGATGTAGAATAATGTTTTTTGAGAAAAGAAGCCATTTTTTGCCTGTACTCACCACGTTTCTGGCCCTTCGCTACACACTTCTAAAATGTACAACTACAACTTCTAAAATGTAGACTTCAGTTATAATTGTTAAAATTATTGTTGTTGTTATTATTATTCCCCAATATTTGGGGTGGAGTACTATGCTTGGATGAGATCAGCTGTGCATCTCCCTCTTCCATCCTGTGCCTCTGCAATGTGGTGGGGAGCCCTGGACATGAGGCTGGGAGTCTGCTGGACAGCAGGAGAATCACGACCATGGGTCATATTCTACAGGTTGGAAGATTGCTTTGTCTCTGAGTCTATCACAGATTGCTGGATAAGGAAGGGAGACAATATCCCAAAGAATGTAAACTCCCCAAGCAAAAAAAATTCTGTTATCAGGAGCAGGGGAAAATGTGAAATTAGTTTGTAGATGGCTTTGCTATGAACTTGATTTACATTTCAGGAAAATCACCTAATTGGTATAAAGAAGTAGATCTTATAATATTTCTGTGATGTGAGTGGTTGGCCAGTCTCCTCTGGTTTAGATTGTTGTTGTTGTTGATGTGTGTGGGTCACTGCCTTCAAACCCAGCACTATATTCCTTATGATGACAGCATCTCCCATGTCCCCTGGTGGGTCCTGCTCTTTATTTTGCATTTTATTTCAGAACACTTTGAAAAGGAATAAATAAAAAATGGATTCTGATTCTGACAGTCCTGATGGTCACAGTCCCTGTGCTGATGATGTCATAAATAAATGAACAGTTCCTTAGCACTGCTGGAGTACTTTGGCAGCCTGGCATTCTGGTCCGTTATTTTTGGGTGATGAAAACTACACTGAGTAATGAAAGAACAGGTTTGATTTTTTAATGGTGAAAAGATGTTCCATTGCTCTCCATGTTTTGGGCACCAATAGGCCTGGCTACAGCATGCCTGCTTTCCTTCTCTGGAATTCAAATATTATAATTAATAACACAATACTATCAGTGGTTCAGAGTAGGTGGCATTCACTGCACCATAGCCATGAGGAGCACTGGTGGGCCCCAGCTTTCACCCAGCCATTGTCACACTGTGCCTTCAACAACAAAGCTTTACATTCAAAGCAGATTATTTCAGCATGTTGAGCAAATGACCTCACTCTTACTGGTAAGTCCCAGAAGAGCCTTGAAGGATATTTCTTGCCATACACTTGATTCCTTTTAGTGTTCTCGTGGCAGAACTGGTGTCTTTCAGCTGTAAATGGAAGCTTTGCATGTTCCGCTCTTGTCACCTGCTCCTCCAGAGATAGTTGGTCTGACTTTGAATGCTTAAGGCAAGAGCATCTGGGGTTCTTTTAGGTATCAAGGGGGGAAAAGGGGATGAAGGTTACAGGTGAGTCAGAACAGGAGGCTGGCATTGACAGTAAGCTGTTCTAATCCTACTTCTTTTGGTTCCCTAACACTGATGTTCCACCAGTATTACTCCTTTGCATATTAATGGATAATTATTGAGAGTGCCATAACTGGATTGTGAACCTTCACAGTTCTGTGATATGGTTCAGTTCAGTCATGGCAAGTGGAGCTGGGCTCGTAGAGATGCTGTGGATGTCCAACAGTTTGGGTCAATCTGTGGAGGTGAGAAGCACAGCTCTGAAAAGACAAGAGAGATGAGATTGCCATGCTGATCTAATTCTGTGTTCTCTGTCTAACTGACAGTGTTGGATACTGTGGAGAAATCCCTAATTCCCTTCATTCCATGCTGGGAAGCCTTGGTTACCTCTCTCCCTGAGCTGGGAATAAGTCCAGCTCCACACCCTGCAGCAGAGAGCAATTGTCTTCCTTCCTCGGGATGATGCACAAGGCAGTTTAGGATGGGAGCTGCAGAACTTTGGGGTGAGGTGAGGTGTTTTTACATAGAAATAAGTGAATAATATGCACATATTGAAGTCACTGGAATGCGTGTGTGTGCATACATGTGCCTGAAATCAAATATGCCCTCAAGACCATTTATTCCCCAGTACAGGAAAGCATGAACTTCCTGGGGGGAATCCAGTGAAGGGCCAAAGGCATCTCTGATGTGAAAAGAAACTCAGAGAGCTGGGATGTTTTACCTGGTGGACAGAAAGCTGAGGAGGATCTTGTTAATGTTTCTGAGTACCTGACGGGGAGTTTGAAGAAGATGAGTCAGATTCTTAGTGTTGCCCAGCGAGTGACAGGACAAGAGGTGATGGCCACAATGTGAAGAAAATTCCATCTAAACATAAACGCCCACTTTTTTACTGTGAGGGTGGTCAAACATAGGGAGAGATTGTTCAGAGATTGTTGAACTCTCTTTAATGAAGTTACTGAAAATCTGACTGGAAACAGTTGTGGGCGAGTTGCAATAGCTGACCCTGCTTCAGTGGGCAGGTTGGACTAGGTCATTTTCCAGCTTCAGTGATTCCAATTCCATGATTTTGTGGTTATTCTTGATGAAGATTAGGAATTGTGTGGATTATTCTTAAGAATAAGGGATAATAATTACATACATACTTTTTTTTTGAAAAGCAGACTATGCCCAATAGTTTCTTTCCACTAGAATCATTGACAATAAAAAGTCTGGTAGTTAATAGTGACTTTATTACAATTTAAAAGACAAATAACAAGTAGCCTTTGAGCGGGCAGAAGATTATCTGGAGTATAAAGAGGGAGAGGAGATGACGACTTGGAAGTACTTGTCAAGAAGTACTGGAAGTTGAGAGAAGGGACAATATAAATGTTCCCCAAGCTTCTGCTCAGTCCAGCAGACAGCCTTGGCTCTTGCCAGTCAAGAGTTTGGTGCTCTGCTTTTCCATTCAGGCTACTCAAGGAAGCACCTGACCTGCTGCTCCTCACTTCTGGAGGGAATGGATATCAGCTGCTGCTTCTGAGCAATACCTGCCACAGGTGGGTAATGCAGGGCCTCTGCATCCTCAGAGCAGGTGAGGTGGGAGCTCTCAGAGATGCCCTTACACCTGACTGCCATCAAAGTCTCAAGAACTCTGTGACTGACCCGTGTCCTAAATGTGCAGTTCCTGCTGCACCCATCTGCAGCCAATATCCAAAGAGCAGTGTCCTCACTGTTTCTGGGTTTCTGTCTGTGCTTTTACACACATCTATGGTCCTGGGGGGCCAAAGGAACCTCACCCGTGAGCAGTGAGCACTGCTGCTTGATTCCTTGTGGAGCTGCAGAAAGGGCATATTGCAGTGAATGGGAAAGAGAAGAGCCAACTACAGCATTCCCCAGCTCCCCCCATCCCTCACTGCACATTGAGGCCTTATGAACAGTCAGATGATCCTGGGCATTTGTTTCCATTCATAAGTAGCTACCCAAGTACTTCAGAAAACATCTCTGCATCCCTAAGCACCTTTGCATTGCTGACACCTGTGCCCTGGGAGCTTTAGGACAAGGAATTGTCACCATTGTGACCATTACCCATTACCCTGCCCCAGACAAACCTTAATTCTTTCAGCCCTGTATGTCTTGGGGGTGGGGGGAGCCACAAAAGACTTAGTTTGACTTAGTTTGTGACTGACCAGTGATTGAATGGGATTCTTCTTCCTCACAGCAGCAGGAATGTTATTCCAGTTTTGAGGCATTCAGGAAGCTAGAGCTTTTTTACTATTTTGCAGGTTGGCTTTTCACACTGGGAACTCAGCTTTTCCTGTGAATTTTCCGAAGTGTCCACTTGACAGTTGAATGTACAGTGTCATCCTCAATACAGCCAAAGAGAAGATGCAAGGGCTGGAGTTTGTTGTCTACCTGTGATCACAGATGCACAGACTTTGCACACACTTTGCTTTCATCAAGGTTTAAGAAATCTCTGAGCAGAATATTTCCAAGAATACTTCTGCTTCCCAACAGAATAATTTCCAGAACAGGAGAGTGTACTGGCCAGAGGAATCAGAGGAGACTGTTAACTCTTCAGCCCCTTCCAATCCTGCTTCCTCTGCACCACGCTCCTGCTATCACCTTTCCAAGTGGTGCCTCTACCTCCTCTGCTTATGGGAAACATCCAGCTGAAACAAGGCAGATTTCAGCTGGACGTGTGGCTTTAGCCCTGGGGTTCCCACTGACTGTGCTCATGCCTGAAGGCTCTGAGGAGAGCCAGCTCTTGGTTGCATGAAGGCAATGTGGTCTTTACCCAGCACAGGGTGACAGGAGGTTCTTGCTCCATGCTCTTCCCTGGCTCACAGCTCTCTTTGAGGTCCAACCCCGTAGCTGAGCTCTCTGTGACAACATCCATCAGATCTCACCTTTTCCTGTGCCAGTCTGCCCATCTTTAACTGTTCCACCTTGAAACTCTGACAGAGACCATGGAATGGAGCAGATACAAGGGAAACCTCCAGCATGGGCACTACAGATTGAAGGTCACAGTGTCTTTCACTTGGAGAACAAAAGTTGATATATTTGTTCCTCATGATGCTCCTGCTCTGTACTACACCAACCAGCAGCCCTTTCCTAGGTCTGTGGTGGAAGGAAGAGGTGTGTGGGGATTCAGGGCTGCGAGCACAGTGTCCATATGGAGAAAAGTTGAGTCTGGATAACAAGGAAAAGATCCCAACAGGAATTACAGCTAACAAAATATTCACAGATGAAAAGCTGAGATGAAGTGCCTCAGTTTTGCTTCTAACAGTTCAAACCAGCAAATGTGTGAATGAGAGTCTGGAAGTCAGGTCTGGAGCAGTAATGGAAGAGATTGGATGAAAAAGTGAATGTGGTTTTTGTGTCACTGGGGAGCAGGCACAAGATGTTAACCCCTTGGTAGCTCAGGTATGAGGTCACCTGCCAGACCTGATGGGTGGTCCATCCCAGTCTTGAAGATGGGCTTTCATTCCCCAAAACATCTGTTTTCCTTTGGCCTCCAAGGAGGCCAGTACCAGACATTGCCATCTCATGCACAGTTTGTTCCTCATCACTTGTATTCCCGTGGCCACGGCCGTGCTGCCATCCCAAGCGTTCCCAATCATGGCCCAGTCTTACAGAAATCACGATGTTGGTGGAAAAAACAATGAGATTGAAAAAACAATACCGTAGGGTGCTTGCTCTGCTGGCTTTGTTTCAGAGGAGCTGCACATCTCCAGCCAGGAGGGCTGGACGAGGGGAACACTGACATCTGAGCGTGCCTCCACATTGTCCTGCTAGACAATGCTTCCGGGTCCCTCAGGGCCAAAATTCTCCTCACACATGCCATGGCTGCCCTTCAGGGTGTCCTGGCAGTGCCTTGCTGACGTGCAGGGGAAACCTCAAAGGTGCCCAGCCCTGACAATGGCTTCCAGAGCAGCTGTGCCTGTCACCCTCCCACCCCCCCAGGCCTCTGCCTCCAATGCTGCTCCTCAGCCAAAATGCAGCCCACAATGGCCTCAACCTCCTTCCTTTCAACTTGTCACCTCGGTGCCCTCCTGCCCACTCGGGCTGTTGCAGTGTGTCCCCATCAGCTCACAGCTGTGGCCTTATCACATCAGGACTCCCAGCCCAGCTCCACTTAAAATCATGGAATATGAATGGTTTGGGTCAGAAGGGACCTTAAAGCTCAACTCGTTCCACCCCTGCCATGGGCAGGGACACCTTCCACTGTCCCAGTTTGCTCCAAGCCCTGTCCAGTCTGCTCTGGGCACCCTGTGCCAGGGCCTCCCCACCCTCACAGGGAACAATTCCTACCCAATATCCCATCTAATCCTGCCCTTTGGCAGTGGGAAATTATACCCCCTTGTCCTACTACTCCAGATCCTTGTCCCTCTCCAGCTCTCCTGGAGCCCCTTTAGGCCCTGGAAGGGGCTCTGAGCTCTCCCTGGAGCCTTCTCCTCTCCAGGTGAACACCCCAGCTCCTCCAGCCTGGCTCAGAGCAGAGGGGCTCCAGCCCTGTCATCTGAAGTGGCCTCCTCTGGACTTGTTCCCACAAATTCACCTCTACCTTGTGTTGGTGGCCCAAGAAGTGGAGGCAGCTGCAGATGGGGTCTCACCTGACCAGAGCAGAGAGGAGGCAGATGAGCAGCCTTGTGAGCTCCTGCTGGTGGAGGATGAGGAGTAAGAACTTCCCTCTGTCCTGGCCTTGCTGAGGTAATTTCACACCTGTGCTGGTGACCAGAAGTGGGTGACACCGTCTAAGTTGTGTGACACAGTTTAAGCTGACTCCTGCTTTTGTGTGGAGCTGGCTAATCCAGGCAGGATGTGCTGCCTGCACAAGCAGCAGGGTATCCCCTGCTGAGGGCTGAGGTGTCCAAAGCTGGGCAGAGGGGCATCAGTAAGGGCCAAACCAGCAGCTAAGAAGGGAGATGGAGTGGTGTAGGATTGCTTTTACTTTTTAATTTTTTAAAAATAATTGTTGAACTTAGTGCTTGGTAGGGGGGGAAGACGTGTACACTGTTAGAGATGTGGTGAAAAGCACTTCAATGATCATTTTCCAGAGAGCTCATACTCTGGATTTATGGCCTGCAGCAGCAATAGAAAGATGCTGGTTTCTGTTTCCTGCATGTCTGCAGATCCATAAACTCTCAGGCAACTCTTGGGTCAGTACAGAACGTTCTCTGTGTTTATGCTCCCTTCTTTCCCCTTAGCAACCCTGCAAAGAGCACAGCTCACAGAGGTCAGGCTGTGTTTGCTGCCAGTGGGCTCTGAGGGGCTGTTGTGGCAGAGGGAACAGGTCTCTGCTTCACGACTGGCTGGTGCTTATTGAAGTTCCCCTGACTGGCCTGTGGAGCAACAATGTGTGGAAGGGCTCCTATGGAGTAAGGATATGTGCTGAGAAATTTGAGTTTATGCTGGGGATCACAGAATTGTCCTGAGTGGGAAGTGACCTTAAAGCTCATCCAGCCCCATGCCATGGGCAGGGACACCTTCCACTAGATTAGTTTGTTCCAAGCCCTGTCCAGCCTGGCCTTGGACACTTGTAGGGATGGGGCAGCCACAGCTTCTCTGGGCACCCTGTGCCAGGGCCTCAGCACCCTCACAGCCAAGAATTTTTCCCAATATCATCAAACCTACTCTCTGTCAGTTTGAAGCCTTTCCCCTTTGTGCTGTCACTCCAGGCTCTTGTGAACAGTCTCTCTCCATCTCTCCTGCAGGCTCCCTTCAGGCACTGGAAGGCCCCAGTTAGGTGACCCTGGAGCTTCTTTTCTCCAGGCTGGACAATGTCAATTCTCTCAGCCTTTCCCCATGCTCCATCTCTACAATCATCTTGGTAGCCCTCCCCTGGTCTAACTCCGGGAGGTTGATCCCACTTCCAAAAGAAGCATTTTGTTCCTGGAAATCGACCTAGGAGGAGTCTTTCCTAGTCCTGTGCACGTGAGCAGCCCTAAGGACATGGAAGAAATTGGCTCTGTGTTTTTAATGAGCCAAACATGAAAACGGATTTTGAGCACGTACAGGATATCAGCAGTCTGGATCAGGATTCCAGTATCACAACAGATCATGTTTTTCACAGTTCCCACCTGAACATTGTAGCAGAGCTTTGGATTTTGTCACTAAATCTGGGGGTCCCACCCTCTTCTCTAATCCTTGGATCTTGTTCCTCTGATCTCTTGTTATCTCTCAAGTTTTTTATCTTGAGAAAAGACCACAGGCCTCAAGTGCAGAGGAGGGAAGCAGAGCCAGGTCCTGGCTGGTGAGTCTGGCTTTGCATGGGAGACCCTGTTACATGATGTCCTTACACTTTTATGATGTCCTTACATGTTACATGATGTTATACGATGTCCTTACACTTTTATGCCCCAGCCTCTGTCCCGTTCATGAACTCAAAGCCCTGAGCAGCAGATCACAGGGCACAGCTCACAGGAGTGTCTCCACGGGACCTGGAGAGGCACCTGGTGCTACAGTTCTGCTGCATCAGGGTGGGTGATTTGGCTCTTCCCTCCTGAGAACAGGGGTGGGAGGATGGTGTCAGCTCACCTGGGCACAACACAATTTCCCAGCTCTCACCTGAGCAATGCAGACACCACCCAAGGCCCAGCAGCTGCCAAGAGAAGCACCAAGGTGCTCCTCACATGAAAGAGGACAGAAACCAGCACTGGTCAGCAACGGGGCTCATTTATTATCTCATGAGAGTGAGTGACAACAGCTGCAGTAACGTCAGCAGAACCAAAGCTTTGCCCAGGGCCTGAGCTCTGAGCACAGGGCTCCCTGCTGCACTGGGTGGCACTGGGAGGGTTTGTGATGGAGCCAATGGATTTGGGAGATCCCTGAGCTGCAGGGAGTGGATTTGAAGGTGTTCCCAGTGGCCTGTGTCCTCCTGATGCCACCATCCCACAATGCTGATTTCTGTTTCCTCCTTCTACACCAGCTGTCTGCCTTTAAAACAGGAGAAGGCACATGCAGTCCCCAAAATAGCTACACTGTGTGTGGGACATGTACCCAGAACCAGAAGCCTCTTCCAGCAGTGAGGTTTGGGGGCAATAAGGCAGCAGCCAGACCCCATTTTCACCATGTCTGACCAGGTGACTACAGACAGGAGTGTCCCAGGTGCGCTGTGCTGTTCAAAGGGGGCCTGGTGAGCCCTTGGGTGCCTTGGCTCAGTGCTGCTGAGTGACCTCAGGCAGAGCACATGGGTTTTTCTGGGAACTGTTTGGGTTTGGCTGCTGTGGGTTTCAGAGAGCCCTTGTGAGACACTGTGGGTCAGACTGAAAGGCTGAGCATCCCCAGCTCCTGGTCTTGGCTGGAAGTGAGGGTTGTGTCCAAGCCATGAGGCTCCCAGTGAATGAGTGGGGATTCCCAGAGCAGAGGGTCCAAAACTCAGGTGTACACACGAATACACTGCTTTTGGTGGTGTGAGACAGACACCAGCCCGTTTCCAGGGGTGTGTGGGACCTGCAGAGAGCCCTAGAGGACAAGGCCTGGGGTTCCTGTGGGTGTCCATTCATTGCAGTTGGCCATTTCCAGGGGTTGCCACAGAGCAATGGCTTTGGCCAAGAGGTCTCTGCCTTGAGAAGACAAGCTTGGCTTCGCTGCAGGCTCCTGCTGGCTGCTGATGCTGCAGGGTGAGCAGGAGGAGGGTTTCCTTGACCCTCTTCCTGAGCCAGTGGGGCTCTCCCAGGCAGTTCCTAGCAGAAGTGAGACTCACACAGGGATTGTCGCCTCCCATGGCCAGCCCTGAGTGTCTGGAGCTCAGTTAGAGCCCTTCTAGGCCAGGGGCAGCTGGCAGAGCAGTGCCTGTTGCCCAGGCAGATATGATGGGGATGAGGGTAGACAGGTTGTACTGGTGCTTTCAGGGAACAATTTGTGTCACCTTGCTGGCCCCTCGGCACTGGTGCTGGCCCTCGGCGAGCGCTGCGGGGCCGTTCCCACGGCGGCTCCCAGGAGGTTTATAAGTGAGATGTGTAGGGTGGTGTGGGTGGGGAGGGGAAGAAGGTTATCCGGAGGCTGCTGCCAGACAGATCTCGGCTCTCTGAGCTTATCAGCACCTCACTGTCATTGAGGCAGGGACAATGCTCAGAGCAGCCCCTCTCCTTCCCCCTGGTGCCCACCCTTTGCTGGCAGGGAATCAGTGTCATGGAGGGGAAGCTGAAGCTGTCAAGGATGGGGCGCACTCCCAGGGGATCGGGTGTCTCACACATGTGGTCGATGTCGGAGAAGTTCACCAGAGCCTGGGTGGAGTCATAGGAGCTTTTCTCCATGTCATCAGCCCTGCAGGACTGGGAGAAGCTGCCCTTGTCCTGCCCTTTCTGCCTCAGCAGGCGGAAGTCATCTCTGAAGTGGGGGTTGAAGAGCAGGTAGAGCAAGGGGTTGAGGCAGGCAGGCAGGGGCAGGACCACAAGGAAGACGGATTTGATGACCTCTGGGGTGATAAGGAAGAGGTTGAGGGTAGAGGAGAAGGTGAGGAAGGCCACTGGGCAGTAGAGGAGGCAGTTGGTGAAGATCAGCCAGGCCACATGCTTGACCATAGCACAGTCCCAGACAGCGCTGAACTCCCCCTTCAGCAGGCTGCAGTAGAGTCGGATGTAGGTGCCGGTGATAGTCAGGAAGCAGAGCATGTTTGTCATCACCAAGGCCACACTGAAGCCCAGGGTGGTGGGTTTCCCCTCTGGAATGGGGTATGGGAGGCAGAGAGGGGATGCTCCATATTCCCCAACGGAGAAGAGAGGCAGAACGGCAGCCACAGAGGACAGCAACAGGCAGCAACAGGCAGCAGCCTTGACCTTGCCTAGGGACGGGGACTTGCCATAGCCCCGCACGCAGGAGGCTGAGAGGCTGCACTGCACAGCAGCCAGGGTGAGCAGGAAGATGGCAGCCTGGGAGGCCAGCACAGACAGGAACCCTGTGACCCTGCAGCCCGCTCCTGTCTCCCATCTGGCGCCGTATCGGGCGAAGTGGCCGTAGGTGAGGGTGTCCACCAGGGCCAGCATGCTGCAGGAGATGCCTGTCAGCAAGTTGGCCCCAGCAATGGAGCCCACAAGGAACTTCACCGGGGAGAGGTAGCTGGGGGAAGCAAAGACAGCCAGGATGACCAGCCCATTGCAGAGCACCGAGACCAGAACGATGAGCCACACTCCCAGGCGGATGATCCAGCTCTCAAACAGGTGATCACAGGGCTTGAAGGGACCTGGAAGACAAACCCCGAAGTTACACTCAGCAGAAACTGCTTCTCTCCAGTGATTCTGCTCGCCCAGAGTGGTGGCAAGGAAAATATGACATCGTCCACCCTCTTCTGCAGCTGCCTCTTGGCTCTCCCCTGTGCTCCTGACCCCACACTGGGGTCCTCTGGCATCCTCTCAGGCCTTGTCTAGGGCAGAAAAACGGTGCAGGGAGAGGTCAAAATGAAATGTAAGAAACAACAAACTGATGAGCGCTCCTAAAATGTAAAAAAGTCATGACTCCAGACTGACAACACTCCTGGTGTCAGCCTGGCATTTGGGCCCCTCTACCACCACCTGCTCCTTCTCCTGTTCCCTCTGGGAGCTGGTGGTGTGGAGATGTGCCAGGATGCTGCACCCTGCTCTGGCACTGCCAAGCTCTCTCTGTACACTCAAGACCTTGGCCAAGAGGTGTCTGTTTCTGCATGAATGGCCTCTGCACAGAGGGCATGAGCACCATGAGCTGAAGTGTCTGGGCATGAGGGACAGAGGGATGGAGCTGGTGAGGCAGGGAAGGGACAGAGGGGCAGGCAGAACATGGAAAGATATCAGGAGAAATAAAGAAGTGGATGGATGGGTGAGTGAGTAAGGGAAGGTCATGGAGGGGTAAAAAGAGGACTGGTTTAGAAGTTGTTTTCCAAAGAAAAAAGAAGAAAGTAGGGAAAGAGAGACTGGGAAATGGCATAAAATTTCCTCTGGGAGGGATTGGGATGTTTCAGTGAGCGGCTCAGCAAAAACAAAACCAGAGTGGTAGAAGTTTTAGGTGGTAGAAAGCAAACAAAATTAGAGGGAATGGAGAAATCTTTTTCATCTCAAAGGAAGTGAAGCTCAGAGTGTCAGGCAGCAGGACATGCCCTCAGCTGAAATCTTGTTCCTTTTGCAACAAATTCAGTGGAACAAGTAAAAACTCTGTCCCTGCCAGTGTCCCACAGCAGGCTGGCTGGAACCAGACCACTCCAGCCTCCAGGTGTGCTTGTAGGACCCCACTGAGCTATGAACAGGCTCAAAATCAGAGAGCAACCTCCTTGAGCCCCAACCAGCATGTGCAGTCCAGTGCCTCCCTGCTGTCCCTTCCCCAGGAAATAGAGCAAAGTGGCCCTGCAGTCTGCAGTGCCATAGGTATGATCAGGGCATCAGGGACAGGGCCCTGCCTTGCAATATTCCAGGCTGGCTGAGACAAAGCCAAGTGTAAGTCATGCAAGGGAGCAGGAGAGCCAGGTCTGAGTGCAGCAGGGTGGAGGAGCTGTGATACCTGGGGATCCTGATCAGGCTTATCCTGACCTGGGCCTCCCCTCCTAGAGGGGGAGAAGGAAACTCCTCACCTGCACCCATTTGGCCTAAGCCCAACCCATCAGGCTTCTGATCTGAAAGGTATTGGGGGATCCTGGGGATTTGGAGAAGCTCAGAGGATCCCAATTCTGTTCAAAGGGTTTCCCTGGCTGCTCACCGGGGCTTGGTGTGCACTGAATAGTGGGGTGCAGCTTCGATTCCTCGAGGTCCAGCTGAAGATCATCTGCATCTAGGTCATCTGGGGAGGAGAGAACAAGAAACGGTGCTCAGATAGGAGCAAGCAGAACCATCAGAGCTAACTGGGCCAGGAGCTTTTGCTGCTGCCTGTCCTCCACAAAGACCTTCCCAGTCAGTTCCCAGCCTGCAATTTCAAAGAGGCTGCTGGTGTACAGTTTGTCCCCTACAGTCACTGCTGTAGAGGGAGAAGATCTTGTAAATGTTGGTGGGTTGCAGTGCAGCCAACCCCTCTGTTTTTAGGTTACTCCCAACATTTGAAGTATAAGAGCCCCAGATCCCAGAGCTGTGTGATTGTGGTTCTCTTCTCCCAGCACTCTTTATTAAATAAAAAGTAAAGAAATACTCCAGCCTGTGTGGGTACAGAACACAAAGCCTTCAAATGCATCTTCTCTGTGGGAGCTTTCTGGGCAGGCCTTGTCCAATATTTGCTCATCAACAGGGATTTTGGGGCTTTGTTCAGAGGGAGCCATCAGCCTCTTCTTGCAGCACAAATTTTTCATCAGCAGCCACCACCAAACAGTTCAGCAGCAAAGAGACAAGGGAACACAACATTTATTGCTCTGTTTTATGCCCTGTAAAATCTTGGGGCCGTGGCACCTTGTTTTTAATCGTGGATATTCCCAGGATTTCTGAGGACAGACTGGCTGCCTGTGGTTGCAGATTCTGCATCCATGGGGTTTTGGCCCAGCCCTGCACCAGCATCTCTGTCATGCTGGCAGCTGCACCCTGAGCCAGGCTGGGGCTTGCTGAGGGTCAGGCAGAAGAAGAAGCTGCTGGAAGGGAATGGAGCCAAGCCCTCAGCTGTGTTTTCAGTGTAGGTTGTCCCCAGGGTGAACGGTGTCCTCTCAGTCTAATCCACAATGTGCTTTTCTGCTTTGTTCCTTGTTCCTGTTCCCAAAGTCCTGCTGGCTGGCAGCACTGGGACACAGTGAGGAGAGCTGCTGTCCTGCTGCCCTGTTCCCACCCATGGCACCAGCACAGCCTTCAGCTCCCACTGGAGATCTCGGGAGGGTTTTCTGCCAGCAGGAGGAAAGGAAAAGGATGTGGTTTTGTTCTTGCTACAGCCTGGTAGCCAGAGAGCTGGATCTGGGACTGTGGGATGAACTCTCTCTTGGATGAATGGACTGATGCTGGAGCCCAGGTGTGCACCTGGCAGCTTAGACACTGCCAGGAAGGCAAATTTCCACAGCACGGAAGATAAGGCTGACCTGAGTGGGATTTACATGTCTAATCTGTTTACAGGTGATGCCTCTCATGAGCTAATCTCCCTGCCTGTGTTTGAAAATGTGACTGGGACTATTTGATTAAAGGATGATGACAAATAACGTGCTATCTTTAGTGCCTCCTGACAAGCTTCATGACTTTCTCAGCTTCGGGGAGTTTGGAAAAAAGGGTCATTTAAAAAATCTGTCTGTGTAAGAATTGAAATATTACTGCTGCTCTGGAGCCTGGCAAGGAAACACTCACAGCGGGATGGAAAAATATTTCATCCTTGTATTTTATAGTCTTATAAATCTCCAGTGTCTTTTCCAGCCACAGTGCCGAGGCTGTGATGTGCAGTCACAGTACCCGAATAAAACAGACACAGGCTTGCTCCTTCTGTGCTCTGCTGAGACCCAGCCCTTGGAAAGTGTAACCTGTGCCATCCATTTTCTCCTCAAAGCCTGGTTTTAAGCCCAGGTTGAACATTTTCATGCAGTGAGGAGTGATCTTTTGTTTTGCCTGGACTACTGAGCCTGCTGGGAATTACAAAGCAGTCCTTAGTCAGCACAGTGGGATTCAAAGTGAAAAATGCACCTCTCTCTGCTGGAAACCAGTCCCTCTCCAGCCTGGAAACTGTGGAGAAAGGAAAATGGCTGTTGTGTCCTAGCCAGGCAGGCTGCATTGATTTTGAAGAAACTGTTATTTATTTGAATTTTGCTGAGGTGCTTCCACTTTCTGAGGTCTTATGGGGAAAACCCACTCTGGCAATAAGGCCCTGTCCATGAGAAAGGAGCTGCCTGTACCAAAAGCCAAGTGAGAGGAAGAGGAGCAGAATTGCTGGGGAAGGGGTAGAACAGAAAACACAGAATGCTTTTTCCCCTTAGTGCTGTCTGCTTGTTCTCTCTGTCCTGTCTGTCTCAGCCAGGGCAGTCCCTGGGCTTTGAGGGCCCTGCCCTCTCCTTGGCATGGGTGGCTGCAAGGGGCCTGGGCAGTCCTGGTTTGGGTCCTGAGCTTTCTTGAATGACAGCAGAGTATCTCTAAGGACCCTGCAGAGTTTGCCAGGGGTTGCAGAAGTTCATCAGTAACTTTACAAGCTGCTGGAGGTGCTGGTGCTGGGGGAATCATGTCCCAGTGCCCAGGATAACCCTACACATGTGCTCCCTTCTCACTTCCCATAGCTTTGTTCCATCATTGCAAACACATGCTCGTAAGTGAATACATCCCTTTCTATCCTCTATCCTCAAACCAGAGGTCCCAAAGGGAGGTGCTGGGATGGTGATGGGAGTGCCCCAGGGCACTTTCCCTGCCCTCCTCTGCAGCCACTGTTGGGGGCTGCTGGGGGCTGTCCTGGTGACAGGCCCCCGAGCCATCTTTGGGCTCCTGCTCAGCCACAGGGGACAGACTTGGGGCAGGGGGTGTCTGCTAAACACTGCCAGTTGTAATCAAAGAGGCTGAGACAACTGGGATTGCCCAGCCTGAAGGAGAGAAGGCCCCAGGATTTAGAGACTTCCAGTGTTTAAAGGGGCTGAAGAGAGCTGGAGAGCAGCTGTGGCTGCCCCATCCCTGGAAGTGCTCAAGGCCAGGCTGGATGGGGCTTGGAGCCACCTTGGGTAGTGGAAGGTGTCTCTGCACATGGCAGGGGGCAAGGAGAAGAGCTTCAAAGTACTTCCCAAACCCAAACAATTCTAGAATTCTATGATATCCCAAACATTGAAAGTGCTGGATGTGAGACCTTAAATATCCATTTTGTCAAGGTGACTGAATGATGAGACGTGCACCGACCACAGTACTCTGAGCCTCAGGTGGATGTTACTCCGATGTGAATGGACATATTCAGGTGATGCAGGGGGTGTTCCCAGACACCCAGGACTCTGGAAAGATGAAGAAGAGCTGCTCTGGCCCTGGGGTCTGTGTGCTCTGTGTCTGGAGTCAGGTGATCCCTCGGGTGCTGGGCTTGGCTGCAGGATGGGTGCTGGATGTGGGAGCAGGAGAGGCTGTAGGCAGGCAGGGCAAGGCTGGGCATTGTGAGCTATTTCGTGTCCTTACAAGGCTGTCTGGGACAAGCTGCCTTTCACGGCCCAGCCTGGGGTTCTCTGGACTCGTTTGGGAAGGACTGGAAGAAATACAGTCTGAGAGTCTCTGTCTGAGAGGACAGAGCTGGCTGGAAGTGCTCCCTGTCCCTCCCTGCTGCTCTCCCACAGCATCTGAGTGCCCTGACAAGCCTGGCTGGACCCTGCTGCGACACAGCCCTGAGGTATCTTCTCTTCAGCAGACCACTTTCCCTCTTGCATGAAAGGAATGTTTGGGAGCTTTTATCCTCTTTAATGAGAAAGTGTTACAAGGTTCATATAACCCAGCTAAATACCACCAGTGGCTGTCAGAAAGGAAGCACAGGGAACAGAAATAAAGCAGTGATTAATTAAGTAAAACAGCAATATCCCCAAACCCTTATGAGCAAGAGCAGACCCTGTTGCTGGAGGTCTGGAATGTCATCTGCAAAAGCTGCACATCATAAGGAATGATGTTCCTGTGCATTTTACATTTGCACCTCTGTGCTTTGATATTTCAAAACAGATCCAATGCTTTAACATCTGAAAATGGGAGCCTTTACGAGCTGCAAATAGTCTCATTTGGCATGTCTTAGAATCAGTCAGCATTCCCCTGGTCCCAGCATCTCATGAACACACCATTCCTGAGGCTGAGACTGGCCTGGAGGCCTGGGACCCTGTGCTAACTTTTGGTCTGCTGACAGGGCCAGGTGAGAGCATCCTTTGGGACATCAAAGACTTTGGTACCGAGCAAAAGCAGGTCTGTGGCCCCTTGTCACAAACTAGATCTTTCCACAAATGCTATAATTTGCTGTTCAAACCCTACAACTATCTGCACTAGGACTGCTGCAGTATGGGCTGCATTAATGACGGAAAAAGTGACCTGGCTCAGAAAAAAAGCCTGAAGCAACGACTGTAACATGACTCCTCTGAAGTGTCTGGCCAGTGTTACCAGCGAGTCTACCAGGCATCCTGGAGCCACATCATGCCAGTAGGAATCACATTTGCTACCCTCTGGCTGGACTCTTTGCACGTCTAAAGTTTGTTCTAAGGCTGTGAAGGATCAGTGCAGGAGCAAGAGCACAGGGCTTGTGGGTCACTTGCTGGCTGTGTCACAAAGTGTCTTGGTCACCCTGCCCATAACACAGCGTCCAGCAGCTCTGGGTCTGTGTCTGCCTCCAGTCCTGCCTGCTCAGGGTGTGGGAGGACACAGAAAACCCCTGCTTTGGCTGGATGCTCAGTGCTCTGAGAGCAGGTGGGTCAGGGGCTCTCCAGGGGCACACTCCTCTTTCCATCTACCATGTGGAATTGCCCACAGGATGTCTCAGACCTTGGAAGTGCACTGTATTTACACAAATATATAAATAGAATCAGCATCCAGGCTGTGTCCTGAAATGCTGTTTGCACTCTCCAGCAGTTACAGAGGAAGGAAAGGTTCATGTTTTCCTTTATGTTATTCTGAGATTCTCTTGCAGAGGGATCACACCAGCCTTGTGCTGCTGTGCTGGGAATGCAGGGATGCCCTGCACTCTCTGCTGGCCTCCTGGAACTGGCCACATGCATTCTGTGCAGAGCTGCACTTTGGAGCACAGAACAAACTGACTCTTGGTCAGAAAGTGACCATGGAGCTCCTTCTTCCCTGCCTTGGCCAGCGCCTGTGCTGTGCTCCCCAAACATGTCCTGCTGTCACACCTAACCCTGACCTTCTCTGTAACACCAGGGGTGTGCACAAAAACAGCACACATACAGGTCTCTGTATCTCCACTCAGCAGGATATTCCAGCTCTTTGAGCTCATTCTCTTACTCAGATTAATCCCAGGGTCCTTCCTCTAGATGATGTAAGAACAGAGACTGATGATGTCCTGCCAAATGCTCCACATTGCCCAGAAGTCAAAGGACCAAGCCCAGTTGTCCCAGGTAGCCTCAGCCACCATCAAGCACTCTCCCTCCACAGCCAGCAAACATGTCCATGTTGTGGAGGGCTGCCAGGTCCTTTGGGTACATTGTGAAGGTTTGGCTGTGCCAGATCTGCTCTTTCTTCCATGCAGGGTCACCAAACAAAGCCTGTCCAAAGCATTGGGCCACCTGTGTTGAAGAAGGCTCAGCCTGCCCTCCCTGAGGCAGATGTCACCTCTGACAAATGCAGGACTGCACCCGAGCTCACAGCCCTGCCCAGGGACCCATCACCATTCAGCCCTGCTTACTCACAGTGGTTGTCAGCGTGACCCGGGAACAGTTCCAAGGTTCTCTTGTGGGGATCCTCCTCCTCAGGGCTCATGTCTTCTGCCTCCCACTGGCTGGACACCCTGAAGAAGCTGCTGCAGCTCCCGTAGGCACAGCACTGGTAGGCGTACGGCACCTCCAGGACTCTGCACGGAGGAAAGCAGAACTTTAGGGTGTGTCCTCTCCATGACCTGACTCTCCATTGCTTTGCACTTTTTGCTTCGTTCCCTCAGTTGTTCAAAGATGAAACTCACCCATACAGAGTCACAAAATATTCTGAGGTGGAAGGGACCCACAAGGATCATCATGTCCAGCTCTGAAGTGAAAGGCCCCCACAGGGATCACACCCACCATGTATTGAACTGTGCTCTAACCAGCTGAGCTAACCTCAGAGTCAAAAAAATACGGAAAACTCCACGAATCTCTGTGATGTCCCTGTGCAGGGGCCATGCTGATCTTCTCTGTATCATTCCAGTTTTGGTACCTGTGCTGCTGACATGACAAAGGCTGGTCTGTATGGTGATGGGTACAGTGGAGAGGACTTTGCTTTGGTGAATGACTCCGTGTAGGACAGGGGGTGGACCCAGGACAGCCCATGGTGTCTCTGCACTCACCCACTTTTGGTGCTTATGACTCTGTCAGTGAATGGAATGTTGTCAAACACCAAGTTTGGAAACTGCTCTAAAGTTCCCAGTTCCTTGTCCTGGTTCCAGCCAGAACAGGGTTAATTTTTGCAGTAGGTGTGAGGGAGCATGACCAGGACCCAGAGGTTATTCTGTGCCATCTTACTCATTGCTGGGGGAAAGGAGAAAATCTGATGAGGGAGCCATTTGATATTTGTTTGTTATTGGGGGCTTTCCATGCAAATAACTTTTTTTCTTACACTTTTTGTTATTAATATTGTTGCTGTTACAGTCGTGTCTTATCTCATTGCTGTTTTCAGTAAATTGTTCTTATCTCAACCCGTGATCTTGGTCTTTTGTGCCTCCAGTTGGGGAGGAGTGAGTGGTGCATGGTTTTAGCAGGAATACTAAATTGGAGAATACTATTCCTAAACCACACACACCTAAAAACTCTTCTGCTGTTCTCCTCAGAATAAACCAGCCCCTCTTTCCAATGTGCAATGTACCATCTTCAATTTTTACCCCAAGGCCACGTTTTTCCAGGCATCCTTTCTTTCTTTCAAGGGGAGAAGCTTCCCTAGAGCAAGGCTCCCCTTGCTTGTTATTGAGGTCACTTTCAAACTCCATTTCCAGGAGTCCCAGCTCAGGCAGGGAATTCTCAGGTCTCCCAAGTGAAGCAAGTTATTTTAAAATGTCTGATTTCTACTTGAAAGTTGATTTGTTAGTTGCTAATTATAGCATGTATTACAAGGTTAATTCAACAGCAGCTGAGCATCATCTGGATGCAATACCAAGCTGTCAGCAGCTGCATTTTTGGCTTTGCTGGAAGTCAGGGAGACTGCTGATGAAGGCAAAGGAACCCCAGGTTTTCCAGACAATTAAGGTCCTCTGACAAGATCAGTAAATATGGTAAAACTCTATATTCTAAAAATATGCTTTTGTTTTATGTTCTCAAACATTTCTGGCTGAGCCCCGGGAGGGTCTGGAAACTCTGTGTACAAGCTCATTTCCTGTTATAAGCTCCAAATAAGATCCTATTATTGAGAGGTGGTAGGGAGGTGCAGATCCTCCCAGCAAGGCTGAGAACTGCTCTCAGATGACTCCTCCAGACATGTGCCTCGAGAGTAAGGCTATTTAATGGCAGTACCCCAAAATTTAGGGAATGTTAATGGGTCCATTGCCTGGCATGGTTCACTGAAGCACTGCTGCAGGCTCAGCTCCCCTGGTACAAATCCAAACCAGCTCAAGAGATGCCAATGGAACTAATTTAGAGGAGAAACACCCTGGAAGTGCTGAACTTGACCCAGCCTGCACAAGGGACCTGTTGGAGTGGGTCTGGAGGAGCTCATGGAGATGCTCCAGGGCTGGAGCCCCTCTGCTCTGAGCCAGGCTGGGAGGGCTGGGGGTGTTCACCTGGAGAGGAGAAGGCTCCAGGGAGAGCTCAGAGCCCCTTCCAGGGCCTAAAGCCCTTCCTTGGCACTTGTGAGCTTGAGTCCTGTGTCCAGTTCTGGACCCCTCACTTCAAGGAAGACACTGAGGGGCTGGAGCCAGTCCAGAAAAGGGAAATGGAGCTGGGGAAGGATCTGGAGAGTAAATCATATGGTCAGTGGCTGAGGGGCCTCAGCCTGGAGAAAAGGAAGCTCCCCCTTATCAGCAGGGACCTTCCCACTCCCCACAACTGATTTAACAAGGTGGGGACTGGTCTCTTCTCCCAGGCACTAGGGGCAGGGAGAGAGGAAATGGCCTCAAACCACACCAGGGGAGACTCATGTTAGAATCAGGAGGAATTTCTTCAAGGAAGAGCTTGTTAGACATTGGAAGGGGCTGCCCAGGGAGGTGGTGGAGTCCCCATCCCGGGAGGAGTTCAGGGAACAATTGGATGTGGCACTGAGTGCTCTGGGCTGGGTGACAAGGTGGGGATTGGGCACAGGTTGGACTCGATTATCTCAGAGGTCTCTTCCAACATTAATGATTCTCTGATTCTGTGGTTCTGTGAAGAAAGCTGGAGAGGAACGTTGGACAAGAGTCTGGAGGAACATGACCAGGAATCCTAATTTCTTACTGGAAAGGGCAGGCTTTGATGGGATATTGGGAAAAAATTCTTGGCTGTGAGGGTGGGCAGGCCCTGGCACAGGGTGCCCAGAGCAGCTGTGGCTGCCCCATCCCTGGAAGTGCCCAAGGCCAGGTTGGACAGGGCTTGGAGCAACCTGGGATAGTGGAAGTTGTCCCTGCCCATAGCAAGGGGTGGAATGGGATGGGCTTTAATGTTTCTTTTAAACAAACCCACACCATTCTATCGTTCTATGACTTTGGGTGTAGAAAAACCTCCAGAAGCTTCTAGAATGCCCTGCCATTTGGAAACCAGTCATGCAGCAGATCCCAGCTATGAGTTAAAAAAGTCAGAAGAGAGAGCTCTGCAGGCACCACTGATGAGGCAGCCTGAAGGGAGAGCTCCACACTTTTCCTCAGGCCTGAGCTATTAAGCCCTGTGTTGTTGCAGTGACCTGTGGCCCCAGCCCTGTGTGTAACCTGGAGAAGCTCCAGCTTTGGGAACCCATTCTGGATGAGTGGGAGCATCAGCTCATGCATTCTTGGCTAGAAGGGAACTCCCTGGGACACCCAAGCAAGAGGTGACTGCATCTGAGAGGAATTTGTGTTCTCTGGACCATGGGTATCTAAAAGGGCAGGTGCCACACTGAGACCCAGGAGCCAAGGAGTGCCAGGAAAGTCTGAGCCTGCAGCACAGCACTCTGCTCTGAGCCTTTTGCAGCCTCTTCTTGATCAGTTTGATCCCTTCAGGCTCCTCATTAATCCATAACAGACAAGACACGGCCACACAAGCAGAGTTTATGGAAGAAAACCTGGATGTCATTAGGTAGGACTGCTTCTGGGAATGTTTTCCATTGAGAGGAGCCCTGAGCTGGGCCAGTTCCATCCTTTCCACTTGTGTGTGTGTGTTTGGGGTGGGGGTGGTGGCCTGGGAGCACATCACTGCTCTCCCGTGGAACATATTAAAGATGAGATGTGTTAGCAGCAGATGGATCTTCCTCTACCCACGGGGCTGGAGCATGGAGAAAGCATGAGATGGGCAAGGAGAGCAGGAGGGTGAGTGCTGTTAGCAAATACAAGCTGTGCTGAACACCAGAACTGAAAGAGCCAACGCTCCAAGTACCTCATTTTGGGGAAGCTCTCCTTGGTGAAGGGCTCAGAGAGAGCTGGGTTGCCTTGGAGCTTCAGATGTGTCAGTCCAGCCAAACCATCCAGGGGCAGCGTGACCAGCTGGTTGTCAGTCAAGTCCCTGGTGAGGGGAAAGCAGAGAGGGAGACCAAGGTCAGGGCTCTGGTGCCAGGGGTATCTCAGCCAAGCTGAGGGCACTGCCTCAACTGCTCCCTTGATGTGATGCTGAAATGGGGCTGGGTGTGCACTGGGGCCAGGAGCCTCTGCAGATAAACCCTGCAGTCCTTGGGAAAATGAGAGACTGGGGTTAGTGGCCATGCTGGAAGCACTGGCTGGTATCTCCCTGTGCACACAGGTGCCCCACACATCTCCTCCTGCACTGGAGGTCAGGAATGACTGCAGATCCCAGCCCATAAAATACCCACGAGTCTTAGAGAGGGGGCTGAGAACTGGGGACCCTCCAGAGCCAGCAGAGCTGGTCTGCAGTGACCCTTGCAGAAACAGCCCATTGTGCTGAACTTCCTTAAAGGCACCTCAGGTGGCTATGAAAGCATCAGGAAATGGAGATTTAAGTGTCTAGGGTGAGAGCATCTTGAAGATGGCCCCTTCTGCACTTCATCATCCCTTTATTAATAGTATTAACAGGAAACCTTGGGATTTGTTCTGTCCACATCAGTGCTGAGACATGCACCTCAACACATCAGTCTTCCAACATCTATATCCCAGGTGTTCTGGTAGCCCAGGGAATCAGTCTGAGGCCCTCACATACCTCCTATCCAGTGTGAGAGAAATATCCCTGCAACTTACAGCTTGGTGAGGGAGTGCAGGGTCACAAAGGCCTCTGGGTGAATAAACTGGATGTAATTCCAACTCAGGTCTCTGCAAGGCAAGGACACAGCAGTAAGAAGAGAGCAGAGCAGGGCACTGAAGCTGCTGACACTGGCCTGGCCAAGGGCTGTGGTGGGAGCACATGTGGGATCTGTAGCCCCTTGGTCAGCAGCAATTTCTGTCCCACTGCAGCTCCCCACAGACAAGTCTGGCTCTGTATATAGGTGATTTCTAACAGAGGGCACAAGAGTTGGCCTTGCTGGAGCTCCTCTGATGAGACCAATGGGAAAGGATCAATGGAAAAGGTTCTTTTCTAGCTTAATTTCTGTAAATTTGGGAATTTTTTGCCAACGTGCCTTAGTGCCAGAGCATCCCCAGTGCAGTCAGTGCTGGGTGCAGCAAGGCCAGATAGGACCAGGGGTCTGGGGAAGGTGATTTTAGAATGTCTCTTGCCATGTACAGGTGCTTTGGATTCACTGAGTCCCCTCAATAAGCTCTGCCTCCATCCAAGTGAGGGGCCTCCACTCCCTCTGTCACCAGTGCAGAGGAAACCAGCAAATGGGGACACATTTCTGGCCCTAAGGCTGACTACAGGACAACCTTCATCTCTACAGGAGCCAAGATACCTGCTCAGATGTGTGTGACATTGGGTGGGATGAAGCCTTTCCACAGGGAGCAGAACATACCCAAAGGCCATGCCAGAGCCTGCTCAGCTGTGTGTGTGTGGCTGGGCTGGGGCAGTGCTGGATCCCACAAACCTGGGTTTTTTTTGAGCTTTCTGTGCTTTCTAGCACTGACCCCCTGGAGAACACTGCTTTAAACCTGAGGCCTTGGAGAAGGCTTCCAAATTTGAGTGATGAAGTTAAAATCCCAGGTGTGTAGTTAAATAGAAGTCTGTGCTTTCACATGGTGAAGGGTTTGGAATTTGAGTTTTTTATAATATAGTAATAGGCATGGGACAAGATGGAGGATTTTGGGTGGTGTTTCTTTTGGTGCTCATCTTTCTTCTTCATGATTTCAGGTAGTAGTTTCTGGTTGGACAGTTAGTGCTGCACTGAGGGTCACAGGAGTTTGGTTATTGAGTTAGAAGTATAAATAATACAGGTGTTATTTCTCTATTGGACTGTTGAGCTTTAAGAGAGCTTGTAGCAGCTGGATCTCTCTCCATTTTGCTTGCTTCTAACTGGTGGCTAGAAGTGTTGCTGAACTTTCTGTACTTTTGATAAGATTTACTAAACAACCAAGCCCAAACCTGAGAAAATTCATTTCCTTCGTGTGTTTTTTAATCCTGGCTCTTACTGAAGACAGAAGAGACTGAGACAAGCCACTAATTAAGTGGTGCAAAGCACCACCCCATTACAGGGCAGCATGCTCATGTTTCCCTGAGTGTCTCAGTGTCCCCTGTCACACCTCAGTGTTCCTGGGCAGTTGTAACTGTGGTGACACTCACGGGACCCCAGGAATGCTGGGCTGTTAAATGGCTCTCACATTGCTGCAGCACGGGAAAAGATTTTGTGTGATTTAGTTCACTTCCTAACAGAACAGCAAATAAAGACTGTCAGGGCTCTTCCCAGATGTCAGAGCCAGTTGTGCCCTCCAGGGGCTTACCAGCTCCCCAAGGTGCCAAGCACTCAGGAGGTCACTCTGTGTGGGAAGTTCATGCTTGGGTGCACTTGGTATGTGAACACGAGCTTTGGAGTTGTGGGAGGAACTTTCAAACCAAACAGGATGCTCTGCATGGGTGTTCCAGGTGGCTCAAGACCAGCCTGGGTAGGACAGGGGGTGCTGGCACTGAGGTCCACTGGGGTAAATCCCTGCCCTGAGTTCCTCCTGGCATGCAGGAGGCCTCTCTGTGATGTGGGCTCTGTCTTGATGTCTTGGGTTGCAATACAGGATATAACCAAAAGTTTGTATTCTATCACCATCTGATAAACCAGCTGTTGCAGTGTTCTCTATCTCCTCCACAGCCCATCCTCCCTCCAGGAGATCTCTCCTGTTCATGGCCATGCAGTCCCAGGGCAGGGCTGATCAAATTCCATCATCCCATGGGAGATGCTCCAGCCAGGGCAGGAGCCAAGCATTTCCTACCCAGATCAAAGCTGAGATTTGGAATAGCAGAGCAGCCTTTTCCCACTGGATCCCAGAGGAAAACCAGAGCCTTCCACATCATCCCTGGAGCTTTGGAGGAAAACTGCACCTTGTGCAGGAGCCCTGCTCCAGCAGAACCACATCTGTCACTGCAGGAGGATGCAGCCACCATGGAATGGGACTGCACCAACCCCTGACTGACTGATGGGGTGTCAGGGTGTATTCTGACTCTGTCAGTGTTCTGTTGTTTTGCATTACTGTATTTTTATTTTAATTTTCCTAGTAAAGAACTGTTATTCCTATTCCCATATCTTTACCTGAGAGCCCCTTAATTTCAAAATTATAATAATTTGGAAGGAGGGGATTTACATTCTCCATTTCAAGAGAGGCTCCTGCCTTTCTTGGCAGACACCTGTCTTTCAAACCAAGACACTTGGCAGAGCTGCAAAGCGTGGTGAGAGCACGTGGGGTGTGGGCACGAGGGGGCAGGTGAGGAGAGGGGTCTGCAGGCACAGGGGAAGCCAAAAGAATGGTTTGTGACCACTTCTTTTCTAAGGCAGAACAGAAAAGCCAAAAGCCTCCCAGCAGAGACAGAGGCGGGTTGGGAACTTCCCCCAGCCCATGTGGGTTCACAGTGCCCCCTCCCCAGCACGACCCCAGCTGCTGCCCTGGCAGACAATACTTGCATGGAGCGCAGGGCCAGCAGCTGCACAAAGGTGTCTGCTCGAATCTCGTGGATCTTGTTGTGCTGGAGACCACTGGAAAAACAGAACCTGGTTTGAGAAGAGAGCTGAAGGCAGCATTCCTGTGTTATGGAGAGCTTTGTTCCAGTGCAGCAGACTGGCACAGTGGAAGTTGCTGTGCTTGGGAGACCTACTCTTATTCCAAGAGTTAAACAGGATGAGCAGCAAAACATGTCAAAGCCACATCTCCTTTCCACTCCTTCATCCCCTGGGGAAGGGGAAAGTGCAGGGTGAGAGTTCACACAGACTCTGCTGTCTGACCTACACACTCCCCACATCCTCAAGAGACATCCTGGATGCTCAGAACATGCACCCTGTGGGAAAGGTTCAGTTCCTCAGTTTTGTTTTCCCTAGTGTGAACCAGTGGTGAATACTTATTAAGATTCCTGCAGAATGCCCATCATGAATTCCCAGACCTGCAGAAGCAGTGTCCCCCCATCTGTGACCTTCTGCAAGGGGAGACAGCCTCTGCCTGGTGCTCCAGCTACAGCAGCTCCCTGGGCATTTCTCAGGTTGTTCACCTGCCTGTAGAGTCACAAATGATATTTGCTCCTCTCACTCAAGGACCCCCACGTGCTGGCTGTAATGTCCCAGCTGGTACTTGGCCAGATGCTCCTGTTTCAAAGCTGGGCACTTGAGCTGCTCCTTGGTGCCCCAGGTACCCAGGCTGGCAATACTCCCACCTCTAGCCAAGATTTCATGTGGAACTGGAAGATCTGGGCACAAATTTGGAGGTCTCACTGATTGGAAGAGGTGGAGTTTGGGCAGAAGAGGTATTGGAGCAAGGCCCAATAATAATTTAAGGGTGTTTAGCTGTGAGGAATCACCTGTGTGGTGCAGGTAAAGGTCTGCACAGCCACACTTCCAGCAGGGCGAGGGCACATCTGAGCTCTTTGTGTGCCAGGTTGTACCACCAGGCACCACCAGACTTGTTCCAAACCATCAGGAATGCTGATGCTTAGTGGGGCTTACAGGACAAGAACTTTGGAGTTAAGGGACCAAATACTCATTTTGGTCACTTAATTTAAAAAAAAATCATAAAAAATATTCATTTAAGGTATATAGGTATAATCTATTTGACTTCATTAGCCAGAAACTGGGATTAAATGTGATTTTATATTAATATTTATATTTCATATTAAGCATATTATATTAATTTGGAATATTATAAAATTTTGTAAGAAGAAACTTAGGCAGAATGTGTGAAACTACAGGTTTGAAATTCGGAACATTTGCCTTATTTTGGCGTACTTTCTATTTTTTTCAGATGTTTTCCTGGGGGTACTCTCACAGCTGCCATAAAAGGCATCAGGGGCTGGTGTAATCTTGTTTCTATGTAGTTTCACAGTGTTCTAATGTCCAGTTTGCTAAGGCTGGATGAGCTGGTCTGACTGTGCAGGCTGGGGTGCTACAGAGAGCAGGGATAACCTCTCCTGTGGGCTTTTTAATGGGGATGCTGCTCCCATACATCTGTTCTTCCAGGTAGCAGAATTCTGTAAAAAATCATGGAGTCTATCTTAATTTTATTTACCAGTTTTTCTCAAAAAGGCCAAGAACTTCTGTTCTATTTGAAGTGTGGGACCAGATCTCCAGACACTGAGCTGAATGTGAATAACTTTGTCTCAGAGCAGCAGCAGCGCCTCCCAGGGCCTGGAGAGGACCCAGTGCAAGAGCTACATCTGAGGAGAGAATCCCCCTTCTGTCAGGAGGGACTGGCCCTGGGCAGGCTGGATAAGAGCTGCTTTGTGCCCATGGGGCCCCTCCTTGAAGCAGAAGACATTTATGGTGGATACAAACCCTATCACATTGCTTAGCTCACAGTGGGACTGGAGTTAGTGAAGTGAATTCAGTGCTGTCCTGTCCTACTTCTGTTGAAGTGTCTGGGACCTCTGAAAGGACCTGCCTGAATTAAGCTCCTATGCACAGGGAATGTATTTTTATTCTGTATGTGCACAGGGGCAAGGAGTGGAGCTCTGATTCCATTTGCACTCCAGTCAGTGAGTTCTAATGCCCAACTTTCCCAGTGCTTAGGGGTCTCTCTGAGTGGGAACTGCCCCTCCCCTCAAAGCAGCCCTTTTCCCCCAGAGCACAGCACAAACACGGACATCTCCATACTCACAGCTCCTCCAGCTGCTGGCACCGATGGAAACTGGGCAGCTCTTCGATTTGGTTGTGTGACAGCTCTCTGCAGGGAGAGGAGAGCACAGGGATGTTGGGACATCACAGGCAGTGCCCTGAGCCCTCCCTGGGAAGGCAGGTGCTGCTGGAGAGCGAGGTGCCCTCCCCTCATTCTGCACAGCTCCACTTTTGGGAAGCCCAGTGAGTGGGATCTCCAGCCTGCGCTGATGCTGGCTCTGGGTGTCTCTGTGCAAGGTGAGGGTTGCCCCAGGATTTACCCACCCCAGCCCAGCCCAGCCTAGCCCAGCTCCCCCAGCACAGCCTGTGAGTGGAGCTGGGGTACAGCTGGGGTGGGCTTGTCCTCCCCAGCCTCAAGCCAGCTGTGGAACCTCCCGTGCCATGCACAGCCCTGCTTTCTGTGGGCACAGCACAGAGAGATTTCTGCCAGAGCTCGCAGAAGCTGCAGATGTGCCTGCAGAGCCTGGGGAGGTTTTGACCAGCCAGCTTCTCCCTCCTGGCACAGCAACTCCACTGCCCGTTGCCTGCTCCCCATTCAGCCTTCCCTGGCTTTCTCCCAAGGTTAGGGAAGGGGTCGTGGCATTGGCAGGGATTTGGTTCAGGACATTACAGACTTTGAAAACCTCTGGTCCTTGTTCTTTCAAGTGCTGTCAGTCAAAAGCAGTTTGCAGCAAACTCCTCTTCCCACTGATTCATGGCCCATGTCATGTCAGCATCTAGAGTAGAGTGGCTTGATAGTCAGAGGAAAACCCACCCTGGCACAGCTTAATGAGAATTTATTGAAGCTGAAACAGGCTGGGTAAGGAGCAATGTTTAAACCTAGCTCTTTCCCCCACCAGCAGAAACTGGATTTGTGGTTGTTCAAGGGAAATTTGCCCCAGGGTAAAGTTTTGTATGTGGTTTCTCTGCCGACTTTCCAAACTTGGTTTCCATCTTTCTGCCAATAGATTGCTCCTAAAATATTTCAATTATTATTATTTTTTTTGCCAACCCACACACGACCAGTTTTCCGTGGTGGAGAGGAGGGAGGGAAAAGCAAGCAAAAGGTTTGTGCTGGGCTCTGGAGGCTGTCAGGATGGAGAAAGAGCCTTAGCATCAGTCACTTTTCCCTGGTCCCTGTGTCAATCCATTGGGCTTGGCAGGGCTGTAGCTTAGCTAACAGTGATGGGGCAGCACCACCCCCAGGAGTTATTTCTGGTTCCTGCAGAGTGAGGAGAACCAGGTGCAGCTCAGAATTTACAAACAGAGCAGCCTCAGTCACTCGTGCTCTGTCAGGAACACATCAGGATGAAGGTGTGATGGCAGCAAAGGGATTTCAGCTCTGCTCAGGGGAGTGTCACCTATTTCTGCTTGAGAAGAAAGTCAAATCTTCCAGGGCTCAAGGAGCATTTGGACAACTGTCTCAGGCACAGGGTAGGATGGTTGGGGTGTTCTATGCAGGGCCAGGAGCTGGACTCAAAGATCCTTGAGAGTCCTTTACACCTCAGGGTGTACCATGGTTACAGGAAATCTGTGCCCTGAGCAGGAGCTCTGGATGAAAGCAGCAGGATGATGCCAGGTTGATGCCAAAGGCTGCCCTGCCTGTGTGTGCTGGGCTCAGCACGGGTGGCATCCCAGGATGGCTGTGACCCTCTGCCCCTGCAGGGGCTCTGCAGTCCCTGTGCAGGATCCTTGCAGAGAATCCACACCGTGGTGTGGGGCCAGAATTGCAGCTTTAACTGTGCCATCTATGGTGAGATGTGTCACAGTCACAGCTCCTACGGCTGCCAAGGGACAGGCAGAGACCAACCACTGAGTCTGTGGGGATCAGGGGGGCCAAAGTATTTCAAGGGCAAGAGAGATGTAAACATGCACATACTCTCTCTCCAAACCCTGAAAGCAATGCAATTAATGTCAGGAAAGTTCACTAGGAAAGAGGAACAAGAGCAAGGAACAAGGTGGTGTGTCCCAATCAAACTCTCCCACATGGGGGGTAGGCACAAAGAACAGGCTCTGCTATGAGGGTTTGCAGTCTGATAACTTGAGAACATAAACAGAGGTCTGGGACCCAGCAGCCTGGGCCAGTCCAAAGGCTGCACTTTCACAGCAAGTCATCCATTGAATTGGTCCAGATGTTTAAAGATGAGAGATCTTCCCTACAGGGACATCTGGAACCAAAAGCCTATAATCTCCTAAGTTAAAAATTGTCTTCTTTTATTTTTATGTTTTACTCTTGTTTCCAATTTCTGTGATCAAGAATTCACTCCTGTTGCTTTCCTGGAACAAACTTGTTTTCTTTTTCAGCTTGCTTGTATAAAGACTGATGAGAGGCAAGCCTGTTGCTGCCCTAAGGCTGCAAACTTGTATAAATCTGGCTCATGACTCATTTCCTGAGGATGTCTTTGACTGCAAACATAGTTGGGGATCTCAGGAGCTAGGGGTGTGATTCCTGAGATGATGCAGAACCCTTCTGAGATGTTGATTTCATCATGTACCAAGCTAAAGGAGAAAGCATGGCACCCCAACATCATTCAGGGCCTGGCTAAGCAGGCAGAGCCAAAGAAACAGAGACCTGGTCTGTCTGTGCTGCCCCATGTGAAGAAATGCAGCCCTGTGGCCTCACAGGTCTCCATCAGGTCAGACCTGATCCCTCCTGGGATATGAAGAGGATCCTTCCTCCAGATGATGACACTTGCTGGAGCTCCAACTGCAATAAGCCAAGGCTGGGGCAGAGGGTGAAGGTGATTTCCCCCTTTTTGGGCTAAGAGCTTAGCAGAGCTGGGAGCTGTGAAATGCTGTGGCCATTCTTACCCATCTCCTTTGGTGCCCTCTCTGTGCCCCTTGCATGGGCAATTCCTCCTGGTGCAGAGCAAGGAGTGCCTGATACAGCCCTGACACCAGAGCATCATGCTGGGATGGAGTTGAAAAACAAGCAAGAGCTCAGTGTAGTGAATAAGAAGGTGGTGATTTCTGCATGGAAAAGGTGATGGGAGCAAGAACCACAGGATGGTCTCCCATAGCTGGTCCTTTCCCTGAGCTAGACAAAAGGAAAGCCCTGCTCCTGAGGGCGTTTCTAAAGGAGCAGGCAGGACAGAGACACAGGTTACTCACAGGACTCGGAGGCTGGGCAGCTGCTGGCACATCCTTCTGGGGAGGAAATGGATTCCTGCCCGGGTCAGGGTCCTAGAGGGATGGAGGAGACAAGAAATGGTGCTGCTGACAGCCAGCACCCAGACTCTGTGACCCAGAAGCCCAGCTGCCAGTCCCAGACAGTGGCAGGAGACAATATCAGTAGGACAATAAAATACCTGGAGAGGATAAAAATCTGCCTGGCAGTTTTGTAAACAGGCACTGCTGCTGTGCCTGGCTAAGGTGAGTGTGCCTATGAAGAGTTCTGGGCCACTGCTGGGTACTGAATTCACAGCTGGCCTCGGCCTTGCTGGGGCAGGTGGCAGTGCCATCTACAGCATGCCCTGCTGTCTCTGATCCCATTGCCCAGGCTGGAGCCAGGACTGCCTCAGGAACCTCTGTATGAGGAATGGACGGTGTGTCCCTGTGTCCCCGTGTCCTTGTATCCCTGTGTTCCCATGTCCCCGTGTCCCCGTGTCCCTGTGTCCCTGTGTCCCCGTGTCCTTGTATCCCTGTGTTCCCATGTCCCCGTGTCCCTGTGTCCATGTGTCCCTGTGTCCCCGTGTCCCCGTGTCCCTGTGTCCCTGTGTCCCTGTGTCCCCGTGTCCCCGTGTCCCTGTGTCCCCGTGTCCCCGTGTCCCCGTGTCCCTGTGTCCCTGTGTCCCTGTGTCCCCGTGTCCCCGTGTCCCCGTGTCCCCGTGTCCCTGTGTCCCTGTGTCCTCGTGTCCCTGTGTCCCTGTGTCCCTGTGTCCCTGTGTTCCTGTGTCCCCGTGTCCCTGTGTCCCTGTGTCCCTGTGTCCCTGTGTCCCCGTGTCCCCTTGTCCCCGCATCCCCGTGTCCCTGTGTCCCTGTGTCCCCAAGACAAGCATGGCCAGGCCACCCCCTGGCCAGGGATGCTCCCAGTTTGGGCTCAGCATGGGGACCAGTGTCCTCCAAGGCCTTGCTCTCCTGAGGGGGTGAGGAGGGGACCCAGGAGCCCCAGCCTGGCTCGGATGATTCCTGAACTGCACCACGGTGCTGCCTCCAGTATGGGCACAGCAGGGACACTGCACTCAGAGTTCACTCCTTCACAGATGCAGAAGGGAAGGAAGAAAAAACCAACCAACCGACCAACCAAAAAAAAGACTGGAGCACACTCAAGAGTACCAAGAGAGCCACTCACAGGGAGGAAAGCTGCGTTCAGGAGCCACAGGAGTGAAACCAAGCAGAAGGGTGAGAGGCAGAGCTGAATACTGCACAGCACTGGGGAGGTTTCCTCACTGAAACAGCCTGGACCGCCTTGGAGGAGGAAGAGCACAGCTAGCAGGGTAAAAGGGAGAGAGGTGCCACTCACAAAACTTCTAGGCTGGTGGTGCCTTTGAGGTCCGGGAATTCCCTGATGTCTGTGGCTCCATTGAGCGACCTGCAGAGAAACAAGGGTGAAGTGAGGTGGGCAGGGGAGGCAAGTGCAGCTGCCCAAGGTTCCTCCCTGTGCACACAGGTGCCCCACACATCTCCTCCTGCACTGGAGGTCAGGAATGACTGCAGATCCCAGCCCATAAAATACCCACGAGTCTTAGAGAGGGGGCTGAGAACTGGGGACCCTCCAGAGCCAGCAGAGCTGGTCTGCAGTGACCCTTGCAGAAACAGCCCATTGTGCTGAACTTCCTTAAAGGCATCTCAGGTGGCTATGAAAGCATCAGGAAATGGAGATTTAAGTGTCTAGGGTGAGAGCATCTTGAAGATGGCCCCTTCTGCACTTCATCATCCCTTTATTAATAGTATTAATAGGAAATCAAGGTTCCAGAGCCATCGGCCATGGTGGCAAATCTGCTTCCTCACAGCCAGATGTGCTCAAGGCCCAGATCCAGCGTGTCCCTGGGGCTGGAGCAGACACCTCGTGCTGTGCAGATACAGCGAGATGGAGCTGGGCACTTCTGTGCAAGGAGACTTGGCAAGCTCAGAGCCTCTCCCAGCCACTGAAATTCTTGGCAAGATCTCTACCCAAATTAAATAAAAAAACCCCAAACAATTACCACGGGGAATGTAAGCAGGGCATCCCACCCAAGCCTCCCCGGGTCTATGCATTTGGATCTAAAGAATGCAGGGCTATTTGAATGATTTATTTTATGTGCCTGGGTGAGGCTTGTAAATAGAGATTTATGAGGTTGCCTCTGCCTCAGTATTTTTAGTGCTGTGCCACAACAGGTTGGCTGAAAAGCCAGCGTGGGGAAGCTGCTGTGGTTGAGGTGGTGCCCAGGCTGTGCTGGTGGCCCTGGAGCAGGAAGCACTGCCACTGCTGGCTGCCCAGTAATATCATTTGTGCCATGGTGCTGGGATGTGTTCCTCCACTTCTCCAGCTTGTGGAGGAAGGCAGATGCCTTCAGTGTCCTTCTGTTTGGGCAATTATAAGCTGTGGCACTTATGAGACCCTGCAAGGCCTCAGTGCCTGTCAGCTGTATGGGGAGGAGAAATTAGTGGCTGCCTCCAAAATGGCCTTTTCAAAGTTACCCTTCCTCAGAAGAAAACATCTGCAGTGTTTACACCTTTGGGGGGTGGGCAACAGAGTGGTTTCATGGTCCTCTATTGGCACAGGGGCTCTTGAAAAAACCGAGGTGGGGGAGGCCACAAAGGTGGGCACACGGGGCTTGGAGCTTGGGTGTTACCTCTCTGGGGATGTGCTTGGTGAACTTACAGAGTGTGGAGCTTTGGCAAGTACTGGAAAGCAGACTGTCCAACAAACTGGATGGGATTGTCATAAAAATGGCTGCAATGGGAAAGAGGAAGGGGTCAGAGTGTGCTCACACAAAGAGAAGATGCTGTTACAGGTGAAGAGTGTCAGAGCTCCAGCAGCAAGCCATGCAGGAGGTGCTGCAGTGCTGAGGAACTCTTGTTCCCAGAAAAGCACAGGCTGTCCCACTGGCCTGCTCCAGCTGGGCATTGGGACAACTGAGTCCTCCTGCTGCTCTGAATGGGCCCCTTGGGTCCTGCTGAACCAGAGGGGCTGGGAAGGTGTAAAGCCCTTCTCCAGTCCCACTGAGAAACACCTTGCACTGGAGGACACCTTCTGTGGTCTCACACACAGCACCAGCACCTTTCCCACTTCTTGTTAGGTCCCAGAAACCTGGGTTTTTAAGCTTTCTGTGATCTCTGACCCCCTGGAGAACACTGCTTTTGACCTGAAGCCTTAGAGAAAGCTTCTAAAGATGAGTAATAAAATAAATAAATAAAATAAAATAAAATAAAAAAATAAATAAATAAATAAAAAATCACGAGTGTGTAGTGAATTAGAAGTGTGTGTTTTCACATGGTGGTGGATTTAAAATTTGAGATTTTTATAGTATAGTAATAAGTATGAGACAACATGGAAAATTTTGAACGTTATCTCTTTCTTTGTTCATCTTCCTTTTTCCTTCTTCTTCATAGTTTTCAAGTAGTAGTTTCTGGTTGGTCAGTCAGTGTCACTCTAAAAGCCATGAGAATCTAGTCATTAAGTCAAAAGAATAAATAAGTGTTACTTCTCTATTGAACTGTTTAGTTTTAAGAAGCCTCGAGGAGCTGCATCTGTTGCCATTTTTCCTCGCTTCTAGCAAGTAGCTCGAAGTGCTGTCGAATGCTCTGTACTTTCTTTTCTAAAATTTAATAAACAACCAAGCCCAAACACGAGAAAATACATTTCCATCGTGTTTCTGTCAATCCCAGCTCTGAGTGAAGGCAAATGAAACTAAAACAAATCGCTAATTAAGTGGTGCAAAGCCCCCACACCACTGCTACAACTTGTCCCAGTCAGTGGAGAGAAGTGAGCTCTTCTAGGACCCAGTGAGACATGGCAGGAGCTGTCACCTCCTACAAGAAGCACTTTGCACCCCACTGACTGTGAAAGACTTGGATGGGCAGATGCAATGAGAGATGAACATTGTGGGTGTCTGGGCCCCCTTCATCACCCTGTGGTGCTGCCCAAGGGAGGTGGGGATGAGGCTGGCTGCTCTGGCTGCAGCAGGGAATGCTTTCAGCCAGTGTCACCATGGCTTTCCAGATATTGGTATTTCTATAATTTAAGTCCAGTTTGGACGAGCAGAGCTTTTGTCACTCGCCACAATTTTCAATATCTGTGTGGTTCAAGGAAGTATCCAAAAACACCCTGAGAGCTGGGCGTGTTTGTGTGCAGAGCTCTGTGTCCCCAGCTCAGGGCAGGCACAGGGCTCTGGGGTCCCAGCTCTGTGACACGTTCTGCTGCTGTGGCTGTGGCTGGCCAGCAGCTTTCCTGCACACAAGGAATAAACATCAGCACATGTCAGCCGGGGCTTAGGTGGTTTTCATGCAGACCACCTGGATTCTCTGCCTTCCTTGCTATCAGCCTGGGCTGCAGGGAAAGGAGAACCCACATCCATTCTGAGAAGGAGCTGAGAAGAAGCAATTTCAGTCTGCTTTGGCACATGGATAGCAAATATTAGATTGTTGTCATTTGACCACTGTGAGAAATCCCAACTAAAGACATCAAGAAATGTCCCTTTCTGGACAATATAAAGTTGTAAGAAACATTATTGAATTTTCTTACATTGTTTGGAGGAGGGGATTCCCAACGAATGCGTTCTCTGGAATAGCTTTGATGTTGTTGTTATGAAAACCACTGTTGGGAGAAACAAAAATTAAATTGACTTTCTTTCTTTAACATTTTTAAAGCCAGAGAGCTTTCAAGATATACATCAAATAGGAGATACAGGCTCCTTCCCAGGTGCAGCAGCATCCCAGCAGGTGAACAAGGTCTGTGGTTTGGCAGGACAAAATTCACTTCATTTACTCTGGGTGCTCCAAATGTGACTCCACCAACTCCACTGAGGGTACAAGGTTTAACACTTTACAGGTCAAAAAACAGAAATAAGCCAAATACAAAATCTTCTGTCCTCCAGGAACTACAATTTTTATGGATGGTTTCTGCTACAGCTCCTCAGCTGCCAACCAAAGTGTGCCAGGAATTATCACCCCACATGACTTTAAAGGATTTATAGCTCTAGCTGTGACATTTTTGGTTGAGCTTGAGAAAATTTCTATTTGCAGCAGAAGAGAGCTCTGTGGCCACAGTCTGACCCCTTGTACAGCAAAGGCAGCCACAGGTTCCTGTGTCCAGGACTAAGAAGAAGCTCTGGCTGATGCCCAGGTTGTTTATCCCAGAGGAGTCTGAGCAGCTGATTAGTTGATGACTGTTTGGAATTTGCCTCTTCTTTTGTGACAGGCATTTCAAAAGCCATCTCAAAGGGGACCAAGGATCTTATTCTCATTTTGAAAGTGAGAATAATGATGATATCTGGGCTGAACAGAGAAATCGCATGAGAATTGTTCTAGTAAAGAAAAAAGAAGTGTCAGATTTTTACTCTAAGGCTCCCAGAAACACGAGAGCAGCTGCTTTTGTCCCACCCCAGCCTGGGACCAGTGTGACAGATCCACAGGAACTGTGGATCCACATCAACTCACCCCACCTTGGGGCTTCTACCTTTGTGGGTGACAAGTGGGATGGTTTCTTATTTTTAGTATCTCCCAGTTAGAGGAAGGAGAGCAATCCACTGAAATAGTAATAAACTTTGGTAATTCCCTATTATAAATTTATCCTAAGGGAGATAATACAGCTTCTTCACATTAGAGAAGGTGGCCCAGGGCCTGCAGAAACAATGGGCTCACAGTAACACGGGTAAGTCCAGGCTGTGGTCCCAAGCTGGGGAATGGACATCAGAAAGAGCCAGAAACCGATGGAATTTGAGTCCCTGAGATGGCACAGGAGAGCGAGGAGCAGTAGGAGGAAGCTGCTCTAAGGCTGGCAGAGACTCCCACTCCCCTCCCTGGTATGGAGGCTGATGGGGAGGAGGTCAGAGCTGATGGAAATCGAGGAGATAAACTGCTTTGATGCAGTGGATAGGGCTGGGAAGGAAAGGAAAGGCTTGGATTGAGTGGTCTCCTCAAGTCAGAAACCACACAATGCTTTATTGGTCATTCCCACAGGGAATGTTCTTGAAAAGGAATAAATAGAAAATCTCACAGCTCCTGCAGTCGGCCCAGTGTCCTGATAGCCCCAGGGAATTCCAGCAGCTCGTTGTAGTTCAGATCCCTGAAAGACAGAGAAGGGAAAAACATCCATTAACATTTCTGCAGGAACTCAATCATGTTTAAGGGTTGATAATAAGGAAGACAAGTTTTCCTACCATGCTGATCCAGCCAGTGCCTGGAATCACAATTCCTGCAGCAGGAATATTCCCTGCTGGGAGCATTGCCAGGTGAGAGCCAGTCCAAGCCATGGCTGCTGCCCTGGGGCTCTCCCTGCCAAGTGCCCTGTGCCCAGCACTGCCCAGTGCTGCTGCTCCCATCTCCTGCTGGCCCTGGCCCCTTCTCCCAGGAGCTCAGCCCCAGGGCTTCGGCTCTGAGGAATTTTTCTTGCCTTTCCAGGTCAAAATGGGATTCTTTGAAGGACAAGAAACATGAACAGCATCAGTTGTGTGGGGCCCACAAAGGGCTGCTCTGGGCCCCTCGCCCTGTGGTGCAGAGGGGATCAGGGACCATTCCCTCAGTGTTTGTCCTGGGAACACCGGGTCCCTGGCCACTGGGATGTGCTGTGACTGGGAACAGTGGGAAGAGGAATCTGGGGCAAGACTTAGGTCTTCTTCTGATGGCTGGAGTCAACCTGACACTGGAATCTGAGTCAAAGCTGGAAGTGACCTGCAAGAGGTACTGACATGGTTGAGCGTTAAGTTTAATTTGCTGTGTAGTAAAATAAATAAAATCTACTACATTGGTTGTAATGACAAGTGTAGAATTTACTCACCCTGGCTTGGCAACTAAAAGAGACACCTGAGTCTGAGTGAAATCTCAAGAGTTGTGTTTGTTCTCCAAGGATGCGATTAACCTCTGGAAAAGGATTTGTTTGACCTTTGGGGCACTGCTGGCAACCTGGGAGGAGCAGCCCTACAAAGGCACCAATCCTGCTGCTGGCTGGAGGGTGCCCATGGAGACTGGCTGGGCTTTGGGTGTGCAGCCCTTCTCCAGCATGCCCAGCTTTCTCCTTGGAAGGCGATTTCAGCTGTCACAGTAACATTTGACCCTGTCCTGGCCATCCCACTTTGCAATTCACTGAAGTCTCAGGGCATGTGACTGCTTCCTACCTGCATGACACTCACCAAGTTTTAAGTGGTAGATACTTTGGAACATGATTACTGGCTCCTGGAGATTACTGTATAATTACACTTAATGAACCTCAAAGTAATTACCATGTAACCTGGATTGTGGTTTATGGAACAGAAATAACTGAGCATTTACACAGCAATGGGCTGCTGCCCAATTACCCTGTAATTCTCATCCTCTGGGCCCAGGCATGGTCATTATGATCTCTCTTGGCCCCCTTGTCTCTTACATCTTCTCTCACTACCAGTGCCTCTGCTTGGGAACAGCTCCATGGCACCACCTCAGCTTTGCCCTGAAGGTGTTTACATGGGAAATCAACCCAGAGAGTCTCTTCAAATCAGTCCTTCCAGGACTTCTAGCTTATAGGATTTATGTCTTAGGGAATGCTTATCATGGAATTACAAGAGAGGGCACAAACCCAAGAGAAAAATATGGAATGAAGTTGTTGTGGGTGGATTTTGTCTCGTATAGCTCTGACAAGGTCCACACCAGCCCTTGTTGCTGGATTCCCTGAGAAGCCCAGGGCTGTGGCAGGTCCTGCTTTGTCCCCTGACACTAAGGGCAGTTTTCCCCGCTCCAGTTACACAGGGATCTGGATGCTGGTACTCTGTGTAGGGATTTGAACAAATGAATCCTGCTCCTGTAGGACCCAGAAGGGGTTCATGTTGGCTAATAGCTGGCAGTGGTGGCAATCAGCAGGGAAGATGCACAGGGCTGGCAGTGAGACCATGAGCTCTGCCTGCCTGGTGCCCACCTTGCTGGCAGGGTCCCTGCACACCTGAAGCTGCTGTGCCTGTCCCAGGGCCAGGAGTGGACCAGGAGTGATGTGTCCCCTCCTCACACCTCCTCACATCTGCTAGACAGGAGAGCTCTGCCTCTCCCCAGACTTGCTCTGACACTCTGTTTTTATCTGGTTCCAAGCAGATCAGTGGTTTTCCTCACTCTTTTCTGCTTGAGCCCAAATTGATCTGTTCAAGGATAAATAGCTCAACACATGACTGCTCATAGCCTCCCCCTTTGCCTGTAGCTCCCTATCAGCTCTTGGATCCTCTTGGCCAGTGTCTGTAGATGGCACCTGCCAGGTTCCATCAGGGCCTGGCTGAGGGCTCTCATTGCACAGGCTTGGTTACCAGGGGCAGGATTGTTAATGTCACATCCCTTCTCTGCTGCTCAGGAAGACACAGGAATGGATTTCCCAAGTGAACAAGCAATGGGAAGTGCCCCCACTGGGCATTTTCAAAGCATCAGTCAAATCTGATTAACCTCCAGATCACTGCACTGGTTGAAATCAGAGGCATCAGCAGAGAAGTCAACTGACAGCCCCAAATCATGCACATAAGGTGCATAATCCCTCTAAAAATTTCACTCTGCAGTGACTCCCTGAAGTTAGAGGGAGATTCCACAGGGAGCAGGACCCTGCAGAGGTAATTCAAGGCTGGGTGTCTGCCTGTGCCACTTCCCTCTCCTGCACCACAAACTGGGGCTGGGATGAGCCTGTGTGATGCCAAGGGACAGTCCCTGGAGAAGAGACACTGTGATCCCCAGCCCCGGGTGACATTCAGCCCACACTGCCACTGTGGAGGCTTCCTGTGATGGCACAGGGCTGTTTCTGTGAGCTGCTGACAGATGGAAAATATTGCCCAACAGAGAGGAGGCTTGGCTCACCTGTGATTCACTAACAGAACAAGGGATCTTAGATCTGCAACCAGTATTATTTACAAGGAATAATTCATTGTGCTGTAATATTTGCTCCTGTCTTTAAAAATGTGTTTCCTTTCCAGCCTGCACCTCTTCCAGGCAGGCTGGTCTTTCATCAGCAGATGAAGGTTCTGTTTGTACCTCAGCATGTGTGCAAGTATGTACAGGACCAGTTCTTCCTGAGCGAACACACACCGTTCCCAGCCCTGGCAGCATCCTGGGGCCTCCCTCCCCTCTGCACTTGACAGAGACAAAGAGCATTCATTGTGTTCAGCAGCTCCTGCCGGGTAAAAGCCCATCTTGGAATGCTGGCAGACACTGGGCTTGTTGGAAAGTGGAAATGCACCCAGGTGTAGTCATGCTGCCAGCGACCCTGCTCTGTTCAGAGCAATGTGCCTGTGCCCGCTCCTGCCCGTGCTTCCTGGGCTTTGGGCAGGTGAGCCTCCCTCCTGGAAAACAACCCAGCTGCTCTGGGGAACAGGTCCCTGGGTGCTGCTCACAGGTGGCTGCTCTGGAGCTCTCACTGCCCTGACTTGTCTCCAGCTCAGCTCCCGGCCAAGCTCTGCCCAGTTCATGGGGTTCAGCTGGCTGGAGGGGGCTGGAAGAAACCAGCACTCAGGATGGTCCTCAGATGTCATCTCTTCTCTGCAGTGGGGCCACTCTTCCCAAAGCCCAGACCCAAACCATGACGTGAAAAATAACTCCCTCTCCCTTCTTCTTTCACAGAACTGGAGTTGGGCTCTGGCCCAAGAAATGACCCAGAAACTGCATCCAACCTCCACCGTGGTGTTCCTGTCTGTGGGGAAGTTTCTGTTCATTTAGTGAAATTCAGTCCTCTCATCTTCCCACAGCTGCTATCAGCGTCCATCTGTCCCAGACCTCTCCTCTCTGCCTGCTGTCCCATGGGGAATTTGGCCCAGCCTGCTGGTGGCTCTCTGGAGCTTTTTCCCCAGCATAGGGCCAAGGCAGATTGGAAGGACTCATGGCTCATTGGGTCAGGGATGATTTTGCTTTTTCACTCCAGTGGCAGCACAATTTCCTCTCCTGAGCATGTCAGTGAGCTGCCCCTCAACCACAAACCCTCTCCAGGAGCTGTTGGATGTAGGAAATGGAGGTGCTGTAGCAAACACCTTGAAGGGTTCCCTTTCTCTCCCTGCCTTATCTGAGCTACTTGGGCAATGCTTTGCTTCCCTAGCTCCACAGCCTGACACTTTCCCACGGCTTCCAGATTTGGGATGATGCAGGGAAAGCTGAAAAAAGCCACTTCAGTGCTGCCATGCACTGTTGTGCCATGGGCTGGGGTGGCCCAGGAGGACTCTTGGTCCAAGGGAGCTGGACCTGGCAGTGCTGCCCCAGCTCTGGGGTCTGACCCAAGGCTCTGGGTGAGGTTTCCTGGCTGTGGAGTGCTGTCCTTTTTGGCACAGAGCAGATCAATGGCAGCGTTCCTTGGTGGAAGGATGGCAATACACCATGGCCATGCCTATGCCAAACAACAGGGAGGCCTCACAGCAATCAAAAAAACATTAAAAATAATGAGCATGGCATAAGGGAGTTTTCCCCATTATCACGGGCTTTTGAAAGCAAAATCAGTCAGGTAAGAGGATCAGAACTGATGTGCAAGAGCACTGACAACGAATAATCCCTTTCTTCAGCTCAAAGTGATCAGCTCCAGCATGGCAGTGGGATGGCAAGAGGAGCCTTGTCTGTTCTCCTTGCAATGGAAGCCTCTGAAAGGTTGCCCAGTCTGCCCTAGATGCAGTGAACTGGCTGGTTTTCCATTGTTTTTATTGCTAGAGGGAGCCTATAGCTTCATATTTGGATGATCTTAACCAACCCAGTTGTTTATTTAGAAATAAAAGTGAGTTGACATCAAAGGCCCAGTTATTTTGGGCTTTAACTGCCAGGGTGATTTGAAGCTGACAGCAAGCAGCCTGGAACTATTAATATCTTCAGTTATGCCAAAAGGAGAGAAGGAGGGGAAAGAGTCTCAGGTCAATTTTCTGCCTGTTAGGGACTATTAGTGGTTTCACACAGGAAGCCAAAAAAAATAAAATTATATAGTACTATAAATTCTTCCATAAGCCACAAAACACCACAAATTTGCAGCTAATAAACCTGAAGATGAAGTGAGATTAGAAGTTGTAAATGGGACATTTGCTGACTATTTCAGTCCCAGTGGAGCTGGAGATGTTACCATGGTGCCTGGAGGGGACTTTGTGCAGCCTCCTCTGAGGACCTGCATTTCCACCTGTCCTGTGCTGGCACCTCCTCAAGCTGCCAATAAATGTAATTACTGCCTCTGCTAGTTGTGCTGGTTACTGTGGGCAAATCAAGCACTGGAAATGATTTAATTGGTAGTCTGGAAGCCCGAGGGGGCCATGGTGACCATGTAGTTTGACTTCTTGCCCAGCACTGGCCAGACAGCTTTACCCAGACTCCATACATCCAGTCATGGCTTGTGGCTGAGCTGTCAGATTAGCTCAAATATGAAAAATAACTGCACAATCATGTGCCATATTTTATAGGATCAGAGATTCATTAAGGTTGGAAAAGCCAAAATTATTGAATCCAGCCACTAACCCCACACTAAACCATGTCCCTAAGCACCCTAGGTGTGTTTTTGAATGCTTGCAACACTTTCTGTTGTGCAGCATCAGCCCAAACCCCTCTCCTGGTGGTGGCAGGCAGTGGGGCTGTGCCTTGCCCAGCTCAGCCTGGGGAATGAGATGCTGCCAGTGCCTACAGTAAGTGAGGGGAGGGAAGGGGGATGTGGAAGGACCCAGAGCACTTGTCTGGCTCCAGGCAATGTGCCTGAGAGGAATGAGGGATTTGTCTTTACAAACGAGCTGTGGATCTGCTGGTAGAGAAAACCAGCACTGAAAGGTAAAAGAAACAATGGGAAGGATTCCATTGATTGATGAATTGAAAAAAAAAAAATTTGGCTTTACAAACAAACTGTAGGTTTGCTGATAAATGAAACTGGATATTGAAAGATGAAACAAGCAATGGAGAAAAACCATGCATTCTCTAAGAATTTAAATTAAAAGGGAGGGTTATACATTAGAGGGGAATCTCTAAGGTATCAGGTGTTCTGGGAAGTCTGTACCTCTCAAGTACCTCAGCCCATGGGTAAAGAGAGAGGGAAATGTGGATGGGAAATTGGGATAAAAAGGGAGGCTGTGTCCTCCAAAAATTCGAGAGATCCCAGGGGAATGTCCCCTGGCCTCTCCCTTTATTGGAATAAAACAAAAAGGACTCCTCTGTCTCCTTTTTGGACATAAACCTCTGGTGTTGGTGGATTAATTTTCCTGACATGCCCATTCCCTAAAGGAAGACATGCAAGAGGGGGATGTTCACATACACCACAGAGAGGCAAGACCCACCACGGGATTCATCTGCTAGGGTCAGTGTTTTCATTGGGAAATTAAACATGTCCTAGAAAACCCCTTTTGTTTTGCAAGTTATAAGGATAAGGCAGGCTATGATGGAACTGGAGGAGTGCAGGCTCCCAGGGAGCTGCCCACTGTGGGAAGGTTGTCAGTACTTAGGGTGCCCGATTCCTGCAGCAGCCTCTGAGCGAGGATTCATTCGGACAGCCTGGCCTGGAAACGTCTCAACCTCTCACTGGTACGGTGCTGCAGCACTTTACAGGGTTTCTGTGCCCCATTGCTGGGGCAGGGGGACTGTCTGTGGCTTGTGCCCTGTCCCCCTGCAGCCACCAATCCCTGCCAGTGCAGCTCTGATCCCCACTGAAAATCCCAGCAGTGTCCAGAGCACGGCTGCTCCACCCAGGACTCCTGTCTGCTCTCTGGCAGAGGTAATAATATTCGTAATAAATAAATATTTGATATATTTAACACTGCCATGCACATTCAGACACAAAGGGAAGCCTTGCCTACAGCAGAGCATTCCCCAGCTGCAGGAAAGAAGCTGAGGATTTCTACCTGCTCCACAAGGTACACAAATTGCTGAGAATCAGCCCCTGGAGCTCTGCTGCTGGCAGGAGGGAGAGTGGGATGGGGGCAGAGCTTCTGTGCATCAGCACATCCATGGGGAAAATGTGCCCCCAGCTGCCCCTGCTGCCTTCAAGGGCTGCTCCTCCTTTGCACAGGCGTCACTTCACACTCACATACCTCAGGAGCTGCTCCAAGAAAGGCTCTGGGAACAGGGAAAGGCTTGGGCCAAAGGAAGCCCAAAGAGCCAGAGGAGCTGAGCACCTCTGATGGGTCACAGCATGTCTGCAGGCTCAGAGGTTGGAGCCTGGAGAGCCCCAGTGCTGCTGTTCCTTGCCAGACCAGGGGCTCCAAGGCTGCAGGATCAGTGGCAGGGGGAGCCAGGCTGGAGAGCTGGGCAGGGGCAAGAGGGGTGTGAGGGTTTGGTGGGCAGAGGGAGAACAGGCAGAGATGGAGATGAGCCCTACAGTGAAGCCATGGAAAAGTGCAGTGTCTCCAGAGATACCTTTTCACCTCAAGTGCCTTCACTTTCTCTGGTTTTTTCTTTATAAACCTGCAAAATATCGTGTCAGACTGGGCTTGCATTCTGCCAAAGCCCAGCCTGGTTGAAGGTACCGACTGGTTCGGAGCTGGGCTGCACCAGGGAGGGCACATCCCTGAATTCCAGGCTCCTGCCCTAGGGGAGGAAGCTGCAGCAAGCTGGGAGCAGGGCCCGAGGAGACACCGAGCCAGTGCCAGGTGTGTTTGCCAGTTCAGTTTTACAGTGACTTTTTCTGGTTGGAAAAGTCACTTTCCACTTACACAACGATCAGACAAGTGAACTTTATAGCTCTGTTCTTGGAGCAGGCACAGGCACAAGGACATGGTCATGCAAGCAGGGCCCCCAACTGTGGCTCTCTTTCCAAAAAGCCACATGTCCCCTTCCTTTCTCCTCCCCTCAATGTGGGTACCTGAGCCTCTCCTGGAGTCCCTCCCATCCCCTGGCAGGGTGGGTTGGGATCACACAGCCAAGCTCTGCCTGGGGACCCATGCTGACACTGCAGGGCTGCAGCATCAGGAGGCTGAGCAAGTACCAGAGCAGCTCAGTGCAGCTAACAGGGTGTCCTTGAGGGGTCAAATCCATCAGCTGCTTTGGGAATTGCACAGATTTGGGATTAACATCAAAAGACGGCACAAAAGGCTTCAAATTAAACACACTGATGGAGAGAAACCCACTTGAGGAGGAAGGTAGCATTTGGCAGACAGTTTTCTGGGAGAACAGCAAAGCCTGCCCGGCCCTTAAAGTGTTAAACAACCCTTGTATGAGCTGTACTGGAGATATTTCTCATTTCCTTCATCCTGCCTTCATTGCCCAAGGTGCACTTTATATTAATTTTCTTACTCTTTTTTTTTTTTTTTTTTTTTTTCCTCTCATAGAATATCCAACTCTCCAGAGGAGCTGGTAGGTTCCAGCTCTGCTCTGCGTTTACAGACTCGACTAATTACCCAGATAATGGGCTGGGTGCTGTGGTAAGGGCATTTCCTGTGAGGCAAGGTTAGGCAGATAAAGTGCCTGGAGCCAGAGGGTTTTGGATTCAGCTGTTCTGGGAGACGTTTCTAATTTATTAGTGCTATTTCTTAAAAATAAATTAAAAGGTTTTTAAATGAATGGAGATTTGCACTTTCCAAGTGATTTATCTCCTTTGTCTGATGGGCGGAGGAGCTGGCAGGGATGTGGCTGGGGAGGGAGAATCCAGGGAGATAGGAAACAGTGGGGTCATCTCAGGTGGAGGGGATGGGCCAGGGCTGCGTGGCCTCTCTGAGCACGCCCGTGTCAGAGCCAGGCTGGAGACATCCCACAGGAGCAGCACTTTGGGACAGATTGTTGCTATTTTGGCTGCAGCCCGGAGGCCTCCCGCATTTTGAGCCTGTCCTGGGGAGCAGCCATTCATTTCCCAGCCCTGCCTGTGGCCCAGGAGCCACCTTGTCCCCGCTGGGGGCTGGGAAGGCAGGGCACTGCCAGGACACGTTTTTGCTCTGTGCCAGCCCCAGGGTCTGTCTGTGTGACTGGGCCGAGGCAGGAGGTGCCCTGGGCTCTGTGGGACTCGGCTGTGTCCATGACAGGGCCCACTGGCAGGGTCACAGCTCTTTCTTTTCCATTTTTCCCTTTGCCTCAGCAGCTCCAGGCAGAGCTCTGAGCCGGTGTTGGGGAAGGTGAGGTGGCTTTTGTGGTGGGGGACCCTGCACATCCCCTGCCATGGTGCTGCTGGGCTCTGCCAGCTCACCTGAGCCACACCTGAGAGCACAGAGCTGGCAGAGTGTGGACACACACATTTAGAGAGCTGGGGAATTACAGCTTGGAAATTCTTTCCAGGCCTGGATGTCTCCTGACTCTCAGCTCCATTCCCAGGCTGACAAGCTGACTGCAGCTTCACTTAGGGAGGAGTCTCCCAGGGTGATAACATGGTGAAAAACAGAGTGGAATTCATCATAAAAATTAACCCCTGGTGTCTTTCCCGTGGGACACATCCTGAGGTGCTGTCCCAAGGATGTTTTTCCCAATTGTCCAATGAACTACTGTCCTGTCCTAGCTGCACATAGCACACTTTAAATACAGGCTGTCCATACAATAAAGTTGGCTTTTTTCCCCAAAAGAAATCCATGTGTGTTGCTGTCCTTTCTCTCTCTTTGCAGAGCAGTAACCACAGCAGAGCCACTGCTGCTGCTCACCTGCCTGGTACCAGAGACCCCAGGGACTCACATCAGGCTTCCTGCTGTGTGTGTGTGTGACAGCCAGCCCCCAGGGCCACCACACCTCTCCCTGCTTGGATAAAACTGTCTGATGGCACAAAACATGCTTTCCCCTTTTCTTCAAAGCAGGATCCCAGGGCATTTTCAATGAGTCACTTCCACAACTGCTTTGGTGGAAGATTTGGGAAGATCCATGAGGAGCCTCTGCTCCCTTTCAGCTGCTCTCTGGGGTCTGCTCAGCCATGGGGATACCAAGGGCTGCCTCATAGCAGGGAAGGTGGGAATGCTAAATGATGGTCTGTGTGTGCTGGTGTTTGGAGAGACAATTTGGGGCCAGCTCTGAGATTCAGCTGCCAAAATTACACGCCCTTCCCATGGCTGCCTCTGATCAAACACCTATGGCTGCACACGTTCAGGAGCTTCCCCTTCCATCCCTCTGCAAAGAGCAGTGACCAGGAGCTTGGTCATGTGGGGGAGCTTCACGTACTCCCCTTCAGCTGTGATCCATGAAATATTCATATTTCAGGGACATAGAGGGATAAGTTCAGTGTTACCACAATTTACCTAATGAGGCTGAAGTTGAGCAGTGTGAGGAATGAGGCAATTGTTCATCAGCCTTTACACTGTGTTCAGCCTGGTGGCAAAGCTCAGGGGCCTTAGGACACTGCTCAGCTTTCCAGGTGAAGAGGAAACCTGGGCCTGAGGTCAGCCTCCCTGGAAATGGATGTCACAGGGATCCCCTCATGAGCAGTCCTTTCCTCCTACAGCAGTGGGGAACCTGGCCCTGTGTCAGCACCATGCAGGCTTTTGGATGGCAGTTTTCCCTTGCTGCTCCTCTGAAACCACAGCCATGCTCTCCCCAGCCCTGAGCACAGGTCTGAGTGCTGCCAAGAATCAGTCTCTGCCATTGCAGTGATGCAGTGACATCTGCACTAATGCTCCTGGCTGCAGCTGAGCTGCTCCTTCATCAGCTTTTCCAGGAGCACTCCTACTCACCAGGCTTATGATACACAACAAGTCTCATCACAAAATCACGGGATGGTTTGGGTTGGAAGGAACCTTATGATCATTTAATTAATCATTAAAGAGAATTTAATTTCAAGCCCCTGCCATGGGCAGGGATACCTCCCACTAGAAGGTGTCTGAACCCCTCGCCCTTCTTGCTGCTTTGTTCAAGACTGAGAAATGGAGTCTAAGATAGTGAGGAAATGTAGAAGTCAAGATCATTCCATCCGAATGGCAGAAGCAGGTTATGCTGCCAGATGTTTTACAGCAGGTGTTAAACATCCCAAAGGATGATACACCACGGGGCAGGACTGGCAAGGCCAATGTGGAACAGGGAAGCAATGCAAGGAGCAGGGTGTCTGCAGTCTCAGCCCTTGGCAGGCCCTGTACATACTTCTTGCAGAAGATGAGGCTTCTCTTGACTCGGTTTCATTTCATCTCCCCCATTCCTCACCCTCTCAGGATACCCTCACCCTGCAGTGCCAGGCCACCTGCCAAACATTCACCTTGGCCACAGGATTTCTCTCTGGCCATGCCAATGGTGAGGGATGCTCTTCCCTTGGTATTTATGGTCTCCATGCCCAGCAGGGCAGTGCTGGCTCCTCCCTGAATTTCCTATGGGCATCCCCTGACCTTACACCTTGTGCAGAGGATTGAGGCCATTACCCAAAGGGGCCACAGGGAGACTGTGTCACATCAGGATATTTACACTCTTATTTACGCCATGTCTTTGGGAAAGGGCTAAAAAGTGCCAAGCTTCTCCCAGTCTGACCATCTAATCCCTGGTTTCATGGCTCAGCTTGGGGCTTCTTCCCACAGCCCTGCAGGGCTGTTCTGTGTCATCTCTCAGGCTGATGGGAACTGGAGAGGGAATCTCACTGGTTTACAGGGCTGTTTTGAAACCCCTTTGGGAATCTGGCCCAGGCTGCTCTGACTTGCTTCCAGCCTACCTGCCAGCTTTCCTTCCCAGGAAGAGAAGGCTGGGGGGTGGCTGGGGAGCAGCCAGGTCTTGCCCTGACAGAGACAATTTTCTTGGAGTTGCTTTCTCCAGTTTCATGCTGGTGTTTGACTCATTGAGACCGGGTGGGTGCTGCACATCTGCCTGCTCCCCCATCAGTGTGGAGAACACAGAGCTGCTCTTGCTGTGCTCTTGGCAGAGCTGACTTGTGCATAGGAGCTGCAGGTCAATGCAAGGGAAATGTGAAGTCATTCATCTGCCTTCACCTCTTCCCAGATTTGATGCCCTCCTAAAATATTCGGGCCAAGCCCTGTCCAAGAGCAAAGGTGCTCCAGTGGGATCTGTTTTTGCAGAAATGCTGGGACTTGGACCAGGTGAGCAATGTGGTTTTATTTAAGCAGCTCACACATTGCTGAGACCTGCACGGGGCAGTGCCTGCTGCTTCTCTTAGGGTTTTGGCATTTAATAAAAATATAAGTTTTCCTGTCTAGCCAAAGAGGAGAATAAATATTTCCCTTAGGGAGACAGAGGTTTTTGCACCTAAAACTTCCCAGGCTCTTCTGAAAAACCTGAAACAATGTTTTCCTCTCAAATTTTTACAGTTCTTCAACTATTGTGCCTGGTTTATAATCAGCATCTGGCCACAAATACTCATTTTAGGAACCCTGGAGAAATTTCTGTCTTCACCAGCCCTTACCATCCTGCTGCCTTCCAGGAGGTAACGCCCACGGGGTAACTGAGAGCATGGTTTGGCCTCCACAAGCCAAGAAAATGTGCTAAATGCTGTCAACAGAATGTAATCATAATTTGAGTTAAAGGGTAAATGTGGAGACTGTAATCGTCTCCACATGCACAGGAGCTGAGGGGTGGTAGGTAGATGCAGCTCTAGCAGCTTGGCTGGGATGGTGCAACAAAAGCTTGGCAGATTTTTGCCCAGAGCTTTGGTCAGCAGACAGGTGGGTGCTAAGGATGAGCATGGGAGGGTGGCTCCACTCGAGGAACACTGAGCTGGGATGGTTACTGGCCCGAAGGTGACAACTGGAGGAGTAGAGGGCCTCTCATTGTTCTGGAGGACACTTCTTCAGAACAATCAGATGTGGAGGATAATGTGGAGAGTGTGGAGCTCTCTGCCACAGCACTGTTCTTGTTGCAGGGAACTGCGCAGGGTGGGGCTGTGGGACCCTCACAGTCCATCCTGCAGCACCTGGACACTGGCAGAGCCCTTCTGCAACGGGACCCTTGGAGGCTGGATCCTACCACGGCTGCTGGATCAGCATCAGCAGAGGCAGGACTTGCAGAGCTGCAATGCTCCAGAGTCCCACATGGCTGCACAGCCCTGTCCCTGCAGGCACTGGGAGCAAGAGCAGGGGACATGGAGCTCCCCAAGTGCTGGATGGCATCTCAGATGAGCAGCAAAAGGCAAAGAAAGTGTGAGAGCAGGAGCAGAGTGGAAGAGAGGAAAAATGAGCATTCAGCACAAATGGCTGTGGAAACAGAATTACCTCCCAGGGCTATGAAATCCTTTAGTCTTTCCCACAGAAAACAAGGGCCCATCTTTTCCTCTGCAGCTCCATCCTGCTTGGATGGCAGCAGCATCTGTCATCACCCTGGCTGCAGAGAAGGGTTTCCCAGATGCAGGCTGGGATGTTGCTGCATGTCTGCTACAGCTGCAGCCCAAACAAGGTTTTCTTCCATCAGCGAGTTCCCTGCTTCCTCCTGCAGCTCCCTGCCTTTGTGCTGCCTGGTGCCCTCACATATTTGCCTGTGACCACCAGAAATGACTGGGGAGAAAGCCAGGCTGGGACCCGTGGGTCACCAGAGGAGACTATCCATCAGCCTCCCACCCCTGGCACAGCTCAACCTCTCCCCAGCTGAGCCCTTCTGGGTGGTCCCAGGATCTGCCAGTCTGTGAGGAAGAGACAATGCATGTCATGGTCCTGCCCTGAGGAGCGTGTCTGGGGACCAAGGCTTTGCCTGCTGCTGCCACTCCTGCCCGGTCGCTGGTGTTGGCACCACGCTGGGCACAGAGGGGCCCCGTCTCCTTGAGTGGCACTTCAATGCTGGGAAGCAGCATCTCCTTCTGCCATGACCTGGACCCCCTGCTTCTCCTGGCAGGAAGCAAGGGCCTGACTCTGACCCCAAGCCAGCATGAAGGGACATATTTCTGCACAATTGAAGGCATCAAGCACCTCTTCCAGTCTTTCAGAGCCTCAATTTATTTGTTTGCTTGTTTATGTTTCCTCCTGGGCCAATGTAGAGCACACGAGGCACAGGCCATTCATGCAGCTGTCACAGCACAGGGAATGTGTGGCCAGGCTGTGGGATGAAACTCTCCCTGAGTTCAGGGTGAGCCCCTTACTGCTAATCACACAATCACAGAATGGTTTGGCTTGGAAGGGACCTCAAGGCCCATCTTGTTCTACCCCCAGGCTGCTCCAAGCCCTGTCCAACCTGGCCTTGAACATTTCCAGGGATGGGACAAACACAGCTGCTCTGGGGACCCTGTGCCAGGCCTTCATCACCCTAATAGCCAAGAATTTCTTCCTGCTACCCAATCTTAGTGTACCTGAAGATGTGACCTGGAGGTGGGCTCATTCCTGCTTCCCAACCTCCCTGCAGTTTTCTGATGGATTGTTTCAGCCATGCCAAGCACATGGTGCACAATGAAGTCAGCTGGCTGGGAGTGATGCATGAGGTCATTTCAGAGATACCCACAGACCCCTGAGGATTTACAGGCCCCAAAGTCAGGCCAGCCCTCGCTTTGGTGGTCAGGCTTTGGGGAGGCTTTGTGCTGAGAAAAAGGAGACACACTCCCTGAGCAGGGAATGCATCCAAGCTCTTGGGATTGCACCTGGAATGGTGTCCAGGGCCTTGGAGCCCCTTGCCATCGACACTGCCCACATGCCCACATTCCCCTGCAGCAGCAGCACAGCCACAGCAGGAAAGCCCAGGCTCAGTCCCCAGCGAGCATCATGCCTGGGCATCCACTGATGCTGGTGCCTGGAGCCAGCCCTGCTGCTGCCCTCAGTGCATGGTGGCCAGGGACACGTGTGGGGCTGACCCCTGTCCTGCAGGCTGTGCTGGGGGATGGACACACCCTGTCTTTAGGACAGAGACTGAATCAGGGCACTCACAGGGTTTCCAGGCTGTGCAGCCCATCGAAGCCGTTGGCTCCCAGCCTCTGGATCCGGTTGTTGTGCAGGTGCCTGTGGACAGAACAGAGCTGGTCAGTGCGGGGTGCAGGCTGAGCTTTTCCCTTGGTCTGAGCTGTGGTCCCGAACCTCCTGTAAGCTGAGCCCAGCCTGGGCTGGGATGCCAAGGGCACTCACAGGGTTCCCTCTCTCACCCCATGAGACACACATTGGATACAGTAATGCTTGCAGAGAGCCACAGAGCTCCCATTCCCCTCAGGAATTCCAGGCTAATGTGGGAGCTTCCCTGAGATCTCCACCTTCTAGCTGCCAGGTGGCTGTGGATGAACATGCTTAAGCAAGAAGCTTCAAGAAACACCCTAGAGCTCACCTCACCCTGGGCTCAGCCCACCGTGTGGCTTCACCAGCTGTCCATGGCCACTGGGAGCTATCTAAGGACACAATCATATTTGGACTCCTTGGAGCTTTAGTAGCAGCAAGAAGACTTTGAGTGCAAAATCATCCTGTTAGTCACAGTTTATTATCTTTTCATGGGGAAAAAGAAAAAAAAAAGAAAAAAAAAAGAAAGCAAAAAAGAAAACACTGCCAGCTCCTGGACCAGCTCCAGTTTGATTGCAATGAGAGCTGTCTTCAGTTCAGCGCTTCAGAGTACCTGGCTGAAGTGCTGGGGCCATGCCACAGGCTGATGCACATCTCTGCACCATAGGAACAGTTTTTTCCTGTTCCCCTTCATCCTGCTGCTACATGCCATGATCACCTAGTGCTTCCAGGCTTGGGAGATCCCAGCCTGAATGTTGGCATTGGGGAGCCATATGCTGGGGGCCCCTGCAAAGCCACCTGGGGTAATTTTGCCTTGGAAGCTCTGTAGGTGATGAGTTTCTGGAGTTCTGGGTTCTGTGTTTCCATGGATCCCTCACTCCCCTGTCTCAGTCTTTTGGCAAACCCAAGGCCTTAATCCCTGGATTCCTTGTCTTGGAATATCAGAGACTCTTGTGTATGTGTGCACATCTCAGTGCTTCTTCCATGTCACCTCCTTTACAGCTGTGAGCTTGTGGCTAATTGTGCATGTCCCTCTGACATCCCACTCAAAGGCACTCTGAGTCCATGGAGAGAGCTCTCGTGAGCAGCCTGAGAAAAGTCTGCTGAAAACCAGGAGAAGACAACCCACTGCTGCCCAGCCTGCACTTCACCAGCCTGCACTTCACCCCCTTGCTTGCCCATGCTTGCAGTGCCATGGTCTGTGTGATAAATGCCCTGCAGGAGGGGCAGGTCTCTCAGGGCAGGTTTCCCCATCAGTTCAGATTCTCCTTTAACACCCAGTCCGTGTGGTGAATTGCTGCCATACCACTCCCCTTGGGAGTCCTTTTGTCCCATGCCCATGATAGCACCAGCAAGGGATGCACCAGCCTTTGTCCAATGCTTCTGCCTCCTTCCAAGAGCCTGGGGGAGGCTCCATCCTGGCAGGTGGATCAATGATTTTTTCATTATTTGAATCTTGATCTAAATGTGTCTCAGCTTGAAAAATCTCTCACTCCACCTGGATTCAAGTGTGAGCTGTTTGGCTGAGCACAGGCAGCTCCCACTGCCAAATGTTCCAGGGTAAAACAGGAGGAAGCTGGCAGTGGAGGAAGAGCCAGGCTCTAGGGCAGTTTGATAGGGGCCTGCAAAACAGAAACCAGGCTGAGACGGATGTTTGTCATTGGGATGAGAACATACAAACATTTCAGAGGAAGGGGAAGGGAAAGATATCTGATAAAATATGTTTGCTCCTTTGAGCAAACAGGAAAGAAGAAAAGGATGTTGCCTGCAAGAAAACCTGGATTGTGACTTTTAGAGGAGAAAAGAAGCCTGAGATCAAAATGAGAATCTTATGGGAGACATTTCTCTTTGTCACAAGAAAAGAAGTTTGTGCCCAGATGGTTTTCTCTGTTAACAGCTCTGGTGATGCTGCCTTCTCTTCATTTGGTGGTGCCAACCACTTTGAGCTCCTTTGGCACTGGATGCTGCATTTGGCAAAGAGAGGGTTGGGGTCTGCACTGCTGTGGGATCACGTGGAGAGGTACCACAAGAGCCCCAGTGTAGCCGTGGAAAGGGGTTATAACCCTTTAAGTGCAGCAGAAATAAGATGCACAGCTACATGGTCATCTTTCATGACAGGAAGAGCCAAGTTTATTCAGAAACACACTTGGTTTTATAGCATGACTGCAACTCCAAGAGTAGAGAAAAGGTGATTGGTTCAGAGAGAAGACACCCCATTGCCAGGGCCTGGGCACACAACACAACAGGGGTTCTATCTTTGTTATTAATTCCTTTTTATTTTGACCAAATTATCACCCTGGGAGAAATTCTCCCTGGCCTTGAGCTGGACCAGCTTATCGGCTGGGAGCAGAGCTGAGGAGTTCCAGCCTGGAATATTTTTCAGGCTGTAATTTTCTTATTTTCTCAATATGTCTTACACCTCATGTCCCAAACCCCTGCCTGCTGTGGGGGGACAGTGTGGGGACAAGGGAATGCTGGATGCCAGGGAAGGTGTGAACTCCTGGAGCTTTGTCAGGTGTGACTGGACACTTGTCCAAGCTCGGACATGCTGACCAGCTGAGTGCTATCACTGCAGGCAGGCAAGGAGACAGCAGAGAAAAGCAATCACCTGCTGTGCTTATATTTGGCTCTAGAGTGCTTTGTTTGGAGGCAGAGTAATGAAAATCATCCGAAGGAAGTTCTTTGTTGGTGAGAAAATTATGAACGACCAAAAAAGGGAGTTATAAAATAATTTGCTGTCCAAGCTGAACTCCAGAGTTACCCAACCACATGGCAATAATAGAAACAAGAGAGCTGGAAAGGTAAACACTTGAAAAGACGTCCCTGTCTTCCATCCTGCCTTTTTTTTTCCTCCCCAGTAAACAAATTTTAACAAGTGGAATTGCAACATCTCCAGTTCTTGTCAATTTGAGCTCAGCCCACACAATGTTATATTCTGCCCTGTAAATTACAGCTCAGCTGGTTTGATAGCAGCTCAAGGTACTTGATTCTGGGCTATAAACAACCCCTACGATGCAAAAACATGGGAATTCTTGAAGCCTTTGCTGTTGGAGCTAGAACCCCCCAGTCTCCTGGGTGAGGACAATGGGATTTAGGATCTGGGTCTCTTCTTTGCAGCCCAGTGCCATGGAGTGAGGATGAGTTTGGGCAATCAGCATGGGAGAAGCTGTGCCCAGGATGAGGACAGTCATGACTGTTTTGTGGGCTGGCCTGCAGCTGTGGCTGCCCCTGGATCTCTGGAAATGTTCCAGGCCACTGGATGGGGCTTGGAGCACCCTGGGATAGTGGAAGGTGTCCCTGGCCATGGCATGGGGTGGAACTGGATGAGCTTTGAGGTCCCTTCCCACCCAAACCATGCACTTCCATCAGAAAACAGCAGCAGCAATTGTCCCACTGAGCCCTGGCAGGGTGGCACCACCCAGGATCTCTGCAGCAGCTCAAGAGCTCCCACCTGTCATGGGACCAGGTGAGCCCTTGCTGTGTTCTGCTGAAACCAACATAAATAAATGACAGTGGCTGCAGAATCTCACACAGGCTGGGGAGAGGGGCTGCAGCCTGGCTGGTGCCTCAGGTGGGGAGAATTTAGAAATAAAAGCAGAAAAAATATCAAACCCTGCATAATTCATTCTGACCCACAATAAGGAAACATGCAAAGGATTCTAAAAAGAAGATTTTCTCTCCTTGCCAAGAATTTCTTATCAGAAGTTTGGAATAAATGTGATTTCCCCCATCATTCATGCAGCACCCTCAGTCAAATTTGTTCAGTTTTCATTTGACTTCCTTTTCCATTCAGTTTTTCAGTCAATTAAAAGGTCCTGGAGAACACTGAGAAACAGCCCAACACAGGCAGCAGCTTTAACTCTGGCAATGCCACCTCCAAGGGGACTGCACATTTGTCTTGCACAGAAGGGAAGCAGGTTGAGCTGGTGCCTAAATCCTGCTTTAATGATGGTGCTTGTCTGTATGGGCAAGGAAAGGGAAATTGTATCAACATCTGCACTGAACACTGAAAGCAGATCTGGCATGAAAAACGTGCTGATACCCAAACTGGTAACTGGATGTTGATGAACTGAAATGGGTGCAGAGAAAAGCAATAAAAATGATCCAAGAGCTGGGAAAAAAATAGGATGGAGACTTAGAGAACTCAATCTGTTTAGCTTATTAAATAAGATCAAGGGGATGAGTGCAGTGTAATGTATAGGATTCTTCCTGGTTAGAAACTGGGTACTAAAATGGTTCTGTGATTTAGCAGAGGAAAGAATAATAAGAACAAATGTCTGAAGTCAAAGCCAAAGAAAATTCAAATGGGAAAGATGAGCTTTTTTTTTAACACTAAGGATGATTAACCACTGGAACAGACTACAAAGAGAAGTGGTGGATTTGCCATTGCTTTCATTTCTATGAGTTCATTTTTTTCTTCTCAAAAAGGACAAATGCAAACATTTTCCATCAATTATTTGCATTAGATGATTTGAACCAAGCTCAAATCTGACATCATATGAATTCTCCCCTGACCAGCCACTGCCATGATGAGCTTCCATTTTTATTGTGGCAAAATTGTCCTTTTCCTCAGCTTGGCCATGGATAAGTAGAGAAATCGAAATAATAAATGGTGCAAATTCCATGGATTGTTTCCATTAGTGGAGGACCAACATGAGACTTGTCTGGTGAAGAATAAAGCTCAATCAGAAGTGACATTCTCAGGGTGAATTGGAGCACGATTTGATTCTTCCTCAAGTGCTGGAGAAGGAAATCCACTTTTGCCAAGGCAGCAAGCTTGGTCCTCTGAGAGAAAAGGCACTTTTGCCAATTAAAAGGCTCATGAATGGGAGCCAGATGTTCCAGGCAATATTGTTCTTAGTGATAATGAATTGCACATGCCTGGCACTCCCTGCCAACACCGAGGCTCCTAACAGCTTCTCAGAGGGGCACTGGTAACTCCCCTGCATAGGTGAGGGCAGGGATTCACAGGCTCACCTGCCCCAGACTGGGCTGGGGGTGCCCCAAGCCCCTCAGATGTCAGCTGAAATGACTGGTGAGCAGCTTCCCTGGAAAGCAGGGATGTGCTGATGTGAAGACACTGAAAAGCAGTGATCCCTTCTGAAAGTCTCAGCCAGAGTTACACCAGAACAAGGGCAAAATAAGAATGGGAACTCAGGAGTCTTGCAAACAAGTTTTATCTTCTAGTGACTAAACCATTCTGTTAGAGAGAGAGTTGCATCATGTCCTTTAATGACAAAAGCTGTAAGAAAGAGTAATTCTACTAAAATCCTTCATTTACTGTCTTCACACTTTCAGTTGGAAGTGCTGCTGAGTGACCTTGATAATAAATTATCAGCTGATATTCAGGTTGTGTGAATGTCAAGTGCAGCAGAGGGGAGAACCAGTCTTATATGGGCATACACACAATCAGGCTTTTAGATATCTCCAGGAAAGAGGTCTTGGTGTTTAGTAGCAATGAAAAAAGCAAATGAAATGACAGGGATAGCTAGAAGAGGGAAAATGGGCATAGAACAGCATTGTACCATGACATAAACAAGAATTAATTTTTGTCTTTGATACAGTATACAGATTTGATCTCTCCATCTGAAGGTGTGAAGGAAAAAATAAGTGCAATATGAGAACTTACTTCTGATTTTACACAGACAGGACAAGGGGAAAAGAGAGTAGATTATTTTTTTTAAACTGAGAGAGGGTAGATTTAGATCAGATGTTGGGAAGAAATTCATCCCTGTGAGGGGGGGGGAGACCCTGGCACAGGGTGCCCAGAGCAGCTGTGGCTGCCCCATCCCTGGAAATGTTCCAGGCCACTGGATGGGGCTTGGAGCACCCTGGGATAGTGGAAGGTGTCCCTGGCCATGGCAGGGGGTGGGACTGGATGACTTTTGAGGTCCCGTCCCACCCAAACCAACCTGGAATTCCATGTTGCAAAGCAGGTAACTGGGTGGGGTCTGCGAGAGCTGAGCTGAGGGCAGGGAACAACAGCCAGTGACAAATACAGCAATGCACAGAGGAGATGGACACAGCACAAGAATCAGAGGGTGTTAAGCAAAACTAACTGGTAATGGCACGAGAACAACTTTTCCCAGAGTCCATTTTTCGACCAGGTAGGCAAGGATGAGGAGTGGAGCTTCTCTTTGCTCCCATTACGGGGCCAAATTGACTCCTGGAGGTTTCCAGGAGCCAAGGCTCCCTGTGGACCCAAACAAGGAAGGATCTGGGTTTTCACCCCATTTGCTCTAACTTAAGGGGTTCTCTGCTATGTGATGAAAGTAAAACTACTTGAAGATTTTCTCTATCCAGGTCCCTCATTACAGGGCAGAGCTCTCTACTGCTTGGCCTGTTTTGGAAGGTTCACTCCAACTGTGTGTCCCACTCACATCCCAGCACCTCTGCTGAGAGCTCCTTGGTGACATCAGGAAAGAAGGGAACTGCAGCCCACTGCAAAGATGGGGCAGCAAGGACACATCTGCAGCATGGGGGATCTCTTGGCAATGGAAGATTTTACTTGAGGACCCCTCTGGCGAGAGGGACTGAAAGAGGTGCTGTGATTCCTGGCTTGAGACTTCTTGCTGAGTTCAGCTGACAGAGGGAATGAGGGACACTGCAGAGAACTGCTGTCATGCACTTTATTGGACTGTCAGCACAGCAGCATGGGGGTTTCAGATGCTGACTGCTGAGTGAAAAATCTCTTATGCATAAGAAAGATGATGATTTTTGTAAAACAACCTTTACTTCATATAAACTATCAGCTGAAAACTATTCAGGATTATTTCTGTGTACAGATACTAAGATACATTTGGTCCTGAACAGATCAGACTGGAAGGTAACCACCTATTCCCATCAGCTATCCTGATCAAATATCCACCTCTTTTCTGCCATTAAAGCACAGTGCCAGCACCCCAGCACATGGAGCCCTTGTTATTAAAGCTGGGAAAGGATGGTGCTAATTACAGAGATTCATGGGTTTCCTGATGAGTGATGTACACAAGGCTCTGCTCACTGAACAGCCTGCAGCCCTAGTTCGAAGTCTGCAGCAGCAATAGATGGGAATAAGATCAGGGAATTCCTCAAGAAAGGTGTAATTTATTAGCAGACACTGAACCTTTAAATTATTCCAGATTGAGGCTGGCATACTCTGATGTCAGTGCTTATGGCAGGATGGTGAAATGGTTCTGCCTAGGGCCCAAGGTGTGTGGAGAACAGCACAGCTCTGCACCTGGGAGGCTCCTGCCCTCACCTGTGCTCAGCCATGGCCCTGAATATTGACCAGGCTGTACAGGCAGGATTCCCTGTGCTCAGCCATGTCTGCCCTTGGCTTTCTTCCCCCAGGGGCTCATTTAAGACCCTATATCTGGGAATTTCCAATGTTTATAGCAGCACATCCTCCATCTACCTTCAAATGCAGACATTTCCAGGGGAAGGCACACATCATCTGCACCCTGGTAGGGAATGTCTTCTCTCAGCTTGGCTGTTTTGGGAGGATTTGCTTGTCAGCTCGGTGGGTGAGTCTGGAGCAGGGACATTGCCCTGGCTGGGACACAGGAGGGACACTGGGTGACTTTCCACTGCTGATGTGTTGACATGAGCTTGCATGGAAGCATGGGAGAGATTTATGGGACTAGTTCTGCCAAACACTTGTGATCCCACAAAAATGTAGCATCGTGTCCCACAGAGCCTGGCAGGATCACACATGTGTTCCCTTCCAATTGTGTGTGGTGGGACATTATTCTCTCCCTTGTGACCTAATGGTCAATGACTTTTATTTCTGAAGCTTGCCTGTTTAATTAAGGAGTTGCTTCTTGCCCACAGTATGGGATGAGCCGGAATGAGAGCAGCATGCTTTGGAGGCTGAAATGAAACCCCAAATGTCAGCTCACCCGCTGAGCGAGCTATTAAAGCCGACTGAAGTGGTTGCATTATGGTGGCCAGGGGTTGCCTTGCAGAATGAGTACTGTTGTGGGTGAAAACTACTTTTTTGATTTTTCTCAAGTTGCTTTTTGCTTTTCTCCTAAATAAGCCTTTATGCTTTGTCTAAACAGATGAATTTGATGCTTAATAAAACTCTGAACTGTGCTTTGTCCAAACACTTTCTATGCTGGATGGTCTCAGTAAACACTTTAAATTTTGAAAGGGAAATAATTGCTAAACTTTCACTAAGGCACTACATTCTGAGGTTACTTAACACCCTGGTATCAGGACAAATTACCAAACTAGAGGTGGCATTTCCTGTGGATAGAGGAGCTCTACAGCAGCTGGCAATCACACCCGAACTTCCTAATCAACACCAAAGAAGTAATAAGTATTTGATTTGCACATGCCAAGTTCCTTTTAAAGGGAAGATAATCTGCAAGCCTCTGTTGATAGAAAGGATGCCCCTCCTGAGCAGTTGCCAGAGGGATCAGTTTCCTTTCTGGTTTGGTGTCTCACTGCCCATGGAGTAAGGGTTTCCACGGCTCCCAAAACTGCCCGTGAAATGCTTACAACACAAATTGGACAGCACACCTGAGCTGCACATGTACCACAGTCATGCAAATAAGCAGGCACGGGCTTGGACAAGGTGTTGAAATTAGACTTTTGGTTTAAAATCATATTTGATAATAAAAGGGGCTGAGGGGGGAGGAGAGGGAGTGAGCTGGTATGTTTTCCAAGAAATTAAAATATTACTTTTGTGACCTGACTGCAAATGGTTGCAATATAATTTTTTTTCATGTTGCTAGAAATTCCTCTAGTTTTAACACAGGGATTGAAGGGAGAAAAAGAAATGAAAAGGTTTTTGTTGCTTGAGTCTTTGAGGAAAACAATTTGGTTTTTGTTACCGATTTTTTAAAAATACAAAACATTTCTTGAATTATATCAGGGAGCTTTGTAGCTCTTCATTGAAAAGTGGGGAAAATATGGCAAAAAATCAAAAGAGGCAATTTTAGCATCTCCTATCAAAGAGGGGGATTCCCTGACTCTCTGAACAAAAGCTCTGTCCCTTGCCCCAGCAGCAAGACGGGATTCCCGCAGGAGGAGGAGCCCGTGGGCAGCACCCTGTCCCAGCCCTGGCAATTAGAAGCGGAGAAGGCTTACAGCACCACGAGGCTGCTGAGGTTCTGGAAGGCGAAATCTGGGATGTGCCAGATCTGGTTGAGGGCCAGGGTCATGGCCTGGAGCGCTGGCAGGTGGTTCAGGGCTCGCACCGGGATCTCCGTCAGGGCGTTGTCGTCCAGCCACAGGTGACGCAGGGACAGCAGCCCCTCAAAGCTCCTGTCGGGCACCTCGGAGATGAGGTTGGCATCCAGGCGGCTGGGGGCGAGAGAAACAGGGTGGGTGTGGCTGTAGAGGCAGGAGTGACATGCAAATAGACACACTGATGCCTAGAGGAGCTGGAACAGAGGCTACACAGAGCTAAGAGGAATTAAATGGGTATTTATTGAGTGGCCTGCAAAAGGCCACACCCTGGCAGTGTCAGTGCCACAGTGGTGGCCCCTGCCTGGATGGCTCCAAGATGGAAGCAAAGGAGGGCTTGGTCACAAAATCTCACATTTTTATAGGTTTTGGTTAATTTGCATGAACCTGCTCTCCTCTTTCCACGTTGTTTATGCTTAGGGCCTGAAGTTTGGAGAAACTGTCCTTGAGTTCTTAACTGGAATAGGACTGTTTTGTCTTCATCACCCCAGCACATCAGAAAAGCACACCCAAACAGAATAGAAAAACTTAAAACCTAAGGCATCAACACTACATCTCAGAAGGCCAATATCCCCTTTATTACAACAGCATGCTGTCTTTTATACCCTCTACAGAGTTTACACTTTGTTCATTGGTTACTATAGATCGATATAACGTTCATTGGTGTAAAACATCTATGCCTCTGTTTTTCCCAAATTTTCTAAAAATACTTTTCCCAGCTGCAGGTTTTCTTCCCTGGTTATCTCTTTTCTCTTTCTTCTCTTCTTGGTCTCCACACCAACAGCCTTGGTCAGAAAATACTTCTCAAAACAAACCTCATTCATTAACCCTCTCCTGCCCACAGACCAGCTATGGGTCCTGTATAGGTGGGGATTGGTGAGAGAACTGCCCAGTGTTACACAAAGCAAGTGATTGATGGCCAGGGAGATTGGGCTGGGCTGCAAATAGTGATTAATATCAGAAGATATCACTGACACTCCTCCTGTGCTGGGAGATGTCTGGCTGTGGGAGTCAGCCTGACCAGTAATCCAACTCAGTCAACCATCACTGAAAAAATATTATACCCCAACCCTAAACCTTGGGAGGCATTTGTATAGTTGTGGTGACCCAAGAAAAAAGTTCCAAAGAGAATACCTCATACATATTCCTAACCCTCATTTCCCAGTTAATTATCACCACTCCCAGTTCCTAGAATGTTCTCCCTTCCTGGTATCCCCATTGGCCCTCAGCTGATGCAATGTTCCACCCAACCTACCCCACTGGGCCCTACCTTCCCTTACTCCACCTCTGCACCACTTTCCCCTATACCCATGGACCCCAACCCCAACTCCACTCCCTCTCTATACCCTGGATCTCCCTGTATCTTTGTCTTCCACCACTGGCTCCTAAACAAACCTTCTCCCCTTGGTTATTGTATTCAGATTTTTGGGCCTCGTCCCACATTTACTTTCATTATTATTGAAGTGTTTTATGTTACTAAGTCGTGGTCATCATACCACTCTTCTTTTATTTTTGCCACTTTTGCCCTGATATCTGAGAACCCTAAGAAGTATTGTCAGGGACCACCCCTGACCCTGATATCTGCCCACCACTAAGGACCATCCCTCCTCGGTGGTGGCAGCTCCTGAAGGTGCTGGGGCTGAGCTCTCCCCTTGCCCCCGGGCCACCCCCTGCACTCAAAGCTGCATCTCCTGGGCTGGGCTTGCCATGGATGTGCCCGAGCAGCCCCAGCCCCACAGCCTGCACACACCCACGGCTGTGTGGGACCAGCCACAGCCCCATGGCAGAGGGAAAGGATCTGTGTGGGAATGGGGAATGTGGCACAGCCCTGCTCGGGGTCCTGGGCACGAGTCAGACCCCGTGTCCTGTGTTCCTGCTCTGCTATCACACCTCTGTGCCTTTCCTCCCCTTCCATTTGCCAACTGCTTCTTTTTTATCATCAGGGAAAGCTTAAGGCGGCTGGATTTGAGTTTTAATTTGGTGGTTGAATTAGAGTTTTGATTTGCTGAGAAACTTTAATTTTGAACACTTGTTTTTTGTTTCAAAATAGAATGACAAGCCAAAAAGTATTAAGGTTATTTTGGAAAAAAGTTTAAAACTTAGGTTTGGGAATCATCTCTCTAAAGACCTGTTATTGCAATGATGGTGAGCAGGATACAAAGTGTTATCTGTAGATTTTGAAACCAAATTATAAGAGGAAAATACTTCAGATTTGGATGAAATACCAGGAACCAATTATATAAAATTTTAATTTCCATCCATGGCCAACAGAGCTTATTTTATTTTTCCAAGCTATCTAAGGCAGAGATCTCTGAATTCAAATTGCAAGGAGGAAGCACTTTGCCTCTTATCAAAGCATGAGAGAAGGAAGTTAAGAGAGCTGTCATGGCCGAGCTCTCAAATCAATGATACTCCAGAAAGGAATGTGGTAAAGAAATTATTATTCTTGACTATATAAAGTAATATTTTTGATAGAAGTTGAACACTAGAGCAAACCCCCAGACACTGTTATCCCCAGGCATGACCCTTCTTCAAAGAGTGCTGACATTTCTGGCATTTCTTAATCCACAAAACACTGCAATGAACTGCAGGAGGAGGAGACCAAACACCCCATCACAAATGGGAGCAGGGAAGGGGCTGGGTGCAAGCCCTGATCTCTGCAGGAGGGTGTGGGAGGTATTTCCTGGATCAAATTCTCAGATATTCCTGGGAAACAGACCTTCCCTGCATCACAGAAAAAGCATTTCCTGCCCTGGCTGGTCTGACCTGGATGGACAAATTTGGAGATTTGTACCTGGTTAAGAAGTGCAGTCAAACCTTCCTGAGATCTCCTTCAGAAAAATGTCCTTGAAATGCAGAGTACAAGCTCTGGTACAGCATCACCTTGGACTAGAATGATAACCCAGGGTGGGTTAAATTCCTATTCCATTACTCCCATTTTGCCAGCACCTCAGAGGGTGCTGAGGCCCTGGCACAGGGTGCCCAGAGCAGCTGTGGCTGCCCCTGGATCCCTGGGAATGTCCAAGGCCAGGTTGGATGGGGCTTCTACTTGTGATAGTGGAAGGTGTCCCTGCCCATGGCTTTGAACTTGGGCTTTGAGGTCCCTTCCAGCCCAAATCATTCCGTGATTCTGTGATTCAATTTTCCCAAATTTCAATATCCTTGCATTGCTGAAAAGGACATTTTCTGGTGCAAGGCTGTTCAGTTGAGAGGATCACAAAAGCACATCACACCCAAAGCTCCATTCCCACAGATTTTGTGTCTTTGCTCAGAGGCCTGACACAAGACAATGGATTTTGATTTTTCATGTTGAGAGAGTGGGCATTGCAAGTTCTGCCCCAATTTCCTTACTGCCTCCCAAACTACAAACAAATCCAAGAATAACATCATTCATCTTTTCAAGACAACAACTCCAAAGAATAAAGATCAGAAAAGCAAACACTGCAGCAGCTCAGAGCAAGGCTAAGAATTCTATTTGAAAATTTCATCAAAATGTTTTGGGACAAACAAGAACTTTTTGGGCAAAATTAAAACTTCTGCACGAAATGTTAATCTTTGCTTATTTTTTCCATTCCATCCTCGGCACAAGAATTGTGTTAGGTTTTGGCATCATAAACTGTTAAAAAAAAAAAAAAAAAGCAGCATTGCTTCCTTTTCCCAGAGATATTCTTTCATTCAAATCCTGTAAGTTCACTGAAAATTGTTTTAAAGTGAGTGCTTGTTTTCAAGTTTAATTAATTAAAGAACAGACAATGAAAATACCCATGAGAATAGTAATAATTTCTCAAACCCAAAAACAGCTTTCAGAAGTGGAGATGCTAAACCAGAGCTGAGTATGGGTATGCCAGGCTGAGCTGGGACAGGAATAGGGACAGGGACAGGGACAGGGACAGGGACAAGGGGTTGAAGTGGAGCCCATGGCTGTCCAGCTTTACATCCCACTTTGCTCCTGAAATCCTGGGTGAAGCCTCAGCTGTGACCCACAAGGTTTTGGTGTGATGATGTCCCAGGAGTTTGGGAAATCATTAATGCTGCTGGATTTGCTCTGTGGCTGTTTAGCAACACTCAGGAAAGGCCCTTTGTCCCCTAGGGATGTCCATAGGGATGAGAAGTGCAGCACAGGTCCTTGGTGGAGGTTTTTGGGGTGCTTGGACACCCTTTGTGTCTTTGTGGATGCCTGTGGAGAGGACACGGGCAGGAATGTGGATCCAGCCAAGGAATTTGTTATCACTCCTGGATGGATTCTGGCTCTGGGCATGCTTGTGTGTCCACAGCTCTGTATCTGCACAGCTCAACAACAGTTTGTGGTATGGAACAAGTGCTGTCTGTCATTTCCACTGAGGCTTCACCAGGGACACACAGCATGCCCTGGCTGCTCATGTGGGTGAGTGAGTTAAGGTTCATGACATTACATGGGATATGCCATGGCAAAGGTCAATGGAAACACATTGGAATTTACTTTATGAGGCAGGAGTGTGGATGAGAGCTGTGATTATTTCTATTTCAGTGCTCACAGTGTGCCCAGGACACACACTGAGGGCAGCCAAGGCAGCACATGCCTCTTCCTGAAAGCTCTTACAGCCTGAGCTGGGAGGTGAGTGTGTTTGAGAGGGGTATGAAGGTGGAGTCAAGCTCCAGTGTTTGTCAGAGTCTCTTCTGAGAGACCTCTGCTTGTGGAAAGGTGGGCTCTGCACTCACTGCAGGGTGGGGAGAGGAAGGTGGCAACACCTCTGCAGGACTCAGATGAACCCAACCCTTCTGCTGCTCAGCTCTGCAGGGGCTGCCTGCTCACCTGCTGTGAATGTGCAGCAGCTGCCCGTGAGGAACTCTGGGGTCGTGCTCTGGGGAGGTGCTGGGAAGCTCCAGCCGTGTAATTTCTGTCAGTCTGCTCCAGAGTGTGGAGATCAGAGCTCAGGCAGATTCCTCAGTGGAGCAGAAGGGAGACCTTCTGCTGGTTACAGTGAGCTGGACCTGAGATGTCCCGGAATCAGCAACCTGCTTGGACCACAGCACAGCAAGATGCACTTATCTGGAGCCAGGTAAATTAAAATTAGGAACAGGGAAGTGCCCGTGTGAAGGCATTTCATATGCAGCATGATGAGCAGGACTCCTGTGTGCCTTTGCAGCACTGAAGAGGGGACAGGGAACACGGGCTCAGTGACAGCTGCATTCCTGGCACCAAAGGATGGTTAATTACTCCTCAGGGAGCTGCTGGCTCTTTCTGGAATAGATGTGCATTCTTTCTAATAAAAGCTGTGCATGTGGGGATTGCTAATTGCTATGGCTTTCAGACAGCTCTCTACTCTCTTCTGGAAGCAGAAAAGCTGAAGTTCTTGGCACAGAATTGTTAGTAATTATATCAATTATACTAAACAAAAACCAACCCAACAGTTCTCTCCTTTCTTCAGTGTGTGACTCTGGCTCCATAAGTGTTTTGTGTTATGATTTATACCTGAGGTAATTGGGCCGATTAGTGGGTAAATGAGACAGCACAGGCCAGGGCTGGCTCCTCACCTTCCATGGAGATGTTTTAATCTTTATTTCACCAAATCACTCAGTTGGTTTTCCTTGCAAGCTTTAACCCTTTGCTTGCTTGCAGAGGCAGACGCCTCTGGTGGAGCTGCTGGGTGGCTCAGGAGAGGGACTCATCCCACGCCTGCTGCCAAGCAGGACTGTGCCTCCGGAGAGAGGATCACACACAGTGACTCCAGATGTCAGCATGGACAGGATTTCCAAGTGACTTCATGGGCTCAGCAAGGCTCTGCAGAGCATTGGCTGTCTGTTGCATGCAGAAGGGGGTGATTTTAAGTGGGACATTCAAGAACAACAGCTTATGAAAACCAGCAGCTGCTGAAAGTCTCAACTTCTGGCTTTAGAGCTGCATTTGCTGCTAAGAGTTACAGGGTGTTTATATGACTTCAACATGACACTGACTCAAAAGTCCTAAAAGTGCCTGCAGTCACCTCAGACTTTACTCCATTTCCCCTTTTAGGGACTACAGGTGTAGTGAGACACGGAGCTGCCTGGAAGAACATCCAGAGTCCACTGGTTCTGTTTCCCTCAGCACATGGTCACATTTGTGCAGAGCCATGGGGAGAGGAGCAGCTCAGCACCAAATGTGAGTGTGCCTGAGCTTGCCAGTTGCTTCCTTTGCTGCTGCTGTGGGGTGACAGCTCTGGGGAGGCAGAAAAACCTGTGTGGGAGAGCAAAGGGAAGTGTTTCCTTGGGCAGGACATTTCCAGATTTGTATTGAGTTCCAGGGCTAAGGGCCCAACGTGCTTTGGAAGAGCCCCTTCACTGCTTTGAATGTTGTCTGTGTTTGATAAATGCTTGAGGAGAAATCAACTGCCTTCTTGCCAGGAGCAGTCCAGAGAGAATGGTGGGATCAGGAACGCTTCCAGGCAAATAGGGAAGTCCTTTTATAAAGAGAAAAGGTCAAGAGTGGGAGATTCCTCCTTTCCAATGAGCAGAAGACAAGGCAATGCCACCAGTGCAGCCACTGGGGAGGTCTGGCAGGGGTGGGGTATGTGCAGTCCTCAGTGCAGTGAGGTTTGTGTTAATCCTGAGCTATGATCTGAGATCGTGTGTTTTCTGTGTCACAGACCCAGCAGTTTCTAAGAAATGTATTTGCCCAAGAAATGCTTCCAGAGTGTTTCAGAGGATGTACAAGCATGTTTTCAAGCTGTTGGTAACATAGCAGGCAGAATAACCAAAATAACCAGGGGATAACTAGAACCAGTCTCTCTGTTCCCTAACAGATGTGGTGCAAATCTCAGCCTATGACTGACAGAAACAAATTTTCCCATATCTTACAATTTCCTTCTGGCTGTGAAGCATTTGCAGGGGGAGCTGCAGCCTGGAAATCAACAGAAATGTTCAGTACCATGCTGTCAGGAGATATCCCAAATTTTGCTGCTGTTTTTTCCTTCCTCACACACATCAGAGCCAGTAAGAGCTGTCTGTCTGCAGGTCTCAGCCACTCCTGTGCAGTAACTGGCCTGCAGCATAGACTGGGGTGCTCTCCACATTCCAGTCACCTCCAGCTGCAGCCCATCCTCACAGTATTTTTTGCAACATACTGGGCTATTATCTCCCTCGATAAAGCTGGAGGGGACTTGCACTGAAGATCATATTCAGCACTGAGTGGTGCAGGGCTGGGCTGGTCTCTGTCCGGACCAGGGAGCTCCTCTGTGGTTCTGTGTCCACAGCAGAACATGGCACATAAAGAAAGGACATTGTGGAGGGAGAGCTGTGGCCACTGAAGGTGTGAGGGCTGAGCCCACCCCTGCCACCCCACCCCTGAGACACAAGAGAGGAGCTCCTGTCTCCCTGGCCCAGCATACACGTGTGTCAGCTGAACAGAGCTGAGCTCACCAGAAATGTCTAATTGGTGCCTTCAGGCAATCGTGTCTCTCTTCCTGTCTGAGTTTATCTTGAAAGGCTCGATTGAGTTACCTCTTCTCCCATAATAGGATCTAAGTTCCTTGTAGTAACACAAGAAGGAGATGATGTCACTGCAGCTCAACTTCTCCAATAACTTACTAATGACTGGGGCCAACACCTCAGCTTCTTTCTCAGGCAAAGCTCCCAGACTGTCAGTACCTGGCTGCTGAGCTCCAGCGAATTGCTGTGCCAGGAGCTGAGGTGAGGGAGGATGGCTCTGGGGTCACCCTGCTCGAGGTCACTCTGTCCCCCAGTGCCACACTGCCCTGCCAGCCAGCTCCACTCGTGCTGCAAGGTGTGCCTTGCTCAGCCCTGGCACAGGGCTCTTCTATCAACTGATCAAACTGGGATAGGACAAAGGCAGCCAGGGACTGCAGTACTCACCTGGAAAGGGGAAAACTGCGTTAAATTTCTGCCTGCCTGTTTTGTCTTTGCTGCCATAATGTGTTGTAGATTCAGTGGGAGAATGGAGCTGTTGGAGTGGTCCCAGAGGGGGCCATGCTGAGGGCTGGAGCCCTCCTGCTCTGGAGCCAGGCTGGGAGAGCTGGGGCTGCTCAGCCTGGAGAAGAGAAGGCTCTGGGGAGACCCCAGAGCTCCTTCTTGTGCCTAAAGGGGGACTATAAGGAAGATGGAGACAGACCTTTTAGTAGGGTCTGTAACAATAGGACAAGGGGTGATGGTTTTAAACTAAAAGACGGGAGATTCAGACTAGATATAAAGAAGGAATTTTTTACAATGAGATGGTGAAACACTAACACAGGCTGCTCAGGGAAGTAGTGGATGTCCCTTCCCTGGAAACATTCAGGGTTGGATGGGGCTCTGAGCAGCCTGGTGTAGTGGAAGATGTCCCTGCTCATTGCAGGGGATCAGACTAAATGACATTTAAAGGTCACTTTAAACCCAAAGCATTCTATGATTCTGTGAATGCCACATTATTGCCTTGCAGGCCAGCTCCTACACCTGGGATCTCTGCCGTGCCACAGAAAGGCTCACAGCCCTCAAGCAAGACTCCCAAGTGCTGCCTGGCTCCATTTCCAGCTGGAAACTTGTGAAAACCATCTCAGGCAGTGAATGGAGGTTCAAGACACAAACATGTTTGCAGTTGGCTGTGGAACAGGACCTGGTGAGAAAGTTTGCAGGGCTCTGTTTGGACTGCAATGAGTCTTCACTCCTGACTCAATGGGGCATGTTTCTGTGGGAAGCTCTCCATGAGGGATGCTCAGGAAATGAAATCAGAGCAATACCCAGACTCCACACAAAGTGCCTTTGGTGTAGACAAGAGAGCTTTGTTATCCCCAGTTGCAAACACCTCCAAAACCCCTCAGGTCAGAACGGTACAAGAAGGATTGCCAAAATCTCTGTGCAGCTATAGAAACTGCTGAAAGCTGGGCAGCTGTGCCAGCTCCCCGACCAGCCTCTCCCTGGGCCCTGGATTGCCCCCTTGGCCATGGTGCCAGGCTCAGGGAAATGGGGAAGGTGCAGGAAGCAGCTGGAGGCTGAGCAGAGGGGCTCAAAGGCTCACCAGGCAGTGGGACCTGCACATTTGATGGGAAAAATGGTGTTTGTCAAGCATAAGGGAGTGGGAAAGGAGAAGGGAGAGCAGCCCTTGGGACAGAAGGAACAGGACCTGCTGTTCTATGGGGAGATCTCTGAACAGATCCAGGCACACTGGAGTGCAGGGTCCAGCTCTCAAAGAAACACACAGGGATGTTTGTGTGGGTCCAGAGGAGCTCATGGAGATGCTCTGAGAGCTGGAGCCCCTCTGCTCTGAGCCAGGCTGGAGGAGCTGGGGTGTTCACCTGGAGAGGAGAAGGCTCCAGGGAGAGCCCAGAGCTCCTTCCAGTGCCTAAAGGGGCTCCAGGAGAGCTGGAGAGGGACTGGGGACAAGGGATGGCATGACAGGACACAGGGAATGGCTTCCACTGCCAGAGGGCAGGGTTAGATGGGATATTGGGAAGGAATTCTTGGCTGTGAGGGTGGGCAGGCCCTGGCAGAGGGTGCCCAGAGCAGCTGTGGCTGCTCCTGGATCCTTGGAAATGTCTGAGGCCAGGCTGGACAGGGCTGGGAGCACCCTGGGACAGTGGAAGTTGTCCCTGCAAATGGCAGGGGGTGGAATGAGTTGAGCCTTAAGGTTTCTTTATACACAAAGCATTCTGTGATTCCATGACTCTGTGACAGATGTCAATTTAAATATGTCCATTCCTTGCTCGTCTCCCTGTCTCCAGTTTACCTGAAGCTTCTCTGTGGTTCATCAGGACTCAGCTCACACACCAATGCTTGAACACCTGGGACCCATCTTCCTTTGGCACTGACATGTCTGTGGTATGGAACAAGTGCTGTCTGTCATTTCCACTGAGGCTTCACCAGGGACACACAGCATGCCCTGGCTGCTCATGTGGGTGAGTGAGTTAAGGTTCATGACATTACATGGGATATGCCATGGCAAAGGTCAATGGAAACACATTGGAATTTACTTTATGAGGCAGGAGTGTGGATGAGAGCTGTGATTATTTCTATTTCAGTGCTCACAGTGTGCCCAGGACACACACTGAGGGCAGCCAAGGCAGCACATGCCTCTTCCTGAAAGCTCTTACAGCCTGAGCTGGGAGGTGAGTGTGTTTGAGAGGGGTATGAAGGTGGAGTCAAGCTCCAGTGTTTGTCAGAGTCTCTTCTGAGAGACCTCTGCTTGTGGAAAGGTGGGCTCTGCACTCACTGCAGGGTGGGGAGAGGAAGGTGGAGACAATCTGGGGAGATATGTGACCACCAGTGGCCCTGCTGGATTGCCACAGTCAATGCAGAGAAGTCTGGAGGTGACAACAGTACCTGGTGGGCATAGCCAGGCAGGTACAGCCACTGCCAAGCTGCTGGACAAGCTCCAGACACCCACCTGTGCTGTGACCTCCATTGGCAGCACAAGTGGGAATTCTGGAGGTGCTGGGGCATGGCAAGGGAGTCCCTCACCATCACCCCCTCCCAAGTGTTGCCAACTACCAGCTCAATGAATGGGAAAATTACACAGTGAAGTCTCAAGAGAGAAGTTGACATCATGGACATGCTGGCCCAGCTCAGGGTCAATGGGACCTGAATGACCTGCTGCTGAACATTCCAGAAAAGAATTTCAAAAGAGGGGAAGCTGCTGCTTTTTACACATTGTGAGCACAGATGAGGCATCTGCTGCAGTTGGGGCAGTTTCTCTGTCTTGTGTCTACACCATCCTTGGAGGAGATAACAATTAATGCAGACACATATTTTTCTGTTTTGTTTTCCAGTTCTTGACTGAAGTTTGCTGAACTTTTAGCTGTTAGCTTGGTAAACCACACAACACTCTTGTCTTCCTGGGAGATGAATCCTGGAATCCTTCACAGCATTGACACTTACAAGCATGAGATACATGGACATTGCCTTTCCATAAAGTTCACAGCAACTCATTGCTGAAAAAACAGCAAGAAATGAATGAAAAACAAATGCAGCTAGTATTTGTTGTGCTAAAGTGAACTGCTCCTTGAGGATGATACATTCAACAGCTTGTGTGTGGTCATTAAATCTTCCTCTCAAAAATGCCATTGAGACCATTGTACTGGGATAACCACATTGCATTTCATGGTTTTTTACTGCTAAGCAGAAAAGACTGACCAGCTGAGTTCTTCCTACTGACAGGAAAAATCCATGTCTGTGATGTACCCACTGGCCATGCCTCCTTTCTAACTTGCTCCCAGAACAGTGGTTGCAAATTCAAATCCCTCCAGCTCTGGAGTGTAGAGAAATTCCTCCCTGCTTAAGGGGTAAGTTGCTCCTTGCATTTGTATTTTTGGGCAAGACAATCTCCTCTGATAGATTTCCCTGAGGGCTACACAAATGTGGGCTGGGTTGTGTGCAGGGGGCTGGGGGGAGCAGAGATGCTCAGCCCTGCTTTGGTACCCCTGCTCTGATGGACTGTGTCAGCTTGGGGGGCTGATTTTGCTGGATAAAAGTGAGCGGTGGGGACAGGGACATTTTACTTTTGCCTTCCAAGTGTAGTAAAACCTACACATCTCACAAACATCTCACCCAGCCTTATTCATACAGAACTTGAAACCAGTTTTTATGTCTTTCTAAAGCCAGAATAGAAAGGCAGATTCCTCCAGAGAATGTTTCATCCCCCAGAGAGGGCTCTGAGATAACTGAGATGATTCACCCTCTGCAGATGCTGATCATTTGCCACTGCTGCTGGGGTGAGGTAATATCTAGACAGCCACGGTCAGAGGAGACAAATCCACCTGGTCTGCCTGAGGGAGACGTGGGCACAGCAGAAACTCATCCAAGGTGAAGGAAGATTGTTGTGCAGTGAGGCCATGGTGGTGACTCAGAACTTGATCTCCTTCCTGGCAGTATTTTAGGATTCTCCACCATGAGGGAAGGATCCAGCACTCCAGTCACAGCAGAGGCACAAAGACAGCAGTGCCCTGGTCCCAGGCACTCATCATCCCACCTACAAACCCAGCCCAGGCTTCTTTGTAGCTGTGCCAAGCACCAGCCTGGCTGATCCCCCTGCTGTTACCCGTGGGCTGCGGGGAAACTGCTTCTAGCAAGAACACAGTGACCAAGATATTGCCCCAGTAAAAGAGAGTGATGCATGTTCTGCCAAGTGCATTTACCAATGGCTTTTGGAAATACATTGTTGCTCTTCATTGCAGTAAAAATGGTTCTCAGAGGTACTGGGGAGCACACTCCAAACAGGGGGAGATGAGCTGAATGGCAAAGAAAGATGCTAGAATAGGAAATAAGGTCCAGCCATGCAGTTTATTTCCCAGTCAGGGATAGTCTTGAACCCAGACCTGGGATTTGGATCAGGCCCATATATCAAACAGAGAAATGAGTCCAAAATTGGAATGTTGAACTGCATTTGTATTCTAATGCACCTTTTTCTCCTCAAACCTGGTCTGATCTTGCTAAGCTATTGTTGCCAGCCTTGGTGACAAACACAGATCTCCAGTGGCAGCTCGGACTGGGTGGAGGGAAGAGCTAGGGCATGGCAGGTTGGATGACAGCCCATAGTACACAGAACCAGAAAAATCTTATCTGTTCAAAGCCTGTGCCAAAAAAATAGTAACTCGTCTGAATTTGCTCTATCATTGATGAACCAAATTATGAGAAGTGACCTCAGGAGAAGACCTCAGTCTCTTCCAGGGACATCAGCCCACCTGAATCACAATTGTATCACCTCTTCTTTGGCTGTGCACCTGCTCAACAGCACAAGCTACGGGGCCACTGTGCCATTTTCAGGTGACTCCCAGACTGTGCAAGCCAGACCTGGGAGGAAGGACCATGGCAGAGCAGCCAGAGAGGCCCCTGCTTCCATACAGCTACGAGGAGCACTAGGAGCAGCCAAACTTCAGCAAAGACTCATCACAACATGGCTACAGCAGTGCCTGAAAATTAGCTTCAATCCATCCAGATGTGTGGCACATCTGCCTGCAGTGCTCACTTGAATGTCTGCTCTTGGGCTGTCCCAGACTATCTCCTTTGTAGAAATACTATTAAAGCCTGAAGTGCCAAAATGGAGATCAGGCTTCTGAAAACAGGAGTGGGGACAAAACTCCACTGACTTGGTTGTGCTGCTGTCCTGAGCTGGCTGCTGGGAAGAGGGGCCTCAGGGAAAAGGGGATTTCAGAGATGGGACAGGGAGGTTTTGGGCAGCCTGTGTCCTCTCAAGTGGAAGGACAGCATGCTGCTGATGCTGTGACACACATCCTGGGCTCCTTTTCCTGTGCAGGAATGCTTTCTGCTGCAGACCTGTCCATAAATCCAAGGTCCTGTGTGCTCAGCAGCAGCAATCACCAGGGTAACCCTTGCAGTCATTTTGCTTCAGTCCACCCTCAGCTACTCCACCAGAGCTACCTCACTGCTCTTCCATGACCTCCTTTTCCTTGTGCTCCAGATTTCTGTAGCCAGTAAATCAGAGCTGAGGTGGTCTTGCCACAAGACAGCTCCTGTGCCAACAGACTGTAAGTCACTGCTATTTGTATTGATTTTATAGGTATCTGGTTTTGATAGCTTTTATCCTCTAAACAACCAATGGAAACAACACCTTCCCAAAACCTCACAGCATCACGTGTGAGCTACAGAGAAGAATATTGCTGTGAACAGCAAACTGTCAAATCTCAAAGAGATCAAAGAAGTTAAATGAGGAATGAACTGACTGAGCTCTTCAGGCCATGCTGATTCCAAAGGAATTTTTTTTCTTCCTTCTGCCATAAGAATTTATATGCTTGTGAGAATCTGATCTGGTGGGAAGAGCCTTCCTCCTGCGTCTACATCAAAGTCCACATGTTCTCAAATTGCTATAAGTCATTTTTGCATTTTAATCTCTGGCCATATGTATGAAAATAATTACCTGCCTTAAGGGACAGGGGATGAAGCAGTGTTTATTGCATTTCCACAGGAGTCCAAATGGTGGCGAACTAATGGGATGGAGGAAGTGGATTGTTTTAGTTAGAGGTACAATTAACCTGTATGCAGGGAGTTACATGTCAGGCTGACTAACCCTTATTGATTATGGGTGAATTACAGCTGGAGTGAAATCAGAATATAATGGGAAATTAGCAAACAGGAAAATGATTTCAGTATTTTTAAGGACGACGTCTATGGCACAGTTTCTCCTCCAGATTGCATCCCCTCAGCTTGTGAAGCCTGGATGGGCAGAGGACAGCACTGCTGCCATACAGGGTCAGGAAGGAGAGGTGCCATTGGTGGGGATGGTGCTGGTGGGACCAGAGTGTTCCTCAGGGAGACTGTGGCTGACTTCAGCTGGAAACAGCAGGTTTGTGGCAGAGCAGCAGCAGAATTCTGCAAATATTCCAGATGGATGCAAGACTGGGATGGAGAAAGGGGAACTAAAATGAGAGTGAGGGCAGGATGGCAGGGAATGAGGCCTATTGGGATGTTGGATCTGGTACTGACAGTGGCTACCTCTGCACTGGGTGCATTAGCCACAGGGTAGCAGAGTGTGGTGGGCTGTAGGGGACTGGCACATGCTGGCACAGAGAGAAGCAGTTATTTTTCTGCACACAGGAGGAGTTGCCAAGAGACAGGAGATGGATGCAGACCACAGGTTGTTTTCCTGCATGCCATCAAGCCCAACAGCAAGACAGTCAATCCTTGTGGGACACCTCAGTGATACCAGAATGACCCAAAGGCTTGCACCCAAGTATGTGACAGCAGAATGGAGCATCTTTTGCTCCATGGAGAGAAAAGCCAAAGTGCAGCGTGGAAAGGGGGCAAAGGGAGCTCAGTCCCATGGATCTTGAGGCTTCAACTCTTCTGCCTGGCACTAAATCCTCCCTTCCCCCACCAGGCTGATGTAGACAGCACTCACTCTGAAGACCCAGACACATGCTAAGCACCTTCCCAAAATGCTGATCTGTAAGAAACTCCCCAAAAAAGCTTTCCATAGGCATTTGAAAAAGAAAAAACAGGAGTTTCTCTTGATCTCTTAATCCACCAGGTTTCTTTTCTCTCTGCTTTCTCTACCTCGACAAGCTTGGTAATTATAATTTATAGCACCTGCTCACTTTGAAATGCCTTGGACTCTTTCTGCCTGGCAGAGGAACAGACACAGTGCCCATCTGCTTTAGGTAAGTGCTCACAAACCACAAAGTCGTTAATTAGACTGACACACGACTCTTCCAGAATGCACATGGTGTGTTCCTGCACCTATAAACCAGCAGCAGGCAGATCCTCTGCCAGGGGATCACAACTGGATCCGAGCATTACGTAAAGCCTTGGCTCCCCTCGCAGGGCTCTGAGCGTTGCCATCAGGTGTGCGTGTTCTTTCTAATCCTCCCACCAGCCTTCCCAACATGCTGCCCAGATAAATCAAGCCTGCTGGGAAGCAGCTCCCTCATTCTTGGTAGGAGGCTCAGTCTCCAGAACTTGGACTTTTCCTTTGAAATCCACATTCATCTTTGTATTCATCTAGAGAAATCTGCCAAGGTCTCCTTCCTGACAGCTGGGGCTGCAGACAGTGATGCCTCCACATCCTGGAGCTGACAGGGAGGAGGGCACGTCTGGTTCTGGTCTGGGCATGGCTGCAGCTTTGGAGGACGTGGTGAGGGGTTTTTGTAAGCACAGGGGTGTCTGATGTGTGTGGACACACACATTTAGAGAGGTAGGGAATTACAGCTTGGAAATTCTTTCCAGGCCTGGATTTCTCCTGACTCTCAGCTCCATTCCCAGGCTGACAAGCTGACTACAGCTTCAGTTAGGGAGGAGTCTCCCAGGGTGAGAACATGGTGACAAACAGTGGAATTCATAATAAACATTAACCCCTGGTGTCTTTGCCGTGGGATACATCCTGAGGTGCTGTCCCAAGGATGTTTTTCCCAATTGTCCAATGAGCTCCTGTCCTGTCCTAGCTGCACATAACACACTTTAAATACAGGCTGTCCATACAATAATGTTGGCCTTTTTTCCCCAAAAGAAATCCGTGTGTGTTGCTGTCCTTTCTCTCTCTTTTCAGCACAGTGACCACATTTGGAGGTTCCACTGAGAGATGTGGATGGGGCTCTCTGGGTGGGTTTGATGCTTGCCCCCTCAGGCTGGCTGACATCCATGGGCAGAGTGAACCATGGACACCTCTGCCTAGGGAAAGCCAAACCTTTCAGGAGGGATGGTGCAGACCACAGGAGGTCCCTGGTGACCAGTGGTTGGTGATACCCAGTGATCCAACCTGGAGCAGCCAAGCTTTGGGTCAGCACACCCCATATGTGCTAACCCTAGACCTACAAATGCCCTTTTGGCACAGAGTTATGTTGGATGAATGGAAACCTCCTCCTGGCTGGCCACTATTCACAGCACCTGTATGAGAGTTTGCAGAAAGGAGCCTCTTACTGTGTTTGAAATGTTATCTGCCAGAACTCAGGACTGCATCTTCCTTGGTTAGGAGAGATATGGGAGGATCACATGGGGCAATGGGAATATCCAAGAGAAAGGAAAAGGGGAACACTCTGACTCTCCCCCCTCACTGAAACTTGCCTGAACCATTTTTTTCTGGCTTGCTGTCTGTCCACTAAGGGATCTTCAGTAACTTGGGCTCCCAAGGAGCCAGTGTGCCTCATCTAGAGTAGTTAAAATTAGTGTTCTCCCTGTGCTGGTTCCACAGCATATCTTTTGTGGGAGATACCACATCTGCCATGAAAAATTCTGTACACCTGAAGTTCATGGGTTGGCAGCTTTGGGAAAGCTCCTCACCTGAACACAGATCCTCATCAGAAGGCAAGAAGAGGGGGAGGCCCATGGAAGCAGAGCAGTGTAAGCGTGGTCTTTGTGACACCTGTGTTTCTCCTTTTTTATCAGGTCTTTTAGAGACAGATGTGAGCAGGACCCAGGTACAGAGAGCAAGCTGGAGCCCTGTGCTCATGCTGCCACAAAACCAAAGGGTGAAAGGGAAGGGGGGTTCATGTGCAATGCAAAAGGGCCCCAGGCTTTCCTGGGGTCAAGGCACTCTGGAGCAGAGTTCAGCTCTGACTGTGCCCCTGACTCTGATCATTGTGGACAGGACACTCCTACCTCAGGTGCATCAGCACCTGATAAAAAGGAGGAATGGCTTTCCTTCTGCCCTCTGAGTGACAGCATTTATTGAAGTTTCTTCCTTCCTGGAGCACGTGTGTAAAGCTGATCTCCTGCTGTCACGGCCTCCCTGTCTCAGTGCATTATCCTGCAGAGCCTGAGGAGCAGCTGCTGCCTGCTCTGCCCAGCACTCTCAGGCAGCAAGCAGAGACCTCAGCACATCTCTGGATATCCCAGGCTCCTGCCTGGGAGCCAAGCTTGCACCCCAGCAGTGCTGCAAAGGGACCCTGCAGTTCAATCCAAGTGCCACCAAAGCTTGGGTGATGTGTCCTATCTCATCCTCTCTAAATGTCCAGAAGCCAACACAGCTGCCACATCTCGAGACAGCTGGAGTTCATTGACACAATTTTTTGCTTCATTTCAAATCTAACTTTGTGCTGTGCAGGCAGTGAATGCCAGCCTCTCTCTGTCCCACAGTGGCTAGAACATCCCCTTCTGTCCCATTTGTCTGGCCACCTCACCGCTTGAACTGATTGTCACGTTTTTCTGATAGAACATAGCTGAAAACAATTGTTCTCAGTCTCCACTTAGTTTTGCTGCTTCTGTTGTAATCCTGAGAGAAGACTTGTGCATTGAGAAGTCTGTCTTTCCTCTCCTGGGTCAGTTTGTCCCTAAGGATCCACGCTTTCCCTTCAAATCCTGTCTGAATCCCAGAACGACAAACAGGGACACCAAATGTAAACACCTGAAAGAGCAAGAAAATAACCAACACACAATCCTTTTCTGTCTGGTACTGGTTCCACCCTACTCCTGTTGGCTCCCATTTTCACCCCCTTCCCAGCTGTCTTGCTTGCTTAGGATGCAAACAGAGAGTTAACATTTCACCAAGTGCCATACAAATCTGGCAACTCATGGACTGTCATGATGAACCATAAAGCCACTTCCCCTTCTGAATGGAAAAAAAGAGTCTCTGAGCAGCACAAACACACTGGGACTCAGATGGCCTGACTGGTGATTCTTGAAAACCTTGCTGTGGGTGACCTATAGGTGTTCCAGGCTGGCAAATCTTTTGGCAATGGATACACAGGACTCTCATAAACTTGTGGAAAATGACTCAGATATTTGAAAAAGAGGGGAAAAAATCACTCTAATGCACACCTGCATGGAGTCTCTTGGTCTGAGGTGAGTAGCCACATTTGGAGAAGCCATGGCAGCACCAGAAGAAACCAAGCAGAGCATCTCAGCCCTGTATTCCCCTTCAGACTCAGTGCTGTCCTTGCTGTGCCACTCCTGCTGGGTGGAGAGCATCTCTGAACACGAGCAAGAAGGAGAACTGCAGGACTCTGCAAGCACAGGATGAGACCCAGGATTCTCTCCAGGTCATGCCTGCCCCAGTGTGAGGCACAGCAGTGCCTTGTATCACACTGTGTGTGCTCAGAAATGTCCCCATGCTCCCCGAGCAGCCACGCTGGGCTGTGTCCCCACACCTGGTTCTTGGGACTTCACCCAGCCCAGGGGTCTCTGCTGTGCAGCTTCTGTGGGAAAAGGAGAAAGCTGCTCTCTACAGCTCCTGAAAGGAGATTATAGTGAGGGGGTCAGGCTATTTTCCATGTCTCAGGTTATAGGACTAGAGGAAATGGTTCTAAGCTGCACCAGGGGAGATTCAGATTAAAAATTAGAAATGATTTTTCGTTGAAAGAGTGGTCAGACATTGGGATGAGTTGCCCAGGGAGGTGGTGCAGTCATTGTCTCTGGAGGTGGTCAAGAGGTGTCTGGATGTGGCACTCAGGGATGTGCTGTGGGGTCAATATGGTAGTGCTGGGTTAGGTGACCTTGATCTGTTCCAACCCTGATGATTCTGTGATTATATGAAAGTGCAAATCGTCATCTTTGTCTGGACATGCCCTCCACACTTTAAGGAAGTCAGGCTCAAGACAGAAAAGTTTGGTGTGGTCCTAATGCGAGGCAGAGCTGGCTTGTGCCTGTCCCTGGGAGAACAACCATGCTGTGGAATACCCATCCTGGAGAACAGCTCCCTCCTGTCCCTCTGTGCTGAGGGAAGGTTTCACTGCAGCCTGGGGGTGATCTCTGCTCAGGATCCTTCTGAGAAACAATTTTTGCCCTTCCTTTAACCATGTCTGACAGGGAAGAGTTCTCCATTGCATGGAACTCTTCTGAAACTTTTGCTTCCAGAAGAGACTACCCCCAGCTGGTTGAGGAGCCCAGCCTCAGGGGCACACATGGAAAAGTGACAGCTGGGGACATGACTGATCTCCTACAGCTTTATCCTGAGCTCTAGTAAGCACACACAGAATGGGATGGGTGAGGTGGGTTCACTGATGTGACACCTACAGAAGTTACTCATGTTTTGCTCTCTGCTTTTTGTTACAGAAATGTTCTCCTGGAGCTCTTCATCTCACTGGCACAGGGTGCCCAGAGAAGCTGTGGCTGCCCTGTCCCTGGAATTGTTCAAGGCCAGGCTGGACAGGACCTGGAGCAATGTAACCTGGTGCAAAGTGCCCATGGCAGGGGGCTGGAATGAGATGAACTTTAAGGTCCCAACAAATCTGCTACAGGAAGTTGTGCTGTTCCCAATACACATCTCTTTATTTTTTTAATACACTCTGCCAGTTCTCAAATGGGCCTCCCAAAAAGGAGTTAATCAGTCATCTGTATAAATCTGACAGGACAAGAGGAAATGGCCTCAGGCTGTGCCAGAGGAGGTTCGGATTGGGCATCAAGAATTTCTTCACTGAGAGGGTTGTTAGGCACTGGAGGGGGCTGCCCAGAGAGGTGGCACAGGAGAGGCAGGCTGAGGGGGCAGGGGTGTTCCTGGGGCAGTGACCTTCCATGTCATGCTACCCTTGCAAGAGAAGTCACCTAATCTCAAAATCCCTGGAGTGGGGGGTCTTGACTCTGGCACTGCTAGTGATGTCAATACAATTTAATAATAACCACAACCATGTGCCAATGATGTTTCAACAACAAAAGTTTCAAATCTCTTCTGGCAGAAAGAACATTCATATCCTGCACAACCAACACCCCCATTGCAAATTAATATTTAAATTAATATTTACAGAAACTCCTACTGGGTACTGAGAGGGCCACACAGGGAGAACTGTGGCCAGTTTTGGGGTGCCCAGTGTAAGAAGGATGAAGAGGGATGAGACAGGGAGTCAGGGTCCCAGGGCATTTGCCTCATGAGTAGAGGTGGAAGGAGCAGGGTTGGTTTCACTTAGCAGAGAAGGGGCTGAGAGGAGAACTGCCAGAGAGCCACAACCAAAGATGATGGAGCCAAGCCCTTCAGGGTGGTTCCAGGTGATCAAAGAAAGAGTAATGGCCACAAATTGCCTTCCAGGAATTTTAGGTTAGACTTGAGAAAAAGATTCTTGCCCAGGAAGAGCAGCCCCAGGCTACCAGCACGAAGGGAATCTCTGTGCTTGGATAGACAAAGCTGAAACTGCTCCCCTGAGTGTTTGGGATAGTCCTGCTCCAAGCAGGAGACTCCCAGAAACTGCTCCCAGCTAACATTTCTATGATAAAAGGACTGTGTAAGACTAGGACTGAAGTTAAGGATTAAGGGATAAGGTCAGATTTTCAGTGGTTCAGCCCAATTCAGAACACTCTTACAAACTTCAGCTGTGCTCCCTGCACCAAACACACCTTCCCTAAATTCACTGGCACACCCAGGTCTCAACTGTACCCATACTCAGCAAAACAGCAAAATTCCAGAGTTGTGTGATTTTTAGGGAACACAGGAGCACAAACCTGCTGTGGATATAGCCCCTTTAAAGGAAAAACCCAGTCACAGCCTCAGCTTCTTCCCAGGGCTGAACTGCTAAAAGTCTTTAAAGCAGTTCTACCCTAACACAATTATCCTCCATTTGGGCAAAACAGCCCAAGTTGCACTTTGACAGCCACAGTGTCCTCTGTGCTCGCTGGCAGGTCCCTTCCCCACTGTGGTCTGCAGTGCAGAGGACAGAGACTCTTTGGGTGGATATTTTCCAATGTTCCTTGAAATATGCATTGGCTCTGGTGGCCTTTTCATCACAATGCACACATGGGGAGCTGTAATTTCAACATCCTCTACCAAGACAGTGTTTCTTCCTTGAAAACTGCCCTCCCCTCCCTTCCACTCTAAGTGACAGTCATCTTTGCATAAATTGGAAAAGAAAAGGAAGAAGGAACAGAACATCCTTGACAAAGGAACTAATGACTCAAATGCTGGGAAGCCTGGGGTTCCCAAGGGACTGAGCAGCTCGCAGCATTGATTTTTAATGACTTACAGAGATTGGAGATTTGGAAGATCTCTCAGTGCCTCTGCAGGGATGCGGCTCAGCTGATTGTTCTGCAACATCCTATAATTAGAAAAAAGAAAACTTTGTTAAAAACCCAACAACAACAGCCTGACACGAAATGGAGGATGTTGCTGCTTGTTTCTGAAGTTGTTCTGGGCTCTTGCTGGAAAGCTGGAGTGGTTGGAAAGCACCACGTTGGCAGCCAGGGCAGGTGAGCTGCAGCCCAGTCTGGCCCAGGACGTGCAGCAGAAGGGCCAAGGGGTGAGTTTGGTGCTGCAGTGGGGGTGCACTGGGAGGATGTCACCACAAAGGGGGCTCTGCCCTGCAGACATGCATCTGTCACCCCAGACTGACACCAGTGCTCTGAGCCAGGCTGTCCCAGGCTGATCCTGGAGTCAGGCATGCTTTGCCCGTGTGTTCCAGTGGTTCCCTCCAGAGGGGATGGAAACCACCCGTGGGCAGCTCTCCTATCCCACTGAGGAGCAGCTGCAGGCACAGTGGGTGAGGAGCTGCTCACAGCTGTTTGCTCAGGACCTTGCAGCCCTGGCACCACTGGAACTGGAACTGCTGTGGAAAAAACCAAATCAGAGACTCCAGAGAGAGCAGGTGCTGTTGGGCTGAGCAGGCAGGACCAGGAGGAGCCCTCAGAGATGGAAGTGAGTATAGGGGCATGGAGAAGGGCTGTGGAAATGGAGACACCTACACAGGTGATGGGAAAGGAGGAGACAAAGGTGTCACTGCACCCAGGGGTGGGTGTCTGAACAGCTCTAGGGATGGAGACAGAGTGAGAACCACACTCCAAGGACTGTTTCAGACCTGGTCAGACACAATCCTCTCTCACTGACCTTCTGGAGCACCACAAATCTGAGTTTAGTGGTGTCATCATCTCAGCAAAGGCTGTTTTTGACTCTGGACATGCCTCTGTCCTGAACCTACTTGCTCCTTCCAGAACTGGGACATCACTGACACATGCTTCCCTGGATAACAGACACATCCCAGCAAAGTAGCTGGGACAGGGGAAGTGCCTAAAAAAGGACAGTCTTACATATCTGAGGTTACTCTTTAGAAAACCTTATAAGAGTTATTGGAGATGGCATGAAAAAAGAAATGGTGCTTAAGGTCTTATCATAATTCTCTGCCAGTATCAAAGGAGCAGGTTATGGCCTTAGTGGTGAGGGCCAGCCCAAAGAGCACAGACATCCAGGTGGGCAAATGTCCCACGAGGACCAGCACAACCTCTGGGGCCCCTGGTCCTGCACATGGATTTGTTTCTGCAGCCAAGATGTGCTGGGGAGATAAAACTCTGGGTCCTGCAGCCCAGTGAAGTGGAATAATAATTCATGTCTGTTAAAAATCAAGAAGATGCAGAGCTGAACACGGAGAGATACAGAGTGGGGCTTCAAAAAATGCTTTCAGGGTTTTGGTGGGGCAAACATTGAATCTCAGTGGCTCTCTGAAATCTGAGCCTGGTGTTTAGTGTTGATCATTGCAAGTATCTGAAGTCAGTACTAAAGCAAAGCCCATTGTCACACTTCTGCTGGATCCTGCTGCCTAGCATTTATTACAAGTCCCTTCTCTATCCAGTAAAACAGACTGAGAGACTTTCCAGACCACCATCAGCATGGACTGGTTCCAAAATGAGGCCATTTTGGTGCAGACAAACAATATTTAAGGAAGATGCTTCAGAGACCTCAAAAACCACTGGAGTGGTGGACAATGCTGTTTTTCACAGCAGCAGGGCAGCTAGAGAAGTTTTCAGACACTGGGACTGGGACAAGAACCAGTGCTTCTTCACATTGCACATAATGAATCCAATAACTCATCATCAGAGCATGACACAGAGAAGCCAAAAACCAATTCCAAACAGAATTTGATAATATTCTAGGGACAAGGCCATCCTGGTATTAAACAAGAAATTCTTCATTCAGCCTCAAGCTCAGGAAAGCTCCAGCTTTTCTTACAGGTTTTAGAGGAAGACATATTGCATTTATCCCTGGGTGTCCCAGGATGGCTTCTCTTATAGTCTGGTATTAAGGACAACCCCCATCAGCCCCTACTCACTGCAGTCAATCCTTACACATCACATTAAACCACCCTTTACTTTACTTTTTTTTTCTTTCATAAACAACATACAACATGGCTGGGATCACATCTCCTCTCTGTGGCACTTGGTTCCTGGGGCTGTCCCATACCAGGGTGCCTGGGCAATGCTAAGGAGGATGGCAAAAGGGTTCAGAGCACAGCAGGGCATCTGAGAAACTGGGACAGGGCTACTGGGTCTCTCTCTGTCTAAGTTGTGGCATTTTGCCCTTTGGGCTGCTGCTGTTGTATAAGAAGGGGTGTCTTGGGTTGCAAAGCAGGATGTAACCAAAAGTATGTATCCTATCACCATATATTGAAACCAGCTGGGGCAGTGTTCTCTATCTCCTCCACAGCCCATCCTCCCTCCCTCCAGGAGATCTCTCCTGTTCATGGCCTTGCAGTCCCAGGGCAGGGCTGATCAAATTCCATCATCCCATTGGGAGATGCCCCACCCAGGGGGAGGAGCCAAGCATTTCCTACCCAGATCAAAGGTGAGATTTGGAACAGCAGAGCAGCCTTTTCCCACTGGATCCCAGAGGAAAACCAGAGCCTTCCACATCATCCCTGGAGCTTTGGAGGAAAACTGCACCTTGTGCAGGAGCCCTGCTCCAGCAGAACCACATCTGTCACTGCAGGAGGATGCAGCCACCATGGAATGGGACTGCACCAACACCCTGACTGACTGACGGGGTGTCAGGGTGTATTCTGACTCTGTCAGTGTTTTGGGTTTGTTTTCTGTAATACTGTATTTTTATTTTAATTTTCCTAGTAAAGAACTGTTATTCCTATTCCCATATCTTTGAGAGCCCCTTAATTTCAAAATTATAGTTATTTGGAAGGAGGAGGTTTACATTTTCCAATTCCAAAGAGGATCCTCCCTTTCTTAGCAGACACTTGTCTTTCAAACCAAGGGGGAAGCCAGTGCTGCAGCTCCCTGAGGAGAGCACCCAGAGCAGGAGGCCGGGGCTCCAGACCATCTCCAAGGATGCAGATATCCTTACATCCTTGGATACACTCTGCTTCAAGAGGTCACTGCACCATTTATGTCAGCAGCATTGAAAAGATGGAACAACTCAGCAAACCAGTCATCTGTCATCTCCTGCCTTCATGGTCTGAAAGGCAGGGGCAGACACTGTCCCCTCCCTGCATTCAGGCTCCCCCAGGACAGGAAGCTGCTTTCCAGGGTGCGAGCAGGGATGGTGGTGCAGGGATCTGAGTGGAACCCAGGCCTGCTGCAGGGTGACACAGATGGTCTCTGGAGCTGGACCTCAGTCCACAAGACAACAGCAACCCTGAGACCCCAGATCACACTGGCCTCAGCCTTTGTCTGTCAGCATCTGTCTATTCCTGCCTCTCCATCAGCTCCTGCCTTCAAACAAAATCCCAGGATTTCACTGGCTTTCCTACAGCAAGGTGCTGCTTCACAGCCTTAGAGCTCAAATTCTTGTGCCCATGGAGCAATCCTGCTCTAGCTGATGTGACTTCTCAGTGGCTGAGTCTAATTTTCTTAGGATTTATTCAGGGTGCCCAGAGAAGCTGCAGCTGCCCCATCCCTGGCAGTGTCCAAGGCCAGGTTTGGGGCTTGGAGCAACCTGGGATAGTGGAAGGTGTGGAATGAGATGGTCCTTAAGTTCGCTTCAAGTCCAAACCATTTTGTGATTCTGTGACCTTGCCGGTTGATGACCCAACTTCTGGACAAGCTGAGGACACTGATGAACATGACAAAGACTGTTCAGAGCAGCAAGGATTCAAACCCAAGTGTGGATGGAGCACTGTCACCTTGCCTGGCACTGTTCAGGTGATACCAGGGCTTGCAGATGCTGGCACATGTGGACACAGCACCTGCTACCCACAGCAGTCTGACTGGAACCAGAATAAATCACAGCTCCTCAGAGGTCAGGTTTCATTTTCAGAAGTAGGAGGATTGTTTTTTGGCAGGGACCATGCCTAAACAACCAGAAAAATGTTGGGATCAGGTCCCATCACACTAGGATCCTTACACAAGAGAGTCTCAGCAGACACACAGCCCTCAGAGGTACAGGCCTGTGCATGATACAGTGTCCCCATCCTGGGAGGCTGAAGTGACTCAGCCAGCACAGTCAAAGGGCTGTTATTGCTGGAGGCAACATCCCTGGAGCACATGCATGGGGATTAAAGACATTCCAACCTCTGCACGTTCCTCTTCCCTCCCAATGGGAGCGTCTCTTGGATGTGCCACACCATTCCCTTTGTCTCAAAGCCATTTCTGTACTGCACAGGCTCAGGGCTGACCAAGAGGTAAAGTCTGTCTAGGGATTTCTGAAGTCCCAAACCACCTCCAAACCTGCTGTGCTGGGGTAACATGACTTTTTTGGTGATGTTTGTTGATGTGTGCTCACACACCAGGCGAGCCAGCACCTGTCCTGGGCCACAGCAGGCTCTGTGGTCACTGCTCAGGAGGAGAAGACGAGGGATGGTGAGGTGGCCATTGGGGAGGGCCCATCCAGGGGATGTGGCATGTGCTGGACAAGGCCACTCTTGTCAGGCTCTGTCCAGCCCACCTGTTGATGAGGATGAACCATGGGAAGTGCTGGACAGAGCTGGGCAGTGCTGGGCAGAGCTGAGCTGTGCTGGGCTGTGCTGGGCTGAGCTGGGCTGGGCTGTGCTGGGCTGTGCTGGGCTGTGCTGGGCAGAGCTGGGCAGTGCTGGACAAAGCTGGGCTGTGCTGGGCTGTGCTGGGCAGTGCTGGGCAGTGCTGGGCTGTGCTGGGCAGAGCTGGGCTGAGCTGGACAGAGCTGGGCAGTGCTGGGCTGTGCTGGGCACTGCTGGGCAGTGCTGGGCTGTGCTGGGCTGTGCTGGGCAGAGCTGGGCAGTGCTGGGCTAAGCTGGGCAGAGCTGGGCTGTGCTGGACAGTGCTGGGCAGTGCTGGGCTGTCCTGGGCAGTGCTGGGCAGTGCTGGGCTGTCCTGGGCTGAGCTGGGCAGAGCTGGGCTGTGCTGGGCAGAGCTGGGCTGTGCTGGGCTGTGCTGGGCAGTGCTCACAGCCCAGGCTCTGCAGGCAGGTTGGGCAGCACAGGGTCTGCACACTCACATAGGCTGGTTGGGGCTTGCTGAGGAATGGAGTGGCAGGGTGGGCCTGCTGTGGGTGCAGGGTCTGCAGCCAAGAGGATGCACCGACATTTTGCCCTCCACATTTTGGGGTGAGGTTGTGGTTGCACTTGGAGTCTTTCCCTGTGGAGTTTGGTGTGGGATTCCTTCTTGGCTAGCAAGCAGTGCCGTTGCTGCAGCATGTTCAGCCAGGAGTCAGAGCGGGGGCAATCCTGGCTGGGCAAGGTACCTGTGCAAGGCTGGGATGCCTGGGAAGCTGTGGGAGCACAAGTCAGCCCCATGACCAGCTGAGATGGAAGCTTCCCAGCTGATGGAGCTCCAGCCAGGACACTTGGAGATGAGAGGCATCCAGGCAGCTCATGAGGAGATCTGGAAGGATGGAAAAGTTTCCAGTTTTCCAGATACTCTCATTAAGCAGCATATTCTGCCAGCCTGGAAAGCCCCAAGGCTGGGAGAGCTTGGACCAAAGAGTTAATTTTGCAAGAGAACGAGCTTGCAGAGGGGTCAGAACAGCCTGTGGAGTGACTTCCAATGATCCTGGCAATGGAGCTTGCACTGAGGAGCATCAGCCTCCGTGGAGAGATGTGGGTGCACTGTGCTGCAGGGCAGCCCCCTGGGAGAGGGGCACTGCCAAAATCTCTGCTATGGGATGGACCTGCCAGTGGAGAAAACCTCTGAGCACCAGCTACTGCTGCTGAGCATCCACCCCTGTCACCTCCTTGTCTGAGGGGGCTGAGGAGCCACATCTCACCTTGCCCAGCTGGCTCCAGGCTCCATGCATGAGGATCTCAGCCTTTCCCAGCATATCTGTGGCACCATGTTTTGTTGTAGTGGGGCCGCTTGGCTCTTCCCCTGCTCTCTTCCAAGTCTCCACACACCTGCTTCCCTGGGTGTACCCCTGCATGGTTTCTGCACAGGCCTATCTTCATGGCCACTTTCCAGGTGGTTTTTGTGCAGAGAAGCAGCCAGAGGAGGCAGAGCCAAGAATCTGGTGCAGGTTCCAGAACCTCTGGGATTCACTCCGAGGGCAGGGAGAGGACCATCTGCACAGGCGGGTTTGTGGAGGAATTCCCAGGGTGTTTCCCATCCTTTTTTTAAACATAAACTAATTCTCTGGAAAGACTGGGAAAGCACCAGGCCCCTTGACAGCCCAAGAAGCATGTGAGAGTTTACTTGTGGACCTGCACATGATTGCAATTAGCCCTAGGGCTCTAGTACACTAAAATTAAACTAGGAAAATTGTTTCCATCCTCAGATATCAGCCTGTCTCCTCAGGGGACACCCCTGTCACCAGAGGTAAGATCTTTGACCCTGCTGTGAGTCAGCTCCTGAGCACCTCCAGGTTTCAGCTGGTCATGTTTGGGGCAGCCATTCCCAATTGAACCATACCTGTCACCTATCAAACCTCAGCCAACCTGTGACACAGCATCCATAGCTATAAACACAATGTCCTCCATATCCCTGGTGCCATCTACTCCAAAACCTGCTATCCCTTGTCTTCATATATGGAGAATATGTATTTCCTTGCTTATCGCAGCAGCAGCCTGTCCTGGAAGGTTTGTGCCCATCCTCATTCCCTTCTCCTCCAGGTTAAGTGACCTCTGTTGACTCAATGTTCATCACCAGGCCCCCAATCATCCTCACTGGGCAGGACCCAGGGTTTTATCTCCCCAGCACACCTTGGCTGCAGAAACAAATCCATGTGCAGGACCAGGAGCCCCAGAGGTTGTGCTGGTCCTCGTGGGACATTTGCCCACCTGGATGAGGTTTCTCATCCCAGTGGGCTGCAGAGAATCCCATCCCAACCCACGGGATCCATCACTGGGGCTCTCACACCCCTTGCACAGCATGGAAGGAGAAGCACAGTCCATGGCGATGGGCTGCCAGGGCACATTCACACCAGCCACACGTCCTGTGCTCCTGTGGCCTGCAGTGCAGCACTAACTGTCCAACCAGAAACTACTACCTGAAATCATGAAGAAGAAAGAAGAAGAGACAGAAAGAAACAACACCCCAAATCCTCCAACTTGTCCCATAGCTATTACTATATTCTAAAAACCACAGTTTTAAAACCCTTCACCATGTGAAAGCACACACTTCTATTTTAACTATACACCCATGACTCTAAGTCCATCACTCAAATTTGGAAGGCTTCTCCAAGGGCTCAGGTCAAAAGCAGTGTTCTCCAGGGGGTCAGTGTCAGAAAGCACAGAAAGCTCAAAAATCCCAGGTTTCTGGGATCCAACACGGTGTGGGTGACACTCATGTCAGAGGGGTCCCAGCAGCCTCACAGTGTGTCCCCCATGGGAGCAGGCTCTGGGTGCAGCAGTGAGGCAGCTCCTGGTACTCCCTGCTCCTGACCTGTGACCACGGCCAGCAGGAGGGGAGAGGGTCCCCCAGGCAGGGCAAGAGGGAAATGAGAGCAGCAGGGTGGTGTGAGTGGGGTACAACAGAGGAGCTGAGGGCAGGCACCTGTGATTGTCAGAGTGCCAGGGGCTGGGAGTGCCCCTTGTGCTGCCCAGGCCCAGCTGTGCACAGGAGCTGCAGGAGGAGCAGGACATGGGCAGGGGAGCCACATCAATCCCCCTGTTCTACCACCCCTCCAATTTCTATTCCAGGTTCCCCACAGGTGAGGATCTGGCATTTCCTCATCCTTCTGCCTGTTGTCATCTGGCTGCTCTGCTGCTGCCCTGTGTCCAGCAGGGCAGGTCCCAGGTGGGACAGTGTGGCCTGGCCAAAGCTTGCCCAGCATCAACAGGAGCAGAAGCATCACAGCTGATGTCTCAGTGCAGATGGGTCCCAGCCCTTCACTGGCCAACACCCCCAGGGGAGTTCAGGGTAAAGCCTGAAGGGTGATTTGCCCTCTCTGAGTCCTCTTCTGTCTTGGTTTTCAGCAGAGCCAGGATGGTGAAGTATAAACTCAATGCTTTGCCTCTGCCTAAAGTGAGGATCTGGACTTTCCTGCATGCTCCTGTCTTTTAATACCTGACATCCCAGCATCTCTCTGATATTTCCTGTCTCATGGGGTCTTCAGATTCCCCTCTCCAGATGGGAATATCTTTGTGTTTTTGGTGGAGAGTAAATTGCAAAGAAAAGCACATGACTGCAGGAATGGTGACACTGGCCCTAAGAGAGCAAGGATTTGGTGTGGCTGGGGAGCAGTGCAGTGAGTACCTCATGTCCCATGACATGCTGTCCTCTCCCAGTGCAGTTGCACAGCAGCCACAGGACAGGGACATAAGTGGGGCCAGTCTGTGCTCCCCAGTTCCCTGGCACACTCCTGTGTCCTGCACAAGGCACACCAGTTTACCCCAATGCACAGCTGGTTGCAGCCTGATCTCTGTAGTACTCACAGTGTCCATAACAACAGCATCCTATAAATCACTGCACTTCCCCAGCAGCCCCAAATTCCTCCCAGTCTTTTAGGTTGAAATTTATATTCTCAGCCTCAGAGTTGCAGGATACAGGGAGATCTTGCTGGAGCCAGCTCAGCAGTGGGTTTTGGCCCTCAGCAGGCTTGGATAGGGTACAGAGAAGTGCAGCAAAGGGAAGAGGGAACTAAGCCGTGGCTTGGGAAGAGGGTGAAGGGTTTTGGTCACTCCAGGGCACGAGGGTGATCCAGCCCCATGTCTCTCTCCAGGCTCTGCTCACCCCTCCTGTCCACAACCAGGCTCTGAGGGAACACACTTGCTCCCTCTGATTCCTGGAGAGATGGAGGAAACTCTGCTGAGAGGTTGCAGAGCCACCGGCCCCAACCAGGTCACTGCTGCAATGATGGGAGGGAACTTAATCACAACCTGAAGGAAATACATGGTGGCCTTCACCTGCCTTCTTCAGTATCTTGTGGTTTTCCTCAGTCTTTTCTTAGCAGAGAAATGAGTGAGAGTCTCCACCCTTGCCAAGAGCCCTTCCAACGTGATTAAGCTCAGTGCTCCTAACATCTGTCCTGGCAACATTTCTAGACTTGTTCCAGTAATTCCCAGGGACCAGTTTATCTCCACTGTGTCCCTCACTGCTGCCTTCACTCTTACAGTGACAGAGGATAGGTGAGGGTCAATGACTGCTTTTCGTGGAGGGTGCAGGGATCTGCCACTGCATTCCCCCAAAGGCCTCACTCCAGTGGAGCCCACAGAAACACTGCAAAGTCATCAGAGCTTCTCCTGTGGGAGAGCACATGGCAGCACAACACATCACTGCAGACAGGCCAGGAAAACCACCAGGGTCTTTGGAAAGTGAAATGCTCCCAGTGACCAGTGGGGTCTGGTAGCACCCCTGCTTTTAGGAAGCAGGAACTTTGTTAAATAAAAGGTTCATGGCAGGGCCGGGATGGAGCAGCCACTGTGAGCATCCACCCTCCTCTCCTGGCCTTGTGCTTGTGCTCCACACACCCCTATGGGAAAGGTTTGGGGTCAGGGTAACAACAGAGAACAACAGGATCATTAAGATTGGACAAGCCCTCTGAGACCATGGAGTCCCATCATTAACCTAACACTGCCAGCCCCACCATTAAACCATGTCCCTAAGCAGGCACAGGGTTTAGTTTCAGGCAGGGCTGCAGCCAGAGGGACATCACAGCCCACATGGCACCCTGTGCCACTGGGCACAGCCTGGCTGAGGGCAAAGCAGCTCATCCTGCAGCATGAGGACACCAGCCCTGGCTCTCCCCAGACAGCCTGGAGCTTCCCAATGCAACCATTTCCCAGGTGGAAATGCCCTGATCCCTCAAGCCTCTCCTAGCTCTGGGGTCACTGTGAGCGTGTCCTGGGGCAGGAGGGCAGAGCACACCCTGCCCTTCCTGCTGAGCTGCGGGCTCTGCAAGGGAGGCATCGCTCTGGTAACGCTGCACTCATCCTTACCTGGGCCTGACACAAATAGAATTGATCAAAAGCACCTTTAAAAGCTCCCGAGTCCCCAGAGCAGAAGGCTCCTCTTGTTGAAATCGGGTGGGAGAGCTGCGGTTTCTCCTCAGTTCCTTTGATTTGTTGCCTAATGCAGGGGATGGATAAATCTCTAAGCCCTGAGATTTAGGGCAGGATTCATACTTTACATCTTCAGAAGACGTAGTAAACAGCCTTATACTCTCTAATCCCGGGAGCAGGTTCGTACCTGCTCTCTCTGAATAAACTGGACCAGCTACAACAATTTCACGTTGTGGCTGAGTTCAAAACATCCCCTTGGGGATGAAATGTTTATTGCAGAAGATTTTTAAGATGGTTCCTTAGGGAGAAAGGGACTCCCACCTCAACATCCTGCACAGACCCTGGGGACTGTCACAAGGATAGAAAAAGCAGAGTGACTCCATGAGCAGTGAGACCATGGCCCATAGGACGGTGTGAGTGTAGGTGACACAGAAGAGCCAGCTCAGCTGAGTGTGGCTTCCAAAGTTCCCAGAGCAGCTTTATCCCTCAGACTTTCTTCACTGGACAGCAGGGGTGGGTGGCCTGCCTGCAGTGACCTTTATTAAGCAGGGTTAGCAGATCAGGCATGGCCTGATGGCTGCAGGGCTCCTGGTCCAGCTGCCTCCATCGCCCCTGGGGGCAGGCTGGGATCCCTGAGGGCAGACTGTCCAAGGACCCCACCTTCCCCAGGTCACTCCTGGGCCATGAAGAGGTTTGTGGTGAGGACCACTGAGCCGAACAGAGCACAGGACCTTTCCCCAGCACCTGCCAGCACCTTCAAGTTGCTCCAACCCAGCCCCAACATGGCAGCAGAGCAGATGGGGCCAGTTCAGGGTCTGGACTCCACATCTGGGGGACACCACTTTAGTTTTTGCAAAATGTGAACCTCTGCAGATTCTCCCAGGGCACATTGTCACACTGTGCCCTGGGGGGACCTGCTGACAGTGTGTGGGGTGGGACACAGCTCCCCAGCCACCACAGGGCAGGTTTGCCAGTGTGGGTTTAACACTGACCCCACACCTCCTTGTAGCTTTGCACCCCCCCAGGATGGCTGCAAGTCCCTGCTTATGGCCAGGGGCTGGGGAGAGGCAGGACAGGGATTGCTCTGCAGAGAGGAGCAAGCTACTTACAGAATCTTCAGGCTGTAGAGGCCAGAGAAAGCTTCCCCTGGGATCCTGGAGATGTGGTTTCCAGAGAGGCGTCTGCAGTGGAAAGAAGAGCCAGTCATGTGTCAACATCCTTGTGATGACAGTCCCTGTCTGCAGAGGTTTAACAGCTCGTCCATCCTGCCACTGTCCCCTGGGAGGAGGCTGCAGCACCTGCAAGCTGAGCCACAGTGCTGAGCTTGGGCAGCCTCTGCACATCATCCCTCCCCCCAGCCTGAGGAACAGGCAAAGAAAATCACAGCTCCTGCCAGACCTGAATCTAGCATTTTCAGCATCCACAGACAGTTCATGGCTTACAGCCATTTCCTGGATAGACACAGAGGTGCCCAGTGCACAGAAATTACAGCATAGGTAGTGACCAGCCTACAGACCCTGCTCTGTGCCAGGCCTTGGCAGAGAGAGTGGAGCAGGGCAGAGCTATTTCTGCTCATGGGAGGACTGTCCCTAAATCCTGGCTTATGAATGAGGGCCAAGGGATGGGAGAGGAAGACAAAGCAAAGAGCAGCATCCCAATGGAAAATGGGACATATCTGGGACACAGAGCAAAGAGCAGGGGAGAACACTCAGAACTTACTGAAAGAATTTATTGAAGGAAACCTGTGGGATTTGCCATTGTGCAGCATCACCTGATCTTAGAACTCAAATTTTAACAAGGCTCAGAGCAGGCTGGGGAATTAAAAGGTACTTGTGTTTTTCACTGACATTAGAAACTGCATCACTGTAATCATCAGGACTATGGTGGTGGAGCCAGGAGTGAAGTCCAGGACTCCTGAATCCAGGCCTGACCTGGAGAAGAGGTGACTTTTCTCTTTCTCCTATTTCACCCATGAGGACAAACCCAGCACCCATCAGCCAGAAATGATAAAGACAGGTTCAACAACCTGATTAAGACCGTAAATTGCTACTAAATTTGGGCAAGAAACTTGTCTACATGACTTGGAGCGGAATACTGCATATCCAAAACGGAGACAGTGAACATAATCTGTGACCAGGCTCATCTTCACTCTCACAGAAAGTCCAAACCAGGCCCAAGAGGTTGGGAACAGGTATTCACTAAACTTTGACAAGGTTTATTCCTTTTCAGGCATTTTGTCCGGGAAGCAGACAGGTGTGGAGGTGAGCAATGCAATCCTGGCTGGAAGCAGTGCACGGGAACCAGGGCTGTGCAAAGGTCACCGAGGGGACCGAGGTGTGGGGACAGCCACGCTCACCTGTGGCAGGGCAGGCTGTGTGCCTGCCCCAGAGCTCTCCCTCTCCGTCTCTCCCCTCGGGAATCTGGAGAAAATTGCTCCCATAATTAGGCCTCTGACAGCATAAACAGCACAGGGTCGTCTCTTTAATGTGTGTGAGCAGGTTGTAACCTGCCTCTTGCAGCACATGATCTGCCTGGCAGCCTGGGCTATTTGTCACTTGGGGGCTGTGATTTGGGGTAATTGCTCCTTTTGATTGCTGATTTCCACATGGGAGGGAGGGGGTGTTGTCCGGGAGGCTGGAGTGCTTGCCTGGAGGGGAGGTGTTCCTGCACGGCATCCTCATCCTGCTCCCTGCATCCGTCCTACCTGTGTCTGTCTGTCTGTCCTCACCTCCCCGGAGCTCCGGGCTGCCCCAGCCTCCCCTGCCAGCAGCCTGCACCTACTCCGGGCTAAATGTGCCTATGGGCTCCTTTCCTGGCAGCTCCGTGCCTCTGTGTTCACTTTCCTGGGCGTGTCTGAGTGTTTGCCAGGTCCCTGAATGGATCTGGGACCTCCAGGATTAGCAGGAGAGGAACGTGAAGCTTCCATGGAGCCCAAGCTGGGGGTGCTGGCCCCAGAAGGGTGGCAAGGAGCCCCAGCTGCAGGTGGGACATGAGCAGAGCCAGCTTGGGGCAGCTCAGCCACAGGGTAACACAGAACACAAAGGAGAAAATAACTCTGTGGTAGATGCCCTGGTCTCACTGGGTCCTGTCTCAGGTGAATTTAGAGGTCTAAAGCATCCCCCAGCCCCACATAAGGCTTCACTGTTGCTGTAAATGTTTCTGTCCCTGACCATGTTGCACCGAGGCTGTGCCTTGTCCCTGGCTCCCCTCTGGCTCTTCTCTCCATACCTTCACCTCATCCCTGCCACCGAGGCAGCCCAGCTCCTCTCCCAAGGTTAGAGGTCCATGCCAAGTCAGGAGCAGGCACAAAGGGAGGCACCAACCACAAGCACTTCTCTGAACTCACCTCCCAAGGCCATTGGCAGTGTCATTGGGGTCCCAGATGGTGTCTGCTCATTTCTGTGCAGGACTGGGAGGTGGGACATGTCTGTGTTTGTGCACACAGGCTGAGTTTTGAATTTCCTAGAGGGGTGAATGGCTGGGACATGCACACAGGGTATGGAGCTGTGGGGTTTGGAGGTTTGCTGGACCTCCCAGGACAGGTGCTGCCTGATGCTGGGAGTGGTAGCCAGGTGTCCCAGGCAGAGGAGCACGGCTGTCCCACCTGTCTGAGAGCAGATCAGCTTTTTGGGGTGTCCTGTCAAGCAGGAATGGTGACCACATGTCATAGAACCACAAAACAGTTTAAGTTGGAAGGGACCTTAAAGCCCATCTCACTCTACCCCCTGCCATGGGCAGGGACACCTTCCACTGTCCCAGGCTGCTCCAAGCCCTGTCCAACCTGGCCTTGAACACTTCCAGGGATGGGGCAGCCACAGCCGCTCTGGGCAACCTGGACCAGGGCCTCACCTCTCTCACAGAGAAGTGAATTCCTTCCCAGTATCCCATCTATCCCTGCCTTCTGGCAGTGGAAACCATTCCTCCTTGCCCTGTCCCTCCAAGCCCTTGTCTAAAGTCCCACCCATCTCTCTTGGAGCCCCTTTAGGCACTGGAAGGGCGTCTAAAGTTTCCCTGGAGCCTTCTCTTCTCCAGGTGAACAACCCCAGCTCTCCCAGCCTGGCTCCAGAGCAGAGGGGCTCCAGTTCTTGGAGCATCTTCCTGACCATCTTTTGCTTTCATGCTGTTAACTCCTGTGCCACTTCAGGTAAGAGACCAAGACATAAAAGTCTTCCTGTGTGTGACCCTTCCTCTGTCCATGGTCACTTGGTAGTCTTGCAAGTGCTTGGTTCTCTCTGTCCCTCTCACTCAAACTCCAGAAATTCCCCTGCTTGGCAGACAGGCACCCATTGAATATATCTGCAGAATTCAGATCCCACAGGAAATGCAGTGAAATGGTTCCTTCCTTTCCATTTAAAATGGAACAATAACATTTGAAGTGATACTGCCAGTGAGACATCCCCTGAGACAGCTTTTAATTTACTCCTTCTGTGGAGGAGACTTGAGCAAATAACCCCAGCAAGAAGGACAGGGAGGCACTGCCTTTGCCCTAAGCACAGGGAAGAGGAGCTGTTCTGGTCCACAGCACATGAGCTCAGCTTTAGGCCTGCTCAAGGTTCTTTTTAGGATAGACTGCATTCAGTGCTATGTCCTGCTGTCCTGAAGTTTACACCTGACATAGGGTTGGGAGAAGGAGAAAGCTTTGGATTTAAAGTGACTGATAGAAGGAGAGAAGGGGTAGGTAAGAAGGGGAGGGTGACAGCTGGATATGGCTGGCTTGCTTCAGAAAGCTCGTGGTGGATTTTAGATTCTGCACCCCCCCCTTCCACCACTCCCATGATTTCTGGGAACATTCCTCCAGGCTTTGATCTGCATTCCCAATACACTCCAAGTTGGAACAAACTCATGGTTTACCACCGTATGGTTGCTGCTGTTCAGTTACCACAGGCTCAGCCCTCCTGTATCTTGGGCTCCTTGGTCATGCTACAACTTCCATGGCACGCCCGAAGGCTGTGCTGGGCAAGATCGCTCATGTCAGGTGCTCAGGCAGCTCAGTGATGCTCTTATCACTCACATTAGGAGGCAGGAACGTTGCCCATTGGCAGGACAGGACAAACATGTGTGTCCATATCCCAGTGAAATTCTCCCCTTGCCAAACTTCTATTGAGCGTGTCGGCCGCCCCTTTGATCTCCTGCTCGGGTTGGTTTCTCAAGCGCTCACACTCTCGAGGCAGTGTGCCCAGACACTCCATGCTCCTGCCTGAACAGTGTCATCACGCCAAGCCTGGGCCTTCCCCTGGGCACACAGGGGACCACAGGCCCCCTGTCATGCCCGAGTTTGTTCTTGTGCTGGTGCAAAGCAGGAATGAAGCCAATTAAGTCAACAAGTGAAAACATGGTGCATTAGAGAAAAGGGCCAGGCCTGGACTCTTCCTTCTCACACAGGAATCTGCAGCTGGTCCTAGTCTGGTATCTCCTGAAGATGCCTCTAATGTGGTCTTTGCTGTCTCACTCCATCCCTGAGGAGAAGACTGTGCCTGTTTCCAGCTCTGCTCGCTGTACCCCCTCGAATGCCTGTTCCAACTCGATAGATTGATCGCATTTGTTCTTTTGTTTATGGTCCTCAAGCCAGTTTTCAACCCACATGAATGTTCATATGCAAGCCAGTTTGGATCATTTGCCAAGTAATATTAGTAAGACACAGCTCCTTAATGAACAGGACGCTGAACACCTTCACTCCATCTCTTTACATTATAAACTGCAAAGGTTTTCAATTTGTTCCTTTCAGATCTTCCAAGCAGCTTTCACTTTTGACTCTATTTTTGGTGCCCCACTTGGGGTACCCCAGAACAGAGTAAGTCATATGAAAAACAGTTTTCATGAAAACTGGGGCCAGCTATCCCAACTAGCAAGGGTCTTTCAGTTGCTGAACATTCTCCCTGGTCTAAACGGAGTAGAAACAGAATGGGAATCTCTAATTTTTCAAAACATTTTGTAAGTTATTTGGGCAGCTGCATTGGCTTCATTGGTCAATGTTCATGATAGACAACCCCTTAGAAGCCCTTCTCTCCTGTCCTCACCTGCACCTTAGCCAGTGCTAAGGACAGAGCTCACACCATGCACAGGGATGACCTCTGGAAGGCTTCATCAGAGGAATTATCCTTTAACTCTCTCTGTGCTTTTGCTCACTCACTGAATTGATGAGCAGCACCATCCTCTGCCAATGACTGGTGCCAGCCAGGGGGACAGAAAATCCTGGATGAGCCAGAGCTGGTCTCCTTGTTGCCAGCGTGTTGTACCCTGGTGCCTTCTCTGCACAGGAGCTGTGCAGAACCCTGGGGGAAGTGCAGAACCCTGGGGGAAGCACAGACGCCAAGAACTCAGAGCTCTTTAGCTGTGGCCACCTGGAAACAGAGGGCTGTGCCAGGCAAGGTGACTACCAAGGATTCTTTCTCCAAAACTCAGTATGGCAAAGCAAGGTCATGGCCCTACAAGCATTTACATATCCCTAAGAGACCTCTCCAGCCTGATGTGTCATGGAAACTCACCAAAGCTTCTGTGTCAGGAGTCCCCTAATTCAGGCATTACTGCACTGCTCCAGAAACAGCTTCTCCCCTCAGTGCCAGCACACGTGAGCACTGCCCAGAAATGCCAGCCCCCCTTCTATGGCAGAGCTGTGGCTCCCAAAGGAGTCCTGACCCACTGCCAGCATCACTGCAGTGCTGCCTCCTATGAGAGTGACACTGCCCTGGAGTAAGAGCCTGTGCTGGACACACCAGAGTGGATGTTCCAGATGCCTGGGAGCTGATGAGGGGGTGGGGGTGCTCTAACAGCCGGCAAAGGCACCCAAGAACAGCTCTGGTGACCCCTAAGCTGTGATGGCTCCGTTGGTGTCTGGACCCACATAGGAAGAGGAGTGAGAAGGGGGTTCCCTCACAGGTGTAAGGGAGGAGAAGAGCTGCTGCATTCCCATTCCCAGCACGCATGCCTGCACTTTATTTCCTTGTGCTTTTGTGCTGTTTCTTGGTCCCCCGGCCTGGCAGGGGGGAAGCTGGAAGGAGATGTGGGAAAGGAATGCCCCCATTTTTGTGGATGGGGTGCCAGGAATGTGCTGAGTGGTTTTTGGGTGGTTCCACTGGAATAATTTCCACACCATGGAAACTCTTTTCCAAATCTATAGGATGGCCTAAAAACCCCAAAAGGAATTTTCATAGGATGTTTGATCCGAGTCTGAGCTGCATAGGACTGTGAGCAAGGGGTTGGGAATGCCTTGGAGGTCCCAGAGCAGGGACCTGCCCTGTGCTGGTATCCTGAATCCAGGAGAGCCACGGGATCCCCATAATTTGGTTTTCCCTGAAGCTCTTCACCCCAATTCCAGGCACTGTGCTGGATCAGGCTTTAGGAATTGATGGTGGAAAACTCTGTTTTGATGCTTTTTTATCCTGTCTGAAAGGACTCCGCAGTGGCAGGGGAGGCCACAGCGGGTGCTGAGCGTGCACGGCACTCCCGTGAAGGTGAGTCCCTCTGCCCTGGGGGCCCAGAAGAGGCAGGTGAAAGAGCCAGTGGCTGGGAAGGGGTCTGATCTTGCCGCTGTGCCCCGGAGCAGGAGGTGAATGGCAATGAACACCTGCCCTTGGCTGCAATTTCTCCTCTTGGCACCGAGCGCTGGTGCTTGGATTCAAAGCGCGGTAACAAAGCCCTTGCCGGCGAACACATTTCAACATGTTATTATTCCCAGGCTGGCTTTCAAGATCTCTTTCTATTCCTTCTGTACTGATTGCTCTTGTTTCTCTTGGCTCCCAGCTCTGGCTTTTCAGGCTTCATTAACTGGAATTTATTAGCAACTTTAAACAATCTTCCTGCTGCCAAAAAAAGAGAAAGAAAAGAAGAAGGAAAAAAAGGAAAGAAACAAAGAGGAGACATACTAAACTCTGAGCTGCTCCCTGCCTGTGTGAGGCCCAGCTCTGAACACCTCTATCTGAGCAGGTTTGCTTTGGAGGGAATTCTGGTGAGTGCCTGGGCTGGGACCGTGCAGCCTCTCCTGTCTCTGGAGACAGAGGCCAGGGAGCAGAGGGGAGCACGGCCTGGTGCAAGGACCTGAGAGCCCCTCTCCCAGAGCCCCTCTCCTCAGAGCCCCTCTCCCAGAGCCCCTCTCCTGAGACCCCTCTCCCCAGAGCCCCTCTCCCAGAGCCCCTCTCCCAGAGCCCCTCTCCCAGAGCCCCTCTCCCCAGAGCCCCTCTCCTGAGACCCCTCTCCCAGAGCCCCTCTTCTGAGACCCCCTCTCCCAGACCCCCTCTCCCCAGATCCCCTCTCCCATTGCCTCTTGGAAGGCAGCTGGGTCTGGAGAATCTCTGGGCACCCCTGAGCAGGAGAACGAATTGCACTCACAGCACCTTCCTGAGCAGCTCTCAGTAAAAACAAACTAACAGGGCACTCCAGAGGCCTGCTCTCATTGCTGGGCACACGAGGCAGTGACAGTGAAAATAACTTTACCCAGAGCACACAGGGGGTGATCTGGAGCAGTCCCTGTGCCCTCATCCGTGCCCCTCTGACCCCACGGGACAGGCCGGGAGTGCAGAGCAGAAGGAGCCAGTGCAGAAATGTCCTGTGGGACCAGCCTGGCTGTGTCGTGGTCACACACCCTGCTGTCATGGGTGCCTTGGCTGATTGCTCTGCTCCCCTCAGGACCCTCACCTGACACCCTGCTCTGGTTTTTCCCTCACAGGTGCGGGTGTGTGCACTCAGGGCTCAAGTGGGCCCAGCACCTGGATTTGCAGGGCTGCACAGCACTGAGACCAGGCACATCTGTCCTTGTTGGCCACGGGACACTTGTGCTTCACCCACCCATTTTTGCAGCTGTCTTGCCCTTTCCCTTTATCCCTTTTCCTTGGCTGAATCTCAGCTCCCTGCACAAGCTCAGCAATGAGTCCAGCTGATCCCTGACTTCTGTGAAACTTCACTTTCCTGAGGAGCCTGGGGTGATGCTAAAATAGAGGAACAGAAAGAGGAGGAGTGGTAAAAGGTGTGAAACACCAGCGCTCCTCCATGGGACCCTGGGCTAATGGGGCTAAATCTAATGAGAGAGAAGAAACAATCAGAGAATCATGGGCGAGAGCAGGAGAGGAGAACCATGAGAAGGAGCCAGAGGAACCTGGGCTTTCAAGGACAAGGAGTGTAAAGAGCTCCTTCTGAACATTAGTTCTTTTCATAGAATCTTGAAAAGGAGATTTGAAAATCTGGGTTGAAATTGGCAGTTTTTTTGCTGAGGAACCTCTGATTTTTTTCATAAGGCTCAAGCACCTAAGGCATCTTTGGCAATAAAGCAAAATAAAATTTGAAATACGATTTTCTTTTAGGTTTTACCCAAAGTAAAAGTAAATGCTAAGAAGTGACCTGAAGGTGAAACAATTTTTTCTCTCTCAGGTTAGAATAAATTTTTGGGGTTGACCAGAGCCCCAGAACATCAGTTTTGGTTCACCTTGAACTGAATTTTGTTAATTTTGTAAATTTTGTCTTCAGTTGCTCCAGCCTGTTACTCATCTGGTTTATCCAGCATGTAATAAGATTGTAGACATTAAATGATTAGAGAGCATCCAAAGGGGGTCAATGAACATGATTAAGGGCCTTGAGGGGAAACGTGTGAGGAGCAGCTGAGGGCACTGGTTCTGTTCAGCCCCAGAGAGGAAGATGAGTGGCAAGCACTGATCTGTCTGTGACCAGTGACAGGACCCAAGGGATGTGTCAGGGGAGTGCACTGGTCATGGCCCCAGGTCTGACAATTCAAAAAGCATTTGGACAGCTTGGGACCAAGGTGTGACTCTTGGGGATGGTGCTGTACAGGGCTGGGAGTTGGACCTGATGATCTTTGTGGTCTCTTCAAACTTAGACTATTCTGTGACTTTGTGACTCTGTGTAGAAGGCAGACTGGGGCCATAATGCCACCCAAAATCCCTGAGGATGAGAAACCTGCTGAACACTTTCCATCTGACTGAAGACAGCACTTGCAGCAAGGATGAGCTGCAGCAGAGATCTCTTCACTGTCAGTCCTTCCCTGCCTGGAGGGGGACAGGCAGGAGGGCAGGCAGGCCTTCCTCCTCCCCAGGAGGAACTAACACTGGGTTTGGGATGCCTGGACTGTCCCTCACTGCTCAGCAGGGCTTTCTGCTCTTCACTGTCTTGGCATGTCCCAGCACGGGCAGCTCTGCCATGGGGATGAAGAGAAAGGGCTTGGTCTCGTGTGCTGCTTGTCACCCTGGCAGACACTGGGAATGTGTCCCAGGTAGATGAAATCAGCAGAGATCTGAGCTGTGAAACCTGAACAAACTTCCCTTCAGGATGTCTAAACAAGCAGGATTTGTTTGCTTGATTCTTATGCGTGTCCTGGCACAGAGGGTGATCCCAGCTTGAATGTCATGGTCCTGATGTAATGTTGTGGGATGAACATTTGTTGAAGATATAAATGAAAAGAGCAGGGGAAATGCCAGGCAAGTCTCATTATTGGTCAATGACAGCCCTGTGAATGCTGTACAAACTGGCTCTGTAGCTGTTGCTGAAAGAATCACTTTTAATTTGCCATAATGTATAAAATCCTCCCTTGCTTGATTTCATATAAATGACTTGATTTCCATAAATAGGATTACTATCTTAGTGCTATCAAATTCCAGCAGGCACTTTGCTATGCATAGATATATGATGAAATGCTGCAGTTTGCATTTCTCCCCCTAACTGTGATGTAAGGCCTTTCCAAAGGGGGACTAGTGACACACTGAACCACAGTAAAATGTTATCTAACAACTTCCAATTATTTTTTCAGATTTTCCTCTTTAAATTTTTCCCCTTTGCCTGTTTCATTCATAATTATTTTTGGCTGTGGGAAGCTGGCTCTTTTGGAATCTATGAATATTTATTGGTTGCTGGTTGAGACTGCTCTGTTTGTACATGATGTAACCAGGACACGGCTGCTTGCAGCAAGACACTGCTAATTGTACACAGCAGTCTGTGTGTGTGAAAAGCCTCAGTACCCCCAGTGAAGGTGCTGGGCGTCCACACTTCAGCATGGATGTTGATAAAATGAAAAGAAAGACTGCAAGATGGGTGCAAAGTAGTGAAGAGCCCACCTTCTGTGGGCAACTCTGGGTCAAAAATGCCTCCTTGCCAGCCTGTAAATGCCTGCTGGGGAGGGGGGCTTGGCTGGCTGGGGTCCTTACAACTCTAATGAATTTAAAATACAGACAGATGATGATCAGTTACAAGACCATTTGAAATAAAAAAACCTATAATATAAAAATCACAGAATCCTGCAGTGATTTGGAGGGACCTAAAAGATCATTCCATTCCACCCCTGCCATGGCAGGGACACCTTCCACTGTCCCAGGTTGTTCCCAGCCCTGCCCAACCTGGCCTTGGACACTTCCAGGGGTGGGGCAGCCACAGCTGCTCTGGGCACCCTGTGCCAGGGCCTCAGCGCCCTCACAGGCTGTTGTGGTGATGTCTGTAATTCTGACATTTTGGAAAATACCATTTATGAAATGCCAGCGTTGTGCCTTGTGGTGGCAGCAAGATCTGATTCAGAGAAGTGAAAGTGTTTCATTTAGGCAGATTAGGTTGCAGGAACTGTTATATACACAGTAAGTTTATAACACACATCAAATGCAGCATTAATATTAGTATTTCATGGATGCAATAACAATGTTTTGAAGAAATTGTGTTTTTCAACAGAAGCTGTTGTGTTGAAAGTACCAACAGCATGAGAATAACACCTGGAGGTATTTCTCATGGTCAAGTAGAGTAAGACCATACAGGTGCAATTTACTCATGCAGAAATGGTCAACCTCAACATTCTGCCCCCTGGGCTCCCATTTTTGGGGCTCACAAAGGATTCCAGTGGTTTCTTGTGCTACTGGTTAATAGTTTTCACACTTTCAGAAGTAGGGCCACTCCTTCACTGACACACAGCCACATGCTGATCCCCAGGACTGAGATTGCTGCTGTGTCTGAGTGTGTCTGCTCAGACCTCAGTGCACACTGGTGTATCGTGGGACACCTCAGCCTCTGGGAAAAACTCTTTGGATTTCATTTTTCCAGGGTGGGCTCCAGCCGACCTGCAAAGTGCCCAGGGGTTAATGTGTCTCTGGGCTGCAGGAGGCTGGCAGGGGCACCCTGTCTGCTGAAGGGTGAATGAAGCTCCCTGATTGCTGGCTCTGCTCCAGGCTACAGTGTTGATTTCTGAATGGGAGATTAGGTCCTCTTTTATTTTGGCTTTTGGCACATGCATCACCTCAGCCTGAAGGTGACGTCAGTGAAAGCCCTAAGCTGGAGCAGCAAACAAACCCTGTCCCAGCACGCAGCCTGCTGCCATCTCAGCCTGCAGCTGCAGGAACAGCACTGGAGGCTGTGGCCAGTGCTACAGGACCCTCTGAATGTCCCCCCCAGCACCCAACCAGCCCCTGTCCCATACTCACAGCTCCTCCAGGAAGCGCAGGTGCCGGAGCGCGCTGGGCTGCAGCTGGCTGATGTTGTTCATGCTCAGGTCTCTGGCAGGAAGGAAAGACAGACGTTTCTGATCAGTCACACAGTGGTTTGCACAGAATAAACCTCAGTGCCAGGCTCTGTGTCCCCTCTCTGCTAAGTGGGAGGGTGAGGAGCCTCGGCAAACAGCATTTCAGCATTGACATCTGATCCCAGCCCAGCTCTGCCTGCAGAGGGGTGGAGAGGAGTAGCCAGGGAGAGCTGGCTCCTTCAGGGTGGTCTGCCTGAGCTTCTGCAAGTGAGGAAGCAAGTCAGGACATTTCCCAACAGCACAAGCAGTACTGCTGTCTCACAGTTATTGGAGAGTGAGCAGGAAGCCCTGTGACACTGGAATGGGACAGTATGTCCTTGGGCCCAAGAGCATCTCTCTGTCACCATGGTCATGCCAGCCCCCTCAGGGAGCTTCTCCAGTGTGTGCACACACATCTGCTTTTGAGGAGACAGCAGCCCATGAGAGAAGGGATCCATCCCACTGGACTGACTTTCTCTACACTGTACAAACCAGAGAAGCACACCAGGACTGAGGGGCAGAGGTTGGCTCTTGGGTGACAAGCTGAGGTTAGGAGGTAGAAGGAACCTGGCTGATTGTGCTTGTCTCACTCTCCAGCTAAAGGCTTATCTCCTCTGCTTAGGCTCCAGTAGAGCCTCTGGAGGAGGCTGTGCTGGTAGCCCAAGGCTCCAGGGTGGTGCTGAGTCTGCAGCCCTGTGCACATCACAGGCACCACGAGCTGCCTGCAGAGCTCTCCTCCTCTCAGGGTGTGAGAGTAGCTGAGTCTGTCCCGAGAGATCTGATACACAAGCTGGTATTTGGGAAATACAAGGATGTTTCTGGGCTCCAAGGCTGTTCTTGGACACCTGAGAGCTGCAACCCTGCCCTCATGAGCAGCTGCATATGAAGAAACCTCTGCTGCTTACCCCAACCTAGACCAGGCTGTGTCCAGGTGAGCATTGACCTTTAAAGCTACGAGGTAAGATGAGGAGGAATGAAAAGCTGGTGTGGTTCAAACCAATGGGAATAGATGGGGCATATCCCCTACAGAGGCATGAAGGGGAAAAGACCCTCAGGAGAACCCAGCAATACAAGAGGGACCTCTCTGAGCTGCTCCATCTGCTCAGAGCACCTGAGATCCCACAGGTCACATATCAAATGATCTGGAGCATCTCAGATGGCTTTGGGCTCTGGATAGGAAATTGCTTCACTGAAAAATGAGTTCATTGAAAAATTTACTGAGATGCCTTTGTATTCCTCAATTTAAAATGCCTGAGTTTTGTGGGTAAAGAGCAGAACACGGAGGGGGGGTGTGTGTGTGTGTCACAGGCTTTTACATTTTGACCATTTTCTACAAAAAAACCCAAATCACCATGTTCTAACCAGCTCTATTTGGCATTGGTCAAGGCAGGTGACACATCAGGAAGGTTGGAAGCTGTCTTTGCATATTCTCTGGAGAGGTGTCCTGTGGTAAAACCACACACTTTTGTGAGCCCTTTTGAAAATACTCCTGGAGAAGTTTACTTTTTTTCTTTATAACTTCCTATCTATGAGAATTCAAAATTCTCTTTTCAGAACGAGTGCAAGAAGAAAATTATTGCCTGCACTGTTCTGTGTGCAATGCTGCATTCTATATCGTGGTGATCCTGGGATACAAGGGTTAAAATATTATTTTGTGCTGCTTCTATTTTTATTTTTAAACCCCCAAGGGCAGTTGCTACTTAGCACCCATTAAAACATCTTTTTTTCCTACATCAAAGTGTCTCCTGTTTGTGTTGTAATGAATCTGTCTGATGTTTTGACATGTTGTGGAACAATGTGAAAATAACGAAAAATAATGTAAAATGAAAGAGTGTGAAAGAAAACACAGATCTGAAACAGCCAAGATCTCCTTGAAACTGTGAGGCATATTCCTTAAGTTGCCTTCTGCTGGCAGTGTGGAGAATGCCCCTTGCTTGCTGCAGGAGCCACTTTCCATGCCCCATGGAACTGCCTTCTGTGTTCCATGTTCCATCCAGGTGTGATGGGGACAGTTGGACACCTGGCTGGGTGGTGGCTGCAGATGTGCAGACCCAGCATCAGTCCCAGACAGCAGGAGGGCTCTAGGTGGCTGAGGATGTGGGAGGTCAAATTTCTTTTAGAATCCCAGAATCCCAGAATGGTTTGGGTTGGAAAGGACCCCAAAGCTCATCTCCTTCCACCCCTGTCATGGGCAGGGACACCTTCCACTGTCCCAGGTTTTTCCAAGCCCTGTCCAACCTGGCCTTGGACACTTCTTTCCTCCTGCCCTGATCCATACTTAAAAGGAAGAAAATACACTGGTTTCTGAAAAAAGTCTTCCAAAAGGCAGAGGAGAGATGCCATAATCCCATCACTCTGGCAGCCTCACAGCTCCTCAGCCTGTGGATTTTCTTTAAAAGACCCCTCCCCTCCCTCCCACCCTCCTGCAGCCCTGGGGCTCCTGGCCAGGGCAGGTCTGAGACAAGGGGTTTTCTCCCACCATCTCTTTGGGCAGTGAAGAAAAGCACAGCCTGTATTTTCAAGATTGTTACACAGAAAATATTTGGAGTGATTTTAAAGTCCCTAATGTTTTGGTTTGCAGTCCTGCCGGACTCAATGCAATGCACCTACACTGACATCCCTGAAAAGGGCACCCCGAAAGTGCAAATCCTGGCAGTGGTTTGCCAGCTAATGAACAGCACGGCAAAGATTCCAGGGACTCAGTTTTGCCATGAACTCTCCAGGGTGACATCCCACAGGGATCCCCCCAGCTGCCCCTCCAGAGCAGGGGACATCACACCCTACTTGGCCTGGTGGAATTCCTGGCCTGGCCGTGGTGTGAGGACCTCAGGGAATGTGCAAGGACAAACGGTGTGAAGGAAGAACGAATTCCTCCAAGGGCTGGAAATAAACTTCCCAAGCACAGCCCTGGACCCAGTGATTTTTCTAGCCACAAAAGTACGAGATGTTTCTCCACAGGCTGTCCATGCTTGTGTGAAAGCTGAGGCACAGGATTCTTGCCTGAAGTGTTGTGGGAGTAAATATTTGACTTATTACTCATTTAAAGATGTTGTTGACTTGTTGCTGTGTTTTCCCAAGCTCGTGCTTTTCCTCTTAGTAAGGTTTTTATGTTATGTACATCCCCAACACATGCAAGGGTGGAAATGCTTCCTGTCAGAGCAATCAGAGAAGCTGTTTATCTCTTCAAGTGTTTGGGGGTGGTTACTTCAGTCAGCCACATTTAGCTAATTTAAAAGGAACCCACGGTATTTGAACCTTGTTGGATTATTTTTTCTGCAACATCTAACAGAAGAAATAGGGATCCATGGACTAAACGGGTTAGGGGCTCCTCTGGCCTTTCTCAGCTGTGTCAGTGACTTTGACTTTCCAAGCCAGGGCTCTCTTCTGAGTGACTGAGCATCCAGGGAAGCCAAACAAGTGCTGGGTCACTCATGTCTATGCACAGCTCTTGTAATTTGCACTGGAGAAACCATTCCAAAGGTGAGGTCTGTACCAGAGCAGGCAGTAGAGAAGTGCACAAAGAATATGGTTCAAATCCCAAAGTCCCTTAAATTCTAAAATAAATTAGAAAGGTAGGAGAAGAAATTGGGTGCTGCAGCTTCACCCAGGCTTGCAGTGTAGGACCTGCAGAGGAACTGTCCAGATTTGTGTTCATGATGCCACTCAGCAGTGGTGCTCTGGGACAAGCCATCCCTCTCCCGTCCCAGAGCTCCTCTGTTCCTCCTTCCCCAGTGGCTGGCCTGTCTGTCCTCTCTACAAAATATCAAATAAAAGCAGGAATTCTTTTGCTGTCAAATCATCCTTCATGGCTGTGCTCTGGAATGCTGCCAGTAGAGTGAACTGCTCTACTACTCCCAAAACTGAAAGTCTGCTCTCGTAATCACCCTGCTTACCCAAGAAGCAATGTCTTTTAATGCCTCTTGCATTAGGTGTAGAAAACACCTATGCTTTCAAATGGCACTGCACCAAAGCCATCATGGCTATAATTAGTGTGATTTAACTTTCCCCCCTTCCCCAACTAATTCTAAACATTTATCGTAAGCATTTCTAACTTGTACCTGCAGGAAAACTGAGACACAGTTCATGGAAACTGAGCTCATGTGATTCAGCCTCAGACCTTACAACTCCTCTGGCCCTCGAGGGGTTCCTTAAATTATTTGCTTTGATGTCACCTTCTTTCATGAACAACCTTTGATTATTCACTGATTAGCTGATCTTCCTTACCAAAAAATGAGGTGACACACACACACTGCTCTGGGTTCCCTGCTGGGACTGCTCTCCACCAGTGCTATGGGATGGTGACCACAGAGTGTTGGCTCAGGGATGATATTGATCTTTAAAGATCAAAGGGGTTTATCCCTGGCACCACTGCTGGGGCAGGCTGTGGTGGTGAGCTCTGAGCTGTGGATGTCACCGTGGGGAGTGCACAGCCCCACTGGCAGAAGGCAGAGAAGGCACCTGCAGGGCTTTGTGGACAAAGGGCAGGATTTGATGCTGTCACAAAGGGGCTGCACAAAGGACATCCTGCAACCCCTGCTCGAGACAGGCCCAAGGAACATCCCCAGGACGCTCCCCTATGGACAGAGGGATTGATGCCTCTCTCACAAACTCAACGCATCTAAAAGCTGCCCACAAAACTGGGGGAAGATGAGCCCTGCCCATGAGCCCCAAAGCTCCTGATGTGTGTCCTCCTGGGCACAAAGCAGAGTGTTTCCCCAGAGATGTGCTGCAATGGAAATTAATGCAAGCAGAAGTGAACTGACCCAAAGCAACAGAGGTTGAAGCCTCCCTAGAGTAACACAACAGGACCAGGGCTGCTCAGGCAGGAGGACTGGAAGGGGAAACTGCAGGGGGAGGGTTTGGTTGAGGCCAAGCAGAGAGACCTCAGAGCCAGATGTGCATCTGGGTGTAGAAAATTGCACGGAGCTGGGAGAGAGATGCTCTCCTGAGAGGCATCACAGGACAGATGTCCTACAGAAAGAACAACTCCTACCTGTGGCTGGGAGAAGACATTCCCCAACCACCTCTGTCTACTCCAAAGGGGCAGAAAGTCTGGTCCTTAGCTTCAGTTCCCAGAGGTGCTCTCCATGGATCCCTCTGTCACCCAGCAGACCAAGAAGCCTGTGTCCTCCTGCTCTTGCAGCTGCCTTCAAGAATTTTGTTCTGCAAGGTTTCTGCAGCTCAGGTTCTTGTTCCTGGACCTTCACAGAGCCTACAGAGTGGCACTCCATGGGCTTCTAGGTTCCCTGGTACCTCAGTGAAATCCAATGTGTGTGGCTACAGCTGGAAATGACGACAGACATGGCCCTAGTCACAGGACAAGACTTTCAGTATTTTGGGAAATGGACCTCTTGCTCCCTGTTTGTAAGGAGGCAAAATCACCCCAAAAGACAAATCTGACTGAGATCCTGGTTTGAGCCTACAGGAAGCTGCTAAGAATCCTGGATGATGACTTCTCAACTCCTAAGTTGCTCTGCTATATGAATATGTTCATATTTTTCAAGATGTTCAGGATATTAACATTTCAAGATGTTCAGGATATTATGTGCTCTCTTCCCAGCCCAGGCTCAGCCTAGCTCCTCTCACTTTTGGTGCTGAACATGTGGCTTCCTGGACCATAAAAAATTCCTTCCTTACACTCAGGCAGGTGAGCAGAGATTTTTGTGATTGTGAGAAGCTAATCACCTGCTATCCTTTTGATTAATTCGTTGCACAATTACAGCATTAAAGCCTCCCAGTCCAGCAGTCTGATTTCTAGGGAACGGAACAAACCAGACCAAAATTCCCATCCTATCCTGGAAAGGCCCAGCACTAGACCTGTTCTTGTAAGGCATGAAACACCCTGAAATCCCTGGGCACTGAGCACTGTCTGTGCCTCTCTCCTGGCCATTCTCATTAGCATCCAGTAAAAATGCACAGTTACACCATCAGAAAAGAAGCCCAAAGGCAATAAATGATGGTTTCAGAAATACTTCAGATTATACTAGAGTGATTCATAAAGGTTCTCACTCTCTCTTTTCCTCTTTATCTGGAAATCTCCAAGGTCACCACAAAATGCCTGAATTGCCTGGGGCAAAGCTGGGGCTGAGGATAAAATGGTACCTGGAGCCATTGAACCAGCTGAAAGTCTTCCTACAAGCCTGCAGGTTGAAAACTACACTAAAGGTAGTCTCCATAAAGAGAAGGAGAAAGGGAAGATAAAGAGATGAAAGCAGTAAGAGTTTATTTGCATCACCCCATATCTGGAGGCACCAGCACTGCTTCAATCCCATATCACTGCAATGGGCAAGAGCAGAACGTGTTTCTACTCCCACCTCTCCACGTTTGAAAATAGATCAGTCATCTTAGATCATCCCCCATGTGTAGGCCCTACCCCAGATCTCCACAATATTTCAATAATAAAGTCTCAGCCAAGGCCAGTTTGCCGGGGTGAGATTAAGCCCATTCCTTCCCCAGAAGGTCTTTAGGAGCTGTGTCTGCACAGTGAGAGCAGTGACCCTTGGCAAGCAAAGCTCTGATGGCACTCTGGCTCCTGCACCTTGTCCTGTACCTGCCCTGGCTTTGCCCTGTGCCAGGTGCCCTCTGGAGTGGGAGCAGGAAGGGGCTGAGCAGGGCACTGATGCTTTTCTGCCCTGGGAATAGATGGTGTGAGAGCCAGAAGAAATCACTTCTAGAAACCCTCTGCCAGGTCAGGGCTGTCAGCAGATCCCATCCCACCCCAGGGCCCACAGGGGCTGCCAGGGGAAGGGCAGAGGAGGCAGGAAGGTGTGGGGTGCCAGCCCAGGGCAGGTAGAAGTCAGGGCACTTGGCAGAACAGGCTGCAGCCAGAGGAAGGAGACAGGGACAGCAGCCCCTGGGCCAGGGGGCAGGAATGAGACTTGGATCAGAACACAAGGACACTCTTTCCAAACAGGCAAAATTGTGAATTTTGCATAGTGTGTCATGGAATCACAGAATAATGAAATATCCTGATTTGGAAGGGGCCGACAAAGATTGAGTCAACTCCTGGTCCTGCACAGGACAGCCCCAACAATCTCATTGTGCCTGAGAGTGGTGTCCAAATGTTCCTTGAACTCATGGAGGCTTTTCCCTGGGCTGTGTCTCCTGTCTGCAGCTGTCCTGGCTCCCAAGGAACAGCACAGTCCCAGGAAAGCCCCTGTGCTGTGAGGAGCAGGTGGCTTGTGTGGCTGGATGCAGCTCTGAGGAGCACGACAGGCACTGACATCCTCTGGCCATGGTGGTTTCTGTGCCCATCACACAGAGCTGGAGATGGGGAATCTCACCCACCAAACTGAGGAGGAGGTGACAGAGCCTCCTGCCATTCCTTCTTTCACCTTCCAGACAGAGCAGCCTGCTTTGAGTTGGATGCTGGGCAAGAATCACAATTTTTCTTTCCTGTTACCATTCTGCAAGTTCATGTTTTTGGTGATTCCATGAAAGAGAAATCCAGAAGGAATTGGTTTGGGTTGATCAAAATAATAAAAACCATGTTATTTTCTTCTCCCCTTCAGTACTGACATTAAAAAAAAAAAAATCATCCCGGAAAGGACATTCTAAATCAGAATTCATTTGAAAAGAAAAATACTTTCTTTCCAGAAAATGTCAAAGCAGGACTTTTCAGCCTCTTTAAAACTCTTTTTACATGTTAGCCTAACTTAATAGGATTCAGAGTTGGAGAGTGGATGAGTTGGGTCAATCTTAACATTTTCATTAGTGTGAGCACATCAAATCTAAAAGAACCTTTAAACTAAAAAGAAATATTGGGGCATGAACGAGAGCAAGGAACACCTTTTTAAAGCAAGAGCAATGAGATTGCAAGTACACCTCCTTTCTTCCCTCCATGTCCTTTGGAGCAGCCACAGCCCAGCAACGTCCTGACTTTTGGCAACTAAATGGTCTCCACTAAATCCCTGAAAAGAACATCACATCCCCTCGTGTCTGGAGTGTGGGGATGCTCCCTGTCCTCCTCCAGGTCTCTGCTGTGTTCCAGGTCCCCACTCACCAGGCTTTTTGGGGACAAAACTCCTCCTGTGAGAGGAATTATTCTCTTAAGCTGGAACAGCTACCAGGGAAAGGTGAACCCAGGAGCATTTTCCTCTTTGCTGCCCAACCAAAGCCTTTTGAACAAGATAAGGAGCAGCAAAGAGCAAACCAATACAACTGGTGCATCCATAGCAATCCCCATGCAAGTGTCCTTGAAAACAAATGAGTATTGGAAATGTGCCCCCTCCCAAATAGTGCCAAAATGAACGCAGTTCTGGATGGAACCAGGACAGCAGGTGAAGATCAGCCACAGATGGTTGTAAGCCACAGGGCTGTTCTAGGCAGCCAGAAACTCCCTGGCAGAGCCTCCTGACAGCAAACTGGAGCTGTTCTGGTACCCACAGCACCTCAGAAAGAAACTTATCCACTACAGCCCTGCCTGCTCCATGGCCTGCCCACAGCTCCCAGACTTTTACACCAATGTGCAGAGTAAAGTGATTTACAGCAGATTTACCACCTGCATGATGGTCACAGCACTCTTGGAGCCCACGTGGTGGGAACAGCAATGAATTTCTATGGAAATATTCCTGGGAGAGTGACTGTTCCACCTGGAGAGCAAGGCTGGATGAAGTTTACCACAAAAAGCAGACATTGATGAAGCAGACAGATGACAGGAGACAGAACAGGGTGTAAGGATCTGGGTCAATGTACAGGTGCAGATAGCAGAACTCCTCTGCTTGCAGGAGATGAGTAAGCAGGGGTGTGACAGAGAGCTCGATGCTGGTTTGAGGCAGTAGGAGGATTTACTTTTTATATACAAATTGCTGGCAAAGAATTTTATAGAGTCTCTCTGTACAGACATAAGACAAAGATACAAGACAAATTAACACAGAATAAATCTCTCTGTGACTATTCAGGGTGATTGCTCAGTGCTACATCTGGCTCAAGGGTGCCTAAATCACTGATTCCCAGCACCAGCCAGTGGGTCCAGACAGGTTGAGGACACCACAGCAGCAGAGGTTATTGAAAGTTGTCTTCTTGTGGCTCCCAGAGGCTCTTGGTGAATTTCCATCAGCAAACATCTGAGAGGGACAGGCTGGCTGTGCTGGACACCTCGTGTGACCCAAGTGCTTCCTGACTGTGTACTTGGCTGGGACTGGCTTTTAGACCCCCAGCTTGGTACCCGTGCCTAGTTCAGAGAATCTGCTGACAGCTCTGGCTCTCCTTTCAGGAGCAGGCTGAGGGGAAGGTGCTGTGGGTTGCACACACCTGTCACAGACATGCTTCCCCCAGACTGGGGGCTCCTGTAGCCACTGTCACCCACATCCTTCCTTTGATTGCATGAGATCTGCACAAAGGAGATTTGGCCCCACATATTCTGGAAAAGTATCAGTTGAAAGTCCAAGGGAAGGCAATATTTGAATTAGGGAGTTCCACCTCCACTGGAGAGCTGAAAGCCCTCAGGCATTCTTTCTGTGGTGCCCACCATTAAATTGTGCAAGAGCTCCTTGCACATCTGGCCCAGAGCAGCCACCTCTGTCCTGTTTCTTTTCACTGCACACATCCCCCCTGTACTGCCAGCTGTGCCCCAGCCAGGGCTGTGCAGGGATCCCTGCAGCTGATCCTGTTGTGCCCAGCCCTGCTCCATTGACCTCCAGAGCACAGGGAGCCGATGGCTGAGCCATGGCTGATGGGCAGGAACTCCAGAGGCTGGGACTGGGCAGGAACTCCATGGGCTGGGACTGGGCAGAAGTGCAGCTCAGCACACTGGCTTCTATCACCCTGAGAGGGTCTGGCAGCACAAAACTGTCCTGAAATTCTCTGGCTGGCAGGAAATCACAGGAAGGCTCTGACAGGCTCTATGGTCACTGTGGCTAAGTGCTGCAGGAGTGGGGGCAGAAGCTGCTGAGATGGGGATGGACTGGGACAAGGGACTACCAGGAAACCACTGGGCCAGGCTGCCTCTCCCCTTGGAAGCCACATTTCACTGGGGGTAACACCAAATCAAGTATAGAACCATAGAGTCATTAAGGTCCTCCAAGGTCATCGAGTCCAACCTTTGACCAAATGCCACCATATCCACTAAACCATGTGGCAAAGTGCCACACCTCCACCACTGCCCTGGGGACAGGCTGATCCCAAAATCCTGACACTGGCAAGTAAAGCAGTAAAGGTGAATGTCCTAGGTTACAATGTAAAGATGTGCCCAAAAGTTTGTATTCTATCACCAGCTGTTAACCCAGCTGGGGCAGTGTTCTCTATCTCCTCCACAGCCCACCCTCCCTCCAGGAGATCTCTCCTGTTCATGGCCATGCAGTCCCAGGGCAGGGCTGATAAAATTCCATCATCCCCTTGGGAGATGCTCCACCCAGGGGGAGAAGCCAAACATTTCCTAACCAGATAAAAACTGAGATTTAGAACACCAAATCAGCCCTTACCCACAAGTTTCCAGAGAACAGGAGCTACCAGACCTTCCTACAGGATCACTACTTCAACAAGATCACTTCATCTGGACTGCTACCACCACCCTAACTAGCAGAGTGTCAGGTTGTATTCTGACTCTGTCAGTGCTTTTCTTTTGTACTACTGCATGTATTTTATTTTATTTTTCCTATTAAATTGTATTTCTGACTTGGAGTCTCTCCCTAGTTTTGCTTTCAAACCACTACAGTGAACTGGAGGTTTGGGGTAATGCACTGCTCAATCTTAGTGCAGTTTGTGTCTGTCACTACTTGGAAGTAGGCAACATTTGGAAACATCTTAAAGGGGACCAAATCTGATAAATTTTGTAGTTGAAAATGTCTGAATGGCTGACTGAAATGCTTTATGCTCACATCAAAACATTTCATTCACTAAAAGCCAAGCCATGACAATGCAATATTTAATGACAAGGCAGCACCTGCACAAACTAACCTGAGGCTGAATTTGGAAAAATCAAAAGTAAAATGAAACTCCAATTGAAACAAAATCCTTCACTTCAGGCTCAAACATCTCCAATATGTTTTCATTCAAAAAAATTCTACCATATCTTTGTATTGCCTAGAAACTTTTACATTTGGTGAAGAGAGTTTTTGCTCTAGGTAGCTTACTCAGAGAAAAGCCTGGTTTCCCTGGGCATTGTAGGGGGATCCTTTTGCTGCTCACAGGCAAGTTACCATCCTGGGACCCTGTGGGTGCCAGGCATTGCCCCTGCACGAAAGGCCTGAGGGAACCCTGGTCTGGACTCTGAGCTGTGCTCAGGCACAGGAGCTGGTCCTGCATTGTATCCACAGGGATGTCTGGGACACCACAGGCTATCCCAGACTCCACTGAAAGCCCAGGGTGGGAAACTGCAGCCAGTCCCAAAAGACTCGGCCAAAACTTTGGGTAAACAAAGAGCTCTGGTTGTGTCCAGCCCAGAGCTGGCAGACACCTCCCAGCTGTGTCTCTTGTCTCTTCAGTGTGCTGTGAACCCCAGCAGCCAGGTCAGCAGGGTCCTCCTCTGAGCTGAGAGACACAGCAGAGGTGGGGAAGAGCTGTGGGGGAATAAGAGCCCCGTGCCTGTGCATTTTATCATGCATTCAGGTGCCCTGAACTCAGGTCAGGCTCTCCACCAGCAGGGAGGTGCATCACAAGGATACAGGATGGATCAGGATGGATGCAGCTTTGAGCAGACCAGTCTGGTGGAACCCCAACCCTAACCCTGTCCCCTCCCTCAGCAGGGGAATTGGAGTCAGGTGTGCATTAAGGTGCCTCCCAACCCAAATCAGTCTGTCATTCTATGATCCTGTGGTTCTAATCCCCTGCTGTGCCCTGAGAGGAGCTGCCCATTGCAATGATGGGGCAGCAGAACCTCTCATAGGCTTTGCACTTTGCTTTTTTAGTCTGGTTTGTGCCACTACTTTAGTCACAACTGTGAGAAGCAGTTCTTTAGACAAAAGACCTGTGCAGGCTGGGATTTTCAAAGACACTCAGTTAAGGCCCTGAAAATTGCAAAGAGCAGCAACACCACAACTGCAGAATGGCTTCCTTGAGAGGAGAAAACCTCTCTAACCTAACACCTGCTGAGCAGCAAGGCAATGTCCAGGGCTTGCCTTTCAGCTGGTCTTGGAGGTGGTGCTCTCTGTGCCAAAACAAGGCAGAGAAGGAACAATCATGTCATGACAGAGCTGAGTACATTTAATGCACTCAAGCAGGAGCAGAAGGCAATAATTCACTCTGGAGCAGGACTGCCTTGGGATGGTCAGGCACAGCAGATGATTTATATTTAGAGTTGGGCTTGGCAGGTGCTTTTATGGAACAGAAGTTTGGTTTTCAATTGTATTCAGCTGTCCCAAAAGTATCTCAAACCGTTCCACCTTGTGGCATGGCCAACTATTAACTAGGTCAGTTGGGAAAGCAGTGCACAAAACCTGCCCTCTTCTGTTTCCTGGGAGCTGGGCAGTGCTGGGTGCTGTCAGAGGAATGACACATTGATCAGAAGTCAGAGCCTCTTCAACATCCTGTGCCAAATATCTGGGTGGATTGGCAAAAACCTGGGGCCCAGAAAGAGCTGGGCTCCTGCCCTGCCCCAGCCCTCTCCCTGTTCTGCCATGAGGACTGAGGATTGAAAGCTGAGGCCACATTTTCCCAGCACTGTGGCAGAAGGACAGACAACAAGTCCCCAGGGGTGTCCTAGGAAGGGTGTCCAGGATGGGTTTTGCATCATCCCTGCAGTGCCAGCTCGTGAGAGGCCAAGGCTAATGCCCCTGAGGCAGTGCTGGCCCCTGAGCAGAGCAGGCAGGGAGGGTTTGGAGGGGGCTGGGGCACCAGCCCAGCCCTGTGCTCACAGCCTGGGGGCAGCTGGCTTGACCACTTCACTCTGGAACCTGGATCCCTGCCTTGGGCTCTGTTAGACAAGGCTTTGCTGCCAGAGATGTGGGGATGGAAAAGCCCCTGCTGGTGGCCAGGCCAGCATTAAATGTTTGCCTTCATCATGAAACTCTGAGTAAATGAAAACTTAAAAAAAAAAAAAAGGCTCCTGCAAATGTTTATTTTTTGTAGGAGAAGGGAAGTATCACCTTAACTCAGGGAAGGAGAACAGGCTCTGGGGGATTCACAGGCAATCCCTGCCTGAATTCCAATGGTTGAGCTTGCATATGGGGATGGAGTCAGGAAAAGGAAAGAAAACCCCAGAATTCTACACATTTCAGAAGCTTAAATAAAATTTAAAATAGCTCTTCTACTATTATTGAAATCCTGCATCTAGAGCTTTACAAAAACTGAGCAGCAGTGGCTTTCCTGCTGGTACTGGGGGGGAAACCACAAGGCTGATGCTACATGCAGAGCTGAGATATCACTGGGCATCTCCCACTGATGTCTGGAAGGGGTATCAGAAGCCATGGCACCTTCCTGGACATGGATTTCATCTGTTTGCCTTCCACCACCACCCAGGCACCAGAACTTTTGGGGTGCATAGTCTAAGGCTGGAGTTGTCCCCAGCACATCGAGCTGATGCTCCCAGCCTTTGCCCAGACTCTGCCAGTCTGTCTGCCCCTGCTACCCTGTTGGCAACGTCTGTGCAGAGCTGTGCCAAAGGGTCCCTAACACATCATCCTGAAGCTTCCTGTTAGCATTCCCAGCTCAGCTGTGTCCAGGGCCACAACCTCCAGGACTTGGAAAACTCAGAGAGCCAGAGCCATCAGGAGAGGCTGTGACAAAGCTGTGACAAAGCTGGGCAGCTGTAACCCATACTGGATTAAGGCAGACATTCAGGAAAGACATAGCCCCTGTCTGGAGCAGTCAAGAATCAAAGCAATGTGGCAGCCTGAAGTTTTGGATGCCAACAAAACAGCATTTTACACCTGAGAGGATGATGAAGGGTTGGTGTTGCTGGTGGAGCATTTCCTGGTCTGTGCCTGCTGCACCCACACCACAAAGGGAAGGGATTTCAAAAGCACCACGAGGGCAGTTCCAAGTTGCAAAAGTGTTTTTTGTAGCTGGAAACAGATCCCTCCTCACCCCACACAGCCCACAAGACCTCACCTCTTGCACTGACTTTCTCACCATGCACCCACACACTTGTGTGATCTGGCAATGTGGTGCTGCCTGTCATGTCCTAATGCACTATCAAAGGCATCAGGGAGAAGTTTAATTCTTACTGATGAGGTAAATTAAATAGGGTTGGGACATTTTTATGCTCTGAATAAGGGTGAGGGGGGTCACCAATCAGTCATGGTTGAGAAATCTGGCAAAAGAAGTGTCAAAGCAGGTGGGGTAAGCTGCACCCAGAGGGAGAAAACCTTCCCAGCCCAAGGATTCAGGCTCTGGCTGCCATCTGTGAATGGAGCTGGTGCTCCAAAGGCAAACCCTGCCTGTTGCAAGCTCGGGACCCTCCCAGGCTCTGCTTTGCTGGCAGAGCAGGACAATGGGGGCAGTTCCGGAAGCAAAGAAAGTTCAAATTCCTCCAGCCCATTACCTCATGGCAGTAAATCTTCCACCTCTTCTTCCCAGTCACGGTGAAGCCTGGCTATTGTCTGGGGAGCCTGTCTGTCTGCCCCAGCACAAAAGGGAGAGCAATCCGTGGGTTTGTGTAACATCTGACGTATTAAAATGCAGAAGAACAAAGCAGGGAAAGGGCCAAGGAGAGCTGGGTGGGGAAGAGATCCCCAAGAGGCTGCTCTGATGCTGGGGTGCCTGGTTTACAGAGGCTTCCAGCCTCTGTGCAGGTGTCCTTCAGGCTGGGTGCTGGTCAGGGGTGTGCTGGGGAGGACTGGCAATCCCTCAGGGTTTTCAGAGCAGGGGTTCTGCTGGCCTGGAAGGGAACTGCTGCCCACAGCATTGCCCAAACCCTGTCCGTGCTCCCCAAAGCTGCCCTCCCTGAGGCCAAGCTGCCCAGTCTTCAGGCAGCTAAGTGGCAAAGAGCCCCTGAGGGCTGGCAGATCATCGTGGTGGGCATCTTCTGGTTCCCTCTGTGGTGCCCCACTGCACTGCCAGGCACTGATCTGCATCAGAAGAAAATGGAAAAAAGAAAATATTTTGTGCTAACAAGATCCAGACTTTCTCAGAGCAACGTCTCTTTGTTATGGCCATCAGACCTGATGGTCCTGCGTGTTCCCTGGTTGATTATGGGTCAATGGATGCCAATAGAGATGCACTCTCCAGCCTTGCAGCTTGCTGGAACCAGATACGAGCACCTCACTTTCCTTTGGAAAGTTCAAGGCATGGTTCTTCCCAGGAAAGACCAAGGTTCTGGAGGAATTAAATATCTCTTAAATATCTCATTAAATATTATATTAAATATGTCCAGTCCATGTTTCATCGTGTGCCTGCTGTGTCCTGCACTGTGTCTGTGCAGAGATGAGAAGCAGCTGCAGCAGTGTCTGAGTTCTGAGACATTTTCTGTGCTCTGGAAGAACCAGGAGCTGCACCTGTGGACTGATGGAGCTGGACTGCTCCACATTTGAGTCCTTCCATCTGCAGTCCTCTCTCTCAAGCCAAGCTATGGCCATATCCCAGTCTTGCTAGACAAGATTGCTGAGAGTAGGAGATAGAAACCCTAATAAAAGCAAAGAATTTCCTTTAAAGCAAACTTCTGATGAGACAACAGAGCGAGTCCAGAGTTGTGCAGAGACACTGAGGATAACCAAGAGAGGAGCAGACATCAGGCTTGTTGGATCCTTGGACACCTGGGTGATGTCTGACCACCACCTCCTCCTGCCCCTGCCACACCACCACATCTGTACCAGGTGTTTGATGCCTGAGTGCAGGAGAGGAGCAGCTGCTGGATGGGAATGAAGGGCACATCCCCTGTCCATGTTTGACAGGGCACATCCCATGAGCTGTGCCCTGGAGGGCCTCGCTGTGTGCAGGAGGTGGAGGCTGGACACAGGGCTGTGAGGCAGGTACAGGACAGCACAGGATGCTTTTCTCATTTGTCCTCCAGCACTGCTGCACTCCCCTCTGCTCAGTGCTTTGACAGGCATTGGCTGCAGTGGGCACCTCTTGTCCTCTGCTGCCCCAGTGCAGCATTGTGCCACCTTTTTTCTCTGTTTTCTCCAGGAACACAGTAATACCCAGTGATGCTGGCAGCTTCTTTCTGTACAGCCTGAGAGGGAGGGGGTTCACCTGTAGCCCCAAGGCAGCAGAGAAAGGGGCAGCAGACAGGAGCTGGATCCTGCAGTGTGGAGGCACAGCAAGGCTCTGGCTCATGCTCAACCCCATGGACTCCTCTGCCCTATTTGAGTGGAGCTGACCTTGGACACAGGGCCTGAGGCATTTGTGTGGGTAATCCAGGGGATACTTTGGGGTTTGACTGCCTTCCCACTCAGGATGTGGCCACGGACTCTGGGATATGGGCAGACACCTTATCATGGTTGGAAGAGTTGCTGGCAGACTGATCATGAATAAACCATCTTTAGAGCCGTGGCTTGACTTGCTTCAGGCCCCTGAGGTTCTTTAGGGTGGAAGGAGGCAGCTCTGGATGACAATGAGATTAATAGCATCACCCTAGGCTGGTCCAGCACTCTCATCCAACTCCAGTTTGCTGTTTTTATCTCTTGCAGTTCAATTGTGCAAAATGTTTCTGGGGGAAAGCAGAGATTGTTTTATTTCTTCCCCACGTTTTGGACTCAGCTTTGGGATCAGAAGCATTCCATTGCCCCAACAGACTTAGGCACAGAAAAAGACAAAGTCTTCTACACTGTGCTAAGGGCTGACACAGCTACCATGACCAACCCAACTGCTGAACATTATGGGGGGAATCTGAAACCACCATGACAGCCCCAAAGTGATGCTTGGACTCAGCCTGTTGTGGTGAGTGATGGATGGTGGCTGGTGTCTCCTTGGCAGGCTCACGGGTGCCCCCCTGTAAGCCAGCTGTGCCCACACATCATCTGGAGCAGTTTCTCACGTCACAAACCAAAGGTCAGTGTCCTGAAGGGCCCTTGGTGTGGTCCCCACACTGTTCCTGGCAGTTGGCAGGGCCTGATCAAGCTGCTTTCCATGGATGTTTTTGTGAACTGGGGATGGGAGAGTGCCAAAGCCTCTCTCTCCATCTGTCAGTGCCCCAGCAGAATACAAGAATTCCAGAATCCCAGACTGGTTTGGGTTGGAAGGGACCTTAAACCTCATCTTGTTTCACCTGCGTGCCATGGGCAGGGACACCTTCCACTGGATGCTCAGAGCTTCATCCAGCCTGGCCTTGGACACTGCCAGGGATGGGGCAGCCACAGCTTCTCTGGGCAGCCTGTGCCAGGTTCCACCCTCAGAGGGAAGAATTTTTTCCTAATGTTCAATCTGAACCTACTCTCTGTCAGTGTGAATCCATTTCTTCTTGTCCTGTCACTCCAGGCCCTTTTAAAGCATCTCTCTCCATCTTCTTCGTCAGCTCTGTTCAGGCACTGGAATGCTGCAGTTGGGTCACCCTGGAGCTTCTCCAGGTTGAACAATCCCAATTGCCTCAGCCTTTCCTTGTAGGAGCTGTGCTCCATCTCCCTAATCAACTTGGTGACCTCCTTGGGACAGGTCCCTGTTCTTTCTCAGCTCTGCAGAGGAGGTGGGAGCCCAGCTGCACTGCTCACAGCACCAGGAGTGTCTCTACGACTTCTCAGTGCTTGTAAAGAGAAGTCTGAGCTGGAGATGAGGTTCAGCAGTCAGACACTCCCAGAACCCCTGAGCAGTGACTGAGCCTCTACTGCCACGGCCAGAGGATGGCACAGACAGGGACTGTCACTGTCAGCAGAAACTGGGACAGCTACAGCTTGCTCTGGGCACTGCTTGTAGCCCAAGCCCTGCCCCTGGGAACTGAGCTGTGCCACCATGGGACACGTGTGACAATGTCCTGGGGCCAAGGCGGGCACCAGGGAAAAGGCACAAAACACTGCAGGGGCTGGTGGGGGGTGCAGGTCCCAAACGTGCATGAATGCTGCTGCAAAGCACTTTTACAAGGTTAATGCCCTTATTCATATCCCAAACAGAAAACATGGAATAAGGAATGAAGAACATCTTGAACAATGTTCCTCTGCACTGGCTGCTACAGATATCTCCAAACTCCAAGTGGAGCACAGGGAATGGTGCCCAGCACATGGAAGGAGATGGAGAGAGGCTCAGTGTGACATGCTGTGCTCACAGCTCGGGCTGGGAGTGGACATAAGGCTTGAAGATGGCTCTGGAGCTGGGCCTGCTGCCAGGAGTGACAACCTTTGCTCACAGCTGCCAGGGGTCCTGGTGCCCCAATACCATTTTAAAGTGGACTTCTGCTTGGAAATGCAAAGGAAAACCACGAGATACAAGTTGTTATGAGCACTGAACCACCATGAGACTGCAGGAATTATTATTCTGGTGCAGATCTGCCTGTTCAGCCTCTGAAAAAGTCTGGAATAGGTCTACTAACTTAATACCTCAATAATACTTGGACTCCAGGCAGTGCTCCATCAGATAGTGCATTCCTACCTCCTTGCTATATCCACCTGCATCAGTGCATTCCTGCCACAATACTGCAAGCAATTCCAGTCTTGTTTTGACACCAGAGATGTCCATCTCCAGCATTCAAATGCCCATGTGTGTGCAGAATGATGCACAGATTAAATTATCTTAAAAAGACATCAGATTTTCAAGGTAACCATCTCAGTGTACTCCAGTTCCCTTCCAGCAATGGTTGCAGTTTTGGTTCCAAACACATCCAGTCTCCCAAAGTCCAGCCCCTTTTAACAACCAGCTGTAAGAAGCACCATTCTGGTAATTGCTGCCCAATCCCACGGGGAACCTCAGACTGAAAGCTGTGGAGGTGCAGGATTTGAAGATTCAAGTCCTGGAGTCAGGCTGCAAATGGTGGGGCTTGGCCTGGGAGACACTGCCTGGTGACAGAAATCAGGACATGGCCCGAGGTTTTTTGGCCATGGAGGGGCAGGTGTGGGATTACAGAGCAAGGCTGCTGGTGTTTGTTCTGCAGTGGACAGAGGAACAGGCCCCAGCTTGTGTTCTTGGTAAATAAATAGATTACATCAAGCACCCAACTCCTATAATTTAATTTTTATCCCAACCAAACCAGGCCTTCATGACTCTGGTATTGCCAGCTTGTTGGTGAAAAGGGTTAACAATGAAGAACACTTGGTTTCTCTTAATTGTCTTCTTTGAATTTTGAACCTTTAGAGGTCTTGGAAATATGTTTTTCAAAGAAAAGACACTCATTTCATGTGATTCCAGGAGATGATGTTTGCTGCAAGCTCTAAGTGTGAAGGTTTGACATCACCACCAGTCTTGTGTGATCAACACCTGCCCAGCTCCTTGCCAACCCATCCTCCAAAAATTGACCTGGGACGTGGATATTTGGCTTCCAGGAGACAGTCACTGTCCCTAACCCCTGGTGAGAGTGGGAGATGGGAAGTGAACACCCAGGGCTGCTCCTGTGGTACCCCCAGACCAAACAAACAGAGGCCAGTGTGTGACATGCAGCACACCTCACCTGCTCTTTGTGCAGCCTGGCCTGCCTCAGCCATGCTTTGAGCAGTGTGTCCCAAAGCCAGGGAGCTCCCTGGCACCAGAGAAATGCAAATATTTCTGTGCTTGGTGCTCAGGATCTGCACTCTGCTTTCCCCTGGTAAATGTAGGGCCCTTAAAGCAGCACCTCTGCCTTGCCTGCAGCACAGCTGGGAGTCAGGCAGCTCCTGGGGATGATGCATGGCCCAGCGACCATGTCCTGCCATGGGCAGGGTGTGCCCACACCTCCTGTGACACTTGTGACAACATGAGCTTCACAGGCAGGTGTGCTGGGCAGAGCTGGCACTGGGGAGGGAGCTTTGCAAGTGGGTGACCTCCCTGATCCCAGCTGTGCCACTGTCTCTTCATGGGACACTCAAATAGTCCCTTTCCTTGTCTGTGCCCTTAAGATCCCTGAAAAACAAGGAAAAACAGCTTTATCTCTTGCCAAGACCTGAAAACTGGATTGCAAACCCCTGGAAGCAGCAAAACAGTGAGAGCACATCACTGTGTGCTGTCCAGATCCCTCCAGCACATTTACATCACCTGGGAAGACTCTCCACTCTGACCACAAGTTCTCTGGCCTCTGGCTAGGGCAGTCAGTGTGGGAGTTTCAGCAGAAACTGCCTTTTCTCTGGAAGCAGCAGCCCCTGTGCTGCAGGGTTGAGCCTGGCTCAGCTGGAGGAAGACTCTGAGGATTTGCCTGCAGGGTGCAAGGCCCATGCCAGGCCATCCTTCCATTCCATTTGTGTTTTCAAAGGCCTCTGCTCTGCTGCTAATACTGCTGCTGCCTTCCCAGCACGGGCTGTGAATCCTCCTGGCAGCAGGGGAGGAGAAAACCCCGAGCCCAGCCCTGTCACACCGAGATGCTCCCTGGGGATGCTCTGAGGAGAGGGGGGCAGAGGCACAGGGCAGCTCACAGGACAGTCCCACACACCCACAGCTGGCACTGCACCACCAGCCACGCTCCTTCTGCTCCTAGCCCACGCTGTGCTATCCCCAGTTTCTGCTCTGCTGCCAAAGGGTCTCACACCTCCTTATCTCCCTCTTCCAAGCTGTCCCCATGTCCCCATCTGCACAGCTGGCTGCCCTTCTCTGCATGGTTGGAGAGGAACATCTGCTGGGCAGCTCACAGACTGCATCCCCCACACAAAACCTTCACTGGCTTTTCTACCACGCTCACTAAACAAAATTTCTGCAGCTTTCCTCACATTTGTTGCTGACCTTCCAGCTCTGTCTGTGCCCACCCGTGCAGGGCCCTGCAAACGCCCAGATCAGAACCAAGCCATTGCCCAGACCCCTCCTGGACACCCAGCACTGCTCACCAGCAGCTGCTGCTGATGTTGGATTGCACAGTCAGCTTTAGTATAGACAAAAAAGTCAAAGGAGGAGCAAAATGAAAACCCTTGGCTTGCTGCTGAAGAGATCTGTGACAGGTATCCCAAGTGTGTCAAGTTACCCAGACTGACTCTGCCCTAGAATGAGAATCACAGAATGATTTGGGCTGCATGCAAACTTAAATATCATCCCATTCCACCCTGTGCCATGGCAGGGACACCTTTCACTGTCCCAGGCTGCTCCAAGCCCTGTCCAGCCTGGCCTTGGGCACTCCCAGGGATCCAGGGGCAGCCACAGCTGCTCTGGGCACCCTGTGCCAGGGCCTCAGCACCCTCTCAGGGGAGAATTTCTTTGGTGTATTTAACCTAAATTTCCCCATTTTCAGCTCAAACACATTGCTCTTTGTCCTATCACTACAGTTCCTGAAAAAGAGTCCCTGTTCAGGACCTCCATGTATCCACACCAGTATTCCCAGAGAATATTTGGGCTATTGGATGTGCTGGGCAGTCATTGCTTCCCTCACACAGCTCAGTAGAAGATGGAACAAAGCAATGAACTGGTTGCAGAGACAGACAAAGGTTTTTGACTGATATTTTCTTTGCCAAATGTGCTTGCAGAATGACAATTCAAGACTTGACAAGTCAGCATCAGGTTTTCAAATTTGTTGAGGCAAAGACTGCAAAACTCTGAAAATACTAAAATGCTCTGTTTTTATAAAGACTCTTGGAATACATTATTCTTCATGCAAACTGACACAGTTAAATAGCCTGAATTGCTTGAAATCAGTTCAGACAAAATATTGTCTTCAACTGAGAACAAAGGCTCTTACTTTTCAGCTTGTGAGAACAATTGGAATATATTGTTCTAGAATATTGTTCTAGGATTTTTTTTTCCCTGTTTCCTACAGTTTGTCCATTTCCATTTCCAAAGACCACCAGCCAGGAATCAGAAAGGAGCTGCTGAAAGGCCAGCTAATCTGATTGAGGCTGGCTGAAATATTCCCAGTGTATTTTTCAGAATAACAGCAATGCTTGAAATACAATATTTGCTTTCTGTTTTCTACATAGAGAACAGTTCTCCAGCAGTAATGTCCTTATCACATCACATACACTCCGGGGATCCAGTTAGGAAACATGTTAGCAGGATTATGTGAGCTACAGGTCCAAGCAGGTGCCTCCCATTATACACTTCAGTGTTTTTGTGAAGTCAAACTTGGTTTTGTTTGACCCAGCCAGGTGCTTTGACTGGGCATTGGAGGACACCAGTCAATTCTTCATGATTCAACTTTCCCAATGGAAACTTGAGACATTCTGGCAAACTCCAGGATGTTCTGAAGGAAATATTCAATTTGAGGACAAAAGTGCATTTTGCCACTTTAAAATCCCTCAGCCAGGAACTTCCCTCTCCCATTGAGCAGCTCCTGCCCAGAACCTGCCTGGAGAAACAACGCCAGGAGCTGCTTGTTTTGGAGCCAGATTTTCAGAAGAGTTCAGCTTCCCTGTAGGCACCTCAGTCTGGATTTCATACAGAAGTAGCACCAGCAGTATCTGTTGACATAATGACTCCATTTTTGAGCACTCCAGCACCAAATATTAAGAGAAATTAAAACCCAGCTGCCATGGGTTGCCCCTGGGTGGATGCCAGCACCCACTGAAGCTCCTCACTCACTCCCCTTTGCAGATGGACAGGGAGAGAAAATTTAATGAAGGTTTCATGGGTTGAGGCAAGGACCAGGAGAGGTCACTCATCAGAAACGGTCATGGGCAAAACAGGCTCTAATTAGAGATACGTAATTAATTTATTACAAACAAAATTAGATCAGGATAATGAGAAGTAAAGAAGCCCTTAAAAACACTTTGCTCCCACCCTTTTTCCTTTCCAGCTCTACCCCTGCCCTGGCAGGAGACAAGGAATGGGGGTTTTGGTCAGTTCATGCCCCGTGGCTTCTCCTGCTGCTCAGGGAGAGGAGTGACCCCCCTGCTGCACCCTGGGGTCCCTCCCTGGGGAGACAATTCCCCATGAACTTCTCCAGTGTGGGTCCATCCCACGAGCAGCAGCTTCCTGTCAACTGCTGCAGCATAACCATCCCACGGGCAGCAATCCCCCCAAAACGCTGCAGCTTGGGTCTCCCTTTCCACGGGGTCAGTCCTCAAGGACAGGCTGCTCCAGCCTGGGAGCCGGGCCCCTCTCTCCACCGAGTGTCCCAGGGGATCACAGCCTGCTCCGGGCATCCACCCACTGCACTGTGGGCACCTCCCCCATGGGCTGCGGGTGCATCTCTGCATCCCCATGGATCTCTGCATCCCCATGGATCTCTGCATCCCCATGGATCTCTGCATCCCCCATGGATCTCTGCATCCCCATGGATCTCTGCATCCCCCATGGATCTCTGCATCCCCATGGATCTCTGCATCCCCCCTGGACCTCTGCATCCCCCATGGATCTCTGCATCCCCATGGATCTCTGCATCCCCCATGGATCTCTGCATCCCCATGGATCTCTGCATCCCCCTGGATCTCTGCATCCCCCATAGATCTCTGCATCCCCCATGGATCTCTGCATCCCCCATAGATCTCTGCATCCCCCATGGATCTCTGCATCCCCCATGGATCTCTGCATCCCCCCTGGATCTCTGCATCCCCCATAGATCTCTGCATCCCCCATAGATCTCTGCATCCCCCATGGATCTCTGCATCCCCCCTGGATCTCTGCATCCCCCATGGATCTCTGCATCCCTGTGGATCTCTGCATCCCCATGGATCTCTGCATCCCCCCTGCATCCCCCCTGGATCTCTGCATCCCCCATAGATCTCTGCATCCCCATGGATCTCTGCATCCCCCATGGATCTCTGCATCCCCATGGATCCCATGGGCTGCAGGGGCACAGCTGCTTCACCATGGTCTCACCACAGGCTGCAGAGGAATCTCAGCTCTGGCACCTGGAGCACCTCCTGCCCCTCTTTCTCCCCTGACCTTGGTGTCTCCACGTTGTTTCCCTCACATGTTCTCACCTCCTCCTCTTCTCTGACAAGAATAAAAACTGTGTGTGCCCATTTTGTTTTGATTTTCTTAAATCTGTTGTCCCAGAGGTGTTACCACCCTCTCTAACTGGCCCAGCCTTGACCAGCAGCATCTCCATCTTCAGAGCCATCAGGGATTGGCTCTGCCAGACATGGTGGAAACTTCCAGCAGCTTCTCACAGAAGCCACCTCTGTGGCTCCCCTGCTACCAAAAACCAGGCTGTGCAAAACCAGCACACCAACCTAGACAGGGATCCTTCAGAGCCACCTGGGTCCATCTGACCCAGGATGGAACAGGAGAAAGGAGCAGAAGACATGGTTCCTGTGAAGCTAACAATATTTTGGAAAGGCAGAAGAGTCAAAGAAGTGGTAGTATGAGTCACCAGAACTAGTCTGTATCATTTTCATGATGGGATCAATAACCCATGCTTTTATAATTTCATTTATAGCAATTCTATATTTCAGTTATATTCACTTTTATAATATTTCACTGTCAGTTCACACATAGCGAGAGAACCTTGCCCCCACAACAGGCTTGAAATCTTCTGAAGTTGATTTTTTTGACAAAAGCGCTTCACAGCGTGGGAACTTGCTCTGAGCAGCCAGGGAGGAAAAGCCTGGCAAAATGAACATTTTCCTAAGCTCCTGAGTCAAAAGCATGTGAAACTGGCTGGGGCAGTAAAGCAGGACCTGCTGGAGTCAGAAAGGGAAGCAGGGATTTGAGACCAGAGCAAGGAGCTGATTCACGGGGATGACACAGAGCCACATCTTCTCTCTTTTGCCTTGTCCTTTGTGAGCTCTGGACCCTGAGCCCATGAGATGTGGCTTTAATTGCAGATCAGAACGAGGGCAGGCACCACTGCTGGTCATTGTTTTTGACTTCAGCAGACCCACCACATAGTTTTATAGACTAAGTTTTATAGACTATAGACCCAACTTCTATAGACTGGTCTGGTGTGGCTTCCTCCCATCCCTCAGCACCTCTTTGATCACCCTGAGGACCAAGCTGACACATTTCTCAATCTGCCTCCAAGAACTGTTCCTCAGCTGCTCATAACACCTCTGCACCCACTGCTGTGTGCACACAGGTGCCACTTTGCGTTTCTCAAAACTGATTTTTCCCTCATCTGTTCCCCTGGCAAAGCTCTGGCATCACAGATTTCTGTGGAACTCTCCCAGTTCTTGGTTTCTCCTGCCTTCTGCTCTCAAAATCCCCACTGATTCTTTTTTTATTTCCTTTTCATTTCCTTTCTCTTGACCAGGTATCAGCCCACACCAACTGAATCTCTTTAAGAGAGTTTGATGTGGGCTCATTTTGGAGACTGTAAATTCAACCACTAATTTCTGTTGGACCAGATGCTTGTTGGCACCTTCAATGAATGATTTCCTTTTCTCAGACCCTCCTCTTTTTATTTCCTACCACACTTACCCTTTATAATTTAGTCTACTAATTCTATTCCTTACTTCTGTCTTCACTTCATCTGATGGCCTTAAGGGTCTCTTTGGTCTGCCCCTGAAGGCTTTTTGAAAGCTGGTGCTGCATTTGTCCCTTTGTATTTTTCAGGCAGCAGAACTGGTTTAAGCAGAGGGCTAAGCACAATGCTTAGTAGGTCAATGGTCTCAGATTTGGATGCCTTTAGGAGCTGTGTGAATACCACCTGATATTTTTTGTTATTCATCTTACCCATTTGTTTTCAGATTTGTCCACATTAAGAATGACTTTGAGGGAAGCACCCACAGCCTGTTCTCAGGGAACAACAAAGGAAATTATTTAATTTTATGGTGATGGCCTTGTGTTTGAGCAGCTCTTCCCATCCCTGCCACCTTTTGGCCTGTTGGATTGCCTGCATCTCCTGTGTTAGAAATATGATTAGTGGCTGCAATTACATAGGGAAAGTAATTAGCTATTAAGACTTGTCTAGCTCATATGCCCCATTTCCCAATCATGTGAAGGGCTACAGGGGACTGACTCCTTTTGCACAATCCTAAAATTCCTAAAGCCATTTGGAGTAAGGGGATAACATTCATGTTTGATGTTTGTCTCCATCAGTTTGTCATCAGAAGTGATGTCATCCCAGTCAGGATTTTGGGAGGAAGGTCTCTGGCATTGCCCCAGCCTGTGTGAGTCAGATAAGTCCTGGTTATGCCAACACAAGACTTGGCTGTGGAGACACAAGGCTGCTCCTCCCACCTCTGGGCAGGTGACCACACTGCCCCTGGGAGCCAGATTTGGCTTCCTTGATCCATTGTCAGACCAGCATGAAAGCACCTGGAGAGCAGCTCTGAAAGCCAGAGGGGTTGTGGGTCCCTCAGCTGTGCCACATTCCCTTTGTGTGCAAGTAGGATGGCTTATTTCCATTGTACATCAAGGTTTGGGAAATCAGGTAAGAGTGATGAGAAAAGAGAGCATTGCTCTTGATCTTGAAAATTAGATTGTAGGGTATGTCTTTACAAAACTGCAACTCAGAGACATCTGAAGTTTGGCAAGAGAAACCCCAGAAGATAAAACAAAAATTATCTTTTGGACCAGAAATAAGCTTGAGTATTTGGCGATGCCCTTTGGCCTATGTAATGCTGCAGTTACCTTGCAAAATTTTTAATTATGTTTTTTAGAGATTTACTAGATTCCTTTATAATAATGTTCCTCGACAACAACATTATTCTTTTCACCGAACATGAGCCAACCTGAGCAGCTTGTAAAATCAGTCCCAGAGAATTTGAGTTGTCACAAACTCATATGCCAAATTAGAGAGGTAAAATTCTGAAAGGTCTTCCATTGAATTCCTGGGCTGCTTCAGCTCCCCAAAGGCAATGGAAATGAACTCTGAGAAATCACAGACGTGGCCACGCCAAAGACAGTTGCTAGGTTTCAGTGCTTTCTTAGCTTCATTAGCTTTTATCACCAATTAATTAAAGACTTCACCAAATAATCTTCCCATTTCTGGACTTATTAAAGAGGGGGATGTTTGAATCTCACCACCTCCGTTTAGAAGCCTACAATGTACATGCCTACATCTGAGCTAGACTTTGGATTTCCTTTCTAGTTGCATGAGGAGAAACCAGTCCTTTGACTGTGTGATTCATGCTGCCTGCTTTAGATGTGCACTTTAGGCAGAGATAAATCACACCCTGGTTGCTGAGGAAAGATGGAATAATTTTGAACAGGTTTTTATAATTGTCCCATTCATAATGCCCACAGACCCTTCCCATCAGATCATTGTGAAAGCAGCTCTTTCTCACTGTGCTGGAGGAGCAGTTGTAGTCAGGTAAAGACCTTTCAACCACAGCTTCCTCCCTACATGAGCTATTTTTAGTGATGACAGTAGCTGAATTCGAGAGAATGAGCTGTAATTGATGAGCTGCTGCAGCAGAGCCACTCCTGCCCAGCCAGGGTGGGAACACTGGGGAGGATAAAGCACTGTGAACAAAAAACTCAACCACTGCCAACCCACTCTGTCTCCTGATTATCATCTTGCTTTTCACCATCTTGCCTTCTGCCTGTTGGAAAGATGCAGAAAGTCGGCTTGGACTAAAACCAGCTCTGGTCTGCAGTCCTGGAGGTCAGAGTTAAACCCACCTGGAGGCTGTCAGTGTAAACCATTGAGCTACCCTGAAGAAGATTTTGCTGACTCGTGGCTCACAGTCTTCAACCAAAGTCAATTACCCATGCAAGCCACCCTTCAATGTCTTCATACAGGACTTGGGTGCAGCAATTGAAGGTTTAATAAGTTTGTTAGTGACACTAAATTGGGAGGACACAGGGGGCCTGCAGACTAATGAGAGAGCAGAACAATCATAGAATCACAGAATGGTTTGGGTTGGAAAGGATCTTAAAGATCATCTCATTCCACCCCTGCCATGGCAGGGACACCTTCCACTATCCCAGGCTGCTCCAAGCCCTGTCCAGCCTGGCCTTGGGCACTGCCAGGGATGGAACAGCCACAGCTGCTCTGGGCAACCTCTGCCAGGACCTCAACACCCTCACAGGGAACAATTCCTTTCTAATATCTAAATCTAATTTCTGTCAGTTTGAAGCAGTTCCCCTCACCCTGTCACTCTTACACAGTCTCTTTCCATCTTCCTTGCAGGCTCCCTTAAGGTACTGGAAGGCCCCAATTATGACACCCCCAAAAGCTTTCCTTCTCCATGGTGAACAATGAAGTTTAACCAGGGCAAGTGCTGCATTCTGCACTTAGGGTGGATTACTTTGGGTGTGAGGGAATTCTGGGGAATGAGAGGCTGGAGAGCAGCTCCATGGGAAGGGACTGTGGGGTCCTGGTCCATGGCAAGTTGAATGAGCCAGCAGTGCCCTGGAGCCAGAAGGGCCAACCAGGTCCTGGAAGGCACCAGGGCCAGCATTGCCAGGGAGGGGACATTGCCATTGTCCTGCTCTGCTCTGCTCTGCTCTGCTCTGGGGCAGCCTCACCTCAAGTGCTGGGGACAGTTTCAAGCACCACAATATGAAAGAAATCTAAATCTGTTAGACAGCTTCTGAAGGAGGAATGCTGGGGTGGTGAAGGGTCTGCAGGGGTCCCACAAAGAGCAGCTGAGGTCACTCAGCTTGTTCAGCTGGAGGGGAGAGCTCATCTCAGTCTGCAGCTTCTTCCCGAGGGGCAGCAGAGAGGCTGCTCCCATCTCTGCTCAGTGTGAGGACCTGAGGGAAGGGCTGGAGCTGTGCCAGGGGAGTTCAGGTTGGATTTTGGGAAAGGTTCTTCCCCCAGAGGGTGCTGGGCACTGCCCAGGCTCCCAGGGAATGGGCACAACCCCAGAGCTCCAGGAGAGTTTCGACAGAGCTCCAGAGATGCACAGGGTGGGATGTGGGGTGTCTGTGCAGGGCAGGGGTTGGTGTGGGTGATCCCTGTGGATCTTTCCCAGCTCAGGAGATTCCATGATTCTGCAGTATGCACACATCAGCCTGCTTACCCTGCCTGGGACACAGCTGGGAGCCCATCATGGAATGCTTGGTTCAAGGTATGAGCAAGCCACATTTCTAACCCAGGAGCTTGTTCAGAGATTAGAAGCTTCTATATCCTTTTTGACCAGCCTAGCATGCCTGGGGACAGCCAGGAGTGCATTTTCCAGGCCAAACCCTGCAAACAGATCAAGGCTGAGGAACTGGAGATGCCTCTGCAGCTGTAATCACACCAGCTCTCTTTACCTTCTGTTTTGATGTAAGCTTACATTTCCTACCTCCAGGGAATCACAATGGCTTCTTTTGGCCTTATTAATCAGCTTAATTAAGACAATGCACCTTCTACTGTGTACCTACCCTCCTACTATTAAGGAGCAGCTCAGCTTTTCCTAACTTGTAAACTTGCTGCCTACTGGGATTTCTCACTGCAAGCCTCAGATTTAATCCATGTCTTGGAAAGAACTTCTTATTGTATTGGGAACAAAAGATTTATTCACTGCTATATATTCATTCTAAGGTAATGGGTAAATATAGAAATTAAACTAAACTGTGGGATGATGGTTTGGCTTGTACTGTTTGATTGACTGGTTGTATTTTATCCTGCTTCCCATAGCATTCCTCCTTTCATTTATCTGTACAATTGTCTGGACTGACAGGTTGAGGTCTATCAATTATTTCACTCTCTGTCACACTAAATTACAAAAGGCCAGGTTTCTCACCTAGGCCAGACTGTGCCTTCTGAAGACAGAAGGGTTTACAGTCCCTTCTGAAAATATCAAAGGAAGTCTTTAAAGCCCAGCCAGATTTTCATTGTTGGGAGTCTCCAACTTCATCAAAAGAAGAGACAGTCTAGACAAAACACCTACAAACTTCACTCTCATCTAAAAATGTAACTGTTGTTTTTGTGGGGAACCTTTCACAATTTCTGCCCAGATCCACCCAATAAATTACATCTTTACTGCTTTGAGTTCTTCCTCTGTTTCATGAATCTCATGAAGACACATTTGAAGAAGCACTCCCCTCCCTCTCATCTACGTTGGTGACCCTCCAGAGCATCAAATCCAAAAAAATACTGATTATGAGGGAACTCACAGGGCAGCATTTCTTTGCTTTGAGAGTTATGCACATCTGAAACCTCCTGGAAAGCCACTGAAAACCTCATGAAAATTTGCCATCCACCAGACACTGGGAAATCCAGGATACACCGTGGTAGATGAGTCTCTACAGAGGCTCCATGTCCAGGGAAACCTCTGCCCAGCAATCATACCTACATGATAAATAATGGGCCAATAATCCCAAAAGCTTCCTACACTCAGCTGCCAAAACAGGCTCCTCAAAACTCTGCCTATGCCTCTCTTAATGATTCTGCTTTGAGCTCTCATCCAGCCTTTTCCTATCCCATAGACCTTCTGTGGACACACACATTTAGAGAGCTGGGGAATTACAGCTTGGAAATTCTTTTCAGGCCTGGATTTCTCCTGACTCTCAGCTCCATTCCCAGGCTGACAAGCTGACTGCAGCTTCAGTTAGGGAGGAGTCTCCCAGGGTGAGAACACGGTGACAAACAGAGTGGAATTCATCACCAACATTAACCCCTGGTGTCTTTGCCGTGGGACACATCCTGAGGTGCTGTCCCAAGGATGTTTTTCCCAATTGTCCAATGAACTACTGTCCTGTCCTGGCTGCACATAACACACTTTAAATACAGGCTGTCCATACAATAAATTGGCCTTTTTCCCCCAAAGAGCTCCGTGTGTGTTACTGTCCTTTCTCTCTCTTTGCAGTGCAGTGACTAAAACCTTCTTTCTGTTTGGAAGAACATCTCTGTTTCTGTTTTGTTCTGGTTTCAGTAGCTGCTCCAGTGGAGACCCACAGCACAGCAGGTGAGTGTCAGATGGGTTCTTGAAGGCTTTTTTCCCTTTCTAAGTTCCTGTCAGGAAAACAGACTAGAAACATCTAAAACGCCTGGAAAGGAGGAATTGAAGAGCCAGCTGCCTACACAAGCAGTGTGTAGCAAAGCCAGTCCTTGGCTCTGCCTTTCTGAGGGCAGCACAGGCTGCCCTGGGAGGGCCACGAGCTCCTCACACTCAGACTGAATAAAATCAGTCCTGCTCAGGCTCTGTGGGCACCATGAGTGCAGCACAAGCAAACCTGTCCCACAGACAGAAACCCACCTGAGGGACCCTGAGACAACCACAGCTCAGTGAGGAAATCCTGGCAGTGACTCACTCGGCTGTCTCCAGGACAATTCTGGATGAGATGGGAACACAGGGCTAAGGTGGATGCACACAATCAGTCTCAGGCTGCCAAAGGACCTCGTGGCCAGCAGGTCCCAAGTGTCCAGGCTGGAGTGCTTGCACCTCCCTCAGCAGAGAAGCCAGACAGGCAATTCCCTGATGGGAGGAGTGCAAATGCCATGAGAACAGAACTGCCTTTAACACTGTTAATGCCACCTTGCTCTGTGCCCTCCACATAGAGAAAGGAAAGTTATTCCTGGGACACAGCTGCCTGCTATGACCAGAGGATGCTGTTCTGCCTTCCCTCTGGAAAACCAAGCTCAGCCCCACGGGGCTGTGCATCCACCAGCCCACCCAGAGCTCCCATCCCTGTCTGCCAGCACTGGGACTGGGACAGTGCTGCCCTCCATCCCACCCATGCAACAACCCACTCACAGGTGCAGAAGACAATCCTTTTAAACAGAGGAAATTCACAGGCACTATTAAATAATGAGAATTCTGGGGGAAAACAGAAGCTTATGACAGCAGGACTCAGTTTGAGTTGCTCACACTTAGAGAAAGTTTGGAAGCTCATGTTTTGACATCCCTGCTGGTTGCTGTGGTGTCAGCAGTGAAGGGACCCTCAAGCTGTTTCTAATTCCCTTTTTTTTTGACAGATGTGATTCAGTGCAATCCACTTGGCTGCATTACCTGGAAGCTGGTGGATGTGGAGGATTAAGAAGCAGGTGATTGCCAAAGACTTAGAGAGCAGAACTATGAAATCACCAAAGACAACGCAGATGAGATGGGTTCATCTATTTTCATCAGTCCCCACATTCTTGCAGAAGCAGCAGAGCCAGAGGAATGCAGAGCCTGCACACATCACTAATAATGAATTGTTCCACTGTGACTTGTAATGGGAAGGTTCACTAATTAGAAAGAGTTTTTAAACTGCAGGGGGTGACCCTGGCAATGGCCAAGATCTATGGGCAGGCCCAAAGTTCCCTGGTGCTCTCCTGGATTGGGAAATCATGAGCAGAACAAACTCCCCACCTCTGGCTGCCATGTGCTGGACCAATGCCCGAGTGCTCAGCCCTGCTCTTACCCAGCTCCTTCAGGTGCTGGTGGCATGAGCAGCAGGTGGGACAAACTGTGTGGGACAGAAAGGGGGCAGAGCAGGGGTGGCAGGCAAGGCTCCCAGGTGCAGCAATGCATTTGAATAGCTTGGGCCATAGTTTATGCCAGGTGCACCATCCAAGCCATTTTTAGGTGGTTTTTTGCAGTTTTATCACTGGAGCTCGTCAAGGCTACAGAAACATAAATTGTGCTAAATTGGGACAGAAGAAGCTGAAAAACAGAATACCAAGATAAGAAGAACCAAGATAAAGGTGGGCAGTGATGCTCTGGGCTGCAACCAATCATTTTACCTGCAAGATTCATGCAAGGTGAGTGGACAAGATAGAGACACCAATCAAAAAATGTGTGATTGCATGGACAGTAGTGTGGGACACATATTGAGAAAGTAAGAAAATTACAGCCTGAAAAATATTCCAGGCTGGAGCTTTTCAGCTCTGTTCCCAGCCAATGAGCTGGTCCAGCTCAAGGCTAGGGAGAATTTCTCCCAGGGTGATAATTTGGTCAAAATAAAAAGGAATTAATAACAAGATAGAACACCTGTTGTGGTGTGTGCCCAGGCCCTAAGAATAAAGTGTCCTCTCTAAACCAATCATCTTTCCTCTACTCTTAAAATTGAGAGTCATGCTATAAAACCAAGTGTGTTTCTGAATAAACTTGGCTCTTTCTTCCTGTCATGAAAAACAACCATGTAACTGTGCATCTTATGTAACTTAAAGGGTTAAAACCCCTTTCCACGGCTACACAGTAGTCTTAGAATGTATAAGTCGGGTCTAAAGTAAACAATAAATCTGCATAATCACATGGATTTGCTGTTGGAAGTCCTTTGTTCCTGCAGAACGGGACCTCCTTGCTGGGGCTGTGTCCCCGTGTGCCCAGTGCCACCTGCAGCTGCTCTGGGTCTCCAGAGCCCTGGCCATCTCCACAGGGCCTGAGGGACACTGTCACCACACACAGCCACCAAGAGGTGACCTGCAGGGGCTCTCAGGTGGGAAGAGCTGCCGAGGACCCTCCCTACTGCAGCATCAGGCTGCTCCTGCTGTGCCTTCCTCCCACTGCTCCAGGGAGGGAGCTGACCCAGATGCTCCTCATGGATGGGAGAGGACATCCCACCAGTCCCTTTTTTTATGGCAGCTGCAGAATGTGGGAACCTTTGCCTGCTGGCAGTGGATGCTGCTCTGGTGGAAAGCCCTGAGTTCCAGCTCTGCTCCCTCCCTTTGACACGGATTGATGGTGCAATGAGCCCAGAACCTGTGGCCTGGTCTCCTGGGAGAAAGGCAATGAAGCATGTGGGCCATGTCTGGAAATCAGATGCCCTGTGGGTGATTCATTGGCATTCCCTGTGCTCATGCACCAAAAGATCATCTGTCCTGTCCAGACAAGTTTCACCAGTGTGAGCAACAGCAAAAGCCAGCAATATTCCAAAATGACAATATCTGAGAGGCAGGATCCACCTGTGGGAAACAGCCCACAGGTGTTCTCAGGGAACATCTGGTGGGCACTGTTTAAGGAATGTGAACAGTGAAACACCTTTTCTGGCACAGAGAAAGCCATCAAAGACCATGGCAGGCTCCTGGCTGATGAAGGTTGCACATCCTCCAGCCTCACTGCTCCAAAATCCACAGGGCAAACAGCTCTGTTCACACCTGCTCAATGCTGGCTTGGGAAGTCCCAGTAGCACCTGGGCAAGGGAAGGTGAAATGCCAGGCCCACACCACCTCCACCACTGCAGACACCACCCAACAGGCTGAGATGAGGAAGGAGAGCACTCTGCTGTCCCCTGCTCCTTCTGTCCCCATGAGCTCCTGCTGCACTGGCCACAGGGCACAGATTTCTGTGGCTCAGCCCTGGGTCCACAGAGGCTCCTTTCCCAACAGCTTGGGACCTGCATTTGAGGAGGATGCTGGGCAGGTGCCTTCCCTGGTCCCTCCTCTCTGAGCAGGCAATGTTTCCTTCTGGCTTCTCTAACAGCTCTGGGAAGGGCTTCTGGCACAGCCTGTGGCTCTCAAGGTGACCTGTCAGGTGTGACTGTCACGGTCTGATCCTCCATCCCCCCAGCTGCTCTCAGCATGTGCAGCCTGTGTCTGCTTGGCATCTGGGCACCTCCAGTGCCTCACAGGAATCTCAGTGCTGTGCCAGGCCAAAGCCAGGTCTCCTCTAAGGTCAGCTTGATCACAGATCATGGAATCATTGAGACTGGGAAAGGCCTCTAAGATCAAGTCCATCCATTACCCAGCACTGCCAAGGCCACCACTAAACCGTGTCCCCAGGTGCCACATCCACACATCTTTTGAACGATTCTAGGGATGGTAACTCCAGCACTGCCCTGGACATCTTGTGCTAGAGCTTGACAACCCCTTCAGGGAGGGGCTTTTCCCTAAAAACCAGCCTAAACCACCCCTGGCACAACTTGAGACTGTTTCCTCTGGTCCTGTCCCTGTTCCCTGGGAGCAGAGCCCAACTTCCCCTGCCTGTCCCCTCCTGCCAGAGAGTTGTAGAGAGACAGAAGGTCCCCCCTGAGCCTCCTTTTCTCCAGGCTGAGCCCCCCCAGCTCCCTCAGCTGCTCCTCACCAGACTCCTGCTCCAGACCCTTCCCCTGGATGTGCATTGTTGGGTGTACAGCAACATCTCTGCTGGTGCTCTCCTTTTTGAAGATCTCAATCTCCACAGAAAGCACCTGGAGCTCTGTTTCAGAGAACAGGAGAACGTTGGTCCCAGCCCTGGAGGTCTGTCACTTACACAACACCTGGGCTAGCCAAGATGGAACTTTAGAATAAGAAGCATTGTGAGACAAACCATGAGTAACAAAAGAGTAAAAAGCTCCTCCAGCACAACTCTAGGACTCCCTCATGTGCTGAGAACTGCAGTCATGCAGGTGGGATAGGTCACCCCCAGCCATGATACCCCAATGTCTCAGGGTAACAAAAAGCCTTTTATGTCCAATCATGAACCTGGTGGGTCTGGTGAAAGTTCAATCTCGATCAGGAATAGCAAGGACAGGCCAAGGAACTGTGGAAAACTTCTGATGTCACCCAGCCAGACCTCAGACACAAAACCACAGATCCAAATCTCCCTCTCATCTGCCAAGCAGAAGAATGTCATAATTAAATATTAATTTTTGTTTGGACCTTTAGAAAAATCATGGTATGGCTGGGTCCTGTCCCAGTTGTGTGGGACTCTTGGAAACACTGTAGGACTGGAGGGCATCAATATTACCTCTCTACCCCCAAACTGTTGTGAGAAACATGGTCAGGGAGGATGTCACATAACTGATGAAAATCATCACAGAAAGAACCAGATATAAAGTGAATAAATCAGATTGATTTATCAGAATTGGATTGATTTATCAAGATCAAGCAGAGTCCTGCCCACAACAGCAACAAGGATCTACACCGTGCTCTGGAAGATCAAGGCCAACAATCAGATCAGCTAAAACACTATTCTAATCTGCTGTGGCTGTGAATTAACACGGTGATAACAGAATCTGGGAAGAGATCCCTGATCTCCACACCAGCCTGCAAAAACCTGCCAGGGAGAAGTGCAAGCAGCTGGAACCGGGCAAGTTGATGGAGGTATGAACTGGTTCTGGCTGGGATGGTGAAAATTTTCCTCCTAGCAGCCCGTGGGGTGCTGTAGTTTGGGTCTGTGACTATGCTGATAACACACCAGTGTCCTGGCTACTGCTGAGGAGTGCTTGCACAGCAGCTTTCCCTCCCTCTGTCCCACCAGGAGTAGTCTGGGCACATGTGAGAAGTGGGGACAGAGCAGAGCTTGGGCAGCTGAGCTGATCTGAGCTGAACTGATCAAAAGGATGTCCCACACCCCATGACATCAGGCTCAGCATTGAAAGCTGTGGGGAAAAGGGCAGCAAGGAAACACATTTGTGGTTGTGACATTTGTCTTCCCAAGGAACTTTGGGAACTTCCCAAAGCCTTGCTTCCCTGGAAACACCTGACTGGGGTGGGAAGCAGAGCATGATTCCCTTGTTTTGCTCCTCTTGCACACCCAGCTTCCCTCTACCTCCTAAACTGTCCTTGTCTCGACCCATGAGAGTTCTCAGTGCTGCTCTTCTGAGTCTCTCCTGCTCCCACTGGGGAGGGATCAGGCAGTGCTGGCTGGATCTGAGCTCAGGAGCAGCACACACACACAAGCTGCCTTGCAGGGAAATGCTCTGGGCCACTGCAGGCAGCCTTGCATTTGCTGCAGCTCATCGGGTGTCTTGTGCTTTTTCCTGGATGGCAGCACTGCAGCCAGAGTGAGAGCTGTGCTGTTTGTTGATCCCCTCTTCTGAGAAGTCCCAACCCACACCATCTCTTCTTTCTCTTGGACTGTAGCACAATGACCCTTGAGGAGCCACTCGACCATCCCAGCTGCCTCCCTGTGGGGCAGCCCCCTCAGCAGTTCAGTCCCTAATCTTGGGCTGCCTGCAAAGAAACGCCCAGCACAGAGAGAGACTCTGCTCCCTATCTGCATCATCAGGCAAGATTTCCTGCTCCTACAGTCTCACACATACTCATGGGCTTTATTACTTGATTTTCCCACCTAATCTGTTGCTCTCTGCTGCCATGAGTTTGTCAGCCAGCACCATTCTGAGCTGTGGTTTATCCTTCCTCTCTGAGCTGAACCTTAGTGTGGAGCAAAGCACAGTCCTGCCAGTTCCATAAATATTATTGCCATCCACACACAGCTCAGACCCTGGGCCAGAGCAGCATTCTGCATCTCTTTGGAGGCAACAGAAACAGTCCTGGGAGAAGGGACTATGCTGGGTGACAGAGATGGATAAACTGCTGGGATCCCAGGGGATAGATGCCTGGAGATATTTGACTCCCCTTGAAGGAAAGTGTAACGAACAGGGAGCAAAAAACAGTTGTTGACACTGTAAAATGGAGAATAGCATTTTTATCAGAACTGAAAATTGCTGGTGGTTTTCAGTAATTTTTGGCTGATAATTATCTGTGTTCAGACCAAAGACTTCCCAAAAAGAAACATTATGGCTGAAAGCTTTTGAAAAATGCCTTTTGGACTTCTGGCCTTCTCAAGAGGACATTTCAAAAACAGCAGCTGTGAAATTCAGCCAGAAGAAACTGAGGCTCCAACCCAAAGGATGCATCCTGGTTATGGGGACACATGGCAGACAGGATGCTGTCACTCCTCGCTGCTGCGCAGCCTTCCCCTGCGGTACCAGCGCTGACAATGCAGTCATTGCTGAGCGCTTCCCCGGGGAGCTGCGATCCTGCCAGCACCGAAACCAGAACCGTCTGGGTCTCTGTGGCCAGCCAGCATCGCAGCCCTGCCTCCCAAAACAGGGCATGATTTATGGACACGGCGTCTCCGAGCGTTCGCGACAGCAGAGGAGGAGAGCAGCTCCACGCTGTTTGATCCTTGGCTGCTTGGCTGGAGCTCGGAGCCCAAGGTAGGAGATGAATCCCGGCTGCATTCCTCACCGTGCTCGCTGCCTTCTAAGGACAAACACATGCTTGCAGGGATTTGGGCTGAGGTGCTCTCCGGCCAAGCCCAGCCATGGCCTGGCAGCGCTGGGAGCTCCTGCGGAGGGACAGAGATGTTCCAGAGATGCTCAGAGCTGGCTCCTCTCGCCGATGTCTGCTACCCCGAGGAGAGAGCGGCTTTCCATCAGCGCTGGCAAACGCTACGGTGTCACCAGGAAGCCACAAGGGCAGCAGAGCTCTTGCTTTGTCTTATCCTCCGGCGGGTGGTCCCCACGCAGCGGGAACAGCCTTTCCTCTGCTGCGAGTGCCCGGCGAGCATCTCCCGTGCCTGCCCAGCATCTCCCGTGCCTGCCCAGCATCTCCCGTGCCTGCCCAGCATCTCCCGTGCCTGCCCAGCATCTCCTGTGCCTGCCCAGCATCTCCTGTGCCTGGCCAGCATCTCCCGTGCCTGCCCAGCATCTCCCGTGCCTGGCCAGCATCTCCTGTGCCTGTCCAGCATCTCCTGTGCCTGCCCAGCATCTCCTGTGCCTGCCCAGCATCTCCTGTGCCCGGCCAGCATCTCCCGTGCCCGGCCAGCATCTCCCGTGCCCGGCCAGCATCTCCCGTGCCTGTCCAGCATCTCCTGTGCCCGGCCAGCATCTCCTGTGCCCGGCCAGCATCTCCCGTGCCTGGCCAGCATCTCCCGTGCCCGGCCAGCATCTCCCGTGCCCGGCCATCATCTCCCGTGCCCGGCCAGCATCTCCCGTGCCTGTCCAGCATCTCCTGTGCCCGGCCAGCATCTCCTGTGCCCGGCCAGCATCTCCCGTGCCCGGCCAGCATCTCCCGTGCCTCCCCAGCATCTCCCGTGCCCGGCCAGCATCTCCCGTGCCCGGCACGGTTCGATTGCGGTGCGGAGGCACCGGCGGGGAAAAGCTCAGCTTCTCATCAGTGCAACTGGGGAAGAGCTGGGGAGTTGAACCCTCCTGAGAGGAGCTGAACCCTCCTGCGAGGAGCCACATCGCTCTTGTGGGAGTTCAGCAATGGAAAATCTGCTGTGGATGGACCTGACCTGACTCATCCCCCCCTCCTCCTGAACCTGAGTCAGGGATTGCTCTGCGGTTCGGGTAGAAAGTGAAACCTGCTGCTCTGCAGAGCCTGTGACAGGAGAGAATCCCCACGGGATTGTCCTGGGGAGTCCCCACTGCAGTGCCTGGCGTCGCTTATGGCCCCCTCCCACTAAAGAGACGAGGGTGCAAGACAGGGCAGGACCAGGGAGGGAGGCTCATGGCCAAGGCTGTGTGAGGATCGAGGCTGATCCCGGGTTTGTCCATGTGCTGCATCCAGGCTGCTCTGGGAGAGAGGTGGTTCGTGCTGGAAGGAGGCTGGAGAGGGCAGGATGCTGGGGCTGGGTCAGGATGCTGGGTTTGGGTCAGGGTGCTGGGTTTGGGTCAGGGTTTGGGTCAGGGTTTGGGTCAGGATGCTGGGGCTGGGTCAGGATGCTGGGTTTGGGTCAGGGTGCTGGGTTTGGGTCAGGGTTTGTGTCAGGATGCTGGGTTTGGGTCAGGGTTTGGGTCAGGGTGCTGGGTTTGGGTCAGGTTTTGGGTCAGAGTGCTGGGTTTGGGTCAGGGTTTGGGTCAGGATGCTGGGTCAGGATGCTGGGTCAGGATGCTGGGTCGGGGTGCTGGGGCTGGGCCCATCTCTGCTGCAGTGCAGGAGGACCAGCACACAGGAGCTCTCTCCATGCCCAGTGACATTGGGAACTTGCTCCAGGTTCCACTGCAGCCTCTGAGTCCTTCAAGGACACCAGATCCCCAAATACCAGGGACTTACTTTGTGATGTCTACAGAGCAATCAGGGTGTCTCATAAAGAATGGTGAAAATGGCTGATTTCATTTTTCGTGCTAAAACTGCTCAGGAATTGCTCCTACTGGAAACACCCTTCCAAACACAGAAATCTGGATTTGGGAATCATGCCTGCTTACAGGAGTTCTTCCATCAAACCCCAGAGCTGTCAGTGCAGAGGAGCCAGTCGGCTCCGCTTTTCCTGTGTAGACAAAACCCAATTCCAAGCTGAAATTTCCTTAAGACACATCTTGTATTTCAGGATCTTTTGGTGCTACTTTAATCTCCAATCCACATATTGCAGGCCTATAATAATAATAATAGCAATAATAATAGTAATAATAATAGTAATAATAATAGCAATAATGATAATACCTTTTGTATGTACATAGCACCTTTCATCCAAGGATCTAAGTCACAATTACAGCCCCACACATTCCTGTACATTACAGCCCTATAATTCTAAGACTGTTCAAGTATCCAGACTTCAAAGGGAATGTGGATTTTCCCTCCAGCCCAGTCGTGGTGCCCAACATGCTGGAGATGTTTCAAAGGTGTTTCAAAGGTGCCTTGGCAGTAGCCAGAGGTAGTCAGAAGAGCCAGAGGAGCTCTCTGAAGCTAAAAAGAGCCTTCGTGGATTCTTTCCTTCCCTCTCCCAGCCCCTCTTTAGTCTCTCTGGGAACTCAGCACTGCCCTGGGATGAGGGTGATGCTCCCATGACACCTTTGTGTCTGTGCAGTGGGAGGTGAAAAAACAGAAATGGTGTTGAAAGGAAAAGCAAGTGACAGCACAAGCTCATCTGGATGACTGCAACTTCCAGGCAAGGTAGAACCCACAGAATTTTATACAAAAGTAAGTTCACAGAAAAATTATGTTCCACTACAAAAACCAGTGGGGCTGGGGGAAATGGTAGAATTTTTCATTGTGTGACCTTTTTTTTTTTAAGGGTTTAAATGTTTTCAGTTGACTCAAAAAAGAAAGTACTCTGTTGTGGGTCAATGCAAAATGTTTTGGGGATACTCAGAGAAAACATGTTGTGTTTTGGTTTGGTTTAATTTTAATTGACTGGGAAACCTGAAGAGAACATCCCTATTTGTTTAACCCAAGCCAGCCTTTTTCCTCCTTTTCAGGTTTAGCAAAGACCTGAACTGGCTCTTATTTACCCCCATCCATTCAGGAGGAATTGTGCTGAAGGTAGCAGAGCTTCCTACAGAAAACAGAACTGGGGTTTACAGCATCTCTGGCCAAGCTGACATTTCCCAGCTGGGTTCAGCTCCTCCGTGGAGTCCTCCAGTGCTGCCCAGGAGCTTTGAGCAGCTGCTGCCTGTGGCTGTGAGGAGTGTTTGGGTAGCTGCTCTGACTTGTGGCTGCTCCTGAGTGAGCAGTGATGAGGTCAGCGGACATGAAAGGCAGGCACTAAATCTGAGAGTTCAGTGGTGCTTTTCTTCATGTGGTGGCTGAACAAATGGAAAGCTCAAGAACTTCTTAATAAACTTTCAGAAGGTATTTTAGCTTGAGAGGTCCAGACATGTGGCTGGAAAGTGCAAAGAGTCTTCAGCTCTTCCGGAGCACTGTTTTGATGAATTGATCTCAAAGCACGTTGGGAAGGGTTTGTTAATAGTGCTTTAAAGATGTGGAAAAGAAAAGGGCTTTGAGGTCAACCATAAGGCTGGGACAGAGCTAGAAACCAGTTTAGCAAAGAGCTGAAGTAGCTCTTATTTACCCCCATCCATTCAGGAAGAATTCTGCTGAAGGTAACAGAGCTTCCTACAGAAAACAGAACTGGGGTTTACAGCATCTCTGGCCAAGCTGGGTTCAGTTCCTCCATGGAGTCCTCCAATGCTAGAAACCAGTTCCTTTGTGTCTCCCACCTATACCACACAAGGCAGCAAAGCTTGTGAGCCACCTGTCTGTTCCCAAAATTCTGAGTCTTTGTGTCCCTTCACCCAGGAGAAACCCTTTCCTCAGAGCACCTGTGGGATGGTCAGTGTAAGGTCACCCTGGAAGAGGATTTGGTCACCCCAGGGTCTCTCCAGGTGAGCCAGAGCACTCAGTGGAGGAGCAGGGTGGTTTTCACAGTGTATGTGAACTCACCTCAGACACACCACACTAACCAGCATGGGCTGCAACACATTTCCTCTCCCCCTGCTTCAATAAATCACAGCTTCCAGCATTCATGCTTTTGTCACTAATAAATCTTCTGCTGTCTTACACCACATGAAAGCACAACAATACCTAAACTGGCAGGCACTTCCCTGCACAGGACGCAGCTGCAAACACAACCTGCAGCACAGGAACCTGCCCTGAGCTGGGGAGCAGCTACAGACAGTGTGTGCAGGAAAGCTGCTCCATGCTCTACAAAGCCCCACACGGGGTTTCCAGGGAACACATAAAACCATTCTGTGCAACAGGACCCCATTAATCCGTGGAGCACAGGGAAGGAGTGCAGCAAACAAACCTCACCTGTACCTACAGTCAAGGTCCTGTCCTGCCTGTGGTGCCTTTGGTTCGGCCAGTGCCACACACCTGACCCTAAAGGTGCATCTCTGTCCTTTGGCAACCTTCCAGTTTTGGGATGAGGCCCTGGGGCAACATCTGGGATAACAGCTGGGGACAGTATCTGACCACTCCCATGCCCCTGTGTCCAGGAAAGAAAAGCCAGACAGTGCAGCTCTATGGATCTGCATCCCATTCTTCCCTTGGGAGCAGCGAGCCGAGCAGCACAGAAATCCTGGTTTGTGTCCTCAGCCAGGATCACTCAGTGCTGCCTGGGGAGTGGAACGAGCCCAGAGGAGGCCTCTGAGCTGGTCACAGCCCCTCTGCTCTGGAGCCAGGCTGGGACACCTGGGGGTGCTCACCTGGAGAAAGCTCCAGGGAGACCTCAGAGCCCCTTCCAGTGCCTGAAGGGGCTCCAGGAGAGCTGGAGAGGGACTGGGGACAAGGGCCTGGAGCGACAGAACAAGGGGGAATGACTTTGCACTGCCAGAGATATTGGGATATTTGGATATTGGGAAGAAATTCTTCCCTGTGAGGGTGGGCAGGCCCTGGCACAGGGTGCCCAGAGCAGCTGTGGCTGCCCCTGGATCCCTGGAAGTGTCCCAGGCCAGGCTGGACAGGGCTTGGAGCAGCCTGGGACAGTGGAAGGTGTCCCTGCCCATGGCAGGGAGGTGGAACAGGATGAGCTTTCAGGTTCTTTCCAACCCAAACCATTCTGGGATTCTAAGGTGAAATGCTCACATGGCCATTTCCTTTCTCAGCCCCCAGGCACTGAGGGGCTGGTGGGGACACTTTCAGGGGTGCAGAACCAGGGATAAAGCAGAACTGCAGAGTTTGTTTCCTGCAACTAGATATTTTTCTTTTGTTCTTTGGGAAAGACAGAAGACGAATTTTTATCTAGAGGTGCAAATGTCTTTCCTGCAGGTTTCATACAAAGATGAACATTTGCTTTACCGAGGTTGACAAATGCCCACAACTGTGAATTCTCTTGAAGTTTCAAGATGCAATTATACCCAGAGCCACCCCCACATCAGATAACATCCTTGGGGAGGTGACTTGTGGTCCTGCAGGTCCCTGAGATCCCCGATGCTGGCCACACATCCAGCATCACCCAGTGCTCCAGCACCTGGAGGTGGCACAGGCAGGGGGAATGTCCCAGGGCTGGTGGCCTTCAGTGTCACATTAAAAGCCTTTTAGCCTGTGTGTAGGGCAGCCCCCATGCCTGCATGCCCCTGGTGTCCCCCACCATACTTGAGAGCCATTTCTGCTCCCCTTCCACCCCTGCCATTCCCACCATGGCACATGGGATGGGATGACACGTGGTGCTTGGGCTTCACCTTCCCTTTGAACAAAGGGAATGTTCCTAATTGGTGCCCCACGGGGATGTTCAGAACTGGAAACCATCCTGTCTCCCGGGCTCTCTTTGTAGTGGGACCTGTGGCTGCTCACAAGGAGAGACAGTATGTCCCTTGAGCATGTCCTGCCCTTACAGGTGTGTTCTACTCACTCCACTCCCATGGGGACTGCTTTTCATTTGCAAATCCGTCAAAGAGGTTCAAACAGCTGCAGGAAGGCCTTCAAACAAGGCAAAGGGAGACAGAGAGCTGTGGATAGCTTGAGAGACCTGTCCATCCATGCAGGGGAGGAGACTGGGAGCTGCCCTCCTTCATCACTACCAGCAAAGCCTGGGCTGCTGCATCTCAGAATGGTTTTACATGAGCCTTTTTCGGGTGCTTGATGCACCCCTGCAGGGCTGGAGGTATCACCTGAGCTTCCCTGAGCGCTCCCCCTGCTCTCCATTCTGGCACAGCTCCTGCCCCCACACGGGCTGGAGCCTGGCTCTGTTTCTGGGCTGCAACACGATGTGTGTGCTCGGTCCCGTGCTCCTCACAACGACCATTTCTGATCTCTTTTGTGCTCCTACTAAACTCAAATCATTCCCCAAGACCCCAGACTCCTCCCAGCCCTGACAGCCTTGCCCTATCCCTTCCCACCACTTTTCAGAGCGCTGCTTGGTGATCCCTGTCCTGACCTCCTCTCCTCTCCTCTCCTCTCCTCTCCTCTCCTCTCCTCTCCTCTCCTCTCCTCTCCTCTCCTCTCCTCTCCTCTCCTCTCCTCTCCTCTCCTCTCCTCTCCTCTCCTCTCCTCTCCTCTCCTCTCCTCTCCTCTCCTCTCCTCTCCTCTCCTCTCCTCTCCTCTCCTCTCCTCTCCTCTCCTCTCCTCTCCTCTCCTCGGTGTCCCAGGAGCAGCAGGAGCTGCCCCGCCGTGGGCAGAGGGTTCTCCCCACTCTCCCGACAGGGCTCTCAGGGCTCTCAGGGCTCTCAGGGGTCCCTGGGCTTCCCCTGCAGATCTGGGGAGCGCTGAGCTTCCCCTTCCCTCCCCCAGCTGCCGCTGCTCCCTGACCCAGGCAGGTGCAGAGGGGGAGAGGCGTTCGCAGCCCCATCGCTGCCTTTTGGCACCAGAGCCCCTGCCAGAATCAAAGAGCTTTTCAAAGCAAACCTTAAACTCCTTTAATCGCCAGCGAGAGCTCCTCCCACACAGATCTAAGGGCCATGAGCTCAGTGTTTTCGTTGCCCCGGGCAGATTTATGAGCTTATTCTTCAAGACAGGGCGGGAGCGAGGGGAGGTTGTGGCATATTGCTTAGCCTGGGGGGCGGGCAGGGAGCACGGGGGGAGCGGGGATTTGCGGGGAAGGACGCTCAGAGAGCCGGGCGAGAGCAGGAGAGGAGGAGCGGGATGGGCTGGATGGAGCCCAGGGATGCGGCCGGCGAGCAGCAGCTCCTCCACCCCCCGGAGCATCCCTCAAAGTCCGAGCGCTCTCCTCCGGTCCTGGAGCTGTCCCGGAGCAGTTTGCAGAGGGAAGGAGGAGGGAGGAGCCCAGCACAGCCCCAGCTCTGTGCTCTGAGCATCCCCCCTGTGCTGCCTTCCCACCTGCTCGGCTCCTGCCAGGAGCGCAGCAAGTGCAGCAGAGTTTTGGCTGCTGCCGCTCCTGCGGTGACCTGGGCACCAGCTGGTGGCTTTGGGATGGGGCAGATCCTTCATCTCCCGTCCTGCATCTCCCCCCATGCAGATTCAACGATTCTCGTGGGTCCCTTCCAGCCCAGAAGATCCCACGGTTCTGTGCTACTCTGAAAGTGCCCCACCAAGCCTCAGACCTCTGCTCACATCCAGGTACCTGTCAGCACCTCATACCTGTTATTTCCCACCAGCCCTGCCAGAGGTGCCCCTTTCCTTTTGGGCTGAGCTCCTGGGGAGCTCCCAGCCGTGATGGCACTGCAGGCACAGCCCCCTGCATTGTCACCTGCAGCACTGCCTGTGGTGGCTGGAAGGACCTGGGGCATTGTCCATGGACCAGTGTACTCCAGAGAGAACAGCATCCCATTAATCCCAACAGTACCCACACTGGGAAAACGGCAGCCAAGTGAAGTGAACACTGCTGGATCCAAAGCACTTCCACCTTATGACATCAAGAGCAGAAAAGGAGCAGAGCCTATGGCAGAAAAGGGGCCTGGGAGATGAAGCAGCAGGAGGAAATGGGAAGAGATGTCATAAAACTCATTGGAAATTCAGAGACTTCTGAACTTCCTTTCCCTTGAACCTAGAACAAAGAGCCAGCATGTCAATATTTTGTATAGAACAAAAAAAATTAATTAACTCTGCTTTAAAAACAGCAAAAGGCTTTGGTTTGTTAGTCCTGAAGTCCTGCAATGTGAATATTAAATGGCCTATGCATAAATGTAACAGCAGCAGGTGAAAATATGTAAATGGAAACTGTTTTTTTAGAAAGACGCCATGAAGTGAAAACATTGAAATAATCTCTCCTGATTGCACTTGTTACTACATTTCTATCATTTACAGTCCCATGTACACTGTCCATTTCCATTAGGCCTTTCCTTTGCAGTTAAATGAGATATTGCTTGGAAAACCATCCTGCCAAACATGCTGTTCAGGCAGCTCTAGGACTGACTTCACTATTAAGGCATGCTGAGAGCTCTGGGACTCAGCCTGGAGAAGAGAAGGCTCTGGGGAGACCTTGGAGCCCCTTCTGGTGTGCCTAAAGGGGCTTAAAGAAAAGAGGGAGAGCAACTTTTTACATGGGCAGATAAGGGAGAACGGCTTCCCACAGACAGAGGGCAGATTTAGATGATATAGAAATTTAGGTTTAGATTATTTGTTCATAAGAAATTCTTCCCTGTGAGGGTGGGGAGGTCCTGGCACAGGTTGCCCAGAGAAGCTGTGGCTGCCCCATCCCTGGAAGTGTTTGGGGTTAGGTTGGATGGGACTTGGAGCAACCTGGGATAGTGGAAAGTGGAATGAGATGATCTTTAAGGTCCTTCCAACCCAAGCTATTCTGTGCCTCTATGATTAATGGTCCTGCAATTCTGGTTTTGCTCTGAGCACTCCCACCCATCCCTCGGTCCCTCTACCCCCTGACCTGAGCTCCCTCACCACCATTTTTTCTGCTTGCTGTGGAGTTTGGTGTCTTCCCTCGGCTCTGCCCGGAGCCTCGACTCCAGACACACAACCCTGAAGCATCTGCAGAATCATTCTCATCATCCTCAATGCAGGGATGAAGGCACACTGAGCACTGCTGTGAGCCAGGGGACCAGGGAATTGTAGCTCTAGCTGGGCTGGCAGTTCCACCTTGTCCAGAGGACACAAAGGCCATTTGGAAACACTTGCTCAGGAGCTGTGCTGTTTCCCTGTTACTGTTCAGTCTCTCTCACAAGCTGTGCCTGATCCCAGAATTTCTCTGTTTGGTTTTCTCCTCCTTGCAGGCTGGGGAGCACAGGACAGGAATTACTGTTTCTGGTCAGTGCTCACCTGCTCCAAAGGGAAACACCAGCCAGAGCCTTGATTCAGTGCCAGCAGCTCTCCCTGCAATCTGGGGCTCAGGCAGGTCTTGGTTTGGAGCAGCCCATTCGGGTATCCCAAAATGCCATCATGCAGGAGTGCTGGGGGATGTTCCCCCCTGGGGCTTGCATGGCAACGAGCCAGAAAAAAGCCACTGTCACCCACGGGAGAACCTGAGGCTGTAATTGAGGTGCTGGGCAACTGGAGCTGGATCCAGGTGCTCTGCCCTTAAGATCTTGGAGATCCTGCTGGCACAGATGCAGGGAGGATGCAGAGCACACCTGTGTCCTGTGAAGTGCCTGTGTGGAGTCAGCAGAGGGACTTTGTAGACTCCCTTTGAAGGAACCCAAATATCTGAAAGTGGGAAACCCTCGTTGGCCCTGATATTTTAGGTGTGGAAAAAACCAGTTCCTCAAAGCTGATAAATGGTGAATATGAAGCTGTGAATCCACTGCAGTGTGCAGAGCCCAGCTCTTCAAGTGCCCCTCCCTCATCCACGACCCCAAGCCCATAAAACATTTCCTGCTGCTCCTGCTCTGGCTGCCCTTCTCCCAGGCATTCTGGGCATTCCCAAGGATGAGACTGAGGACTTTAGACTGTACAGAGCAGGAATGGCACCTCCTATCAGTCTGCCAGCAGGAAAGAAGCTCAAGCAGAGAGCAGCCCCTCGTGTGCTGGCCAGCTGATAGAAGCATTTGGTGGCCCTGGGCTCTATCATGCCCTGAGAAGTGGAAGGCTCTGGAAGGTCTGCACCTTTGGGGTGTGTTTGGATGGGTCCTGGTGCAACCCTGGGGCTCCTGTGGTGACCATGGCATGAAGAAGAAGCTGTAGATGGGCCCTGGCACCAGGCAAGCACCAGGCACAAGATGGTGACTCTGTGCAAAATCCCCTGGGCCAGGGGGACAGCACTGGCCCTAGGAAGGACTTAATTAAACTTTGCATTGGGATTTTGTGCTCTCTGCATTTTTGCTGCTCCCTCCTTCTCCCTGGGGTGTGTGACTGTCCCAAAGGCACACAGGGGTCACTGTCACTCCTGCAGGAAAAACCCAACTCCTTGGAAGCCTTAATCACTCCTTCAGCCCCCACACCCTCCCCAGAGCTGTCCTGTCTGCCCAGGCTTCTAGAGGGCAGCCACACATCCTGTCCCCCCACTGCATCCCAGCTCCTGTGGCAGCTCTTGGGGTGCTCCCCACTGACCCATTGGGGTTGTGGTGCTGTCCTTACCACAGTGGGGGCTGCAAGGGGCAGATGTTGCCCATGGGGAGGGATCTGGGCTGAGGGGAGCTGCCTTCAGCACTGCTGCTCATATTGCTGCAGGCCCCAGCAGTACTGAGCCTCCAAACCTGCTGCCTCACCCACCTGCAGTTCTGTGAAAGAAAAGAAAATGCAAATATCAAGAAAAAGGCATTTTTCCCTCTCTCTGCCCTATGCTGGATCCAGCCCTGTGTGACCTGGGAAGGGTCTGCTCAGCTTCAAATCATCCCTGTGTCCTGCACATCCCTGCCAGGGGTCTGTGTGGCACCTGATTCCAGAGTGTAGCTCAGAGAAGAGTGGGTGATGCAGGGCCCCAGACTCCCAGTGGGATACTAAATTCCAGGCGGTTTCTCAAAATGTCTCTGCAAGGTGAGAACAGCTCCTGGTCCCATTCTCCTCAAAGGAAACAGTGTGGGGGATGAGAAACTTTCTGTCTGGGAAGCCTCGTGAGATGCTTTGTGATATCTGGGAGCAGCCAGGACCTGCTGCTTTTCCCTCCTCCCAGATCCTGCTGTGACAGGAACAGCCTGGCAGCCTCCTCAGGTGTCCTGCCCCAGGTCTCTGCTGCTTTCCCAGCACAGAGAGCAGCACTGCAGGCAGTGCCTGTGCCAGGTTCCACAGCGAGGTGTGCAGGGGCCGGGGATGAGAGCACAGCAGGCACTGGTGTTTCTGGGGATGGGCACAGAGCAGCAGAGCTGCCTGACCCCTCCATGGGGCTGGGGACACCTGAGACCCTTGGGAAGGGGGGAATGGCTCCTCCAGTTGGGCTTTGAGCCATGGTGCTTCTTGTGCTGGCACCCTCCAGGTTTGTGTCCTTCATCTCTTCCCCTGCCTCCACTCCCCCTCTGCCCCTGTCCCAACACTGCTCACAGCAGCAGGTCTGATCAGTCTTCACAGAAAATGGAGGAGTGGAGGAGTGTTACTGCTCTCTTTAACTATTGACTAGAAGGGTGTACAGATGCTGGAGCCAACGTCTCCTAGGAGTTGTGCAGGAGAAGGATGAGAAGTAATGAATGGGCACAAGATGAACCATAGGAATTTGCAATTTGATATTAGGAAAAATGGGATAGTAAAGAACGGGGAAAAGGTGAGGGAGTCTTAGAGATACTCCTAAGATTATCCAGGTTTACCTCTTGGACAAGATCCTGGACCTGTTTGAATGTGGATAAGAGACCTTCAGAAATGTCTTCCATCGTAGGATATCTGGGGAATCCTTCCAGCCCCTCCCCATGTACGTGCATTCCAGGCTGGGGATAAGGCACTGCAAGATGTGTCACATCCCTCTAGACCTGTGCAGGGTGTGGGGCTGTGTGTGCTCCCTGGCCAGCTGCTGTCCACACTTGGCCATGACACTACTGCTGCTGCCTTTCCATCCCAAGGTGTGCTCTGCTGAGACAGACTCTCCATTTCTTTCCTGCAAGTGACAGCTGGACAGGTCAGCACAGACCTGGCAGGCACAAGCAACACGGTGTCATTTTTATTTTTGTGAAAGAGGAGCAGCCTTGGCAAATTGAGAGCATTACTTCACCCCCAGCATTGTCACCTGTCCCCCTTGCAGGGGCTGGTAGCCAGATCCATGGGGCTGAGGGGGGTCAGGATGCCATCCCAGGGCAGGGGATGCCTCGAGCACCTGCACCCAACTGTGAACATCTTCCTGGTGACAGCCTTGGGACAGCTGGGGACTGAACTGCACCAGCCCGGGTGATGATTTACCCTGGGGACTCTGAGGTGAGGCTGCTCCACCAGGGCACATGCAGGGTGTGCAGTGGTGTCAGGGATCACAGCTAAGATAATAATTTAAGCACCAAGAAGTTTTTTCCGCTTTCCCATCCTCCTCTGAGCCCCTTTGTGCAGTCACCTCTCTGCTGCAGAGGAACCTTCCCCTATGCAGTTCCATTCTCCTGCACCCCCATCTTGCTGCTATCCTTTCCAGGGAGCCCTCAGCAGCTCCAGCCACCTCTGCAGCAGCCCCGGATCAATTCTGTGACACACACTGAGAGACAGAGCTGTGGTTATGTGACACAGGACTGGCATTGGCACCTCAGCTAAAGGGGAAATCTCTCCCACCTCCTTGACCTCAGCTGCAATTTCACCGGCGATGTCACCACTGAAAACACTTGGCTTTGGATGGGTGGGACCAGGGTCAAGTTCAGAAAGGTACAGGACTGAGCAAGGACGGGATTCTTGCAGAGAAATAGGCACGGTGGAGGCGCAGCACCGTCAGGATGGGGCGTGGACAGCAGCTCATTAGTGGTGAGGCGGTGTCTAATCAAGGGTCATTACGAGGATCCTTTATTTTGCTCCAGAGGAAGTGCTGCTCTCCTCAGTGCCAGTCACTTTCTGAAAAGACAGGGCACGGAGCAAAGGAATTGGAAAGTTTTGCGAGCAGCTGCCCGGCAGCTCCATGCTCCTGCTGCCATCCCAGGGATCTCTCTTCAGCCTTTGTAGCTCTCCAAAGCAATCCAGCATTTCTTTATATATTTGAATGTGGAGTTTAAGCTGGTGTTTCTGTGAAGAACTTAGATCTCACTCCGGTATCCATACTTTCTCCAACATTTATGCTGATTTGCTTTGACAAACCAGCCCTGGCTGCACACTTGTACCTGGGAATCTCAGCTCACATAACTTGCTAAGAGCAGTCACAGGAGCAGGGAGAACACCCAGCTCTCCAATCCTCCTCCAGTCATTCCCAGTTCGTCCTGACTTTTACCTCCATCACATCTGTTTGGTCCTCTCACTGGCAGGGTCTAATGGAGAAGCACCAAACGGGTTGGTTTTCCCCAAAGAGGGAGAGAGGAAAACTGAGGCCCCCTCCAAGACCCCCGGGCCTTGGAGCACTCGGAGGGTCCCCCCAGCCGGGCGTTCCCTGAGCAACATGGGATGGGGAGGGAGGCTGTGACCCTGCCAAGGGACACCAGTGTCACTGCAGCCACCGAGGGAGCCCAGGGGAGCGGGGCAGGTACAGACACGGGAGAGAGGGAATGGAACAGACACGGGAGAGAGGGAATGGAACAGACACGGGAGAGAGGGGCCGGTACAACCCACGGGGGAATGGAGCTGGTACAAACCACGTGGATTGGGGCCAGTACAGACACGAAGAAACGGGGCCGGTACAACCCACGGGAGAACGGGGCCGGAACAGACACGGGGAACGGGGCCGCGGCCAAGGGACCGCCCCAGCAGCATCCCGGAGCGCTGGGTGCTCCGGGGCTGTCCCGAGGATCCCGTCCCGGTGAAATCCAGGGCTGTGCCAGCAGTCGCAGGGGTCACCGCCCCCCGGCCCCCCCGGGCAGCTCCTCCGAGCATGCCCCGCTGGGGTCCATGCACAGGGGTCCGTCCCCAGCGCTCTGTGTCCCCGCTCCAGCCACCGTGGCCAGGGTAACCGCGGCACTGAGCTCCGGGAACACCGGAATGTGCCTGGGTTGGTGCGGGCAGCTGTGCAGCTCGCAGCCCAAGGGACAGCTCTGTGGGATGTCCTGCAGAGCGGCAGCAGCGGGTGCCCCGTGCTGCGACACCTCCGGGTGAGCGGGGTGCCCCATGGGGCTGCCCCTGTCCCCACAGAACCATCGGTGCTGCAAAGTTCTGCATTCTCCCACATGGTCCCTGTGGCTTTTCACAGCCAGTTCCAAACCAAGCCCCGGGGACAGTTCTGTGCAGTCACACCTCACGTAACCTCATGGTTCCCTCTGCCAGGAGAAATACAGTCTGCATTACACATTTCTCTCATCTTTCAAGGTCTCCAGCGAGCATTGTCCTTTCCTTTCCTTATTTCTCTCCCAGCTAGCCCAGAGCTCCTCAGGAGGGCGGGAGGAGCAGAGGGACTCTCATCCAGCCCATCCTGGACGGGTTTGGGTGCTTTGCTCCGACATCTGAGCACCTGCATCTCAGCACAATCCAGGGAAAACCAACCCCACGGTGTGTATGGCACTCCCAGCCCAGCGGGGGCTCAGCAGCGAGCTCTCCACCAACATCCCCAGCCCTGGCTGTGGCTACCAGCGGTCCCCGATGGCTGCGGCACACACGGCTGTGCCCTGGATGTATTCCGAGCTGGCAATGCCGCGGTCCTTCCCAAAGGATTGCTCTGCCAAACAGCTGTGGCTCGTGGCTGCAGCGCTGCCTGTAAACCCAGGAAGCATCTTCCTCAGGGATAACTTGTCTCCCTGAGAGGGATGTTTCCTCTCCCGATTAAACCCTGAGATTTTTCCACAGTCGTTTATGAGGATTCTCAGTCATCACCGGTATGATGGCACCGGGACCACCTCTGGGGCTGGAAATGAACGCAGCAGTCTCTGTCAATTAACCCTCTGGGGTATTAACATCAGAAGGGGTATGAAACATTCAGATAATCAAGAATTTTTAAATAAAATTAATACATAAATAATCACAACACTTGCAAACCTCTTAATCGCAACCCCCTCAAACCTCTTACAGGCTTTAATACTCATTTTAAAAAGGCATCTCGGACACTGCTGGTGGCCAGCACAACCCAAACCCCGCAAAGCTCTGAGTTATTGCAGCTATTGAAATGCTTGACAGAAGGATCCCAGAGCAGTTTGCGCTAATTGCTGTGTAAAAATACTCCATTATGTGCTCAGACAATCAAAATCGACCCAGCAAGTCAGTTCCCCTGGTCCGCTGCAATCACGGAGCAGAGCAGAACATCGTAGTATAAACAGCGCTCGCAGAGGGGCGCGGGAGGAGGGGAGCTTGGCAGGTCCTGCCCAAGAGCTGCCTTTTTTTGTTGTTATTTTGCTTGGTTTCTAATTTCCACAGGAAATTTAATTTCGGGAATATGTGGCACAAACTTCCAAGCCGGAGGAAAGCCGCAGCTGTCGAAGCGGTCCGGGGGAAGCATTGCAAAAGAAGCAGCGAGGGCCGTACTTACAGGTAAGCGGTGAGAGGGCTCAGGTTCGCGGGCACCTCCGAAAGCCCCAGCTCGGAGCAATCCACCGAGAGCATGATGCCATCCTGCTCGCAGTGGCACTGGGGCGGGCAGGAGGGAGCAGCCCCTGGCTCCACGGGCACCGCCTGGCAGCGGGCACAGCACGCCAGGACGATGCCCCACAGCAGCAGCCAGCCCATCCTCGCCCCTCGGCCGCGGGCACGGGGTCCCCGGCAGGTCCCAGCGCGCGGAGGATGCAGCCAGGCAAGGGGAGGCATTGCTGAATGATCTTGGTTATTGGGTTTCAAGGGCTGGGCAGGGGCGTGAGACACTCCAATGGGAGGAGTTAAACTTTCTACTCTTTCCCTCTCTCTCTCTCTCTCTCTCTCTCTCTTAGAGCTGGCAGGAATTTCATTCAAAGGGAAGAAAAGGGGGAAAAAAACCAACCAAAAGAAACCTCAAAAAATAAAGACCTGTTCATAGCTCCAGGACTGAGACTTGTTTTGTAGCCGTGTTTTTGTGAGATAGCAAGGCTGGGGAAGGCAGAGCTCCAAGAGGACAGAGGAGTGTGAGTAGTGAGGCTGAAGTACCCTACCGGCACTTCAAGGGCTCCAGACTTCGGGACGCTGAAATACAACCCCAGATAAAGGACTCTGTGTCTGTGCTGGCTGCTAAACTCAGCTGGGACTGCAAAGTCAGGGTGCAGCTGGGGAGAAGTGACTGAGGAGCTCAGGACAAGCTTTTTGCAGGGAGTAACCATGCCCAAAGCTGTCTGTCTGTCTGTCTGTCCTGAACTCCAGCCCTCACTCTCCAGCAGCCCCGTTTGCTCTCTCCTTGCAGCAGGCAGGGGCTGGGGGGCTCCAGGGGGATGGAGCAGCAGTGTCACAGTGCCACTCTCCATGGTGGGACAAGGTGCTCCTGTCAGTTTTGCCCAGACCAAGGCATGCAGCAGCTGGGTCTGCAGGAGCTGCCCAGCACTGGTGCCAGGAGCAGGGGCTGGGTTCCTTCAAGAGCTCTTTCTAACCCTGGGTAAAGTGGCCAAAGTGGAGGAATAGTCCATTGAGTGGGGGCTTGAAGCTGTGTCATCTGGACCTGTGTCATGGTCTGGCTTAGCAGGGGATACTGCCACAGAGTCCTGCAACAAGTGGGGTGTGCATCAGAACAGGATTCTGTATGAAGGACGTGCCAAGTTCTGAGGCAGCAGAAACATCTGCTTGGCAAAGGGTGGTGGACCTGCAAAAGGAGAAGGCTGCAAAGGACAGCTCCATGTCCTCTCTCATGACAGCCACTGGCTGCTCAGTGCCACTGTGATGCCCTCAGTGACTCAGTGCCCATCCCATGGCAGTGTTTGAGGGATAGGGGTGAGCCTGGCCCCACTGCTTGAACCACACTGAGTCTCTGTACAGAGCCAAGCATCTCATCTGTAGCAGGGACAGCAGCTGAACATGGGTCTCACACTGAAGACAGACAGCTGTCCACGGGGCTTTAGGTGGATCTGGTTCCTCCCTCTGCCTCCCTCACACTCATGAATGGAGTAGGTGAATGAGGCAGAGAAAGAATGGTCCAGGTTGGGGTGGCTGCAAAGTGCACCCAAAAAATCACCCCTCCCTCTGTAACCAGGCTATGGCAGAGTGCCACGTGGCCAAGGCACAGACTGAGAGATGCTTTCACAGCCCTGCTTCCTCTGGATGGGCCTTTCCTTCTGGCATTCGAGTTTCCTGATTGATATCCCCGTTACTGCAGGATAAAAGAAGTGGAAGTGTTATCTGGGGTCAGGAAGGTGAACCAGCACAGGGGGAGACTTAAACAGCTCCAGCTCACCAGGGCTGGGGTTTCTTGAGACCTGTGAATCAGAGCAGGTGTCTTCTCCCCAAAAAAGTGCTCCAGATGGAGTTCAGGGTTTGGGACTGATGCACAGACTGGTGAGGGCTCCTGGCTGGGGTGATGCTGGATCTGAAACTATTTCATTGCAAAGTGCATTCAGATCCTGCAGTTTCAGGACTCCCTGTGACTGCTGCACACATTGGAAAAATCATCACCAAGTGCAGAGAGAATTTTGGTCTGAAAGTAGGAACTGGTTTATTTAGAGTTAAGCTGCTTCCATCATGAACAGTGCTGGGGATGTCATTAATTCAACATTTGCAATGTCTTTTGACATCTCCAAATGTAAAACACTGCTTGGTGGGGAGATGGGGAGCCCTCCTCAGAGGGATGAGTCCCTGGGGTTCCTCACTATCCCTCCCTCCAGCTCTGACATGGGACATGAGCAGGGCCTGGAATGTCTGGACAGGCTCTGGCAGCAGCCAGGAATTCGAAGTCAGTCTGGACAAAGTGTCAGGCCTGTCACTCCTGTCTGCAGCTCTTATCTGTGACTCCTGCTCCTCTCCCTCCAGCCAATGCCAACCACATCACCACCTCCTGACAATTTCTCACTCAGAATTGTCCTCAGGAGCCCAGGGCTCTGGCTGATCCCACTATTCATACAGCTCCTACAAAAAATCACACTGAAGAGGTTCCTATTGAAAACTATCATTCAACTGAAGGAGGGATATTTCCTCAGGAAGGTCCTGACTGCAATTCTCACATTTTTTTGGAACAGCATATTCCAGCTTTTCTCCACGTGCCTCACTTTGACTTCTCTGCTTGCATTTTATTCCAGGCCAGCTGTTGTGGTTCATATCCATGTCTTTGAGCTCTTATAACAGCTGCCAACATTCCAAGTGTCACTTATTCCAGCGTGTCACCCGGCTCCCGGCAAAATGAAGAGTCTGGACACCAAGCTGCTTGGAGGAGCAGAGAGCTTTGATGCTTCCACGGCAAATTTGGAATTTCTAAGTTGCCTCAGGGGTGGAAGTGTCCTTTCCAGGCGTGTCTCGCTGAAGCTGCAGCTCAGTGGGAGCAGTGAGGGCAATGCCATCACTCGGCGCTGGCAGGGCAGGGATGTTTTCCTGCAGCTCAGCCGTGTTTGTGTTGTCCTCTAGCGGCAGAATTCGGGCTGCGAGGGGAGAGCGCTGCTCCACAGCCACCCCTCCTGTCTGCACCCTCCTGCTGCTCTTAAAGGATGGAGCTGCGGCTCTTGGAACCAAACACTGCGGGATTTGTGATTCCTGAACTTTTCAAAGTTAGCAGCATTTCACTAACTATCGAATTGTCTCATAATTCGAAGATTTAGATAGAAGATGCTTTTATTTTGCTTTCTTCTTTCTACTCGCCTGAGCAAATCTCTCTGTCTACAATACACTGAGACAGCATGAGAGGTGTGGAAACTTTCATCAAAGACAGCCAGGAACTGCTAAAACACCTTCAGAGAATCAATGCATCTTTAACAATCACAATCCTGAGGCCTTACCATTCAACTGCAATTTGATTTTAGAAAAGATCGAAAGCACACTCTTCAGTACAGTTCTAATGCACCCTCATTTTTATTGTTAATGTACAAGAAAATAACAGAAATTTTAAAATGCTGAATAACACTGCATAGTACCACTGGAATTCCCGGGTAGTTATTGTGAATCTGTTAATGGATTAATCCATGCAGAATTTAAAAATATTTTAAAATAAATGTTATTTTTTGTCACCTGCCACCTCTCAATGGCTGGGCTTTGACTTTGTCACTCAGCAGTGCAGAGGGGAGGGAGGTGATGCTGCTCCTCCCAAGGTGATGCCAATGCCCTGGACATCCAGCTGAGGTCCTTCCCGAGCTGGAAACTGGTGATGCCAGCTGAGCCAGTGCTGGAACTCTTTGTTTCTGTCCTCACAGGGGTCCCTGAACAAAACACAAATGTGTCTCCTGCCCTGCTACCATGGGGCAACTGCTTTTTGCCCTCTTTTTATTTCCTTCCAGATTTTATAGGGTTCTGGACCAGCCCAGTAGGATCCCAGTTTGGCTGTTCTCCAAGGACAGATGGATGATGCTGGCTGTGTTTCACTGGTTCCAGCAGGGACTGATGCCATGCTGCACTCTGGGGAGGACAGCAGCGAGTCCCTCCTTCCAGAAAGCCTTGCAGGGGCAGGAGAGGATGCAGAGACCCTTAGGCAGGACCACAGGGGACAGGGACACCAGAGAAAAAAATCAGCATCACCAGGACTGGCCCATGTGTTCTGTTTTCATTCACTCATCCACCTCATCTGACATCCCTGTGAGGGGACACTCACTCCTGGGACATGATCTCTCTTGAGAGTAAGGCTCCTCAGACTTGCCATTCCTGGCTCTTCTTGAAGCTGATCCTTTAGGTTCTGGGTTGTGATCCAAGGCAGCAGAGATGGAGCAGGATCCAGGAGTTTGGTAATTCGGATGTGCCTGCCCTGCCCTGTGGAGCCACCCAAGGTCAGGGGCAAAGGCCAGAGGAATGTTCCTGCAGACCCTACTCCTATCAGGGCCATCCAAAGGCTGGAATAGCACCGTCAGCCTCTGTGTGAGTCTGGGCCCAGCAAGGACTCCCAGAGTTTTCCAAAATGTAACAGCAAGCACTTGGAAACAAGCAGAAGGTCCCAGTGCCCGGCAGGAGGCTCTGGCTGGGGCAGGGAAGCACAGGGACAGATTCCCTGCTCCCTGACAGTGCCCGTGAAGTCACATGGACAAGGATGTTCAGGTTCCAGCCTGATGCCCAGGGCACAGAGCAGCACAATCTTCACATGCTCTTTAACCCCTTGCTCTGGGAGGCACTGCTTGCAAAAAGGGCAGACCTGTGGCTCCATGCCCTGCAGAGGAGGGGCAGAGGTGAAAAGCCAGGTAGGAAACCTGTTAGGTGGACCAGATCCCTGGTCCAGTGTCCTACATGCTTGAGGACCTTTCTTTTGGAGCACCTGCACCTCAGCTGGGTCAGGGAGCCACAACCACAGCAAACCTTGCACGTGCACGAGGGGTGTTGAGGGGGGACCCTCAGCTCCAGTACTGCTCACCTGTCCCTGGAGGAATAAATTAAAACACAAGAAATTCCACCTCAACATGAGGAAGTACTTCTTCATTTAGGGTGGCAGAGCACTGGAACAGTTTCCCAGGGAGATTGAGGATTTTCCCTTTGGAGATGTTCAAGACCCACCTGGACGTGTTCCTCTGGCACTGCTCCAGGTGATTCTGCCTTGGCAGGGGGATGGGACTGGATGATCTCCAGACGTCCCTTCCAGCCCTGTGATTCTGTGAATTCTCCTTCCAGTTCAGACCTCCCTTCAATCTGTGCTGGCCCCAGCACTTCTGTTCCCCAGGAAGTGGCCAACATTAGCAGCTGATGATGGAAGATGCTGCAGATCCTTGGGGCATCTGGCTGCAATCCTGCTGCTCCGGGTCTGGTACAGCTCAGGTGGGAGAGAGGGTGGGCAGTGGGCATTCCATGCCGTGACTGGTGCCAGCACCTGATTTCATGGAGGTGTCCAGCTGGGGATGTGCCAGGGTGAAATGGGCTCCCCGAGGTGGGAGCAGGGGCCCATTACTGTGCTGTGCAAAGATGTGGAGCAGCTGGACTCTGTGCCCTGGGGACAGCAGGGGCCAGGTGAGAGCCTGGGGTGAGGTTCAGGGCTGGAGAAAATGTGGGATCAAGGAGCTGTGGTGCTCCAGCAGCCACCATCAGGCTCCCATGGCTGTGTACCCCCATCTTGGAGGGGTGGGTATCCCTGTCTCCTGTCACTTGGCAACAGCAACCCAGGCAGCCCCTGCTGTGGCAGCCATGGAGAGGAGAGCAGGGAGTAGGAAGGGGGGTCCAAACAGGCTCATTTTGCTCATCTGTGTTTTGACCTCTGCACCAGGGCTGATGGAGGAGGGCAGTGGCTGCATGCTGCTCATCTGGAGCAGGATAAACATGAAGAACAACATGGCATGGCCCAGAACTCACTGGGCAGCCCAAGCCAGAGGCTTGTTTTGTTTTAGTGCTCTGTTGTCTTTCTCTCCCCCTCTGGGTTTCATGGCTCTTGAGCTGCAGGGCTGGAAAATTATTCATCCAAACCGCAGCTCCCACAACACCCTCTGTAAGCATCTGTGGCTCCACTGCAGCAGTGGGTGGGAGGTCATAAATTCATCATCATCACCAGCTTGGCCTCCCGTCAGGCAGGACACGAAGCACGGAGCAGAGGCTGTGCCTGTCACAGCCATGGTGTGCTCACTGGGCAGAACCTGCTGGCCAGTTGGTGTGACAAATCCCTGTCCTGTGCTTGTCCTGGAGGTGAGCAGCTCCCACCACAGCTGCTGGAGAAGCTGTGCTTTGGCTGCAGATGTCTGCAGGTTCACCTTGGCTGCTGGGAACACCGTGCCAGATGTGTTAGCCAGATGTGAGGGCCGAGGGATCCCTGGCTCCTGGGCTTATGGAAGCTCTGCAGACAGCACCATGCCTCCCCACCATGGTTTTACCTTCCTTCCTCGCATCTCAGGGCCACTGCCCCTGGCAGCTCTGTGCCACCAGCTGTGGGTGACACGGCATCAGCCCCGTGCCCTGCTTGGCACTGCTGTGCACAGACACACAGGAGATCCCGAGGGACTGTGGAAGGTTCCCAGTGCCCTGAGCAGGAGGGACAGTCCCATGCTGTGCTGAGCTCCAGGGTGAGAGCTGGTGTGGGGCAGAACTCACACACCCTTTGCTTGGTCACTGCCATCAGAGTGTGGCCCGGGGTTTGGCCAGGTTGTCCCATGTGGATAATGTTCTGCTCTTCTCCATGAATTCTGTCCCATTCTGAGGCTTTCCTCCTCTGCCATCAGCTGTGGAGCCAGACCCAGAGCCCCTCCATACAGAACATGGCTTTGAGCAAAGCCCAAACCGTGATGACTCTGAACACCACAGGGCAGTTCTGACTGTGGGAAAACAGCAGAGAGAGGCTGGGGGGCTCCTGCCCATTCTGGGGGAGGCAGTCCTGGCTGGGCTGCAGGGACACCCTGGTAGATGCATCTGGGAGCAACCTGCAGAACCCTGCAGAACCCTGGGCTGCTGAGGGGGGATGCAGAGCCAAGAGGGACAATGCCCACCCGTGCAGGGCAGGCAGGCAGCAGCACAAGTCCAACACACTGGCTGCCAGGCCCTAGAGAGCAAAACCCCTGGTCAACCTTCTTCTCTGCCCCTCACAAGGCTCCTGCTAGCCCATGGCACCCTCCCTGTCCCTGTGACTGGCCCTGCTTTGGGCCACAGATCTTGAAATCCTCTGAGGCAATGGGCATCAGGTGTTTTAACATCATAACCCATGCAAGGACACACAGGTGCAAAGGTTTGTCAGTGCTGAGTGCAGACTGCACGCCTTGAACAAGAGCCTGACACAAACTCATCTCTACACACACCTTGGAGAACACCCATGCCCAGCACCCAGGATTCCTGGGCCATGCAAAGCCAGGAGAGGCACAGGCTGTGTCCAGCAGCACCAGAGAGGTGATGCTGGAGTTGGATCCAGGTCTGGTTCGCCTGTGCCCTGTCTCAGGGCATGACACCATGTCTGGCATGACACCAGCCCTCTCCCACACCAGCAGCTCTCTCACTCCTTCCAACACTGGGAGCTCTGCCTTCACATGCCCTGCAGGTCAGCTGTGCTGGGGTGAAACTGAGAGGAGCGTTACAAGTGGGTGGGATTGAGTCTCCAGTATGAAATTATCAGCATTTTCACTGCTCTTCTTGGGCTATGTTAGAGTGGACCTGCAGGTCCTGGCAGAAAGGCTGCTGTCCTGTAGCCCAAGAATTATTTTAAAGGCTGGATGCAGCTGGAAGGTGAGAGCTGGACAGGGTTGTTTCCAGTGGAGGTCCAAGGAAGATGGGGCTGTGTGCATGTGGGCACATGGTTTTTGAGATTACTCCTTCTTGGGGGGTCTTGGGGTAAAACCCCCAGCACTGGTGAGATTCTGTGCTGCTGGGCAGGTCTAAACTTCACCAGCCTGTCAGCTCCAGACTCTGGGCAGACAAATGCACGTTATTCTTTGGACCAGGTTTGACTCTGCAGGTGGCAGGTGCTGCTGCTCAAAGCACGGGGACCTCGTGTGCAGCCAAGAGCCCAACACCACTGATCCTGCCTGCAGGGCTGTGGAAACAAACATTTCCCTTTTGTGACCCTCACCCAGCAGCACCAGTGTGGTTTAGGAGCTACTGGTTACATAAAAGCCATAAAGTCATCAGGCTCCCTGTGAGCAAGGGCAAGGACGGGGCTCCTCCCAAGGCAACACCATAAATCCTTTTGTGCACATGAGAACATCCACTGAGCTTCACAAGCCCTTTTCATGTTGGAAGCATTCACTCATCCTCCTGGAGAGCCCCTGGCATGTTGGCATCTCACCAGGAACAGCAATGTCACTGGATGGTCACTTGTGCAGGCTGAGCAGTGACTGATGGGTCACATCACATGGGTGGGTGACCCTGGCACAAAGATGTTGTGACACAGAAACGTTCCCAAACAGCAGCTGGATCCAGGACAATGCAGGTCAGGAGGGGTGAGGGTGGCCATGGGCAACTCAGGATGGTCTGGGCTATGCTGAGGCCAGCACTGCACACACAGCATGCCCAGCATGGGAGGAAAGCCAGCCCTGTATGGGGCCAAGGCTCTGCACTGCCTGGCTTCCCCCAGCCCTGTATGGGGACAAGGCTGCACTGCCTGGGTTCCTCCAACCCTCTGTGGGGCCAAGACTGCACTGCCTGGGTTCCCCCAGCCCAGGAATGCTGCAGCCTGGAGCTGGGAGCAGAGCAGGGGACACAGGGAGGCAGAGGGGACTGAGCAGCTCTGCCTGCAGTGCAGAAGGTGTCCTGTGTGCAGGGAGACACTGCTGGCACCCAGCTGTGCCCACACGGGGCAGTGGCAGCAGGGGACAGCAGGCAGGACACGTGGCTGGGGGTTGCCCAGCACTGCTGGATGCTGGGGATGGGTGGTGCAGGGTGGGAGCAGGAGGTGTGTGGGACAACAACTGCCAAAAAGAAATGGGATTTAGGAGAGGGGAAAAAGGACACCCAACCAGTTTTTGCACCAGTTGCAAAAGAGGCCTCATCCCAGTGCTGGGATGGCTGATGCTGAGGTGCCCTGCCTGTCCCATCCTTGTTCTGGAAGAGGGAGAAGCTTCTAGTGGAATCACAGGGGCATTAGGGTGAGTGACCCACTCAGTCACCCACCTGGGGCTCTCTGCTCCTTGTAACAGGTCTTGGGAGCCCCTTATCACACGTGTGGTGTCTCCTCACTCCAAGGCAGCTGACACAGGACATGCATTAGTGGGCAGGAGTGTGGGCCACACTGGGACAGGGTCACTGCTTTGGGACTGCACTGTAATCCCACCCTGCCTGAAGGGGAGAAGGGTAAACAGGGCCCCAAATATAGGTTTTTTCCTACATGAGGAATATGTTTGCGAAACCATCTCCTTTTTTTAAACTCTTCCTTCTGTCCTGCACTTGCAGCCCAGTGAAGCTGCCCAGAGTGGCTTCTTGTGATTTCAGTTTGTGCATGGCCACCCCTGCTTGCAGAGCAGCCATGTCCTTGCATGGACAACCCAGTTCCCAGCTCCCTGCTGAGGCTGCCAGCTGCTTACCAGCACATCAGCTGCAGCAGGTGGCTTTGCCCTGTTCCTTGGTGCTGGGGAGCCAGCAGGTTCACAACTTTGAGCCCAGGCTTCATCTGAAAATGTGTCCCTTCCTCATGAAGCTCTGGGTGGGCTGGACAGAAATGTTGCCCCAGGAGAAGGAGCAGATGAATGATTGGAAGCTGCTGTGCCATGGACTGCAGCATCTGGTGTGCCCAAGGGACACTGCAGTGTCCCATGGCTGGGGACACAGCCTTCACATCAGCTGGACCCCTCAAAAGCCAAGCCTCCCTTCCAAGCACACACTTTCCTAGGGCTGTTTATTGTTTGTACCTAAGACCATTCCACCAGCTGAGACAAGCCAGCTCCCAGTGCTCTGCCCACAGCACATCTGAGAGCTCCACACACCAGTGCCCACAGGCACAGAGACCACGGTGCTCCATGCTCCTGTGGGGCCTCAGAGGCACCACAGAGCCCCACAGGGTGGAGTGAGGGGGACTGGAGAACCCTCCAAGCACCAGGAATCTCAGGAGATGCCCAAAAGAGGAGAGCATCCTGTCCAGCCCCTCACCATGTCTGCACTGAGAGGCTGCAGGGGTGCATGGCAGGACACTGTCCATCTGTCCAGGACACTGTCTGTCTGTCCAGGGGTCTGTGACCCCGTGTCACAGCTCACACCACGTTGGGGTCAGTGCCTGGGGAGGTCACTGCTCTCTGCAGGGCTTGCTCTGTGCCAGGAGTCCCATGGTGCCCTCAGCAGCCCCCAGCTCTGTGCAGGACCCTGCAGAGGGGAGGCAGAGGGTGCCAGGAAGGGCCAGGTGCTGTTAGGGCTGGTTCTGAGCAATGATGTCCTGGATGCAGGTGTACAGGAGCATGTACTGGTCCTGCAAGAGAGAAAGGGGGGTCAGAGCCAGGTTTCTGACAGAGACCTCCAGGTCACAGATTAACCTTGCAGTTTGCTTTAAAACATCATAATTAAGGAACAGTGTCTGATAGCAGAGCAGGGTTTGCTCTCCCAAGTAATCCATGATGGTCCTGTGTCACCACAGTCACCCAGAAAGGAATAAGCCATCCTGCTATACCCATGTTTGTTTCCCCTTCTTCATGCCCCTGTGATGGAGCTGAGAGGAACATCCCATCCAAGCTGGAGAGAAACAATTTCTGGGCTTCCTCCAAGTGCCCCAGCAGCCTTTGGATGTGCTGTGGTGTTTGCATCCAAAACAAGAGCAAAGAGCAACTCCAGTGATGCTGCAGCCATGGAGCTGCTTGGGCTCTGCCACTGACCTGGGGCCATGAGGGAAGAGCTCTGGACCAGGAGTTTCCCTTGGTGTAGTCCCAGTGCACCAGAGCCAGGTGCTGACAGCAGATCAGGGCAGATGCTTTCAGGCTCACAGAGGTACAGAAAAATCTGTGTGGGTTTAACTCATCTGCATTGCTTGTCTCTTTTCAATACCACCAAACTGATTCATCATGTCCAAATGTGGGCTCAGAGGTCACAGGTCCCCGTGTGTTTGATATGAGGTTCTGCCCAAATGCCAGGCTGCCCCAAAATGACACCAGGCTACAAAGCCAGGACTGAGGAAGGTAAATGGGGTTGTACTGAGGGCACAGAGCTTCAGGGCAAGGCCAGCCCTCCATGGTGGGGGTTGGAATCACATGGCAGTGGCCAGGGGGGATTAGGACTGGCAGAGGGGCCCCAGCAGCATTCCCAACAGCTCGTTAATGCTCTGGCTGAGCTGCAAGTCACGAGGAGCCTCCTCCCTGTGCTGGGGGGTCAGCCTCACCGAAGGGCTGGGAATGCCACGGATCACACAATGGCTGAGGCTCCAGGTCACCAGAGCGTGTTTTCAATGAGTCAGGTCTGATTGTGAAATCGGCAGTGACAGCCCAGGGCTGCCTTCAGCCCAGCCACACTCAGTGCTGGCCACATGCAAGAGCACATCCCCAGGGACACACACCACACTGGAGCTGCTGGTGCTTAATATCCATGGCAGTTATCCCTGAACATCCATCAAAGGTTCATCTGCCCCCCCAAAATCTGCTGCCTCCAGCACGACAGCAGCAGATGACCCCGCCAGACATCAAGGGGTGCTGGCAAGCCCCCAGAGGGTGGGAGGAGGCTGGAGGGCAGCCCTGCTGCTCTGAGGGAAAGCAGCTCCTCTGCATCCCCCCTTCAGCGGGCCAGCAGTGTTTGATGGGCACTTGCTGTGCCTTTATGGGCGAGTTGTGTCCCTGCAGGGAGCACAAAGCAGCTCTGCAGCGAGGGCAGCGCACGCCGTGCCCTCCTCTGGCTCCCACCACGCACATGGTTCACATTAATTAAGAATGTAATTAACTTCTTGAAGGAGGCTCTGCAGCTGGGAAGCCTTGGAGAGATCTTTCCCAGTTGTGCCGTGCCCTGTGGGGTGTTTCCAGGGCTGAGCATCAGCTCATTCAGCAGCTGCAGCAACTGAAGCATGTCCAGAGGCACTGGTGCCACGAGTGCCCATCAGGGCTGGCACAGCGAGGCTGGGCTGGCATGAACGGCCCCATCAGACAGTGCTACAGCCCACAGGGCACCTGCTCATGTGGCACTGTGTCCTGTTGTCCCCCTGACAGCGGCCCAGCTGTGACACCAGGCTCTGGGTCTAGGGGATGTAGCAGGAAAGGCACTGGCCAAGGGGATACCCAGCAGATTCTGGGTGCCCAGGCTGACAGCCATGCCCAGGAGGCAAGGGTGAGCAGGCAGATTGTGTAGGGTGACACCAGTGCTCCACCCTTCCTCGAGTACAATGGGAAGAGTGCCTTGATTTACTGTGAGCTCACATGAAATTGAAGTGATCTTAACTCAGAACCGAGGAGATGGAAAACTCTTGCCTGGGAAAGGTCAGTGCCCTCAGCCTTTGGTGGCTGGCAGAGCCACAGGGTGGGGAAGAAGCATGAAATAAATCCCTGCTGAGGCTGGACAGGCTCCCAGGTAGCACCCAGGAGTGGGCAGGGTGCTGCCAGCTCCAGGCAGGTCAGCACAAAGACTCTGCTCCACCCTCCCCACCGCTCCTCCTTCCCCCCTACCAGAGTTGGGGTCATGAGGCAGCAGCTCCTGGCCAGCTGGAGAGTCACACCAAAGATGTCCACGGTTCTCTCAGATTTCATCTGGTACAACAGGCAATCCAGGGAGATCAGTGTCCCCATCTGGCTCATGTCACCACTGCAAGGGACAAGGAGGGCTCAGTGATGCCAGGCCAGGCTGAGCTGAACCCCTTTGGAAGAGGGCAGCAGTCCAAGGAGCCATGTGGGCACTGTGAGCTCTCTGTGTGTGCCACTGAGGATATCAGGGCTGCTCCCAGTGTCCCTGCAGCTACCCAGGGATGGCCTGGGCACCTCAGCCTGGGAATGCTGCTCCACCCATGCTTCCCCCAGCCCAGCCCTGTTTGCCCTGTCTTCTCCCAGCCCCTGGCAGAGCACTGTGACCTCCCAGGCTCAGAACTTCCACTGGCTCCCACGGACAGATATCAACATGGCCCAGGGCATGCAGGGGAAGGATTTTTGGCACTGTGCAGCCTGGTGGCTCCCAGCATGGGAGGCTGCCCGTGGATGCAGGGGTAAGCAGGGGTACCTGCAGTGCAGCAGGAGAGGCCCCACTCTCCTCCAGTGGGGTGTGCACCGTCTGACAGCCAGCAGCAGCTCCACCAGGCTCTGCACATCAGGCTGCTTCTTGCTGCTCCAGAGTGTGTACAGGAACCTCTGTACCTGCCTCTCCTTTGCTTTCTTCTCCTGTGAGACACAAAGAGCTGACATGGATGTTGGGGAGGGATGGGCAAGTTTGGATGCAGAGGAGCCCCAGTTCTCCCATCCTGAGGCTCTCTGAGGCTTTCCTGACCTTCCTGCCAGCTTCTGTAAAGCTGTCCAGGCACCTCTGCTGGGCCCACCACCCACACTGCAGGTACCAGGACTCTGGCAACTTGCTCTCCTTCCCCACAGCACCCTGACTTGCTCCTGGAGAGGGAACTGACAACTGGGTGGGCCTTTTCAAAGGGGTCAGACAGACCTATCAGCAGGGGGTGGGGAAAGCCCCCAGGGCCTCTCCCACGAATCTCCTGTGTCCACTCAGTTCTGGATGTTGCAATCCAGACTCACTCCTGCATTTGTGGACTGCTAGCACTCTTTTCTTGCAGCCTGAAGTCCCACAGACCCTTCAGCCCTTACAGATCCCTACAGACCTACCCCCACCCCAGGAGGTGGGAGCCAGGACAGCCCCATGGACACACACGTGTTTCAGTTTGAGCTGGGTACATCTCCATCCCGAGACAAGCTTCTCTGTGTCACACTGGATGGTCAGAGTCTTCATGCAGAGACAGTCTCCTTCCAGGGGCCAGCACACCTCACCTGGGACCTGTGTGCAATTAGAAATTTGGCTTTCTGTTGATGGTCATTGTCTGTCATATCAGTCATGGTCGTCAGGGTGTGTGGTGGGGCTGGACCAGGAGCACTCCCAGCATCTCTCCATGTCAGTTCACCCCCACCTAACACCTGAGGGAGTTCCAGGAACACCAGCAGGTTCAGCAGCTCACCCAGGAACCCAGAGCTGCCTGTCACCTCTGCTCTGAGATGGAATATGCTCAGCCAGTGTCTGCACCTTGGCAGGGCAGAGCAGGATGCATGCATGCAGATGAAGGGCACCAGCTGAGTCCAGGCATGGGGGGCACACAGAACCTGTCTCCCATGACAAGCTGTGGGAACACCTGGACACAGGAAAGGCCCAGCTTTAGCTAAGCTGAATCTGCACCCAGGACTCAGGAGGCAGTGAAGAGTTTCAAGAGCTCTGCTAGTTCCAACTGCACTGAACAGATTCCCACTCTGCCATGGCACAGGTGGGCACAGGGCCTTACCTCCCCCTTCTCCTGCCATGGGAGAAGTGTCAGGATTGTGTGAACATCCTGTTCCCACACCAGGGTCCAGAAGTCCTCCATGGTCAGCTTGTCAGGGCCATGGACAGCCAGGTAGTCCCTGCTGGAGCTGCAGCCCTGGGTGGGGAATAAGAATGTTACTCTCCTGCTGGAGAGGGTGCTCTGTTGGCCCAGGTGGCTGCAGGAATGGTCAGGAAGAGAAGAGAGCTCAGCAGGTCAGGAGGCAAGGAGAGAAAAGAAAGGGAGGCAAGTGAGAGCAGCCCAAACTGGGCAGGCAAGGGAAGTGATGTCCTCAGTCCCTGCAGGACCACAGTGGCAGAGGAGCAGTGCAGGACCCAGGGCACAGGAGCACAGCCAGGAGGGGGGACCCAGGCACAGGGTGGGCACTGCTGCTGGGGGGAGACTCACCGGGACACGCCACACCTGCAGCAGCCCTGAGAAAGGGCCCTGCTCCAGCAGGGCAAACTTCACTCTGGAGCGATCATCTGCAAAGGAAGTGGGAGCTGGAGGGCTTCAAGGCAGTCTTGAGCTCCAACAGGCTTTACAGACTGACTGCCACACAAAGCCAATCCTTCCTTCAGCATTTCTTGGCAAAGGCACTCCCTTCTGCTCATCTCCAGCCTGTGGAAGTTGGCTCCCAAAGACAGGTCTCTGTCCCAGGATGCTGTAGTGCAGGTCACTGAGCCAATGGAGATCTGCCTCTCTCCAAAGATGGAGAGCCCATGGGGGCTCTGGGCCTCTGTTCCACTGTTTGACCATCTTCATGGAAATTCACTACTCCTTCTACTGAGTTCTATTACCCTCCCAAATCATCCCCCTTGTCTCTTGTCCCTCCATGGCACACCTCTGAGAAGACTCCATGTCTTCCCTGTGCTTTCCCACGGGCAGCTGAAAACAGCAATAAGATCTCCCCTTTGCTCCAGGCTGAGCAAACCCAGCTGTCCCAGTCCCAGACACCATGTGCTCCATCCCAAACACCTCAGTAACCTTCTGGGGGAGTCGCCAAAGTCTCAAAGTACTTCCTTATGCTGTGGACTACTGGCCCTGGCTCCATGCAGGAGGAAAAGGAACAGGAAGGAAGAGGGTGCAAGGTGTCTCAGAACTTACATGGCAGGATGCTGGAGGAGGGCCGTGTCTGCTGGCTGCCTGAAGATGGTGATGCAGAGCTGGCTTCTTCCTTGACAGCTTCCAGGAGGGCCTGCCAGGGTGAGAGAGAGTGAAGGAGGCAGTGAGCAGGAAGGGTCATGAGCAGGAGGAGCCTCCTGAGGACACCTGGCCTTGGCAGAGAGGGGTCATGGCTGCACATGCAGAAGCCTGAGCAGGAGTGCCACGAGAGCAGCTCTGGAGTGGGCTGCCAGGGCTGTGCCCTGCTGCCAGGAGAGGGCTGCTGCTGTGCAGGAAGGCACCTGGGAAGGAGTGGGTGGTGGACAGACCCTGAGCAGTGCAGAATGCACGAGGGAGCTGTGTGCCTGGGCATGCAACGCTGAGGACAGGGGGCACTGCCAGAACACCCAGGAAACTGGGCCATGGGACCCACTCAGGAGGCACTTACAGGGTGTCCTCCAGCCCCAGCAGGTTCAGTCACTCCCCAGGTCCCCTCAGCACACACAGCCATGGCAGCACTCCCTGTACCTGCCCAGGACAGCTCTCACCTCATACTCCCTCAGGAAGCCCATGTGGGACTTGGCTGCCTTCTGGGCATAGTGCTGGGCAAAGCTCTTCAGTGGGATGGGGCAGGACCTGGGGAGAGAGCCAGGGCACAAGGGTGAGGCTGAGCTCATTCAGCAGCACCCAGGCTGTGTCTGTAGCACGTGGAAAGGGCTGTGAGCAAACCTTCACTCCTCAAATGCCAGGGGTGTCCCAGGCACCCAGCCCAGCTCTGGCCTGTGACAACCTGCCCTCCCCTGGACAGAGGCAAGTCTCAGGGGTGACACAGCCCAGGGCTCATTCCCAAGAGGCAGCAAGGACAGGACATCCTGTTCTGCATGAGGGAGGAGACAATCTGGCCACAAAGACAAGTGCACGACCTCCAGATGTAGCCCCAAGACAATGGAAGAGGTGGTCAAAGCCAGGCCCATCCTCTTGGCCTCCATTAGGAGGGATGTCCCAAGGTCACCCAGCTGCCAGGAGCCTCTCCAGTTTGTACAGATCTCCAGGGCACGCCTGCGGGCTGGGAAGCCAGAGGCTGAGGGAAATGCCTTCCCCAGCACAGCTCTGCACATCTCTGGCATTGGGGCACCCAGGAGACTGCACTTTGTTCTGTGCTGGGCTCCCTGTGCTGCAGGGAACAACCTGCCTGGTGCTGACCCCACTCACAGCACCAGGTGGGATGGCTGGCTGGGCTTCCCTGGCCTTCTGTCCTGGAGCCAAGGCTTGCCAGCAGGGGTTGTGGATCGGGCTGGGCAGATGGCAAACCATAGCAAGGCCTTACCTCTCTGTCCCTGATAAATCCAGGAGAGGCTCCTCCAAGATCTTGTCCAGAATGCAGCTGTGCAGGAAAATGTACTGGGACTGGAAGGCAAAGGCAGACAGCAACACAGACTGTCAGGCTGCAGAGACAGCACGAGAGGGTGGCTATGGTCTCTCTCCTGGAGGGCAATCCTGACACCTTGTTCCAACCCCAAAGACTGGAGACAGGAGACAGACTGTGGAGCATCACAGACCAACAACACAGTGTGAGTTAAGAATTGCCTGCAAAGGGCCTGATCCTGTTCCTCAGTGCTCCAGGGTGTTTCTGAGCCTCCTGGAGGTCTCTGAGACTCTGCATGTTGCTGTTGTGGGTCTAGCAGGGCATGAAGCAGCTGAAACCCCCCCCCAGCAATTTCCACTCCAGCTGAGCTGCTGCTTTCAGCAGCAGGATGACAGTGACAGGCTGAGGACCAGCCTGGGGCTGCTGGGGCTGGCTGGCCAGCTCATCCAACTGCAACTGTGCACTTCAATGGAATGAAGTGAGGGGCCAGGGGAAAGAGGGAGCAGAGATCTCACCAGGGTCTGAATCATCAGGTAGCGGTTCATGCGCAAGGAGTAAACCACACCGAAGATGTCCACCACCTTCTCCTGCTTCATCTGCTGCAGCAGCCGGTCCAGGGCAATGAAGGTGCCAGTGCGGCCCACACCAGCACTGAGAGCACACAGGGAGGGTTAAAAGGGTTAAAGACACGACAAGGCCTGACACCACAGCCCACGGGCTCCCTCCTGCTACGGGACGTGCTCCCAAACGCTCCCTGGGCACCACCCGAGCACACCCAGGCATTTTTCTTTATCAGAACTGAGCATTTAACAAGTTGATTTATTTTATGCTATTTGCATCACTTTGGGCTTCATTGATCTCAGCCTCTATGACCAAGTAAGACTCTTGGAGAGCTGCTGGATGGAAGTTCTAATGATTGGTTTGATGTGGAGATCAATTGACCATCCTGGGAAATTGATTTTTGTACCAGGCTTTGTATTAGACAGGTAAGAGGAACAAATTGTTTAGAACACTTGATATTTGCATGTCTGAAGGAAGAGGATTAATATATTATTAATATTTAATCTAACAATATCATTTACTTGTGCTTGTAACAATAATGTCCTAAGGTTCCACATCCTTTCAGGGGTTTATGGAATGCTAAGCAGGGTATGGGGCTGAAGAGCCATTCAGGCTGCCCTGGCTTGGTGCTGACCATCTCCCCGTGGGGCTGGGGACAGGCTGCCAGCACACCTGTACCCCTCAACACGTGAGCAGGAGGCTCCACAGAGCAGCTGAGTCTCCTGGGCACTGCTTTCCCTCAGTCTGTGCAGAGTAGGACCCTCACCCCCCTGCTCTCTCCCACCATCCCCTGTGGGGAGAGCCTCACCTGCAGTGCACGAGGGTCGGCCCTGCATCCTTGGTGCTCTGGATGTGCTCCTGGACCAGCTCCCTGAAGGTCATGATGGAAGTGGTGGACTCGGGGATGCCGTGGTCGGGCCAGGCTGTGTAGTGCAGGTGGGACACGAAGCGCTCTGCCCGCTGACCCTCCTGCACGGGGGTGGGTGATGGGTGTGCAGCCCCCAGAGGCAGCTCACACCCCACAGCCCTGGCACCGCCTGGGCACTTGAGGACACCTGGCTCAGCTGCAGGGAACAGCCAGCATCAGGTCTGTGTGGGGAGACAGGTTGAAAGGACAGTACAGAAGGCAATCTCTCCCGATGAATTACAGTGGAAACATCCGTGCCTGCCCAGTGAGTTTGGGTGTTAGAAAAGAGTGGGTTAGCTGGCCACCAGTTGTAGTTTGAGTTGGAGCTTGAGACTGAGAGTCTGCTGCAATTGGGAATGGAGTTGGGGATGCAGTCGAGGATGGAGTCTGCTGCAGTTGGGATGGAATGTGCTGGCTGTGCTGTGAGCAGGAAGGGACATGATAAGGTAAGAAGATGCTGTGTGAGGGACAGCCAGGGTAAGGTGGCCAGGTAAGGGACAGGTTGGGGTTGAGTCAGTTATGCAGAGAGGAGACAAAGAGTCAGAGCTGTGTGGAGTTGCCTATGAGGGAAGGAGTCAGAGCTGTTGGAAAGAAGTACACTGAAAGAAGACATGAAAAGTTTCTAATAAAGGACTGATGGTGATGCCAGTCCAGTCTGTCTCGACATAATAACTGCAACAGGTCTCACTGCCTGGTGGCTTCTGCTCCTCCATCTTCCCCCACAGCCCCTGCCATGCCACGTGGAGCTGGGAGGGAGGACATCTGCCTTTGACTGCCAGGGAACATGCCCTGGAAAGTGCGGGCTGTCCCAGAGCAGGGACATGGAAACCAGAGAGCAAGGGTGGAGAGCAGTGTGACACATGCTGGACACCCCCGTGTCACCCATCTGAAGGGGCAGACTGCTTCTCAGGGCTTGGATCTTCTCTGAGCCCCACAAATGGCAGGGCAAGGTGCCACCAGCACTGAGGAGAAATGCCAGTGCCCACCCCAAGCCCCTGCCAGGTCCCCAAATCCCCTGGGATCTGAACTCACGTGCCACAGCTTGAATTCCCGGATGGTCCATTCCTCAGAGCTGCTCTGCATCAGCAGGTGGACCTGCACCTGCCCATAGGACACTGGGGCAGATTCTGATGGCCAGTAATGATCACAGAGGACCTAGAGCAGGACAGCGTCCCAGAGAGGGACCAGGTGATCTTCTGGCTCCCAGACAGCATCTAGAGAGCAGCAGCTGTGAGGGGAGCCAGGACAGGTCTTGGGGAGCAGGCAGGGGTGCTTTCCCTTCCCTTTGCACAGCTCTCCCTCACAGCCCCTCCATTTGGATCTCAGCCTCTTCCAGAAAAAAAAGACCTGTGTGGGTCTCATTATCCCTGGAGACTGGAGGAACAGTCCATGCGAGGTGCCTCACCCAGACATGGCAATTTCAGGTTCTGTGGAAATATCTGAAGGTGATGGGCCTGGTTCTAGCTAAGCTCCTGCCCCACACTAAGACTGAGCTGCACAGATCAGCCTCTCTTGCCCAAACTGTCAGGGAAGCTGTGGGGACTGTGCTCATCTTGGAGCCATATCAGAGTAGGGGTTTTGTGGAGGACACAGACCCAGCTCTGGGCTCAGCTCACACCACCAGGGCTGGGCTGGGCTGGGCTGGGCTGGCACCTACCCTCCCATTCTCCATGCACACTGTCAGCATGATGATATTGCAGACGTTCTGCTCCCACACCAGCCTCCAGAAGTCCTCGATGGTTTTCTTTAGGGGCCCCTGGGTGGCAATGAACTCTTGCTGGGATGTGTAGCCCTGAGCAAGAGGCAGACAAGAGCAAGATGAGTTAGCAGGTTGCCAAGGCAGGTGGGTCCTGCTCTTGGACCAGTGCCTGGTCTGGTTTTGTGACAGAAGGAGAAATTTCTGCTGCCCTTAGCCCCCATGGGCACAGTTCCCAGGCAGCTGATCTCAGAAGCAGCTGATTTCACAGGAAGCATGAGCTACCCAGCATATGCTTTCTACATATTTGGAATAAAGTGACCCACACCATTTCCCTCTGAGCAGTTCCTCATTCAGTCTAACCAGAGAAAAACAGATCTGGATCATCCCTGTGCTTCCACTTTACTGCTGAGGGCAGGGTGGGCATGCAAGGTCTCGGGGTGTTTCTTTGCCCTTGGACACACACATGCCCTGCAGATCCACACAACAGCAATGCAGGCAGTGTGCCCTGCTGTTACCTGGGAACACCTCCCACATGGAGGATGAAGGCACAGCTCCAGGGTTGTTCAAATGCAGCTGCACAGACCAGAAGGAAAAAGAGCAGGCAGAGAGGGCAGTAAGCTGGGAGGTGATAGAAGAGGATAGAGAGTCCATGAGAAGGAAGCAGAGAGACTTGCCAGTCTTCCCACACTCACAGCTCTGCATCACAGCATTTGCCACTCACAGGCTCCAGCAACATCTGCTGAAGGGCAACCACACATCTCCACCTTCCCCACAGCTTCTTGCTGCCCTGTGCCAGCTGTGCCCTCACCAGCATCTCGTGCCCACCAGCCCTCACAGGAGGGGACAGTGCCTCAGCCCGGGCAGAGTTTCTGTGACGTGCCCTGCCCTGTATCTCGGTGGGGAAGGCAAGTGGGCACTCACAGGCATGAAGTTGGCATTGATGTAGTCTGAGTGTGGATCCTCCCCCAGCTGGCTCAGCTTGACCCGAGAGTGATCATCTGAAAGAGACCACACACAGGTGAGCAGCCCTTCACCAGGACATGGCACCTGGGCAACCCAGGGGGAGAAGCCCCAGCAGCTCCAGCAGGGAGGCTCTGTGCTCTGCCAGGCACCTTCCCCAGGGAGAGGTGAGCACTGCCTGCCAGCTGGGCTAGCAGGGGACTGCAGAACAGAACTGGGGCCATGAGGCCCATCAGTGACACTCATGGACCCCCTCTGGTCTCCATTTGGGACCCATCCTGAGCTGGGCTCACCCAGCAGCCCACTGCAGGACTGGAGAGGATGGTGGCTCAGCCCTGGCTCAACCATTAAGCCTTGAGTCTCCAGCAGGAAAATGGAAACTGAGACCCATTTCAAGAGTCCTCCTGCTCCCAGGAAAGGAGCCAGGCACTGACCCTGGCAGCAATGGTGAGCCTGTCCTTAAACACTGCCCTGTGAGCTCCACCCTGGATGCTGGGGGAGAAGGGAGGAGGCAAGACTTACAGGGCAACACATGGGGATATCTGTTCTTGGAGACATTTGCTGGGAGCTCAGCCTCCACCTTTGACTGCTCCTTCCCAACCTCCTTCAGCTCCTGTAGGACAGGGGAAAAGATAAGCACAGACATTCCTCTGAGAGCTCCTGGTCAGCTCAGCCCCCTGCTCATGTCTGGAGGGTAAAGAGCATTACCCTCACACAGAGAACTGCTCCACTCCTCCCTCACGGTGCACTCTGAGCCATGGTGGCTTTTCCCACTGCCTTTTCCAACAGCACTGCTCATATTTAAAAGAAAAGCCCAAGGACAAACACTGGGGGGAAAAGCCTTGGAAATCTACTACAAAGCTCAGAGGATTTTCTGCTGAGCAAACAGAAATATCTTGTGCTGTATCTGCTTCTACCCGTCCTCACTCATGAAGCCAGAAAAAGTTGATTTGAGGAGGGTTTGAAATTGCTGATGGAAATTTGAAATGCTACAGCAGAACAGTCCAGAGGCTGCAGATGTTGTGGGATGCAGGGAAGGCATCCTGAGGTGAAGCTCAGAGCCTGACCCTGGAGTGCTCCTTGAGCTTCCCTCTGGCTGCAGGCTCTTTTCTAACACTCTCAGGGTGGCTCTCACTGCCACTCCTCTCATCTTCTCCTCCAGCCAGGGTTGGGACACTCTGCTCTGTGCTAGTTCACCTCACATATGTGTTTTCACTAGAACTTGAACAAAACAGGTTTTGAGCAAAGGAACTGCCCATCACTTGGTCCATCTAATCTTTGGCCTCCAAGGCTGCTTCACAGGGTGGCTGGATTGCTAGAGAAGGGTGACCACCCCTGGAGAGGAGCACACCCAACAGCAGGAGCCCCACGTGGAGAAACCAAATGTCATTTCTAGGAGGGGTCTCATCTCACCTCAAACTCCTGGAAAAAAGCGTGGTTAGCACTCGCTGTCTTCATCTCATAGTACTGCTTGAAGTTGTGCAGGGGAACGGGCCTGTGGACGTTTCTGCAGGAAATGAAGTCCAGAGGAAAACCTGCCTTAGTTACTGGGAGGCCTGGCCAGCCAGTCAGGTGCCACTGAGACAGCCCAGCCGGGAGACCTGCGGTACCTGGAGGCACACAGGGATGGTTTACAGCCCACCTCACTACCAGTTTAAATCTGGGAGGGATTTCAGGCTGGTGAGAATATTCTCCTGCTGCAGAAACTCACAGAGGAGGTGTAGACAATGCATTGACTTATAATGGAGCTGGGCAATAAATCCTGAACTTGGGAAAGACTGATTTATAAAGCAACTGGAGAGAGGAGACACTTGGATTTTTCCTGAGTCAAACCATGCAAAGGAAGTAGGTAAAGGAAAGTAGGAGCTGCAGTGGGGCCATAGAGAGGGCAAACTCCAGCACTCACCTCAAGCTGTAGGTCACCATTTCCTGGGGCAGGCTGCTCTTCTTGGTTCTAGAATCAAAGCACAGGAGCTGTTACTTTTGTCTGCAGTGCAGAGATCGATGCCATGAGGTATTGTGCACCACTGGCAGGCACACTGCCTTGCACACCTGTAGGGTTTTGTGATTTCACTGCACATGGGCAGCTCCTCTCTCCCCTGTGCCTTTGGCTCCTGAGCTTGCCAGGCACAATTCCACTAGCCCACATGCTTTGTCTTTTTTTACACCCTCTCCCTGCTCTCCTCCAGGCTTGGCACTGAAGGTTGGGTATATCAGCCTGCACTCAACAGGCTCATGCTCACCTCTTTGCTTTGAGCTGTTTCCAGTAAACCAAAGCAAAAACAGATGCAAATGTCAGAAGAAATCCCACAATGATTCCAGCGATTATTGGCATTGAGAGTGGAGCTGTGTCTGCACTGGATCCAGCAGCTGGAAATAGAAGGAAAGAGTATAAAGAGAACAATCAATAAAAAAGGTTTCTTATGGTGAGGGTGGTGAGGCCCTGCCACAGGTTGCCCAGAGAAGCTGTGGCTGTTTCTGGACCCCTGGGAGTGTCCAAGGGCTGGATGGGGCTCGGAGCAACCTGGGATAGTGAAAGGTGTTGTGCCCACGGCAGAGAGTGGAACTATATGAGCTTTAAGGTCCCTTCCAACCCAAACCATTTTATAATTCTATGACATATGGGTACATTTCTTATATTTATTATATTTACTACAGCCTATGAGCTCCCTCTGGCTGTTGATTACCTCTAACCTACACAGCCAGGTAGGGAAGATGCTATTCTCCAGCTTACCTGAGAACATGGTGAATGTCACAGCAGGGGCTACTGGGTCATATTTGGTGAAGGCAGCAATGCTGAACCTAAAGGCAAAGCAGAGTCCTGTGTCAGGGACAGCCTGAACTGAGCACAGCACCCAGAACCCAGCACTCAGCAGGCAGGACCCAGGGGAACAGGACCACTGCCTGGAAAAAGCTGGTTTTCTGTTATGGGCTTAGGGTATGTGTGGAAATGGTCTTTGCTCCCTTTTCTGCCTCTCTAGTTTGTTCCACTTAGGAAAGCATGAGAAATTGTTCAGAAAACACAAATGGAAAGCAGCTCTCCTCCAGAGGGTTATCTGCAGAGAAAGGTAGTGTCTGGTCTCTTATAGGACACAAAAAACTAAAACCACATAGCTCATGTCAGCTGGTTAATAGAGTTGCCAGGAAAGAGCTGAGGCCTGTTTGACACGAGAACATTTCATCTGGAAGGGCTGAGCCTGACCCAGACCCTCCCTTGCACACACACACACACACACACACAGGGGGCTGGTGCATCCCCTTCCCTGGGGAGATCTGCCCCTCATCCCCCTCCTGGCAGCAGGCACACCAATGCCCACAGCTCTGCAGAGCTCACTTCCTTCTGAGCAGGTGACTTGGAAGGGCCCCTTCTTGTGCCCTAAATGCAAGCCAAAGCTTTTAAAGGTAGCACTGGATTTTAGCAGCCAAGAGTTTGTTGACCGTGTGTGGGTCCCTTCTGGCAGCAGGCAGGGCACAGACCTCCTTTGAAAAGTGAGCCTGCAGATGCCATGGCATGAAAGATGAGTGCTTGTGGATAAATAACTCACTGAAAGACAGGAAACAAGAACAGAAATTCTGAGTGGGAATGAGCTGTCAGCTTTTCACCACCCTAATAATCATTAACTCAGCAGCACAGGCTCCTGTCGATATTTAGGTTGCATATTTAGGCTGAGTGTTCCATGTACTGAGGATTCTTAGGCTAGATATTTAAGATATTTAGGTCAGATATTTAGGATTTTTAGGTCAAGTACCGTTTGTACTGAGAACATTTAGGTTGTTTAGGGCAGCCAAACTGAAAGAAAGCTGTGGTGTAAAGGTACCTTCTAGTCCTGAGTAACTGGCCAGCTCAGTACATGGTATTGACTCATGTTACTGAATCATGGCAGGTGCACTAATGACAGGGCTGATGTCCCTGAATTAGCTGCTCCCCTGTGGGGAAAACTCCAAGTGGGTGGGCCAGGTACAGAGCCTTGGCTCATCAGTGCTTGGGTGTGGAGGCTGTCCTGGGGTGGTTTTGCTGCTTTTGAAGCCCCCTCGAGGCTGACAGACCTTGGTCTGAGGCCACTGCCCTGCTGTTCTCTCCCCACCCCACTGACCATTCTATCCCTCCAGAGCTGAGGGGTGAACCAGCAAGTCCTGCCCTGCCACACCTGAGGTGTGAGCAATTCAGAACAGACAGATTTGATGGGTGATGTCTCCAAGCTTCTGAAACCTTCTGGGATCCCCATGCCAACCTGGGATGGACATGAGATGGACAGGGGTGGGAGTGCACTGTCAGCCATTCTCCTGCCAGGCAGGATAACACAGCACACCAGAACTGCTCTCTGCTCTTGATGACCTCACTCTGGCTGGAATTTCCAAGGCAATGGCACTCTGGAAACTCCCTTTTCTTTTTTTTTTCTCCTGGAAAAAACAGCCATATCCCACCCTCTGGGTATTATCACAAATCTGGGCCAGTGCTGCCCTAAGCAGCAGCTTAAGAGTCCCTGTTTGGCACAGGTGTGAAAATAAAACAACTCAGTAAGAATCTGCACAGAGGGAGGGAGGGAGGGAGGGAGGGAGGAAGGAAGGAAGGAAGGAAGGAAGGAAGGAAGGAAGGAAGGAAGGAAGGAAGGAAGGAAGGAAGGAAGGAAGGAAGGAAGGAAGGAAGGAAGTGTCTGTCCAACCCCAACACCCACTCACCACAAAACTTATGGGCAGATTTAATTCTCCCTTTATTCCCAGTGGAAAGGGAAGCTCTCTTACACACTCTCCCATGGACTTTCATTCTCTTTTCCTAATGTTCTCAATGGCTTTATCACCATCAACCATCCTTGCTGCAAGTTTCTTTAAAGTGGAATGGGATAACCTTCCAGACTCTGGGGGATCAGAGAAATGCCTGTGGATGAAACTGTGAGCTGCTAAATTAACAGGACTAAATTAACACCATTCTTTGCTAACAGTGGAAAACCAGTTTTTCCATCAGCAGTTTTTAAGGTACCCTACAAGAAAATATGTACCTCCATGTCCCTGGACTCTACTTACTGTCAAATAAGACTCTGAACTTATGACTATTGGGATCCATGTGTGTGTCTCATGGGGAGCTTGGACCTCAGCCTGAGTGTTTGCTACCACTCGAACTGTGTCCAAATCAGTTTCATTTTTGCACCGTCTGCACACTGAGGTTCTGAGTCACACATGGAGGTCCTACAAATAACAGCATCTGTTTTAGTTCCTGGCCTGGGGCTGGACATCTGCTCAGCTCCTGAGACAACACACAGCCCTTGGCAGCCTCAGCTTTCCCCCTCCCTGCCCACTATGCTGCCTAATATTCCCTGCATGCCAGTCCCTGCCTTCCTCAAATGCTGCTTGGTGGAGAACCCTTGGTGTCCACTGCTGGGGATTTGGGGATGTGAGGATGAGGTGACATCCAGGGAGCTGGTAGCATTCTTGCAGGGCCACTGTCCTATGTTACAGTGTAAAGATGTGCCCAAAGGTATGTATTCTATCACCATCTTCATGAACTGTTGAAACCAGGAGGGGCAGTGTTTTCCTTGCCTCCTTCCCCCGGACTATCTCCTGTTAATGGGCCCACCATGACTCATAGGTAACTCCCTCGGAGCCATTTCTGTGTCATGGGCAATCAAGAACTCACTCCCTGTCTCATAGAATGACATCAGCCATTGTGAGATGCTCCACCCAGGGGGGAGGAACCAAGCATCCTCACCTGGATATGATCTGGGCTTTGGGACAGAACAAGCAGCTCTTACCCACTGGTTTCCAGAGCACAGGAGCTACCAGACCTTCCTACAGGATCACTACTTCAACAAGATCACTTCATCTGGACCGCTACCACCACCCTAACTAGCAGAGTGTCAGGTTGTATTCTGACTCTGTCAGTGCTTTTCTTTTGTACTACTGCATGTATTTTTATCTTTTTTCCCATTAAATTGTACTTCTGACTTGGAGTCTCTCACTGGTTTTGCTTTCAAACCAGTACAGCCACATACAGTCCTTTTTCTGCTCCAGCCCCTTCCCCTCAGGAGGGATACCAGCATCTCTCACCTGTACTGTTCATTGGCTTTCAGCTTCCCATTGCAGGTTGCCCTGGACTGGCCACACTCCTCTGTTCCCACTGGCACCCGCCAGGTTTCGGGGGAGCTCCTCTGATGGAAGGGGTTGGGTATGAGCACTGCCAGGTAGGAGTCCTCTGTCCCATAGTAGTGGTCGTACCATGTGCTAGACATGATCTCCTGGGTGGGCCTCAGCACTGCAGGGGAATGTGCAAGGTGACAGTGATAGTCCCAAAGTGACATCCAGGGGCCCTGCTGCCCTCTGGGGAGCCTGGGCACAAAGGGCACCACAGCCTGGGACATGCAGGGACACTTACATGACTCATTGGTGGTGGCAATGACACCATAGTACTGGATCTGGCCGTTCTCCTCACTGAACAGCTCGGGTGAAATGACCACCGTGGAACTGGCCTCCACTGGGAACACGTCTGCACGCAGGGGAGGGGGCAGGGCTGCAAGAGGAACCAGCAAGCACAGCCTCACAGCGTGTCCCTGCTCCTAAAGCCCCCTTTGCTCAGCCTGCCACTGCTCCCAGCAGCACCAACCCACAGCAGGCAGTGCAGCCACGTGGGGCTCACAGGCACCTCAGAGTCCCCAGCTCCAACCAGCACCACTGGGTGTTTTGTCTGGGGTCTGTGGCAGGGCTGTGGTGTTGGGAAGGATGAATTAGGGAAACCTTATAAATACAAGTGCTTAGCAAAATACTTTGAGAATATGGAAAATAGAAGCGAAATAGAAATGACAGCAATTTTCGACTGTGTAGCTGAAAGCAACTGAATGCCTGAAGGCCCCTTTGTTTAGATAAAGTTAGATGCGCAAATACCAAGAAGCAAACAGACATCCTCCCTAGGCATGGCAGGAAGGGTCCCAGATAAAATGTAGAGATAAGAAAAGCAGTAAAACTTGGTAATATAGTGATTCCTAGAGGTTGCATGCAAATGTTAGAGAATTTGTATCTTGTATTAGATTGCTTAGTGGAAATTAGAATATTCAACATAGAAGAAGATTTAATGTATTGTAAATGGGAAAATCTCTCTCTTATGCTCTTACTCTCTTTGTTCTTACTTTCTTAAGCTCTCTTCTTTTACTCTCACTCTATCCCTTTTTCCACCCTGCTCTGAGCTGTGGCTGCAGTTCCTGGCAGGGCCTTATATAAACCCACACCCTACGAAATAAACTGCAAACTTTAAGACCAGAATAAAGAAAGCGCCTGAGTTTGTCCCGACCGTCCCAAGGCAGAGATTCCTACACTGTGGGATAGGAGGGGACTCACGCTCCACTGCTGTGCTGCAGAGCACAGTCACAGCCTGGCTCCTCAGTGTGTTCATGCCCACAGTGCTCACGACGATTTGGTAGGAAGAGTTTGGCTCCAGCCCCTCCAGACTGGCCTCGCTTGAAGGGATGCTCATGGTATGCCTGAAGGTGGAGGGTCCTTCAGAAAGCCTCTCTGTCAGCACCTCATAAGCCTCCACATCTCCAGGAGAGCTCGTCCAGTTCAGGTACAGGCTCCTTGACTCTGGTAGGCACTGCACATCCTTCACTGGATTTGGCTCTGCAAAGGAGATAAGGCAGATCAGAGAAACCCCAACTTCTCACTGCATCAGAGAAATCCCAACCTCTGCCCTGTCAGCCCCTGCTCCTGAGGCCAGTGAGATGAGCAGAGCCAGGTACTTGCCAGCTGGGAGTCTGCTGTGCCATGGGCCACAGGACAATGTGAATGGGCAGGGCCTGAGCTCAGGTCTTACAGAAGACATCGAGGAGTGGAGATCGGCAAAGCCTGCTCTGCTTCCCAGGTAGCCAGGAGATCTCTGGTGGGGCTAGCTTAGGGAGCCAATGGCTACCAGAGGGTCACCTTGCTGGGTTTTCCTATCTCCCACAAGACTTCCCATGCCTCTGTTGACACTCAAGGGTCGATCCAGAGTTGAGGCCACCCAGGTGTTTGTCCCCACTCCAGCCTGCCCTGCTCCCTCCTCATGACAGTGTGTACCCACCCATGGGCACTGCCAAGGGCTTGGTGCTGCTCCAGTAGGGCCCAGCCACGCAGCTCAAGGACACAGAGTAGTTCCTGCCTGGGATCAGCCCCTGGAGGAGGTGCTGGACTTGTCCCCTGCCCAGGGAGTGCCTCCAGGGCAGTGAGCTGTTCCGGGGGTCCCGCAGCCACAGCTGGCAGTCGTCCTGCTGTCCAGAGACACTGGCCCAGGAGATGAGCATCGTGTTGTTCCCTTCAGCCACCGCCGAGAGATTCTGGGGAACTGAGGGGGCTACAACAAAAACCACACCGGGAAGAGTTACTGGTATGCATGTGCTGTCTTCTTTTCTAGAGACACAAGGAGGAGATGGGTGACACAAGGAGATTGCACATGTTCAGTGATAACATTCCTGCAGCTGCTGTTTGCCAGAAATGACCTTTAAATGGCAGCTGAAGGACATACAGAGTGAGGAGTGTGAGGAGATGGATTCTTCTTCCTGCTAATTAGGAAGTTTCATTAGAGACCTGCCCGAAGGGCTCTGCACATGATTCCCTGCACCCTGCCAGGGGATGGCTGAGCGTGGGAGCAGGGACCGTTGGATTCCCCAGGCAAAGTGCAGGGACTGTGGGGACAAGCACATGAAAAGGCTTATTGTGCTTATCTGCATTTCCACATTCCATAAAAAGAAAAAAAAAAAAAAAACAAACATCCTCCCCTTATACTCCATGCCAGCAATTCTCTGAGTGCCTGGAAAAAAGGCAGTAGGAATGGTGGGATGTCCCCCAGGCTGTGGGTGTCATCTACCAGGGCAGCACTACTGCCATGGGATCCCCAGCTCTTGTTCAGTCACCCCTGGAGGAGCCAGACTTCAACCAGTGGGGCCATGGGCCAGAGGCTGCCTCCTGAACAGCATTTGTGGCTGCCAGGCCCTCCCACAGGCAGCAGGACTGCCCTGCCCGACTCTCCCATCCACCAGGGCTTGCCCAGCCCATGATCCTATTGCTACAATGGTACATCCCATCCCATCCCTGGAAATACTCAAGGTCAGGTTAGACAGGGCTCTGAGCAACCTGATCTAGATGAAGATGTCCCTGCCACTAGCAAGGGGGTTGCACCAGATGGCCTTTAAAAGGTCCCTTCCAACCCAAACCATTCTCTGACCCTACAGCTCCCACACAGAGGTGCTGGCTGAGTCTCTGCCCCTTCCCACTGCAGGTGCTGAGCCCACCCAGATGGGAAGGCTGAGCCTCGTTCAAGGTGCAGAATTTCCAGCTCTGACACTTACTTGTCCAGTCACTGATGTTCCCTGCAGAGGCTGCATAGGGCCCTGCCATGGCCACCACTTCCAGCAGGTATTTTTGTCCTGGAGCCAGGCCAGAAAAGGTAAATTTGCTGGTGCCTTTCCCAACAGAGACATTGGCTGCCACAATGCCTGACCCCGAGTGATACAGGAGGAGCCTGTAACTGTCTTGTCCTTGGGGTTCAGCTCTCCAGGATGCACTCAGTCTGTTGGGGTACCCCTGGTTCGTCATGTACACGTTACGGGGTGCCAAGGGGTCTGCCAAGACAAGACAGGAGACACGTCAGCCAAGGGCCCAAGGACTGCCTGGGTCTCTTGGTGCCATCAGAAGGGATGCACCACACTTAGCCTCGACTGTGTGGCTCCACCCACCAGCCCAGAGGCAGCTCAAAGCTTCTGCGAACTTCTGTGTGCTTGTCCAAGCAGGGACAGCCCTGTCCCAGATGAAGTGAGACACCTGGGGAGGGGTGAGGAGGGAACACAAAGCCAGCTTGAGGACAGGGAAAGGTGAACACCCTGCCTGCTGCTCCCCCCTCCGTGGCTCTGGAGCTCCAGCTGCCCTCACCCAGGCTGGTGGAGCACATGATGAGAGTGGGCAGAGCCCTGCTCAGTGTCATGGCAGGGCTTGGGGTCTGCTATGAAGGTCAGCAGGGCCATGTTCTTGGCCATGAGCTTTGGTGACTGCCCAGCAAGACACACATCCCCTAGAAAAGGTACTCACATGTCCAGTTGCTGACATTCCCTGCAGGTGCCCTGCAGGACCCAGCCACAGATGCCACCTCCAGCAGGTATTTGCTTCCTGGGGCCAGCCCCGTGAAGGTGAAGTTGTGGGTGTCTCTCCCAAGCGAGGCTGTAGCTGCCACAGTGCCCAGTGGTGCATGGTACAGGGTCAGTGTGTATCCATCCCTGTCCCCAGCCGTGGCTCCCCAAGCCATGCTCAGCCTGTCGGGGTGTCCTGTGCTCAGCAAGTGCACAGAGGCCGGGGGTAGCGGGCCTGGGGAACCAGCACACCTCGTGTTAGGGACAGGACACCAAGCAGAAGGAAACAGACACCCCATGGTGTCATCGTGCAGCAGGACAGGTGCTCCCTGAGGGAGGATCCCCTCTGGAAAATGCCTCCTCATCCTCACTTTTTGCTTTTCCGCTCCCATCTCACCTCACCCTTAATGATGCTCACCCTTACTGGTCTCTCCCATGCCAAGCCCTCCTCATCCAGGTCACGCTGGTTCCCACAGCCCAGTGGGAACACCTACACCCCTGCCACGAGCAGAGGTGTGCTCCCACACCATGCAGGCACCCAGACAGCACTGGCACAGCCTCTGTTCTCTGACCAGCCCTAGAATCTTTCTGGGTGGGGCCAGGTGCTGGATTAGCCCATGTCCAGAGCAAAGACCTGCTCTCCTGGGAGGACTGTGGAGTGGCTTCTTGTACTACACTGATTAATTTCATGAACCTTTATGGTAAGGTGGTTTCTACCTGTGGGAAGAGACTCAGCCTCCTGTACACAGGTACAGCACAGGTACAGTACACTTCTGTGTACAGGGAGATGGGTCAGCACAGGCACATCTGGGCAGCCCTGTGTCATCAGCATGTCCTTGTTCAAGCCTACGGCTGAACATGGCAGTGTCATGCAGCCAGCAGTGTGCCCCTGCAGTAAGTGCTGTGTGTCACACCTGTGCAGAGGTGTGTGCACATCTCCAAAGCCACCAGGTGCCCTGTGAACCTCCCAGCTCTCCTCAGGAGAGCCCAGTGGTGTGACATTTCCCACCCCTCTTCAGAGAACACTGCTTCAGGTACTCACATGTCCAGCCACTGATTTTGGGTGCTGCTGCCTGGTACTGTCCAGCTGTGGCAGTGGCTTCCAGGGAGTACTCGTGTCCTGGGGCCAGCCCCGTGAAGGTGAAGTTGTGGGTGTCTCTCCCAAGCGAGGCTGTAGCTGCCACAGTGCCCAGTGGTGCATGGTACAGAGTCAGTGTGTATCCATCCCTGTCCCCAGCCGTGGTCCCCCAGGCCACGCTCAGCCTGTCGGGGTGTCCTGTGCTCAGCCAGCGCAGGGCGGCCGGGGGCAGCGGGCCTGGGGAGGAAACACAAGTCACTGCCAGGAGCCACAGCTGGACACAGGACACACTCCACATCTGTGCCGAGCCTGTGAGCAGGAGCTGGGTCAGCAGCAGGGTCCCACAGCCTGGCTGTGACTCTGCTGCCTCCCTGGCTGTGGAGGGAGCACAGACCCTAGTGAGGCCTCCTTGGAGAGCTATCCCCTAGATAAGAATTGCATGGTGACCGGGCGAAGAAACCTTTCCCTGCTTTCAAGCCCCCCGCTTTATCTCCTTGTGAAACTATTGGTCATATTTCCAAAACCCTAAACTATTGGTCCATAAGCCAAGACACACTGACCCTATAAAAAACTCCGCTTTTACCCAGTTCAGTGGACTGCTGCTCTCCCTGGACTCCCCTTCACAGAAGAATAAAGAACTCTGTGGAACTTCTACACAGACAGGCTCGGTCTCATCTCTCTGCCCGGCCGGAGGTACCTTCAGCAAGCCAAGCTGAAATCGCTCTGAGCTGAAATCACTGTAAGAGCTGATTGCCTGAACCCCAGGCCTCGCTTGCATATTGGCACCTTGTGGCTGAAGCCTGCCTGAGACACCAGGAAAGGCTGTTCCTTGTGGGATTTCCTATCCGGGAACATCGGTGGCAGCCAGGGCTGATCGACCCCAGACAGCTACACCTGTCTGATGTCTGAGACTGTAGATGGCTACTAGGATCAGGCACAGACCCCTCATGCTGCATCCAGCAGAGAATAAGCACTGGGTACTTGCACTTGTGGCAGAGGTAAGCAGGAGAGCTGCACCAGTGTGCTCTCTGACTGAACTGGGAAGGGGAGATCTGGTGAAGAACACTTGGCTGCAAGGACAGCATCACACTCACGTGTGCAGTGGGTGAAGTTGGAGGTGCTGGCGTGGAAGGGCCCAGCTGTGGCACTCACTGCCACGCTGTAGTGGGTGCCAGGGCTCAGGCTCCTCAGGGTGTGACTCCTGGCATCACCACCCAGCACCGTGTGCCCGACAGGAGTGCCAGACGCTGCATCATGGACATCCACCACAAAGCCTTCTGCCCCTCCACCCACCACGGCCCAGGACACCACCAGCACTGAGGCTGAGCGGCTGCCCAGGGTGAGGTTGACAGGGGCCAAGGGATCTGGAAAGCAACAGGGAGACAGTTAGCCCTCCTGGTCAGTGCTGAGAGCTGGCTGCTGTGCCCAGGGTTCCTCCAGGTGGGCAGGCTGGACAGAGATCCTCTGGAGAGAAGCCTGGGCACGAAGGGCCAGGCATGACTTTGAGTGTGTCATGCCTGGGGTCCGCAGCTGGATGTGGCAGGGGTGGATAGGGGGATTGGCTCTGTGTCAAGGATGGAGTGAGGGCAGTGAGCAGAAAGGTGGGATCATCACATAGAAGCTGTGGGCATGGCTGGGATGGGGAAGGTAGTGGTGAGTGCTGTGGAAGGCTCAGGCTCACAGTGGAGCACTGTGCCCAACCCAACCAATCAGACTCACATGTCCATTGGGTGATGTTGATGGAAGAGGCTGCTAATGAGCCTTTCACAGCAGTGACCTGCACAGCAAACTTGCTGCCTGCTTCCAGGTGAGTCCAGGTCATGTTCAGGGCATCTGGACTCAAGGTCTGGACCTGAATCCTGCTCTGGGAGCTGAGGCGATACAGAGTAACACGGTAGTGGTCCCTCCTGCCAGGGGGCTTGTTCCAGGATGTGTAAAGCTCTGAGGAGCTGCCTGGGTTGGTAAGGCTCACGTTTGTTGGTGCAGCAGGAACTGCGAGAGAAAAAAGACACACGAGTCAGAGAGGGAAAGATCAACTTCTGAACATGAAGCCACCTTTGTACAAAGAGGCTGTGAGAGGCAGGATGTGACCACAGGCCAGATTCACCAGGAACCAGGCCAGGCTCCTCTCCTCTCCTCTCCTCTCCTCTCCTCTCCTCTCCTCTCCTCTCCTCTCCTCTCCTCTCCTCTCCTCTCCTCTCCTCTCCTCTCCTCTCCTCTCCTCTCCAGGTGCCAACATTGATCCTTTGCCCGGGGGTGGCACAGATGCTGACCTGTGCAGCCGGTGACATTCTCGGGCAGGGAGCGGTAGGGCCCAGCCACGGCCCAGATCCTGACAAGGTAGCACGTTCCTGCTTCCAGCTGTGCCACAGTGACATTGGTGCTGTCCTTCCCTGCTTCCAGGTTCCTTGGTGGTGCAGAAGAGCCCTCCTGGAGCACGCTGAGCAGGTATCCATCCCTGTGCCCAGGAGCAGTGTCCCAGTGCACAGCCAGAGCCCAGGCCATGCCGACGGGGCTGGCAGACAGGGAACGAGGAGGCAGTGGGACTGCGGGAGAGAAACAGCGTCACTGGGGACAAACCTGGGTGCTCAGAGCTGACTCTAGCTTGGGAATGGAGCTGGGAGCTGAGGACTGTGGGCATCCACACAGTGTCTAAGGCTGTGGGAGCAGGGGAGCTGTGTTCTACCGGTGTAGCCGATGGCAGTCTGGGACGAGATGCGATGAGGCCCAGCCTGGGAAATGATCTCCACACGGTACCGGGAGCCTGGCACCAGCCCCTCCAGGTCGAGCTGGGTGACTCCACGGGGGACAGACACATTCCTGATGATGGACAGGGACTCAGCCACTGAGAGCTGTACCAGGTGATCTCTGCCACCTCCGGACTCCACCCAGCTCACGTGCAGCTCCTGGGGTTTCCGGCCAGGCTGCACACTCACGTTAGCCAGGGACAGTGGATCTGGAGGAAAGCAGAGCATGGAGACCCATGAGGTGGTGGAGGAGCCACCTGGAGAAGCCAGGGCACAGCCTGCACCTCTGCACAGGGCTGCAAGAGAAGTGAGGGCACCTGACCACCGGATGTGCTGTTCTCCTGGGGGACATGCAAGCTGCCTGTGCATGTCCATAGGGTGCTGCTGGCAGGCAGGTGCTGAGAGCACTCAGCTCCCTGTGGGCTGCTCCACTCCACAGATAGGGAGCAGCAAGCCCATACAGGTCTCTGTGCTTCCTCTATCACATTCCTCTCCCACCAGTCTCTGGCTGGCCCAGAGATGACCAGTGGTCCAGGCAGAAGGTTCAACTTGACTGGGGAAAAGCTGGGGAAAGGCCCAGTACACAGCACCTAACCTATGGCATGTGCTCTGTCTTCTATGACAGGGCTCATACAGGTCTCACCAGAGCCCTCCCTCCACCCAGACAAGTTTGTGTCACTGCTAGTCTTGCAGGCAGTGCCAGGGTGTCCCATCCCTGCAAGAGACTCGGAATACTTCTGACTCACATGTCCACTCAGTGGCAAAGTGTGATGAGGATCTGTATGGGCCAGCGAGGACAGTCACCTTCAGGAAGTACTGAGTGCCAGGGGACAGCCCCAGGAACGTGAAGTTGTGGGTGTTTGGCCCCACTGAGATGTTCCTTTGTGCTGCATGGCTCTTGCTGTAGAGCTGGAGGTGGAACTGGTCCACATCACCAGCAGCCTTTTCCCAGAAGGCCGAGAGCCCCATTGGGCGCCGGGTGTTGGTCAGCGTCACACCAGCTGGAGCCAGGGGGTCTGAGAGAGAAGAGACAGCCAGGCAGTGAGAGGAGGCAGGGTGTGCTGTGGGGGCTGTACAGGCAGTGAGAGGAGGCAGGGTGTGCTGTGGGGGCTGCACACACTTGTCCTGGGCACCCTCCACTGTCTGTGCCTGCTGGGGTTAGGTCAGGAGTCAGCACACCAAACCCAGAGCAGCCAGAGCTCCTGCTGCACAGCAGACACGGGAGCAGGTCCCCACCTTCCCCGGATGACATTTGGCAATGCTTTCTGTCCAGTGATGGGCTCCTCCTGCACTGTGACCCTTTTACTTCCAACATGGCTGAATGTGGCTCCAGTTGAGTGCCCATTCTGTCTATACACCCCTGACTATGATTCTCCTCCTCCCTACACAGGGGCCACTCTCACGCCATGAGGGTTCTGCTCTCGTGGGCAGGTGGTGGCTGTGACCTGCAGTAGGGTGAGGTGGGACTGTCACACTCACACGTCCAGTCGGTGGCTGATTGCACAGGGGATCTGTAAGGCCCAGCCATAGCAGCCATCTCCAGTGTGTACTGTCGCCCAGGGACCAGGTTCTCCAAGGTGACATTTGTGCAGTCACTCCCCACAGTCACATTCCTGACCTGCTCCTGTGACTTGGTTTCTCGGAGGGTCCCTGTGTAGCCAGTGCTGCCAGAGGAAACTGCTCTCCAGGAGGCTTGCAGAGAGGTGCTGTGGCCCCCATTGCTGAGGGTCAGCTGCTCTGGGGGCAAAGGGTCTAGAAAAGGAAAGGTCTAGAATCACCTGGCAGAAGTGCAACTCCAAATGTGCTGAGACAGGAGTCCCTTCCCTGGGAAAACCTGCATCCAGGTGTGACACCCACACACCAGTCCATCAGGGACTGGGCCAGCACAGCTCAATCTGGCACAAAGAGAAAACTGTTCTGGTGCTGGAGGAGGTGCTGGATGGTGGAGGGGGTGGCTCAAGGCAGTGGCAGCCTGAGCAGTGCCACAGGAGGGTGGGACAAGGAGGAGAAGGGCACTGGGCTCAGCTGCCCCTTGTGCCTGGTGACTGGGAAACAGAGCAGGGTCAGACACATCCAGCAGCACCTCTGCCTCCTCCTGAGCCTTTTTCCCAGTTATTGGATGAAGCTGTAGAAGATGTGTGCTGTCAGTGCCTTGAGGTATGACATCAAGGGAAGGGCAGGATCTAGCGGGAACCCAGGGCTGTGGCACTCACATGTCCAGTTGGAGACGCGCCGGGGTGAGGATGTGTAGGGCCCAGCCACGGTGCTGACCTCAAAGGTGTAGAGGGTGCCAGGGTGGAGGCCCTTGTAGGTGAAGCTCGTGACACCCCTGAGCAAGGAGCTGTTCCTCACAGGGTGCTCTGCAAGGCTGAGGACCAGCAGATAGCCCTCCCCTGTGGCCTCCTCCCAGCTGGCCAGCAGGCTGTGGGGGCTACCCTGGCTGGACAGGCTCACACCAGATGGTGCCTGTGGTTCTGCAAGGGAAAAGGACAGCATGACACAGGGCAGTGCATCAGGCAGGAAGATTGCTTTCACAAGGTATTTTCTCATTTTCAAATTGCTCTAGGTGACCCTAGACTAGATGATCTCCAGAGGTCCCTTACAACCCTAAAAGTTCTGTGATTCTGTGACACTGCACTTGTCTCCATCCCACATGGGGCAGAAGGGGCTGCAGAGAGAGCTCTTAGTACTCCCAACACCATGGGTTGGGTGGGAACCTCCCCACACTGCGTACAGCTCCAATTGTCCCTTCCCAGAGTGGCAGCTCAGGGACAGCACCAGCTGTGGCTCCACAAGCCACCCAGGAGAGACTGAGCACAGGGAGATGCCCCCTCTGGGGGGGGCTGGTGGTGCTTCCCTGCCCACCCATCCAGCTGTGCTGAGGGGAAGGGAGGAAGCTGCCTGCAACACATCAGAGTCCAGAAGGCACAAAGCAGGATCTGGTCCTGATCTGTGCCCGACACCTGCTGGCACAAGCCTGCCCCGGACCTCTGAGCTCCCCCCTCACTATAAACTGAGGGGAGGCAGATTTTGCTGCTCTGATCCACAACCTACTCTTGAGACCAGGTGTCCCGGCTGCTCTGTCTCTGTCCCTGTCCCTGTCCCTGTCCCTGCCTCACCCCCAGCCCCCTCCAGGCAGCATCCCCTTCATCAGGCAGCAGGAGCAGCCTCAAGGGCCATGCACGGCCTTTCTGCTCACCTGTCCAGGCTGCTGTGCTGTGTGCTGATGCCCTGTACGGCCCTGCCACCACCACCACCTGCACAGAGTACTGCTGGCCAGGGCTCAGCCCGTGGAAGGTGACATGGTCATTGTCCCCACCAACAGAGATGTTCCTCGTTGGAGCACTGTCCTCTCCCTCTCGCAGTGTCACCAGGTAGAACTCCCTCTGTCCCTCTGGGACACTCCAGCGAGCCTCTAAGGAGTTCTGCTCCTCTGCACTGCTCAGGGTCACATTGCCAGGGCTCAGGGGGTCTGGAAGGGAACAGGATTGTGTGAGTCAGGGTTATGGGGTACTCTGTACCCCTTACTCTCCTGAGCCTCATTCCTGGCAGGGTTACATACATCCTTTTGGAGCGAGTCATCTGCACTCCCCAGCACAAGCATTCCTGAACTAACAGAGTCCAGACAAAGCTGGCAGCCTTGCTGAGAAATTCCTAAAAGTCTCCCTCCACTCCATTCACATCCCATCATGAGCTTGCTGATATTCCCAGGAACTGGCCTGGACCAAACTCCTGGCCAGACGCCCCTGGCTCATGTGTCTGGCATGGGGGAATTTTGTTCAGTGGAGCAGGTCAGAGCTGCAGACAGCAACAGCAGGGATCAGCCTCACTCCAGAGCAGACACAAACCAGCTGGAGCTCTGGAGGCCTTCCAAAATCCCATCTGCAGAGTCAGCAGGGAGCAGGCACCAGCTTCCCAGGCTGGCAGGTAGAGCAGAAAGGAGCTGGAGACCTGACACTTGGTGGCACCCGGGTCGTTCCAGCACACACATCACCAGTGTTTGGCCCATGCCAGGGTAAGTCACTGACCACAGCAGCTCTGAGTCTGCAGCTTGGCACCTCCATCACTTCAGCACCAACGTTACCCTGGTGCTCGGTGTGACTCTGCTCTGCCCTCTCTATTTCCCTTCTGGTTTTCCTGGAAACATCTGGGAGAGCAAGTTCAGGACTGGAACTTTTTACTGGGCTACGGACATGGTATCACCAGGAATATCCCCCTCTCCCAGGGGGGCCGGGGGGCCTCATCATCAGCCTGAGGCCAGAGCAGAAAGTGGGCTGGGGGAATGGAAAGGGAAGGCTGACCTCACTGTTTTGACCTGCCAGAGGCTTCTGGATTCTTTGCTGTATTTGCACAGCATCCATCATGTTGGAAACATCCACCAGGACAAAGTTATCAGGTGCTACCACAACATATCCTTGACAACAGTTAAAGAGCGTTGAAAATCCATTTCATAGAATCATAGAATTGTGGAATGGTTTGGGTTGGAAAGGACCTTGAAGCTCATTAATTTCACTTCCCTGCCATGGGCAGGGGCACCTTCTACTATCCCAGCCCTCCAGCCCTGTCCAACCTGGCCTTGGACACTTCCAGGGGTGGGGCAGCCACAGCTGCTCTGGGCACCCTGTGCCAGCCTCAGCACCCTCACAGGAAAGAATTTCTTCCTAACCTCTAATCGAAATCGCTCCTATTTGAGTTTAAAACCATTCACCCCTTGTCCTATCACTGTAAACTGATGCCCATGTAAAAAGTTTTTCTCATTCTTCTATAAACCCCTCCCAGAGGTCTCCAGTTCAAACCAGCTCAAGTGCTGCCCCTTGCCCCATTTTTCTGCTGCCCTTGTACAGCCCTGAGGCACAGGAGAGCCAAGCCCGAGCAGCACTGAACACCAGTGAGATCTGCTGCCCTTCCATCCTCCTTCTAGGGGAGAGGCCACAGGCTGCTCCCACTCCATCCCAGGGAGAAGCAGCAGCACAGGGGAACCACCTGCTGAAGGGATTTGCTGGCCCCACTATAGCAGTGCCCCAGAGCTGGGTCCTGGAGCAGCTTTCAGCCAGGTCCAAGCAAAATCACCCTGTGCACCCAAGGCTTTGTCAGGAGACCTTTGGATTCAGAGGCTGGACCAGAGGCAGGGAGAAAGCTGGGGCCACCAAGTTCATACTTACATGTCCAGGCAGTGGCATTGGGTCCCACTACGGTGTAGGAGCCAGCTGTGGCACTGAGCCCCAGCCAGTACTGAGTGCCAGGGTGGAGGTGCTGGAAGGTGTAGCTGCTGAGGCCCCTCCTGGCTGACAGGGTCGTGCTGACCTTCTGAGTGAGGAGGTCACGGAGCTCAAGGTGGAGCCAGGCAGCCCCTGCAGCACCAGCCCAGGAGGCGACGAGGCTGGTGCTGGAAACGGGGCTGAGCCTCAGCTGGGTGGGGATGGAGGGAGCTGAGGGGAAGAGCAGGACACACAAGGTTCAGCAATGCGGCTGCAGGTCCCTGGACCCTCCTCTCTCCCCAGAGGCCCCGGTGCCCAAAGCAGCTCTCTGTGGCATGGGGGCTGAAGGTCTGGTAGGGGTCTACTGAGGGATGTCCCTCCCGTGCCACCTCCCACACAGGTTGGAGGGCCCCTGAGGTGCCTCCACATTATCACGTTTTTCAGGCTGCAGGGCAGAGGGGTGGCAGACTGGGTGCTGCAGCACTCCTGCAGCTCTCAGCAGCCAAGAGATCCAGAATCCCCACACTGCCCCTCTCCCTTGGGAACAGAGAAATCCAAGCCATGGGTGCTGGAAGGCAGGAGCAAGGTGCAAAGTCTTCCCCTTGGCCCAGGCACTTGGCTCACAGTGGGGATGTGAAACACTCCACCTGTTCCCCACCATACACAAACTTTCCATCCCAAGCCTGGACACCTCCTCCCCTTGCCAGCCCAGCACATGTGCTGCATCCTTTCAACCACCCCTCCCTCCTTGAGCAGGCACACCCAGCACTCCCTACCTGTCCACTGGTGGATGCTGGTGCTGGCCTGCCTGGACCCAGCCAGCGTGCTGACCTTCAGGGCATACTCACTGCCAGCCAGCAGCCCGTCGAAGAGGAAGGTGGAGGCGCTGGGCAGGAGGGACACGTTCCTCACCAGGCTCTGGGACTCGCTGTGCCACAGTGCCAGGCTGTAGCCGTCCCGCTGGCCGTGCCCGTGTGCCCAGGCTGCCCGCAGCCAGGCCGAGCTCCCCCCGCTGCTCAGGCTCAGGTTAAGGACAGGTGCTGGACCTGCATGGGACACGACACAGACACTGTTGGCCTGGGAGTGCCTGAGCTGGCAAGCTGCTCACAGGCTGGTGGCACTCGCCTTTGCCTGCTGAGGTGCTGCCAGCCAGAGTCACAGGACCCAATCACAGAATCCTGGAATGGTTTGGGTTGGAAGGGGCCCTAAAACTCATCCAGTCCCACCCCTGGCCATGGGCAGGGACACCTCCCACTATCCCAAGCTTGTCCAAACCCTGTCCAGCCTGGCCTTGGACACTTCCAGGGACAGGACAACCAAAGTTTCTCTGGTCAACCTCTGCCAGGGCTTCTCCATCCTCACAGGTAAGAATTTCTTCCTAACATCTGATCTAAACTTCTCCTCTGTCAGTTTAAAGCTCTTCCCTCCTGTCCTGCCACCATCTGCCCTTGTAAAAAGCCTCCATTTCTCTATTTTCAAATCTCCTTTAAGTACTAAAAGGCATTTTAGGGTCACCCTGGAGCCTTCTCCTCTCCAGACTGAACAACCCCAGCTCTCTCAGCCTGTCTCCAGAGTAGAGGGGCTCCAGCAAGGATTGCCCAAGCACAGCCCCATCACCTTCCTGACCACTCACCAGCCTCCCATGGGTTGTGTGGGCTGCACCATCCCCTTGGATCAGTCTCAGTGGTTTCTCTGAACTGAGCAGGGAGGCTTGGTCAGGGCCAACACATAAAGGTGAAGCTATCATCACCTGGAAGCTCACCTGCTGACACATCCTCTGTTTCTGCTGGCCCTGTGGGTCCTGCCACCTGCCCTTCTGTGACAACCAGCTTCTGCTTCTGCCACTGCTGCCTGACACCAGCCCTTCCACTGTGCAATCTCCTCCCTCCAGCTTTACTCTCCTTTGCTAGGTTTCCCACCTTCACCTGCACTGATTTACTCAAGGATCTTCTGGAGAGGTGCAGGCAAGGACTGCCATCCCCACCTGAGCTACAGAGCCACCAGCCCTGTCTCCTTCTCCAGCCCTTGGCACAGAGCAAGGCCTGGGGGTGAGCAGTAATTGAGAGATGTGCCAAAATTGTGGAGCAGATGCTCCTTCCTTGAAAGCTCTTTCTAAACCTAGGGGCTATTTCATGCCTAGAGGCACGACATTTTCCACCCCTCAGCTCTCTGCAAGCCACATGATGGGCTGGTCCATCATTACCTCCATTATTCAAGGAGGAGAAGGTACAGCATGAGCCCAGCCCATACAAGGTGCAGAGGCAGGACCTTCCTCCACAAGGATGAGGGAATGACTCCAAGAGTCTGGGGACCTAGGAAGGACTCCAATTCTTGTGAAAGTGAGGAAAAGCCCAACCTCCCACAAACTAGTAGGACTCCAAACAGCCCAACAATCACTGGCAGGAGCACTGAGGTCCTGGGGAGCCCTTACTTGTCTGTGCTGTGATGGTCTGGCTGGTGGTGTCCATGCAGGCCAGCGTGGCTGTCACCTCGATCTCGTAGCGTGTGCCAGGAGTCAGCCCATGGAACCAGAAGCTGGTGGTGTTGGGTCCAGCAGACCCATTCTGCAGCGGTGTGTCTGACCCCAGGGAGGACAGGGCCAGCAAATATCCCTTGGCACCTCCCTCTGGCTCATCCCAGGACAGAAGGAGGGAGTCTGAGCGGTCATGGTCACTCACACTGACATTCAGCAGGGTGCCTGCAGAGGCAAATCCAAAACTCTCAGCAGGGATTGGTGGTGCTGGGTGCCAGCCTGCAGGGCCAGCTCCCAGCCACCCACCCTTGCTGGGGTACACCAGGCACTGGCCACTGCCTTGACCCTGAGGTCTCTGAACAGCCTTTGGGAAACACAGCAATGTTCAGAAACCTTCATGGACTCAGGTCAAAGGAAGCTGTCAAAGAGATGCTCCTAAGCATGGAACTCTACTGGAGAAAGACCAGAAGGCTTTAGGTCATCATGTGCTTTGTCCTGGTTTAAGGCAGAGAAGCTCCCTGGCTGGGTATAATCCATTGCTCATCACCTTTAAGCCTGCCCAAAAGATGTTGAAGGCTCTGGGTCCACCATGGAGAAGCAAGACAGTGGCCAGTTAGGGGGAAGGATGGATATGGCAGGGGGGCCATTATGGTCCCTGCAATAGTCTCTGCCTGTGTGGGCTCTGACAGAGGAGGGGGCAAAGGCTGCTTTGGGGGGATCCAGACAATGAGTCCCCATCCTGCCCAGTTCAGAGGTCACATGGGAAGATTGGGACACTGCATACATGGAGGGAATGTGGGACCAGTCTGGCCCCAGGCCCTGCTGAGGTGTGTCCCTGCCTTGGTTGTGCTTCAGCAGTGAGGTCAGTGTGCTGGGGCGTGTGGGGCCAGTGCTGTGGCATCCCAGTGGAGAATGGGGACAGGGAAGTGACACACAGGGCTTGGCCAGATTGGTGGGTCAGTGGCTGAAACTGGTATTGAATTCCTGCCCTTAGAGCTGCTCAGGAGTCACCTACACAACAGGAGCCAGGAAGAGCCTGTCTGTCAGGCCCAAGCTGGTGGTGTGACTAGGGGAGGGTCCATCTTTGCCCCACAATATCTCCAGCAGATTGTTATACACACCCATCCTCAGCCTTGCTGTCAGTCATGGAACCATTCAGATTGGAAAAGCCCTTTAAGATCATTGGATCCAACTGTTCCCCCAGCACTGCCAAGTCCAGCACTAACCCAAGTCCCCAGGTGCCACATCCCTGAGCTTTGTATTGCTCTCAGCCTTTGGAAAATGCCAGGACAGCTCTAGTGCTAATAAGACATTTCTGTAATAATGAGCACTTAAAATTTATGGTGTACAACATGTTATGACAGGCTTACCTAGGGTCTGGCACAGTGAGACAGCATGAACCAAGCACAATGTGTGCCCCAGAGGCCTGCCATGGGCACCCTTTACAGCCAGGGAGGAGCAGTGCGGGGTGAGGCCGGGGCAGGGACACTGCTGGCACTGCTCAGGAGCTGTGTGTCTTTCCCAGAGCTGAACACTTTCAGAACTATGTGCAACTTCTGTTCCATGCAATGCTGTGGTTTGGAGCTGCTGGTGAGGGCAAAGGGATCAGAGCATATCAGATGGACATGAGCAGGAGCACGTAGTGCCCCTGGGAAGCGCCTTCTCAGTGCCATCCCTGAGAAGTTCAAGTGCATATTTAGGATCAGACAGCTCACGAAGGGTTAGCTCAACGTAGTGGGTTCCCATGGGTGAGGTGTCTACAGCTGGGCCAGCTGCCCTGGGCCACCCTGGCTGTCAGCAGACACCTGGAGCACCAGGCACAGCTGATCTGAAGGCAGCCCACAGGTCACTGTCCTGCCAGGTGCTCAGGCAGGGATGGTTTGGTACTGCAAGCTCTTCCTTATCTCCTGAAGATATGAGTTCTCAGCCCATGTTTCTCTGCTTCTGAGTTTCCAGCAGCTTCAGCACCTGTCTCCCTCTGTCACCTTCCTCACATCTGCAGCACAAATGTACCTGAAATGGGCCAGAGGCCTGTGACCCCAGCACTGCTCATGTTCCCACTAACCACATCACAGACAGCACGTCCAGATACACCTCATGCCCTGACAGGTGCCTGTGGATCACCCAAGTGATTTCTCACTGGCACAGGCTGATACCATGTGGGCACTGTGCTGGCTCCAGGCCTACAGCAGCTGTGGGTCTGCCTTACAGATTCTGATCCTACCCAGGCAACTCCAAGGCTCCGAGCAGGGCACCTGTAGCTGTGCTGCTGCTGAGCCCACCCAGTGCTCTGTGGAAGCAGGGAGCTCTGGAGCCTTGTCCATCTCTCACAGTGCCCCCATGCAGCTGGTTGCTGGAGAAGACAGGATTAACTCTCCCCCTTCCCTGGGCATGATCTGTAGCCTGTAGTTAGCCTAAAGCAGAGTATTTACAAAGCTACTCTTAACTCCAAGAGTCCTGGTGCAGCACATGTGCTCATCTCACCCCTCCAGGTACTGAGACCATCCCACCCTCCTCAGCCTGGGAACCTCGTTCCTGTGGCTCACCTCTTTCACCACGTGCATCCTGGCCCTCCAGTCCTGCCTGTGCAGTGTGGTTGCATCCCTCGTCCTGGGGGATTGAAGGTGTCAAGTGAGAGAGGGGTAGGATGAGGGGCTCTGAGCTGAAACCAAACTGAAACAAACACCTGGGAGAGGTGCCCTGTGCCAGGCCAGGGGGTCGTGCTGGCCAGGCACGGGTCCCACCCTGACATGGCATCTGGGGGCTGTGACCCATTTTCTTAGGAGAGCCTGGGTCACTTCTCAGACCTCCCTTAGCCAAGGCAGGGAGACAGACCTGGCACATGCAGCTTGGGGGTCCTGGGGCTGCACACCAACCAACATGGGGCTATGCCCACGGGGGAAGAAGCCACCAAACCAGCCAGGGCGCAGGAGAAGATGTGGAGAGAGAGGGAGGGATTGAGCTCTGGACAGGGCCGGGCAATATCATTCCCTCTACAGGCACACCCCCTTCCCACTATCAAGGGGAAAGGATGAAGGGACCACAGACCTCAGTTCAGCTGCCATCCCCACGGGCAGAACAGAGTCCCCAGAGCCCCTGGCACTCTCCCCGGCAGCGGGGACACCCATTCTCTCACAGCCTGCTCCCAGGAGGGTGTGCCTGGCTTCGGACTGGCGTCAGTTCCCCCCACGTTAAAGGAAATGTCTCCTGCCCACTCCCTGTCCTGCAACAAGCCACAGCAGAACCATCATCTTCCTGGCGTTCTTTAAGCTCGGCTTTGCGGGCAGACTCGTTCCGGCTCCCCAGCGATCGCGGGGCTTTTGGCAGAGGAGAGCGAAGCGGCTGGGGACCGCTGGGAACAGCAGCCGGGCCATTCCGGGCGAGGAGCCGCGCAGCCACGGCAACAGGGACACGCTGCGGTCCCGGGCAGTGGCCCAGGGTCCCAAGGGCGAGGGGCGGCGGGGGAAGCGCCGCTCGGGATGGCGAACGCCGCTGATGTGGCGCAGCTGCATGGCCAGAGAGAGGCACCCGCAGCCCCGGGTCCCCCGGCGAGGCAGCCCCTCGCTGCGAGCCAAGAGCTGCGGAGCCAAAGCGGGGGCTGGGGAGCCGAGCGCTTACCTCTGCCAGGGTCCCTGGGAGCCGCGGCACCCACAGCACCAGCAGCGGCAGCAGCAGTGACCTCATGGGGGACCTGGTGGCAGCAGATCAGAGGGATGACAAGTTGAGATGAGGGGGGCAGTTTCTTAGCAGCGGCTGTCCCCAGCCAGTCCCTTGTCCCACGGCAGTCAGGAGCCGTGTCCCCACATGCTTTCCAAGCGCGGCTGACAAGACAGCATCAATGGGGACCGGCAAGCGCGTGGCACCTCGGCCGGGCCCGCTGTCCCTGGGCCAGGGCAGAGCTCGCCTCCGGCCCGGGAGAAGCTCAGCGGGGGCGGCTGCCTCTCGCTGGGCGCATTTGCTGTTGTCGCCGCAGGTCCGTGTCCCCTGCGGTGACTCCGCAGCTGGCCCGGAGAGAGCGGCTGCGGGCAGAGCTGCCGGCTGCAGGTGGGATGCTCGCTGCTGGCCGAGGTCCCGGGGGAGCTCTGCGGCGGGGGCTCTGCCGGGCTGCAGCCCGCGCCGGCAGCAGCAGCAGCTCCGGGAGCTGGAGCGGGAGGGGCGGGAGCTGGAGCGGGAGGGGAGGAGACAGCACTGGACTGATGGCGGCTCCAGGCTGGGAGGGCGCGCCCGAACCAGCCCCCAGCGCGGGGAGGGAGGCAAGGAGCGAGCAGCGGTGGGCTGGGATGCTGCAGGGGCCGTGTAGTGCTGCACACCCTCGGCTCTCTCTGTGCCGCACCTTCAGCTCCGTGTGCTTTAATTCCCGCGCAGGTGCGGCTGGGGAGCGGGGTTTGGGTACGCCGAGGGCAGGGATTGGGGTGTTCCTGTGCCGTGCCCATGGCACGGCGGCCCGCAGGCTGCGGCGGGGGCAGTGCACACTTGGAGAGGCTCCTGGGCGTGGCACGGAGGTGCCCAAACCACGCTTTGCCCATCTGAGGGGGTGGCCGAAGCGAGCTGTGCCCGGGTGGGAAGGCGCTGTCCTTTGGGGGCTTGCCCGGGGATCAGGCTGTGCCCCCGGGCTTTGTGCCGGGCCGTACTCTGCGGTGCTGTGCGGTGTCTGAGCAATGCGTGGCCGAGTGCCAGCTCGCATTCAGAGCAGAGATGCCATTGGCTTCACATCAGCGCTGGAGATCTGGGACAGTGCTGGAAGAGGTTCAGTGATGCATCAGTCCGGAAGCCAGTACAGCCTTTGTGGCCGTGGGAGTCTATCCCAGTGGCCAGCACGGCCACCTATGGGGGCTATTCAAGCTCTGTTCATTACTATGAGCCACCGAGCTGTCAGAGTAGGACACATCCCACACCTGTGTTCTATAACACCAGGATCCCTCGACAAGAGACTCAGAAAGTTTTTCAGGTGGGACCTGTGACAGACAAAACCCCCAGAATCTCGACAAAGACATGGGAAAGCTCCAGCTCTTGCATGCAGTTAAGAAGAGAGGAGGACACGGGGGACCTGGTCTAAGACCCCAGGGCCATACCCCAACCCTTCTGATACCCCCCAGGCTGATGGAGCCAGCTGGGAAAGGGGACAGTGAACATGAATCCCCTTCCCTTTGCATGGGCAACAGTTAATTTCCCAGGTCCTGGCCAAATGGGACTGGTGCCAGGAGTCTGGGTCCGTGGTCACAGTCACGTCTCTGCAGAGATCCCTGCCTGGAGTGGGCTGAGGATAAAGGAGCCCTGGCCCTGCAGCTCAGCCCAGCAGTGAGGGCTTGTTTGTCACTTTGTCTAGGACTCAGATGTTCCCCCAGCAGAAAGGTACAGCTCTGCCACCAAAGCCTCTTCATCTCACTCTGTCTCCAGACCTACCCTTCCCCTGCACCCTGAACACAGACATCATGGTGGGAGCAAAAGGCAATGCCTTGGCTCTAGCACAGGCAAGATTTTTAACTTTAAGATTTTTAACTTTAACAGCTCCAAGGGCTGAATGCCAAAAATGCCATGTGTACATCTGCTCAAGTGATAGATGCCCAGGGTAACAGCTGTGGCTCTTAGAGATTGCCTGATAAGCATTTGGGACTGAGATCCACCAGCACCTGGGGTGATGAGGCTGACCCATCAACCAGGGCCACAGCCAGCTCTGGGGATACCCATCCCTGCTGCTGGACACTGACATGATGGGCAGCTGGCCACCCCCCAATGACCTGAGTGCAAGGTGAGTGCTCACAGGTACTGGGGTGAGGTCCTCCAGCCTCTGAGATGGGAGTACCTCCCCAAAAATGAGACAGGGGGAGATTTGGGCCTGATTGCTCTCGTCTCCAGTGGGCTGGGGACTGTTTTTAAAGGCCCCTTTCCAGAGCTGGGCAGCTGCAGCCGGCTGGGAGGAGGCTGGAGCTGCTCACTGCAGTGAGGGTTTGCCAGGTTTACCCAGGGGCCCAGGGCAGGATCAAGGAGGTTACAGCTGGCTGGTCCCCAAAACACGTTTGCAAAGAGGCTTTCAGTGGATGTCCCCGCGCAGATCCATTGTGAGGTGCAGGCTGCCAGCATAGGTGACCACAGTGTGGATGGGGAGCATGGGGTTGTTTGCTGCCATTAGCAGCCTGGAGGGTGCCTGGGATAGAGGTAATGCAAGCAGTGCTGGGGACTGTGGTGTCCCTGGAGTGTGGCAGGTGGTGGAAGAGCTGAATTTGAGGAGCCCCTGGCTGATGAAGCAGGGGCTGGAGGGCCTTGCTGGGCTGAGAATTGTGATCCAGGAACATGGGACAGGAGGGACCCTTGATTTCGAAGGAAAATGTTGGAAAAAGATGTTGCATGCCCCAGTGTCAAAGGCAGTGTCCCCTGCAGTGGTGGCACGGACAGGAGGTTTTCCCAGGCTAGAGTCAAGATGGGGCTCCTGCAGCTTCAAAGCATACCAAAGAGCAGCTCCAGGCCAACAAGAGGACAAACCTAGCCACTGGAGTCCTGGGACACTCCAGCTGGGTTATGCCTGCCTGGCCCAGCTGGAGAGAATCTGAGTCTGTGCATAGTTACTGCACCTGCCCCTGCAGCAGCCTCTGCAAAGCCAGCCATCTCTACCTTCTGCCACTGCCTTTGCTGCTGTGGCCCTACACAGGGGAACAGCTCCTCCACAGAGGCTGTTGCTCTGGACACTGGCTTGCCCAAGGAGCAAAGGGTCTGTTCTACCTGCTCTGGTCTCTGGGCTCAGCAGCCAAGCAGGGATTTCTGGAACACAATGTTCCCTTGGATCTTGCTGCCATGCTGTGCCACTGCCCCACACCTCCCCAGCCAGGAGGGGAGGTAACCACACTCAACATAAGGACGGGCTTGGGGGATGCCTTGCTGCCCACCAGGATGGGACTGGCTCTGAGCATGGCCCAGGAGACATCCCAGCAGCTTTCTCAGCCTCTGCATGTCCTGGTGGCACAGCGAGCTGTCACCCCCTGCCATGGGGACACGTGTGTATACCAGCCCCGCTTATTTAACCTCGGGTCCCAGAGGCTGTGCTCCCTCAGCTCAGGGAGTTTGGGCTGTGGCTGCAGTGGAAACAGCCCAAAGCACTGCTGGGAGCCAAGCCCAGGCCCCATCGCTGGCGCCGCAGGGCTCAGCAGCCTCCAGCCGGGACAGAAGCTGCTCATCCTGTGCCAGCCCTGCCTTCCCCACGGCCACCTCAGTGACACTGTGCCACCTCAGGTAGGGACACAGAGAGAGGGAGAGTCCTCCTTCAGCTGGGGATACCAGATCTCCCCTCCAGTCCCCCCTGACCGTGAAGCCTTCAGCTGTGCCAAACCTAAAGACAACTGCAGAAGTTTCTCCACCCAGCAGCTGGAACCAGGCCTGGAAACTCAGGGGCTGCCGAGTCATCACATTTTCCGCGAAGCAGTGAACGCTACCGCAAGGCGCAGGGGGATGGGGACGCCCCGCGCCCGGGATGGCTGCAGGGCTCGGGCTGGGAGGGGACTGGGGCTGTGCAGCCAAGCCACCGCCTCTGGCAAGGGCCAGAACCCCAGCACGGGACTGCTCGTGCCCTGTACTCCAGGAGGATCACCCAGGAGCAGAGATGGGAAAGTGGATCCCCGACAGCACGCCTGTCACTGTGGTATCAGGGACAACGGCTGCAGTGCAGTGCAAAGGCCCTGCCTGGCAAAGGCTCTGGGCTGTCCTCCCAAGCAGAGCCAACCCCAGAGCAGAGCAGGGTCCACCCACCTTGCACTCCATATGCCGGTCTCCTGTCCAGGTGCCCTGGGCATGGAGCTGGCAGCATTTGGTTTGTCTCTGCCAAGGCACCTCCTAGACTTGAGCATGGTCCTGCACACCTGGCAGCACCTGCTGGGGTGAGGATGGGCAGCATGGACAGCAGAGTGCCCACCTCACCCAAAGGTTCCAGTTGTGTCTCAGGGTCTGTGCGAGGTGACAGTGGCAGGTGATGCTCCCAAGGCTGGGCACAAGCAGAGGCTTGTAGAGCCTCTGCCAGGGGACAGCATGTGGCTGAGGACACTCCCACAGGGACTCAACCTGTCACTCAGAGGGCACAGCCATGACCTGGTGCTGTGGGCAATGCTGGCACTGCACAGAGGAGCTTCTACCACTGTCTGGACATGCAGCCCTGATGTCTCTATAGGAGCTCTGCCATCCCTCCCTGGGCAGGATTCTGTGCATCCAGCCTGGCACCCCACAACAACATATGCCCAGGGGCCCCATGATATGGGGTACTAATGTCACTGGGACTAGGCTGGTAACAGCTCTGGAGCTCCTATCCTGCCTCAGGCCAACACCAACCCTTTGGTCCTTGTCTCACAGTCCCTCCCTGTGCCCACCAGCACTGTGAACTGCCCCAGGCCACAGTTTCTCCCCTCTGCCACTCTGAGGTGCTGAGTGCTGCCCAGGGCTGCGAGGGAAGAACAAGAGGAACAGGCTGCTCCCAGGGCAGAACCTGCAGAGGATGCAGGTGCCAATGGGACCTCTCGCTTTGCAAGGTTCACACGCCATGGTTCTCCAACCCTAAGCCCTAGAGCACTGGGATGCTCCTTCTCCAACCCCTGGCAAGTGTTTAATCATTCTCACATGGAGCCCTGCCAGCGCCGCTGCCGCCTTCTGACCCACGCTTTGATACCTTGGAGCTCTTCCCACTTTGCAGAGGCGGGAGGACAGGCAGGCAGTGGGGGATGTCACCCCTCTGCAGGGCAGGGCGCAGCCACGCTGTCCAGGCTGGGGGACAGCGAGGAGCGGCAGGAATGACTCTGTTACCATCACCTGGGTGATGCTCTTCGCTCCCCCCACCCGCCGCTGAAGCCCTGGCAGCTGAGCCCGGGATGCCTGCGGGTGCGAGCCAGGCGCCTTGCAGAGCTGGGAGCGCAGGGCTGTGGTGATTCAGAGCACGCCCAAAGCCGGCAGAGCCGGGCAGACCTGCTCTGCACCCCCGGGGCGTGGGTGCCGCCCCTGGGGCTGAGCAGGCTCCGCTTCCCCTGGCCAGGCAACAGGCACTCACTGGGGAGGGCTGAGAGCAGCCTGGATAGTGCCGGCCCCAGACCTACTGCAAGCAGTGGGGCAGCACCTGGCTCCAAAATCACCCACCCCACTGCCAACAGCCTGTGGGATCTTGTGGGGCTCTGCTCCCACCCTGTGATGCAGTGCCAGTACGGGCTGGCAGCAAGGGTGCCCGATGCTGCAGGGATGCCATGCACACAGAGCCAAGAAGTAGCCATGAAGCAGCTCCCAGTGCCCGCCTGTGCCGCACCACTGCACGAGATTCCCCCTGTGCAGGCACCTCCAGTGAGTGCCAGGTTCTGCTCCTGGCACAGCCATGCTCAGAGGCTGCCCATCCCCTGCCTCCCCCCTGGGGCTGTGGCATCAGCTTTGCCTCCACCGTGCCAGGGCACAGGAGGCTCCGTGCTCCTTTCCCCGCTTGCACACATCCTGGCTTTGACCAGGTGTCTGAGAAGAGGGAGGGGGACGAGGCATGGGACCCGTACCTTAGCTGGTGGCTGTCCCTGGCGTGGTCCACAGCCCGTTCCTGCGCGCCTGGCGCGTGCGGTGTTGACTTGGCACGCTCACACTCACCCGTTTACTCTGCTTGTGCACGGCCCTGACGTTCAAGTCTGGGCTGGACCCGAGGGAAGGCCCGCCTGGGCTCGCCCAGCTCTCAGCTGCAGGATGCTGGGGAGGAGGGATCAGCTGGACAGGGACGTCTCCCGTGGCCCCTTGAGGGCAAGGGTCTGCACTCCGTGGGCAGGAGCTGTGTGCCAATAGTGCAGGCTGGGCATGGCTCACTCCTCCCTGCACCATGGCACTTGCTGTGGTTTCAGCCAGATGCTGGGGATCCTTGGTGGTGCTGAGCATCCCCTCTTGCTGCTGCTGCTGCAAAGAGGAACAGGGAGTGCCCCAGGACATTGATGAAGACAGCACAGGCATCCAGCCCATGCACCAGCCCTGAAGGCGTCTGTGGGTTGTGATTGCCAAAGGCTTTGCTGCCTGGAGCCCCAGCAGACCAGGCACCATCCCAGAGCAAAGGCTTGACCCTTCAGTCCATCATCAGGGGGGATGGAGAGGAGCTGCTGCATTGGCTCAGGAGGTGCAGAGCATTCCAAGAGCTTGTCCAGAATGGCACTTACCCTCACCCTGGTGAATGGCTGGCAGCTGGTCTTTGGGGACAAGGAGAAGGGTCTTGCTAGTGGGTTTGGAGGAAAGCTGGGAGCAGGTCCCATCTTGGTGGATGTGGCAGGAGGAATGCAAAAGCCATGGCACTGAGTGTGAGGACTCCTGCCTCCTCCAGTCCCAGCTGTGGGCAAGGTCTGCACCTCACAGGTTCCATCTCCTTGCTGGAGGCTGGCAGGATGAGCCCAGCTTAGCCTTGCATGGGAGCAGTGGGTTCCAGCAGTGTGCAGTGCCCAGTGGAGGAGTTCTGCACCCAACCCTTGCCAGTCCCAGTCCCACAAAGATGGGTCACACATTTCAGCTGCCACTCAAGGTATTCAGTCTTCCCCCAAAGGGCACCCATCCCCACCTCAGCTGGGCTAAGCTTTCTGCAGACAGGGAGAGGGACAGCAACAGGAAGCCCTGGACGCTGTGCCACACTCCACAGAGATGTGCAAACCCAGCCTCCAAATTTGGAAAGCAACTCAGTTTCCAAATACTGCCATGAACTGAAAATCCCAAGTCGAAATGAAACCAGCCCCAGCCTCTGATTCAAAGTTTCCTGTATAAAAACAAACCTGCAGACGGCTGCATTTGCACACAAAAGGTTTTGTTTTCAGGAGGAAGGTTTCTTTTTCAGAGGAGTAAACATAAAGCCTGCCCATCTTTCATGTCACAGACTAGGAAGGAGATCTGCCTGGCAGCTCAGGTCACAGGCAGGGCATTGTCCCTTCTTACTGCCCAGCTGCTGTCCCTCTCCCATGTGCCCTGGCCCGTGCCAGTGCCAACACCAATGCCACCACCATATCCAGTGGCAAGCCCTGGTCTGAGGCTTTTCACACCCGTTCCTGTAGCTGTGGCACCTTTGGGTGTCCCAGAGCATGGGGACAGGCCTTTGCACTGCAGTGGTCCTGGGAGGCTGCGGTGTGGTACCCCTGTCCTGTAGTGTGGCTGCAGCCCTGGCAGTGCCTGCTTATGCAGCTCCTCAGCTTCTCCCTGGCATCTCCCACGGCTCCTGAAGCCAAACACAACACGAATCCATCTTGAGGACTGCCAGCCTGCCTGCTGCTTTCTGCATCCAGCCCCCAGCACAAGCAGCTCTGCTTCTTCACAGGAGCACCTGGGGGACTCCTTCTGGGTTCTTCTCCCCCAGCCCCGCTGCAGGGAGCCCCAACACCACCCTGCTCAGGCTGAGGCATGTTTGGGGCTGGCACAGCCTGGCTGCTCCCCAGGGCACTGCTGTGGGCAGCCACATATCCCAGCAGTAGCTGCTTCTTGGGACACATCTTGGCCACAGGCATGGGCCCCACAGCCATTGATTGCCAAAGGCTCTGCTGGCACATGCTCAGCCTCGACTGGAGCTGCTGCAGTTCTGGAGCATGGGTGAAGCGGTCACAGAGGGATGCAGGATCAGCACCCTCCACTGTTGCCTGCTGACAATTTTGTTTGTCCTTTCAGCCACAACCTCTGCCGCTTGACTAGGGTCAGTGGGAACATTCACTGGGTCTTCCAGAGTGCCACAGAGCTCAGCCTTGTCTCTCCAGGAGTCCCCAGTGAAGTGTCCATTGAATTGGACATCCTGATTTGAGCGTTTGGGGGCATGGAGCATCTGTAAGACTTGGAGACCTGCCAGACTTGGAGTGCTGGTCCCTATCCAAAGCACTGGCAGAAGCTATTTTCACCTCTGAGCTGGAACACACTTGCCTTGTCTCAGTTTACCATCCACACGCAAGGAAGCAGAGTTGCTCTGCTACTGGAGGGGAGGGAGAGCAAACTGGTAACGGTGATGCATCAAGCTTTTCTGAGCCTTCTCATCCTCTCCTGGGCACTCATTAGCAGCACGTTTTGCATCTGGGCTGCAAAGCCACGCTGTCCTGCATCTCTCGTGGGTGGTGGCTGGGTTGGGTGAGGCTGGGCTCGCTGCAAGGCCTGCAGGAACAGCCCCAAGGCTCAGAGGGATCAGCCAGGCTGCCGTTCAGCTTGAACCACTTGGCTGGGAGAGCTTAAAACAACAAACATCGCAAAATAAGGGAATGTTTCACTGCTTCTTCTGGTTGAGTGGTTTCCTGTTTTCTAAGGAGCTCTTCCAGCACCTCTGGGGCAGAGGACTTGCCTGCACAGAGCCTGGTCCCAGGGCAGACCCCTGTCCGGGAGGCAAGTTCTGCTGCTTGACATTTGGCAGAGGAAGAGGTTGCAAAAGATCGGCTGCAACCTTTGCCAGAGACCTGCAGCAGGAGTGCTGGAGGTTAAGAATTTTTTCTTTTTTTTTTTTTTTTTCTTTCTCTCAGGGAATTTTGTCTCATCTGTTGCATAAGAGATTATACCAACTGGTACTTAAGAGACAAAAGAAGTGGCCAAGGTGGGGGAAAGAGTGCAGCTGGCTCCTCTTTTAGCTGAGGGGTTGTCTCTTGGGGAGGACAGAGATACCCCAACATTTTGGCTGAGGGGTGAAGGGCTTGGCTCAGCTCCTTGCCCTCTCTCTAGTTCTTGGATCTGAGAGGAACAGTCGAGTTGCTGCTGCTGTGGGGAGAATTCACTGCCACCATGGAGTCAAGCCCTGTACTGCTTTGTCAGGAAAATCCACAAATGCCAGAGGTTTAGTCCAGAAAGGAGGAGTCCTACAACTTTATTCAAATGAAGAGAAGGAGTCCACCAGGGCACATGCTCACAGGGCTTTATCTCTCGGAGTTTCAGAGGGTGCAGCCTCCTTTGATCCCAAACTCCAAACTCACACGTTGTCCTCTTCCTTTCCCCATTGCTGAGGTACTGGGAAGGTACAGCCTTCCCAAACCACCTACCACATGTCCCCCCTTACACCTTATTTTACCCCAAAGTTCAGGCTTGTGCCAATGTTCGTCTGTTTCTGGAATCATGCTGCCTGGGCTCTGCAACAAACCTGCTGCCCAAAGTCAGTAGAGACAGTAAGACCCATACCTTTACCCATCAAATTGTTTGTAAAGACATTCGCTTTCCTCTCAGCTTCTTCCTTACTGTGGGTGAGCCTTTGCTTGTAAGAACAGCCATTGAACGGAGACCTTATTAACCTCACTGGGAAAGGGCCCTCACCACCTACTGAGGTGGATCAGGGGGAAAACCCAGAACCTGACCCATTCCCGGAGGGCGCATCTCCCCAGCTTCTGCTGCCCAGCCCCGCTGTTTTCTGCCATTGCTTCGGGTTTTTCCGCTACACTTTAACCCAGCATCCCGTGCCTGTCGGGACACCCCGCGCCTCTGCTACAGCTGTGGAGTTTCTGCTGCATTTTCATTGCCACCCCGGCAAACCCACCCACGCCTCTGCCGTTCCATGCGCTGCTCCGAGGCTCCTGCCACAGCCCATCTCGCCATCCGCAGGGCACCGGGCCCGGCCGCCCCATGGCTTTGTAAAGGCAGCCCCTCCTGCACCCCCCATCCCGCCGCCATCACCGCGTGAGGGAGGCGCGGCCGAGCCACAGCGCCCCCTGGCGGCGCGGGGGAATCACCGCCCCCGGCCTGCCCGGCCTGGAGCCACGAGCGCCCCTGGCGGCGGAACCGGGAACTGCAGCGAGGGGGAAAGAGCCGGGACCGGGACTGGGACTGGGACTGGGACTGGGACTGGGACTGGGACTGGGACTGGGGGACTGGGGGACCGGGACTGGGACTGGGACTGGGACTGGGACCGGGACAGGGACTGGGACTGGGACTGGGACTGGGACTGGGACTGGGGGACCGGGACTGGGACCGGGACTGGGACTGGGGGACTGGGACTGGGACTGGGACTGGGACTGGGACTGGGACCGGGACTGGGACTGGGACTGGGACCGGGACTGGGACTGGGACTGAGACTGGGACTGGGACTGGGACTGGGACCGGGACTGGGACTGGGACTGGGACCGGGACTGGGACTGGGACTGAGACTGGGACTGGGACTGGGACTGGGACTGGGACTGGGACTGGGGGACTGGGACCGGGACTGGGACTGGGACTGGGACTGGGACTCGGACTGGGACTGGGACTGGGGGACTGGGACTGGGACTGGGACTGGGACAGGGACTGGGACTGGGACCGGGACTGGGACCGGGACCGGGACTGGGACTGGGACTGGGACTGGGACTCGGACTGGGACTGGGACTGGGACCGGGACCGGGACCGGGACCGGGACCGGGACTGGGACTGGGACTGGGAGACTGGGACTGGGACTGGGGGACTGGGACTGGGACTGGGACTGGGGGACTGGGACTGGGACTGGGACTGGGACTGGGAGACTGGGACTGGGACTGGGACTGGGACTGGGACTGGGACTGGGACTGGGACTGGGACTGGGACCAAGACTAAGACCAAGACTGGGACTGGGACTGGGGGACTGGGACTGGGGGACTGGGACTGGGGGACTGGGACTGGGGGACTGGGACTGGGACTGGGACTGGGGGACTGGGACTAGGGGACTGGGACTGGGACTGGGACTGGGACTGGGACTGGGGGACTGGGACTGGGACTGGGACTGGGTCTGTGATTCTGGCTGTGACTGGGTCTGTGGTTCTGTTTGTTGTAGCTGCTGCTGTGATTGTTTGTTTGATTTTTTTATACATACCAGTAAAGGACTGTTATTCCTTTTCCTGTATCTTTGTCCGAAAGCCCTGTAATTTCCAAGTTATAATAATTTGGGGGGAAGGGGGTCACAATGTCCATTCCAAGGGTGGTTCCCACCTTTCTTGGCAGACACCTGTATTTCAAACCAAGACAAGGAGACAGCTCTGTTCCTTTCTCTCTGGGCCAAAAGCATCCATGGATCTGTGGTGGCTCCCAGGCCAAGGACCTTGCCTGGCTGGTGATTCTCAGGGACAGCTTCCCCTGGCTGGACAGTGGCAGGCACGGCCAGCGGCTCCTCAGGCTGCCAGCCCGGGAAGGGCATCCCTGGCTGGCACTGTGGGGAGCAGGAGCAGCTCAGTGCTGCAGAAGGCACAGACAAGGGCAGGGCACCCCCTGGCACATCCCTGCTGTCTCCATGTCCCCCATTCCTGCTCCACCCAGCTCAGGCTGTGCACCCTGACAGTGTTAGGGTGCCGAGCAGATCCTGTGCAGTGTCAGTGCTGTTCCAGCCTGAGGGCCATCCCTGCTCCCCCTGAGCCTGTTTGCAGTGGTGCACACACACAGGTAAGGTCACCTTGCCTAGTGCTGCCCACCCAGCTCCTGCCTCCAGTCCTCTGCTCCAGCCCGGAGCCCTCTGCCCAGCTCTTCTGAAACTCCCCTCTGCCCTGGAGGGTACCAGGGCTGCTGGAACCATCCCAGCAGTCTCCAGGGAAACACATGGATATTTTCTCCAATGACAAACATGCCTTTCCCCTCCTTTACTGCACATTATTAAAAGGGGCCCTGGCAGAGTCTGCGCTGTGTCAGCCCCTGAGGCCTGGCTGATCTCTGGGGAAGAGGCAGCAGAGAGGATGCTGACATACAGGAGGGGTTTCACTCCTTGAATTTATCCTGGCTCTTCATGGGAGACAGGATCCATCTGGACCTCCTCAGTGTCCAGTCCTGGATCCTACATGCTCAGTCATCCCTGACCATAACAAAAACATGACCCAACTCCTTGCAGGGATGGAGCAAGAGGCAGACATGGTCCTGTCAGAGCCCCAGAGCCAGGCAGTTCTGCAGGGTGCCCCACACATCTTCTGCCCAGGATGATGCATCAGGGCTCTGTGGGGGCTCCAGCTGGACTCCAGCTCCCCTAAGCTGAGCGACCCCAAAGCTCACTCAGGGGACCCCTCTAGTGCTTGTGGGGACAGGCTCAGGAGGCCCAGAGGAGAAGGGCAGGCAGAGCTGCCCAAGGGCTGTGACAGGAGCTGGAGATGCCCCTGGCAGGAGCAGTACCCAGGTGGGACATGATCTGCCACACTGTTATGATGCCCAGCTGGCAGGGGTGGCACGGCAGGGCAGGGGTGGGCTGCCCCAGCTGAGAGCAGAGCTCGCTGCCTTTGTGCCCTTCTCTGCAGCCCTGTGAGCCTTCAGCTGCTGCTTCTCCATCCTCTCCCCCACTTGCCAGCAGCACAGATCTCTCCTGCCCTGTCTTGGTATCACAGACCTGGGCCCCAGCACCACAGGTAGGCTCAGCATTACAGAGGAGCCCACTCTGCCCCAAAATGCCCCTCAAATGCCAGAGGTGAGGTGTGGGGGTAGAAGGATGCTGGACCAGCAGCTGCAGCACTGCTCAGTGGTGCCCACCAGGCACCACATCTGTGACCTGCTGCTGGACCCTGTGGCTGGGAGCCCCAGTGCTTCACTCAGGGTCACTACAAACACCACCCTGGTGCCAGCCCTGACCCCATGGTAGGAGCTGGGCAGGGTGCTCAGCAGCCTTGGGGGTGGGACAGCTGCTGTTTGGCAAGGCACAGCTCTCATGGGCAAGAAGCCAAACACTTCTGCTGCATCTGGGGCTCTGGTGACACCAGAGCCTCTATTACTCCTTCAGTGCTGAAAGCTCCATGGTTGCATCCTTGGATTTGCTGACAGGAAAGGTGTTCCCAGCCCCACAGCAGCTAGGGACCCCTTTCAGCCCCAAAAGCAGAAGAAAAGAAATTAAACAGCTCACAGTTTCTTTGCTTTTCCTCCAGATCTGGGGCATCCGTGGCTGCAAGCAACATGGCTTCCACTGTGAGCAGACAGGAATATTTCTGATGCCTGGAACTGGGACAAAGCAGACCCCACGTGCTGCAAGCTCCCACGGCTCACACCTACAGCCACACAATTGCAGCAAGACCAAGAGGACTCAGAGGATCCCAGGAAGAGCATGTATAGCCCAACATGGCAGCTTCCCGAATTTCTGAGGCCAGAAGCAATCCAGAACAGCTTTCAAAAGCAGACAGCCCACTTTCTGCTATGGCTGGGAGCAGCATTGGGCAGATCCATCATCTCTGCATTGCTGCCCTCTGGCTGCCTCTGCTTATCCACAGCCAGAATCCTCCAGCTGGACAGATGGACCTGCCATGGCTGTCAGGGGCTCTGCCTCCTGCCATGCCAGAATCATCAGAGAATTGTTCAGCTTGGAAAAGCTCTCTAAGATCATCAAGTTCAACCACTGCCCCAGCACTGCCATGTTCACCACTAAGCCATGTCCCCAAGTGCCACATTTCCATGCCTTTGTCTCCACCCTGGAAAGCCTGTGCCAGTGTCTGATCACTCTTTCAGTGGAGATATTTTTCCTAGAATACAAGCTGCTGGCACATCCTCCCTGGGCAGCTGCACCCACAGACCCATCCTGTGCTGGGTAGGACAGAGGCAGCATCAGTGCAGTCTGTCTTTAGCCAGGTTAAGAATCTTAACCCCGTGCAGTTGCCATGGGCTGGACTCACCACACCTATTTCTGCAGCAGACATTGGCTGTGTAGGGGATATTTTAACCCATAACACCTTTCTAGCTGTTATCAAAGGCTAGAAGAGGATCTGTGCCTTCATCACAAACACTCCCCAGCAATCCCAGAGCAGCTCAGCCCACGGAAGGGCAGCACTGTTCCCCAGCACTCCTGGGTGCGTGGGCGCAGGTTCTCGTACAGCAGAAATGGAAGTGACGGCTTTTCTAACCGCTTCCTTTCTTTCTGGGTCTCTGTCTCCTGCCCCTCCTGCCCAGCTCGTTTCCTGTTACTGATAATGGCCCTGCACCCTGAGAGGTCACCAAGCTCGCTGTCCCCCAGGGACTGGGGCAGCAGGGCTGTGCTGGGCAAACCCAGCAGGGCAAACCCAGCAGGGCTGCCGAGGTCCTCGGTGCTACAGCGTGCCAAGGGACCCAGGATAGGAATAGCATGATGAGTCTTCAGGATTTTCAGGCCTTTTTGTGCCTTTTTCACTGAGACCTGCTTTGTCCTGTGTGCTGTAAGGACAGAGAGGAGCTGGGGGCTGTCCTGCTCCTAGGAGAGTTCTCCCTGCCCACTCAGCTCAGGAGGTTCTGCAGGCACATCTGTGGTCTGGAGACTCCCAAGAGGATGTGTGTGTGCCTCCTGCCAACCCACAGGTGTCCAAGCAAGGCTCACTGCCCAAGGGAAACCGAAGAACATAGCATTTTCCAGAGAGCATTTCTAAAAGCACAGCTCTCTTGGAGGCACCCAGGGAAGCACAGGACAAGCCCAGGTGGCACATGGATGGGACAGGGCAGGAACGTTCCCAGGAGCATGGGCTTGCACACAATGAGATGTGAGGAGGAAATTCATCCCTGAGAGGGTGGGCAGGTGCCCAGAGCAGCTGTGGCTGCTCCTGGATCCCTGGCAGTGTCCAAGGCCAGGCTGAAGCAGCCTGGGACAGTGGAAGTTGTCCCTGCCATGGCAGGGATGGGGCTGCAGGTGCTGGGGCTGCATCCCCAGCAGGCTGTCCTGGTAACCAAGTCATTCTGTGGCTCTTGCTGTCCCTCTGTGGCTTCTCCACTAGCATTTGTTGGTCAGAGTGTCAAAGTCTCAGCACCTTGGGGGTCTGGTCCTGTGTGTTGGCTTAGATCCCCTTTACCCTCACCCTCTGGGGACATGATTTAGTGGTGAACAAGGCAGTGGTCAGTTAATGGTTGGACTAAATGATCTTTGAGGGATTTTTCAACCTTAATGTTTCTGTTATTTCCTCATTCTATACACCTGGCTTAGGAACAGTCCTCCATGTGATTATTACACTGTAAAATGAACAGAAGGAGCTTCTTCCCACATGAGGAGAGGAACAAACTAAGCTGATATAAAGCACTTTCACTCCGGGAGATCACCTTTCCCAGGGGAAGTATTCCTGTGCCAAGGCACCTACTTTAGTCCACAGCAGCACCAGCTCTGTATCAGTGTTAGCCCAACCCAGTGGTGCTGCTGGTTCACCAGCTCTGCTTTTCTGTTGGAAAATTTAGAGGAAAGCTCAGCTTGTTTGCAGGAGATACAGGAGAATACCTAATTCCAGAAACCAAATATGGTTCTACTCAGCAGTCATAGAATCATAGAATACGCTGAGTTTGAAGGCATCCATCAGGATTATCAAATCCAGCCCCTGGCCCTGCACAAACACCCAAATAATCCCACTCTGTGCATCCCTGAGAGCTTTGTCCAAATGCTCCTTGAGCTCAGACAGGTTTGGAGCTGTGACCACTTCCCAGGGGAGCCCATTCCAGTGCTCAACCACCCTTAGCGTGAAAAACTTTTTCCTTTTATAATTTAAACCTCCTCTGACACAGATCCAGCTGTTTCCTCTAGTCCTGTAACTGGTCACAGAGAGCAGAGACTGGAGCTGCCCCTCATGAGGATGTTGAAAAGCTCCTCGAGGTCTCCCGTCAGTCTCCTCTTCTCTAGGCTGAACAAACCGAGTGATTCAAGGAAAACGATCCAGCAGTTAAGCAGGAAATCCAGGTCCTAAACTCCTCTTCTGGTTCTCCTTGAGGAGAGGGCAGAAGCACAGGGGCTGGCAGGATCAGCGGCAGTGCCTTGGCAAAACGAACCAGCGATTGCTTGATTGCTCCCAGCTCAAGGCAGGCAGCAGCAGGAGCAAACTGTGCACAGAGCATCGTCGGCCAGGGGAGAAAGGTCATCCATCCATCCATCCATCCATCCATCCATCCATCCATCCATCCATCCATCCATCCCCTGGCCAGCTCGGCTCCATCCCGCGGGATGCCCGAGCTCCGGGCTGGCGCTGCGGGCTCTGAGCTCCCCGCTCCAGCCGGGGCCGTCCTTGGGAACGCGCTGCCGTGGAGGACTCGGGAATAGCGAGCCGCTGTTCTCCGGAAAGGCGATCTGCGGAGCTGCTTCCCTCGGCTGCCGGGCGCTGGCGGTCCCCAGGGTGTCGCGGACCCCAGGTAAGGGGGTCGGGAGCTCTGCGGGATGCTCGGCATGACCGCACCGTCCTGCCGTGCCCTGCCGCTGTGCACAGAGTCTGCTCAGTCCCCAGGCAGCTGCTGCACCTTCCAGCCTGCGAGCGATGTTCAGGCAGCGGAGGACATGGGCTAATTTCCAAAAGCCTGCAGGACATCCTGACTCCCAGGCGTGTCTACGGAAGAAGAACCATCCCTTCCTGAGTGCCGGACCCAGAGGTGACGGGGACTGATGGGACAAAGCCCTGCCGTGGCTGGCAATGCTGGGGAATGAAATGAAACTATGGGGCAGCGTCTGTGCTTTGGGTGCCAGCTCAGTGCCTGCCCAGCCTGAGGTGGCTTTGGGGCTACAGTGCAGTGTGGAGAGGGTGAGGAGAGCTGCTGGGGTGTGCATCAGGGCAGGGAGGCAGCGTGAGGGAGCCCATGCTCAGGAGGCTGGGGGGCAGAAATGGGCTGGCTGGCAGAACGGGTTGGCTGGTCAGAAGTGGGTAAGCAGGTCCCAGTCTGGAGCTGGAAGATGCTCTTTGCACAGAGGGAACTGGCTATGAAATCATGGCCAGAGGTGCAAGATGACCCCATGGAAGTGGAGTTTTAAAATGCAGGTGAATAAACAACCAGTACCAGTCAGGGATAAATCCAGATTTTCCTCTCCAGAGCATCAACTCCATAGGGACCCCATATCTTGCTGAAAGTAAAGCCACACCTATAAGGACCCTTCAAGGTCCTTGAGACTCTGTCACAGACCTCTCTAGTCCTTGTATCCCAACAGATAATCCTAATGCACAGATGTCCACGAACACAGGACACAGGGGATCCCACGTCTGGCATGTATCCAGTCGGGCCAGGGTGAATGGCTGGTGTGGTAACAGCTGGGACTCTTCCCTCCATGTGCATCCCTCTATCACCCACCCCCCCAGCACCACTCGGGGCATCACCATCACCCCTGACACCCCACTGCCACCAAGGTCAGACCAGAAAGAAACTATGGGGGACAAGAGGTGTTCCTGTTCTGGGAGCTCACCAGTCCTCCCCCAGCAGGGGAGGCAGGCAGGAAGGTGAGGGCACAGCAGTGACCTGCCCGGAGCCATTTCCTTCAGTGTTGCTTCCTCCCATCCCCTCCTGGGTTTTGCCCCCAGAGACTGTCAGGCTCACACCAGATTGCAGTGGCTGTCCTGGTGTCCTGGTCCTGTCCTTACAGAAAACTGACCCTGGTTGGGATGTGCCCCCATCGTCTGGCACATCCACTGGACATCGTCTCCCCTCAAAGCAGCACCCTGGCCCCAGCAGTCCCTGCCTGTAGGATCCAGCAGCTCTGCTTCCCAGGCCAGCCTGAGGCAGCTGGTGCAGAGCTGGTGATGTGACATGAGACAACACAGCTGCACACAAAAGGCACGGTGCCTGGCCAGAGCATCTCCCAGCTCTTTGCTCTCCACTGCACCCCTCTGTGAACCCAGCCAGTGTCCCTCAGGAGGAACCAGCTGGCAGCATCGTGTTCCAAGCAGGGGCTGAGAGGTGGCCAGGAGTGATGTGCCCAAAGGTGCACTCGGGGAAGGGAGGGAGGGGGGGCATTCCCTGGACTTCTCCTGCTCGAGGTCTCTGCACCTCAGCATGGATGGGCACTGATGAGTGACCAGGGACATCTCTGCATGTGTGGGTGTGCACTCACCAGGTACCCCAGCGGGCAGGAGAGGGCAGGGCCGATTCCCAGGAGGGCAGCAGATGTAGGTGAATGCACAAGGTACAGGGGACAGCTTGCTGCCTGGGTGGCACTGAGAGCTGAAAAATGCCCTGGGTCAAACAGTGTGTTCTGACTCCCCCTGCTCCTGGTCTCCCTCACATCCAGTCTATCTCTATGAGCTCATGCCTCATTCTCCACCAGCACCTTCGTTTTCATGCTGTGGGTCTCCACAGGTCTGTGTCCTCTCCCCTGCTTTCCCTTCAAATGCACCTCCTCAGCTTGCTGGTGCTTTGGCAGAAGGGAGGCAGAGCAGCCGTGCTGGCAGGTGGGAGCACGCTGGGGTCCAGTTGTGCATCATCAGAGGTATGTAAGGGTCAGGACATCTCAGCAGTACAAACATTTCTGCCCCTAGGAGCTTGGGCCATGGCACATCCATACACAACATCCCTACTGTGTTCCTCCTACCCTGGGTGAGTCACCATGGCCAGGACAGTCCCTTCAGTGTCCATCGGAGTTTTATGCATAAGGAGAAACCCAAGGGGGGCAGGTTTAGTTTTCAGGACTATATCCTGGGTGTCCTGCTTAACTGCAGCCAGCATAGGCAGGTGCATGACAGGCCAAGCCAAGCCAGCGGCACAGGGAGGTCTGTGAGCAGCAGAGGGAAAGTGCTGCAAGGCTTTTCTGGGGACATCCCTGAGCATGAGTACCTTGGTGTTGTGATGCTGCAGAGGGAGAGGATACACTGCATCCCAGCATCTCAGCTTCCTCCTTTTACCCTGAGTGGGATCCTTTGTCATGACCAAATTCGAGTGGAACCAAATAAGCCATTTTCCAAAGGAAGTGCATCAGCATCTTTCCTGCAGCATCCAGGGGTATTTAATGAACAAGGCAGAATCTGGCAGGAGAAGGAAGAGACTTACTGCTGAAATCCTTTGAAATGCCATCAAATGTCTTAGATTAGACTGGGCCACAGATCACTGAAATGAGCAGCACACAGGGAGCTCCTGGCCTCCATAGAAGCCTTTGTGCCATACTCCTTTTGCAGCTGGAGTTTGTGTCTTGCATCAAATCATGTGTTAGTAAAAGGTTCCCATTCCCTTTGGGGAAAACCAGCCAAAATCCAGCTCCCAAAGGCCAGTGCTGTCCTGGGTCTCCTGCTCACTGTGCAGAGGATCAGGATGTGCTGTGGTGCCTCCTGGGTCCAGCAAGGGACCCTGGACAGCCCAGCTGTCACAGCCCCATTGCTTTGCTCCTTTGGGGTGCTGGCAGATTCGTGGATGTTCCCTGGGCCCTGTGATGTCTGTGAGAGCCCAGCTGTCTCCATCCTCCCTGTCACAGGTAGCTACCTGTCACAGGTAGCTGGGGAGGCTGGGAGGGAGTGTGGGTGCACAGATGTCACTGACACATTCCCGGTGACTTGCATGTGCTGGTGGCCCTGTGGTATCTGCCCCAATGCCACACTGAGCTTGTCCCTCGCTTGTCCACCAGTGGCAGAGGAACAGGACAGTGAGGAGGCAGCAAGGTCAGGCCAGCAAAAGGCAGGAAAAGCAGCTCCGGGGGTTTGCATCTTGGCTCTATCCTCAGGAACCCCTTAAGCTCAAAGACACCCCCATGGGACAGGTGTCCCACACACTTAGAGGGCAGGTACAGTCCCAGCCTCAGGAAGTTTCTGTGTGTCTGGCAGCCTGTTACTCCAGCACAGAGCCCTCCTTGTTTACTCTGGTTCCTACTGGGAGCAAGTTTATGCAGACACCTTGTTAAGTCCTGCAGTGCTGGTCATCCCAGGAATTCCTGAGTTCTGCCAGGGACAGGTGGGAAGGAAGGACAGTGTATAGTGGGGCTGCACACCTAGACCTTACAGATGTGTTCTTTCATCCCATGTAGGGCAGGGAGCATTTCCTCAGTCTATCCTCTGGCCACTCTAGGATCTCCAGGTAAGACATGGGTGCTGGTGGCCTCTTCTCCAGGATAAAGCTGCTCTGCTGCTGGCCAAGCCTAACACTTTGCTCGGGAGCTTGGGCCCTCTGATGTCCTAGCCCTTGGGTAGAAGGTGGCACTGGCAGGGTCTCCCAGGGAAGCTGTTCTGGCACACCTGCGAACACACAGGTGTGCACAGACACGCAGCGAGGTGAGTGACAGTGCCAGCACAGCCCAGGGACAGCACAGTCACCTCAGTGAGCTGGGCTGGGGTGGCTCTGGGCAGAGCAGACATGGGAAAGGTGTTTGGGGTCCATTAGGGTGCAGCAGGAGTTCCTCAGCACCCTGGGGTGGGGGTGAGGAGGAAGGAAGTGTGCAGAGCCCGGGCAAGAGCAAACAGGAAGAGCAGTGGGGATGCGTTAGGAAGGATGTGCAGTGCCCCAAAGTCAAACCTGGCCTACCTGAGCCAGGCCCAGGAACCTTCACCCCAAATACAGCCCTGCCCTTCCCTGCTGGGGAGGGCGAGCCCACCCGTCTTACCCTCAGGTACCCAGGGATGGTGGTGGGTGCAGAGGGGTGTCCCCACGTGGACAGGGGTTGGGGGACAGTGGGGTGGCACCAGGAGCACAGTGCACACGGGCAGGTGGCACTGAGCGAGCCCTGGCACATGGCACAGTGGGATGGGGAAGAGCTGGGGCACAGCCTGGGCAGAACAGCGGGCATGGGAGGATCCAATCTGGCTTCCTGCGGGGCAGCTGGGCTGTGGTGCCCAGAGCAGCGCCCTGCAAAGCGCCCTGCCCCACCTCCCCAAGGCTGGGTCTTGCCGCCCCTCCGTGCCCCATGGGTGTCACCAGTGCTGGCCATGGCTTGTCACAGAGGGCATCGAGCACACCCCACCAGCCCCACCGGAGGGGCCAGTGGACACCCCCAGGGTTTATGGGGAGGCCAGGCCGTGCCCCAGGAGCGAGGCTGGTGGCTGAGGAGCTGGGCTGGGTGTGCAGGCGGCCCGGCAGAGCCGAGCTGCAGAGATGTGGCCGGTATGTGTGTGGGCGGCAGCCGGGGTGGGGGAGAAGGAGGGAGAGGAAGCAGCAGAGGCAGCAGCTCCTTTGATAAGCAGCTTCCTGAACACTTTCAAACCGTGGTGTCAGAGCGACAGGCGCGGTGCCCGCGGGCCGGCACCGACAAGCCCAGGGCACAGGGCACAGGTAGGAGCCCCCCAGCCCACCCGTGCTGCCCCCAGCCCACCACGCTGGACAGGAGAGCCCGGGCAGCGCCCAGGGGCGGTGGGCATGTGGTGGGCATGGATGGGCATCCCCAGGCAGGGCTGGGGCGCTGGGCAGGTGATGTGAGTGCTCTCCCTGCAGATGCTGGCAGCTGAGGCACTTCCCTGGGCCCCTCTCCCAAGTGTTTCCTGGCCAAACAGTTGCTGGGATAGGGATGGAGAGCACCGGGACACCCTGCAGGGGCACGGGGATGGTGTGAGTGGCAGTGGTGGCATTGGCACTCCCAGAAACGCTGCTGGGCAGCCGGGATTCATGGGGAGCAGCTCCTGCCCTCGCTGTGTTCCCAGCCACCATGTGGACCCCGGCTCTCCATGAGACCTCCCTGAGCAAATGGGCTGCCTGGGACCCCACCCTGGCCGCCCTGAGCTCTGGCTCTGCATCATTCCCTGCCTCTGTGCATCTGTCTCCTCCTCATGGAGGAAGCTGGGGATGGGAAGGAGGCTCAGGATCCCAGGGTGCTGCCTGCACCATGAGGAGCTGTGTCCAGAGGTGAATCAGCATCTCCCCAGCCCTGCCAGGGGCTGACCCATCGCTGGGGATGGAGAATGTCTGGCACCTTCCCCAGCTGGGCTGCCCCATCGCCTTTTGCTCAACCACCCAGATAAAGCAGTTTCCTCTCGACAGTTGCTGTGACCTGCAGGAAGGAGGAGGCTGTCCCAGGGCCATCCCTCCCTTGCCAGAGCCACGAGGCTCTTGAGGGTGCTTGGTCTGTGTCTCCCTGCAGCAGGAGAGGGCCAGAGTGCATGCAGTGGCTGCAGCCACCTCGTGTCACCTGCTGAACGCTGCTGTGTTCCAGCTCTTACTCTTCCCCACCATGTCCCCAGGACGAAGCAGGGGGATGTGATGGTGAAGGGCTGGAAACACAGAGCATGTGCTTCCATGGAGGTGGAGAGCATCTGGGGCTTCCCCAAACCAGACTGTGCCCTGCCACCACAGAATGGGTGTTGTCCCCTCAGGGGAAGCCTTGGTGCCATACCCAGGGTCACCAGTGGTGCCCACGAGGCCACCCAGCAAGGGTGAATGTGCTGGGAGCTCTCCATCTGCCTGGATAGAGGGGCTGGTGCTCCTGGTTAGAGGACAGCTGAGGACTTGAAACCCATCCCTTGCTTGCAGAGCACCTGTCAGGGGCTCCACCCAGCCTTGTGGTATCTCTCAGATCTGACTTTTCTTTTCCAGCTGCTTTTCCTCTGATGGCTCCATGATTTCCCAGGAGCTGAGGGCCCCCCGTGTGCCCCTGCTGTGCTTCAGGACGAGGGCTCTGTGGTTGCTGCAGCATGGTCCAAGCCTGCTTGGTGTGCTCCAGAGTTCATAAGGGCAGCCTGGCAGCCCAGGCAGCTGCAGCCAACATGGACAAGGCGGACAAGCCCAGCCCCTCTGCCAAGAAGCACGTGCGGCTCCAGGAGAGGTGAGTGTGCCTCAGCCCTGGCCAGGCTACCCGTGGCACTGCTCATACCCAGAGCTCCCCTAACACTCCCTCCTGCCAGCCCTCTGCCTGCCAGCGTGTGCAGGTGCCAGCCCTGAGCCCCCGCCCTGCTCAGGACAAATCTCCACACCGTCCTTCAGGGGCTTCCCAGCAAAAAGGCAAAATTATCAGCTAGGTCCTTGTTCCTCAGTCTCCCATCTACTGGGGGCTCCATCGGGCTTTTGCTCAGTGTGGGGTGGTTTTAACTGATGATACAGTGGGATGGGCTGTCCTTCTGTCCCAGGGTGGCAGCAGGTCAGCCAGGGACCCCTTTGCCTTTCAGGAGGGGCTCCAATGTCTCACTAGTGCTGGACATGAGCTCTCTAGGGAATGTGGAGCCCATCCAGCCTGTCTGCACACCACGGGACATCACCCTGAAGTTTCTGAGGACATCCAGCCACGTGCTGAAGAAACAGGAGCTCCAGCAGCAGGCCCAGAACCTGGCACAGCTCCAGGAGGAGTTTTCGGTGCGATGATTCCCTCTCCCTCCTCCCAGGAGGGTGGCAGGGGCAGTGGTGGGACTGACAGGGGTGAACATCAGGCTCTGAGCCCAGCTGTGGGTAAACAGAGGGGAGGGTGCCCACGTGCCATCTGCTCCTTGATGCACACATGTCTTATTGGGGTCCCTGGAAGACCCTGTCCTGCCCTCCCATGCCATGCTCTTCTCCCAGGGCTGTCTCTCTGGAAGGAGCCCCACCACAGCTGGAGTAAAGGCAGGATTCATCCCAGAGCTGGCATCTCTGGTGATGCGCCTGGGTCAGCTCTGCCCTGCTGGGCAGCCAGGTCTGCCACCACCAGGGGACACGAGTGGCAGCAATGGGCTTTTCCTCATGGCTGTTTTCTCCTCCTGCAGAAAATCCCACCCAACTTCGTGAGTCCGGAGGAGCTGGAAATCCCTGGACGTGCTCTCAAGGACAGATACAAAACCATTCTCCCCAGTACGTGCCACTGTGTCCCTCTGCCTCCCATTTGCCCGTGTTTGCTTGTGGGTGAGGGATGACTCAAGCAGCCCTGGCACTGGGGTGGGCACCCCTGGGTGCTTTTGCTGTCCCTGCCACGCTGGAGCTGGATGCTGTGTGCCAGGGGTGCCCACAGTGCTGTGGGGTACATGGGGAGCTGCTCCCGGGGGTGTCCTACACAAGTAAGGTGGGGCCTTGCTTGTGCCAACAGCGTGGCCCTATGAGTGTAAAGGATGTTGTGGGAGGACTCAGCTGGGTCCCAGTCAGGGTCTGTGGGGATGTGCTGGGGGATCACTGCAGTTCAGTCACCTCCCCTGCTCACGATGGTACCTGCAGGCTTGGGCTGTGCCCTGCCAGGGGAGTGAGGCTGCAGTGGGACAAGAACAGACCTGAGGGAGGGTGCAGACTGCTCTGAGCATGGCATGGAGCAGGAGGACTCAGCCTCCAGCCCAGGGAGGACGGGCAGGATCAGTCCCTTGGTAACACCTGTGACATCTTTCAGATCCTGAGAGCCGGGTCTGCCTCAGGAGGGCTGGGAGCCAGGAGGAAGACAGCTACATCAATGCCAACTACATCACAGTGAGTGTCCTGCAGGGCCTGCAGCACAGGGCTCACCAGGGATGAGGCTGCAGGTGCCACACTGGGTCACACCTGCTGGGGCACTGTCACCTGCTCTCCTGGGGCAGCAGACTTCACTTGCCATCCTTTTTGGAGCTGGAGGGATGTGGCTCCATCTGCATGGGGCAGATCCACTACTCCTGTTGGTGGGAGAGTCTCATGAGGGAGCTGCTCTTGGCTGCTGGGCAGATTGAGCACCCCAAAAGGCTCCCTTGCAGTGGCTTCTCCATGTCCTCACACACTGGCCCAGTGGCTGGCAAAGCCATGGGAGGCAAGCTGAGTCAGCAGATTATAGCAGCTCAGAGATCCTCACAAATCCTGGGATTTCCTCTCTGCTCAGGGAGCTTGTTGCAATTTCCCAGGAAGAGATCTAATGAAGATGGGGTGTGGCTTATTTTTGGCACTAGGTGGGGTTCCTTTCCAGAGACTGAGAAATCCCCAGACCCTAAGGGGTTAGACAGCTTGGCTTTGCTATCCATCCCTGTGCAAACCCTCCCAGGCTGCAGTCTCTCTCAGAATGGGATCTCGTGTGAGCCAGGTGCCAGCTTTGCCCAGTGGGCAGGCTTTTTGCTGAGCAATCCATCTCACTGCAGCACCCTTCCCTTGGCACTGGCCAGGGCACTGGGAAGCAGTGGTGGGGCCATGGATGCTGTGAGTACTTGCAAGGACTTGGAAAAGTAGCCCACAAAAAATGGTGTCTGAGGTGACAGACAAACCCCTGGGAGGTGCTGGGAGGGAGCAGGGTGGAGCTGGAAGGAACATTTCTTTTCTGATGGTGCTTGTGGCTGAGATCCACCGAGGCAGCAGCATCCAGCACCCAGCAGGGAGGGTCAGAGCTCCTTGGAGACAGGAGCACCGTGCCCAGAGCTGCTGGGAGCTCCAAGGGCAGTTTGACCATGGGCAGCAGAGGAGCTGTGTCCTCCCAGGACAGCGTGCAGCTGCACATCAGGTGACGCTGGCACTCTGTCCCTACACCCCGGGGTGTGGTGACATCCCCTCTGTCTCACCTGACAATGCAGCAGCACTGCCCATCCTTGTGGCACACACACCTGTGTCCAGACACCCCTGAGTGCAGCTGCTATTTCCTGACCCCTTCCTTCCCCTTACCTCTCCAAAAGTGTAGCAGTGCAGGAATTTGTGGGCACATCAGAAAATTGGCAGCCCAGCCTGCCTGGGCATGCCTGGGAGGCACAGGAATCTGGGAGGGCTCTGCAGGTGTTTGATCACATCAGCCCCACCTGGGATTGATGCTCTTCCTGCTGAGGGTGTTCCATGAAATGTTTTTAGCATGGGTGTGGGGGAAAGGTGGAATTCCCAGGGTTGACACCTCCAGGTATCCTGAATGGAAAATCATATTTCCTAGGAAAAATGAATAATCTCAAGGCATGAAAATAGAGATCTGCAAAATATTCCTGAAAACATTCCTGTCCCTTAGCTGGGCCAATGCAACTTCTTGTGAGACCCAATCATTAACAGATTGTTGGGAAGGCCTGGATTTTCAATACCTTTGGCAATTTTATACTAGAAGTGTCTGGAGACAGAGGATGCTTGGAGCTGTGAGACAGGGATTGCTGCTTGTCCTTGTGGAAATGCCCACAGTGAGGAGTGCAGCTCCTAATGTGAGCTTTGCCTCGCCAAGGCATCCATCACACTGGCTGTTGTCACACTGAGAGCCTGGAGATGCTTGCAGGAACTTGGGTGTACAAGGCCAATGATGGGATGGGATGATGGCACCAGCAGGATGGGGAGGGTGCCTGGTGGCTTCTCAGCAGATCTATAACAGCATTATGAGGACAGGTTTAGTAGGAAACAGCATGTGTGGCTCAGCCTCTAAAAACCATAAAGGAGAAAAGCCTCGTGAGGGCTGGAGTGACCTGGGGACAGTCCCCAGTGCCCTCGGTCCCCCCAGGGTCGCTGATGGGTGTGTGCTCACAGGGCTATGCAGGACGGCCCCGGGAGTACATTGCCACCCAGGGACCCATGCTGAACACCGTGACTGACTTCTGGGAGATGGTGTGGCAGGAGGAGGCTCCTCTCATCGTCATGATCACCGAGCTCCAGGAGAGCAAGGAGGTACCAGTGACCCCCCCCCCCAGGTACCACTGACCCTGCCCAGGTACCACTGACCCTGCCCAGGTACCACTGACCCTCCCCAGGCCCAGACCCAGGGACACAGCAGGGAGTGGGGTACTGATGACAGGGGAGGGTTGTGCAAGGCCAGATGTGGGGTCTGTGGACCCACTTATTGTGCTTTCATCTCAGAGGATTCCCTGATGAATCACAAGTGGAGGAGATCTCCAAGGCTGCAGCCTTGGCCCTGTTCTGGCAAAGGTTTTCCCTCTCACATGGTTGTGTGCTATGGGCACACTTTACCTGCTGGATAATAGGATAAAGGGTTTAGGGCAAACCCCAGGGGTGGGGCAGAAGCAGTGGGCACTTGTGCCCCTCTGGCACTGAGAGCTCTCAGCCAGGGGATCCAGCCCAGGGGAGAGCTCTGGGGGGCCAGAGGGGCACTGCTGCCCACTGCTTCTGCTTCTGGGATGGAAGCCAACAGCACCTGCTTGGGGGAATTGAGAACTGGAAACTCTCTTTCCTGGCCATGTCCTTGCTCCCTTCTCTCCCAGCTGACAGCCTCCCTGGGTCCTGCTGCATCTGGAAGCTTCCTGGGCTGAGCAGGGATATGCATCCCTGGGGCCTGAAAGCCAAGGCAGGGCATGGGAGAGGGTGCAGGGCAGCAGATGCAGGGGTAGGGATCTATCCCTCCTTTGCTTCCCATCTCTATCACTCTAATCCACCTTCCCTGCTCCCCACCACCCCCAAGGTGATGCCCCCTCCCAAGAGCACTGACTCAAGCACAGCTCAAACGTTCAGTGGGTGCCTTGAGCATCTCCACAGCCACAAACCTGCCTTGTTCTCCAGAAATGTGTCCACTACTGGCCCGAGAAGGAGGGCACCTATGGCCCCTTCACCATCCGTGTGCAGGGGGTGAGCGAGTCTGTGGAGTACGTGGTGCGGGATCTCTCCATCCAGGTGGGTCTGAGCCTCATCCTGGGGTCAGGAGGGAGCACATTGGGGCCGGCAGTGCCCCTGCCACCCCTGAGATCTCTGGTGAGATGGCAATGATGTATGACAGGAAAGAGGAGGATTCATGATTCTCAGGGTCTGCAGAGCCCCTCCTGCCTGGAGAGGCTGGGAGGGAGCAGGACCCAGCCCTGGGGTACAGAGGAGAAGGGGCCAGCTGGGCAGAGCAGCACCACCAGCCCAGTGTTTGTGCACTGTGACACTGGGCTCTGCCCCATGGGCTCTCTGTAGTCACCCTGGGCTGACACCAGCCTAAAGGATTTTGCCTTGCTTTGCCTGGACTCTGGTGACAGAATTGGAACACTCTGCATCTGTTCTCATCTTCTGGGATGGGACACATCCATTGCCTCTGGCCCAGGGGTCTCTCCCTCATGGCTCAAAGTGGGATTCAGGAGGAGAGTGGCTGAGATGGGTACAGGCTGCTTGAGCTGAACTCCCTGTTTCATTTGGCCCGTGTTCTCACATCCCTATTTCTCTTTGTTCTGTGCTGGAAAAGCTTGGAAAGGAACGCCGCAAAGTCAAACACATCCTGTTCCCTTCCTGGCCTGACCAGCAAACACCCGAGTCAGCCAAGCCCCTGCTGCACCTGGTGTCCAAGGTGGACGAGGCTCTGCAGACTGCAGCCAGCCCAGGGCCCATCGTGGTGCACTGCAGGTAAGAGTGCACCTCACCTGAGCCCTGTCTGTGCTTCTCCTTGGGGTCAGTCTGCAAATACCTGAGGGGAAAATCCCACATGAATCCTCATCCACTGTGGTGCAGAAATCCCAGACACGGCCACCCCACAGCAGAGTGGTCAATCAGCAGCTCCTGTCCTGGCAGCAGGATGGTGGTGTATCCTACACCTGGGTCCAGCAGGGTGGGAGCAGGAAGGGTCTGCATTTGGGACCCAGCCACCAGCTTCACCATACACCCACAGCTCCAGCTCTGGAAGATCCTGCTTGAGCAGGGAGATGGAGCCAGGTGACCCCATGGTTGGGTCCCTTTGAACCTGACCCATTCTGTAATTCCATGATTCCTGTCCCTGTGTCACCAAGCATGGCCTGTGGATGTGGAGCCATGTTTCAGGACAGCCCTCCTGCAGGAGGTGGCCTCTGCCTGTTTTCTCTCCTTGCTGAGTGAATCTGGGGACAGTGGAGCAGAACACTTGGTTGTCCCTATGGAACATGCAGCATGCACTGCTGCAGGCTGAGTGCAAACCGCTGGGGTCAGAGCCCAGCTGGGAGGGGACCGGGCTGCAGAGCCCCCTGGACTGCACAAGAATGGGCACAGACTGGTTTTGTGCTTCCAGAGCAGCCTCAGCCAGGCTGTGCAACAAGGCAAGGACTCCTTGCCATGGCACAGTGACCCCAGCCCACGGCTAAGAAGCTTGGTTTGGCAGCTGGGGCCAGAAGCCCAGAATCCCTCTAGGAAGGAATCACAGCAAACCAGTCCAGGAGTGCATGGAGCTCAGCAGGATGCAGGTGTGGCAGTGGGTGCTGTCACAGCTCACACGGCTGTGTCTGTCTGTCCTGCAGTGCTGGCATTGGCCGCACCGGCTCCTTCATTGCCACCAGGATCGGGTGCCAGCAGCTGCAGGCCAAGGGCGAGGTGGATATCCTGGGAATTGTGTGCCACCTCCGCATCGACAGGTGGGTGCACAGAGCAGGGGCTCCTTGGAGCGTCCTGCTGGGTGCCAAGCCTGAGAGCAGGGCTGTGGCAGACAAGGGATGGGCATCCCAAGGGGGCATGGGGACGACTACTGATGGAAACCAGAAAGGTGGCTGCGGGATGCAGGTGTGTGGATAGCAAACAATTCCCAGTGCCAGGCTGGTCCTGCTGGCAGAGCTGTTGTAGCTCTGACCTGAGGACATGAGGGAGAGGACAGGGGCTGTGAACCTGGCAGCCATCTGCTCCTCCTTTCCAGCTCAGCTATTAAATCCAGAAACACTCCACCTGGCCACTTCTCAAGAATTACAGGTGAAAATCAGTACTAAATCAGGTGCTAATCTCCTTTTGAACAGCTCAGCAATGCTTCTGAACCCCTCTATTCTTTGAGCTGCTCTGGTGCCTGTTTCAGAGGTACCTTGACATGGCTGGTGACACAGTGGGAATATTTGTGCCCTGGGAGCAGGAGCTGGGGACAGGGCTGTGTGTTTGGTGGAGTGTCAGTGGGCCCTGCCTTTCCCTTGCAGAGGTGGGATGATCCAGACGAGCGAGCAGTACCAGTTCCTCCATCACACACTAGCTCTCTACGCCTCCCAGCTGCCAGAGGGGGGAGGCTGCTAGTGCAGGGCTCCCACCGGGCTTGTGGCTCCCTGCTCTGACCTCTCCTGCACCAGCCTCGGGGACACCTTCACCAAAACCTCTCCTGATGCTGCCAGGCCACAGAGCAGCAGTGTGAACATCCCTGGGGATGAGTACAGCTGAGCCAGCCCACGGGGACTGTGCCTTTGGACCATGGGCATGAGCAAGGTGAGGTGGTGCAGTGGGTGCTCGAGGTAGCCACTGCTGCTGGCTCCAGACAGATTCCATCCATAGAAAGAAGCTTTGGCTTGTGAGAGGTGCAAGATCCTGGACCAGAAGAGCAAGCAGTGCAGAGGAACTGCAGCTGGTAGATGCCAGGAGCGTGGTTTGCCTTTCAGCTGCACACAAATGTTCACCCCGTTAGACACAGCGCTGCTGGAACTACCCTGAAATAAACGGAGCCTCTGTCCTGGCTGTGCATCCTTTGTGGGCAGGGCTGGGCTTGCTCCAAACATGCACCATGAAGCTCTTCTTGATAAAAACACACCTTGATAGCTTGGTACACGGTCAGCTAACAGCGTTCCACAGCTTGCTTTCCTCTCCACCTTCTGAACAGCCTGAAGGTAGAATCATAGAATTATTAAGGTTGGAAAAGATCTCCAAGATAATCAAGTCCAGCCCCTCACCAAACCCCACTGTGCCCACTAAACTGTATAATGAATTGCCATGTACAGTTGTTTCTTGAACACCTCCAGGAATGGTGAGTCCAGCACCTCCCTGGGCAGCTGTGCCAATGCCTGACCACTCTTTCAGGGAAGAAATTTTCCCCAGTATCCAACCTGAACCTCCCCACTCCCTAGCAGGGGAGATTCCCAAGCGCAGTTTGCGAGTGATGTGTTCCCAATTGCCTTCTGTTACATGAGGGTGGGGATTTTTAATTCTTTTGAAATCAGAACAAAATAATATTTGGATTTCATTAGGTTGTCTTTTTAACTGATAAATCCAGGGGGAAAAATAGAAGATGGAAAAACATTTTGTTGTAAAGCATAGAGATGGAAATATTCTGTGAAGTATTTTGAAGAGCTATTCAAAGCTGCCCTTGGCTGATGGGCACCCCCTTGGGTAGTGAGGGCTGGGAAGGAGGTGGGACCTGCCCAGTCTGTGCCAGCCCATGTCATCAGCCCTGACATGACCCAGTGTGAGATCCAGGGAAAAAAAGGTCAATCTTCCTGCTGAATGGGTCTGAGCTTGCCTGGGCTCCCTGAGCTTCCCTGGCTCAGGGCTCTGTTCATGACCTGTCCCTTCACCGCTCCATGGGTCCCCGAAATTAATCACTGCCTAATGGTCTTCCCTGTCCACTTCCCTCCCTTAGCACCAGGAACAAATCTGCTTCCTGGCCCAGCAGCAGGAAAAGAAGCAGATCTCAAGTAATGTCTTTTCACCTACTGCATTCTGATCATCCTGGCAGAGAAATCCCCCTGTTCCCAGTGCCAGGTGAGCCCTTCCTCATGCCACACCCTGCCCAGCCAGGTGCTTTGGGGGAGAATTGTGTTCCCCATGGGACTCCTGCATGATGCTCAGGAGAGGCTATGGAGCTTCTGCAAGCTCCCTGCAGGTCAGTGCCTTCTCAGGTAATCTGGGGTAACACTGTGTCCTTTAATGTCTCTGGAGACACAGATAGAGGTTTGAGTTGTGAGCCAGGCTTTATTCAGCATCCCCCTCCTCAAGTCTTTCCTCACCCACTGCCATCAGGCAGGAGAAGTTGAAGACTTGCAAACTGCACCTGGACAGTTTTTGTGCACTCCCTGGACAGCAGGACACACACCATTTTCCTCATGCTTTCAGTTTGCTCTCCAGAGGAGAGCTCTTAGTGCAGGCTCAGGCCGAGGGCTGCACGAGGGTCTCCCAAGGCATGCAGGAGCAGCAGCAGGATCACAGCTGGGCCAGGGCTCTTGTCACCTCCTCCCAAATTCCTCATCAGGTGCTGGGAGTTCTTCCAGCTCAGCTGTCTGATGCAGATTATGATCAGTTAAGCAGGTTTCCTGCCTTTTGATCTCAATTTCTCCCAGCTCCATTTGTTCCACACTTACCTGGCCACTGTGTGAGTTCTCCCCATCCTCTGTGCACTGACTCCCTGAGCAGTGCTGGGGCTCTGCTGAACCCTGGCCTGTGTTACTGCCAAACCCCATGCCGGCCTCCCCCCATGTCAGGGCTGCAGCAGGCTTTGATCTGCTCTGGCTGTGTGCTGAGAAACTGCCTCAGCTGGGGCATCCCTCACAGGGTGCCCAGCAGACAGAGGAAAGGAATCTCTCCACAATCTCATGCTTCCCCATGCCTTGGGCTAGCATTAAGCCCCTAAGCTCGGCCAGGGATTTCAGCACAGCCAGCATTGCTCCTGTTCCTCCCTCCCCCACTTAAACCCCAGGTATGGTCCCAGCTGTCCTTATCCTTCCATGGTGTTCCTGTGATTCACAGAGGTACAGCCCAGCCAGGCAGAGCACGCTGGTACTGGGGACCCTGGGTTGCAGCATCCTGAGAATCATGTCCCCAGGAGGCCAAGTCCTGCCTAGAGCTCAGGAAAGGTCCTTCCTCCACAGAATCATACAACAGTTGGGGTTGGAAGGCCATCAAGTCCCAAACCTTCCCACTATCCCAGGCTGTTCAAAGTCCAACCTGGCCCTGGACACTTGCAGGGATGGGGCAGCCACAGCTTCTCTGGGCAACCTGTGCCAGGGCCTGCCTTCCTTCCTTCCTTCCTTCCTTCCTTCCTTCCTTCCTTCCTTCCTTCCTTCCTTCCTTCCTTCCTTCCTTCCTTCCTGCCTGCCTGCCTTCCTTCCTTCCTTCCTTTTATTTCTTTTATTTCTTTTTATTTCTTCTTTCTTTCTTTCTTTCTTTCTTTCTTTCTTTCTTTCTTTCTTTCTTTCTTTCTTTCTTTCTTTCTTTCTTTCTTTCTTTCTTTCTTTCTTTTTCTTTCTTTTTTTTTCTTTCTTCTTTTATTTCTTTTTAGTTCTTCTTTCTTTCTTTCTTTTTCTTTCTTTTTTTTTCTTTCTTCTTTTATTTCTTTTTAGTTCTTCTTTCTTTCTTTCTTTTTCTTTCTTTTTTTTTCTTTCTTCTTTTATTTCTTTTTAGTTCTTCTTTCTTTCTTTCTTTTTCTTTCTTTTTTTTTCTTTCTTCTTTTATTTCTTTTTAGTTCTTCTTTCTTTCTTTCTTTTTCTTTCTTTTTTTTTCTTTCTTCTTTTATTTCTTTTTAGTTCTTCTTTCTTTCTTTCTTTTTCTTTCTTTTTTTTTCTTTCTTCTTTTATTTCTTTTTAGTTCTTCTTTCTTTCTTTCTTTTTCTTTCTTTTTTTTTCTTTCTTCTTTTATTTCTTTTTAGTTCTTCTTTCTTTCTTTCTTTTTCTTTCTTTTTTTTTCTTTCTTCTTTTATTTCTTTTTAGTTCTTCTTTCTTTCTTTCTTTTTCTTTCTTTTTTTTTCTTTCTTCTTTTATTTCTTTTTAGTTCTTCTTTCTTTCTTTCTTTTTCTTTCTTTTTTTTTCTTTCTTCTTTTATTTCTTTTTAGTTCTTCTTTCTTTCTTTCTTTTTCTTTCTTTTTTTTTCTTTCTTCTTTTATTTCTTTTTAGTTCTTCTTTCTTTCTTTCTTTTTCTTTCTTTTTTTTTCTTTCTTCTTTTATTTCTTTTTAGTTCTTCTTTCTTTCTTTTTCTTTCTTTTTTTTTCTTTCTTCTTTTATTTCTTTTTAGTTCTTCTTTCTTTCTTTTTCTTTCTTTTTTTTTCTTTCTTCTTTTATTTCTTTTTAGTTCTTCTTTCTTTCTTTTTCTTTCTTTTTTTTTCTTTCTTCTTTTATTTCTTTTTAGTTCTTCTTTCTTTCTTTCTTTCTTTTTCTTTCTTTTTTTTTCTTTCTTCTTTTATTTCTTTTTAGTTCTTCTTTCTTTCTTTCTTTTTCTTTCTTTTTTTTTCTTTCTTCTTTTATTTCTTTTTAGTTCTTCTTTCTTTCTTTCTTTTTCTTTCTTTTTTTTTCTTTCTTCTTTTATTTCTTTTTAGTTCTTCTTTCTTTCTTTCTTTTTCTTTCTTTTTTTTTTCTTTTTTATTTCTTTTTAGTTCTTCTTTCTTTCTTTCTTTTTCTTTCTTTTTTTTCTTTCTTTTTTATTTCTTTTTAGTTCTTCTTTCTTTCTTTCTTTTTCTTTCTTTTTTTTCTTTCTTTTATTTCTTTTTAGTTCTTTCTTTCTTTTTCTTTCTTTTTTTTTTCTTTCTTTTATTTCTTTTTTTTTCTTTCTTCTTTTATTTCTTTTTAGTTCTTTCTTTCTTTTTCTTTCTTTTTTTTTCTTTCTTTTTTATTTCTTTTTAGTTCTTCTTTCTTTCTTTTTCTTTCTTCTTTCTTTCTCTTCCTTCCTTCCTTCCTTCCTTCCTTCCTTCCTTCCTTCCTTCCTTCCTTCCTTCCTTCCTTCCTTCCTTCCTTCCTTCCTTCCTTCCTTCCTTCCTTCCTTCCTTCCTTCCTTCCTTCCTTCCTTCCTTCCTTCCTTCCTTCCTTCCTTCCTTCCTTCCTTTTAAAACATTTCTTTCTTACATCTAAGAAAATATATATATAAAGATACAAGGTATAAGATCCTGTCCTATCCACATGACTAATTTTGGCCTGGGGTTTTCCAGGCTGGTAATCCATTCCATCCCCTTGCAACAACTCACTGGGATGGGAGGAACAGAACATGGTGGCCACGTGGCACACAGCACCACTGTGGCACACAGCAGCTTTGGTGGTGGCAGGTAGACCCAGAATGCTCCAAATTCACTTGCAGCTGGGAGAAAGTATCAATGCCATGGAACAGAGCACTGCTTCAGCAGGTCCTTGGAAAGGCAGAGCACATGCCAAAATCCAGCATGTTGAGTAATTAATAACAGCTTTGCTCTCAGGTGAGTGATGGCAAACAACAGCACCTGTGGACTCCAAATAATCAGTGACCAAGCCATCATCTGGAAAGGAGACATTTCAGGGCATGCTTTGACATTTCCAGGCAGCACTGGGGTCCCAGGATCTCAAGAAGGCCCCATGGAAGCACCTGCAGCAGGTGGGACCCCACAGAGGATGAGGCCCACCCAGCAGTACTCACCCAGAGCCAGAGGGAGGGATGGTCTGGGGGCTGAGAGCACCAGGAACACTGTGGGACATGGGAGTCACAGCTCTTTGTGCTGGTCCTTGCTAAGCAAGGGTTAAACTCTCAGCCAGGGGAGCACGAGGAAAAGCCACCCTTTACCCACATGGGCTGACCTTAAGGAACTTGGTTGAGCAACCACATCAAAACCTCCTGGGAATGTCAAAGATGCTCTTGTCTGGAGAGGCCCTGGGGTGGGGCCAGCTCTTGCACAGGACAGCTCTGCCTGGTCCCCAGCTCTTGGCATGTCACCATGGGGTGACACCACGGGGACCAGATCTGCTGTGTGCAGCCCTGCATGTGCCACCACAGACCCTCTGCAGGGAGCAGAGCTTGGGACCCTGGTTCAAACCAGTGGGACACAGCCAAATGTCCCCAAACCTGTCAGGACTGCCTCCCCTTGATGGAAATAAGGGAAATAGGGCGGGTCAGAGTGGGGATAGTGCAGGAATCATTTGTTCATGCCTCTCATGACTATCCCAGTGTGGGGATAGTCAACATCTGAGCTGTTGTCCCTGCTGTGAGGGGTGAGTTTGGTTTGAGCACTGGATGGGCAGTTTCTGTGGCAGGGACTGTAGGAACATGCCTACAATCCAGGGGCAATCTCTAACAGCTTCAGTGCTACAGGGATGCTGGGGGGGGGGGGGAGCCTCAAACTGGTGCAGGGACATTCTTTGGCCTGGAACGTTTATTAAAAATCTCTTTTCTTGCTGTATTTGCGGGGTGCCACCTCGAATGCTGGGTACAGTTTTGGACCCTCATGAAAAGAAAGAAACCTCAAGTGCTGGAGCATGTCCAGAGAAGGGATCAGAGCTGGGGAAGGGTCTGGAGCACCAGGAGCAGCTGAGGGAGCTAGGAAGGGGCTCAGCCTGGAGAAAAGGAGGCTCAGGGGGGACCTTCTGGCTCTGTACAACTCCCTGACAGGAGGGGACAGCCATGGTAGGTTGGGCTCTGCTCCCAGGGAACAGGGACAGGACAAGAAGAAAGGACAAGTTGCACTGGGGGCAGTTTTAGATTGGATATTAGGAAAGATTTCTTCACCAAAAGATTGGCCAGGCCCTGGCACAGGCTGCCCAGGGCAGTGGTGGAATCACCATCCCTGCAGGATGTGACTTGGGACATGGTTCAGTGGTGACCATGGCAGTGCTGAGATAATGGTTGGACTCGATGATATTAGAGGTTTTTCCAACCTGAACAATCCTCTGATTCTTTGAAAAAAAAAAAAATCTTCAAGCAGAAATTACATGCAAGATTTGGGGGATGAATTTTTCGCTGATATGAAGAGTTATGATGGGGTGATTACAGAGAACAATTATATTTCTGCTTCCTCAGGCCTCCCTTTGAGAGCACGGGGATCCTAAGCAGGATGCAACAGGTTGGAAAGCAAAATGCTTTCTGTCTCTGAAGACAAAGGCAGTTTCCTCATGACTTATAGCTCATGAGGGAAACTTCCCCACCATTAATTGTTGGGGGCTGAGATACCTCCTGTGAGGTGAATCAAACCCCAACCCAGTTTCCCTATTTCCTGTGCACACACATTTGTCTCAGGCAGCCCCAGAAGTGGATTCAGCATCTTTGTCTCTCATGAGAGCACCAGCAACCTCTACTCATGGGCTCTCCCCAGCAACTGCTGGAATAAAGGACCTGGTGTAAGGGAATTGCAAACAGCCTAGTGTGTCAGCCCTCACTTTAGGACTGGCTCAAATCCCACGTGGATGGAACTGAGCCCTGTTGGCAGGCACAGCCAGGCAGCCCCTGCCCTGAGCACTCAGCACAGTGTGGGAGAGCACAGCAGAGCCAAGGCACAGCCAGCACACACCTGGAGCAGCTCTGCATCCCCCCAGCCCAGCAGAGCTGAGCAGGGGCAAAGCACGAGGGGTTTGAGACTGCAGGGCCCAACCTGATGGCTGAAGGCTTCTGTGGCAGCAGGCTGGGTGGAGTCTCACAGGAACATCCTTCAAGGAAGCTGTGCCTTTGGGTTGTGTCTTGTTCTCCAGGTGGGAATTGTCAGCCTCTGCGGCATTGCTTGGAGCTCCTGGCACCTCCTACACCCCACTACCCACCCTGGCTGCTGGCCCCAGCACTCCTGCACACCCCTGTACAGCCCACACCCCTGCAACCCCAGTTCTCCTGCACTGATCACACCCTGCACCCTCAAGTACCCCAGAACCTCTGCAAGCCCAGCACCCCCAGCACCCCCAGCACCCCTGCACCTGCACCTGAATCATCCCTGCCCCCAGCACCCCCAGCACCCCCAGCATCCCTGCACCTGCACCCAAACCATCATGCAGGCATCACTTCGGGAAACTGAGGCCTGAAACAAACACCAGGTCAAAGAACAGCCTCCAAAGCCACAAAACCTGTGACTAGCCCATGACTGGAGAAAACAGCAAGCGGATGAGGTCCTCTCTGTGCCCATGGAGGTCCCATCACACCAGGGTGCACCCCCTCAGGGCTGGACCTCCACGTCCCCCCACCTCATCCACTGGTGTTCCCCAGGCCTCAGGAGCCAGGGTCCCTGCTGGGGCCTCGCCAGCCCTGGTGCTACCTTGCCACGGCATCCTTTGGGTGCACCTGCCACCAGCCCTGGGCAAGGGGCACCCGTGGCCAGGGGCAGCTCCTGCCTTGGCTGCTGGCCTGGTGATGCTTGTGCTGCCGCGCCTGTACCTGTGGCAGGTGACACCAGGGGGACGGTGGCGTGGGCTGCAGTGGGGCAGGAGGGCAGAGGGGCAGCCCCACAGCCCTGCCGTGTGTGCCAGGGCTCCCAGTGGCACCTCCAGGGGTGTGGGAGGGCTGGGGTCCGGCGGGGCTGGTACAGATGGGGGATTGGGGTGTGCCCAGCGGCATGGCTGTGGCAGGGCAATGCCATGGGTGCAGGGTATGTAGCTGGCAGTGCTGGGTGTGGGTGACCTGCACGGGGGTCACTGGGGCACAGGGGGTGATGGAGGTGGGGGTGCTGGGTGCAGTGGGCACCAGGTGAAGAGGTGCTGGGAGCACAGGAGTGCAGGCTGCAGGGATACTGGGAGTGCAGCAAGTGCAGGGGCACAGGGAAGAAGGCTGCAGCAAGGCTTTGGGTGCAGGCTGCAGGGGAGCTGGGGGTAACGCTGTGTCGGGGTGCAGGGGTGTGGGGTGCAGGGGTACCAGGGTGCATCCCCCCCTTCCCTCAGGCCGTACTATGATCTGAGGAGCCCTGGGTTACCGAGGGCGCGAGGGTGCCGGGAGTGAGCAGGGCATGGCTTGGGCTGCTCCCGGGTGTGCGGCCTGTCCAGGCCGTCCCGGGCATCCGGCTCGGGTCCTCCGGGCCGGCAGGGGGCGCAGCAGCGGGGCGGGCGCAGGCGGCGTGCGGGCCCCACCCGGCACGGCGGTGCGGCACAGGGCCCGCGGACAATACCGGGGGGCGGCGGCGGCTCGGCCTCCATCGGCACCGCTCGGCCCCGATCGGCGCCGCTCGGCCTCCATCGGCACCGCTCGGCTCCGCTTCTTCCTGCCCGGCCCCTATCGGCTCCGCTCGGCCCTTCCCGGCTCCACCCCGACTGGCCCCGCCCCGACTCGGCCTCGCTCGGCTCTGCTCGGCCTCGCTCGGCCTGCCCTGCCCGGCCCGGCCCGGCCCGGCTCCTCTCGGCTCGGCCCGGCCCGGCCCGGCTCGGTTCCGCTCAGCTCAACTCGGCCTCGCTCAGCGCGGCCCGGCCCGGCTGGCACCATGCTGGCGCTCTTCAACAAGCTGCTGGACTGGTTCCGGGCGCTATTCTGGAAGGAGGAGATGGAGCTGACCCTGGTGGGGCTGCAGTACTCGGGCAAGACCACCTTCGTCAACGTTATCGCGGTGAGCCCGGGGGCGGCCCGCATCGCCCCATTCCCGACGGGTCACGTGCCCACCCTTGGACCCCCCCATTGCACCCCCATTCCACCCCCCCATTGTATCTCCGCACCTTCCACGCCGCCTTTGCATGTCCCCATTGCATGTCCCTATTGCACCCCGTGGGTATTTCTCAGAACGTCTCCGCCCTATCGCACCCCAGCCTGAAAATGCCTTTGGGCAGGGGATGCAGGCTTGGGCGGGGTGCGGGATGCAGCAGTGGGGTGCAGGGTGGGGTGCAGGGTGTGGGATGCAGTAGTAGCGTGCAGGATGGGGTGCAGAGCGGGATACAGGGTGTGGGATGCAGTAGTGGGGTGCAGGCCCAGGCAAACCGCAGCGTTTGCTCCCCTCATCCCTAGAGCCGAGTGGGGTGCTCGGGGCCACAGCCTGGGAAGGGTCCGGCTCCCCGGTGGCCTCTCCGGCCGGCGCTCCGCAGTGGTCAGCGGCCAGTGCCGGTCCGTGGCCGGGCAGCTCCGGCTCTCGTCCCCCTTACAGCCGCCGCTTTGTCATCGCAGCTGGGGCCTCGTGCCGACCCTGCCGGGCTCGGTGCCGCCGGGGTTCCTTGCCTGGGGCCGGTGTGGGAGGTGTTTGCCTGGCGACCTTCCTCGGGAAGCATCCGCCAGCAGCAGCGTCCTGTGGGTGCCGGCTGCTCTGGCACCCGAGCGGGGCAGCGACACCCGCCTGGGCCCCTCCAGCCCCGGCCTGTCCCCGGCGTGTCCCTGCATCCCGCAGTGGATCAGGGATCCACGTCCTGGATCCCGGAGCCCAGGGCGTGGTTTCCCGCATGGGGATGTTCGGCTCAATCTCCCCTCTTGTTTTTTGGGTTGTTCTTCGCCCTCTCAGTATGTGAGTATGTGATGGTGCAGGCGGGAGGATCCTGTAGGGGTGGCCTTAGGCTGTTCTCCAGGAGGGTTTCATGGAGGGGAGGGGGATGCAGACCCATCCTGGTTCCCCCCGATCCCTGCACGTTGCTCTATGTCCATGCCTGCCATGGCTCCGAAGCAGAGTGAGTTGTTGCTGCTTGCTCAGGGTGCTGGGAGCTGCTGAGCTGTCAGAGGGGATTTTCAGCACATGTGGAGGCTTCTTTGCACTGGAGCCACGCTCTTTAGGAGGTGCTGAGGGATGAAAATGTCCTTCCTGAAGTGTCTAGGGGCAGAGAGAGGACATGCTAAAATGCTTTTCATCCTGGAGACAATGGCACTCCTGCTCTCAAGCTGTTTTGCTGGCAGTCACTTCTCAGTGCTCCAGTCTCCTGCTGGTTCCCCCTATAAACCAACACCTGCATCAGGGAGCATTTTGGCACTGGGGCAGTGACCCTGAGCACCAGTCCTATTTTTGGGGGTCCTCTCCCTGCCATTTGTGTGTATAACAGTCAATTTTTGCAGTCCCATGCCAGGGTGGGACGTGTGGGCTGCTCCTGCTCTTGATCTGCTGGATGCTGCTACCTGTTAACAGCACTCAGGCTGCCTTAAAAGTGGCAAAGTAATTTAGTGTTGATTTTTATCACCCACTTTATCCCAGACCTGCTGCACTGTTCATCTACACAGGGCTGGACACCCCAAGGGTTGGTTTTACTCCACTCCCTGTTCCTCATGTGCCTCCTTCTCTCCCAGCCACATCTGGAGCAGACAGGGCTCAGTGTGAGTTTTGTGGGGTTTGCTTTCATGAGTAAATACTTTGTACTTGGCACATTTACTGAGGGCAAGACCCCACTGGCAAGACCCTGGGGACTGAGACTCTCTCTGCTTAGCCAGGATTGCTGGTGTAGGGAAAAGGGACTTAGAGGAATTATAGCAGCTCTTGAGGTGGCTGAAGTTGGCACCATGGGCTGCTGGTCTGTCAGGTCTGTTCTGGGGTGTTTGAGACCCTCACATGGCAGTCGGGCTCAGGGTGCTGAGTTCAGCCTCTCAAGTTATTTGGAAAGTTCAGGTTTTGTGGCAGATGCACCCAAAAGGGGGCACCAACTTTTGAGAAGATATTCTGGAAAGAAGGACTTGTTGGGCGCAGTGAAATAGAAGCATGACACAGAAAATTCCAACTGGACGGGAACTGCCTGGGAAGGTCTGGAGGCTCCTACCTTGAGGGTGTTGCAGTGGAGTTGTTGGAAGAGGAAATAGCTGTGATTTAGGCTTTGTGGAGGGGATAAAACCTGAACTGCAGAAGTCTGGGATTTTGGTGTTGTTGGAGAGATGTCACAAGAAACCTTTCTGAGACTGGAGCTACTCTGGGTGGGTTGGCACTGTCCTTTTCTTCCAGGATTTGTAGCTGCACCTGACTGCAAAGTGGGCTCTGGTTCCCTGGAAGGTGGGTGGCTCCCTCCAGCAGCCAGGCTGTGGTTGTGGCAGGCAAGGGCTTTACTGGAGGCAGCTATGATTGATCAGAGTGACTCCTCCTGGGTCACCTGCCTGGGGACTTCGATTTTCTAGGACTTATTTTTTCTTTTCCTAGCTTGAAGTCTTGAAGTCTTTTCTGCAAGGAGAAGTGAAAACTGTAGATACACTTGGTCTTGATTTAACCTGAAGCTAGTGGGCTTTTAGCTGCCTTTTCTCCAGTCTGGTGGTGACATGGGTGACTTGAGGGCATGGAGAGTTCCTCAGCAGTCAGTCCTGTCAGTGCAGGCCATGGTTAGAACAAGAGAGCGTTGCTGTTTTTTAACATCACGTGCATTGTACCTGTGCTAGAGCCTTCCAGGAGAGTGAAGCCACAAGTGCCAGAGTGTTGGACGTGTGGTGGGAGCTCTGGAGCACCATCCAGTGCTTCAGCCCTGCCTGGAAAGTGATTCAGACCAGTGCTGCAAGAGTTCAGTGGAGGCTGTGAAGATGCTGACAGGACTGGAACATCTCTCTTACAAGGACAGGCTGAGGGAGCTGAGGCTGTTGAGCCCAACAGTCAAAAAGAGATGGCTGATGCCATCATCAGTGTCTGTTAGTGTCTGCAGGGAGGGATCAGAGGATGCACAGGCTCTGCTCCCTGGGGCTCAGCAATGAAACAAGAGGAATGGGTAGAAAGTGATGCCCAGGAAATTCCACCTGAACATGAGGAAGAACTTCTTTCCTATACAGTGACTGTGCACTGAGCAGGCTGCCCAGAGAGGGTGTGGAGTCCTCTTCTCTGGAGACATTCCAGAACTGTCTGGGAATAATGCTGTGCCATGTGCTCTGGGATGATCCTGGTTGAGCAGGGAGGTTGGATCATATGACCCACTGTGGTCCTTCCAACCTGATCCATCCTGTGGAACCACATCAGCCCCATATTTGGCACAGGTAGGATGGTGGGGGGTGTGGCTGGGAGCCAGCTCTGACAGTGCTGCCAGGGCAGCCATGGCCTGGTAGTGGCTCAGGGGACTGCAGAGCTCAGCACCTGCTTCTACCCACCCTCAGAGAGACACTGACCCCTTCACCAGCAGCTGACCCCTCTTGGCAGGATGTGCTCTGGTGCCTGAGCCTGGCAGGGAAGGTGCAGCTCCAGGTCTGCAAGGTCCCCAGGGTTTACTGGGGAAGTGGAGGAGAGAGGTGCTGCAGAAGTAGCAGGGAGATGTTGTTCTCATGCATTTGTATCAGCCGCCCCAGGAACCACCCACCCCTCCCAGGAACTCCCTGAGTGGGGTCTGGCAGGGCCAGCGTGGCTGGGAGGTGGCCGTTGGTTCTCGTGCTGCCTCGTGGTCATTCTGCCTCCAGGTGCAGCACCTGGACCCTCCACAGGTGTCTTTGCACCCTAATGCAGAAGGCAGCAGGTTTTCTGGGGGTTTCTGCATATTTCTGGAAGAGCAGGAGAATCTGGCTGGGGCATGGTCTTGTCTTGCTGCTGCCAGACATGAAGCAAGAAAAACGGACAGTGTGGCTTTCCTGAGATAGGATCACAGAGTGATTTGGGTTTGAAGGGACCTTTAGAGATCACCTTGTCCAACAGCCCTACCATTGGCAGGCACACACAGGGACACCTTCCACTAGACTGGTTTGCTCCAAGCCCCATCCAGCCTGACCTTGAACATTTCCAGGGATGGGGCAGCCACAGCTTCTCTGGGTAACCTGTGCCAGAGCCTCACCTCTCACATCATAAAGCATTTTTTAAAATCTATTTTATATGTAACTTTCCCTCCATGTTAGAGCTTTGACAGGGTTTGGCAGGGACTGAAGTGGCACATGGCAGGACACGCCTGCAGGAGTGCCAGGCTGGGCAGTTTTGGGTATAGTCCAGGCAGTGGTGGGAGACATCCAACCCGAGGTGCTTTGGGCTCCTGCCTCTGTCACACAGAGGGCCATGCTCTGGTGGAGACACAACTGCACAGGCCCAGGGCTAGGCTTCCAGCAGTGACATCTCTGCCCTCTGGGGAGCAGGGCTGCAGAACAACCAGCAGTGCTTTATCTAGAGCAGGTCACATCAGCTCAGTGTCATGCTGTGCCACCTGGCCATCGTGAGGAGCAGGGCTTGGCCACCTCAGCCATGCCTGCTGCTCACCAGGGTGGGTGGAAGCTGAGGTGGCTTCTCTGCATGTGCCAGACACCTGAGATCAGAGCCAGGGGTGATGGCTGAAGTGGCAGTGATGTGGTGTCCATGTGCATGTGTCAGGATGGGGCTCAGCATGAACTGGGGGCACCCAGCTCATTCAGCAAAAGCTGAATTCTGGCCACCTCTCCCAGTGACCCAACTGGAAAATGTTGGGGCTGGGCAGAAAGGTCTCTTGCCTTCCAGGCAGGGCACCAAGTCAAAGTGGTTTGGGCAGAGCAGTGAGTGACCCTGGCAAAACTAGCAAGGAACTGGAATCTGTAAAGACCTGATCTTGCCTGCAGTGATTTTTGTGCTTTCCAGTGGAATCCCATTCTTAAGCAATTGGTGTGGCTTGGCATCCTCTTCAGGGTGAGCATGGATGCTATGTCCATCACATAATCAAAACTTGGGGGAAGAATGTGTCCAGTGAAGCTTTTGCTTTGTCTCCATCTGGGTGCTCACTGCTTTCCTGGCAGTGGAGCTGTGGATGGCTGGACCCTGCAGGGAGCTGGAAATATGGTGAAGGCACCATTGTCAGGGGTGGTTGGAGAGGGAAGAGGAAACTGTGTTTCCACCACTGAGAGCTGCTTTCAGAGAGCAGCTGATGCAGGAGGAGCTGATGCTGGAGGAGCACGTGCAATTTGCTTCTGTGGATGCTGGGGCAGCAGGGAGCACGTGTGAGCCATCCTGGAGCACACAATGCATTGCATTCCCAGCTCAGCCTGGTTTGGACAGCTCAAGGGGTTTTGTTCTGGCCCCTTGGCCATGGACAACCTGGAGGCAGGTGCTGCAGTGGGAGAGGGGTTTGGGGCAGGGAGCAAGGCTCTGGTCCCTCACACAGACGTGCTCTGTCCCACCCATAGAGGAAAGAAGAGGTGACTCCTGGCTCCTGCATTTTCACCACATCCTGGAAGAAGCTTCTATCACATGAGAGCCGTATCTTGTGTGACTTTGGCACAGCAGATCCCATGATGTGGTCTGGAATCTCTGAGGGAGGTGCCTGCAGCTTCCAAGAGCTCTTCAGCAATTGCTCTCCGTGCCCACCAATCAAAGCCTGAGGATTTGTTCATTTCATAAAGCTCAGTTGTGTGTTGAACCTCAATCCAAAAGAGATGAGACATCCCCTGTGGATCCCTGCCTGCTTCCCCTCCTCTCTCCATGCCCTTCCTCACGGTGCTTTCTGGGTGTAGCATGGCCTGAACATCCCTTGGCCACCGGGTTTTGCTGCTGGATGCAAAAGGGATATGAAAAAGGGAAGCAGTGTGTCTTGCAGAGCATTTGGAGGAGGTCAGGAAAACCCTGGGGACTTGCTGATGTGGTGCATCTGGAGCCACAGGCTTAAATAGGCACAAAAATCTGCTTACGTGAAAATAGCATAAACTGACTTCCTGTTTTGAGGTTTGTGTTAACTAATAGAATAGCCCTCAAGAAACTGAGAGTTTTAAGATAGTAAAGACCTGCTAAGATGAGTTTGGCCGTGGTTGGTGGTTCGTGCATGTCTCTGCCACTGATGGGCCAAAATCCCCACAGCTGCATTATCCTGTTGTCAAACATTCTGCCCTACTGGCTCCTCAGCATTCCTCAGCATGGCCTCCCCCCAGGATGCATTTACATCCTGGTCTGAGTCCCAGGGAAGCTGCTGGAGGCAGTGGGTGAAGGAAGGGCTGTGCCAGCTCCTGTGTCCTGCCCCAGAGATGCCACATCACTGCTGGGACTGCCCAGAGCGTCCCTCTGTGCTGCTCCACCTGGGCCCATCCTGCAGCCTTGGGATTTGAGCAGCAAACTGGAACAGGGTGGGCTTTGCCAGACCCTGTGGTGTGGTGCTGGACACGTGGGCTGGTTCTTGCTCACTGCTCCCACAAGCCTGACCTGTTCCACAGCAGTGCTGGGATGCTGCAGCCCCACAGGGATCTCATGTGTGTGATGCATAAACTCAACAGACATTGGAGCTGCACTGGGAGCAGCTCCTGGGGTCTCCTTTGTGACCCCCAAGTCATCCAGCACAAGCAGGATGCAGAACTGGGGGACCCGTGTAGACAGCACTCACTTGAAAGCAGAAGTCAGTCTGGTTTTGAGCTGGCCCTAAATGATCTCAAGCAGGAAACGTGCTGGTGCCTGCAGGAGTTGCAGCTGGAAAGGAGCTGGAGCAGGAGGTGGCTCCACGGGTCAGAAGCCCGGCCTGAAACTGGGGGGTCCTTACAGGGCTGCCTCACCAGAGGTCACTGCAGAGGATGAAGGTCTCAGCCTCCTCCCACAAAGGGCTTGAAAGAGCTGGGATGGGCAAGCCCCAGCCCACCGGGACAGCAGTGTGTCCAGGGCTGAGCTTGGCAGCTCGCTGCAGGCTTGGGGACTGCGCTGGGACACCCAGGTCACCTGTGCCCATTGCAGCAGCCACAGTGTCATGGTTTAGGAATGGTATTCCCCAGTTTGGTGCTCCCACTGGTGTTAGGTTTTCACCTCTTGCTTCCCCTTCCCCCTCCTACTGGAAGCACAAAAGGCAAGGATCAGGGGTTGAGGTAAGAATAATTTACTAAAAACAGCAACGAGATAAGAAGACAGTAAGAACAACACTACTAATAACAGAAGTGTACAAAGAGGGGGTGATTTACATGCAAAATGCTCACCAAGCACGGGACAATGAAACAATGGCTTCCCTCTGCCCAGCAGGCTTTCTCCCAGCTGGAATAGAGCAGCATTCCCCAGTCCTGGTGGCACCGTGTCTCCTGGGCTCTGTGCTCCTGGCTTGGACCTGCAGGAGGACCGTGCCCATGGCAGGGCTGGCAGAGCCTTTGGGGTTATCCCAGCCTTGATGCCCTGCCAGGGCAGGCTGGCCCCATTCCTCTTCCTCCTAACGCTGTTTCACCTTGTTCCTTGCAGTCAGGACAGTTCAATGAAGACATGATCCCAACAGTGGGTTTCAACATGAGGAAGATCACCAAAGGGAATGTTACCATAAAGGTAAGGTGCAGTTGTTACTGCTGGTGAGGGCTCTTGGGATGAAAGGTGAAGGTCAGGGAGATTGGTGGCTCTTCTTCTGGAGGTGGAAGAATTCCAGGGATCCCAACTGCAGCTCATAGAATAAAAGCATTAAGGGTGGAAAGTCCCTTTAAGATCGAGTCTAATGGTTCCCCCGGGAGTGCCATGTTCACCAGTAAACCACATCTCCAGGTGCCATGTTGATGTGTTTTGTTAATGTTTCCAGAGACTATGATTCCACCTTCTGGAAGTGAAAGATTTGCCCTGTCAGTGTCCTGCAGGTACCCAGCAGAGGAGGTGGTGGGAAGGGCTGTAGGAGATCCAGACTTGTGCAGTGAGTCAGTCTGGGCTGCAAAGCTGGAGGTTTCCTTGTACCTCTGCTTGCTGGTAGGAACTTAGGGATGTGATAACCTTGCTGAGATTGGTAGTGCTGGGAAAAACAGGTCATGGCTTGCAGAGGTGGTCTCTGCCTTGGGAGCAAAGGAAGAGGAGGTTCTACCTGTTCTGGATTTTTTTACTTTACTGGGAAGTAGCTGTTGGACTGGCTTGAAAAGCTGGCTGGGGGATCTCTGGCTGCTGCAGGAACACTTTTGAGAGTGTGCTGAATGTTTTTACATGGGAAATGCCTCAGGGAGATGCCAGGAGGTGTGATGGGCATGGGGAGGGGCACCTCTCCTGAGCCAGGGAATCCCTCCATGCCAGCAGAGGCACAGTGCAGGGGGATTCAGCATCCTCCAGCTCTTCTTTCTGAGGTTTCTCCCTTCTTTATCAAGTCAGGAGCCTCCTCCTGAGCTTTGAGCTGAAGAGGAGAGGATGGGGGTGGGTTTGGTGCATGGCCAAAATGTCCCAGGTGGCCACACGGGGGAGGAAGAGTGTCGGGCAGGAGTGTGGGGCGATGGGCACGGTGCTGACGCTGCCACCTCTGTGTCACAGCTCTGGGACATCGGCGGGCAGCCGCGGTTCCGCAGCATGTGGGAGCGATACTGCCGTGGAGTGAGTGCCATCGTGTGAGTATCCCTGAGCTGCTGCCACCCCCCTGCTGCTGCTGAGCCCTGCCACGGCCTGGGGACATCACCCCACCCTGGGGAGCTGGGGTGCCAGGGGAGCTGAACGCGTGTGTCAGGAGCTGGAATCACTGAATCATCATGGAATCATAAAGGTTGCAAAAGGCCTCTAAGATCATTAAGTCCAGCCATTAACCCAACACTACCATATTCACCACTAGACTGTGTCCCCAGATGCTTTTGAATACCTCCAGGGATGGTGACTGTACCACTCTACTCTGCCAGGGCCTGATCACCCTTTTAGGGAAGAAATTTTACCTAATATCCAGCCTGAACCTCCTCTGGTTCAACTTGAGGCCATTTCTTCTTGTCCTGTCCCTTGTTTCCTGGGAGGAGAGCCTGACCCCCACCTTGCTCCACCCTCCTATCAGGGAATTGGAGAGACTGGGAAGGCCCCTCTGAGGCTCCTTTTTTCCAGATACTTCCCCTGGGGACTGGTGTCAGCATGGGCTTTGAGCAAAGGACAGCCAGGTCCCTCCAGCTGTGCCAGACCCTTCTCTTCCCTTGCAGCATCACTCAGTCCAGCTCTGTTCCTCAGATCTGACCTTTCCAGGCTCCCATGCATCCTCTGTGCTGGCTGCTCACTGCAGGGGCTGAGCAAACCCAGGGGCTCAGCCCTTCCCAGAGGCTGGTTTCCAGGTCAGGATGTTTATGTGCTGCCAGATAAATCTTGTGCTGAGAGCAGGAGTCTCACCTGCTACTGAGTCAGCAAATCTGAGTGTCCCTGGGTGTCCCCTCCTCATAAAAGCAATCCCAGGGAGTCCAGGCTCAGAGTGAGCATGGCAAAGCACTAATGGGAAGCAGGTTGCCTATTCCAAAGGACAAATATTGATCTTGGGACACCATACTGGGGTTACTTAAACCCAGTCAGAAAATGAGATTTATGGGATCTTTGCCCAAGTGACCATACCCGGAGATTTGGAGGGCTGCCCTCCCCAGCTCTAAGCCTTGCCAGGTGAGGAGGGGTGTGGTACTGCTTGTTCTGGATGCTGGACATTGGTGTCTGCTCCTGCTCTTGCAGGCTGTCACCATGGTGGGACATGGCCTTGGACCTGCAGGAGGGTTTTTATTACACTTTTTATTACTTTGAGCTTTGAGCTTTGCTGGAAATGACAAAATATCTGTCTTTTCATTCCTTTTGCTGCCTCTTTCCATAATGTCATAATTTTGGCCCATGTGGTTGTCAGGAAGCAAAAGGACCTGCCAGCATCCAGGTCACTCCAGTCTGCCTTCATCACATCAAGCTGTGTCTGGTCCCTTTCCCTTTGCTCTCAGCTCTCTCCCCGTGCCAAGGGCTGGGGCAGTCCCTGGGGGTGTTTTTCCCCCTTGGCCCAGCATTCCCATTTTCCTGTGTTAAGCACTTCAGTAGTTAGTAGCTCTTTTTCTGTTTTTAAATAACTCCCCAAAGCCTGATGAGCTGGTGTTTCTCACTCCTTCTCTCCCAGTTTCTTGATCTTTGAAATCAAGGCTTCTTTGACCAGTTCCTCACCCAAGTTTTGGCTTCACTGACATCCTTTGCAGGGTAGAAGTTGGCCTGTAAGAACAAAATCCTTTCCCAAATCTCCCTTTCTGCTCAGAGGAGCCTTGGTGACCACCAGCTTCGCATCCATGTGTTCCATGGCCCCTCCCAAGATCACCCCATCGATGGGATCAGGAGATCCTTCCCCTTCCTGGGTCATCATCACCTCTCCATCCTCAGCTTCTCTTGCCTTCTCTGCTTGTCCTGTATCCTTGTGTTTACACGGGAGCTGCCATGTGCACACGTAGTTGGAGACAATGTGTGTCCTGCAGCTTCTCCTGCCTGGCCTTCCCTCTCCCAGCCTGTCCCTGCTGTCAGCGGGTTAACACCTGCAGAGACAAGGACAGGGTGAGACATGAGGGGCTCTCAGCTCCACAGCCATCCTTGGGAAGAGGGATCCTGGTGGAAGGATCCTGTTATCAGCCACCTCCACGTGCTGGCCCATTTTCCAGTGAGCTGCCATGGGAGGAGGTTTGGGGGTGGCCCGGACCTCAGCACAGCACGAGGGCGTGGAGACCTGGGCAGCTGTGCTCAGGGCTGTCCCTTCCCTTGCAGGTACATGGTGGATGCTGCTGACCAGGAGAAGATAGAGGCCTCTAAGAACGAACTGCACAACCTGCTTGACAAGCCACAGCTCCAGGGCATCCCGGTGAGCTGGTGCCTCGGTCCGTGCCCCCAGCCACTCGTGGGGCCAAGGCTGGGCACTGCCAGGGCCTGCAGAGCAGATTCAGGGAGGGGCTCCCTCTTCTTGGAGGTGTTGCTTCCCTGCTGCACTCCTGAGGGAGCTGGCTGGGACAGTGACACTTTCTAGGTCTGAACTGGGCCAAGCAACAGAGAGGGACCTTTAGGGCACAGATCAGGCTCCTGGGTGAAATCCTCTCACATGGATTTGCACCTGATTTATGGTGTGACAGGAAGGTGCTGTATCCTGTGAGAGGAGCTGCTGGGCTGTGACAGGTGCAGGAGGTGGGACGTGGCACAGTGTATGTGTCAGGTGGGCTGTGCACCAACCATCCCAAATCAGCATCTGAAAGGAGCTAATCGAAGATCTTGCCACGGATCCCAAATGTCCTCTGCCAGCTAAATTAAGCTCCTGACATACCATGCTGCAGTTGCAAGCCACTGAAGGCTCTCTTCTGAGAACAGGGCTGATTGAGACAGGGGATGCTCATCCTGTGCTGCCGCAGAGCCCGGTGCAGCCCGGGCAGGCACAGCCTCGGCGCCGCCCGTGTCAGGTGACAGTCACATGGCTGCTCCGGAGGGACAAACCAGCCCTGCTGGGTGGGTATTTTCCTTACACAGTCTGAGAATGCTTTTGTGGCTGTTAAAAGCCTTGAAAGAGAGATCACAAACAGCTGATCCTGGTTTGGGCTGGCTGCCTGCAGAGTGGGTTCTGCCTGGCATCCACAGCTCACTCCTGCTGGATCACGTCAGCATTAGCCATTTCACTTGAGTTTTTGCTCAGAGACAGTGAGAGGCTCCTGGGAGAATGTCCTAGATGGCACAGCAGATGCTGGTGCCCCTCAGAGAGGATGTGCTGTGAGGCCATCTCTGCACTGGGAGTAGGGAGTGCACAGGAGATGCTGTGTACAGGCTAATTAAGGCAGGTAATTGCAGTGTTCTGCCTCCTGAGTGCTGCTGAAGGGGGTTTCTGAGTCTGGGGCATCCTAGTGGAGTAGCCAGAGCTGTCTGGTGGCAGAAGCAAGGTCCTGCCTGATGTGGTGGCAGGGTGCTTGAGGTGTTCCCTGTCCTGCCCTGCAGGTCCTCGTCCTGGGGAACAAGCGGGACCTGCCCGGTGCCTTGGATGAGAAGGAGCTCATTGAGAAGATGTAAGTATGCCAGAGCCCCAGGCACAGGGGGGTGTGACACAGTGCGAGCCCCTCCCTGTTCTGTCGCCAGCAGCACCATCTGGGGTGGCACTGTGCTGCCTGGGGTGGGCTGAGGATGTCCGAGGTGATGCCTTGTGGAGACAGAGAGGAGCTGGAAGCACCAGTGCCAGGGCTGAGTCCCACATGCCACATGGTGGCGTGGGGGCCTGGCACAGCGTGGCACTGGCAGGTGGAGCTGGTCTCCCCCAGATACCACACTGGATGTTGGGACTGGGCTCCTCCACAGGGGAGATCTGGGATGCTGCATTGATTCACAGCATTTCCTCCCCTGCAGCCACCTCTCAGAGCACCTCTGGACCACGGGCACCTGTGCAGCTCCAATGCTGCCAGCTTTGTGCTGCTCCCAAAACCTCCCCGCCCCATCTGGCTGCAGGGCTGGAGGGACTAATGGCATTTGGTGGCCAGTGTCTCTGTGGGATTGGGTCCCTCCTGCCCTGTCACGTACAGACCACCCCCCCGACACCCCTGCCCCTTAGGCATGGAGTGATGGTGCCCTCGCCTGACCCACAGGCATCTCCTGGAGAGCCTGGGGAGCTGCTGCTGCTTCACTGTGCCCTTCAAGGGCTGCCTGGGGATGTCTCCTGGGCCACCCCACACAGCTCAATCTGCAGCCAGCACTTGCTCCTTTCCCACAGGAACCTCTCTGCCATCCAGGACCGAGAGATCTGTTGCTATTCCATCTCCTGCAAAGAAAAGGACAACATTGGTGAGTGCCATGGGCTGGGTCATGGGGGTGTGGGGTGTTTGCCCAGGTGTTTGCCCAGATGTGGGGGGAGGTGACAGCCAGAGGCTGAGGCTGTAAGTGTCCCTTTGCCTCTGCAGACATCACCCTACAGTGGCTTATCCAGCACTCGAAGTCCAGGCGAAGCTGAGGTCCTGCAGGCCTGGCTCGGATTGGGAAGATGCCATTGTACAAGCCCGTGCCCCCCTCTCCTGCTCTGTTCCTCCAGCTCTCTCTCTAGATGGGTATTTTTAGGGGACCCCAGACTCTGCTCACATTGGGGCAGAGTCCTTGTTTTTATTGTAAAGATGTCCGACTGCCCTCCTCTCCTCTCCTCCCCCCTCTCTTCCTCCATTTTGGCACTGTTCTGTTGTTGTCTGTGTATACAGTATATATATATATGTATATATATTTTAATTTTTTAATTTAAGGGATAGTGCTGTTATTAAATTGGGCCCTGTGAGCAGTAGGAAAGCTGGGCTCCCCAAGGGCAGCCAAAGGTCAGTGTTGGGAGGAGGGTGGTAGCAGAAGTCAGCCCTTGGGGATGGGGCTGTGCCAGCTGCAGGCAGGTCCCCTGGGGCTCCCTCTCCCCTTCTCGGGGTGTCCTGCTGCTGCCTCCAGGCAGAGACCACCCTGGGGGTCTTGGAGGGTGCCCACCTTGCCCTGCCTGCCTCGGGCGTGGGGGGAAGGGGGTGTCAATGCCACCCTCAGGCTCCTCACCCCTCGGGGGGGACAGGGATTAGCCACTGCCATCAGCCTGCCCCTACTGCCTCCACTTCCCCAACCCCTCTTTGGGGCCCAGGGTCACTTGTCCCCCTGTCCCACATGTCCTCTGCTCTTGTGCCTGGGCCAAATCCTGCCCGCTGCCCAGCCTGGCTGCTCGGGGGCTGATCTGGGCCACTGGTACCAGTGCTGAGGGCCCAGCAATGCCAGCAGCCCCTGGGGGAGCTGGGGGCTGGCACCTGCTCCCCACCTGTCCTGGGGCTGGCTCAGCCCCATGTGACCTCTCAGACAGCTCTGCTGGTTCCCCACATGCCACGTGGCATCACCTGTGCCCGGCTGGGGCTGCTGGCTCTGCCCTGGCCAGGGACATCCCTTGGGATGCCAGAGAGGGAGGGACACATAGAGGCACCTGGAGACACGCTCAGAGCATCTGTGCAGCCTCAGTGCTGCTCACCAGAGCCAGGGGTGTGCCCTGTGCCTGCTCCCCGTGCCCTGCTCCCTGTGCCTGCTCCCCATGCCCTGCTCCCTGTGCCTGCTCCCTATGCCCTGCTCCCCGTGCCTGCTCCCTGTGCCCTGCTCCCCATTCCCTCTCCCCATGCCCTGCTCTCCATTCCCTGCTCCCCATGCCCTGCTCCCTGTGCCCTGCTCCCTGTGCCCTGCTCCCTGTGCCTGCTCCCTGTGCCTGCTCCCCATGCCACCCCCTGCTTTGCTGCCCTGACTGGGAGGTGTGGGAGCCATGGGGCAGCAGAGCTCATGGGGACAGCAGTCTGGTCTGTGTCTGCAGAGGGTGCAGGACTGGGGGAGTCCTGTGGGGCAAGGAAGGCTGTGGCTGGCTGTGCCATGTCTGTGCCATTGGCTGGGGCTCTGAGGTGCAGCCTGGGGGCCTGGCCAGGTTGTTTGGGAGGACTGGGCTGGCACTGGAGGGTGAGTGTGCAGGTCCCAGCACAGGGCTGGGGCATAGGGTGGGGATGGCCAGGGGGCTGCAGGGCCCCTCTCAGCCTCTTCCCCCTCGGCTCCAGGGCTGGGGATTTACCTTCTGTTCTTGTTTTTGCAGAATTGCACAAAGAGAGGTTTCTTTTTCCTTCTTCTTTTTTTTTTTTTTTTTTAATTTAATGACTTGTAAAGTGTTGTCGCCCCCCCACCTCCTTTTTTTTTTTTTTTTTGTAAGAGATATTTTGACTCAGATTTGACCTCTGTTGGGAAATGATTCTTGTAACTGTACAATTTTTTTGCCTCCTAATAATAAATTAACAATTTTGCGTTGTGGGTGTTGTTGGGTGTGGTAGCAATCATGTTACTTCCTCACCATCTCTGCCACCCATCCTTCAGGGGTCCCTGTCCCCTGGGTAGCATTGGGCACCTGTATGGTCATGCTCACCCAAGAGGTGCTGGAGGCACCTCTGATGGTTCCAGATGTCTCGTTTCCTTGGCCTGGGTGCCACGACCAGCTTGGACACTCCATCCATGGCTATCATTGCTGCCGGACCTTCTTCTGCTCCTGTTGTGTCCCAGAACTGTTGCAGAACCCTGCTGGGTTTGAGGGGCCTGCAGTGCTCGTGCCCCCTCTCCCTGCTCGCACCTAGGGGCTGTGCCCACTGCTGCGGGGCTCGCCCTGCCCTGTGTCCTTTGGAGGTGGCCTCCAAAGGGAGGCGGTGGCCACTGCTGCTGGGGTCCCCGGGGTGGCCTCTGCCCTGCCCTTGGCAGGTGCCCAGGCAGCAGGGTGGGAGCAGGGCCGGGGTTCAGCCCAGCCCGTGGGGTGCAGCGCCTGCTGTGGGGCTGCGGGCCATGGTGACAGTGCTGCCTGCACCCCCTGCCCCTCCCCACGCTGCCACCCCGCGGGGCTGCAGCACAAGCCCGGCTTTGTTCGCCCTTGGCCCAGGCTCAGGACGGAGCGATGTGGACCAGGCACATGAGAGATGCCCTCCCCCACCACCCCACAGCCCCCAGACCCTCGCAGGGACCCCGCTCACCCCTGAAGGTATCGCCTGGACTCTGAGCCCCCTGCATCCCTGTGCCAAGATGAGACCCCTCTTCTCCCAAACCGTGGGGCCCAGCACGGGGTTGAGGGGAGGAGGATGAAAGGAAAAACCCAGTTTTGTGCTCTTGAAAGAAAACTGGGGCTTTTGTTTCCCTGGAAACGGGGCTGCGAAAGCGAAGCGCGCGGTGGGTGTTGCGCACAAAGCCCGCACTGAGCCCCTGCCTTTCACTGCCCGTGGCAACCGTGTCCCTCGCCCCGGCATTTCGGGGCTGGGGTGGCTGCCAGCACTTGGGACAAGGAGCTCTAACAGCTCCGGTGGATGGGCTGCCGTGGCCAGGCTGCCCTCAGGCAGATCCGTCCTGCCTGCTCCTTGACCCCCCCTGCTCCCTGACCCCTCTGCCCCTGCAGGGGCTGTGGGTGGATGTGGGCTTGGTAACCCTGATGCCCTGAAACTGTGCTGCTGGGACAGTTCTGTCCCTGCAGTGGGCACATGGGTGAGGGCCAGGAGCCCTGTGGGGCAGTTTGGGTGAGATGCTCTCACCCCAAGGCTCCCCAAGAGGTGCTGGGGATGGTGGTCCCACATCTTCCCCAGCACTGCACATAGTCAAGTGTGCTGTGCTGGCTGGCTGGGCTTTACTGAGACCAGTTCAAGTCCTACAAATCACCCCAAACCCAACACTTCAGAGGGCCCCTCTCACAGGCACTGCTCAGCATCACCCCAGAGGGAGGGAGCAAAGGGGCTGGAGGCCTTTCCCCATCTCCCCTCACCACTGCCTGCTCTGGCACAGCTGCTTCCCTGCCCTCCTGCCCCCCAGCTGCCCATGCCCACCCCAGAGTCCCCCAGGTTTAGGGAATAGCCAAGGGGCTCCCAGGGCTCAGCCCAGCAGTGCCAGCAGCTGCAAGCACAATGTGCTCTAGGTTACTGGTTTATTGAGCTCATACAGGGCACGGCTTCAATCCGTGGTTTAGGCCAGTTGGACCTTCTCCTCTTGTTGAGGGGCTGGCAGGAGGGGAGGGGACAGGGAGAGGGCAGTTTGTGTTTGCTGTCTCCTCTGTGAGCCATCATGGCCAGCCTCTGTGCTTCCAGGTAAGACCTTTCCGGCACAATGCCATCTCCAGAGCAGCAGCCCCGCGGAGCCTGGCCAGGACAGGAGGGTGCTGCTGTCCTCACTGACCTTTGGGCAGAGGCAGGAGGATCACCAGTGTAGCCACAGGGACTGGGATTTCAAGCCCCACCTGCCCAATTCTGGGTTTGAAGCCCACGGTGCAGCCCCCTGAGCTGTCTCTTTCTGCTTGTTCCACGTCCAGACATGAGTACTAACGGCAAAACAACGTTTGGTCTTGGGAGGAGGTGGTGAAATGCTTACTACAGCTCCCCAGTGGCACTTAGCATGGGGTGCCAAGGGCCAGGAGGGGTGGGGGAGTCTCCCGGGGCTTGTCAAAGAAGATGGAGGAGGACATCTCGGTTTTGAGCTTGCTGTCGGCGCTGCTCTCGCTGGAGGTGGTGTCAGGGCCGCAGCCCTCACAGCAGCAGCAGCAGCAGTCCATGAAGGCCTGGCCCAGGGGACGGCACAGACACAGGAGCAGGACGGGCGTCACCGAGCACTTGAAGAACAGGAAGAACTGGTTGATGAGGTTGAGCAGATCCAAGGTCTGCTTGGACAGGTCGGGGGACATGTAGGCCACCACGAGGTTGCAGACGTTCTCGGGGGTGGTGCAGAGCCCGTAGATGACGGTCAGGGCGATGATGGTGCAGTTGAGGTGACCCTCGCACTGGCCGTGCTTGCTGCCCCGGCTCTCGCTTTTCTTGTCGGTGCCGCGGATGCGCCGGGTCACGAGCTGGCAGCTGACGGTGAACAGGATGGGCAGGCAGAAGTAGCAGCCAAAGTACCACCACATGCGAGCGTTCTGGTAGGTGAGCACCAGGGAGTAGATGGACTCGGGCAGGGTGGCCGAGGGCTTCATGGTGCAATACTCGGTCACCACGCCGGACACGGGCGACGTGTCCTGCGCCAGCTGCCAGAGCAGGAGCTCCGGCACCGACAGCGTCATGGAGCCCACCCAGATGACAGCCAGCTTGGCAATGATGGACTGGCACTGCTCGATGGGCCGCGTGCTGGCCTGGGGGCTGGTGGCTGCGTGGAACCTGTCGATGCCCAGGGCACAGAGGCTGAAGGTGGTGACTCCCAGTGACGATACCTGGGGAGGGAGGAGGCAGAACAGGTGGGCCCTGCTGCAGGGACATCACAGGGGGTTTGGCTCTACCAGGCTCATGGCAAACCCCTGGCTACCTAAAACCACAACCCCTCCTTCAAAGGCTGTAGGGAGGTGACAGCCTGTGGCTGCATCCCAGGGTTTAGAGCCACTTTTCTATGATTCCTGAAAGGATAAAAATGTCCCCTGACCCTGTAGTCCCTGCCCAGCTCCCTTTTCTGCAGAAGGGAGAAGTTTAGCTGGGTGTCTATCTGTCCATCCAGCCAGGATGGGAACAGCAGGATTGTCCTTCAGGCTCTTCCTCTATTCTGGATGGCTCCTGCAGAGGAGAAGCAGGGACCATCTCACCCACCAGCACCTTCCCAGGGTTCCCAAGGCGTGCCTGGACAGGCCAAGTGAGTTGAAGGCGCTCTTGTCCCAAACCAGCTTGGGGCAATTTCCGCTGCATTGAGAATAGCAAGAAAAACATCCCCTTTGCCAAAGGAGGAGGCCAAGGGAGGGAGAGGAATCGCTGTGGCTCTGGGAGGGCTAGCCAGGCACTGACCAGCATTCCCAGTCCCAGAGCTGGGAGCCAAGTCCCACAGCCCTTGGCCAAGATGATGGCAGAGTCACATGCTGGTGGCCCAGTGCTGTGGCCATTCCTGGCCTCACGAAACCATCAAACATCATCCTGTGCTGAAAGACCTTCCCAGCACTCAGGAAACTTCTCAGGGCTCCACGTGGTGCGTGTGGAGCAGCCCGGAACACTGCCCCCCCTGACCCCCCAGCCTTTTCCTTGGCCCTGGGCTGGTCACTCCAGCAGCTGATGGCCAGAGTGATGCCAGCACTCAGCAGCACCATCGGTTATGCACAGCAGCATCTCCCCAGACACAGAATCAGGACACCAGCCCAGCACCAGCATCCTGTACCCAGCACCACCTCCCAGCACGCCCCAGCTCCTCTGCCCAAAGCCCAGAGCCAGCCTGGGCACCCAGCAGCCTGCTCTGCCCCAGAGCCAGCACCCAAGCACACTGCACCTCTTCCCTGGCTGGCACCTGCAGCCCTCGGTGCTGCTGGGCTGCTGGGTCCTCCCTCTCCTTACACCCTTCACAGGCTCCTCCATCTCCTGGTGCCTTGGTCCTGCCGAGCACCCATCTCAGTGCCCTGGCAGGGATGTAGCTGGTGGCATCAGTCACTGCAGCACATCCCTGCACACGGCCTGTGCCCAGAAGCCCCTGGAACCAGCTTTGCTCCCAACTCCTGGCTCTGTGCCAGAGCACTGAGCAGCTACAGAGGACAGATCTGCTTCCCTCAGTGTCCATCCAGTGGCCTGAGCCACAATCCCACCAGACATGAACCCTTGGCCTCCAGATAGGTTCCCCTCTCATAGCTGACCCTTTGCTGGGGATGTGGCTCTGGCCTGGCTGTGGCTCCCACCCAGCTGGGTCCCAGCTGATGCCCTGGAGCCCCTTTCTGCCCATGTTTTGGGGGGCAGGAGGGCAGTGCAGGGCTGGTGCTGGGGGCAGAGCAAGAGTAGTCCCCACACCAGAACTGTGCTTCCCAGCCTGCAACATGCTCATCCTCCTCAGCACCAACATCCCACCATTCCTGTCCCTTCCTGACTCCTCTGGGATCCAGCTGTCCCTGGGCACGCTGGTGCTGCTGAATCCCTGTACCTGGTGCTGCCATCCCCAGGGGTCTCTCATGGGGATAGGGAGCCCATGAGCAGCAGATCTTCCTCAGATCCTCCTCGAGACAGGGTCTGTTTTGTGGATATCACCCTTCCCTTCCCACCCTTCTCTGGACACTGAACCAGCTTGGGCAAATTCCTGCCCCTCTCTGTGTAGTATGTAGTAGATGTAGTATTGGAAGCCTGAGATGGAGGACAGAGATGGGGCAAACACTCCAGTTAGTGAGAGAACGGGGTGGGACACCTCTGGAAAGGAGCAGCTCTTGCTGCTGGGCAGGGACACAGGGGAGCAGGGGGCCTGCAGGGCTGTCCCAGCAAACACCACATCCCTGTGCTGGGCTGGGCTGTGCAGGTTTGGGGCCGTGCTCAATGGGACATCACCCTGCACCCAGAGCACCCAGTGGCATTGCTGGAGCTTACAGGGCTGTGCACAGCCGGGGCCCCTTCACAAATGCAGACCCTGCACAAGGCACTGGGGCACAGACAGGTGACTCACAGGTGACTGTGTCACAGGTGACTCACAGGTGACTGTTCTGGCACCAGCAGGGCACGTAGCAGCCAGGAACCCGCAGCACTGGGATGGATGCTCAGTGGGAGGGGCAGGTTCTGAACCCTGATCTGGTCTGACCAAGCCTGAGAGGGTCTTCAGTGACCTGACACTGTCTCTAAGTTCTCCCTTTGATAAATGGGGCACTGACCACAGAGAACAGGCAGGCTTGGTCTGTCTGTCCCACCAAGGCATGGAGGGGCACAGCTGGACCCCAAGGGTCCCCTGAGGATGGGAGATGAGCACACTGAGGGTTGGTTTCCAGCACAAGAACAGCATCAGCCCAAACCCTGGCTCCTGGGGCAATTCTGCTCCTTCTGCCATCCCCTGTCACCACAGTCCCTCTGACTTCAGGGAGTGCCTGGTTCTCCCTGAGTGTGGCCAACCCATCACATGTGAGGTTTGAGGACAAACATAGATCTCAGGTTTCCAGACCTAATTCCTGGCCTGTCCCGTTCCAGCACTGGCCAGCACTGTCCACCTGCAGCTCCCTGCCCCTGGACCATCCTCAGCAGCCCACAGTGGCCAGTTTCTGGGCCAGCACACTGCAGGGCTGAGCCCTCAGGCTTTGGGGCATTGAGCTGGGACAGGAACAGACTGATGGAGGGACCCTGCTGACAGAAGTCCCTGTGCTGGCTGGAGGAGGCTCTAATGGGCTTTTCTGAACCCTGGCAGCATCGGTGCTGGCTGCAGAGCCTGAGCAATGGCCTGGGGCAGGGGGAAGGTCACTATGGAGACTGTCCCTCAACTCCTTGCTGTGCCCTAGAGCAGGGGTCTCTGGCACAGTCCCTGTGCCAGGCCACCAGCACCATGGACTGCCCCGGAGCAAGAGGGCAGAGAGGAGCTGAGTCCTTGGTCCCTCCCTGCGGGGACCTGTGCAGCCCCTTACCTCCATGAAGGGCACAATGCGACAGGACATGTCCCCCAGCAGCCGCTTCTTGGTGATCTCGTTGAAGATGACCACGGGCAGGCAGAAGAAGAGGATGAGGAAGTCCCAGAAAGCCAGGCTGGCCAGGATGGAGTTCCAGGCACTCTTCATGTAGTAGTTGTGCCACACAATGCACATCACGGACAGGTTCCCGATGATGCCCACCGTGAAGACGATGAGGGACAGGAACATGACGGCGTAGGCGCTGTAGGAGCTCTCAGTCACCGGGTACAGGGGGTTGTGGATCTGCAGCCGCTTGTCGGACACGGTGGTGAGGTTGGCTCGGGGCTCTGCCCTGTCCCTGTCCGTGGGGACCCCGGGCTGCTGCTCCGAGGGGTCGGTGCTGGATGGCAGCAGGGCCCTGGTGGGGTGCAGGCTGCCGGAGTTGAGGGGTCTCGGGAACTCCACCCGCACCCCCGGCACGTATTGCTGCACCGACTTGGAGTCCTCCTCCGTGCCCCGGCGCTGCCTCTCGCTCCTCTCCTGCCCCTCCGGGATGTCCCGGGCACCATGGTGAGTCCTGCCTCGCATCCCCGCGGCCCCCGGGGCCAGCAGCAGCAGCAGCAGCAGCAGCGGTGGCGAAGGCATCGTCCCCCCCCGGCGGTCCCGCTCGCTCCGGAGCCCCGGGGCCGCACGGCAGCGCTGTCCGGGCACGGCCGCTCGCTCCGGCTCCGAGCGCGGCTCTGGGCGCGGGGGGAGCGCTGGGCAGCATAAAGCGGTGGCGAGAGGGGAGCCGAGCCCTCTGCTGGTCACCCACCGCCCGCAGGATGGGACAGCGGCCAGGCTGGGCAGGTCCACATCCCCCAACACCCCCCAGCATCCTGCAGCATCCCCTAAACATCCTCAAACCTCTCCCCAGCATCCCACAAATCTCATAGTATCCCCAAACATTCTCCAATATCTCTTCAGCATCCAAAAGAAATTCTCAACATTCTCAAATATCCCTTCAGCAACCCCCCTAGAATACCTCACCATCCTTCAACATCCCCCAGCATCACCCAGGATCCCCCAATACCCCCAGGTTCCTTCAGCATCCCCAATATCCCCCAAGATTCTCCAATATTCTGCAACAGCCCCAAGCATCCCCTAAGATCCCCTGAGAACAAGCCAGATGAGGGATGCCCAAGCCAAGCTCAGCTTTTCCCATGGCAGATATTGCACTCTCTCCCTGGAGCAGGTGGCACTCAGGAGGCCTGAGGTGCAGCACTGGGCCTCCTGTGGCATCTCTGGCACTGGGCACAACATGGCACATCCCCTGCACACAGCCTGGACTCAGGACACCCTCAAATGGCCAAACCCCTGGGGATGAGGGGCTGACAGGGCTACCCTTGGCAAGAGGAAGGACTGGTGACTCCAGTGATGTTTTGTGACAATGTGGGGTCAGATCTGCTGGCCCGGTTCTCCCAAGGTTTGTTGCTGCTTTTCCTCCTGACTTGGGACAGCTGTTTGAACAGGAGTGCCTGATCTCTGCATCTGTGACTCCTCCCCAGACCCATAAGCTCTCCCCACACCCATCATCTTTCCCTGTTTCCCCTTCCTATCCCCAAATCCACCTCCTCCCCTCTGTCTCCTGTTTCCCTACCTGTTATCCCTCCTTGCACTGCCACCTTTCTCAGCCTGTGGGACTGGAGGGCCATGGGGTTCCCTTTGGGGACATGCCCTGTGCCATGCAGACAGCCTGTGGGGGTGGATGTGTGCCAGGCTTGGAGCTGCAGAGCTGCCCCACACCAGGGGAGCTCCAGGAGGGTGTCCCCATCCTGCCCAGGGCAGTGGCAAGGGCCAGGACACCTCAACCCTGGCAGCCACCAAACCCCAGCTTCTCCCTTCCTGGCACCCCACGGCCACGTCTGCCTGGCACTGTCCACCCCTGCTTGAGCCAGAAGGGACAATGGGCTGGGGGACAGGGGCCTCCTGCTGCGTCCCTGGGAACTGGGACAGACGGTGCCACTGGAGCCAGGCACGGAATCCGAGTCCTGGGACTCAGGGTGCTCCTTCCAGGGGAGTGTGAGACCCCAGATGGGCAGGACATTGCTGACAGGGGCTCCATGGTGGAATGCAGGGCATTGCTGCCATGGTGGGATGTGGGACACTGCTGACAGGTGTTTTGGTGCTGGGATGGCCCCTGCTCTACTCAAAGTCACATTGTGCTCAGCTGGCACTTGGTGCTTGGCCACCACAGCTGGCCTGGAGTGAGTGCTCCCAGATCAATGGGCTCAGAGAAGCACAAGCCCTTCCTCACTCCTGCACTGGAGCTGTTCCTGCGTGTGTGACACTGAGACTCAGCCATGCCACAGAGCTCAGAGGCACCAGGGCAGTGCCCAGCTGTGCTCAGCTCTGCCTGGGGTCTCTCCCTTCTCACACTGCTGCTGCAGCCAGGTGCTGCTCTCTGACTCTCAATAATACTCTGAGTTTTGAGTATCATTTGAAATTTTTCCATGAGAAAAGGAGGATTTTGGCTCTTGCTGGGTTCTACAGGAGCAGACAGTGGCCATGCTCGAGGTCTGGCCTGCATGAGGGAGGCACTGCTGCCTCGAAGGGATCACTGGCCTGATACTGGAAGAGCCTGACTGCAACAGAGGATGAACAGCTCAGCCTGAGCTCACTGACAGCCCAAGGGCCTCACAGGACTCCTGTGTGCTCCAAGTGCTCTGACTCCAAGGACTCCAGGGAATCTGTAAAAGTTCACGTGACAGCCTCAGGGTTCACGACTGCTCTGGCCTTAGTCCACTGCCCTCTACCTAAAATGAGCCAAGTATCTTCCTTAGTGGAGAAAAAACACCCAAAAGAATAGAACTGTGTCCAGTTTGAATGGGGCACAGTGCTGTGCCCAGCTGTGGGGTGCCAGCAGAGTCAGGGCATGGGCAGCTTGGCCAGCCAAGCACGAAACTGGGTTAACTGAAGGATGAATAACTTGAATTTGCTCCATAGGGAACCCCCAGTGCTGACCCCAGCTCTCTCTGCAAAGGTCAGTCAGGAGAGATGGTGGCATCAGTGCCTACACTGAGCTCAGGGAGTGATGACACTGCACCTTGGTGAGGCTTGGGCAAAAAACACACTGTGCCAGGGGCCAGCATGGGCAGCTTGGCAGCCCCCAACATCCCCTGAACATCCTCCAACATCCCCCAACTTCCCCCCAAAATATCCAGCAACACCCTAACATCTCCAGCATCCACCTAAGGCCCCAGCATCCCACAGCATTCTCCAGAATCCTTCCGACATGCTCCAGATTGCTGAGCAAGGGCTGAGCAGGGGCCAGGCAAGGCTCGGGGCAGGAGAGGAGCAGGCTGAGGAGTTCCCTCAGTGCCCACAGCAGCTCGCAGGAGGGAGCCCTTGCAGCGCAGCTCCTGGCAGGTGCTGGCAGCCAGGTGTTCTCTAAGGACCCGGAGCTATTTTTAGTTTCATTTCGTGGACCTTGCACAAGGGCCAGGCGTTGTCATGGAGCTGCCTGAAGACAACAGCAGAGGTCACTGGGGCAAGGTGACACTTCAGTGGCACAGGAGTGACCTCAGGCTGGCTCTGTAACCCACGGAATCACTGTCCAAGATCTTGGAGATTCTCCTCTTCCTTCCCTCCCTCTTTCCAGAGGCTCCCAGCCAGTGAGGGTTCCTGGCTGTCACCAAACTGGGGGCCAGACAGCAGCCCTGGACACTATTTGGGAACAGCACATTTATCTTCTCCAGCCTGAATTCAGGGGTGAGACTGTTTCCTGGGAGATGAGTGTGTGTTTTGCCGATGTCTCCTGGGAGGTGCCTCACCAGAGTCTAAATATTCCACTGAGACCCAGGAGAGGCTTTTCCTACATCCCCCCCTTCCAGATATTTCATTTAACCCTCTGTGTTTTAGACAATTCTGCATAAAAATCACACACTACCTCCATCCCCCCAGTCCATGGCCCACAGGGACACCCCCACTAACACATTCCAAACTCTCTGATAGAAGAGGGACACAGGTCAGGAGCGTTCCTGAGCCTGCACTGACCACACCAGCGGACTGCCCTGTTCTGAGCCTCTTTAGGGCTGTTCCTCTGGGACAGGACAGCTCTGCTGGAGCCAAGGGCAAATGTAAAACCTCCTGGGGATCTGTTCCACCTCAAGCCCCCATGTCCATGTGCCCCCACGGCCCCCCAGCTGCTGGGGGTGGTGGAACAGGGACGTGTCTGATCCCTCTGGTGGGGAGGAGAATGAGGGTACCAGCACCAAAACACCAGGGTGGGAGGGTGGGCACAGTTGGCATCCTCAGTCTCTCTGATGAGTTTCTCGGAGTCCCTCCTTGCCTCTGCAGGACATCCTTGTGTCCTCAGGCTCCAGCATCTCCCTCAGGGAGAAGCCCAGGGGGGTGAGCAGTGTGTGGTCTCTCTGCCACTGCTCACTGACTTAGGAATTTCTGAGGGAAAGGAGAATTTCTCCATGCCATTTGTTCCAATCCAAGCCCAGAAGAATGGCTGAGATGGAGAAAGCTTGAAAGTCTGGGCAGCAATAAGGTAGCAGTGCCTGCAAGTGTGATGCTGCTGCTGAGATGGGATGTGGGATGGGCTGTGGGGATGGACACTGGGATGGGATGTGGGGATGGGCTGTGGGATGGGCTGTGGGGATGGGCTGTGGGATGGATTGTGGGGATGGGATGTGGGGATGGGCTGTGGGATGGGCTGTGGGATGGATTGTGGGGATGGGATGTGGGGATGGGCTGTGGGATGGATTGTGGGGATGGGCTGTGGGGATGGGCTGTGGGATGGATTGTGGGGATGGGCTGTGGGGATGGGATGTGGGGATGGGCTGTGGGATGGGCTGTGGGGATGGGCTGTGGGATGGATTGTGGGGATGGGATGTGGGGATGGGATGTGGGGATGGGCTGTGGGATGGGCTGTGGGGATGGGATGTGGGGATGGGATGTGGGGATGGGATGTGGGGATGGGATGTGGGATGGGCTGTGGGATGGATTTGTGGGGATGGGTCACCTGAAGGCTTATGGGGCTGCCTGTGTGCAGCATGGGGAGCATCTTGCCGGGAGTGGCTTTGCCAGTGATGCTGAGCTGTTTGCCTTAGGCTGGGAGGGCAGCAGGGACAATCTGCCCTGTCCCCCATGGCGTGCAGCATCCTGTCACCCTGGCCCTGAGGCTCCATGACCTCAGGCTCCTCTTCGTGTGCCCATCACGTTACAGAGCAGCCCCACAGGAGTTCTGGGGATGCCAGAGCTGTGCAGCTCCCCTGCCCTCGGCAGAAGCGTGTCCCTTACCAGACCCTGACAGTGAGAGCAGACCCAGCATAGCTCGGCTCCCCCAGAGCCCTGCAGGGCTCAGACTCCTTCACCCCTGCTCTGTTAAGGAAAACATCTTTTTTTTCTTAAATCAGAATCAATGTTAGAACCCCACAAGGCTCCAGCCAGCCTTCTGGAGAGCTCTGGAGAGCTCTCTGTGACAGCACACAGCAGCAGCACACCTGTCCTGGTGGCAGGGGACACTGCCCTAGCCCCCCACACCTCATCCCATGGCATCTCTCCTGCTGGCAGAGCCAGGGCACGTGAGGCACAAATACCCCGTGGGAGGAGGAAAACGTTCCCTTTTGTTTCCACCAAACAGTCCGGCTGCGGGAGCAAAGCAATAAGCAGGCTGGTACACGCCTGTTTGCCCAGGAAAGGAGGGAGAGGGCAGGGAGGGGACACAGCAAACACAGACGGCTGCTGCAGTAACCCAGTGCCCCGGCTGCTGCTGCAGGGCTGCGGGCAGTGGCCACCACTGGGGGGTGGCTGTCCCCCTTTGTCCTCAGGGACTACATTCCCCTGTGACTTTCTAGCCCTCCCACTGGGGGCTGAAGCCAGCCCAGTGTCTGTGCCAGCCCCCTGTGTCACCGGGGCACAAAGCTGAGCCTGCCCCGCTCACACTGGGGGTTCCCATCAGGGTCTCCACGGCACTGAGCTTGCACCCTGCCAGGCTCCTCCATGAGGGTGATGATGAGACAAGGAGGGAGTCAGAGAAACTCATCCCCTCCAGTCTGTGTGTCACTGCTCCCTGCAGGGATGCTGTGCAGTAGAAGTTGGGGGTTTGGGGAGTGAAGCACCCTCAGTGTTTGACCTGCACACCACAGTGCCAACCAGGAGCCAGGACAGGCTGTGGATCTGCAGTTTCTCCTCCCCTGCTCCCTGGAGAGAATGAAAAGTTGCTCCCATCTCACTGTACCACTGCTGCCAGTGCTGCTGGAGTGAACTCACAGCCTGTGGCCTCCTGTGGGATCCCAGCTCTGCTCCCATGGGTTTCCCAGGAGTCACTGGTTTAAAGCATGTCAGGAACACTCCAACCCATTTTACAGCAGTAAAACCAACATGACAGTGGGATTTTCCTTGAGCCACAGCAGTGAGGTGAGTTCCCGGGGCTGCCTTGCAGGGAACAACCCAGGGACACCCAGGCATTGTGGGCTGGTGTGCAGGGAAGGGTTCTCAGCTCTGTGAGCAGGGCCTGCACTCCTGTCTGCACTGGGGCAGTCACGTCGTTTTCTGAGAGGAACTGAGAACCCACAGCAAGGTCAGCTCAGGGCAGAGGCAATATATTCATGTGGAATTAAACAAGCAATGGTCTGCAAGCAGCAAAAGGCCACTGGGAGAGGCCGTGAGCTCTCCCCTTTGGTGGACTCCCTTGGTGATTTACCTCTAAGTTCCCTGTAAATGTCAGGAAAAAGTCATAAATGCAAAAATGTGACTTGGAGCAAAAACACTCCTAAGTTAAGTGTAGAAAATAAACCATCCTCAAGTCCACTGCCTTTCTTTCGGGATGAGTACTTGGTTTTGCCACTTGTGTCAATTCAGTCTCTCTGCTGTAGAAAGAAATCCTTCATTTTCCCCTGCTGTGGCTAAATCTCCTGTTCCCTTGCTGCTGTGTCCCCCACTCTGGCCATCACACTCTCTGCCTAGGAGCTCCAGTGCTCTGTGGAGCTGAGGTTTGGGTGACAGCTGCACAGGGGTTGTAGCAGCAGCTCCCCTAAGCCCTGGGAGCCATCCCAGTGAAGGTGATGTGTTTGTTCCCTGTTTCTAGCACCACTCTCAGGGTGCTTTAGCATCCTTGGCCGCTCTCAGTGAACCCCAGCACCTCCTGCAGCTAAGGGGGTCCAAGCCCATCTGGCCACAGGGCACACTGAGACTCCAGAGAAACATGGGAAGGGTCTGGGGGAGCTCTGAGAGCAGAGAGTCTGTGCTGGGTGGCTTGTGCTGGGGCTGCTGGGACAGATCAGGTGGCATCTGCTGGCCAAGGCATTGGCACTGGGGAAGCACCTACAGAAAACAACCTGTTCACAGAGCCACGGAGCCCTGAGCCAGGCACAGCACTGCTGCCCAGCCACACTCTGCCCCAGATACTCCAGGGCTCTGAGCAAAAGTCAAGGTGATTTGTGCTTCCCAGGAACACTGTGATTCGTGTTTCCTCAGAATGCTGGGGGGGGGGGAGGTGGTGCTTTGTGCTTCTCAGGGCAAGGGACACCTCCCAAAGGCTGCAGGTGAAGCAGTGTCACAGTCCTCCGGGAGGGGTCTGTGCCCAGCACGGAGCCAGGGGAGCTTTGGGAGAGGCTCCATGAGGGGCATCCATGGGCTCCGTGTGCAGCCCTGCCCACAGTGGCTGTCAGCTCCTCGGGGATGGTGACCACAGCTGTCCCAGCTGCAGGGGTTCTATTCACAGACCTCCAACCCACATTCTTCATCTCCTGAGTGGCCTATTCTGATTGTCCCACTTCTAGACAGTCCACCTTCTCCGTCCTGACCAGATACTGCCCATCCTGCACCCATGGGCAGCATTGACCACAGCAGCCAGGGTCTGATGCTGTGATGTGCTGAGTAACCCCAGAAATGTCTGTCCATCATCTGCCATCAGACTCCACAGAGCCTGTGCCACAGCTCAGCCCCTCCTGTGGGGCTGGGGCAGCACCAGGGGCTGGTAGCAGAGTGGGCAGGGGGGACTGGGGGGCTCTGGCTGCCACTGATGCCCAGAGGTGACTGGGGGCCAGGAGTCCCTGCCCTCCCTGGGGGAGATCTGGGAGATCCTGCTTGTTTTGCACTGAGTTGGCATTGCCAGGGTGTGGGGGCAGAATGCAGTCCCCTGGCTGCCCATAACTCCAGGGGGAGCAGGGCAGCACAGTGACATTTGTCAGCTGCCATGAGCTCTGAGCCTGGGTGGGGACAAAGGTCACCAAGCAGAAATTTCAGCTGCTTGCTGATGGAAAATTCCCTGCTTTGCACACATGCAAATGAAGCCTGGGGATCCTGTGCCCACGCCCCTGCCACTGCACTCCCTTCTCCCAGTCCCAGCCAGGCTGGGGGTTTCCATCCTGCCCCCACTAAGGGGCACATACTGGCCCCCCAAAGCGTGTCCTTCCCCCTGGAGATGTCCTGGTCACAGGGCATGGCTGTGTCCCCAGGGCAGCTCTCAGTGCCCACAGCCTGTCTGTGCAGCTGGGGTGGGCTGTGCCCCTGCCCTGCCATACAGCCCCCCGTGCCATTGGGCCCTTGCTCTGGAGCCAGAGAAGCCTTGCTGAAGCCACATCCAGTCAGGGCCATAGCAAGGCCTCAGGGATCAGGGATCAGGGGTGCCCCATGGAACAGGTCACATCCCCATTGCTGTGCACAAGTGGGGAAAATGGTTATGCCAGGGCCCTTGGAGGTAGGAGGCCATGGGAGGAGACAGGCATCCATCCGTGCTTTGCCCTGTAAGTTTGGTGCCTGTGCCCACTGCAGGGCACTGCAGTGCTGGCACTGTGCTGATGCTGCATGGACTGGGGGGGCAGGACCCCCTTGAGGTCCCAGAGCTGCACACCATCAGCACTGTGTGCTCTGAGGATATCTGCAGGCTCAGGGAAGGGCAGAGGACAGGAAGGGAATATCCTAACCCTTTACCTAAAATGTCCGGTTTTCCAAGATACTGAAAATGGGATGCTTGAAGGATGATGCAGGAAGGGAAAAACCTCCCTACTAAGCTTATTACCTTGCAGACTCTCTGCACCTTGGAATGCCCACTTGACAGCCATGAGGATGTGTCCACAGATGGGTAAGATGTGCTCCAGCAATGTTCGAGCTGCTCTATCCCAACATCTGCAGAATCAGCAAGGCCAGTCACAAGCACAGAGGTGCAGGTGGGATTCCTGAGGCTGTTAGCACCATCCACCCCAGGCTCCAAGCCCTGCCACCTGCAGGACAGAGCTGTTAGCTATGGCTGTGGCAGCAGGAGAGCCAGAGGCAGAGGATGGAGAAATCCCCAGGCTCCCTGAGCAGTTGTCCTCTCTCTCCAGTGACTCAGTCCCAAGCAGTGAATTGCTCAGCACTGACTCTCTGACCCACACGGCCTTCAGCCAGCGACCCACAGACGCCTGGAGCTCCCCAGTGCCACAGTGAGGCAGGGGCCAGCAGCTTGCAAGGTATGCTCCCCTAGGTTCAGGTCAGAAGCTCCAGCTTAGAGCCAAAGCCAGTGGCCCTGAGTCACCAGGTGACGATATCCTGCTGGTATGTCTCAGGTGTGGCAGCACCATGGGTGATGTGAGGCAATGCAGCAGCAACTGCAGCTTGGTGCTGGTAGCACTCGTGACTGTAGGTGGGGGATGTCTCTTTGCAATTCACAGCTTTGGGCAATTGCTGAGGAGCTGGTGAGACAGATCACTCGGCTGGCAGATGTCCAATGTCTGCCAGGATTTGGGCTCTTCTTCCTGGGAGAAGCTACTGAGCTCCAAGGAATTCTGCTCACCCCTCTGTCCCCATCCCTGACAGCACAGCCATGGGCATGGTCTGCTGCTGACACATCCTGACCATCACACTGGGACCTTTCCTGCCCATGCCACAGAGCCAGAGGCACCACCTGCAAACAAAGCCAGCCCCAGGCACCACATCCTCTTCTGTCATAGGACCTGAGGGAAGGGCTGGAGCTGTGCCAGGGTAGGGTCAGGCTGGATACTGGGGAAAGGTTCTTCCCCCAGAGGGTGCTGGGCACTGCCCAGGCTCCCCAGGGAATGGGCACAGCCCCGAGGCTGCCAGAGCTCCAGGAGAGTTTGAACACCACTCCAGGGATGCCCAGGGTGGGATTGTTGGGGCGTCTGTGCAGGGCTTGGACTCAGTGATCCTTGTGGGTCCCTTCCAACACAGGAGAGTCCATGATTCTCAGATTCTGTAATCGAGCAGGGGTCCAGGTCTGGCTGCAAACCCAGCACACTCCTGGGGATTATTTGTATTTGGAGCAGATGGTCCCTTGGTTCTACTAGGCTGCCTTAAGTCCTAATAGTGGTCATGCAGGTGACCATGTCCTGCCCAGCCCGGCAAGTCTCTCTCTCCTGTCTGGGACACTCAGAACAACGAAAATTTTCTCTCCTCTCCCTATAGAGGAGCAATCCTGGGGCTGCCAGCAGGGAGCAAGGTCAGAGGGGGCAGCAGGAGAGTAGGATCCAAGTGGTGATACTCCATGAGCATCACATGACAAAGCTCTGGAGGATTTCCAGCACCTCAGGACCTGACATCCCTTTGTCTGCAGGGTGCTGAGTGAGCCCCAAAGAAGAGCAGAGGGCCAGTGCTGAGCAGAGACAATGGGGCACAGCCCAGGGTGCTCCTGCCCTACATGCCTGTGCTCTGCTGAGCTCGTGGCTGTGGATGTAGGAAACCCATGAAATGGAATATCTGGGCCATCTCCCCACTCCCAGTGTGCAGCAGGCTGGCAGATAAGATACCATGGGCAGGTATTTCAGTTAGTGCCGTGTCAGGCTCCAGGACCAGGGAAAGGACAGGCTGCCAGGCAGGTGACAATGCTGCCAGGCAGAGCAAGGATGCTGCTACCAGCCCAGAGTACCTGCCCACTCCTGTAGCATGAGGTGATGCCAGCAGATACTCGACGTCTTCCTCCTCTCCCAACACTTTGACAGACAGCAGTGAGAAAAGACACCCAAAACGAGAATGAACAGTTAAAAAGCAGTAGCTCTGCCTGAATCTTGTGGAAGGTGAAGAGAGCAATGTTTGGAGGTGAAAGATCCTGCAATAAATAATTGCTGATGCATCCAAAACCTTCCCCAAAACTGTTTTGTCACTGCCAGTTGAGAGGATCGATGCAGAGGAGACCTGACGTGGCAGCCCTGTCCTATGTTTCAGCCTGGTCCCAGCCATGCCCCTTGTGCAAACACCTCAGGGTGGGGGCGGCCCTGAGGATGACAGAGACCAGCAAGAAGTGAGAGAGACTGAGTCAGTTCCACTTAAAATAGAAATCCCCTGACATCAAGGTCTGGCCCTGAGTTTTGGTACGTGCTTGGAAGGAAGTCATTGCTCCTCCTGCATTTCTGCTCTAATCTTCACCAGCCTAATTTGATCAGTGCCATGGCCCCGGTTAGGAGGTCACCAGTTCACTGGGGACAATACTTGCTTTTAGGTAGAATTTCAGACACAATCAGTCCCTGGAACTTGGGGAAAGGTCTGCAATTTCTGCTGTCCAACACGGCTTTTAGCCTACAGTGTCTTTCTCATCCCATCTCATCTCCTGTGCCACTGGCAGAGACACCTCCTCCTCTTTGTTGAAATGGACCAGCTCGCTGAAATGACTTTTCTCTTTTCCCTATCACCATTTTCTCACTTTTATTCTTGTCCAGTATTTGCAGATGCTGAAGTTTTCTAATCTCAGCCTGGAAGATGGAAGGACTCTTCTAATCCCACTGGTCTTTTCCCACTCAGTGATTGAGAAGTGACAAGCAGCATTAACTGCTGGGTGCCAGGTGTATTCCTGTGTATTCCAGGTGTATTCCTCAGTATTCCTGTGGTTTCCTTGGAGTCTGCTTTGGAGGGATGCTGAACCTGGGATATCCTGACAGAATCATGCTGATGGGGCACTGCAGAGGTCTCCTCCTACAGGAGCAAGGAGCCCTGCAAGATGCATCTACTGTAGCTCCAAATCTTCCATGATGGTACCCACACTCCACCCTCCCCCTTTCCCTGATTCCAAACACCTTTCTGACCTTGACTGACTGAGTTCTGCCAACCTGCTCTGCCAGGAGGAGGGGCTGAGCCCTCCCGGGTGGCTGGGCAGGCTAGGCAGTATCTGCAAACCCTGAGTCAGGCTGCAGGAATGCAGTCGGGATGGAGTGACAGGGAAGGACAACAAAAGGACAACAACATGGTGCAGGGGATCTCCCAGCGTGTGGGTAATGTCTCTCCCTGCAGGTGACATGGCCACAAGCTCTCATGCCCACACCTGCACCTTGCTGTGAGCACACACCCCACCTCTGCTGGGGTAGTGGTGTCCCCTGAGCAGCCCCTTTGCTGGGCAGCCATAGTTCCCTGCACTGGGGTGACACCACAGGAATCTTCTCCTGGGTGAAGCCTGTCCAGCCATGGATCTGCAGGGTTTAAGCAGGTCAAGGCTGATCACCAGCACAGATCCTCTCTCAAGCATTATTCTCCTCCTGCAGTGTTGGAGTCACAATAAGTAGAGCCCTCCCCAGCTCTGGGCACAAAAGCAATGCTGCCCACCAGAGCCATGGTTCAGGCTGCCTTCAGGAGAGCCCTTCTCCATGGAGCTGGGCAGGTTTGAGGAGTGCACAGCACCAGCCATCTCCCTGCACACCATCCCCAGCTCACAGCTGCTCTGGCAGCCCTTTGCAGCTCTCTGGGATTTCACAGAGGCTCTGCCTTTGTGGAATCCAACCTTACTTTCCAAGAATGTGTTCCCAGCAGCTGCTGGAAGCACCATGGCCAGCCTGGCCAGCACATCAGCAACACCTCAGCCCACAGACAACTGCACTGGGCAAGTGGATTGCAATACAGGAACGCAGAGGCTGAACACACACAGATACCACGGGCACCTCAGCTGCCCAAAACCGGGCTGTGGACCAGGAAAGCCCCCCAGGGCCATACCAATGGGGTGCACACTGGGTCTTGTGCTTCCTCTGGGCCAGGCACATTATATGGTGTAAATCCCTTGGGAAAGGGGATTGTTGTTAAAATAATGACTGTCTAAGTCACTCACACTGTGTATCTCCCAGTTTCACTCATCCTCACGCTCACCTGCACAGGGCCTGACCAGGTGACCAGTGCAGCACTGGGATGAGGGGTAGTGGTAGGTGGGTCCTTACTGTGGCTCATGGGTTCCTCTTTACTGGCTACAGCAAATGGTGCCAACAGCTCTTTTTACACCTTTTAGGAATTGACCATTTTCATGGAGCCCCTGATCCATCTTCCAAGAGCCTCAGGCTGGATTATTGCCTCTGTCTGAGTTTTCTTGCTGTGCTGCCTTTACAGGTGCTGTCATGGTGTCAGGAGGGGAGGATGATGTGAGAGACATGTTTGTATTCTGTGGCCATCCTTCCACTGTCAAAGCACAGGTCTCCTGCTGGCTTTACCTACACCCCAGCCCTAATCAAAGTCCAGCCATCTGGGCTGATGCAAACAACAGATTGCTCAGCATCTTCCTGGTCTTAATTGTGCCCTGTACAAGCCGCAGTCACAATTTTCCTCTTTAGAGTTCCTTCTGGTACTTTCAAACCCAGTCAGTCACACAGACACTTCCTTCATCCCAGTCTCAGTGTATGTGTTAACATGCAAGACAACATGGCCAAAATGTTCTTCTGATGACCACAGAGATCTGTAGGACAGGAAAACCAGCAACAGAAAATCAGCAGCAATAGCTATGTGCAAAAAGAGGGACGCTATTAAAATTAAGAAACTATAAAAAAGAAGGAAATTAAGAAATTAAAATTAACAACCAGAAGAGTTCCTGAGCTGGAAGAGGCCTTTGAGTCCAACTGCTGGCCCTGCAGAGGACACCCCAACAACTCTCGCCCTGTCCCTGACAATGTTGTACAAATCCTCCTGGAGTTCTGGCAGCCTTGGGGCTGTGCCCATTCCCCGGGGAGCCTGGGCAGTGCCCAGCACCCTCTGGGGGAAGAACCTTTCCTGATATCCAGCCTGACCCTCCCCTGGCACAGCTCCAGCCCTTCCCTGGGGTCCTGTCACTGTCACAGAGAGCAGAGACCAGAGCTGCCCTCGGGAGGAGCTGCAGCCCCCAGTGGGGTCTGACCTCAGGCTCCGGGTGAACAAACCAAGTGCCCTCAGCCACTCCTTGTGTGGCCCCTCCAGACCTGTCACCATCCTCATAGCCCTCCTTTGGCTATTCTTTAACAGCTTTATCTCTTGCCTTTATAACATGCTGGATGTTGTGTAAATATGATCCTGGAGGCAAACAGCATATGTGTGTGTCTGTTCATAGAAGTTGTAGCAGTGTTATAGCAAATGTTTGTGAAAAGCAAGTGTGGGAGCCGGTTGGAGGTAAAGTGATATCTTTGAATAAGCCACAACCGTGTCCAAACACTGAGGAGGGCAAGCCTGGGCGGGTGAAATGTGAAACCATGGTCAGGCAAACCAACGCTTTTTTTGAGGAACAACTTGTTAAAAGCATAACAACGAACTTCCAAGTGTTTTGTGAGTAGACAAAAGGTGGTTGCCTGCCAGAGAGGTTGAAGTCAACAAACAACGGAGTACAACAGGACCACTCAGGAAAATGAGCTGGAAGGAGAAGTGAGATGAATCCCTCACATTGCTGTCCCTGCTGAGGCACTCAGGGGCTTCCCTGCTCTTTCTGCACAGTGAAGAAATTCAAGGAGGTTCCTCATATGAGGATGCCAGGAGAGGAACATTTCAGAACGCATTAGTTTACATGAATAAATGCAAACAGAGAAAAATGCCAGGATCTTCACAGGGAGAAATGTCTTCATGCAGAGGTTTGGGAACTCACAGGTGAGGCTGCTGCTTGGCAGGGGATCCATGCCATGTGGCCTAGCACTAATTTGTGGTTAAGAGTCAGAGTGATTTTGGCAGTGAAGTACTCCCCAGACACTGAGGTCACCAGCTGGGTGTCTGGGGAATCCTTGCTGGAGCTGGTGCTGCTGGTGGCTTTAAAGCCCCTATGGTGACCGAGGATCAGCAGTTAGGTTGGTGCCTCAGTGCTCCTCAGGACCCCTGTGTGTGTGATGGAGCAGGAAAGGGCTGTTCTGGTGCCACCAAGGGAGATTCAGGCCCAAGGGGGAAAGAACACGAGTGGTGCCTCACACCATCCCCCCTGACTTTGCCCGGTGCCTCTGCCCGCCCATGTGCCTGCTCCATGATGTGCTGCACACAGGGAGTCTCTCCCTTCCACTACACTCCTGAGGAACCCCAGATATTGTTCAAAGCTCTCAGACTCTAGCCAGGAACCATTTTCCACCTGTAATGTTTTGTTTTCTCAGGCTCTGGGGCTTGTTCTGACACCACAGACTGGAGCAAGAAAGACTGGGAACTGATGCTTAAAACCTGGCCCATGCCCTTGATGGCCAGCGGTGGCCATTTCCAGCAGGCGGTGGTCACAAGGAAGGCTGCAGGGGCAGGCTCTGCCTCCTAAAGATGGGATGTGAGTGTTGGGCTGGGCTCCAAGAGAGCGTGCACTGCTGGCAGGAGCCGAGGAACAGCTCTGCCCCACAGGAGACCCCGCAGGCAACAGCACAGGGCCAGGAGGAGGGACAGGAGCAGGGCAGGGTCAGAGGCAGGGCTGGGGACCGGGACAAGGCCGCCCGCCGCCGAGCACCAGGGGCTGTCCCAGCCGCCATTGCGCCTCCCAGCAAGGAACCAATGAGCCTCCAGCACCGACCCACGCAGCCAATCAGCGCCAGGCATCCACCAATAAACCCTCAGGAGATGCCTGGTAGCCAATCAGAGGCCTCCTGTCGCTGCCACACTCGCGGGAGTAGTAACGTGTTCTGATTGGCCCTGTGAGCTACCGTGTTCTGCGCTTTAGCCAATCAGGAGTGGCGGCGCTGCTGGGTTACTCGGGGTCAGGATTTCCTGCGCCGCAGCGGCCATGACGTCACCGCACCTGAGGCACACCTGAGGCGCACCTCAGGCACAGCCGGGGTCTGCAGGGGCGGGCGGCTCCTCCCCAGCCCCAGCGGGCTCTGGGCACTCTGCGGCCCTGAACACGAGGGGCAGGGACACGCCTGTCCAGGGGCTGAGGCTGCAGGAACCTCTGGAGATCCCCTAGTCCAGCAGCCCTGCTGAGAGCAGGTCAGCCGGAGGAGGTTGGCCAGGACCATGCCCAGCGGTGGCTCCACAGCTTGTCTGGGTAACCTCTGCCAGGGCTGTCCCCAGCTGTGGGCACGGAGGACTCTGTGCCATGCAGTGCTGTGAGCTGCGTTGGAGCAGAGGGTCTCTCCCTGTCTCAGGGATGGGTGATGGGCCCCTGTGCACCCTGTGCTGAGTTGCCCCATGTAGGCATGAGGCAGTGCAGCACTAGCTGCCCTCCCCCAGAAGTCGTGGGCTCCCAGTGAGATTTCCATGCAGGAATACCACTGTCATGTGTGACAGGGTGAACAGTGTGCCATCACCTGCCATCGTAGCTTGGAGAAGCACAGGATGGGGCAGAGGCTCCTCCAGTGTGGAGTGGGACTGCCAGTGAGAAGCACTGACCTGCAGCAAAGAGCTGCTGGGGTGCTGGCTGGGCTGAACGAGGACAGGTCCCTGTCCTGTTCCCCCAGCTGTGAAACTGCAAAAATCCCTCTTGGCTTTGTTTTTTGCAGAGCAGGACAGTACAGCAAAGGCAGCAGGTAGGGAAACCAGGAAAGGGTGGACTCTGCAGCTGAGGCGCCTTGCTTTAGTTGTCATGGGGCTCTTCAAGAGGCCATGCTGGCCCCTGTATCCATGAACTGATGTATCGCCAGGGTCTGGGATGGAAATTGGCAGGAACAGCACTGCCTCAAGGAGGTTATTCCTGGTTGCCATAGAAACCGTTTTTTTTTTTTGGTGCCCTCGCTGTCTTTCACTGTTGTAAAGATATTATAATTGAAATGAAACTTTGTTCCAGACCCTGGAGATAGGGTTAGGGTTAGGAGGGATGAGTATATCCCAGGAATGTCATCTGCCAGAGACCACCAAGGGGTCAGGGAAGATCTGGTCCCAGGTGAGGGGCATTGCTAAACAAGGACTAGGAGAAGAAGAGGCTCAGGTGTGTGTCCCAGTGCTGAGCCCCAGCCACCTGCTCCACAGCCCCGGGAGCATGGGGTGAGCCGGGCCCCCGGGGAAGAGGAGCTGTCCCCTGCCCTGTGCACGTCCCAGCAGCGGCGCTGGGGGCGCTGGGGCCGGTGTGGGTGTCAGTCGATGGCCACAGCATTGCCTGTTCCTGCCTGCCAGCCAAGGGGAGAGGCCGCAGACTGTGGTCACATGAGGAGTTGTCGCTTTGTTACTGATTTACTGCACGGCTGGCTCCAGGGTGTGCTGTGTGGCACCTTCCCCACCTCCCTGGATAACCTCTGACCCGGGAACGGGGACAGGAGTCTGGTATCTGCCAGGCACTGCTGCAGCATGGGAGCTGCAGGTTAGCCCAGAGAGGAAGGGGCTGGGCTGAATACACCTTTGGGGACCCATTAGAGAATGAGCTGAGGAAAAACGTGCCATGCCCGTGAGTGCACATGGCCTGCAGGCAGATATTCCTGGCATGGGGTGGGTGAAGACATTTCTCTTTCATGTATGGGCCCTGCCCTCTATGATGTTCCTGCTGTAGAGCTGGGGCAGCAAAGCAGTCAGGGTGAATGCTGGGGCACTGTCAGGGTGGAGCAAGTGCCTGGCAGGAGCCTGGAGGGCAGCAAGGATGGCTGAGCCCTCCCCAGGCACCAGAGAGCTGCCACACCGAGCCATGGCACTGCACAGCTGCCTCTCACCATGATTCCTCCACAACATGGTGATGCTGGAGGGGCCAGGTCAGCTGCCCACCTTGACCCAGCCAGGCTGGGAACACCAGTTTCTGCCAGCAGTGCCAGCTCCTGCCAGCCTGACCCTTGATCAGTAAGCAGGCAGTAAATATCCCAGGGACAATGCAATGACACAGGCTCCTTCTCAGCCGTTGGCACAGGGAACTGACGTGAATCATGCAATGGAAACGGGCCAGCAAAGAGGCCAGCAGGAGACAAGCCCACACGTGGTTTTCTCTAGAAGGCCCAGCCTTGCCCAGAGCCAAACTAGGTTAACTGGGAACGGTGTTTTGAGGTTAACTGCTGCACACAGGTCATATGCTCAGCATGACGAAGGGTCTGGGATGGCCACGTGCCAGCAGGATGCAGCAGGCAGTGCCACTGCTCTGTGTCCAGTGTGACAGGGATCAACACAGACCTGCTGGAAGCACCTGAGTTCTCCACTGAAGGCTCCAGGACCTCTTATCTGGCGTCTTCATATTCCAGGCGCTCCTGCCCATGACACAGCAGTTGTTTCCAGTTGCAGCACGAGCACTGATGACCATTGTGCTGAGTGTCCATCCCTGGCAGTGTTGTGACAGCAAAAACAAATTAATCTGGAGCAGAAAGCAGTGACGTGGGCCTGACACCCTCCTTTCCAGCCCCCTGTGGAAGGAAATGGGCTTTTTGTTTCTTACCAGCATTTCCTATCTCAAGCTCCGCAAGAAGCTGAATTGAAATAAAACACTTTGTGCATCTGTTACCCTTGACTTTCCTCTAGGGAAGTATCTCAAAACAGTATGTTTAGCTCTAAAACTATCCTTATAAAGGGATTTTCCCCTGACTTTCTGTCCTGCCCACACAGGACACGTATCTTGGCAGCTGGCAGAAGGTGGCCAGGTGGCTGGGATGGCAGTCAGCAAACTGTGTAAGGAATGCAGGAGAATTTCTGTCCCTCTCCCTGGGCTGACATCATGTGGATATAACTGCTGTGATGTGCCACCACCTTCCCATAGTTTGAGACTGTTGTTTTTGATGCAGGGAGTGTCCTCCCTGCCCTGGGAGGACACTCCCCAACCTCAGTTTGGGTTACTGCTGTCCCTTGGGCAAGGGCAGCATGCCAGCAGCAGTGCTGGAGCAGAGGGCTCGCCAGAGGCTCCCTGCCCAGCTCCCCCCCATGAGGCAGCCAGGCTGGGGTGGGAACAGGTCACTCCCCAGCTGTGCTGAGCCTGGTGAGCAGGTTCGGGGCTGAGGAGGATGGGCTGCATGTCCTGGAAGGCAGCAGCCACCCAGGTGCTGGTAAACACATTGCGAAATGCTGGGCTAAGCCTCACCCCCCACACATCACAGCTGAGTCATCCCACACTCCGGGCTGCTCCTCTTGCCATCATCCTCTCCTCTCCTCTCCCTCTCCCTCTCCCTCTCCCTCTCCCTCTCCCTCTCCCTCTCCCTCTCCCTCTCCCTCTCCCTCTCCCTCTCCCTCTCCCTCTCCCTCTCCCTCTCCCTCTCCCTCTCCCTCTCCCTCTCCTCCTGCGAGGGGCTGGGCCCCAGATCATGCCTGAAAATGGGAGTAACTCACAACTTCTGCCTGCTTCAGTTTCCCCACTTGTGGCAGAAGGGCTCTCAGGCAGGAGGCAGCAGCCTCAGTTTACCAGGGAGAGACCCATGAGACCCATCCTCCTCAGGGCCAAGCACATCACACTCCACCCCCATGGGGAGAGGACAGCATGACCAGGACCCCTCAGCTTTCCAAGAGGAGTCTCGGAGCCAGGGGCAATTTCTGCACTCTGCAAAGGTTTGGCAGTTCACCCCTTCCAAGTTCCATCAGGATGTGCAACCAGGGCCAGCCACTGCTGCTGGCAGAGGGAAATGACTCTTACCCAAGCACAGTGCAAATGCAGCTTGGAAAAAAATGCAGGCAGTCTGCTTGCATGGAGAATTTGACTCTGCCTCTCTGAGCCAGCAGGAACCCTCTCCCTGACAGCAGTGCTGAGCTGGTCCCCCACTCCTTCATCATTGAGGGCCAGTCAGGAGCGGTGCTGGGAGACTCTCAATGTGATCTCTACACCTTGCAGGACCTCTGAGAAGAGCCACCTGTACCAAGGTTCCGTGAGGGACGACTTCAGCTCCTTTCCACTTATTTTGAAATAATGCAATTCCCTGGTATGGAAATAAGTCCTTATGGCAGCACGGCAGGATGGTGCTGGCACCCACCTGATGCAGGGTGACAAAAGAACCTGTGGGAGTTCCCCCAAAACTCCCAGCCTGGGCTGCTCCAGGAGCCCAGCCATGGCTCTGCTCCCAGCACTCGTGGGCAAAAGGAGAGGCACAGGCTGGAGGGGTCTGGATTGGCCTCCACTGTGCTGGGGCTCAGCCCTGCCCATGGGCCATCAGCCCAGGTGCTGCACAATGCAGGCTGCCCTCGCCAGCTTCATGGGGAAGGTGTGAGCAACCCTTTAAGGTAGTGTCAGGTCTCAGCTCATGGCTCACTCCAGCACCTGGCAGGGCCAGGATGACTTTGTGCCATGTTAGGGGAGCAGGCTGGTGTGGGTCACTGGCTCGTTCCCATGTGCTCCAGGCACAGCCCACCAGCTTGGAGAGGTGGAGGTGGTGAGCAGGCTCAGCTCAGCTCCTGGGGCTGCCAGGCATTTCTGTCTCAGACAGGTGAACCCCAGAGTCATGTGCTCCTCTGCTTTACTGGTTTGCATACCGTAGGGATCTCCCCATCCTTTGGCTCTGCACATGCTGCTGTGTATCACCCTGGGCACTTCCACCCACTGCTTCCTCCTGCATGGGGCTGCCCTGTGGCTGTGAACAGCCTTGCTGGGCATGAGCCATACCACCTAGGACTGAACAGAGTGCCCATCAGCTTGGAAATATGCTCCAGACTGGCTGCTGGTGCTGGAAGATGCCCTGGAGCAGGCTTCCTTCCTTAGCCACAAGATCTAAATCTGGTCTCGTCACCCAGGTGGGGTTTCCCTAAACTCCTTTCACTCCAGAGCTGGCAATACTGGAACAGCTGTAACACCTGAGGAGATGGAAATACGGTTTATGTGCCAGATTTGTCTGCTCCAAGTGCTCTGAGCTCCTTGCCAGGCTTTCCCTGCTCAGCTCCACGCCGTGTCCCCAGCATTCAGCACTGTAGCAGAGCTGTCACTCAGACCTGAATCCCCAGCTCAGGTCAGCTCAGCTTGCCCTCAGTCACCTGGGTGCTTGCCATTAGGCACCTGCGAAATACCCACCAGCCAGAGAGTGCTGCTGATGAGAGCTGTGCTCAGGTTGGCACAGCCTGGACCAGCCACCACCTGGCACAGTCTCTTGGACTACAGGGCCAGTGGGCAGAACTCACAGCCAAGGAGAGTCTGGGCTAGCAGTCCCACCAGTGTCCTGGGATCATCTCCCCAGGAAACAAAAATCTCCTGGCACCCCTGAGCAGCCCAGACTCCATCCTACCCTTCTAGCTAGAAGCTGGAGCACTGTGTGTGCTGGGTGCTGCCTGTGTGTAGCTCACCTTTAGTGTCCTCCAGAGGCACCTGCATGACCCCATGTGATACTTCATGGCCTGCCCATTTCCTTCTTTATGCCACTTGCAAGGGCTCCCAAATAACGCTGCTTATGCTGTGGGTGTGACACAGAGCACTCCTGAGAGCCATGCCTGGCCTGGTGCTTGGGCTCTCTCTTCCAAACACAAGCTCTTCTGTTCTCAGGCACAGAACATCCCACCCGTGGTTTTGCCCCATCCTGTATCTCTCCTGCTCCACTGTGAGCTGTGCAGGTTTGTGAGGAGCTGGAGCTGCAGCAGAGAGACTGAGAGTGTCCAGACCATCCCACAGCCCTGTGATGTTAGGGCTTTGGCTAGAGGGCTCTTGGAAGCATGGGCCTGCATGGAATGAGTCTCTGGGTACTGTCAGGATAGGCAGGCTGGCTCAGGGGGAAGAATCACTTCAGGCAGTCCCAGGGTGTCAGACTCTGCAGCATGGGCTGCCCAAAGCCAGCAGACAGCACGCTGGAGGATGCAGAAGCTGGTAGTGTGGGTGTCTCAGTTTTGAGACAAATTTAAGAGACACTCTGCAATGAGTAGTCTCCTCTAAAGGGTGTCAACAATCCCCCTCCACCAAAAAAAGAATGCTAATAGAGGAAAGTGAGAAAAACCAAACCCAACAGTTTATTAACAACAGTGCCCACAAAGTAAGGAAGAAAAGGAAACAACTGCTAAACACTGAACTATCAGAACTCACACCCTCGCCCCCTTCATCCCCCAACAGGAATAAAGACCCAAAAATGTCCAGAGAATGGGGCAAACACTGAACAAGTAAATACCCTTCCCAACATGTGGTACGAGATGGTGCCAGCTTTCACACTGAGGGAAGTGGAGCTTCCACAGAGGACTTCCAGCAGGAGGCAAAACCCTGGTGGCTCTCTGGTGTCAACCTGCTCTCCAGGGCAGGTGAAGCAGCTGGGATGGATTCTCTGTTGTGCTTTCTCTGTCCAGCTCAGCTCCCCGAGGCTTGGGGCTGGAACAGGGTGGCCCACTCCCACCAGCCCCACTTCTCCAACCACTGTTCAGTTCACCTCAATGCAGCTGAAAGATTGCTGCTGCAGCTTCTCCAAGCCAGGGAAGGGAAAAACTTTTTGCCTGGGCCGAAAAAACCCAAGCAAGTCAAGCAAAACCAAATCACACAGCACCACAGACTGCCTGGGCAGTGAGGCTTCGAAAATGCCACCAAAAACCCCAAAGCTCCTCCCCTCTTCCCCAGCCCTGCACACATCCAGTCCTGAGCCTGAAAGATACAGCAACTGTTTTTGGGCATAAAGCAGAGGATGATGGAATAGACTATCATCATAAAGCAAAACCTACTTGCAGAGAGATGAATGGGGTGATCCTTATGGAATCCTTGCAATGAGAACTGATGGTGCAAGAGCAGGACTTGCAGCCCCTGAACAGGTATAATGTGATTCTCTTCTCCATGCACCCACCCTGCAGAGAGCACCCAGAACCAGGAGAACACACAAGCACCCGAAAGCAGCCTGGGGACCCAGATATGTGCAGACTCTCACCTGCATCCACAACAAAGGCACACACATCCACATGCATGGCAAAATGGAAACACAGCATTTGCATTGCTAGATGTGCAAAAACTTCCTGTCTGCTCTGACATGGGCTCAGCTGGAAGTCAGATTCCAGCAGAAAAGACACCTTCCTCCTCCAAGGATGTGAAATGTGGGATGGGAGGTTTGAAGAGCCACACAGTTGGGGCTCGTGTTGATTTTTCCCCACTTCCTGCATGTTCCAAGTTTGGGTACAGGATGTGTCAGATCCCCATGGCCTGAGCATGGGCTGGGTGCTTGCTGGGAGCAGCCAGTGGATAGTTGGCCAGGCTGCATCTGGGAGTGGGAGATGCTGCAGGGAATGTGGTGGACCTTTCAGCATCCTGGAAATAAGCAGGGATCCAGTCTGATCCCCCTGAACATTGTTTAGGGCAGACAAAGCTTCTGGGAAGCCCCCACCTGCAGTGGACTCTATACATCACGACTTGCATTGTGAATTAGGACACAGGAGAAAGAGGAATGGTTCAAAGCCTGAGGGCAGGGTTACATTAGAGATTAAGAAGAAATTCTTCCCTGTGAGCATGGTGAGGGCCTGGCAGAGGTTGCCCAGAGAAGCTGTGGCACTTTAGTTTGCTCATGGCTGGAAGGACACATGCAGAGGCAGCAAAGCCAAGTTTTAGCACCATGAAGGCTCTTGGCTCCTTGCCTAGGTGGGTGCCAGCACTACCTACACCATGCTGGATCCTCAGGGGATTGGAACTGGGTCTGGAGGCCAGTGGCACCCTTGGGAGAGCAGCACTCAGCTGGCATTGCTGCCTGGAGAAAGGGTTAGCAGTCCCGGTGCCTGGTGATGCCTGCATCCAGCTATGTGAGGTATGTGTGGCACCAGCACACCTCGGCAGGGGAGAGACTCTCCTTCCCTGGCTGGGTTGCCTGGAGACAGCTCTGCTCCAGCATGGTGGGGAGAGGGAGCAGGATGAGTGATCAGTGCCCCCACGTCCCACACCCCACTGACAGAGAAGCTCTGGTCCCTGGGGAATCTATCAGAAAAGCAGGTGTCCCCACTCCACTGCCCCTGCACAGCCAGGATTTGCTTTGCAAAATCAGGAGGTGACATGCAGTGCACAGAGAGGGCAGCAAGCACCCAGAGAACCTGCACACTGCTGGCTGTGTTCCCATTATCCATGAATTGATCAACCGGGCTCTTATTATCACCACCACAGATCTTCACAGCAGCTGCTGCCCAGCGTCTGTGCTCTGGCTTCAGAGCCCATCCCACAGTGCCCACCGAGCCTCCATGGGTACAGGAGAGGGTTGGGCTGGTCTCTGGCACTGGAGCCAGTTGCTGTTGAAACAGGGATGACAGTGGCTAACACTGCTGGCCTCCACACAGGCAACTCATGTAATTCCTCAGGCTGGGAACAGCCGTGCTCCAACAGGATGAAATCATCACCCAAGCACAGCCCAAGGGGGTCACACTGGATCTGGGGGTCCCCAGAGTACCTGTGGGGATACCTTGTTCCACAAGGACCAGACCTTGGAGCTTATCCAGGCAAAATTTTACCTTTGTACCCCACCAAAACTGTCCCAGCCAAGGGAACTGGCAGGACCGGTCCCCACGCCTGCAGCTGCCACCAAACAATGTGTTGTTTTGACAAAGAAAAAGCAAAGCACAGCCTCCAGCAGCCCCAGCCAAGTTGGGACCAGAAGGAGACGGGTACAGACTCCCAGGGAGCCTGACAGGAGAGGAAAGGGAGAGGAAGGTGTCACTGCAGATTCCCAGGCTGAGGAAGGCTGTGGAGCTGGAGAAGGCCCAGGCAGACCACATCAAGCAGGAAAATGCTGTGTTTTTTCAGAGGCTGCTTGTTCAGTTCAGACAAAATCCCAAAGTGGGACAATGGGATGTTGAGGGGCTTCTCCTCTCCAAGTGTTTCTCTGTCCTTGCCTTGTCCCCAGGTGACCTGACCAGCTTCCAGGCTCTGCAGCATGGCTCCCCCCAGCAAAGTCCATGTTGCCCTGAGAAAAACAGGCTGAGGGCTTTCTGCTACTGCCTGGGCACCAGCAGAGCACAGTGGGGCACTGAGGACACCCAGGACAATGCCTGGGGACCTGCTGTTTTGGGGGCTCTGCCAGGAGCCCTCCAAACTGCACACAGTGGAGATGCCCACCCTGCAGTGCCCTGGCTGGGGACCTGCTCAGGAGCCCTGACATTTCCACAGTGACCACATCCCTGCTGTGAGGTATTGGGTTCACTGCACTGGGAGGCACAGCAATTTCCCCACGTGCAAATTCCCTGTGTGACCCATCCCAAAGGCTGGATTTCGGGTTTGCCACTGGATCTGGGCTTTTCCCCAGGGGAGCAGGAAGGTTTTGGGTACATCCTGGAGAACAAAGGCCCTCTCACTGGGCTGTGGGTTGGGTAAATTTAACTTCCTGGCACTAAGAGCCTCCCATTTTCCATTGGTAATGAGGATGCTGAGCTGGGTGGGCTTTCCTGCTGCTGTCCCTCACCCCCCAGAGAAGGAGTCGAGGCCGACAGGGCTTGTGCAGCAGCACATCCTCCTGCACACCAGCTCATTCCACACAGGGATAGTCCAGCACACAGGGCAGCATAAAGACTTCATTGTTCCCAGATGGAAATGATCATCCTGGTGACCTGGAAATACAGAGAAGCTCTGTCAGCAAAGCTATAGTGTTTCAAAAGCTGAGATCAAAGGGCCCTCCGGGTCAGACACTGCAGGCCCTCACAGGCACCTGTAATAAAGGCACCTCCTTCTAATTATTCTCATTTTGCCTGCCAGAGTCACCAGGGCCGTGGGGCTCGTCCCTCACTCATGGAGCAGCAGAGAGGACAGGGACATGGCAGAAACAAAGGATTCTTGTGTGGGTGCAGGGAGCTTTGGCAGAGCAGCATTTGCTCCCCTCTGCTTGCTGTGAGCCCCAGCCATGGTCTTGCCCTCTCCCACCTCGCACCACCCTGGCTGGGCAGTTCCTGCTGCTCCAGCACATCCCAGTGATGTCCCCCTGCCCCTGTGCACAGCTTGGCACACAGGAGGCAGCCAGCCCTGCACTGGAACAGTGCCACTGGGGACCTGACCTTTCCCAGCACAACCTGGCAGCACCAGCACAGTGCACTGGGAATCTGTTCCACACCCTCTGTCAGACCCTGGAATCTCTCCCACAGCAGCTCTGCAGAGTGCTTTCCCCAGCCTCTTATCTCCTGGACTTCAGACCCCACCGTGGGACAGATAATGTATCTGCAGACACACCTCAAGCACACAATGATCAGCCTGTGAACGCTGGATTTCTCTCTCTTCTTTGAATTGGCAAGAGTGATCCTGGAAATGCCAGGGCATTTTTTTGTGCAGCTCTGGCCACATCCCTTTTGCCTAGGTCAGGGTGGCTCCTGGCACTGCAGGGACACTGTGGCCCCTCTGCCACTACCCGTGGGGTAGATGGGGGGAGGTGAGAAGTTATTTTGGGTACCCTTTTCAGAGGTGTAGAAATGGCTCCCAAAGTGCAGGGGAAGGCACCCTCCTGTGCAGGTCCAGCAGAGCAAAGCCTGCCATGGCACATGTGGGATGAGCGGACTCTGTTCTCAGCAGGTCAGGCTCAGCAGGTGTTAGGAGGAAAACTAGGACTGTCCCTGACCTCAGGTGTCGTAGGAGAAAATTAGCACAGCTCCTCAGCAAATGACTGTGCTAATTAGAGGAGGAGGTGACATACTGTTCAGAGTCTCCTACGGTCAAGGGTCAGCCAGGTCCTGGCCTGGCATGGGGTCAGCTCTGGCCATGGGCTGCAGGGCTCCCAAGGAGCCAGATGTGCAAGGTCCCACCATGTCTCTTTTTGGGTCAGATGGGCCCCTTGTCTGCCCCAGGTGCTGCTGTTTTGAACTTGGCTTGTCCTTCCCCAGCAGCACGGGAAAAATGCTTTGCCTCCTCCCTTCCCTCCCACTGTAGCCAAAGGGGGCTGAGAGTGGGGGTGGGACAGGGCTGCAGAGGTGACAGCAGCAGAGGACATGGCTGGGGCTTAGAGAGGAGAGACAGGCACTGCATATGGGATGGGGGACACTGCTGATGGTGCAAATGTCACTGACCAGTCCAGGCTCTGCTTCTCAGGATGGCAGAACAATGACAAATTCAGTGTGATGGCATTAACCCCCCTCCTGTTGGGCACTGTCTCTGTGTCCTCAGGACCACCAAGCTCCTTGTTCTGGGGAGTTTGGCCCACCTGGTTCATGTGGCACAGCTTAAATCTGCACACTGTGAGGGCAGTTTGGGGGACGGGGGACAGTGCTGGGGCTGTGGCAGCCAGAGCCCCTGGGCAGGGTGTCCCACACCACTGGAAGAGCCAAGGGGCTCTTGGGACCCTGGGGTACCATTGGCTTTGGCTGTGCCCTGGAAACCCCCAAACACCACTCACCATGCCCAGTGGCTGCAGGACTGGGACAGTCTCTGTTTGCCCTCATTTCTGCCCCTCCCAGCACAGCCGTGTTTGCCTTCACACGGTACCCAGTGCTGAGCAAACAGCACATGGGGACAGCCAGCAGCTGGCAGGGAGGGACAGCCCTAGCTGTGTCCCCAGGCCTGCCTCCTCTGCCCCCCTCCACAGCAGGATTTGCAATAAAAACACAGATCCAGTTTGAGCTGGGAGGCTGCAGGGTGGGGAATACTGGCAAGCCACAACTGCCAGAGCAGCAGGGTTGTTGTAGGTTACAGGAGGGATTCACCAGCTTGCTTTCAGGGGTGAACAGGCCTGCATTATCCTGCAGATGCTGTCATGATGATGGTCGTGGAGATGCAGAGGAATTACTACATGGGAAAGGCAACTTGCCCTGACTGGGTGGGTGCTGGGAGCGAGGGTGTACCCTGGGTCTGAACAAGTCTAGCCATGACACCTGAACCTGTATCTTCCTCTGTGCCATCACTGTCCCATGGTCTCAGCCATGACAGGGCACTGAACTCTGCTTTATGCTCTTAGTGTTTGTTATCTCATGTTTGGTGGCTTCAGACTCATGGCTGTCCACAGCTAATGAGTGGGGAGAGTTCAAGCATCCCTGTGACTTGTCAGGCTTCTCCCAGGCAAGTGGCCACTGGGAAACTGCACTGATCAATCAGATGGGCTGGTTTGATTTCTCCTTGCTCAGAGGAACATGCAGACATTACAGACCAGTCTGCTGACAGAGCAAAACCTCTCCAGACTCAGTCTGTGATGAATTCAAAGCAGGAAGGTTATACACTGGTTGTGCAGGTGTCTTTTTTTTCAGCAGAAATGGAAGAGTTGATGTGCTCATTTCTGTCCCTTGTGAGCTCTGAAGCCAAACTGGAACAAAGCCCGTGCTGTACAAGCAAAAGAACAAACAGCCCAGCTCTGTGCTTGGAGAGTAGCCCACAGTGTTACGTGGGCTCACCAGCTCCATGTAGGACAGGTCTCCACTGATAGAGTTTGTTACAAGCACTGTTCAGGTGTCCTGTGTGGTCATTGCCCTCCTGTGGCCATTCCCAGGCCAGCCAAGTCCAGCTCTGTGTGTGTGGAGAAGGCTGGAGATCGTCCAGGCTGGTCTGGCCAGAATCAGCTGTGCTCAGAGAGGCAGCTGCAATAGGTCACGGTGCTCCTACACCTCCACTTGCTCCCCAGATTTGCTGGACCCCATCCCAAAGCTGTGCTGGCCATCAGCTTCTCCTGATGATGAGCTTAAATCCCATCTGCTCCCACTGAACCTGCCTCAGCCTTGCTAGACATCATGGTCTGCTCTGGGGAGACCACCAGCCAAGCTGCAGCAGGACTGATGGGCATGACCCATGCACTTGCATCACCACTCTTGGTCATCATCCCACAGGACACCAAAGGCTGGGGAGTTGGATGTCCCCAGAAGAGCACATTCCCCTCTGCAGGTCACTAGCACTGAAGAATGAGCACACACTGCTGGAACACCTCAGGCTTCCTGAGGTCCTGACCCAGAATTCCCACACCTCCTGGATGGAGTCATCCCTGTGGCTGTGATCACCATGGGGCCAAGCGGGTGAGGCTCCAGCAGGAACTGCCCCTAAGATCCTTGGTGGAGGAGAGGCAGGACCACTGTGCCATCTCCACTGATAGGGAAGAAGATGCCCAGGTGTCCCAGGCATAGGGTGGCCAAGATGGAACTGTGGTTAGTGAGATAACACTGACAGAGGATAAGTATGAACATTTCAGCAGCTTCCCTCCACAGCCCAAGGCTACAGAGTTCCCCCAGCACACCTACCAGCTTCTCACCTGTCCTGCCCCCCAAAACACAGCCACTCCTCTCTGCAGGCAAGTGAGCCACACCTTGGGAGGGGCTTTGGCCAGCTGAGCTCATGCCATGAAGAACTCTGCTGCTGCCAGGCTGTGGGAGTGGTCTCATGTTTGGGTAGACATGAAGCTCCTCTGCCCACAGGACAGCCCAAAATTGATCAAGACCATTCCTCTTCCTAACTGCAACCTCACTAAGTTTGTGCCTTGATCTTCCCTGCCCACTGGCTCCAGTGCCAGGAGCAGAAGGATTCTGGGGGACATGGCATCAGTGTCACATCAGCCATCCTGCAGCAGCCTGCTGGCATCTTCACTATGGTTATAAGCCAAAGGCAGGGAGGAGCTGCCCACTGTGGGTGCAGCACTCCATGCACTGCTCCAGGTGTGGGATGAGCTGGTGTCAGGGCTGGAGCAGATCCAGACCAGCCCTGAAGGGCTGGATGTGGTGTTTGCCTCAAGTCCTAGCCACAAGACAGTGATGGAAGCATCCTGGAGAAAGCCTTTTGCTGTCCTTTCCTTCTTGCCTCAGTGTCCCCTTTCTCAAAGAGCCTGCAGCAGGGCTGGGGTGGGCTCTGTGCTGGGACCTGTAACAGTGGTGGGAGTTTTGCACTACTTAATTAGGGGTTTGTTTTAGGGTTTTTTTGTTGTTTTTACTTTGAGCTCGGATTTAAAAATATATAAAGGAAATGGATTTTCTTGTGTTTGGGCTTGGTTGTTTATTAAATCTTGTTAAAAAGTACAGAGTGTTCAGTAGCACTTCTAGCCACCTGCTAGAAGCGAGGAAAATGGAGGAAGATTTAGTTGTTATAAGGTTTTTTAAAGCTAAACAGTTCAATAGAGAATTAATACTTACATTATTTATTTTTTTAACTTAATAACTAAATTCCTATGACCTTTAGTGTGACACTAACTGTTCAGCTAGAAACTACTACTTGAAACTTATGAAGAAGGAAGATGAACACCAAAATGCTACCTAAATTTTTTTATTTTGTCTCATACTTATTACTATACCATAAAACTTCAAATTTAAAACCCTTTACCATGTGAAAGCACACAATTTTATTTAACTACACACCTGTGATTTTAACTTCATTACTCAAATTTAGAAGCTTTCTCCAAGGCCTCAGGTGAAAAGCAGTGTTCTCCAGGGGGGTCAGTGCCAGAAAGCACAGAAAGCTCAAACCCCTCCAGGTTTCTGGGATCCAACAGGACCGAGTGGTCCCTGGGTGCCCTTCCCACCCTCCAGGACACGATCGCAGTTCGGGGTGCCGGGCTCGGCCGTGGGGAGGCCCCGCTGCCCGCACCCCGAGGTGCCGTGTTTTCCTTCCAAACAAGCAGCAAGCGTTCACCTCCATAAATAAATAAATCAGTCCCAGGAGCTCCCGGTCACCACAAAGAGAACACTGTTCGCAGGCAGCTCCGCCTGCAGCGCTGCCAGCGCTGCCTCATGAAGGCTTTTGCAGAGTCAGGGCCGGGCTGCTCTCCAGGCCGCAGGACAGGCCCGGCCCGGCCCGGCCCGGCACAGCCCGCGGGCTCTGGGGCCGCTGGGGCGGAGCAGCTCCTGCCGTGAGGAAGGTGGGGAATTTCCACGGCAGCTGAGCCGAGCCCAGTCCTCGGACACTCCGGTGGCACGGGCAGCCGTGGTGCCAGCCCAAGGTCGGGCAGCGGTGCCCGCAGTGAGGTGCGGGGCTGGGACACGCCTGCAGGCCCCATGGCGTGTGGGCAGCACCAGCAATCCTCTGCCTGCATGTGAGCTGGACTGGTAGCAGGCAGACAGCAGCAAAGTTCAGATGGTCCCACAGCCCTTCCTCTCCCTGACAGCTCTTCCTTTCTCTGGGAAATGAGGGCAAGGTGCTGCCTTCATCCCAGTGCAGGGGATCACATCCCCAGAGAGGTGATCCCATCAGCCAGTCCTGCATTAAAAGGAGAGCTCTGCCACACTTTACCGACCCCTGATCTGCTGTCTGGGTACTGCACAGCTTTGTGCAGAGGGCAAGGGCACCTGTGAGAGTGGGACCACAGAGCTGCAGGCTGGGGGAAAGGAGGGCTTTCAAAATGGGCCTGACTTTGGGGTCTCCGCTGGCACTTTCAGTGTTGTGTTTTATTTCTATGAGCAACAGGTTTGAAGGCAAAATAGTTTCAGGACCAGCAGATGTGAAGAGACACAACTCCCCAGAGTCTGCAGCCCCACAGTGTTCCACCCCTGGGGCACAGAGCTAGCCCTGCACCCTAAATGCCATCTGCAGCTGAGAGAACCACCTGAGGTGCTGGAGAAGCAGAGCTCTGTCAAGGCTACCACATCCCTCTTCTGGAAAACCACCAGTTCAGACTGATGAGGTGTCCTTGGGTCTCCCTGGGCTGTGCCCTAATGCCCCTGCCTGCAGGGTGTCTGGGATGGAAGGTGGAATACAGACAGTGGGATCCCCAGCCACCGTGGGACTGCTGTGAGAGCAGGGAGGGCAGAGGCGGGAGCACCAGAACATCCTGCCTTTGGCCACTGCACCAAGGAACAGGTAAATGGTGTTGGGGTCACCATGGCTAGACTGAACTAAAAGCCTGGCCACCCTCAGCAGCCCTGGGAGACCCAGCAGGATTGCAGGATCCCCAGCTGCCCTGGAGATCTGAATGGGTGCCAGGAACTTCCCTGGCTTCCCACATCTCCACCGGGAGTCCCGCCAGCTGGTCATGAACCCCAGATTCTTGTGCCCAGTGCTGGGGGAGGTGCACAGGAATGCAGCTCCAGCTGTTACAGACCCACCAGGCACTTGGCTGGGGGAATCCTCAGTCCCTCATCTTGGTTTTGCATGAGTTGCTGCTGTGCTTTTCTCCCAGGGCAAAGAGTTTCCCTGTGTCCTTCCATCCACCCCCTGTGCCCCACTGCATCTCTGCTCTCCCAGGGTGACCTACATGAGGAGGCACGGTTCAGCATGGGCGCTGGCACTACCTACACTTGCCCTTTATGTTGCTCATGACCCCATGACTGTTTGCAAAATGAATGTATGGGTGGTGCCGCAGCCCGTCTGCCATGGCATTCAGCGAGCTCCATGCCCACGTACACACGCGTGCGCACACACACCTCCCACAACGCAAACACCACCTGGCTGCCCCACACCGGGGGGGCTGCAGGGAGCTCCCTCCTCCCACCAGCTCAGCCAGGGACCCGCTCTGGCACTGGGTGCACCAGGCATTGTGCAGCTCAGCCATGCCTAGCCGTGCCCCAGGTCTCCCGAACCCTCTCTCCTTTGCACTGCTGACGTGCCCCCTTCACTGGGCTGGTGCCTGGAAGCTTCCTGTATGAGGTCATCCCTCCACAGGGCATCCTTCTGCCTCCATGCAGGGCAGGTGCCCTCAGCTCTGCTTTTCCCTCCATCCCCAGATCTTGGGGTGTGGGTGAAGCCCAGCCTGATGGCCTCCAACAAGCCATCAGGGGTGGGGGACAGCTCTTCTGGCCACACACAAAGGTCACAGAAAGAGAAGTAACTGGACAACAGTGTCTCTTGTTATAGTTCAACATGATAAGAGAAAATTTCCAACCATCATCAGGGCAGAGAGGAGCTGCAACCATTTCCCAGGCCAGTGTCTGGAGCAAGGACCAGATGCACTGTTGGGTCAATGCTGGACCTGTCCATAAGAAGGGGTACTCCTGTAGTCCCCCAGTCCTTGGGAGAAGAGGTCCCTGCTGGCTCTTGCCCTGGGCTAGGAGTGGAGCCCCACCAGACCCTTGCCAGTGTCCCACTGTGTGCTGGTGACAGGGATGGCTCTGGGACAGCATGGGCTTGACGAGTTTGGGAGCATCCTCATCTCTTACAGTGCCCTGGCCCCTCCTCTGTTTTCTGGAGACCTTGGCAGCAGCCAAATCTTTGTACAGACCACACGTGGCACCACGTTTCCAGTCCTGAACTCTCCAAGACAGCCCTCTGTGTCAGCAGTCATGACTCCCCCCATGACCCCAACCTGCAGCCCAAGGGGTAGAGCAGGGAGGGACATGGACAGGGGGAAGAACAGTGAATATGTGTGTGTGCAGGGTTGAGATATGTGTGAGAGGAGGGTCTGTGTGTGTGTATGTGGTGGGTACGGTGCAGGGGAAGGGGGCACAGCACTACAACCTGCCCAAAGGCATGGGGCTCAGGGGCTCTGGCTGTGGCATCTGCCAGCAGGAAAAGCAGTGGTTGGAGCAGAAGAGGAGGAACAGTATTCTGTGAAGCATCACCAGGTCGCCAAGGTGTCCAGAGGGTCCAATGCCCTGGGATGGGCAAAGCAGAAGGGCTGCTTTGCCCAGTCCCTGTGCCTTGCAGGGTCGTGGGCTCTCCAAAAGGAGTTTGCCCAGTTTGGTGGACAGGTGGCAAAGAAGAGCCTGGGGAGGGCAGGAGGCTGCTCCAGAGCTGTGGAATTGTTCTGGTCCATCTGGGCACATTGAAGCTTCTGGTTCTCAGGCTGGGAATGGGACAGTGGGGGACACAGTGACTATTGAGGAGCCCCAGGCATGGAAGGAGACTGTCATGCTGTAAAACCCATCGCAGGGGCGTCCTGTTGATCCCATGCAGGTCTCCTGACCTGACCCAAATATGACCTCTCCTGATCCCAACCCACCTGTTCCGGCCTTTGATGATAATTATGCCCTGCAGACTGTTCAGTCTCTGTGCCACACCTTGTAGGCGGGGGCAAAGTCTGCTGTTCCCTCCGTTCGTGCCCTGTGGCTGTACCGCAGTGCCTGGCGCTGGCTCCCTCCTGAGCCCCCCTTTCCTGGAGTTCCTGTAGAAAGGGGAGGGGGCTGCACCCTCCCTGCCAGCCCAGCTCTCCTACCCCCACCCCCTGCCCTCACCCTGTTCGTGCCCTGGGCCCTGCAGACCTTGAATAACCTGTTTCCCCTCCTCCTCTTGCCTCATGACAAAGCACCTGGCATGCGGTGCGCAGGGTAAGCACAGCGGGATGAGCTCATCGCCACCCCGGGGGCAGTGTGGGACAGCCACAGGGCCACGGGAGCTGCAGCCCATGGCCCTTTCCCCATCCAGCTTTCCCTGTGGCACACCCCATGTTGGATGCCTGTTTCCTCAGAATAAATGGCATTTGCTCACTGTTTGAGGACAAGGGGGGGGACCAAGCTAAAGACTGCTGTAGGCTCTGCGCTGAGATTCCCAACACGCTGTTGTAGGCCCAAGAGGAAGAACTGGTCTCCCCAAAACCCAGTGCACCAAGAGTTCTGCACAGTGCCAAGTCACCCCTCAGCCCTCCTCCCCTCCCTCAGCTGGCAGAAGTTTGCTTTGAACGCTGGCCAGCGTGTCTGCCTCATGGAGACCTGATTGCTGCTTTCATCCCACTGGGCTCCATCACCCTACCCCTGTGTTCTGGGACTCGTGTCCTCCACACCCCATGGCCTCAGGGACGCTTGGTGGCTTTTGCTTGGGCAAATAGAGATAGATACCAGTCACTTGGGCTGGTGTGTGTGACCCAGTGTGGTTGGCTTGCCAGGGCCCACCTACTTCTGCATCTGGGCAGCTGCATGGCACTCTCACCCCTGCCTGGAGGAGACAGGCAAGGCCCACACCTCAGCTTGGTTTGTGAGGGGGTTGAGATGTCTGCAGCACCTTTGCAAGACCTCAAGCAGTTTGGCTTGTTTGGAAGTGGCTGGGCAAGATGCTGCCCCTTGTCACTCAGGGCTGGAGTGGCCCAGCCAGATCTAGAAGGTGTTTGTGACTTTCAGTTAATGCCGAGGTGCCGTGGATGCTGGAGGTCTCTGACCCCAGGTGAGCCTGTTCCTGCAGCTCTGAGGCCACCAATCTGTGGGGATTGAAACTAGGAAAATATACAATGTGGGGTCACACAGCCCTTGGACACTGCCCCTGCTGGGGACACACTTGGGAAGATGGGTGCCAGAGCAGGCAGGGTGCTGGCTAGCAGGGACAAGCCTGTCTTTGCCACCTCCTGATAAAATGACAGATATGGGCAAGAGTCCACCCATGGTCTGCTTGCTCCTTCACCAGGCAAGGCTGGGGGTCAGCTCTTGACACCTGGGGGTTCTGCTACTACAAAACAGGGAGCACTTACCCTGTATCATCAGGTGCCCTTCCCTGTTGCCTCCAGCTGGGCTGGATCAGGGCATGACACACCACCGTGATTCCTTGGTCCCATCATCACCCGTCAGGGATTTCTGTCCATTCCAAAGCCCTTCTCAATCCAGGGAGCTGGGAGCAAAGAGACAAACTGGGGTGTGTATGGCTGGCTGAGGATGAGGGGACACCTGGGCATCTTCTGTGGGTGAGGAGGTGGAACATATATGTGGCTTGGGCCACCCCATGTTGGGTGCAGCCTATCTGATGGAGTGTGTATGCCCATGGCTGAAGAGTTGTGTGGGGACTAGTGTGAGTAACTACATGTGAGTAACGCTGTGTGTAACTGCTGACACACCTGAGTATTGCAGTGTGCACCTCTGTGTGTGTCTGTGTGCACACCTGCAGCTCACACACTGCATGTACCTGTGTGTGTGCAGTGAGCGTCCGTGTGTGACTGTCTGTAACCCTCATGTTCTGCCTGGATCAGCTGTGTCTCTGTGTTTGGGATGTTTCCAGTGCCACACACTCTGGATGTGCCCATAACCGTGTGTCTGCAGTGTGTGACCCCCCGTGACTCCCTGCGTGTGTGGTGCAGCTGGGTGTGTGTGTGGGTCACAGGACATGGTGCAGGATCACAGAGGCACAGAATCGTGGGAAAGCCTGGGTTGGAAGGGGCCTGGAGGATCATCCTGTTCCACCCCTCTGCCAAGGGCAGGGACACCTTCCACTATCCCAAGGTGCTCCAAGTCCCATCCAGCCTGGCTTTGGACACTGCCAGGGATCCAGGGGCAGCCACAGCTGCTCTGGGCACCCTGTGCCAGGGCCTGCCCACCCTCTCAGGAGAATGCCCTCCTAAAAGATAATCTAACCCTACCCGCTGTCAGTGAAGCCATTCCCCCTCATCCCTTGAGGTCCCCCAGCTGTGTGGGTACCTTGTGAGACAGGAGGAGGAGGAGGCAGGGGTATGTGAGCACAGACAGGGGAACCAGATGCTGCAGCCTCTCATGAAATCTGTGTGGGTCAGTGGGATGAAGGAGGGACTGGAGAAAGAGCAAGGCTAGAGAAATGCACACATTTACACCAACACAGATGCACAAGCAGGATGGTCCCTGCTGCCCTAGAGAAACAGAAGTCATAGAATGGTTTGGGTTGGAAGGGACCTTAAAAATCATCTCATTCTGTCCGCCCTGCCAAGGACAGGGACACCTTCCACTATCCCAGATTGCTCCAAGCCCTGTCCAGCCTGGCCTTGGACACTTCCAGGGATGGGGCAGCCACAGCTGCTCTGGGCACCTGTTGCCAGGGCTTCAGCACCCTTACAAGGAAGAATTTCTTCCTGATATCTAATCCAAGTCTCTTCTTTTTCAGTTTAAAACTCTTCCCCCCTTGTCCCGTCACTATCTTCCGGTGTAAAAATTACTCACCATCTTTTTTTTTTAAGCCTCTTTTAGGCTCTAGAAGGGGCTCTAAGGTCTCCCTGGAGCTTTCTCATTTCCAGGATAAACAACCCCAACTTCCTTTCTCAGGATATCCTCACCCAGCATTGCTTCACCTCCTGGTTTCCCTGTGTGGTGGGGCAGAGCTGTCCCTGCACGGTGGCACTGGGGCTGGGGGCACCACTCCTCCTGCAGCAGGTGAATCCTGGCAGGACCCCGGCAGGTTGGGACAGGCAGCGGGTGCCAGCCACTGCCCCCACCCTTGCTCTACCTGTCAGACAGGTGGAGCTGGCCACCTGCCACCACCTGCCACCGTCACTTCTGGGAAGGGAGGATGCAGGAGGGATGGGTCGGCACAAAGGCTGAGGACCTGCCCACGGGTAAAGTGACCCTGGGGACCTGTTCCCTGGGATGGCTTGGGGGGGGCTCCCAGTACCAGAGACCCCAGGAAGCCTCAGGGCTTCCCTGCATGTGCCCAGGGAGAGGGGACAGACAATCAGCTCCTCCATGTACCTATCTCCTCTCCTGCTGCCCTCAAAGAACCTTTGAGGCACATGCCAGGGCACCCTCTGTCTTAGTCCTGTTGTTGGAGAAGGGTTTCCTACACATGGATTCCAGCAGCCTGATGGGATAGAGGAGGTGAAGAGCTTCTCCTCGGGTAAACCCCAAGGGACTCAGAGTCCATCTGCCCCTCTGGATCCTCCACAGAACATCCTGGCTGTTGCCAGAAGCAGAGCTGGGGCCAGACACTTTCTGTGCATGCTGCCTGCTCTGGCCTCTCTCCTCACAAGGCCAGCACCCCAGATGCCACCAGCTGGAGCCCAGAGCCAGGACTTGCTGTGCTCAGCTGGGTACACTGGGAATGTGCAAGGAAGAAAACTGGGATAGGCACCTCCTCACCCAGGAGCCTGTGCAGACCTTCCAACGGCACAAGTGACACTGTGCCCATTGTGACAGAAAGAGCCAAGGCTCTCATCCTCCTGGTGCTGGAATAATGCAGATCCCACGGCGAAAAAACAATTGTCTCATTCCCCAGGACCTGGCCCCAGTGTCCCTGGTTTTTACACCACCACTGCGGCCCAGGAACTGGGCTTTTTCTCAGTTCACTCTGCTGCACTCCCCAAAAACATGCCTTATGTAATGGCACTGGTTTGTGGCTCCCACAGAATGCTCTGAAACTCGGCTCGTTTTAGAAAGGCCTGGAGCGATGAGATCTTGTCAGACCCACCCTTTGCCCAAGAGCAGGCTCAGGCCTGGACTTGCTCACCTGCAGTCCTGAAGGCAAAGGCTGGAGGAGTGCCAGCTCTCCAGGGAGCCTGAGGATCACACAGGAGCTGCCACCTGGCAGCCACACAATGGCAGCCCCTCGGCCAGCTGGATGTGCCCCAGCTGAGGCTGGCATCCATGGCCTGGCTGCTGTGGCCACAGTCCTTTTGCCCTGGGCTGTGTTGTAGCAGCAGAGACCCCACCACCCAAGGGGTGAGTTCCTTGGATGAGGAAAGCCCAGGCAGGGGGTTCTGCCCCCACCCAGATCAATGTGAAGTGATATCTTCCAAGGTTTTGTGTTGGGATGACCAGGACTAGATCCTCAGCTCTTCATCTCCCTGGCTCACACCATCCTTTAGGGATGGAGGGGGTCTGACACCTCAGCCCCAAGCACACCTTTGCCCTGGGGCTCTGGCAGGGAGCAGGGCTGACGCAAGAGACACGCAAACCTGTCTTGTGCTCAGCGGGTGTGCCCGCAGCTCCCAGGGCACCACCAGCCCTGTCCTGCCCAACGGGCACACTGGCTGATGGAAACCTCTGGTGTTTGTGGATGGTGACAGAAAAGGGTAAGGGAATATGGAATTGTTCAGCCTGGAGAAGAGAAGGCTCTAGGGAGACCTCAGAGCCCCTTCCAGTGACTAAAGGAGATCCAAGAGATCTGGAGAGGGATTTTGGACAAGGGCCTGAAGTGCCAGCACAAGGGGAAATGGCTTCCCACTGGCAGAGGGCAGGGTTAGATGGGATATTGGGAAGAAATTCTTCCCTGTGAGGGTGCTGAGGCACAGGGTGCTCAGAGCAGCTGTGGCTGCCCCATCCCAGGAAATGCTCAATGCCAGGTTGGATGGACCTTTGAGCAACCTGGGCTAGTGGAAGGTGTCCCTACCCATGGCAGGAGATGGAACAAGATGGTCTCTGAGTTCCCTTCTAACCCAATGGTTCTGTAACTCAGCGGCAGGCAGGCAGGCAGGAAATAGAGCAAACACCACAGCACAACACAGTGCATGGCACAGCAGGCTGGATATTGTATTATACCTGTCTCCTATCTCCACTCACTGACTCTTGGAATCCTGCCAGGAAGACACACAGGAGGGTTGTGATGCTCCTGTCCATGGCCATGGTGGTGCTGACCTCCCTGGCTTTCCACAGGGTGACACACTGACTGTGTGGTTGTTCCCATTGCCTCCCTGCATGCCCCTGTAACATCTCTGGCCATCACAACCTTCATGACATACCCAGTGCTGCTGGTCAGGAACCCCCAGAATCCTTTGAAGAGCACCCAGAGACATTTCCCTTTCTGTTCGATGGACACAATGAAATGCTCAACAAGGGGTTCCCCATGTCTCTGGCTTCATTCTGCATCATTGCAGTGCAGCAGGGTGGTAGCTCCTATATTCCAGTTCTCATCCCTCCTTTGCATCTCCTCTCAGGTATTTCAGACACCACTGCTCCTGATCTTCCTTCTTCCCCCACCACAGCATTCTGCTCTCATTCCTCCCTGACTGCATGTGCTCTTGTGCTGGGATTCTGCAGCAGGGAAGGTGTGGAGCTGGGACAGCCTGGCTCACACATCTGGAGCAGGGCAGGTGCAGTGCCCTGGCCACACTGGCTTTCAGCATTTTGGCTTCTGAAGAGTAACTCTTACTACTTAGTGCCTTGCTGAACTGGGGCCAAAATGTACCCAAAATGGTTTTTTGAGCTCAAACACCTTAATTTACTGTGAAACCTTACAGAGGAGCATGTGGCCACGACTGGGTGGGAAGGTGAGCAGCAAATGGAGGAGACTGGGGCTCCTGGTGACCTCACTGTGAAATGAATCTGCACAGACTGGAGGAGAGAAAATACGAGCTGGGAGCCGCAGCCTATGAGTTCCCACAGCTCTGTCCCCATTGCACAGCCACAGCATCTTCAGCTGCCCCATCGCCATGGGCTCTCATCACCAAGCCCAAGCCTCTCCAGAACACAGGGCTTTGAGGAGCACACATCATGATGGCTTGGCAAAGGGGTCCTGGGCTTGTTTGCATGTGGCCTGCTCAGGAGGAAGCAGAGGGAATGGCGAGTGGTGCCTGATTGCCTGTGGGAAGGTAGGAGCTTCAGGAGGCATTGGTCAGTTGAAGTGAAATGTCCATGTGATGGAAGCTGCAGTAGCCCATGGCAGCTTCTTTGGCATCTGCCAGCCCACCAGGGATGCCACGAGCTCATCTGGGCTCTTCAGTGTGTGCTTTCCCTTTCCTGGACTCCCCAGCTCATGCTCTCTGCCCAGTGACTCCGTTTCAAGCTGGTGGAGTGCCAGGCTCCCTATCATGTTTGTTGGATAGCAAAGGGCAGGGCTGGCCAGGAAACAAAAATGCAATGAACATTTCTTTTTCTTTCATAATAAAAATGGCCCACAATTCTTGGTGTCAATGAGGGAGAGAGGGGAATGAAGGAAGTTGGGATCCACCCAAGAAGACCCTTTTCAGGATGCCAGAAACCGAGGACTGAACATGTATCCCATCCTGGGCAGTCTGAGATCTGGTATTTTCTGTAGGAGGGGAAGCATCTGAGCAGGAACAAGGGCTGGGGAGGATGCACAGATGCAGCTTTGTCAAACTTGTGTGAGAATAAAGCTTTGAGCTGGAATCAGGTCATGTAATCAGAGTCCTAGAATGGTTTGTGTTGGAAAGGATCTTAAAAACCATCCAGTTCCACAGCCCTGCCATGGCCACAGACACCTCCACTAGACCAGGTTGGTCCAAGCCTCATCCAGCCTGGCCTTGGACACCTCCAGGGATGGGGCAGCCACAACATTTTTGGGCAAACTGTTCATGAAGTCCCTGAGGAGCAGGGACCAGCCACCCTCAGCAGGAGGTGGAGTGCGAGCAGAGCTCTGGTCCCAGAGAAGCATCAAGCACAGCATGGGGCCATGAGGCTGGGACAGGCCCTCCCCAGGGTGATTGGGCAGCTTCTGCTTTACTCTCAGGCTGCAGGGAAATGTCTAGTGATGAATCACCAAGTGGGGAACCAGCGGCCAACCATTTGGGAGCTTGGACCCTTCAGTCCCATCCTGCATGTACAAGCAAAGGATGTCCTGGTACAGCCCCCGGGAGCTCTGGCTGGAAGCAAGGGATGGGTGGGATGCACAAATTGAAATGCAGTGCTGGGCACAGGGAGAGGGGAGATGGGCACGAGCAGGCAGTGTCCCAGTGGTACCCTGCTGGTACCTGCTCCGAGGGTGCTTCCCAATGTCACTGGCTACCTGCTGCCCCTGGTTCCAGGCAACTGCACCAGCTTCCCCATTCCTCCAGTGGGAACAGCCATTCTCTTGTTAACCGGAGAGCCCAGGGTTGCCAGACAAGCTCCTGGCAACTTGCCCTGGCCAAGTAGGCACCCCTGGCAGCTGCTGCTGGAAGTGATTATCAAAGAAACCGTCGGGCTGCAAGGCAGGGGCGAGGGTGTTCTGGTGTCTGCCCCCAGGTAACTGCCCTCAGGTCACTGCTGCTACCCCGGGGTCCAGCCCAGGGGGCCTGCCCAGCCCTGGGCATGCCAACCAGGCTGGGTTGGAGCCTGCCATGGCAGCACCCTGCTGCAAACCCCTGGCAGCACTGTCCTGCCCAGCTCCCGTGTGATGTCGGTCCCCTGGGCAGCAGCTCTGTCCTCCACATGTGATCTGAGCAACAGCCCTCCCCTCTGCAATCCCACTTTCAGAAGTGCAGGTGTGTAAGAGCCCCATCCCTCACAGCACAGTCCCCCAAACCTTCACCTTCCTGCCCCCAGCACAGCCCCTAATGCTCCATCCATCCCCTCAGCAGTGGTTCCACCTGCTCCACACCCTTTTCTCCCAATGCAATGCAGTGCAGCAATTCCACTCCACAGTTCCCACAGTGCCTTCCCTGCTCTGCCATCCCTGAGCTCTGCCCTCGGCTGCAAAGGTAAGGAAGGGTGAAAGGCAGCAGGGACTGCACGGAGCTGGAAGGCAGTGGGAGCAGGGGGAACCAGAAGGATGGTCCCTGCCTCCATGGGCTGTCCCCATCCCCACTGCATTCCCATCTACTCTGATCTGCTCAAGGATGGCCACAGTCTGGCTTGGCTGGAAAATCAGGTCATGCTGTTGTGCTCAGGGGCAGTTCATGGTCTGGCATGTGAGATATTGGACACCTTCTTGCTGGTCCAGATGAAACCTCTCCCCTCACCCAATTTCTCTGCTCTCACTCAGCACATTTCAGCCACAGCAACCTGCTTTTGGCCACAGCTCCTAGGGAAGCAGTGGCCAGGGCAAACTGTTCTCTTCCCTAACAGGGACCAGGGCTGAGCAATGGCCCCTGTGTCCCTTGGGGAGCCTTGAAGAAGACAAAACACAGCGTAATGCTGAGACTTGAAGGGTCCTCGAGATATTTCCGTGAGAACTGTGTGCCAGAAGCATGTTCAACTTGGGACCACCTGATGGGAAAAGTCTCCCAACAGACCCCAGGGTAAAAGTGTGAAGAGAGGCTGTCTTGGAGGAAAATCCTCTTCTTCTTCAGTTCTTGTCATGGCTTGCCACAGCCATAAAATCCAAGCATCTCCAAAGAAAATAAAAAAATAAACAAATCATCTGTTTTTCCTGCCAGTGAGCTGGGAGGCTCTGCTAGGGCAGCTCAGTATGGACTTGGAGGTCGCTGTAGGGGTTACCCCAAGTGTGTGCTGGTTGTGCCTGTATGTTGGTGTAAATGTGTGCATTTCTCTAGCCTTGCTCTTTCTCCAGTCCCTCCTTCATCCCACTGACCCACACAGATTTCATGAGAGGCTGCAGGATCTGGTCCCCTCCCACCACCACCCCTGCCTCCTCCTCCTCCTCTCCTACAAGGTACCCACACAGCTAGGGACCTCAAGAGACAAGGGGGAATGGTTTCACTGAGAGAGGGCAGGGTTAGGTTATATTTTATAATATAATCTAGGAGAGCATTGTTCCCTGTGAGGGAGGTGAGGGTCGGGCACAGGGTGCCCAGAGCAGCTGTGGCTGCCCCATCCCTGGAAATGTCCAAGGCCAGGTTGGATAGGGCTTGGAGCAGCCTGGGACAGTGGAAGGTGTCCCTGCCCATGGCAGAGGGAGTGGATCATAGTGGTCTATAAATTCCCTTCCAAGCCATTTTCAGACTTTATGATCCACAGACTCTGCCCCAAGCCTCCTGCCTGGTGTGCCACCCACTCAGCTAAGGCAGGGGGGTGGCAGCAATGGGCACTGGGGGCACTGGGGGCACAGGAGGCGAGGCAGACAGGTTCCCTGCTGCTGTTGGAGCTGGTTAAACATTGTCCCAGGCCAGTTAGGTAACACAAACTGCAGCGGGAAAGAAATGAAACTGCTTGAGCAAACAAAGCGCACTTGGCAGGGCACCAGCCTGCGTGACAAAGTGCTCCCCTCTCACTGCCAGCATGCTGGGGTTATCTATTTACGGAGAATAAACACCTCGCCCACAACCCCAAACTGGAGGGCCAGCAGCCAGGAGCTCAGCCAGCTCCTGCCAGACCCAGCCTGGGCTTGGGCTTGCCCCACTCCCCATGTCTGCTCACAAACACCCTGATGGCCACTGAGCGCTGGCCTGGTCCCCTCCCACGTGGGCCACTGTCCCTCCTGCCACCCCTCCAGCCTGCTCTCTGCAGGAGCTCAGGGCTGGAGCACCCTCCACTCACTGGAGCCAGCAGACACCAGCCAGGAAAACCTGTTCCCTGGGGAGGGTTATGCAAGGAACCTGACGGAGGTCTGGCTGCAGCCCAGACCATGGACTGGCTCCAGGTTCACACCCAGGGACTGGGACCTCTTCTTGCACCACAGGGCAGCCCTGATCTCCTCATCCCAGTGTGCATCTGGGAGCTATACAACCTCAGCCCAGCATAGTGGAAGGCAAAGAGAAGAGGTTGTCCATGTGAGACCAGGCATCCCAGCTGGACCAGCAGAGTAACTCCATATATAAACAGCAGTTGAACGCACAAAAAAGATGGGTCTGGCCCATGGGCACCTTCTGCCCCTGCAAAGCAGGTGGGTCATGCCCTTGATGTTGCTGCAGCATCTCTAGGAAAATGCTCAAGCCACCAACCTCACACTCAAGATGAGGCCAGGCAGATTGAGAGCAATCCCAGCTGCTTCAGCCAGCACAGCTCATGGGGGACAGCCCAGATGTCTGTTTGATACCTTGCTTTGAAGGTTTTACTGCTCTCTTTTGCAATGTGACCTGCTCCTGCAAGGTGCTGGATGGGGGATGTTGAACAGTACCATGCCTCTGGCAGTAATGAAGGGCAGTAGGGGAACATGGGCAGATAGGACAGGGAGAATGGTTTTAAATTAATAGAAGAGAGATTTAGATTAGATATCAGGAGAAAAATTCTTCCCTATGGGTGTGGTGAGACCCTGGCACAGGTTGCCCAGAGAAGCTGCTCCATTCCTGGAAGTGTTCAAGGCCAGGTTGGACAGGGCTTGCAGCAACCTGGTCTCGTGGAAAGTGTCCCTCCTCATGGCAGGGGTGTGGAATGAGATGAGCTTTAAGTCCCCTACCAACCCAAACTGTTCCAGCATTGTGTGATTCTATGATAATGGCAGGATCCCCCTGCCAAAAATGCATCTCAGGCTTTGCAAAGCACCTTTACTGTCCAGAGGGCAAAACCTCCCCTTACCCTCCTGCTGGTGGTCTTGCTTCTTTCCTTAGTGCCTCCAGGCAGTGGCTGAAGGCATTCAGAAGGATGAGGCATAGCTTTTGCCTGGGCATCCCAGACCTGGTCCAGCTCCAAGCTCAGAGGACAGGTCCCAGGGCTTTTCTCTTTGGGGGTGAGCAGGAACTGGGTAGTGCCCAGTGCCCTGTGTGCCCCCATTCAGAGGATCCTGGACACCAGCAGAAGGTCAGGATGGCACCAAGATCCTCTGGTGCCCAGCAGTGTCCAGAGAGACTCGTTGTGAAATACAGTGTGTGCCAGCCAGGAGCCACTGCTGCTTGCACAGCCATGGTAGAAACGTATCAGAGAGTCTCCTTGGCCTCCAACACCCTGAATTCCTTCTTGCCACCCCAAGGCAGATCCTGTGGGTTGGAGAGATCATCTCAGCACCCCTGAGCAACCTCCCGGCCTCCTCACAGCTGGGCTGGGTGGGGGAGGCAAGAAGGGGAACATGATGTGTTTGGGCTGCTCACACTGCCAGGTCAGTGCAGTTCCCCCTCCTGAGATGTGGTGCTTGTGCCACCCAGGTCTTGGAAGAGGCCAGAAAAGAGCCAGGCTAGAAGATGAGCAGGCATTGATCATACTGTAGTGCCTGTGCTGCTTCTTGGTGTCTCTTCACGTCTGCCTGGCCAGAGAGGCTATAGGTCCTCCCACATACAGGCTGTGACTGGATATTAATGTGGAGGGTGTTGAGATGCCCCTCCTCAAATCACCCAGGACTTTACTTCCCATCAGCCTGCAGCTGGTGAACTCTGGCTTGGGGCCACTGCTCCAGGAAAGGAGAGTGCCAGGGCTGGAATTCCAGAGGCTTCTCAGAAGGGCCAAGGTTTGGGAGTGGGTGTAAGATGCCCCTCCATGGGTGGCTTTGAGCCAGTCCCACCTCACCCTGAGGAAGACTCCATGACTCTCAGGACGACCAGGCAGGTCCAGGCCACAGCAGGCAGGACATGGTGGCAGAGGTTCATGCCACGGGGCATCCCAAGTAACACCAGCCTGGTCCTCATCATGTGTTTAAGAAAAACAAGAAAAATTACAAGTAGGTACAAAAACCCAACAAACCAACAATTTATTCACTTTACATTTCCACTTGAAAAGGGGGAAACCACAGGCACCTGGTGGGTGCCTGGCTGGGTTGGCATCCCCCTTCTGTGGCTGGCACAGCACCAGTCTGTGCCCTGTGACATCACTTCAGTCCAGCTGAGCATCACCACCTGCCACCACACACCTGTGTGCCCCACAGCACACATTCTCACGCAGGAACATCTTACTCATGAAAAAATATATCTGTACATTCACTCTGTGCTTTTTTTGGGTCTTACATAAATTAGAAGCTACTTCTGGGGAAAAGGCCTGTCTCTAGACACAGCCCAGGTTGGAAATGCATCATGGCCCTGCTGTCCCACGTCCTCCTCTCACTGAGGGCTTTCTGGGTGAAGCTCCACAATGTTCCCATCTTCTCTCAGCAGGTGCCACACTGAGAAGCTGCTACACAAAGGGGGTCTCACCCAACCCACGTGCAGTGACCAGGACAGGGGGCACCTTTGGCACGGTGCAAGCAGTGGGAAGGAAGACCCCACAGCTGGGACAAGCTCTGTTCAGTCACAGGTGACACAGATGTGCTGCTCCTCTACCCAGGCAGGAGGTGGGTGACAGCAGGAGATCTGCTGGGCTCTCACAGTGGGGCTTGAACTTCTCTCCCCCTTTGCATCTGTTCAGGCTTTGAAACGGCCGCAGTCCCGGCGGGTCCAACTGGAGGTACGAATCCAGCAAAGGAAGTCACAGTTTGCAATAACCTACTGGAGCCAGAACACTGGCTCTGAACACCTCGGTGCTGGCAGTCACCCGCACACACGAGCATGCCCACGCAAGGGTCGCATTCCACTCGCTGCATGGGGCAGCAGCTCCCAGATACAGCTGCAGGCAAAGTTTCCTGTCAAGGAGCCCAGCTCAGGGCTGGCCCTGAGGGGCTTATCCGACCCTGGCTCATCCAGGCTTCCTACAGCTCCTTGTTCCTGTTGAGCACCTCCTCTTCCTTCCAGCCGCTGGAATTCTTCCCAAATTTGTACACCAGGCGTCGTCCATCGACCCTCTCCAAGATCTCTCGTTTGTAGTAATATCTGTGGGAGACAGAGGTGGAATCAGGGCTCTGGATGCAGCCCTACACACTGAGGAGCTGCTGGAGGGCTCAGGCTGAGCCCCAGTGAGGCTGAGCTGTGTGGGGCAGGTCCCCCCAGGACAGGGTAGGGCACTCACCGCATGGCTCTGCTCAGCTTCTCATAGGTCATGCTGCTGTTTTTCTTTTTCTGGCCCCAGAGCTGAGCCACTGCTTCCGAGCGCAGGAACTTGAAGACTCCCTCCCGTCGGTCCTCCCACTTCATGAGCCCCTCGTTCAGCTCGGGGTGGATCAGGATGTCCCGGATGAACTCCCACAGGTGGGTACCTCTGGGGGCTGAAAGAGGAGATTGAGCTGTCAAGGAGGGTAAGCGCCTGCAAGTCCTTGGATCACCCTAAACCCCACTGCCAAGGCCCTTCCTCCCATGGTTCCCCATGATGCCCAGAAGCCAAGAGGGGGAGGCAGTCCGGGCTCCTTGCTGAAGGGTTCACGTACAGTGCTTGCTTTTCCGGTTCTCCAGGCAGTCTCTGCTCTCCTTGCTGAGCTTTCGGGGCCGTCCCCGTTTCCTCTTGCCGTGTTTGCTGTCCCCTTTTTTGCTGCCTGAAAAATGGTCTGTGCACAAAGAAAGGGGCACACGTCAGGCTGGGCAGCACATGCTGGGCTGCAGCCCCCTCCCTGTCCATCTGGGGACCAGAAGCACCCTCTTTTCAGGCCCAGGTACCAGGGAAATATCCCCTCAGAGCAAGGTCACCCCATTCCCTCCAGCCTCATTCCACCCTCATCCCCAGCACTATGCTTAGGGCAGCATGCTGCTCCTTCCCCAAACCCTGTTCCTTCCTTGCATTCCTGGTGTCCTCAGTATCATCATCAGCTGGGATCAATACCAAACACTGATTTCTGTGCCCAGGATCCCTGGCTGCAGTCTTCACTCATCTGCCCCCACCCATCCCTTCCCACCAGGATCACCACTGCCCAGCTACCCCAGCCCTGCCCTTCACCCTGCTCAATGGAGAGAAACAGAAGCAGAGCACTCAAGGACACAGGCCTTTCCCTCCTTCTCGGTGTGAGGATGGGTGTTCAGGTGTTGTCCCTAAACCATTGCCAGGTAGGAAGTGCAGAACTGCCCAGGAGCCAGCCCACCCCTCCCAGCTCCTGTGTGGAAGCAAACAACTCACCATCAGGGAAGAGCTTTGATTCTGCAGGGTCGAGGTCGAGGTCACTTCCACCGGAGTCCTGAGAGTTGGGGCTATGGGACATCACAGGCCCTGAGAGGCAAAGGATCAGGGCTCAGACCACTGAGCATCTGGAGGCTTTCCCCCACTTCTCCTACCACCAGACTGCTGCAAGACCCAAACCCACTCTTGTCAGAACACTGACCTGAGACATCAGAGCTGCCTGGGGACAAGGCACCTGGCAAGCAGGTGAAGTCTGTGAAAGGGTTTGTGGGCTTTAAGTCCTCCAGGGAGTCCTTGGCACAGGGATTTCCCAGCTCTGGAAGGGGCAGAGAAGAGAAGAAGGGCTTAGCCTTGTTGCCATCAGTATGTGATCCCTGGGAAAAAGGCTTGGCCAGGGCCCCTCTCTTACCCACGTGGCTGGAGTTCAGTAAAGTCTGGGAAGTCGTATCCTCTTTTTCCAGCAAATCAATGATCCAGTTCAGCTCATCAGAGGCTAGAGAGGTGAAGGACTGAGATTAGCAATGTCTGTTCCATATGAAGGGGAATAGAGCTGAGCCCAGCCATGCTTGGACTCTGGTTTGTGCCCCCACACCCTCCCACGCAGCCCTGGCGTGCCCAGGAAGCAGGGGACCCTGGGCTAGTGGAGGGCTCTCAGACTCTTTCTTTGAGCTGCCAGGCTGCAGATGAAGGAGACCTTGCTACACTCACTGATCTCGTGCAGGCGGTCGTAGAGCTCATCCCCCAAGGGCCCGAAGATGAGGCGCATCTGGTCCCTGCTGCAGTGGCACAGCGTGTGCCCGTCCATGTTGCAGCAGGAGAAGTCGATGGAGCTGGCGTCGTACTTGTTCTTCTCCACATGGTAACTGATCCACTCCAGCACCTGCACCTTGGTCCAGAAGTACGGGAGCTCACTGAACCACTCCGGCTTGTCTGCAAGGGATGGAGAGCAGGGCTCAGGGCAGGGTGGCCATGCCAGCGCCATGTGCCTCGTGTGGGCTGCTGGTGGCCACTGGACACCTGGTCTGGTCCGGTGGCAGTCTTGTGGGACACAGCAGGCCCTTCACTTGAAGAGCTATGGCACTAAAGTGTCCTTGGTGCCCTGCCCTGCAGATGGCAGTGACCCCACACTCCCCCAGCGCTGGTCTCGGTGCTGTTTGTCCTGTTTGTGCTGCCATCCACCCCGCTCTGCTGCTGTGCTTCACATCCTCCCTGAGCACCATCACGTCCCCCATCACCAAGACTGTCCTTCCAATCTGCTCCTGTGAGCCCTGGCAGCTGTCCCCTATGCTGTGCTGTGAGAGGAGGACAATGATTCCCCCAAATCCTGGATAAATCAGACGTGCTCCCAGCAGCCATACCTTGTGCCACCCAGGGTGGCACAGCCTTTCCCTGGGAAAACTGAGGCATGGTGAAAGCTGCTGACCTGTCCTGCTGGGACAAGGACCTTGCAGTGCTCTTCCCAGACAGTGGCACCCCCTCACAGCTGCCCCATGTGCCGGCTCCCCAGTGCCACCAGTGCCACTCTCCTGGTCCTACCTGTGCTCTGTGCTGGCGGCTGGCTGGCAGGGAGGCTGAGCCCCAGGTTGCTGTCATCCCCAAGGTGTCCCAGCATGTCCAAGGTTGGCTGCACTTCATCAGGCTGGTACATGGCGCTGATGTAGTTCGAGAAGATGTTGCTGATCTCACAAGATCCTGCCATGGAGCTCTGTGCCGAGAGATGACAGTGAGCCCCCGTGGAGGCAGAGGGACCCAGGCCCGCAGCACCTGCAGCACCCCAGAATCAGGTTGGGTGAGGTCAGGATGTCCCTCCCTCCTCCCATCGTCACCTCTCAGGTCACTTCTGCAGAAATATGCACCCAGCACCTGCTGGCTGGGGCTGGGGCCTGACTCACCACCTCGTCAGGGGCCAGCAGAGAGGGAGGCTGAGCCGGAGCAAACCGGGGACGTGGCGTCACCCTGCTTTGTGAACAGCCCTGTCCCCAGCAGCCCGGCCTCGCCCTGCTGGCAGCCAGCAAGAGGTGACAGCAAGAAGGTGGCTGGCAGAGAGCAGTGACTCACAGCCCCTCCGTGGGCACTCCTGGCCCCGTGGCACAGCGGCTGCCCCGCTGCCACTGCCGTGCCCGCAGCTCCGGTCCTCTCAGCCAGTCGCAAGAATCACATCCCAAATCACTGCAGCCAGGAGGGGACCCAGCCCCTGCCTGGCCCTCACAAAAAGCCAAACTGTGCCGTCCTCTTTCCAAACCCCGGGGGCTGGAGGGGAGCTGCTGTCCCGCTGCCCCCAAAGGGCCTCAGCTGAGCAAACGTGGAGCGAGGAAAGGCCAAAGCATCCCCGGTGAGAGCCAAGGTGCCCGGGGAGGAGAGCAAAGCAGCTGTCCTGGGTGAGGGACGTCAACAGGCCTCGGCAAAAAAAGCTTTGGTACCTTCTGTGGTGGCAACTCCAGGAGCGGCGAGTAATCCAGAGAGGAGCGAGGGGAGACGGAGCCCGGCCTGGCCACTAGCCACTGCTCATGGGCCCCGGGAGGCTGGTGCCGATGGGCAAGCCCTGCCCGTGCCTCTGCTTTTATAGCTTGGGCGGCGTAACAATCTGGCAGCCCGAGGGGAATTCCAGCCCCAAACGTTCATGCTCCCAGATCCAGGTGATTTGCATAATATGAACCACCGGGTCCCAGCCCTGCGCTGCCTTGCCGGGAAATCTGGGTTGGCCAGTTTAATCATTGTCAGAGCCCGTGCCCCACCGGTGCCCAGAGTTTCACCCACACTGGCTGTTTTCTTGCCAGGCTCATGTTTGTTTGCTCACAGCAGCAGGTTCACTCAGCTCCTGCAGCCAAAAACACCCCTTGGGCGAGCCCTGGGGCTTTTAGATCCCTACCCGGGGTTTGCCTGTGGCCACAGAGCAGGACATTGCCCCGGGCATCCACCTGGCCAGGTGGGCAGCCCAGCCCTGGGAGCCAGCAGGTGCATGTGTGGTGCCCTGGCCATGCCTGCAGCACTTGCAGTACCTGCAGCACCATGCCTGCAGGCTTGGATGGCACAGCCACTGATTTCCTAGAGCAGGGACAGGGTCTCAGTGACCAAGCAGTACAAATGCTGGGGACAGGGAATGTGCTGGGAGCAAGATCAGGTGGGGACAGGTGGGGACAGGAGGGGACAGGTCGTCTTTGTGGGGATAGAGCAGAGACCAGCCAAGTGCCTGAGAATTGCTGCTCTGTCTGTCAGAATGGGCTGATTTTTGCCCATTTTTGGGGGAGGTCTGGCACAGGCACAGAGCTGTGACAGCCCCTGCCCTGCCATGTCACACGAGCCTGGTATCTACTGGCAAGCACGCTCATCATGTGCCAAGGGACAAGGCAGGGTTGTGGGATGCATTTGGGAAAGTACCTTTGGTGGCTCTTGCCCCTCTGGCCTTGGGCAGGGGTACCTGGGGCCCTTCTGAGGTATATTCCTGCTGGGTTTAGCCCTGTGCTGGCAAGGGAGCCCCAGGCCAGTCCCAGGCAAAGCTGGGGCACCCCTTTGGCTGGTTCTGGTTCTTTGCTGTGCCAGCCACATCCATGCCACCTGCAAACTGAGGCAATCCTGGGCACCTGGGAGCAGAGCAGACCCTGGCATCACACAGACGCCTCCTTGTCACTTCAGGGTCCTTATCACTTCATACCTGGCAGAAAACCATCTCCTGTGACACTGTGACAGACTGTTGCCAGCTTGGCACATGGACCAGCAGGGGCAGGTTGGCTTGTGTCTTGCCCCCTGTGTCACATCCCCCAGCCCTGGGACAGGCAGGGCCAGTGTGCCAGCCAGGAGGCACTGGGTCCCACCAGCCGATCCCATTCCAGCTTCATTCCCACAGTCACGAGTGCTGGGTCCTGCCAGGCTCTTCTGTTTCCTGGACACAGCATCCCACAGGGACATTCCCGTGCCAGGGAGCAGCCCCGTCCATCACTGCCACAGGGCAAGCCAGGGCCACCAGGGAAAGCAGAGCCTGACCATGCATCCAGCCAGGGCTCCAGCCCAGGGCTCCCCCGTGCCTGGGGACCTGCCTGCCCAGTTGGTGTGGTTGGAAAGCTGCCCCTGAGGAAGGTTTTTCCACCCACCTCTGCACTGCAGGTGTCCCTGGAGCAGGGTGGGACATGCCAACATTGCACCATCCCCGGGCCACCAGCCAAGGGGTGACAAGGTTGTCATGTGGCATTTGGGAGTATCCTGCCGTGGCCATGTGCAGCCCACCCACCCACAGCTCTGCCCAGGACAGGGTGGCTGCCTGGCAGGGCAATCTGCCACAGACCACCCTGAGCACCCCCTTTCCAGGCCTTCCTTCCCTGCACACCTCAGGGAGGCAGCACAGCCAGCCCATGCACCCAGGCAATGTCACCACAGGAGAGGGGCTCCCAATGGGTGACAATCTCAGCCTCCAGTGTGTGCTTGGCATAGGAGCCCTGCAGGTCCTCCTGTGACTCAGCCTGCCCCTTCCTTCTCCTTGGGTTTGGGAATCAGGAGGCCAGTGGGTCTGAGCTATCCTGCCCAACCCCCCTGCAGGTACCCTCCAGCTTTCCTGCCTGCAGGAATGCCTTCCTGCACCTTTGTCCACTGATGTGTCACAACCTGGGCCCTATAACAGGCGCTGGGGAGATCACCATGGGTAACACTCCCCAGAGATGCTGAAACACTGTGCTGGGAGCTTGGAAAGGCATAAACCTCTCCTCAGGTGTCCCCATGGCCTCCCTAAAGCCATGGGGCACAGCAAGGTGCAGAATGGTGCCCGTGGGACCCTCCCGTGCCCAGAAGCAGCCACAGCCCTGATGGCCACAGAGCATCTCTTCCTCGAGCCTGAGAATGGGTGACACAGGGCTGCCAGCATCTCATCGCCAGAGCTGGTATCTCCCAGGGCTGTGTCCCTGCTGTCCCCTTGCTGATAGCCCAGTGCACCTTTAGGCATGTGGGGTGCATGGCACAGGGTGCTGCCAGCCCAGGCTTGGCATCTTACTGCAGCAAGAAAGAGGTGCCCACGAGTGTGGTGTGACATGGTGACATGATGACTGGCAAGAAGTGTCTGTGGTGCCGTGAATGGCTGAGGCACCAGGAGGGAGCAGGATGCTGTGATGTCACCTGCCCATGCCACCCCCACGTTTGAACCCAAGGCTGCTGCTTGCCCTGGCCGCACCATGGTGGCTGTTGGGTTTATGCCAAGGTGACAGCCATGTCACAGGCTGAGGATGGTGCAGAGCATAGTGCTGGGGGCTGGGACACCTCTGGGCACTGCCAGCCCCCAGAGACACCTCAGAGCTGGCCTGGCATTGCTCAGGACCAGCAGTGCAGGCGTGTTTGAAACCCGGGCTGCAGCCCCAGGCTCTCAGGGCAGGGGTAGCCCAGGCAGGGGCAGGGACCGAGTCCATCAGTGTGGGGTCAGCGTGGGCACAGCCCGGGGCTGGCAGCTCCGTCTCGCTGCTCTGTCTGACCAGTTCAGCCAGTGCTAGCTGGAGAAGGGAAATTGGAAGCTGCAGGAGCTGACCTGGCCGTGAGGGGTTGCAGGTGCAGGTCGCTGTCCCCCTCCCCACCCTGGAGGAGGCAGCCTCGCTCACCTCGGGGGGCTCAGCAGTGCCAGATGTGTGACTGGCACCGTGTCACACATCCCCGCACCGCAGCCCTGCCGGCCCCAGCTCCGAGCATCACCCCCAAAACCTCCCACCAGCAGGACCCTGCACTGCCCCAGGATCCCCCCATGCCTCAGGGCACTGCAGGGCAGCCAAGGACCCCCGGCCCCCAGGCACCTCCCTTCACTCCTGGCAGGACCCCGCACTCCCCCAGCATCTCCCCCATCCCCGGCCGGACCCTGTCCCGTCCCCCCCCCCCCCCCCGTGTCCCTTCGCCGCTCCGGGCGCCGCGGTCGCGCAGCCAGCGCTGCCCCCTGCCGGCAGCCCCGCGCCACTGCCACTGCCACTGCCACTGCCACTGCCACTGCCACTGCCACTGCCACTGTCACTGCCCCTTCCCTTCCCTTCCCTTCCCTTCCCTTCCCTTCCCTTCCCTTCCCTTCCCTTCCCTTCCCTTCCCTTCCCCTCCCGTGGGAATTGATGCGATGCTGCAGGCTCAGGGATGCTCTGACTCCTGCAGGGGTTGGCACTGTCTGGTGGGACCCCTCCTCCTCCTCCTCCTCCTCCTCCTCCTCCTCCTCCTCCTCCTCCTCGCCAGCCCAGCCGGGCTGAGCCCCTCAGCCCCTGAATCTTCCCCCACTCAGATGAGTTCTGCCCCCTCTGCCTGAGCACCTGCTGCCTACAGGGGTCCAGGGTAATTTAGAATCGTGGAAATGTTGGTTGGGAAAAGCCCTCTAAGATCATCAAGTCCAACCACTCCCCCAGCACTGTCACGTTCACCACTAAACCGTGTCCCCAAGTGCCACATCCAGTCTTCTGAACACTTCCAGGGATGGTGACTCCACCACTGCCCTGGGCAGTCTGTGCCAAGGCCTGACCACCTTTTTGGTGCAGAAATTTCCCCCAATATCCCCTGGAACAACTTGAGACTGTTTCCTCTTGTCCAATCTTCTCCCAACCAACAGGAGTATATAATCAGAGAAAGGTTTGGGGTGGAAGGGACCTTTAAGGGCCACCACGTCTAATTCCCTGTCATGGTGGGGGGGACACTTTCCACTCCATGGGACAGGGCCAGTAGGGCTGCAGCCACAGTCCCCCCTCCCCATCTATCCCCCAGCCCTGGAGCCAGGCACATGGGAACAGGAGGGGATTGGAAGATCCTGGCTGTGCCTTCCCCTCCTCAAAGCCACCTCTGTGCTCCATCCCTTCATGTCAAGAACATTTTATTTGCAAAGACAAAAAGGCAAGAAACAAACACAGCCATTGAAAAACGTACAGCAGGAGACCACAATAACTTACACTATTTACAGGAACACACCAAGGTATAAAACACACACACACACCTCGTGCTCTGACAAACCCAGAGCAGGGCCAGGCTGCACAACCCCCACAGAGACACCCCCAGCCTTCAGAGCAGCTGGCCTCTGGAAAAAGCTCTGAGTGTGAAAAGGCATCTGCTGTTGTGCTCCTTGTGCAGAGAGGAGTGATGGAGCAGGTGACACAGTGCTGCAGGTGGCCCAGCCTTGTGTGGGGCTGGAACGGGGGGTCCCAGGCCAGGAGGAGCAATTGGTAGGGACCAGGGTAGAGTGTGATGGGTGAGGGGACAAGCCCTGGGGCAGGAGGAAGGTGCAGGGCTGAACTTTTCTGGGAGTCAGGTCTGTGCTGGCCTCTGTCCCAGTTGCAGCTGGAGCACCTGGAGGGGCTGGGGGTCCTCATCCCTTCTCAGAAGGGTGAGGGGGGCTCAGGACATGCAGCCTGCAGGAGACAGTGAAGCTCCAGGGAGCCTGTGGAAAGCAAGCTGGGACCCTGTGCTTGGCAGGGGTCGTACCTGGAGTCTCTTCAGTGTAGGGCAGGGGAAGGACTGATGTGGGGCAGGGGAAGGACTGGTGTGGGGCAGGGGAAGGACTGGTGTGGGGCACTGGGACAGCACCGTGGGGAGCAGGCACTGGGTTTGCAGCACCAAGGCAGGAGGCAGCAACTGAGACCCCAAAGCAGCTGTGCTCAGAGGTGATGGGGAGGAACAACTCCCCTGGGGGGGACAGGATGGGAGCCCAGAGCTGCCACTCCTCGCAGCTGGCCAGGCCACCCTGTGTCATCAGAGCTGTAGGTGACAGGGAGGGGACACAGCTCAGGAGGGCTCACAGTGGTTTGGGGATCCAGTGCTTTTGGGCTCCTCTCATCCACCCCTGTTGTGCAAAGCTCAGCTCTAGGGCAGCCCTGCAGAGGCTGGAGCTGGCCCCTGTGTGCTGGGGGTGAGGAGACCGTGGGGAAAAAAGCATAACCCAGCAACCTGGGGAAGGACTGCAGGTATGATCACACCCTTGTCACAAATCAAGGAGCCCAAGGGCAAAGAAAAATGAGGTGCAAAGGCAGCTCCAAATTGTCCCTGCCCTGGAGGGGCTCTCAGAGGAACTCTGAGACCACCAGAGGGGACCTGCATGAGAACCTTGTGCTTTCCTGTTTGGGAGGACCTGCACCCCAAACTCAGAGCTCCCCAGCCCCCTGTGCCAGGGCAGCTCCAGCCTCGGGCAGGGGTGAGCTGGGAGCTCCAGGGCTACCCTTGTTTGTGTTCAGTGCCTGGGACTCAATCTAGACACAACTACGTTTTTCGGGAGTGAAAAATCAAACATCATACACCAGAATCAGCTTCTTACAGACCATGCCCAGCTTGAGCAGAGGCTTTTACAGCACCAAGTCCTTGCTGCCCTGCAGGCTCTGGAAAGTGGTGGCTAGAACCAGCCCATTCCAGCAATGTGCTTTGCACTGACAGTTCCCAGTCAAGAACTTCATCATATCCACAGAGAATATCTGTGAGAGCAGAGGAAGAAACATGGGCTGAGCTGAGCCTTTCACAGTCCCCTTTCCACCCTTCCACGGGACAAGATGAGCCTGGATGGGAGCCTGGATGTGGCTCCCGATCAACCAAATAACCAGTACCAACACCACAGATCCTCAGACCAAGAATTCCTCTAGAAATGGGAGCAAAATCTCGGTGTTGCAGCCACACTGGGGAGTCCCACTGCAAAGGTGGGAGCTGGCAGTGCAGGGAGCTCCAGCCCTGCTGTCCTGCCCAGGAGGGGAACACAGGAGGTGGCTCAGACATGCAGCAAGGTGGGAGTGAGGCCACCTGTCCTCAGAATGAATTCAAGTGTCAAAACCATAACAATAACAATAATTAAGAAAAAAAAAAAAGTCTTACACCACAAACTCCCCACCCCATCCCCAATACAAAACCCAATGACAGCACCCAGCTTGCACCGTGAGGTAGCTAAACCAGATCAACAGCCAGGAAATGTTCTTCTGCATGAGAAACATCAACCCACACAGGTACTGAGACCTACACACACACCCACACACACACACAGAGCTATGGGATCACAGTCACCCCTGGCCTGGTTCCAGCCAGGACAGAGTTAATTTTTGCAGTAGCCAGGAGGGGATGAGCCAGAGCCCAGAGGTTCTTCTGTGCCACCTCACATCATCACTGGGGCAAGGGGAAGGAAGACTCTTCCAGGGAAAAGGGGTCCCTTCCAATCAGGGTAGCGTGCACTGTTGTGAGCATTTTGCACGTGATTTGCTCTCTTTAGTACACTTTCATGATTAATATTGGTGCTTTTAATTCTTCTTAATTTCCACTCAATTGTTCCTATCTCAACCTGTGATTTTTTTACTTTTGTGCCGTCAATTCTCTTCTCCATTCCACCACAGGGAAGGAAGGAGGTGGAGGTTGTGGCAAGCAGCTGGGATCCCTGTCCTGGGATGAGAGAGCTCTGTCCTGGGATGAGGGATCCCTGACCTGGGATGAGAGAGCTCTGTCCTGGGATGTGGGATCCCTGTCCTGGGGTGTGAGAGCTCTGTCCTGGGATGTGAGAGCTCTGTCCTGGGATGTGGGATCCCTGTCCTGGGGTGTGGGCATTGACAAGGGGACTGGGAAGAGGACAGAAACTCTCAGCCTTTGGAGGCAACTCCTGTCAAGCATGAGGGAAAGGTTTTCCTTTAAGGATGATGGAGTAGTGCAGCCAAGCAGATGGAACACTATGGAGAAGGTGCCCAGTACCAGAGGGAACTGGCTGTTAGAGGGAGTTCCCAGGGATTCAAATAACCAGCAGTCCCCTGCAGATGCAAGTGAGGTCCAGCATACACAATCCATGTGGCAGGAAGCTGTACACAGCACAGGCTCATTGGCACTGATGTCAACAAAAGAACAAACAGTGTTAAAGGTGACTCCCCAACTCTGATGATAAAAAAAACATCTTTTTTCCTTCCTACCAACCTGTGTCTCAACTGTGTAAAAGTTTGTCTAAAACTGGACCAGCCCATGGACTGTGGACTGAGGAAATGTCCCCTGTCACAGCAGTACAGACCAGAAAACTTCCAACTCTGCTGTTGGGGGCAACTGCCCCCCTCTTGAGAGAGAGGGGACACACCACAAGGCAACCTTTGGTTCTACCTGCATGACCACAGAGAGGACAAGAGGAAGTGGGATGGAAAACCCACCTCTGCCCCAGCAGCATGGGTGTGTGAGCTGAGAAGAAAAACAACAACTGCAGGAAATTCAAGGATAAATGCCACTGCAGTTTCCAGTACTCACACAGAATAAAAGGGCTAATGTGACTCCTGATCCTCCTGAATGCACCTTCAGTTCACATCTGCAAGAAGTGAGCAGTGAGTATCATGACAGGAACTAAGCCAGGTGGGGAGAGCAGCAGAGGGCTCTGCTGGACTGTGTGGATCAAGGCTGGCACTGCAGATCCACAGGAGTACAGGGCTTTACACACAAAGGACCCTGATACCACTGAGATAGCAGGGGCAGAATCCATTTCTACTCTTCTGTCAGTAAAACATGGCTGCAGTCAGGTCATGGGCTCCAGGGTGAGCATTCTGCATGTCAATCATTCTCTTTGTTATTAATATTGCTGCTGCTTTACTGTTTGCTTTTTATCTCAACCTATGATCTTCACCTTTTGTGCCTCCAATTCCCCTCTCTCCCCTGCTGGGGATGGGGATGTGAGTGGTGCACAGTTGTAGTGGGAGCACTAAATTGGAGAATACTATTCCTAAATCAAGACACTCCTCACTTCAACCCCCCCGCCTCAGGACACCAATGCTCCAGCATCAGCTCCCTCCCTCCACGGGCTGTGAGAGCCTTGAAGCCCCTCAACACACTGCTGGACACAGCAGCAAGAGAGGCTCAGCATCATCCAGGGCTGGTCACTCAGCCCTGGAATACTGAACAGGCACTTAGAGCCTGCACGCAGGAAGGTACTGGTGGCAAAAGGCAAGGCAGGTGTGACCCCAGGTGTCCCAGAGCCCCTTTCAGCCATGGCAGCTGTGAAGGCTCCAGGGCAGGCAGTGGAGATCTCAGAGCAGACAGAGATTCACACACAACACCAGGCTACAGCCAAAGACTCTACCAGAGACACTCCCACACACAGCCCCTCAGCCAAGCAAAGGATAAACCAGGAATGAGTGCAGAAACCTCTCCAAGAGAGGAAGAAATAGAGAGGAAAAGAGCTGGGGGCAGACACCTTGTCCAGAGTCCCACGTCTGTATGCTACTGGGTGGTGAGGTCTCTGCGTTTTTGGCTGCACCCTCAGTTGCACAGGTCACACAGCATGGATGGGCACCTCTCCTCAACACAGTCATCAATCCTGGCTGGGCAGGGCTCAGCCACATCCACAGGGGAGCAGTGACTGTCCTGGGCAGGGTTACACACACACACACACACACACACACACGTACCATTTAACCTCCAACAAGGCAAGCCAGCAGGATGGAATTTTCCCAAAAAAAGGCAACTCCCCTCCCCCATCAAATCAATAGAGATACTCCTGTCTTTCACGATGCAGAGGAATCCCCTCAGTCCAGTCAGAACACTCAGAACAAGGGGTGGTGGCAGATGACCTGGGGCTGGTCAAGGTATCACCGTGGTTGGAGAGAGCAGGGGGGAAATGGTCTGTGCTTTATGGGGCAGGTCCTGGAGCCCCTGGCCTCCAAGATCCCAGTTCAGTGCTGGTGGGATCACACAGAGAAATCCTTAAATTTGAGTTCAAGTACTGCTTCTTCTGTGACAAAGGGGAAAGGAGAGCGTGTGAGGCAAGAACACCCATCCTGGGGTCTCCTTGGCCATCCCACAAGAGCTCTGGGTGGCCCAGGGCAGGACAGAGCAGGGAATGGTCCAATGGGTCATAGGAGAGATGGAGGGAAGCTCCAGTGTGAGACCAGGGCCTTACCAGCCCCCCTTGAACAGGAGAGACAGAGGAAAGAGCCTGCAGAATGTGCATCCTTGGGGAAACACTCCTGGGTGGAGCCCACAGACCCTCAAGGAGATGAGATTGTGCAAGATCATCCACTGCAGGATTGTCCTTGGAGCACAGGGGGAATCAGGGGACTTGTGCAGATCAGTGTGTGCAATCCCTCCCCCTCTGCTCCTGCCACAGTGGACTCTGGCTGCTCCGTGTCTTGCTGGGTCCTCTCCATCCCTGGATCCATGCAGGCCTAACCTAAGCAAGCTCCAGTCCAGGCAGAGGTCTGAGGGCAGAACCTACGGGGAGGACAGACAGAGCACCAGCAGTGGGGTGACAAATCCAGCCTCTTTTGCCCTGTAACCTCCATTCTTGCTTCGTTTCTCCATCTCAAGGGGGTTAACTCACTGCAGGAACCCACCACAAACCCCTGATGGGGGTCATGATGTCCACAGCAGGGCTGAGCAGCCTTTCCCACTGCAGAGCAGGCTGGGCATGTGGGGGAGGGCCCAGAGCCATGGGGCAGTTGAGTTTACAGCTGGGGTTAGGAGAATGTCCATGGGAACTGCAGCAGGTCTGACTGGAAGCTGCCCAATGGAGAATGTTCCCGTGCCTCACGAGATGGGACATGGCAAAGGAGCTTAGAGGTGCCCCCCTGTCACCACTGGGGACAGAGCATAGGGAAGGCTAGGAGTACCAGGAAATCCTTCTGTAGTCCCCACAGCAGAGGTGTGTCACAAGTAATGGCTCCAGAGAAGCACCCTGTGTGTTGTGGTCCTGGCCAGCAGACACCAAATGTCGTCGTGGAGTGGAGGAAGGCTCCTGCAGGAACCAGCCCAGGAGCAGCACAGCACGGCAGAGGCCACATCAGCCCACAGTGGCAGCAGGGAGCTGGGTGTCTGAGAGGAGTCAGGAATCTCTGACCCCCAGAAGTCCTTACAGCAGGATGGATGAGAAGAGAGATGAAACATTTCCTGTTCACTGGAGAACCATCCAGAAACCTCAGCAGGAGGAGCTGCTGGTGCCTCACAGAGCTGCTTCCTCACAGGAGCTGACAGTGCTCAAAGTACCAGATGCAGCATCGTCCACCCCGCTGGGTCAGGCACAAAGAAATCCCTGTCCTGGGCTGAGCTCCTGGAGATGACTGAGTCCTGACAGCAGGGGAGGCACCCTGACCTTCACCCTGCCCCCACGCCTTCCAGTCTTTCTGCAGTTCCTAGTTGGACCCCGCAGGCAACCTCCTCCCACTCCAGAGCTTCACTGTCAAGTCGCTGAGGAACAAAGGTGAGAGGGACAGCATGACCCAGGGGTTGGGGCAGGAGCCCCACAGACACTGCCCCACAGGCACTCCCTGCCCCCCCATAACAGCATGCAGCCCCCCAAACTGCCAGGCCCTTTTCCCTTGGCAGGAGGGTGATTGGGAAAGAAGGCAAACCCAATGGGGCTCGGCCTCCAGCTCACCCCACTGGCAGCACTTGGTGACAAAGGGAAACGGTGACCTCCAGGGCTGACCCACACCAGGACTCCTACCCGCCTCGAATGAGCTCCAGCAGGTCCCAGCAGGGATATCCAGGGAGCTGCTTTGCTCCTGGGGCATGGGCTGATTTGGGGGTGGCTGCTGGCTCCCAACCCACTATCCATGCAAAGGCACGGGCAGGCCATGGCTTCCCACAGAGTTGCCAAAGTAGATGTGGGCACTTGGCGAGGAAAAAAAAACCAAAAAGCAAGTGAAACCAGGGCAGGGGTATGACTGGGAAAAGGGGTGAGTCCATTCTAACAAAGACTTAACAAGTGGGGAAAAACGCAGAATATTTCATACCGTGAAGAAGCAGCTCAGACCAGAGAAAAAGAGGAGGGGGGAAGAGAGAGGAGCAAAAGCAACAGTGAGAGGGACAGAGGGAGGGAGAGATGGAGAGAAAAGGGAAGGAGGGACGGAAGAAGAGCATATGAGCAAGAGAGTCAGAGAGCAGGAGGGTCAAGGCAGACTAGTAGCACGGCCCTTTATGGCAAGGACGCGTCGTGGAAGGCAAGGGGTGAGCCCAGGCACGTAATTCCATAACTTTACCCGGCAGTCGCTGTGGCACAGATGGGAGGTGGGGAGAAGGAGAGGCAGAGAGAGACAGAGAAAAAGGAAGGGAGAAAAGGGACAGGGTCGAAAAGAGGATATCAGAGTCTTGCTGCTGAAGAGCTCCCCGAGAGCAGCAGACAATGCCCAGCCCCGAGGGAGAGGGGGAGTAACCCAGGGATGGCCAGGGACAGCCCTTGGCACTGCAGTGGGCAGGCCCTGCCATGGGCAGGCTACAGTGGGCACAAGGAGATGAAGGAGTAGAGGGACTAAAAAGCTGAGATTCCCTCCCCACTCCCCGTTCGCCCAGCACACTCCCCCCAGGCCCAGGTGATGGCTCAAACCCAGGGTCTCTCCCTTCCCGGGGGCCATGGGGGCCATGCCCAGGGCTCACCTGGAGGCAGTGAAGATGTGCTTGGAGTTGGTGCAGATGGCATTGATGGGGCTCTCGTGCCCCTTGATCTCCCCGACTGGGGTGAAGGTGTCCACGTTCCACACTTTGATGACGCCTCCTCGGCAGGCACTGAGCACCATGGGGCGCCCGGGGATGAAGGCCAGGGCACACACCCAGTCTTTGTGGGCATTGGGGATTTGCTGTAGGCACAGGAACAGAGCAGAGGTCATGGCCAATCTCATCTGCAGCACCACGGGCAGCCTCACACACCCGTCCTGGCAGCAGGGTCCTGTCTCAGGGAGCTCAGGTCCTCACTGACACCCTGGGACTGACTGGGATCATGAACTGGTGATGCCCAGTTAGGAGCCAAGGGTATGGGCTCCAGAGTCATGGCTTGGTTTCTCCCTTGGGCAGGAGACAACAACCAAGAATTCAGGGTAGAACACCAGCCCCCACACTGCAACTGATGCCACAGCCTGTCTGAAGGAGAGCTGGTGATCCCAAGCACCCTGCTGGACAAATTAATGGGGCACAGCACACCCTCACCCACACACGGCCCAGGACTGGGAGTGCCCTCCCTGGTGAGCTCCTCACTGGCACTAGCTCCTGGACAACCCCCCAGCAGCAACCCCTCTCTGCCCTGTGTCACCACAGGACCTGTGCTCTGCTCCCCTCCACACCTGGATTAGTTCCTGCTGCTCCAGATCCCACTTCTTGATGCCGTTGTCCCTGGAGCCGCTGAAAAGGACATCTCCCTGGATGGCCAGGCACTCAATGCCATCGTAGTGAGGGGGCTCGAAGTTGTGAGTGGGGCCAATGTTGCCCACTGTGCCCTCTGTGATCTCAAACACCTGGGGAAGAGCAGCAGGTAAAAGATGGCACTGGGGACTCTCCTGGCGAGTTTGGCCACCACCCTCTGCGTTCTAGGCTCAGGGCACCTGGAGTGATGCTGGGAACAGGACTGAGCATTGGCTACTGGAGGCTTTCTGAGGCTGAGGGTCCTGCCACAAGAGAGGAGATCTGCCACCAGGGACAGCCCCACTCTGCTGCATTTTACTCATGGTGAGCCTTCACACCCCTCAGGAGCCAAGCTGACAGCTGAGTGTCTCACTCACCATCCCACCAGCCCTCCTCACTTCCCTGGTGACAGCTCTAATTCAACCTGCTCAATCCTGAGAGGAAGGGAGAGGCTCGTGTTGTGCTGGAGCTATGACTGAGCAGGCACAAGGCATCTTTATCAGGGGGCATTATTGAGCAGAACAGGGTGAGTTGCTCATCTGGGTCAGCCCTTACATTCAAATCCCAGCCTGAGAGTCTGATGCATGAGAGAAATGCAACTACTCCAAAGGTGCATTGTGGACCAAGCAAAAGGCAAGATTTGGGAAGAGGAAACAAGTGAAAACCTCACATGTAGAGGTAAAAACAGAATCTGGGCTCAGCTTTCAGGAGGAGAGAAGAGTGAGGGGTTGCCAACATCTGGGTTTCCCTACAGGACTCGGGGTGCTGCTCCCCAAGGAGGAGAGTACCTTGACATAGTGATCCTTGGAGCCTGTGACCACCAGGTCGTGGTTGCTCGCTGTCTGGTTCACTGTGAGACACATCACAGGCCCGATGTGGCCACTCAGCTTTCCCACGGGCTGCAGCCTGGGTGCAAGGGCACAGGTCAGCCCCTCCTGCGAGCTGGAGCTCACCCAGAGGGCCCTCCCAGCCACAGCCTCCCCCAGCCCTGGAGTGCCCCAGCAGGAGCTGTTCCCTTTGGGGGAGAGTGGGCAGGGAGACCCCATTCCCTGTGATTCTGGGGGAGGAAGGCAGCCTTGGAGTGTGCCAACATCTGGCTGCACATCTGGCTGCACAACCTCAGTGTGCCAACATCTGGCTGCACAGCCCAGGGTTCACAGCCCAGTGCCCACTGGGCAGGCAGGAGGACAAGGGAAAAGCAGGGCCCTGCTGCTCATCCCACTTGTATTTCCCTTCTGCTAAGCCCTGCCCAGAGCACAAAGCCCCCACCCCACATAGCTCCAGTGCTCCTCATCATCCCTTGGGTCCCATAGGAAAGGGCACTGAAAATCCTTATTCCAGGCAACTTCCATTGTGAAAGAGGCTTTCATCTTCCCCAGAGGGATCACTTCAGGCTGCTCTGAGCAGCTGGTGCCCACCTGGCACCCCCAGGATGCCCTGCCCAGGCCAGCAGCCCCAGTCTCACCTGCTGAGGGCACCCCCAGGATGCTGTGCCCAGGCCAGCAGCCCCAGTCTCACCTGCTGAGCTCCCAGACACGGACAGAGTTGCCAGCAGCAGCATAGAGTGTGGTGCCCGTGGGGTTGAGTGCGATCTGGTTGATCTGGTGCTCCCCCTGCACGCTGGTGACAGTGCGGGTGCTGGTCCCAGCACAGGCATCCCCAGAGATCACCTGGCCAGAAGACCTAAAGGAGGGAGAGTTCAAAGGAGGAGGATGAGACCAGAGCCACTGAGGAACCACAGGGGGCTCCAGGCTGGCACAGCTGGGTTCCACCCTGAGGAAAGGCCCTGGATGTATCCCTGTCTTTCTGGCCACAATGGGACCAACAAGAGCTTTGTCCCACAGGCCAGTGCCCGCCCTGCAAAGGCAGCCAAGGATGCAGGGTCTGTGCATGACTCAGAGCATCCTGCCCTGGTTCCAGCTCTGCACTCCTCCCATGCCTCTCTGCTTCCCACAGGAAGAGCTGGTGAGTGCTGGCACCCAGGGAAGCAGGTCTTGGCCTCTGTACCAAGAGAAAGGCACCTTCAGGCCAAGGCAGATGAGCTGGGGCTGGATGGAGAAAAGAGATCTGTGCCAGAGCAAGTGGGTAACTCTGACCTACCATATCATCCTAACCATTGAGCCCTACTCCAGCCACAGCTACAGTCTGTTCCACACTCCTTTCTGGTCCTCAAACTCCTCACAGAGACCCAACTTTCCCACTGAAGAGCCGGTGATTTACCCAGCCTCTGTGCTGTTTGGGGCTGTGTCCCCCTGCTGGAGCTGCCAGCTCTGCTGGCCACCCCACAACAGCTGCAAAACCTCTTCAAAGCTCCTGACCCTCAACAAGGGGCAAGTGCTGGATTCTGTACCTGGGACACAGCAACCCTGGCTGTGTGTATACACAGGGAACAGAGGCTGGAGAGGAGCTGTGGAAAGGGACCTGGGCACCCTGGCCAATGGAAAGCTGAATATGAGTGAACAGTGCCCTGGCAGCCAGGAGGGACATCCATGTCCTGGGACACACCAGGAACAGCACTGCCAGCTGGGCAAAAGAGGGGATTGTCCTGTTCTGCTTTGCACTGGGATAGCCTCAGTTCAAGTCCTTGGTGCAGTTTTGAGCACCACAGTACAAAAAAGACATGAAGCCATTGGAGAGCATCCTAAGGAGGGCCATGAGAGTGATAAAGGGTCTGGAGGGGAAGCCTCATGAGGGGCAGCTGAGGTCACTTGGTTTGTTCAGCCCAGAGGAGACTGAGGGGAGAGCTCACTGAGGTCCTCAGTGTCGTCATGAGGGGCAGCAGAGGGACAGGTACTGATCTGTTCCCTCTCATGACAAGTGACAGGACTCATGGGGATGGCTGGAGCTGAGCTGGGGGATATTCAGCTTGGATATCAGGAAAAGGTTTTTCCCCTAATGGGTGGCTGGGCACTGAACAGGCTCTCCAGGTAATGGGCACTCCAAGTCTGAGTCCAAGAAGCATTTGAACAATGCTCCCAGGCACAGGGCAGGATTGTTGGTGTGTCCTGCACAAGGCCACAAGGTGGACTTGATGATCCTGATGAGTCCCTTCCAACTCAGCATATTCTATGATTTCATCACCCTGAGTCTTTGCTGCTGGAGGTCCCCATGAGTTCCCTCACCCCAAACTCTTCCTGCTCCTTAAGGAAGCAGCACTGCAAACTGGCACTACAGAAGCTGGTACCTGGCCATGCCCCCAGCCCCTGTAGGTTCTGGAAATGGCTTCTGCAAAGGCAGAGATGCCTAGAGATGCTCAGAGTGGCCCAGGTGCCCAGAGCTGCACGTACGTGAGGGTGCGGATGCAGCGGGCGGAGTCGCGGATGTCCCACACTTTGATGTACGACGTGGACACGGTGAACACCAGCCCCGTGTGGCTGCAGTACTTGATGGAAACCACATTGTTTGGGTGGCCCTTGAGAGAAGCGATTTCCTGGCCTGTCACCAGGTTCCACATTTTGCAGCTCCGGTCTGTGGGAAGAAGAAGATGCCAGAGAGTGTTGGGAGTGTCACCTCCAAGGGCACAGTGGCCTGGGGACAACATGGCTTTGAGCATCTCCCCCCACCCACAGGGCAAGAGGGAAGGAGCCAGCCAGCCCCAGCACAGAGGCAGGACTCATGGGAATGGCTGGAGCTGAGCTGGGGGATATTCAGGTTGGAGATGAGGAAAAGGGTCTTCCCCTACTGGGTGGTCGGGCACTGAACAGGCTTTCCAGGGAATGGGCACAGCTCCAAGCCTGAGTTCAAGACGTGTTTGAACAATGCTCCCAGGCACAGGGCAGGATTGTTGGTGTGTCCTGCACAAGGCCACGAGGTGGACTTGATGATCCTGATGGGCCAGGACAGAGCTCAACACTGAAGACAGGGACCATCCCTCTAATGCCCAACACTTGCCATGTTCCCAGTGCCAACCTGCTCCCACAGCATCTGCATCCTCCCTGCCCCTGTGCCCATCACCCACCTTTGGACCCAGTGAAGAGCAGCTCATCAGTGGCATCCAGGCAGAGCACAGGCTTGGTGTGTCCCTCTGCCACTGACACACACTGCAGTGGGGCTGTCCGGGCATTCTTGGTGCCACCCACGGGGTTGATGATGCCCCTTCACAGGAGAGAGAGAACAGGTACAGTGCAGGGGTGGAGAGGCACTGTGCCCACACTCCCAGGGCAGGGAGAACATGAGCTGTCTCACACTAAACACCTTCCAGTGCCCAGCAGTGAGACAGGCTCCTCCACCTGAACGTGGCATGTCTGAGCTGAGGTCTCTGGAGACCCCAGGGATCCCCCCACGGGCAGCCCCTGCCTACCTGTGCCCCAGCAATAACAGGGAAAGGGAGAGGCTGCCCAGTGACCTCTGCTCTCCCTCCAAACCTCTTGTGCCTCACCAGCACAGACCCAGGACAGCTCAGGACACTCAGCTCATTGGCCCTGAGGTCCATTTTGGGACAAACTGTGCCCTCTCCAGCCTGAAGCTGAAGCTCTGCTGGGGTAATATTTCAGAGTACCAGTATCAGCACCCCTTTCCCTTGGAGGCTGCCATCCTTTGGCTGGGGACATTTAGGGACAGGGCCTTGCTCCTGATCACAGGGGTGACAAAGGGCAGCACCAGCACCTGCACCCCACATCCCTGTTGCAATGGGTGCTCCTGCACCCACTACTGGCTCTGGGCAGAAGAACACCTACCCCTGCCAAACCTGCTTCCAAGGGACACTGCTGTTCTGGGGGACAATCCCCTACACTCCAGACATGCTCAGGGTGCTGAGGACCACCAGCCTGACCCCCCGTGTGTGACCCTGGCAGGCCCCGGTTTTCCTGGTCATCAAGCACAGCCACAAGACCCAAGTTGTGCTGTTCTTACAGGCAGGGAAAGTGATGCATGGGGCTAGAGAAGGGCAAGGTTTGCATTAGTCATGAGGACAAGCACAGGCTCATTAATTTGGGTTTGGAGATCACATGCACGTGATGTTCCTCAGCTCTGCACGTACCAATGCCAAGCCAAGAGCCCACCCCTCACCCCCAGTGCTTCCACCAGGCTCAAAGCAACACTGAACCCAAGGGGAAATCCCTGCTCTGCAGCGTGAGGCATCTTCCATGAACTTGGAGTGGCTGCCTAAGTAAACTGCCCAGAGTGACCCAGCTCAGACTGGTCTGGTGTCACTCCCCCAGTGATGGGGGCCTGCAGGAGCTCAAGGCACAGGCACAGTGAGGGGACACCTGGGTACTGGATGGCTGATCACAGAATCATGGAATGGTTTGGGTTGGAAGGGACTTGAGACACTATCTCAGTCCTTCTCCTTCCATGGACAGGGACACCTTTCACTAGCCCAGGTGGCTCCAAGCCACATCCAAGCTGGCCTTGGACACTTCCAGGGATGGGGCAGCCACAGCTTCTCTGTGCCAGGGCCTCACCACCCTCACAGGGAAGAATTTCTTCCAGCATCTAATCCAGATCTCTCCTCTTACAGTTTTACACTGTTCCCCCTTATCCTGTCACTATTTGCCCATGGAAAAAGGTGCTCTCCCTCTTTGTTATAAGCCCCTTTAGGCACTGGAAGGCTGCAGTGTTCCTAAAGGATGGGGGAAATGTGGCCCTTGTTTTGGGACACCTCTATAGTCAGGTGGATGCAGGGGGAGAATCTTAACTCCAAGCCTGAGCTCTGCACCACAATCTGACTTGATTTCTTTAGAGAAGAGGCTGATCTTTTCCAACTCAACATCAGGGAAGCACAGCCAGGCATGAGGTGAACCTGACATAACTGCCTGGAAGAAGCTTGCACAAAGGATGTACTGCAAGCACCCTTCCCCATCATCTCACTGTCCTGCTGGGGAGCTGGGGAAGGGGTGGGATGTGGTGGCCTCATGCTGGCAAGAAACCATCAGAGATGGAGGAGAACATGCTGCCAACCCAAACCAGCCAGCACCCATCAGTGAGCCCAGCACCACGGGCTTGTCCAAGCAGTCTGAACTTGCAGCTGAGGGACAGCATCAGGCACCAGAGGTGGCATGCCAGGAGGGGACAGACACACAGGCCAGGAGGGGGGGATAGAGCAGCAAGCTGCAGGCAGACCATGGGGACAGGGAGAGCAGGCATCTGACAGAGAGAAGGAGGAGCGGAGAAAGGGATAATAAATAGAAAGTTGTCTATACCTCAGCACCTCCGAGACAGAGGAATCGCTGTCATCAGACCTAGGGGCAGAAAATTAGCAGGATTATGGGAGAGAAAACCCAGACTAGAGAAGGCAGCAGTGGAGTCAGAGGTGGAAGATTGTTATTGCATCCAAGCCAGTGTAGGACAGAGAGGAGGAGTGGAGGGAGGGAGAAGGAGAAGCACACGTGGAGAACCAGGGGAGAGCAGAAGAGCAGGAGGGCATGTGAGGATCAGACAGCAGGTCTCCATCAGGGAACACCAGCGCTGCTAGCAACATCCCAGCCCAGAGCAGCACCTGACCTGCTGCCAGGAGAGGCTGGAGCAGCATTTGTGGGGGGATGCCAGTCCATCAGCTTCCTTTGAGCCCTCATCCCCCTCACCCCATCCTGCTCCCTCGCCTTTCCAGGGGTCCAAGTCCAGCACCATCCTGTCTCCAGACAGAGGCCAGGACTGTGAGCTCAGAGGGGGCCCAGAGGGCAGGAGCACAGCACAGCATTGGCATGGCAGCTGCTCCATCACAGGGAGGTGAAGTGGTGACAGGACACTGGCTGGAGCCAATCCAAGCCCTGGTGTTCCTATATACCCCCACAGGACTCAGTACACACTCTGTGCTTTCGTGGTCTGGGCCCCCCTCAGTCAGACACTGTCACCCCACCAGGACTTACTTGTCCAAGGCAGATCCCTGGCTCTGGGTGCTCGTGAGACGGGAGAAGACGTTGCGGTCATTGCGCGGACGGGTGGGTGGGGATGAGGGAGGTGTGAAGCCAATGTCTGCAGGCCTGAGCCAAAAGGATCAGAGATCACATTGGGAATGGCTCACCTGGCACCTGACTGGCACACCAGGGCCCAGACAGAATCCTTCCACGCTGCTCTGGGCCACACAGCCTCCCCTGCCCATGTCCCCCTGTCCCCATTTGTCCCAAGCTCACCTGGCAGGTTGCCCTCGGTCATAGGATTTCCGCCTTGTCAGGGGTGAGGTGTCCGAGCCCCGGGACTGCCTGGGACTGAAGTGAACAGAGCAGAGTGGGTGCCTGCCCCTGCACTTGGATCCCACCCCTGTGAACATTTGTGTCCTCCCCTAGAAGAGCAAGACTGGGCTGGAGTCACAATCTCGAGGCAGCCCACGAGTGCAGAGGTTTTTGGCAACCCAAGACATTTTCAAAAAGGCTGATAACCCAGGGCAGGGAGTTGGGGACCCTCGCACTCCCCTTCTTTCCCTGCACCTGAAGTATCCTCCTGTCCATCTGCAAAGGATACCAACCTACTCCTACACACCGTCCAAGCCCCACTGAGGAAATTCATCACTGCATGCTGTACCAAGCATGGATAGATGCAGGATTGGGCTCCCCTTCACCCCTCTGCACCTCCACAGGCCAGGCACAGCTTCCCCCAGGCCTCCATGAGCCTCCCAGTGCCCAGGCAGGACCAGCCCATGCTCACAAGGTGCTTCCTCGGGTGGGCAGGCTGATGGTGCGAGACACCTTCTCCTTGTAGTAGGGGTCTCGGATGGAGAAGCCAATCCCGTCCTCCTTGATCTCCATGAGGGATGCCAGGGACTTGGTGATGTTCTTGGTGGAGACATCCAGCGTGGGTCCCAGGCACTCAGCAGACACTGCCTTCATCTGCCCTGAAAGCTTGGGTTCCCCCTAGAGCAGAGAACCGAGAGCTTGGGTTCTGCAGGGGTGGGCAGCACGGGGGGCAGGGGGAGCAGCCCGTGCTGTGGGCTGGAAGGGTTTGTGCTCTCTGGCCACAAGGCAGCTCCCCCACGTCCCACTGGGATGCCCATCACAGGCAGCTCTCCACACAAACATGACAGCCTGTACAGAGCCACAGGTGCCTCCCTCCATCTCCACCCTGCACAGGGACATCCTCGGTGCCACTCAGATTTGGAAGGTACTGCCTGGAGTGCTGGGTGTTTCCCAAGTCTCTGGTGCTTCAGGACAGGACCACTGTACCAGGAGCCCTTGGTTCTGCCCATCCAGAGAGCAGCCATACTGCTTTATGCCAAGCCTGGTTCCCCAAGGTTCAGAAGCAGTGTAGAAGCATCACTGAACATCCCTCCATCCCTCCTCCCAGTCTCTGACCAGGCCACACAAAAAGGCCAACTAACCTTGAACTTGAAGTCATCCTGGCTTGCTGAGCCCTTCATGGTGAAAGACTGGGAGATGCTGCAAGGAGAAAGGAGCAAAGATGAATCTTCAGTGCCAAAGTCTCTTCAGAAAGCTGGTGCCACTGGTCCACCAGACCCCTTGTGCTACTCTCTGCTCCCCAGCACCCCTTCTCCAAGGAATGACCAAGCCTTCACTCCCTGCTCATGTCCAAGAGACATCCTGCTCCCCCCACCAAGGGCTGGGCACCACAGAAAAGCTCAAGTGGGGCTTTGTTCATCCATGCCCCTCTACGAGGTCCCATGAATGGCATCAGGCATTGTGGCCCAGCCACCACCACCACCTCAGGCAGTGCCAGGCTGGGTGCTCACCTCCCATCTGAGGCCAGGCTGAACTCTGAAACCTCCTCGTCTGTGCTGGTGTAGCCATTCTCTGTCAGAGGGAGACAATGCATCAGCAGAGGGGACCCTGCTGCCATCCACCCATCCCAACCCTGCAGTGGAGGGGTCAGCCCAGGAAGGTGTGGAGGTGACCCAGTCCTTGTCCCTATTATCCATGGCCAGGGCACTGGGGCAGGGTCCCAGCCACAGCACCTCCAGGTGCTTTCTGCAGGGCCAGCACAGCTGGGCACACCTGGCCTGAAGATGCTCCTGCCTCAAGCCTCACCCTGCTGGACGTTGTGGATCAGTGCCTGCAGCTCAGGGTGGGACTCAGCCTTCTCCCGCAGGGCATCCAGCAGGGCGTGGTTCTGCGAGGAGCTGGCCACGTCCGACTGCCTCAGCCGCCCCTCCAGCAGCCGGATCTGCGCTTCCTTCTGGGCCACCTGCAGCCCCTGGGGGAGAAATGCTGGCACTAACGCAGGTGCCACAGGTCCTCGCCACCAGGTCCCCACACTGGCACCCAGAAGGAAGCCCTGTGACACACCCACACCCCAGCCCAGCCCCACCTTGTCGATGGAGGCTTTCAGGAAGTTGTCCAGCAGCAGCCGGGCTTCGGCCAGGGAGCAGGAGCTGATCACCACTGAGGTGTCCGTGGAGTCCAGCTCCTCCTGAAACACGGAGACAAGTGCTGGATGCAGCAGGGTAGCTTTGCTGCTGAATGTGGGATGGGTGGAAGGGCCTCCATGACAAGGACAGCACTTCCATCACCCTGTAAGCACTGCCCAGTCCAGCCCTCGCCCTCCCCAGTCTGCCCAGTGGCTACTGGGGAGACCCAGCCAAGGGACAGTCCAGCGCTGAAGGGCTCATGCACTACTACAGAAATTCTGGTTCCAACACAAAACTAGACACTGAACAGCCACCAGGCTCACCCAAACCCACAACCCAAAGCCTAGTGTGAATTAACAGCAGCCCTTCTTCCCTGCTAATCAAGGTGACAGCTGGGGACAAGCCAGGGACAGCACACAGCCTCCATTTCAGGCTGCAGGCATTGAGGGGAGTTGGGAGCTGCCCAGTATCACAACTGGACACAAAACCTCGACAGCTTCTGCTGGGAAAAACCCAGTCCTCCTGGGATGTTTTCAGTGCATGAAGCAACCATGGGGACAAGTGACCACCAGCCCCATGGGCAAATGGAGGCCACAGCTTCCCTACAGTTCCAGGGCAGGGGGCACCAGCAGCCTGTCCATGGACATGCAAGGACCCACCAGAACTACTCTCTGTAATTAATCACCTAATGAGAAGTGACTGTGTGCGTGAAGCCCCACCAAGAGTGACAGCTCAGAAGATTGTGGGTCCTCTGACCAGAGCCCTGCCCCTGATGGCTGTGCCCAAGGATGCTCTTTCCACAGAGGGATGCTCTCATATTCTCCCTTGTCAGCCAGACCCAGTCCTACTGCCCACCTTGGTCTCCTCAATCTGCATGATGGTGGCCTGGCAGTCTGAAATGCTGTCATTGATGTAGTCAATGTTGGCCCCCAGCACCTCAATCTCTTCGTTCAGCTCTTGCAGACCCTTCTGTTCCTTGGGGCTCTCTGCCTGCAGCTTTGCCCGCTTGCTCAGCAATGCCTCCTGCAGCAGTGACAGCTCCTCACGTTTCTGGGGGAAAAGGGAAGGGGGATTAGCAATGTCCATATGGCCACCTCCCTGTCCTGCACCCACCAGCCAGCCCTCTCTGTCCCCAGTGCCACAGCCACCTTGATGAGCCTCTCCATGTCTGCCTCTAGGTTGACGATGGTCATTCTCTGCATGACAATGTCAAAGATGCGCCGCTCCAGCGACTGCCACTTGAGGCGGGCAGCTTTGCTGAAGGTCTGGCTTGTCCCCTTCTTGGGGAACTTCTTCCTACAGCCAGAGGGAAGAAGAGGCACATGGGCAGATGGCCATACCGTGCTGGAGAATTAGCCTTGTCCCAGAAAGATGTCTGGGATATGGCTGGCCAGAAACAGAGGACGCATCTGTGTTGTTTCCGCATTGCCCAACTTTTGCATTTCCTCCTAGCAAAGCAGGACAAGAGATGAGTCCAGCAGGGTTTGTGCCATGGCATTTAAACCTCATGGAAGGCCAGCTTTGGGCTCAAGCCCAGGTGACAGTCACACTCTGTCAGCACAGCTTATCACAGGGTCACTGATTTAATATGGGTCAAGTGGACACCAAGAAGCCACCCTTCAACCTCTGCCACCAGCCAAAAGCCAGGCATGGGGGTCCCTGGGATGTCTCACCCCTAGCACCCAGCCCCTGCCCTGACCTGGCAGGCCGAGCCCCATTCATGGAGGACGAGGGGTCTCCCAGGAAGTTGTTGATTTTCCTGTTCCACTGGCGCACAATGCTGGAGACGGAGCGAGCGCCGGACTCGGGCTCGGAGGAGGTGGTGCTGGCCGAGACCTCGGCGCCCGAGTCCAGCATGGCCGGCTTGTGGCTCATCCTGCCTGCCACCCGGTCTGACATGGGCTTGGCCAGACGGCGCAGTGCTGACACCTGCCCGAGGAAGGACAGGAGACAAAGTGTCAGCTGGACAGCCCCACCCAGCCTAAACCCATTGGCATCACCTCCCAGAGCTCTGAGAGCAGCAGCTCCACAGACCCAAAGCCCAGGGACACTTGTGCCTCATGGGGCTCCCTCTCCTCCCTCATAGCCCACCCCTGCCACCAGGCTCTGCTGCTTGGGATGGGGAACTCTGCTGCTGCCTGCAACCATTTCCCACGCAGTTCCTGGCCATAACACCTCTCCCTTCTTTTTGGGAACCCCATTCCCAAAGACAACCCTGTCTGAAGGATGGGATTTCTCTGAGCCAAGCATTGGGGTCAGACCTCCATAGGAGCTGGGGGCTATATGGAGGAAACCCCCTTTCCTCACCTCCTGGGTTTTCCTCCGCAGCACTATTTCCTGCTGTCGCTTCTGAGATTCCAGAGCCCTGATCTGGAACTACATAGGTGAGAAAGAAAAAGACACCCCTGAGGTCCAGCCCAGTCAGCCCAGTGGTGGTCACAGTCCCAGTGCTCCCTTTGGCACAGTCTCACTCCCGATTCTAATTAACAACGAGCAGACTCCCAGCCTTGAGCTGGCTCTGGCTGCACATTCTCCCCTCCCACAGCATCCCCCACAACCACAGCAGGAGCTGTGGGAAGCCTTCAGGAGCCATTCATCCAGCTGTGCTCTGCTAGGACTGTGTGGGCTCCAGTGAGGCTTCACCAGCTCGAGGTATCTGTGAGCACCTGCAGTGCCAGAGCAGGGCAAACACCAGCTCCCAGCCACGTGGCAAGCCAGGCTCTCACCTCCTGCCGGCGCTGCTCCTTCTTGAGCTGTGCAATCTCCCGGTTCCTCTTGGTCTCCACCAGCCGCCGCCGCTGCTGCTCCTCCCTCATCTGCTTCATCAGCGCCACCTGCAAGGAGGGGCCCTCGTGTGCCACTGCCCTGGGCACCCACCCACCCAGCACACACGCTCTGCACTCGCCACCAGAGTGGAAAACATTGCTCCAAGCAGGGAGCCAGCCTTGTCCAGGTGATTCCTCCCTGCTCTGGCACATCCAGGTACCTTTGCCTTCTTCATCTCGGCCACTTCTGCCTGCAGCTTGCGCAGCTCGCGCTCGTAGCGGGACTGGTTCTTGAGCAGGCGAGCGTGCTCCTTCTGGGCTGCCTGCAGCTTCTGCAGGTCCCGGTTCATCTCCTTCAGCCGCTTCTCATAGTCTGCTTTGATCTTGTTGGCTTTCTCCTCTGTGTAGCACTCCATGGTGCCTGGTGGGTGGGGAGAGAGCTCACAATGACCATGCATCCCGGGATCCTCCTGTACCCACACGCCCTACCTGGAGGCACCAAGCATTGTGTCCCTCCCCGTCCCATCAGAGCCCCCTCACCCTGTTGTGAGCTGGGGTCTGTCTGGGAATAGCCGCTGGAAGAGCTCAGCACAGAGTGGAGATATAATGGCTGGCCTGAGCAGAGCTGCAGACTCAGACCCACAGCCACACCTATGGGTGACTCTGCCCTATTTAAGTGTGGAGATCAGCCACACCACTGGGTCTATTGCCCCTCAGCCCTTCGGTTTCCCCAGGAGTCCCCACAGCTCATGAAGTGGTGCTCAAGGCTGGAAGAGGCTTTGCCTCACCATCCTTCTCCAGCACCAGCAGGGCCCAGAGCTGTGCACCTGACTGATCCTGCTCCCATGGCAAGACAAACAGAGTCTTAGGGGGGCCAGGGATTCAAGTAGAGGCAGGGGGATGACAAAGCTCTGCCAGAAAAAGGGTGGATGCTTTGACTTAGAGTTAGCTGGGCTTGAGCTGAACTGGGGTCTGGGGCTGTGAGAATGGGATCCCATGGGTCAGGCAGTTCTCACTGAGGTTCTGCAGGACCCGGTCCCGTTCCAGCTGCGTGTCCCGAATCTTGTTCTGCAGTAGGATCAGCTTCTCCTCATACTGGTGCTTGAGGGTCTGCAAACGTCGCTGGCTGTTCTCCAGCTCATCAATCAGCTTCTGCTTGATCTCAATCTCACAGGTCAGATCTGCCAGGTCAGCCTGGAAATTCACAGCTGGAGGCAGAGGAGAAAGTCAGGCTGGGAGGCATGGGGAGCATCACTTCCATGGCCCCACTGAGCCACAGCTCATGGAGAGGACAGAGGGGGCACATTGCTGGGGAGCAGCAGCACCCCAAAGAGCACTGCAGCAACCCTGGGGCTCGTCCAAGTCCCACAGAACAGACATGGTTGGGGTGTTCTGGTGAATTCTGCCTCTCCAAGAGCAGAGCTCATTGCCAGAGTTAGCAGCAAATGCCCCTCCACGCCCATGGCTGAACACAGATCTCCACTTTACCCTTCTCCTCTGCATCCGAGTCTGAGTCCACCAGGCTCTCTTCACTGCCCGAGTCCTCATCTTCATCCTCACGCCCATCCTCTTCCTCACAGCCACTCTCATCCTGTTCTTCTTCCTCCTAAGAGATGAGTTCCTAATCTCAGACAGCAGGAGACAGAAGGTCTGTCCTCCCCACAGCTTCTCTCTCCTCCAAACCTGAGCTCACCCTACAGCAATGGGTCACAGCCCCCCAGGTGAGACTCAGTCTCCCACACAGGATGCCCAGGGGCTGCAGCACCACTTCTGGACCCCCAGCACATCCTCTTGAGAGAAACAGCAATTTGACCCATCCATTCTTGCATCCATCCCTTCCCAGTTCAGCAGCCCGACCCCTCTTCATCTGTTCTGATTGAAACCAAGCCCCCAAAAATGTGGACTCCTCGTTCTACAGCCAGGCTGACTGGGCAGTACCCAGCTTCTCCCCGTTCCAGCACGGAGTCCTCAGCAAAACGACCCTTCCAGACTGCTTCAGGGCCAGGCTGAGCTCGGTTCCTGTCCCACGTGTGGCAATTCCAGTGCTCCACACCCAGACTCACCTCTTCCACCTCGTTCTCATCCGTCTCCTCCCCATTGTCCTGCTGCAGTTTCTGCCGCTTCTTAAACGCCTCCTTCTCCGGGCTGGGGGGAACAGAGGGGGGCTGGTGAGACCCAGCACGAGAGAGGCCAGAGGGAGGTGCTGCTGGGCACACCCTCCCTCCTGCTTTGGGGGAAAACAGCCTCTGGAATGATGTGATGGGTGAACAGGAGACCAAGGGCAGGGCAGGGCAGGGCAGGGCAGGGCAGGGCAGGGCAGGGAGGGCTCAGCCCCAGGAGTGCAGGCTCTGGCTGTAGCAGGGAAGGGGAGCAGGATAGCCAAGCCCACAGCACAGAGGGCTCAGAGCGCAGCTCCCCTGCCCAGCTCCCTTCACCTCTTCCTCTGCTGCCGCCGCTCTTTCTTCTTGAGGCGCTCCAGGTCCTGCTTGGCCCTCCGGAGGACGTCAGAGGCCTCAGTGTCGGTGGGAGCTGCAGGGCTGCACAGAGCAGAGCCCGGAGAGGAGCCCACGGAGAACGGGGGACGGGCAGAGAGCCGCGAGAGGCTGCGGCGCAGGGACTCGTTCATGGACTCGCTCTCCAGGAGCTTTGTCCTAGGGAGTGGAAACACAGAACAGTCCAAGAGGGGCCATCTCACATCCCAACAGCGGGGACCCTTCCCTGGGTTTAGAATCACAGAATGCTGTGGACTGGAAGGGACCTTAAACCTCATCTCATTCCACATTCCTGCCATGGGCAGGGACATCTTCCACTAAACCAGGCTGCTCCAAACTCCATACACTTGCAGATATGGGATAACCACAGCTGCTTTGGGCAAACTGTGCCACTGCCTCACCACCCTCACAGGGAAGAATTTCTTCCTCATTTCTAATCTAAATCTCTCCACTTTTAGTTTAAAGCCATTTTCCCTTGTCCTATTACTATCTGTCCACATAAAGAAAAAATCCAGCACTGTCCTTTATTATAAGCCTCCTTTAGGCCCCAGAGTCTTCTACAGACTGAACATAATATGCTCAGATGGTGTGAGCCAGGGACAGAGTCACTACTAAACCACTATGATGGTGGTTCCCACTAATGGTGGGTCAGAAAGCCACAGTGCTGCCAGACAGGGTACCAGGATCAAGCAAGAGACTGGGATGGACCCACCTTTAGGAAGCAGCAGTCCCTGGAAGATCCCAGGCACTTCAAACAGGACCTCCCCCTCCATCAATGCCCACACCAAGGACAACAATTGCCAAAGCACTGCCTGGCACCAAGGCTGGGCTTCCTTCAACCCTGTGTAGCAGCAGTTCCACCAGCTGCTGTTCCACAAGGCTTACAGCTCACCCTAGCAACGCTGGAGGCACTGAGCTGTGTGAGCCATCAAGCCTCAGGCCCTGGACCCCAGTGACTCCCCAGCTGTGCCAGCTGTGCCCACTCACCTGAGCTCCTCAATCTCCCGGATGTAGTTCTGGATGAGGGTGCCAATGGCGTCGTTGCCATCACCTGCAGCACAGAGGCACAGGTGGAGAGAGGCAGACACTGCCTGTGGCACAGCCCCATCCCAGCTGCTGCCTGGGCCGGCCCACCGTGCCACCTACCAGCCCAGCCTCACCTGCTTTGGCCAGCATCAGGTTGGCCTCCTGGCTCATGAGGTAGGTGACCCTGCTGTTGATGGCATCGATGGCCTCCTGCATGGCCTTGACCCGCATGCGCAGGGCGCTGTTCTCCTTCTGCAGCATGGTGTTCTCTCGGAACAGGTCACTGTAGCCCTCCGAGCCATCCTCCCCGATCACCCGCTTGCCCTGGGGGCACAGGAGGGAACCCCCTGAGTGCAGGGCAAGCTGGGACACAGAGACCCACCACTGCAGCCCCGGGGGCAACCCCAGGCTTGAGAGCTGCGACAAACCCGGGCACCAGGAAAGTCTGAGGTGAACAGACAGGTGAGAGATGCTTCAGGGATGCATCCCTGCCTTACCGCCCCCAAAACCTGGCCAACGTCCTGCCTTGACAGAACCTTTTTCTTAACCCTCCTGACTCCTCCTAGCAGGTACCCCTATCTACAGGGGCAGGGGACAGGAGGCAGGAGGGCCTGTTCCAGTAACCCTGCCGCAATTCAAACACAAGGAGGGGGCTTTCTGCATCTGTCTCCACCTCCTCACCTGAGGGTCGCTCCATCAGCTGTGTTTGCCTTTGGTGGAGTTCATTTTCCTCACAGCAGCTTTGTGTGGTGCTGTGTTTGGGTGTTTGGGTGCAGTGCTGAAAACAGCACAGATCCCACAGGGATGATTTAGCTCCTGCTCAGTCAGGAGCTGTTCTGCCCCTCACCCTGACCCACCAGTGTTGGGTTGGGGATGCACAAGGAGCTGGAGGGACACAGCTGTCCCCCACTCACCACAGGGATATCCCAAACCACATGATGTCATGCTCAGCATATAAAGCTGGGGGAAAGAAGAAGAAACAGGGGATGCCTGACGTGTTGTCCCAAGTCACTGTTATACCTGAGGGAGCCCTGATGGGCTGGGGATGCCTGAACACCTTCCTGTGATGGGACACGGGGAATGAATCCCTTGGTTTGCTTTACTTCTTAAACAATATCTAAACCAATGAGTTTTCTCACTGTTACTCTGCCAATTCTCTCCCCCATCCCACTGGGGGGCAGTGAGCACTGGCTGCATGTGGTTCCCTTGCTGGCCAGGGTCAGAGCAGGACCAGGAGCACTCACTGCCTTGTACTCCATCAGCTCCATCTGCAGCCGGGCGATCTCTGCCCGCAGGGCGCTGATCTGCTGGCTCGTCTTGTCCTGGTTCACCACCACCTTGTTCTTGATGTTGCGAGCCCGGTTCGCGTACTTGAGCGTGTTCAGGGTCTCCATGAAATCCCGGTCAGAGGGGCTCACACAGGCAATCATGATGGTTTGGCTGGGGGATGCAAGGGCAGGGTGAAAGACAGTCCCTGCACAGCTCAGCAACCCAGCAGCTGCAAACCCAGGACCCAGCATAGACCATGGGCCCCCAGACACCCATCCTGGGCCCTTCTGGGTTTTGAAACAAGGTATGAACTGGGTTCATCCCTCCCAGAGCCAGAGCACCCACAAGACCCCTCGAGCACATCACACAGCACCGAGCAAAGGAAGCCCTTCCTCAATGCCTCCCTCTTTGGAGAAGAGGCAGGGAATTCAATCCCACACTGGGCACCATCACTTGCCAAGTCCCACATCTGTGAGGATTCAGGAAGGTTTTACACCAGCTGATTTTGCCAAAGCTGCTAATTGCACCTGAGGCTGATGAAGAGCCACGGTCTTTACATCTGCACACCCATGCCGTGCCTGGAAGAAGGCATCTCTTCCTCACTGGGCAGCCACTGGAGTCCTGAGACAGCTCCTACACAACTCCAGAGTCCCCTCAACCCCACCTGCAGGGGGACAGCCCCAGCAGCCCTCACCCCAAGCTCAGCCCCCACCTGGGACCCTCTTACCTGTTGCCCCCGAGGGAATCCTGCAGCAGGCGGGTGAGCTTGGAGTCACGGTAGGGCACGTGCACGACTTTCTTGCTCTGGTCTCCAAGGGCACTGATGACATTCCCCAAGGCCAGCTACCAATACAAAGGGAACCCCCCCAGATTCAGCCCTGGCTGAGGGTACAGCTGCCATGTGGCCAGCATAGGGCTTCCCTTAGCCTGGGCTGCACTGAGAAGCATCAAGCCCCAGGGTGGGTTTTGTAGCTCTGATTAGCAGATCTCACCCTTTTGGGACCTGGGCACTGTGCCCAGCTGCACCCCTCCCCAAAGCACAAGTCTCCTTTGTGCCCTCACCACTGGCACTGTGCTTCTTGCCATCAGGCACAGGCAGCACAAACCCCAGCCAAGACAGCAGTACCCCAAGAGCCCAGGGTAGCTCCAAGCAAGACCCAGGAGTGTCACAGGGTTCCCCTGGCGGGCCTTGCCTTGCCACTCCCCCATCCACCAGTGCAGCCTGGTGCCATACCAGCCCACAGTTGATGGAGATCCCTTCCTTCGCTCTCTCGCCAGTGGCACCCGTCCTCTTCAGCCTCTCCGAGCCAGCCAGGTCCACAAAGTGAAACTTGGCTGTCAAGGTCTCGTACTCAGCAGCAGGCTGGGATCCATCCAGAAGGCTGCTCACCTCCTCATTCACCTGCAACACATGAGGGCTCACCATCCCAGACTGGAGCAGGCAGAGGCTCCCTTGCCTTCACTCAGTGACAGTCTGAGCATTCATCCTCAATATCCAGCCCCTCAGAGATGGGGACAGGATCCCAAGAGCAGCTTGCTCTGAAGCATCCCACATTGGATCAGCTGACCCTCAGCTCCCATTAAATCCTAATGCTGTCTATGACTGGAAAGAAGACAGAAAAATCCCTGCTTCTCTTTGCCAGACTTCAAGCCCTCTCCCCTTCACAAGGGAACTTCATGCATCACCTAGATATGGAACCCAGGAACAGCCTGGCCATGAGGCAGGACCACATCTCACCAGCTCTGGGCGGGCACACACTCTGGTCTGGCACAGGTGAATGGTGAAGATGGCATGGGACCGGGAGCTCTGCACGTTCATCTGGGTGCTGGCGGTGGTGCGGGAAAGAGCTCCTTGTTTTAGGCACTGGATCAGCTACAACGACACCAGACAGGGAAGGAAACCTTCAAGCACCCTTCTAGGGAGTGAGGACAGACCCAGTCAGCTCAGCAGACACACTGACCTTTCCCAGAACACCCCCAGCACAGCTCTCCCATCCTGGGAGAGATCTTCCCCCACCAAGCTGTGCCCAGGCAGCACATCCCTGGCCAGTGGCACCCAGCTGCCAGCCCTGCCTTGTGTCTGCCCTTCCCTCACCCACCTCATCCTGTGAGCTGATGAGGCGTGATGTGACCCCCGTGGTGTAGATGCTCCCACTGGCGTCCTCGTGGATTTTGATGTTGGATTTGCGGTGCCGTGCCTCGGGGTCGCGGGTGCTGTCAAACAGGTCCAGGATCTCCTCGTTGTAGAGCTGAGCAGGGCAGGGAGTGTGGGGTGAGCAGAGGAAGCACGAGGCTGCTCAAACCTGTCACTGAGGGACTGGCAGGAGCTGCCCTCTGGCACCCTGCTGCTGCTCCCCACAGCTGTGGTGTGCTCACACGTGTCTGCAGGGCTGGGCAGGCAGCTGGGCTGTGTGCAGGTGTAGGACAGGAGGCACAAGCATGTGCATGCAGAGAGGAGATGATGCACAGAATCATTCAGACTGGAAAAGGCCTCTAAGATAATCCAGTCCAGCCACTCCCCCAGCTCTGCCATGTCCACCACTAAACCTTGTCCCCAAATGTCACATCCACACATCTTCTGACCACTCCAGGGATGGTGACTCCACTGCTGCCCTGGGCCAATGCTACACCACAATTTCAAGGAAGAAGTTTTTCCTAATATCCAATCTAAACCTCAACTGGCACAACTTGAGGCCGTTTCCTCTTGTCCTGTTCCTTGTCCTTGGGAGCAGAGCTTGACCCCATCTAGCCCCACCCTCCTGTCAAGAAGTTGTAGAGAGGAAGAAGGTCCCCCTGAGCCTCCTCTTCTCCAGGCTGAGTCCCCCGATGCCCTCAGCCACTCCTCATCAGATTAGTGCTCCAGAACTTGCCATGCAAAGCTCTGAGCTGCAGTCTGGGTTGGTTTCTGCTGCCTAAACCTGTCCAGTTCCTGCTGCACACCATCTCCACTGAGCAAACACCCAGGAGCTACACATCCCCCTGACCTTCCTGGCTCACCTGGCCACACGAGCCAGTGAAACCCCACTCTCATCACAGCTCAAGGTCATCTCTGTCAGGTGGAATGGGGCTAAGGGGGACCAGGGAGTGCTGAACAAGCAGGAAAACCCTGCTGCCCCAGAGCTGACTCCAACCATATCTTAACTCTGCAGGGTTCCCTCTCAGCCTGGGGCGGAGAGACATCCCTGCCCATCTGTCCCCCTGTGACCACCATTCAGTGTCACCTCTTGCACCCACAGTGCTCTGCACTGGGTCACCCAAGGATTGCAGGTTCCTGGCCAGCAGAAGGGATCAGGTTAATCCATCCCTGGCTGTCCCAGGTGCCACCAGGCTCCTCAGAGATTTAAACCTGCTCCCAGGAGCCAAGTCACAAGACAGGGATCAGCCAGAACAAGTCCTGTGCCCCTGCCAGGACAGCAGGGTTGTGACCAGTGCCTGATGTGGCCATGTGCTGCTTTAGCCATGCAGGAAATTGTCCCCATTTCCATCCCAGCACAAAGGATCCCTAAAGAGAAGCCCCACAAACTGAGCACAATTGGGCAGGCAACCAGGAGCTTGGCTAGGCCAAGTAATGGGAATGGGAGGACACAACAGCACTGCAGCAGCTAACAAGGGCTCTGCAGATGGAGCCATAAGTGGGAAGGATTTCTCCAGCAAGGAGGTAACGTTGGGCCCTCTCCAAGCCATCAGCATTTGAAGACACCCAGATGTGATGGCCAACAAAGCCACTGAGAGGCAAGAGCACAGCTCAGGGCCCCTCCCTGCCCATCTCCTCTGGGTGCATCCCGGGTCACAACCTCAACCAGATGAAGCTTGCTTGGGAGCTCAGCTTCACTCAGCACCACCCTGTGCTTTCTCATTGGGGCCTGAAAACAGCTCCCACTTGCACCTCTTTGCTCTTTCAGCCCAGGAGCAACCCTCAGAAAAAATGCTGCCAACACATGAGGTCCATGGGCTTCCCAGGACAAACTTCTCCAGGGAATGAAGCAGTTGATAGAAGAGGCTTTTGAGTAGGAGAGGTCAGGACAGAGGCAGGAGAAGATGCATTCTCAAGGTCAGAGATGCAACAAAGGACATGGAAAACAGCACAGTCCTTCCTCAACCCCCCCAAGAGTGGCACTTTCTCCTCCTCCTGTTTCACTGGGAGCTGTGGTCCAAGGCAGCAGGCTATCCTTGACCTCAAACAGGGCTAAGACAGCCCAGAGCCCCGGCATCCCCAGAGGAACAAGCCATAAGCCTTTTCCCCACGCTGAGAGCTCCCTCCACCCAGCTGGTGCTGCAAGACCCCAGTGCACACATCCCCAGCCCCATGCTTGTCACAGGCTCCAGCTCTGCCAGGAACCAGTCAGGACAGGGAGATCTCGAGGAGCCCACGGGAGGGGAGCAAGGACAGGGCAGGGCCATGGTGTCCCCCAGCCCTCCCACACTCACCTCCAGGAACTGGGCGCTGACTTTGAACTCGGGTGCAGCCACGCCCTGGCTCTGGGCCGCTCGCTTGCGCTCCTCGATGCCGCTGAAGAGGTGGCTGATGGCCCGGGGGATGATGCCCTGCTCGTCCTCTGAGATGCTCATGTCGAAGCCGGTGCCCATGGTGTAGGTCTTCCCTGCTCCAGTCTGTGCACAGACAGGGAGGGGGAGCTGCCTGGGCCCTCCCAGGCTCAGCTCTGCCCAATGCACCCCACGTTTTCCCCCCTGCTACTTTAGGCTCCCCAAACATCCTTGCCGAGCCACTGTGACCCCCAGCTCCCACACCCCCAGCCCTGCCACCCCCTCTTCCCACCCTCGGTCCCCCCTGCCCCAACCAGGGACAACTCTGCTCTCTCCATACCCAGGATCTCACACACCCTGCACCTCCCTCAACCTCTGCAGGTGCCCCTGGGATCCCAGTGCTGAGGGCAGAGCTGTACCTGCCCGTAGGCCAGCACAGTGGCATTGTAGCCCTCGAAGCAGCCCTCGATGAGCTTCCCCATACAGGTTGTGTAGATCCGCTCCTGCCACGTATCCAGGTCAAACACAAAGTCATAGGTGAAGGCCTTGTCCTTCCCCAGCAGCACCTGGGGCTCGCCAGGTGTCACCGAGGTACAGATGTGACATCCCTCTATCTTCTCTTTGGGCAGCTGTGGGCGGATCCTATGGGAAGAGGAGCAGGCTGAGGGCAGCCCAGTGTGGCCCTGAGGATGTGAGCACAGCCCATCCTGTGATCCATGTCCTAGAGTGTGTCTAGCCCAGCACAACCAGAGGGAAAAGACTGCTCCCTCACCTTGAGTACTGTGTGCAGTTTTGGGCACCACAGTGTCAGAAGGACATAAAGGTATTAGGGAGGGTATTAGGGCCTTGAGGAACCATATGAGAAGGGTTGAGGTCACTTGGCCTGTTCAGATTGGACAGTCAGACCTTTTCAAGGTCTGCAGCTTCCCCACAAGGAGCAGCTCTGATCTCTGCTCTCTGTGACAGTGACAGGACCCCAGGGAAGGGCTGGAGCTGTGCCAGGGAAGGTTTAGGTTGGCTATCAGGAAAGGTTCTTCCCCCAGAGGGTGCTGGGCACTGCCCAGGCTCCCCAGGGAATGGGCACAGCCCTGAGGCTGCCAGAGCTCCAGGAGAGTTTGGACACTGCTCCCAGGCACAGGGTGGGATTGTTGGGGTGTCCTGCACAGTACCAGGAGCTGGAGTCAGTGAACCTTGTGGGTCCCTTCCAGCTCAGGACATTCTACAGCCCCTGCTGAAAACGTGGCTCATGCAGGCAGGGGACTGGCAGCACCTCTGCCTGCAGCACAGAGCATACAGGGCAGGGGATGCTTCAGCTCCTGCAGCCCCCATAACCCTGATTTGTTTGTAGCTGAGAATAGAGGCTGACACATCCCAGAAATACCACCAGACACCTCCAGGAATGAGGTGACAGGCAGGGCTGGGTACAGAGTGGGTGACAAACACAGCCTGGCCCTAGAACTGCCCCTGGACCACCAGCCCAGGCCAGGCAGCCCTGACACCTGCAATGGCTCATTCACCCCTGGCAGGGCTGGGCACAGACAGGGGCCATGGATGGCATCAAGGCAGCCCCAGCAGGGACTGGGGAAGGGCCAGGCAGCCCAGCCACAGCACAGCCCCACTCGATCCCGACACAGACACATCCAACTGCAGCTACAAAGGCTGGAAATGCAAAATACAATGACAAGACAGTCCTCACCGTCTGAACCAAAGCACCACCCAGCCCAAAAGCTGTCCCCAGCCTTGAACTCGAGGATGGGACCGGGACAGGCGAGGCTGTGCTTGCTCCTGGCTTGGGCAGGGAGCGTGACCCACCCATCACATCCCACCCAGAGCACTCCATCCCTGCCCGAGGAGTGTGGGAGCAGAGCAGCCGGACCTGCACAGACACTGCTGCTCTGCAGGGCTGCACAGCTCGGGCTGCGCTGCATGCACCGGCTGCAGGAAGCTGGGGGCTCCCAGGGGACTCGTGGAGAAAGGAGTTTGGAGCCAAGCGCCATGCAAATAGCTCTCATTAGTGCTAATGACTGCACAGCTCCCGTCCCCGGGTGCTCCATAAACACAGCTATTAATTCCTTCCAACCACATCCCTGGCAAGCCACACCGAGGCCTGAGCAGCCGCTGTGTGGATTGGGACTCAGAACCATGGAATCCCCTCAGCTGGAAGGGACCCACCAGGATCATCCAGTCCAACCCGTGGCCCTGCACAGACACCCCCAAATCTCACCCTGTGTACCCCTGAGAGCAATGTCCAAACTCTCCTGGAGCTCTGGGGTTGTGTCCATTCCCTGGGGAGCCTGGGCAGTGCCCAGCACCCTCTGGGGGAAGAATCTTTCCCAAAATCCAACCTAAACTCCCCTGGCACAGCTCCATGCAGGAGTCTCTGCTCCTCACCCAGCCAGCAGCAAAGCCCAGGAGAGCCAAAGCCCAGGGCTGTGTTTGGGGCACAGCCTGTCAGGGTTTGTCCCTGGCAGGGCACAGGCACCCCTGTGCTCCCCCACCCCGTGCAGCAGACCATGGGAACTGCTCTGTGCCTCTGTGGATATATTTAGCTCAGCAGCCACAATAAAAAGCAGCTTCTGATGTGCTCAGTCCCAGACTCGTTCCTGTCGCTTTCCCAGGGTTCCACCCTCCTCCAGAAAAATTATCCCTGATTTTAATTACTTTTGGAGCAAGATGATGTGCTTCCCCCATCCCCACCCTAGACATGAACAGCAACTGCAGCCCTAGGGAATGGGCAGAGGAACAAACTGGAGCCACAATACGTTTGGGAATTTTTTCCCTCTCAGGAAAAACGAGAGCAGGTTTTCAGCAAAATATTTCTTTGTCTCTCCACTCCTCCCAGGGGCTTAAATACCTGCAAAGGGGTCTTGCAACAACATCAGCAGCAGCACTCGAGGAGTGTGCACACATGAATTTTCCACAGGGCAATTAGGAACCCACTTTGAGCCTGGCCATGCTGGGCTGTTCCAGTGTCCACACACCAACACCATCTGCCCCACTCCCCAAATCTCGGTGCCCAGACAGCTCCAAGCACACAAGAGACCCATCCCTCACCCTGGCTCTCCCAGCCAGGGGACCCGTGGGGTTGGAGAGCACCCATGTGCCAGTCCCATTATGCTCCCCCTGCCATCCTGCCCCATCTCCCCAGAGCAAGAGAGACACAGGAGATGCAGGAATCCCCCAGGAATGTCCTGCTCTTCAGGCAATTGGCCAAGCATCACCCAGGGATGTCCCTGGGAGCTGCTGCCAGCTGGTGGACAAATACTACCGAGTCTGCTATGAGAGTGGGATGAGTGGAGCAAGAGGGCAAGGATGGACACCAGCTGCCAAAACTCACGTGGGAAAGCACAGAGACATCACACAGCATCATGGAGGTCTTATGTAGCCACCAGGAGACATCTCGGAGGGTTTCTCTAGGCCAGTGCAGCTGCTCCTCCTGCACCAGATTGTTGCACCCCTGCCCTCTCAGGAATCCCACCAGGCTGGGACCTGGCCAACATGAGACCCTGGCTGGGTTAGGGAGGTGTTCACATGTAGTTCCAATGGCACCATGACACCTCCTCCAAATACACAATCATGGAATTGTTTAGATTGAAAACACCCTCTAAGATCACCAGGTCCAACCATTCCCCCAGCTCTGCCATGTCCCCAAGTGCCACACCCACACATATTCTGAACACTCTCAGGGATGGAGACTCCACCACTGCCATGGGCAGCCTGTGCCTGACCACCCTATCAAGGAGGAAATTTTCCCTGATATCCAAACTAAACCTCCCCAGGACAACTTGAGGCCCTTTTCTCTTTACCTGGGAGCAGAGCTCAACCCCCACCTGGCTCCCCCCTCCTGTCAGGGAGTTGTGCAGAGCCACAGGGTCCCCCCTGAGCCTCCTTTTCTCCAGGCTGAGCCCCTTTCCCAGCTCCTTCAGCTGTTCCTGCTGCTCCAGACCTTTCTCCAGCCCCTCAGTGTCTTTCTTGTGAGAGTTCCTCAGGATTGGAGATGCCTCAGCAGTGTCCAGCTCAGAGGGATGGGCACTGCCCTGGTCCTATGGCAGGTACAAGCCAAGCCCCACTGGCCTCCATGGGCACACCTGGGCTCATGGTCATCCAGCACTGACCAGCATCCCCCAGGTCTTTTCCTGCCACAGCTTTCCAGCCAAACTTGACATTTACCCACAGCACCAGCCCGTGCTCTGTCCTTGTTCCCAGCCCCAGCTGGCAATGCTGGGGGAGGTCACAGTGCCTGCCAGCCTCTGTCTGAGCTTCCCATGTTCTCCAACAAAGATGAGCAACTTTGGTAGCCATAAAGTCACCACCTGAGTGTGTTCTGGCACTCCTTGTCCCTGCTACTACCAAAAAAGATCCTGGCCACATGCTGTCTGTTCATAGGTCCAGAAGAACTGGGTGTGATGCTATCAGGGTCAAACCTGATTGATGGAGATGCTCCCTCACCTGCCAGCCTGTCTTGGATTGCAATGCAGATGTAACCAGCAGTGTGTATTCTATCACCAGCTGTTAACCCAGCTGTTGCAGTGTTCTTTATCTTCCCCACAGCCCATCCTCCCTCCCTCCAGGAGATCTCTCCTGTTCATGGCCTTGCAGTCCCAGGGCAGGGCTGATCAAATTCCATCATCCCATGGGGAGATGCTCCAGCCAGGGCAGGAGCCGAGCATTTCCTACCCAGATCAAAGCTGAGATTTGGAACAGCAGAGCAGCCTTTTCCCACTGGATCCCAGAGGAAAACCAGAGCCTTGCACATCATCCCTGGAGCTTTGGAGGAAAACTGCACTTTGTGCAGGAGCCCTGCTCCAGCAGAACCACATCTGTCACTGCAGGAGGATGCAGCCACCATGGAATGGGACTGCACCAACCCCTGACTGACTGACGGGGTGTCAGGGTGTATTCTGACTCTGTCAGTGTTCTGTTGTTTTGTATTACTGTATCATTATTTTAATTTTCCTAGTAAAGAACTGTAATTCCTATTCCCATATCTTTATCTGAGAGCTTCTTAATTTCAAAATTATAATAATTTGGAGGAAGGGTGTTTACATTTTCCATTTCAAAGAGAGGCTCCTGCCTTCCTCAGCAGACACCTGTCTTCCAAACCAAGACACAGCCAACCTGTTCCACACCTGGTCATGAGCCACCAGCCCTGAGGACAGCTTGTGCCAACCAATGGGACCCACAGCAGAGCCAAACACATGGGGGTGTCCTGGCCTACAGGACTGGGACACCCCCCGAGAGCCCTGCTGGCCTCCTGAGAGCCCATGACACAGGCTCCTGCTATGTGACAGGGAGACCCCTACCTGTTAAATGGCAGCCAAAATTAACCAACAGCTCAGCAGCAAGGTGCTGCCTTCCACCCTCCAGCTTGGCAGGAGTGACCTAAGCTTTCCCTGACAGTCTGTGCCCAGCCAGCCTGGCACTGGTGACCACCTCTGCCCAAAGCTGGCACGGGGAGGACACAGCCTGCCCTGAGGCCAGAAACTTGTTCAGTGTTCATCTTCCTCCTGCCCAAAGGAACACAGCAGCCTCAGCACAGGCAGCATCCCAGGAAGGAGAAAGGCAGCAGGAAAGGAGAAAGGCAGCAGGACCACGGCCACACCAACACCACTCCTTGCAAAGGGACAGTGACAAGGAACGGAAAGCCAGGACAGATCTGCACGGCCCCAGCCAAACACTCCTGCCAAGAAAACCTTCCCAGGCAGCCAGTGCAGCAGGCAGGAGGTGGAGATGAACACACAGAGGAGCAGGCAGGGGTGCAGAACATCCCTCTGCAGCCGGCAGCTCCCGCTGGGGCGATGACGGGCGGCACAGCAGGAGCCTGATCCAGCCTCAGCATCCAAGGCATCAGCACGAGCCGGGCGTGCCAGGAGAGCTGCAGCCACACAGGGACACGCACAAAGGGGACCCTGGCTGGAGCGTCTCCATCGCTCCCCCGGCCATCCCTGCCAGGCTGGCAGGCTCTGAAAGCACCGTCTCCATGGCTGAGCTGCCAGGGACACCGAGCATCTGGGAAGAGGGTGGGGAGCGGGTCCTGCCACCCGAGGGGCAGGAGCTGAGGCACAGGAGCTGAGGCAGGCACAAAGGCTGAGCTGTTCTGCACTGCTGCCCCATGCCAGGCCTGGGGAAGTGGAGGAGGGGCTGGCAGCCAGGTGCCAGGTGGGCACTGTGAGGCAGCTCCACAGGCAGGGTCAGCCTGGGGATTCCTGATCCTAGCAAGCACGGAGATGGGATCTCCTCATCTCAGCACCTCAAGCCCTACAAGAGGTAATGGGATGGATGGGGTCGACTGGGCACAGTCAGAATCCCCAGGTCAGGGCTGCACACACCACCAGCCTCCAGTGCTCTGAAGGGAGGCTGTCAGGCTGTCTCCTTACACAGCCTGGCTGACATGGACTGCTGGGTTCATGTCCTCCTCACCCAACTGTCTCAGCTTCCTGTCTCCCAGCCCAGCACCATGGCAGCCCCAAGGGGCTCACAGCATCCTTTGGCCCCCAAGAATTTTGCCAAAGCCATGGCAGCACAGTCCCACAGCCCTCCAGCACTGAGCCAGAGCCACGACAGCCTCACCCCACCAAACTGCCTGTGGGCACACACCATCCTGAGACACAGCTGCCCTGTGCAGGGGCAGAGGGACCCAGACCCATGCCCCAGGATCACCCATGTCACACAGGGACTGTTCCACCTCGCAGAGAGCCTGAGAACACACACCTTCCAACATTCCCCAGTGCTGTCAGGGGTTTGTAGGGCAGCTGTTCACAGACTGAGGGGGTCACAAAGAGCTCCTGTCCCTCCATGACCTCTCTGCAAGCAGCCTGCAGACCCTACAAAGAGCTGTTCCTCTTCCCTCCCAGGGAGGCTGCCCAGCCAGGAAGGGCTGCTTGCCCAGGGAGCAGAGCCAGAGAGCTGGAGAGTGATGGGTGGAAGAGCTCCATGGGATTTTCCCTCTCTGTGCCAGGCCCCAGACGCTCATAGCCACTGCTTCTTGTCCACCTTGTGTGCAGAGGGGCAAGGCTGCCCACTGCAATGCTGCTGAGGCACTGCCCCCCGCCCAGCCACAGGTGTGGGCTGGCAGAGCTGGAGCTGCCAGACCCCACCAGGGGCACAGCCCAGCTCCGGGAGCCTGTCAGGACAGGTGGGCTGGGCAAGCCCAGACAGCACCTGGATCTTCTCCTCCCCACACTGCCTGCACTCCTTCTGCTCCTGTCTCTGTTCCCACATCCCCTGTGCTCACCCCACTCCCCACATCATCTGCGTTCACCCCATTTCCCCTCCCCACACGACCTTGCATTCACCCCACTCCCATCCCCATATCCCCTATGCTTGCCCTGCTCCCATCCCCACTGCTGCCATGGCCCCATCTCTGTTCCCTGTGCCAGCAGTCCCCTCCAGCCTCCCCAGCATCAGAGCAGCAGGGGCAGCTGCCCAGCAGCCCAGCCCTGCCCACAGCCCCCGTGCCAGCCTCTCTGTCCTCTCTGCTCCCTGCCTGCTCCACTGTGCTCTGCCCCAAGCCTGCTGTCCCTGCTCTGCTGCAATCCCACCGAGCAGCCCAGGCAGCCAGGAGGAGCAGCTCTCACACCCTCCAATGCTCTCCCAGGACATCTCATGGGTCAAGGACAGCCCAGGTATCACAGACCCAGCAGGTGAGATGCTGTGTGGGGCACTCAGCTTGGCCAAGCAGCTCCACAGGGCAGGATCAGAACAAAGTGCTCCAGGTTTTCCCACACATCCAGGCCAACATCTCAAGCATAGAAGGATGGATGGGGCTGCCTGCCCTCCCCAGTGGCTCCCCAGGCCCAGATCCCATTGGAGAATCTGCCCCCTTGCCTGGGAAGGGATCTCCCAGCCCCACTCCCCCTGAGCATGGGGACCTGGGAGAAGGCTGGCTGCCAGGGCTGCCTCTCTGCACACAGGTTATATTGGACACAAATCAAGACAAAGTTCAGCATTTAATTACCACAGCAGGGAAGTGGCTCAGCAATCAGAGAAAATTGAATCAGGCTCCCTGGAGACTGCCAGGTCTGGTCAGCAAACAGTCCAATTAAGAGATATAGCCAGGCACCTCCCAGCAGAACCAAGCCCAGCACAGAGCCCCCCACACCACTGTGCCCAGTCAAACCCTGCCAAGGCAGTGGGTGCCACAGCCAGCACGACTGGATCTGCACTGGGGCAAGACAGAGCTCCTGGGCAGCCTGGGACACCCCACAGAGCTGGGGTGCACCCAGAGGCCACTGGGCACAGCCCAAAGGGGGACATGCCTCTACATCCATCCCCCACCCCAACAGCACCCAGCCTGCTCCTCTGCAGGGCAAGCCTTGCACCCCAGAGCCCCCTGGGCTCCCCCTAATCCCACCACTCCAGACTTTCCCAGGCTTAGGGAAACCTTTAAATCAGGCCGTGGCAGGCACCATGTGCTGCTCATTAGCTCTGGCAGGAGCACGAGGCTGTGACTGCACCATCTGCTCCATGCCGAGAGCAGGGATGAGGGACATGCTGCCTGCACAGCCAGCACCAGGGACACCCAGCCCCAGCAGGGCCCAGGGGATGCAGGAGCCAGCCCAGTTTGGGATCTCCCTGGACTCCACCTTCATCCCCATCAGTGACTGGGATCAGCCCAAGGGGAACACGAGGATGTTTGCAAACAACAGAGCCAGGACAGTCACCCGTAAAGGGGTGCAGTGTCACCAAATCCCAGGTGGGGTGGGAAACACACGTGTGACAGCACACGTGATGTGCCACATGCCCCAGCAGGGCCCCAGCTCCCCTCCAGCCATGCAGGAACAGCCCCAAAAACACTGGCTCAGCAGCAGTATTGGCAACTGACAGGAGTTAAAGGAAACCACCATTCAGCAATAGACCCTGGGCCTGCCGGGCCATCAGCCTGATCCTGTGCAGCACAGGAATCCCCCAGGTCTGATGGAAACAGATGGACACTTCCCCACCCTACTCTGCACCCCAGCATGAGGCTCCCATTTCCTCCCAGCTCAGTGAATCACACCCAGGGGATCTCTCCCTTTCCCAGGTGCCCCTGCAAGGTGCCCATGTCCCACTTCCACCCCAGCACCACTGTGGTGTGTCCATACTGGAGATAAGGCTTCCCTAGAGCCAGCTTCCCAGTGCACTCCAATAGCCACTGGGGAAACAATAACCTGACCTTGGCACAAGATTCTGCAGAGCGAACTTGCCCACAACACCTGGGAGCAGGTGGCACAAAAGAGGTGCCTCTCCAGCCCCTCCCCAAAATACAAATAAATGCCAAGCCCTTGGCCAGCAGGATGGGAGATGCTGTGAAGTACCCAGGAGCAAACCCAGGCCCTCACATGGGCAAGAAACAGGGAACTTTTGGACCTAATGTGTCCCTCAGACAGGAGGGAAATCCCTGAAATAATGGATGAGCAGAGACCACAGCACCACGGACAGACAGACCCTCTCTCTGCCCCAACTGGAGGGGCTGGGTTGTGCTTTCCACTGGACCAGGGAACTCAGTGCTTGAAGGCTAGGGGAAGAGGAGGAGCAGGACTTCAGCTCCCTGCCAGCATCCCAGACCAGAGCAGGGATGGAAACATCTCACTCTGCCAAAAGTTGGGCAGGGGCAGTGGGCAGAGAGGTGCCCACAGCCCCTCACAGCCCCATGGGGCAGCTGGACCACAGGACAGCAGAGCTTGGCACCAGGCTCCACTACAGTAAGAAATCTTTCCCAGCCATGTCAGGCTCCAAGGAGCTGTAGAGAAGGGAAAGGGATTGCACTGGAATGCCCAGGTCCTCGGGCTCAGCTCCAAACCCTCCCCTGGGGTTCATTTCTCCTGGGGAAAGGGGGGTAATGACTGTGTGGCATCCATATGGAGAGAGCAGAGGGGCAGATTCCGAGCAAGGTGGGGCAGCAGGGCAGTGCCGGGGGGGGCACAAGCACATTCCAGGGCAGCACTGGACTGGCTCCTGCTCTGTCCAGACAGGGAAGGGGTGGTGGCATGTGCCAGTCACTGTCCCTTCCAGCAAGCCAAGGCAAAACCCATCAGCAGCTGCCCAGGGTGCAGAGGCAGCCCCTGCAGACTGATCTCCTGCTGCACGCCCCAGAGGCAGCTGCCCTCACAATCCAGCACATCCCAAATCTGCCGGCTGTTTAAGCAGTGGCATGGAGTGTTTTGACAGCCTCCAGCAGGAAATAGCCCTGTGGGACCACCGGGGCCAGCCCCCACCCCCAGCAGGAACAGCAGCACAGCCACTGGCCAGGGCTGGCTCTGGGATTCTCATTGGGCTCACAGAGGATATCGCCTTCCCTCCCCTGGGGCCAGGAGCCATGTTTCTGACAGCTTTGTTTGGGGCTTCATCTGCAATTTTCTCCTGCCTCCAATTTCACTGCTGAGGCAGCAGCTGGCCCCATCCTCTGCCGGATCCTTGGGAGGCCCTGGCTCCCGAGCTCCCGAGGCTCCAGGGTGCTCAGTAAATCCCCGGCGATGGGTGATGTGTGCAGGCACCCACACCCTCCTCAGGCTGCTCTGCTGTGGGTGCTGACACATCCGGGGGGAGCGCGGGGTGCAGCCCTGCTCCCCCCCCCATCCCGTTTCGAACATTTCCGCTGTAAAAGCCGATTGAGTGGCTGACTCAGTGCCTGGAGGCAGGCACAGAGCCCCCTGCACACACACACCTGGGCCCAGCACTGCCCCAGGGCCCAGCACTGCCCCAGGGCCCAGCGTGCTGCCCAGCTCGCCCTCCAGGCTGGGCAGCCACCGTGTCCCTGCCCTCTGGAACACACAGCCCCGGCTCACAGCCGGCTGCAGAGCCCCACAGGGAAAGCAGAGCAGCAGCGGTGTCTGGGTGGGTTCTTCCCAGCAGCACAACAGCCACAGGACGGGGCTGGGGCCCTCTGCCATGGCTGAGCTGCCCCCAGGAGGTGCAAAAGCTGGAGAGAAAGGGGCTGGGGTGCCCACAGCCGTGGTTTGCCAGCCCAGCACCCTGAGGATACAGCAGCCTCCTGAGATCTTTCCTTCTGGGGATCAGGGCTGCCCCCTGACCCTGCAGATAGAGATAGAGCACCCCAGGGCCGTGCCCTAAGCAGGATGGGCCGCTCCCCTCCCCCCTTCCCCTCCCCCTCCAGCAGACAGTCACATCCCATGCCTTGGGGTGGAATTGATTGCCTTATCTCTCCCTGCACAGCCCTGCACCAGCTGAGCACAGCCAGGCCAATCCCAGCCAAAGCTGGCAGGAGACCGTGCCCCCCAGGACCACCAAAGGGTCTCCAAGCCACAGCAGCAGCAGGGGATGAAGGGCAGCAGGTACCAGGGCTGTGCCCTCCCTCCCTCTCCCACTGCAGCCCTTGGGCAGCACGGACAGTGGCACAAATTGAGCTCACACCACCTTTCCAGCTGGGCCCAAATCCATCCCAGAAGAGCTGATGTGAAAGGGCTACAACTTCACTCCCTCGGTGACTGACCCCAGCTGGTGCCAGACACTTTGGATTCACAGAAAGCCTCCCAGAGGCAGAGAGCCCCAGCCAGGAATCCCATGTGGCACTAGAGATGCCAGGACCCTGGCGGGGCTGGAGCTCAGCTGATCCCACCACTGGGTCTTTGCCAGCTCAGTCACTCGGCTGAAGCAGCCCCAAAGGTGATGAGGGGAGGGGGGCTCTGAGCAGGAGCTGGGAGTCACTCCCCAGCCAGCAAGGGGCTGTCAGTGTGGGCCAAGAGCATCGCAGCAGGAGTGTCTGTGAGAGCAGCAGGGCACTGGAGGTTGCAGAGTTTAAATAAACTTGAAATACGACTCAACTTCCTTCCCCAATTTCACAAGCTCCGTTTCCTGCGTCTCCTCAGCAGGCCAGGCATGCTCAGTGCCAGGGGCAGCTCTGGCACAGGGGATGCCACTGTCTCTCAAAAGAGCCAGCCAGTGTGGAGGTGCCCTCAGGGAGCAGCTCTGCAGCCAGCCAGGCCACTCAGGCCTCCAGCCAAGGAGTTTAATGGCTCTGGGGGTCAATACATGCCATCAGCCCGTCCTGACACTGCAAAACTGCTCTGTTCTGCTTCCTGCAACCAGCACAGCGAGTGTCACTCCCCGGCTCACTGTGGCTGCAGGAGCTGGCAGCACCTGTCTGCGATCCTGGAGGGGCTGTGGGGAGAGGGGCTGCTGAGCCTCAAGGCACAAACCTCAAATTTCTGTCCCAGGCCTCCAATCAAGGCTGTGCTCCTAGACAGAGAGCAGGATGGGGAGCTGCTGCACCGGCTGCATTGCAGCCACCCGTTTGAAGGTCACCTCCAAGAAGGAAGCAGCGGCTGCTGTCTGAGGAGGGCTGGCCCCCAGGATGGCTCAGCACCATGGTGGCAGGAGCAGCTTCCTGCCCAGACCGCTACCCAGGCGCTGTGACTGCAGCACAGCTCAGCCCTGCCGGCCCCTCCCCGCCCCAGGAGACACAAGTCACCCTCCAGGCTAAGGGGCAAGCAAAGGCAGACCCTGCTGGCAGGGAGGGCAAGGGCCAGGGCAGGATCCAACCCTGCCCTTGCAGGCATTGCAGGTACAAGGTACAGGAACAAATCAGCCCCTGGGCCTGCATTTCCTCCTGCTGGCAGCAGCGCTGCCGCAGGTACCGGCCATTTCCCTCCCAGCACGAGGAAAGCCTCAGTAATGTCCCCACACCACAACTGGTGGCTCAGCACCCGGGTTCTTTGGAGCCCAGTGCAAATGGGGCAGACGAGGGTCTCGAGAAGGAGATGGGAGCAGTGAGGGTGACAGTGAAACACCACAGCATCCTTCCTGCCTTCTCCTGCCAGCCCAAGGCAATCAGCAGGAACTGGGATGCACAGATCCAGCATCTCTGTTCAACTGTCCCTACTCCTCCCATTCCAAGGGCTCTGTGGGACTACAGAGATGAGCCCTGATGGCTGTGGCACCTCTTGACATGAGCTGTTTGACCCCAGCAGACAGCACTGAATTCCACCAACACCAGCATCACTTCCCAGCGTCCTTGGCCCTTCCCCAGCTCCCACCTCCCTCCCACCAGCAGCACAGACACAGAGACCCCAGAGAAATACACACAGACCCCAAAGAAACAGCACAGCTGGCCCATTCATGTTATTATCAAGGGACAAAAGGGGAGCTTTGATCCGTGTCCTGCTGCATCCCAGAAACATTCAATCTCCTCTGTGCTCTGATGGCTGACAGAGGTGGGATCCGGGGCAGGTTTACTTCAAGGCTCTTAGAGAATCCTGCAGCCCGGCTGCTCTACCAGCAGGGTGTCACCAGCACTGACAAAGGAAAACCTCGCTCTGTTCCAGGTCCAGGACAGGAGGGGACCCAGCCCCAGCCCCCCGGGACTGCAGTGGCAGAAAAGGTGGGTGGTCTGCAGGGAGAGCAGTTCAGCCTTTGCACACTCAGTTCAGCATCAGAGCCACCTTCCTGCACGGCACCACGACCTGATGGCTTTGTTTTGCAGCCTCCTTGCTCCCAGCCCTGCTCCTTTGTCCTCCCGACTCACCTCCAGCACCACATCTCCCCATCTGCCCAGCTCCCAGCAGCTGCACTGAGTGGGATGTTGGCTCAGTCCCTCAAGCAAGGGGTGCAAGAGGGTTGGAGCTCTCCCCCCTCCCCGGTTCCTCCCCATGGCCGCTCCAGCCCCACTGCAATGCTGCATACCCATCACCTCCCCGCTGCTGTCCCCTACCCAAGCACCAGCCGACCCAGGACCCCGCTGCTGGAAGGGACCTGGGGGATTAGGAGAGCCCAGCAGAAACGACCCCACAGCCGCCATGCCGCGGGGCACACACCCCATCTCCAGGATGATGATAAAAGGCATCATCTCGAGAGAAATGCAGGATGGAGACGGGAAGAGTCTGGCCAGGAGGAAATCTCCACCCCCATGGTCGGCATTAACTCGGTTCCCGGGTCAGTGTCCTGGCACAGACACTCTGTGTTGGCAAAGCCCTCCCTGCCCCTGTGCAGCCCCCCCAGCAGGGGCTGCCGTCACTCCTGCAGCTCCCCCATCCTTCACGGCCACAGCGTGGCCTCGACCCTCGGCCTCCCGAGAGGAGAATGGCAAAAACCCCTCCGGCTGCTCCCAGGGCGAGCAGGATGGAGGGGCAGGGGGAGTGGGAGGTGTGGCGGTGCACACACACGCGTGCACACGCACACAGCCCCGCACATCCGCGTGCACCCGCACACACAGCCCCACACCCACCCGCTCTCCCTCCATCACTGCCGCTGCACCAGCAGCATCTTTTGTGCTCCCGCTCCGACCAGGCAGGGCGGGCAGTGCCCTGCGAGCCCCGGCACAGCCCCCGCGGCCGCCAGCCCCCGGCTGCCGTGCCGGCGGGGACACCGGGGACAGAGCGGGGGGAGGCACGGCGTGTCCGGCCGGGCGGGACGGGCTGCGGGGCCGGGCTCCGCCGGGGTCCCATCCGCTCCCGCACCACGGGCCCGGCAGATGCGACTGCCCCGGCACGGGGATGGGGTGAGCGGGGCCGGCCGGTCCCTTCCCCCTGTGGCAGGGTCCCGGGCCGGGCAGGGTCCCGCGTGGCCGCTCCGTGGGATCCCCTCTTTCCGTGGGGACTCCTTCCTCCCGAGGGGCAGGGAGCGGCACAGCCCCGCCGCCGCGCACCGGCCCGGCATGGCGCTCACAAAGACCAGGGTGACACAGGGGGGTGTCACCCGTCCCCGCGGGGCTCGGCCTCGCCCGGCCCACGCCCCCCGAGCTCCCGCAACCCCCCGAGCCCCGGCGGGCTCGGATGCCGCCAGCAGCTCCTGTGTGAGGTGCGGGTCTGCAGGCGCATTGTTCCCAGCACAAAGGACACCGAGATACCGCATCGTTCCCACCACCCAGCGGGGGGCGCGGGCAGGGAGCCCCCACAATGCCCGGCATCCTGGTGACACTTCAGACGGGCAAAGCCACCCGCGCAGCGCCGGGAGCTGCCCAGGCTGGGGCACTCGCCGGCTCTGCAGGTGGAGGAGCCGGGGGTCCCGGCCTCGGGGGATGGCGGGCGGCGGGGGCGGGTGCAGGGAAGGCAGCGCCGGGCTGCGCGGCGCGGGAGCCGGCGGGGAGCGGCGGGAGACTCCCGAAATGGTGGGGAGCGGGGGGTGGGGAGGAGAGCGGCGGGGCCGTGGGGGGTGCGGCAGAGACCGGCCAGGGGGGGGGTCTCACTGCCCCGGGGGGGAGTCAGAACCGACCGGGCACCCACCAACCCCCGCCTCGCACCCGCAGCGGCAGCGCCCGCCCCGCCTTTCGCCATCGATCCCGGGCGCAGCGAGCTCCGCGCGGCCCCCCGGACGCACAGCCCTCCCCCGCGGGGAGCACCGATCCCCGCACTCACCTCACGGCCACCTTGACGCAGCTGTCCGGGGCCGCCATGGCCCCGCGCCGGCACCGCGGCCGCCGCTGCCCCGGAGCATCCGCGGGGCGGGAGGGGCGGGGCCGCTCGGGGGGCGGGGCCGGGCCAGGTGCGGGGCGGGGCCGGACCGGGCCACGCCCCCAGGGACGGAGCCAGGGCACGCGGCGGAGGGCGCGGGATCCCGCTCGGAGCCGGGACGGACACACGGACACACCGACACACGGACACACCGTCAGGGACAGGACACACGGACACCGACAGGGGCACACAGATACGTGGGCACACGGACGGGGACACACGGACAGGGACACACGGACAGGGACACACAAGCACAGACACACCGACACACGGACACACCGTCAGGGACAGGACACACGGGCACATGGGCACACGGGCACACGGACAGGGACAGACGGACAGGGACACACAGGCACGGACACAGACACACGGACACACGGACAGGGACACACGGGCACGGACAGGGACAGGGACACACGGACACATGGACACACGGACCGGGATACACGGACACGTGGGCATAGACAGAGACATGTGGACACACAGACACACGGGTACATGGGCACAGGGACACGGACACACGGACGCACGAACACACGGACAGGGATAGGAGCACACTGCCAGGGACACTTGGACACACTGACAGGGACACGGGCACGGACACATAGACACACGGACACACGGACAGGGCACACGGGCACACGGATACAAACACGGAGACACGGGCACATGGACAAGGAAGGGGCACGCGGACAGGGACACACGGACACATGGGAACACAGACACGGGCACACAGAGACACGGACAGGGACACACGGACACAAGGACACGCGGATACTGACACACGAACAGGGACACGCGGACACATGGATACACAGACACTGAGACACAGACACACGGACAGGGACAAGGACACACGGACACACGCACGGACGGACACACGGACACAGCTCTCACTCATCCCCATTCACACCCACACTCCCCAGCCCCTGCTGCCCTCTGCCGGGTCAGCGCTGCCGCCTGCGCTCATTGACCGGGGCTGTGCCCGCGCTTCCCCGGGCTGTACCGGGGCTGTACCGGGGGCTGTACCGGGGGCTGTACCGAGGCTGTACCGGGGCTGTACAGAGGGCTGTACCGGGCTGTACCGGGGACTGTACCGGAGCTGTACCGAGGCTGTAGCGAGGGCTATGCCTCCACTTCCCCGGGCTGTACCGGGGGCGGTACCGGGGGCTGTACCGGGGCTGTACCCTGTACATGTACCATGTACTGGCTCCATCCCAGGAGCTGGTATTGGGAGGCTGGCGAGGGAGACACATCCAAAGGCAATCAGAGAGCAGGACTGGAGACAGACAAGCACTGGGGAGCTGAAGGAGTCCCTATTGCAGCTTTCCTGATTGAATTCACGTTGCTGGGGCTGATGGCAGCTGGACACAGAGAGGCCCTGGCTCTGCAGAAGAAAGCATCTTCCAGCGGTGTGGGACCTACAGGGCACTCCCAGCTCTGCAGGCTGGTGTCAATGGCAGGGCAAATAGCAATGGAGCATGAGGACAAACTGAGGCACACAGAGGTTTCTTTTGAGGAGTCCAGGCTGTATCCCCGAGAGAGGGATAGCCAGGACACCAGCACTGTGGCTAACAGCTGGTGGCCAACAGCTAGTGAGGCAGTGCTGTGCCCAGCACAGAGTCCAGCACCAGCCCTCTGCTCTGCAGTCTGGGTCCCTTCACCCCATCTGCTCGTGTCTGCTCCTCCCAAGGTGCCAGGACCACGGGCCATGTGTGCACAGGGCACTGCATCCTGCAGGAGCTCCTCAGTTCTGCTGGGATGGGTAAGTCCCAGGACACCCTATGCTGGTACAAAATCATGGGGATGAGCAGGACATGGCCTGTCTGTCTTCCTGCAAGGATGTGAGGAGCTCGTATTCCTCTTTCTTTGTCCCATGTTTGCAAGGACAGCTGTTCTCACCCAGAGCTGCTGGTTTTCCTGAGGGTGGACTCTTCCCCACTGAAGCTCCAGGCAGAGAGGGGCAGTGACTGTGCTATGGTGTTGCTCTCTTCCTACTCTCACCCACATGCCAGCTGTACCACAAATCACATCTGTCCCCCAGTTCAGCTAGAATCAGCTTAAAGAAAGACACACCACACATCTCAGATGGAGCAAATCATGGCCTGTGCAGCCCCAGACTGCAGGAGAGGCTGCAGAGGCCCCACTACAGTGGTATTGTCCCCAATATAGTCTAACCCTTTCTGTTTAGAGTCTCCACTGACATTCACCTGTCTTGGCAAGTGATACCTGCAGTCCTGCACCTCCCTAAACCCACCCCCACCAGAAGACCACAACCACTCACCCCATAGCATGTCCTTGACATCCCCTGGCAGAGCAGCTGCCAGAGCCGAGCTGCCACCCCCTGTGCACCTCCAGCAGCAGTGTGTGTGTCAGGCTGTGAGTGTGAAGGGGTGTAGGTCCTGTCCCAGAGCAGTTTCCCCCACACCATCCATCTCTGCTGGCTGCATGCTGTGGGTGAAGCTGCACTGCCATGGGCAGGCTCCAGCCTGGCTCTGGAGCTCAGGCTGCAGCTGGAACTCAGGCAGTTCCCTTGACTGAGTTCATAAAAGCCATGCTGGGGAGCAGGCTGGCTCATTGATCTGCTCCTCCCCTGGGACCCATCCAATCTCTGCATTTTAATATATATTAGCTGATCAAGAGCCCCCCAGTTCCAAGTTAGGCTGGGCTGGGGGCCCTTGGGAGCCAGATCCCACCAAAGAGCTGGGCTGGGAGATGGGGCTGCCCCAGTGCTCAGCACCCAGATCTCATGGGGGGCACCTGGACCCCCAGGGCAGCCCAGAGAGGAACAACCTCGGCTGCTGCTCAGCACCAGTGAGGCAGTGCTGGGAGTGCTGCAGGAACAGCTCCACACTCTCCTGGCCCGGGCCAGGACTGAATGGGCTGAATGAGTGACTGGGATGGACCCCTGACCCCCAAGAGCACAGTGTGGAGATAGTGGAATGGGCAGAAATGGCATCACAGTGGTGTCCAGTTCTCCTCTTGGCCAGCCCCAGGGCTGCTGCCCCAGCCTGAACATGCTTTCACACCTCTGCCCCATCCCCAGTTTCACACACAGCTGGGACAGGGAGCCAAGAAGACCCCAGACCCCATTTTGCTGCCCAGCCCTGGCACATCTCCTCACAGGCCAGACTTGGCTGCAGGCAGGAGGCTGCAGGCTCCAGCACAGACACGAGGATGCAGGGTCCAGCTGCTGGGATATCAGGAGATCCCCAGAACTTGGCAACCTCAAAAGGACTGGACTGGAGGCTGCCACGTGAATCACTGCCAGCTCTGGTTACACGTGCATTTACAACTCCCTCCACTGGCTGTGCAGGCAGGGTGGCAGAGGAAGGAGGGGAGGGGCACCCAGAGTCACACAGCAGGAACACTTTAATGACCTGTCCAGCTCTTGCAAGACCCTGCTGGATCAGCATTGTCCTGTTCTGCACCAGCATCCCAGAGGCTTGTCCCAGAAGTAATACCACAGCTGGCCAGAGTGTCTCAGGACCCCAGGCAGAAGCAGGAACAGTGTGGCTCTGCTCCAGCACCCCCTGTGACAGGACCCTGGGCTGCTGCAGCTCACAGGCGAGTGGCTGTGATGGTCTTTTGGGAGGGAGCTGCTCTGAGTCCTGGGGATCTGCCTGGTGGCACAGCTGAGGTGTCCAGTGGAGCAGAGCCAGTTTTTGTGCCCTGCAGTGTTTCTCTTCCCTTTAGCAGCTCCACAGCTGCTTTCTCCATTTCATCCATCTCCAACTGGCTGCTGGCTGCCATCTCATCCCTGGCCACTGCTAGGAACGATGAGTCACGGGCCAGAGCCCCGAGGCCTCCGGAGATCAGAGCCTGTGCAGGAGATGAGAGCACAGCCTGGGTGCTCAGCCTGGGGAGCTGCCCTGGCTGCAGGCACCCACCCACCCTCTTCTCCTCCCTTCTGCCCTCTGTGCTGGCACACGCCTGCAGCTCATCCTTGCAGCTGAGCTCTGTCCCCCAGTCTCCCACTATGGCATAAGCATGGTATCCCTGGAATTTCCTGCCACCCCTGCTGTTCTCTCTGCCAGGCTGTGCCCTTGCCTTACCTCCTGAATGAGGAAGGTGATGGCTGGGGTGGAGGATGTTCCTGGCTCACCAGATTCTCTCTGCTGGAACCTTGAGCTGGATGATGTTCCTGCCACAGTGCCATCCTCTGTGGGCAGCTGGGTGAGAGTAGCACAGAGCTGCAATATGTGCTGGGACACTGCCCGGGGAAAACCTCTCCCATGTTAGTGTGGGGGCTGAAAGTTCTGTCCTCTGTCCAGTGCCTGGATAGGCAATGCCATCCTGCTGGAACTTCTGGGTGCAGGCCACCCCCAAAACGGGACGAGCAGGGCCATGTGAACAGAGAGCTGGGAACCAGCCCTCACCCCCTGCCCTGGCACATGCTGGGCACGAGGCACTGTGGCCACACAAGGGCAGTAAAAGGAGCATGGGGGCAAATCTGATGCAGCCCTTCTGCCTGGCCTGGCTCTGGAGGCAGATGGGGAGCCAGAGGAATGTGCTATTCCAGCTGTTTCAGCTTCGAGGAGCTCCCCATGACTGCTAGAGCAGCAGGGTGGGAGCCCAGCTCCATCTCCAGGCTGATCCAAGAGAAAAGCTCCGGCAAGGCTGGATTCACACAGTGAGCCCTGGAGAGTGGCTCTTTTCCAGCATGGGAGAGAGGCTCAGCTGTGTCCCCCACATTACATGTCCCCTCTGGACATGCACTGCCCCTTTACCTGCTGGGAGAGGAGTGGCCCTGGTGATGAGGGACCCCCAGAGGTGTTCCCTCGCCTCCTGCTCAGCCTCTCCATGGGTATGGGGCGGTTGTGCTCTGTGGGAGGGAAAGGTAGGGACGTCAGATGGGTACCAGAGCAAGGACACCATTGCCAAACAGAGATGGGAATGGGCTCGCTAGGCTGAGGGAAACAAAGTATTTAGGAGTTCAGCAGCACCCAAAGTCCCTGTCTAAGGAAATGAACATGGTCTTGTGGCCCTGCTGCCCTGGGATGGCCAGTGCTCCCCCAACCTGAGGCATTGTCTCCACGTGTCATCACCTCAAAGGGTAGAAGGAGGGAGAAAGGTCTCCTGGAACTCTCCAGAGAGATCCTGCTGCACTCAATGCTGTCAACAAACCTCCAACTTATTGGACCCCGCATCTCCTCTTTCCACCCACCAACATCAGACCCTTCCCCCTGCCCTGGCCCCTGGGCTGGTCCCAGTCCCCCAGAAGAGCAAAGGCCAGACTCACCCCAGGCTGGGCGCCTGCGTGCTGCTGGGACCGTCCTGCTCAGCACCTCATCCTCATACTGCACCCTGGCAAGGGCAGGCAGGGGGTCAGCCCGAGTGGGGACCACACACAGCCCAGCTCCACCCGGGGGTGCAGCCTCCCCACCTCCCCCAGCCCAGGGGGACAGACCTGGGGAACAACTGGAATGGATGAACAAAGGGGAGACCCCAAGAAGCAGGACTAAGTACATCCTCTTACACTGGTAATTTTTGTCCCTTCTGCCTGTGCCCAGGCACGTGCTGGTTGCCCCAGCCTGGGCCTTGGCCCTCAGAGATTGGCAGATGAGGGGGAGGGAAGATTCCTGCAACCCCTGGAGCCCTGCTGTCCACCTCCATCCTCATGGCACTGAGATGAAGGAGTGATGGGATGGGAGCCCTGGGTGCAGCCAGCTGCCAGGACAGCCCCAGGGCAGGCAGTGGCATGGCAGTGGCCCCAGGGCAGGCAGTGGCCCCAGGACAGGCAGTGGCATGGCCAGCACTGCCCTCCTTGCCTACACACCGAGGCTGACCGCCCTTACCCCTCCAGCCAGCTGCTGCTGTTGGCATTGTTGATGTTGGTGTTGCCTTCCTGGGGGAAGTCATCAAGGAACACAGGAGAGTCGAAGTCCTCACTGCCCACCTCAGTGAACTGCAGGGGCCTCTGGCTGGCCACCTGGGGCTGCAGGGGGCTGCTGGGCTCCATGAAGCTGTCCACCTGGCCAAACAAGCCACCTGTTCTCTGCAACCAACAGGGAGGGCATCAGGGGAAGCCTGGAGCTCCAGGCTGCTCTGGGGCCATTCCCATGTGGAAACAGCGACTGCTCTGCTCTGCTCAGGCCTTGCAGACCACACGGTGCCAAAAGCCTCCCTGCCCAGGTGGGGAAACTGAGGCTCCGAGGGTTGATGGCCATGCAGCAGCACTGGGATAAGCCAGCCCATGACAAATCCTGTCACCTCTGTGGGACAGCCTGAGGTGGTGGCACCTCTGGACACAGAAGGAGGTGCTACTCTGCAACCCCACAGATGCCTAGGCTGTCTTGGAGACTCCCAGGGAGTGGGAAGGGAATCAATTCCTGTGACACCAGAGCTCTCCCACCTTAGCCTGGCAGAAGGTGTGAGTGGGAACCTCCAAACCAGCAGGTCAACATCCAGCACAGCCCTGCCAGGGACATGGGCTGGGTCCTTTCACAGAGGGGAAACTGAGGCAGAGAGCAGCTTGCCCAAGATGACACAACTAGGATGTCCTGATGCTCACAGAAAGGGAAGAAGTGCTGATCATCCTTGTGGCCCACACCCTGCAGAATGACCCCAGTGCTAGCAGCCAAGCTGCCCCACCACCAGCACTCTGAAATCAGGGCTTCCCGGGACCACCAAGCTGTGCTGTGCCCTGGGGGCTGCACTCACCCTGTATATCCCTTCCTCCATGGCAGCCTCCACCATGGCTCTTTCCAGCTCCTCCTCTGCAGTCAAGTCCCCAGAAATGGCCCGATGGATTTCGGGAGCAGCTTCTTCCTCAATGCTCCTCAGCCCAGCCTGGAGGGGACAGGAAGGCAGGGCTGATGTGGTTGTTCCCCACCACTCCTCACCTTGGTCTTTGGAGAGGGAAATGTGATGAGGCAAGGTCACCCTGGCACGTGTCCTGCCAAGGACAGGCCACGGGTCACACCCTGCAGCTGCCTGGCTCTGGGCTTGGTGGCACTGCTCCTGAGCTCCTGCTGGCCCACAGCTGGCCCACAGCTCCTGGGCTCATGCTGTCCCCCAACAGGGAGTGCAGGGGCAGCCTGATGGAGGGTTGAGCTGGTGACAGCTCAAGGGTAGGCTGCTCCTGATCTGGACCTGGCTCATTTCCTTGCTTTGCACCTTTGGGGCCTGGTCTTTTATCTCTACAGGTGATTTCCTCCCTACAAAGTCAGGAGAGGCTAGGGACACCACAGCCTTCTGGCCAGGCACAGAAATCCTCTGCCAGCACCCCTCAGGCCTGCTGTGCAGCTTCTCTGACTGCAGTGTCCCACTCAAAGCCAGCCACCCCCCTCCACCTGGTGCTCTGTAAGGCTGAGATAACACAGAGAACACCAGGCACATGGAGCTATGCAGACACTGCTAAGGGGAGGAGAGGCAGAAGGCCCTGGGATTGGAGCAGAGCAGGTGGGTAAGGGCTTGGATGAGCAGCATTTGGCACAGACAATGTCTGGTGAGAGTTTCCAGCTCTTAAAACTACTTGGTGAGGCACCAGATCCTGCCAAGCCCTCTCTACAACTGGAGTCAGTGGAGCAGAGTCAAAACCCTCCTTTGCTTTCTTCACCCTGCACACCAAGGTCACACTCAGTGCTGGGGACTCATGGCCAGTTCATGGCTGGTTCACTTGGAGCACCTCACTTCCAGAGGAGCAGGGGTCCCTGCAGCTCTCTGGGTCACCCTGGACTCCCCCAGGCTGGGGGAAGCCTCTTCCCTGACCTGCAGAACTCCCTGCCTGCCTCCAGGAAGAATCTCCCTGCAGCATCACCTGCACACCAACCTGGATCTCCACGGGGTTTTTCTTGGGCCGGTACCCATAATATTCCTCCTGGCGCTTCATGAACTTCCTGAAATGTTCTTGGATCAGGAAAGTAGCATAGAATTTGCCCACTGTCACCTCATCATCTGCAGGGAGGAAACCAATGTGATGATTCTGCCTGTCACAAGATCCCAATGGCTGGAGCAGTGAGACCCTGACCAGGAGCTGCTCTGTCCCTCTGGGAAGTGCCACTGGTGACATACCTCCAATAGGTGGGATGACCTGGTCCAAAAGCTTCATACTAGTTCGCTTCCAGATTTTTTTGATAATAGCTCTGAGCTCCTCATTGGCCTGTTCAAAATTACCTGTGAGGAAAGCGGGCAGAACAGAGCAGTTCATTTCCAGGGATGTGAACAGGGATGAAGACAGAGCATGTGAACACCTGGCCAATCTCCTGGAGGGTGTGACAGCTCCTCTCTGTCTCCCCACCCAACAAAAATGAGCTTAGTAAGAGCAAGGCTTTGATCTTAGCCAAAATACTTAACAGATTTTGACCTCCTCTTTGGTGCTCCCACAGGGTTCACCATTCCTGAAATCCCAGTCTGCCTCCAAGATCTCCAGCACTGTGCCACACTGCTGGAAGACACTGATCCCAGGAACCCACCCCTGCCTGGCCTTGGCTCCTGCCACAGCCCAGCCCTGCCCAGAGCTGCTCCCAGCACAGACACCAGCTGGTGGGACACCTTCCCACAGCAAAGCTCAGCAAACCATGCTGCTGGCAAGGAAGGGGTGAAAGCAGCTCCTCCCCTGCACAGCTAAATTCAAAGGATGGGACGTGGACCAGTCCCACTCCTAAGCTGGTCAGGGTGGCACTGGTGGCACTGGTTCACTCCTCAGGGCTGTAACATGTGGGCTAAAGCTGAAAACACCCTCCAGGCTCCATGGGCAGTGCTATGCAGGAACCCAGGGGCTCTGACCCAAAGAAATGGGTAATAAGCACAGACCCCACAGGGTCTGATCCCACAGACAAGCGCCCTGAGATCCCTGGCCAGTGGGGGAATGATGTGTAACTGTCCTGGTTTCTCTGCACCTCTTCTCTCCCCCTTCTCTCCTGGAATCAGTCTTAAAGCTGCAGAACTCAATATTCGGCACCAACAGAACAGACAACTGGGGATTCAAGCACCATAAAGTCACCCCAGGACAGTAACCCACAGCAGCACCCCAGGGAAGGTCCCTGTCAGGCTGTAGGGGCAGACAAGATCACTGCTCACCTTCTGTCTTGATCTTGAGGGCAGTTCTCACCAGAGCAAAGAGGGTGGCGTTGAAGGTGACGGTGCCGTCGCTGTTCAGGGGCATGTTCATGCACACCAGGCGCTGCACAGCAAACCCACACCTGTGACCCCAGGGCTCAGAGCAGCCTGCCAGCCCCCACACTCACAGCCTGTCCTGGCCAGGGGCTCTGCTCAGGGCATGGGGCTCCCCCAGCCCTACCTGGCCTGCTCAGGTGCTCTGCAGCACTCCTGGTACCGCAATTGGTACCAGAGGCAGTGACATCCCTGGTCCCAGCCAGATGAACCAGAGGGAGTGATGGGCAGAGCTAGGGGAAATAACCTACAGGGGCATGGGTGCCATGGAAGAAAATCATGGAATCACAGAATTGTTTAGGTCAGAAAAGATCTGTAAAATCATCAGGTCTAACTGTTCCCCCAGCACTGCCAAGCCCACCAGAAAACCCTATACACAAGCACCACATCCACACAGCTTTTAAATCCTCCAGGGTGGTAACCCATGACTGCCCTGGACAGCCTGTCCAAGGGCCTAAACAATCTTTTGATGAAAATATTTTCCCTAATATCCATCCTAAACCTCTCGTGGTGCAACTTGTACTGTCACTTGTACAGTGAGAAGAGACAGACTCCCATCTGGCTTCAACCAGGGAGTTGTAGAGAGAAAAGAGGTCCCTTCTAAGCCTCCTCTTCTCCAGGCTGAATCCCCCCAGCTGCTCTGAGAGAGATAGGAATCATTTTGCATTGCACTCCCCACTCCAAAAGATGTTCCAGGATGCTGTGAGGAATCTGGGGATCACATCTCCTGATGTGTTTGCCCAAAACCCAGGAGGGATTCCACCAGTGCCTGAGCTCCTGCCCATGCATGTTACACATGAGCCTCACACAGGCCCTGGATTTTCTCAAAATGAGCTAAGCCAGGAAAAGTGCATTTCTGCTAAGAAAGTTGAGGTTTCCTTCTCCTTAAGCACTATCAGCTCTTGGAAACAAGTTCAATGCTCAGGCCCTGCACTGCCTCCTGCACCAGCTGCAGGGTGGCCTGGCAGTCCCCTGTGAGGAGGGCTCTGGGCACTGCCAGCCCATCAGTGCCACCCTTTGAAGTAGGAGGTGAGCACAGGTGAGTCCTGATCTTCAGCAGCCTGAACCACATCATCCCTGTGCAGGTCAGTAGCACCTCCCCTTTCCCTCTGAGCACACTCCTTCATTCAAAAGGAGAGGTCAGAGCAGAGTGTAAGCCATGGCACTGGAGGCTGGCTGGACTGTCCCTCTCAGCCTGCCAGGACGACACTGTGACAGCTTGGGGAAGGTTTCCCTGTGCTCACACATCTTGTCACCCCCTTGGCTCTTACCTTACAGGCTACACGGTGTGGGCAGAACTTCCCAAAGCCCAGGGGAGGGTTGATACGCCTCAGTAGAGTCACCACATCCAAGTGTTTGATTCTCCCCCTGCAGAGGAAGCACACCAGCTCAGCAGGGAGGCAGCAGAGCTGCCTGACAGTGGCTTGGGCAGGGGCTCTGGGGGCTGATCCCTGGGATGTGCCCCATGCTTCTGTGCTGGGCAAATCCCTACTCTTCCCTCTGCTCCTCCTGGGGAGAGCAGCTGCTCCCTGTGGCACTGGGGAGCAGGTAAAGGTGTGCAGTGGCATGGGGAGAGTTGGCAGCCTCACCACAGCTGGGTGAAGAGGGAACTGAAAGTCTTATATTCCCAAATATCCTGATGGCTTTTATCAGACCTGGATCAACCCTGGCACGTTCACATCCACCTCTGAGATGCTGGAACCTGAGTGGTGGGCAGTGCCACAGCTCAGCCTGCTGTGCCTGTGTCCCAGCCCATGGAACAGCCTCTCCATGCTCCCACACTCACTTGGCCTCAGGGTCGTACTCGGCCCAGATCCTCTTGAACTCATCCAGGTGATGGGGCCCGAGGATGGACCAGTCCCGTGTCAGGTAATCAAAGTTGTCCATGATGACAGCCACGAAGAGGTTAATGATCTGAGGGCAGAGAAACAGATGGGGAGGACCCAGTTAGGGGAGAGAGACCCGCACTAGGAACACAGGGGCAGATGTGCTCTGGAGCAGGAGGGGCTTGGGATCTCCTGGAATCAGAGGATGCTGAGGGGGGATCTTCCCATGCAGAGAGGAAGCTCCTGCTCAAGCAGGTCGTGGGAAAGGACAAGCACATCAGCATCCTGTCCCTCTCCACCCTCGCCAAGGCCAACACAAACACATCTGGAAGGCAGCACATGGAGGCTGTGGGAAGAAACTCAAAGGGGATCCTGACTCTCCCAGGAGTGCAGTGCCAGTTTCCAGCACGGCTGGGGAGGTGGGCTGGGGATGATGCCCCCAGAGGAGCTGCTGTGGGCTCACCCCATGAGACACACCACTAACAACACCACGGCAGCCCAGGCAGGACAGGGGTGCCAAAGGGGCCCTGAGGGAGCCAGCGTACCAGGAAGGCACAGAGCATGTAGAAGCTGATGAAATAGAAGTAGGCAAAGCCGGTGCCACAGGTGTACTCCTCGCCCTCGGCATAGTCGGACTCGGGGTCGCAGCGCCGGCCGTAGCTGCAGTCCAGCAGGATCTCCTGCCAGGCCTCTCCGGTGGCACACCTGGGGAGAGGGGACACCTGCTGCTCCCTGCCTGCTCTGGCCAGGAGCTGGCCATGCAGGGAGGTGTGCCAGTGTGTTTCTTGCTAACGGGATGTTCTGTTACTGCCCGAGTTAATGGTTTAGTCCTAAATTATACCCTCCCACCCACTTTGTCAATCTAGCCTGAATTACCTGTCAATCCTGCTTTGTGCCAGCCCCCTGCTTGGAATTCCCCTTTGGAAGTCTCCTAAAACTGGAGGTCTCATTAGTCCATGTGACCCAGTTTTCTCCCCCACCTCCTTCATTGGACAATGCCCTTGTGAACCCAACCCTTTACCCTTCCCCAGAATTTCTCCAATTTGCTAGGAATTTGTACCTTCCCCTTGAACCTCCCCCATATTTAAGTTGTTGCACCTTTGCCATTTCTGTCTTTTGCCCCACAGATTCCCCAAAATAACAAATCCTTTCTATCCTATGCAAAAGACCTCCCCCTCCTCCTTGCCTCCTTCAAACGCAGTGTGGCAGCCAAAAGGCCCTGGAGCCATAGCTCGAGCCACATCTAAGGCCTCCTGTTCCCAGAGTGTGACCCACTCTGGCACAGGGCAAGTGGCAAAGTGAGAGCAGCTCTGGCCACAGCCTCAGCTGGTGCCCAACGTGGGGCCCCGGGAGGGCTGGCTCATTCCCAGTGCACAGGGGAATGAGAAGCTGCTGGGAAAGGAGCTGCCAGGATTCTGGGCTTGCTGCTCTAGGGCCTCTGAAAGCTTCAGAAAGTGTCTGGAGTCAAGGAAAGCCTTGGGTTGAGCTCCTGCTTCCCATGAGTTTCCTCACAATTTACAAATTAAAATCCAGTCTGAGAAGGAAATATTCAGAATAACAACCCCAAAATGCCTCTCTCTCCAGCAACCCAGCCACACCAAGCAAACCCACAGCCTCTCCTGAAATGCCCCTGCTGCCACAGGAGATCTTTCTGTGGGACAAAAAAGAAATCAGCTACTGAAATGTTGATCCTCCCTCACTCCAAGCTGGGCATTCCCACAGGCTCAGAGCCCAGCTCCCTTCTGGAGCTGCTTACACAACAGGACAAGACTGACCTGAAGAGCAGCAGCACAGCCTGTGGAAAGGTCTGGAAGTTGTTGTTTCGGTTGATCTGGGTCCCATCCACCATGGCAATCTTCCCAAACATCTGTAAATCACAGGGGGAGGTCTCCAGTGTGCCATCCTTTCTTTGGCACCAACCACCCTCCAGAGCACCTCTGGTGCCTGAGCTCTACTTCCTCTTGTTTATTTGGCTTTGGGCATCCCCAAAAGAGATTGAGATCGGGGTGTGAGTGCTCTGGGGCTTAGAAGCTACTTGGACATTCCTGCCAGTGCTGAAAACACCCCTGACTACAACTGCACTTCATCTGGGCAAGGAGACAAGGTCTCCTGAACCAGCACAAGTGCTGCCTGTGTATTTAAGTTGTGCCATTGACTCCCCAGGTGCTCTTTGCCATGTGCCTCAGCTGCCCTGGCTGAAGCTCAGGGATGGGGAAGCTGCTGGGCTGGCAAACATCCTTGCAGACCAGGGTAAACAGGTTCCACTGACTCCTTAAGTTTTAGCTTTTATATTTTTCAGATTCTGTACTGCATTGGGGTGTGCCTCTGAACTCCATACAAAGTGTCAGGAAGTTCTCCTCACAGTTCAAACAAAACAATCCTTTTCCAGCCCTAGAACCAAGGACAGCTGCAGCTTCAGGCCCAAAAGTGCAAACAGCAGCGAATGGAGGAGAGAATCTGGGAGGATGGGACTGCAGAACCTGGAGCTGGAATTGGACAATGAACCCCAAGATGGAAATGGACCAAAACTTTAAAAGGTGTGAAAACTCCTTACTTGTGGTTCATCTTGGGTGGAGCCACAGCCAGGCTCTTGTACTGCCCAAGGTGAATCCTTTGAAGGCCTTTTAATAAATCCCTGCTTTATTCCTTTAACACTGTCTAGCCTCTGTTCCAGGCAGCTTCTTTAGGCATCACCTAAGATGCAAAGTGCTAGAGAGGGCCTAACAGAGGAACCAGTCCCTCCCTGTCCCACCTCCCCAGGTGCCATCAGGCTCAGGGCATCTGATGAAGACCAATTCCCACCCCCCGTGCCCCTCACCTGCATCCCAATCACAGCATAGATGAAGAAAAGCATCACAATCAGCAGGGCCACGTATGGCAGAGCCTATGACAAAAGGACATGGCTTGTGTGAGACCCAACCCAGAGACAGGGTGTGGGCTCTGGAGGGGCTGCAGGAGGCAGATCTGTCCCTGTGTGGGGAGGGGACAGCTCAGCTGCTCCTCTCACCACCCTCCTGCTGCCCCTTCTCTGTGGCTCTCACACATGGCAGGCTGATGTCAGCCCCACGGGAGCACTGTCCCTGTGGCTGGGACAGAGGCTCAGCACACCCAAGGGCTGCCCAGGGCTCAGGGAGCTGCCCAGGTCAGGGCTGGACATGTCCTGAGGTGCCCACCTGGTGCAGACCCCAACCAGCCAAAGCCAGGACAAACCAGGCAGGTACTGCCAGCACCTGGCCCAGCTCTGACACTCAGTGCTGCCAGCCAGGGAGTCCCACACACCCTCCCACCCACATGGCAACGTTCTGCACACCACAGGCCCCCAGCCCAGCCTGAGGTCAGCACTGCCAGCACTGGAATCAGCACTGCCAGCACTGGAATCAGCACTGCCAGCACTGGAGCTTTCTCCTGTGCTGGTGAGGACAGGCTGCTCGTGCTGCCAGCCTGAGAAGCAGCCACTGCTGCCAGCCCATGGCATGGATGTGTCTGGGAGGGGAGCACTGCTCCTGACAGACCTGAAAGGACTTGATGAAGGTCCACAGGAGGGTCCTGACACCTTCACCCCGGCTCAGCAGCTTCACCAGACGCATCACCCGGAACAGCCGGAAAAAAGTGATGGAGACACGGGAGTTGTCATCGGGGTCCTGCAGGCAGAGCACAACAGCTGGAGGACAGAGAGGGCTGAAGCCTCCAGGCTTCCAAGGCAGGGGGGTCCAGGTCTGGGGTGAGGAAGGGTAAAGAGATCCCACCCCCCGGCACCAGTCACGGTGCCCTTGCCTGCACACAGGATCAGACTGCAAAGATGTGCTGGCACTTCTCCCCCGGCACTTCTCCCCCTGCACTTCTCCCCGCAGCCTTCCCAGGGATCTCATCTCCCCAGGCCCCCATGCTCACACTTTTGACACTGGGATAATGCAGGAGGGAAGGAAGGCATGCTGCCACATGGACTGGGAGAGCTGTGAGGGTCACAGGGCCACCACAGACAGGCTCAGTCCCACCACGGTCTTGCCCAGCATGTCCTGTATTTGCAGGGTGAGGTGTAGGGTGGGCACCAGGCACAGGCAGGGCTAATGACAGCTGTTTCAGCAGAGAAGGGCTGTTTTGAGAATGTTACAGCAGGACTTTCACCAAAGGAGGGACTGAAGAGAGGTGTCTCTGTGGGGTGCTGCCCAGTCACCTGGCCATGTAGGGATGCCTACTCTCTGTGGGCATCCCCTTGAAGCGGGGAGCAGCCAGGAGTTCAGGACAGAGTGGGCAGGCAGGAGGTGAGGCAAGAGGCACAGCTCCTGGCCTGAAAGGACTGGGTTTTGTCTAGAAGCACCTAACAGTGGTGGTTGGAGATGCTGGGGGCTTGGTCACCTGTGCCCTTGATAGCCCCAGCATGGCACAGTCTCTGCCACCAGGAGCCATGAACATGTCCTGGCACTGCCTACGTGGACTCCATCACTGCTTGGGATGCTTTTCCCATTGCCCCCTTAGCCTACCAGAGCTTTACTGCTGCCCCTGGATCCCCCTCACTCCCATCACCCAGGCCAGCCACTCCCAGCTATTTCAGGCAACAAAATCCAGCTGTAAATACCCCTCCCAGCAGCTCCACTTTCCTCAGTATCACACGTCTGAGTTCCCAGGGCTGCACTGAAAAACTCCAGCTCCTCTCCCACCTCTTTCTTTTGCCTTCCACTCTCCTGGTGCCTCGTGCCCATGCAGTGAGTGAAGTGGTCAGGAACATCCCATCACCCCCAGTGCACCCCATCCCCACCACTGGGATCTGGGCAGTTTTCTGTGGAGAGCAGCTTGCACTCTGCAGTTCCCAGCACCAGGGCCAACCCAGGACACCTCATTGCCACTGCACCCCCTTGGTGCTCTTGGGCCACCAGGGCAGGGTTTGGCCCCACTCAGCCCCCCAGGACACTGGGCTGCACCCAGGGGACACAGCCAGCTCTGGGGAAGGCACAGGACAGGGACTGCCCCTCTCACCATTTCTCTGGCTGTCAGAGGCTGCATCCCTTCAGGCCTTAGGCAGCCAGGGTGATGGGGGAAAGGAAGGACCAAGGCCAGCTTTCCTGGAAAGGTCCTCCAGTATGGCAGTTCCAGGGGATGGGATGGTGAAGGGCAGGGCTGGGCTTTCAGATGGGCCCAGGAGGGCTGGGGAACAGCCTTGCACCTCTCAGGGTGGGAAAGGGTGTCTGTGTGTGTGCTGTGTGACCCCAAACCCCTCTCAGAGTTACACCCCAGAGTTACAGCTGGGTCTGGAGTGACAGTGACAGTGACAGTGACATGCAGGACACATGCACACGCTGGCCACAGGCCAGAGGGAGGGGATGCATGGCAGCACATGCAGCTGATATTTACAGTGCCATCACAGCCTCCACCAAGGCAGTACAATCCACCACTGGGTGCCAGAATAGTCTGTCAAGAGAACAAGAGAGTGAGCAGAAGTGAGGCAGGAAGGACAGGGAGGGAGGGCAGGGTGGTGACACAAGAAGATAACACAGACACAGAAGTAAGAGTAGAATGGGAATTGGGGAGAAGGGGCACAGGGAAGGGCAGGCAGAGCCCCACCATCCCTTAGGCTCAGGAACAAGGTGATGTGACTTTCGATAGGCACAGGCAACATCTGGGTGAGCAAGGAGCCACCCAGACCACGAGGGACTCGCCCACCTCTGTGCCCTGCTGTGGCACCCTCAGAGGGGCAGGGCTGTGCCCAGGAGAGCTGTGCCAAACCTCAGTGCTGCTGCTGCCCACCGTGGTCAGGCCCAGGGATCTGGAGGCCAGCTGAGCTCCTCAGCTCTGCAGCAGGCTGGGCTGCTCCCAGCACAGCAGCTCGGACACCAAGGCAAAACTGGTGCAGGTTTGCTTGGGGTGAGCACCGAGACTCACAGCCCCGGGGGGGGGCAATGGGCAAACCCCCTGAGGCTGCTCTGCACAGAGCCTGGGATGCTCTGGGGCAGCCCAGAGTCAGCCCCTGACTCTTGGTGGGGTGGTCCAGCCCCCCTGCACAGCCCAGGCTCATTCCTGGGGTCCCAGCCTGCAATTGTGGGGGTGGGGAGGCTGCAGAGGTTGAGCTTTGGCAAGGGGCTGAGCTTCCAGGGCAGTGACAGGAGCACCCCAGCCTGGGGAAGCCAGTGGGACCCCCATCCCTGCTCCCCTCAAACCTCTCCATACCCCTGGGATGTGGGAGAGCTCAGACAGGGACTGGAGAGCCGAGAGGAGAGGAGAGGAGAGGAGAGGAGAGGAGAGGAGAGGAGAGGAGAGGAGAGGAGAGGAGAGGAGAGGAGAGGAGAGGAGAGGAGAGGAGAGGAGAGGAGAGGAGAGGAGAGGAGAGGAGAGGAGAGGAGAGGAGAGGAGAGGAGAGGAGAGGAGAGGAGAGGAGAGGAGAGGAGAGGAGAGGAGAGGAGAGGAGAGGAGAGGAGAGGAGAGGAGAGGAGAGGAGAGGAGAGGAGAGGAGAGGAGAGGAGAGGAGAGGAGAGGAGAGGAGAGGAGAGGAGAGGAGAGGAGAGGAGAGGAGAGGAGAGGAGAGGAGAGGAGAGGAGAGGAGAGGTCATCCCAGCACTCCTGCCCCTTGCCAGGGCAGGTGCTACAGTGCAGCCTGAGGTGGGGACTGTGCCCTGCCCCAGCCCCTGGACACTTACATCGATCTCACTGAGGATGACATCAATGATGCTGCCAATCACTATGAGGAAGTCAAAGACATTCCAGGGGTCTCCGAAGTATCCCTGTCAGGGAACAGCCAAAGAAGAGTGAACAGGCAAGGCTGTAAGTCAAGGAGGAGACAGAGCCCAGAGGAAAGGGTACCAGAAGGTTCTTCAGTGACTCTGACCCTCAGAAGAAGGGGTCAGAGCTTGCACCCTCTGCTCAGTTATTTGGACCTGTATTGCCATGCAGTGAAAGGAGGAGGGTGGATCAGGATGGTTGGAGCTAAGACCCCACTATGGACATGACACTGAAAATGGGAATAATGGCCAGCTGGACTGGGTGGGGTTTGGCTAGCAAGGGTAGCCCTGACAAGCAGTAGTCCTTCCAGAAATTCCAAGGACCCTCATGGGGATCTCCAAGGGCCTTGCTGATGCCTTGAGGAGCTGGAACAGAGGTTGCACACACAGTTAAGGGGAACGAAATGGGTATTTATTGTGAGGCCCACGAAAGGCCTACAAAAGCCACACCCCAGTAATACGGGTGCCACAGTGGTGGCCCCTGCCCGGATGGCTCCAAGATGGAAGGAAAGGAGGGGGTTGGTCACAAAATCTTACACTTTTATAGGTTCTGGTTAATTTGCATGAACCCACCCTCCACCTTTCCACGTAGGTTTTGCTTAGGGCCTGAAGTTTGGAGAAACTGTCCTTGAGTTCTTAACTAGGACTGTTTTGTCTTCATCACCCCAGCACATCAGAAAAGCACATCCAAGGAGAACAGGAAAACTTAAAACTAAAGGCATCATGCAAAGAGAAGTTCTCTGGAGCTGCAGGGCTAGGGGGGCTTGTACTCAAGAGATGCCCAAGGCAGGATAAATGGACCCCCTGGCCTGGCCTGCTTTCCATGCTGATCATGCTCTTCTCTCACCTTGACTTTAAAGGCCATGAGCTTGAGGACCATCTCCAGAGTGAAGAGGATGGTGAAGGCCACGTTGAGGATGTCTGAGATGTGGTTCATTTCTGCAGACTGGTTGTAATGCTGAGCATAAGGCAGAAGGAGCCATTAGCTGACAGCAGAATCAGCCTCTATAGTGAGCTCAGAGATGTGTGCTGGATGCAGAGCCCCCTCCCATAGCCAGGCCTATGGCTCAGCAAAAAGGAAATTCCCCCCTGCAGCCCCTTCTCTGGGCTCCCCACATCCCACCAGTCCCATTTTGCCCCATCATACCATAAGCAAACACCCCCCACCCAGAGGCTCTCTTGAGCCAACCTGTGCACTCCCACCCCTGTGCCCTCACCTGCATGCCCAGGCAGATGGTGTTGAGCAGGATCAGGAAGAACATGAGGTACTCGAAGTAGGAGGAGGTGACCACGTACCAGATCTGGTACTGGTAGGGGTTCTTGGGGATGTAGCGGCGCAGCGGGCGAGCCTTCAGAGCATACTGCACACACTGCCGCTGGGGGAGGGAGGGAGGGAGGGCAGCTGTGATCCCACTACTCAGCACCTCAGGGACTTATTCTAGACAAGCTTTAATACACAGATCATTGTTTTATTCGTCCTTGCTTCCTACATCTCATATAACCTTTCTGCTGACAAATGTTATGGCTGCTGCTTAGCTCTAATTGCAGTTCTGCTGTTTCTGAGACCTGCTTTTTGCAGCTTTCCCAAAACCCTCTAGTTTTAAGGATTCCCACACTCAGCACCACCAGCAACACTGCACATCCCCACAGACCCAAGCTGGAGCACCCTTCTCTCCCAGCCCACCCACACAGGCCAGGTACAGCAGTGGGTCATGAAACCTCAGTGCTTCCTGCAAAAACACCCCAGAGCACCCACATGGGACAAGCTTCCAAAGTCATCTTTTGCCTCCAGAGATGGCCATGCTGCCCTTGGCCTGGCCCCTCCAGCCCAGAGCCTGTCTGCTTTTCCCAGAATTTCCCCAGGGTCTCTCAGGACCAGCTTAGAGCACCCTGAAGAGACACCACACGAGCCAGGGGTGAAGGGGGCACTGGAATGGCTGCACAGGCCTGGTGCTCCCCAGCAGGGCCCAGGGCCATCTCTGCTGTGTTTCTGTGTGGTTCACATCACCCTGGCACCCCCAGCTCAAGCTCCCTGTGCTGCCTCAGTGCAGGAGCATGGCAGCACTCCAGGCCAACAGTTGCCCCTGTCCAGTGTCCAGTGTCCTCCCCAGCGTGTCCCACATCCTCTGCCAATGCCTCTGCTGCTGTCCCCAGCCAGAATGACAGCATGACAGCAGCACAGAAGGGCTGGCAGCACCTCTGGACATGGTCTAGTCACAGTTTCCTGCCCAAAGCAGGGCCAACTGGAGCATGATACCCAGAACAGTTGGCTTTTAAATAGCTCCAAAGATGGAGGCTTCTCTGGGCAACCTATTCCAGTGTTTGGCCACCATCACCATAAAAAAAAGGCTTTTTTAATGTTTAAATGGAATTTCTTGTTTTCTTCAGTTTATGTCCATTACATTTTTTCCTGTCACTGAAAAGAGCCTGGCTCAGTCTCCTCTCTCATCAGTGTTTATACCCATAGGTCAGATTCCTATGAGCCTTCTCTTCTCAGCACCAGGTTTGACTCACAGACCCTCTTTAGATGCTCCAGACCCTCCATCATCTCCGTGTCCCTTTGCTGGACTCACTCCAGTACATCCATGTCACCAGAACTGGGCACAACCCTCTGCTCCAGCTCGCTCTGGTCACCCTACCTGTCCAGGGAGGGCCACTCCCTGTTTCTGGTCCCCTCTGCCCTTCCCTCAGGTTTGTTTTGTGCTACACATGGGTCCAGCTGGCCCTGCCCCAGCAGCAAACAGACCTGGGGCAAGTTCAGCTCATCTGTGTCAGCAGTGTCACCACAAAGAAGAGCTGATCCAAACCAGCCAGCCCCAGCAGTGCCAGATCCAGGGCTGGTCCCCCTTATCCTGTTCCTGTTCCTGTCCCATTACCTGATTCTTGTCCAGCTCACAGTTCTTGTACTCATTCTCCCCTTGCTCCTGGAAGGTGACGATGACAAAGCCCACAAAGATGTTCATCATGAAGAAGGCAATGAGGATGATGTAGATGATGAAGAACATTGCAATCTCCACCCGGTAGTTATAGATAGGGCCTGCATCCTCAGCATTGGTGTCAATGGCCATGTACAGCAGCCTACAGGAGGGAAATCGAGGCAACAGAAATCCTAACTGGGTGGGAAAGACCATGTCTCCTCTTGAAGGGTACAGAGAGCTTTGGGGACATCCAGCAATGGTGGGACAGGGCTGCCTGGGTAACCCTGCCAGCTGCACAGCCACTGCCACGGTGACTGGTCCTGCTTCCCACCCTGCATAGCTTTTCTTCTTTACCCTGGCCAAGGCAATGCCCTGCTGCCATCAGACCTTCCCTCAGCAGAGACTCACTCTGGCCAGCCCTCGAAGGTGGAGACTGTGAAAAGTGACATCATGGCTGAGAAGACGTTGTCGAAGTGGAAGTCGCTGTGCAGCCAGACACGCTCCTGGACCTCGATCTGCGTGGGGTCTGCATCCACGTAGTTGATGAACTGACCCCTGCAGCAGAGGGGACACAGAGCTCACTGGCTGGGCCCCCTGGTCCCTGGGAGGGGAGCACAGCCCTGTGCTTGCTCCTGATTTACCCCAGGGACAGGGAGAACAGGACGACACCTCAGGTCCACTTTTTAGATGCAACGTTCTCATGCAGGAACACAAATATTCCCCACGACATCCCCCCTGGCCACTGCCCACCTGGGAGCTGCAGAGAGCTCTTACCTGCACTCCTTCTCTGTCAGCTTGGATGGGTCTGTGCACCTGTAGAACTTGCCCTGTGTTCAACAGAGACCAGAAGGGGCCATGGTGTTACACTGACTTTGGAAGCCCTGGGGAGTTTTTATGTTTTCCCAGCCCTCAGTCAATGCCCCCCTCACCTCCTCCATGCAGGCTCTGGCCTGGCCTCCCACCAGCACTGGCCTCCCCACTGTGCCTGCCAACACAGCCCAGTTCACAAGGCATTTCCAGAGCCATGGCAGAGCTGGGCTCAATCCCAGGCTGAGATTAAAAACCCTGCCTGGTGATGGGAACAAACCTTCCATGCCCCTGAGCTGGGGCCTACCGAGCTCACCCTATCTGGGAATCACCTACTTGGAAAACAGGGAAGAAAGCAGTAACCAGAGAATTAACTAAAAGCTAAGGTATGCTGACAAGTCTGCTCAGTCTGCTGGGTGTCTTGAAAGATCTTCCCACATCAGCTCAGAATTTAAGCTCAGTTTTTAGAACAAAAGTGAGGTCAGCCAGGGCCAACTCTGTCTCAGAGCAGCTCAGGCCCAGAGAGCAGGAGTGGTGCTGTGGGGAACTCTTCACAGTCAAAGCACAGAGGAAATCAGTCAGAAGTGCCTGCTGCTTTAGAGAGAGGAAACTGAGGCATGAAGGGAGGTGAGGAAGTCAGCTCCTTTACAGGTGTCTGGACCTGACAGCACCCTGGCTTCTTCCTGCCCTCCCCCCACGGCAGAGAGTTCTCTCACAGAGCACAGAGAGCACAGCCTGGGCTGACCCCACCATCCCCAGGGTGATTCCAGGAGAGCCTGGCCAGGATGTGCTGGAGCAGAAGGTCCCTCCTGAGACACCACTCACCTTGAAGAGCTGAACTCCAATGCAGGCAAACATGAACTGCAGCAACGTGGTGACAACCACAATGTTCCCAATAGTCTTGATGGCCACGAACACGCACTGGACCACGTGCTGCAGAGGTGAAGGACAGTGCAGATGTGGCCACAGCTGGGGCAAGCCCCTGCTCTGTGTCCCACACCCTCCCACTCCAGGAAGAGTGGGAGCCTGCAGAGCAGAGGGATGGGGCAGGAACCTTCCACAGAGGGGTAGTGGGAAGTGGGAGCAGGGCACGATGCCTGCCACACACCCCCCTGGCAGGACTGCCATGGCAGGAGCTGCCCCTGTCCCAGCCTCCCACTCACCTTCAGCCCCTTTGCCCTGTTAATGGCTCGCAGAGGCCTCAGCACCCTCAGCACCCGCAGGATCTTCACCACAGAGATGGTGCTGGACCTGGGGAGGAAGGCATAGCTGAGCTGGGGCCACTTCCCTGCCCAGGCTAGGCTGGCACAACCCCACCAAGAGGCCAAGGAGGGCAGGCTGGGGCCAGCAGTGAGGGACAAGGGATGGCAGAGACACACAGATGTCACTGGCCACCACCCCACATAAAGCCAAGTGACACTGGCAGCTGGAGAAAGCAGATCCAAACTGAATTTCTACCCATAGGCCTGTGACATTCAAGAAGTGTCCTTTGACCTCCTTGACCAGTTTGTGGGCCTGCCTCCCAGTTGTCCATGTCCCCTAAACATGACATTACAGACACATGGGCAGCCACTGGGCTGGCTGCTCCTTCTCCACCCACCATCCCCAGGTGTCCCACCAGCCTGAACAGCCCAGTGCCCACCCCGTGGCACAGGGAGGTGCTTACTCAATTCCCATGGAGATGAGGGACACAGCCACCACCAGTAAGTCAAGGATATTGAAGGAGTTCCTGCAGAAGGAGCCTTTGTGCAGGAAAGCACCGTAGGTTGTCATCTGGGGAGCAGAAGGAGTTAGGAAAGAGGCTGGGCAGGGCTCAGGGGCATGGTTCCTCCACAGGAGGAAGGGGGGACAAGGCACAAGGGACTTCTCACAGCTCCATGGCCTGGGGACCCTGCCCTGCTCACACCCTGCAGCCAGGCAGGAAGCTGCCTTCAGGTGGAAATCCTCTGTGCAGCACTGACTGGAGACAAAACTCTCCCAGTCAGTCAGCAAATTAAAGAAGAGAATAGTGAAGACTCTTGGAGTGGAACAACACGTGGCAGCAGTTTGGACTGCAACTTTTGACGGATTTTCACTGCTTTAACTTTCTCTTTTTTCTTAATGGCATGTCAGAATAAAAATGTTGGTGCCGTGGCTGATGTGTCCCCGGGTCACAGCACAGCTGACTTAGCTGCCTGACCTCACTGGAGAGGACACACAGCTCTGGGACAGGTCACACACCACCCAGAATGAATTAATGAACTCTCCAGGAGGATCAGCTGGAAGCTTCTCCTCACTGAGACCTTCAGGAGCGTGAATGCCTAAAGAGTGTGAGTGTCCATGGCCACAACAGTCTAGACCCATGTGCTCATGGCAGGACCATGGACTCACCTTCAAGACGATCTCAACTGTGAAGACAGAGGTGAAACCGATGTCAAAATATCCAAGAATCTGAGGACAGAGACACCAGTACTGGATGAGACCTGGGTGACAGGCTTCAGTGTGTTCAAACATCCTGGAGCTGCCATTCTGGGGAGGCCATCTAGCTTAACAGAGTCTCTAAACCCAGTACTAAGAAGACTCCTGAACTTTCCCCAGCTTTGCTGATTTTCTCCAGTGCATGATCCAACCTGCAGCAGGGACAAAGCTCTCCCTTTCCAGGTGAGTTCCACCTGATTAACCTGAAAGCATCTGACCCCAAAAGCCTCAAGTGTCCTGGGAAGCTGTCTCATGTGAGATCCCCCAGTCCCTGCCAGTCCCACTGGTACCTTGAAGGGCAGGAGCTGTGGCTCCCACATGCCAGCAGTGTTCAAGGGCACTGCACACCCGGAGGTCTGGTTTGCTGCCTCACAGGATGTCTCTTTCCCCAATAAACCTTCATAGTTTCAAAAACAATCTTGCACACCCTGTCAGGTGGATCTTTTCACCCAGTAGTAAACTGAGACATGGAGCAGTAAAACCTTGTCCCAGCTGCACTCTCAATGGAAAGCACACCCAGCCTCTCCTGCCAGAGTGCACTGCCCTCCCAGAGGCAGGGCTGGAATCCCAGCCTAGGAAAAGCATCTGGCAGATAAATCCCCGTTACTGGGGAGCTGGGAGTGTCCCTGAGGTCTCCCCCACCCATCCCAAACCTCTCCATCTCTGTCACACCTTGTTGCGGAAGGACTCGGCCCGGATGGGATCCTCAGCCGCCAGGGAAATGCTGCTGAGCAGGATGAAGAGCAGGATGAAGTTGGTGAACCAGGTGGCATTAACAGTTCTGTGGCACAGGACCCGAAACCTGCCAGGGACAGAAATGCCATGGGATGCTGCAAGGGGCCAGAGGGGCATCAGACAGAGCCATGGAGGCCTGGCAGGGGGTTATGGCTAAACCCCGAGGATGGGAAGGCCCTAGGCATGGAAGGATGTCTGTCCCAGTCCTTCCACACAGAAGGCTTTTCCCAAGAGCTGGTTCCCTTCAGAACTGGCTGCCATGCACAAACAGGACCATGCTGGTGCCAGAGGCACCTGGGCCATCCTGGCCCTTCAGGCAGGGACAAGGGGCAGTGCCTACTTGTTGGTTGGGCTGAAGATGAAGAAGGAGCTGGCTTCAGGCATGGGCACAGCCTTCTCCTTCAACTGTAGCTCTGCAAGGGGACGTGGCCGAGGACTCAGGGGGATTTCAGGCTCATCTTCCTCATCATCACCTGTAGGGTGACCATGAGAAGGGAAAAGAAAATAATCATCCAGAGTAGGAGAGGGGATATGACCTTATGGACAATCTTCTGATCCCATGATCCTGATTTGGCATGCAAGCCAGGAGCTCAGTACCCCAAGGCTGGTGAGAGTTCACTGCATCCTTTGCTCCTCACACACCATCCCTCTGCAGTGCCTCCTCAGCCCTCCTGCTGCCCTGCCAGGGACAAGTCTTACCTGGGAAGTCTGCAGAAGGGTAGGGGTCTTTGATCTCATTGACATTGGATTCGAATTCATCCACTTTCAACTGAAACAAGGGAGAGACAGAGAGGAGGATGTGCAGCTGCATGTGCCAGTTGGCCAGACCCTCTCATCTTGGAAGCCATGTGGGACAAGCAGCATCTCTGCATTTGGCCCATACAGCACCAAGCACACGGAGTGCTGGCCCAGGCTGGACCCTGGTGAGGGGATGCTACAACTGAAGCAAAGAGGATGGGAAATAGGAATGTGGGCTGGGCAAGAGCCTGGAGCCATGCAAATATGCTGGGGGGGAATAAGATAGGGAGCAACTCCTGGGTGAGTTTCTAAGGGCACCTCTGGGAAGTGGATAGGAAAGTAGCTGCTGGCTTCTCAGAGGCAGCTCAGCACAGTCAGTACAGCTGAACAGAGGGGTTTGCATGTGAGGGGTGCTGGTGTGGACGTAAGGGAGATCTGGGATGCTGCTGACTTGCTTTTCTCCACTCCACACTGGTGTGCACCAGATCATCTCAGCCACTGACAACTGGCTGTGGCCAAGGAAATGAATTGGAGAAAAAAGACCCCCAGCAATGGAGCTGTTTCAGCAGGCACCATGTCCTGGCTGGCCCCAGAGAGCCCCCATCACCCAGAGCACCCATCACCAGGGCACGTTACAGTGAGGAGTGATTCTGGTCAAGAGGCCAGACCCAGGCTGGCTCCAAGCCTTTGTCTATCCCGGCTGGTGGGAGGAGGAGCCAGGCCTCCCCCCAGGAGCTCTCCAAGGCTCACCTCCACCAGAACTGACCTTGGCTGTGGTGGGAATCCCTTCTCCCTTTGCTTTCTGCTCCAGTTTCTTTGCCAGCATCTGCTTCTCCTCTTCAGACTTCTCTGGGTAACCTCTAAGCAGAGAGGAGGGCAGAGCAGGAACTGAGGTCTGGGCAGGGGCCATGGGAAAGGTCATTCTGTCTCCTGACACCCAAACTCCTCGTGTGGGAGCTCCCACGGGCAGGGATGGCAGCGCTCACCTGGACATCTTCCTCCGTTTGCGCTCCTCTGCTTTGGCCTTCTGGGCCAAGGTCAGGCTCTCAGCCTCAGCCAGGTTATCCACTGCAATGGCCAGGAAAACATTGAGGAGGATATCTGGGGGATCAGTGCTAAGGACATGGACTTGGTTCCTGTCTGGAGGATGTCAGAGCCGTCCGTGGTCTCCAGGGTGCCCTTAGAAACCTTCCTGGAGTTTAGCCCTTGTGATAACTCTGGCTGGTGATCCCTAACCAGCATCCATCCCCTGTGAGCACTGAGCTCTGAGCTGCCTCCCCTCTCAGGCTGAATCTCTGCCTGCCAGGCATCCAGACCTGCTCCAGATGTGCTTTCCTCCAGTCCCCAGCCTTCAGCCACCACCAGTGCAAGCCCTGAAGCCCATGGTTTATCCCACTGCTGTTCAGAACTAAAAATCTTAAGGCAAGCACTGAAACACCGAGGGAAGCCCCTCCCCAGTCCCGTGCAGTTGATGCTATGGGCTGGGTGCAGGAGGCCTGGGCCTGGCTCTGCAGGCAGAGGATACAGTTCCCACAAACAAAGAGGATGATGAAGTAGATGCAGACCAGCATGCCAGGAAAGGATGGGCCCCCGAAGGCCATGATCCCATCATACATGATTGAATTCCAGTCCTCTCCAGTCAGGATCTGGGAGGAGAGCAGTAATAGACTTAAGAGCATCAACAGCAGAGCATGACAGAACCCCACAGACTGATCCTACCCTTTTGGCTCCAGCCCCATGGTCAAATCCTCCTTTCTGCTCAGCCCTGAACCTGAACTGAATTACTCCAGTTGCATTTCCCTGTTTCTGTCTCAAAGGCACATCATCCCCACAAACCCACATCCCCTTGAGACCTAGCTCCTGCCTGGAGACCCACAGCCCGGGTGAGACCCCCAGCCCGGCCCTCCAGCCCTCCACTGCCCTTCCCACAGCCCCAAACCTGGAAGACACTGATGAGGGCCTGGGGAAAATTGTCAAATGTGCTGCGCCGCACTTTCATGTCCTCGAAATCAAACTTGCCCCCAAAGAGCTGCATGCCCAGCAGGGCAAAAACTATGATGAAGAGGAAGAGGAGGAGGAGCAGAGAGGCAATGGAGCGGACTGAGTTGAGCAGAGAGGCCACCAGGTTGCTCAAAGATGTCCAGTACCTGGGGAGAGGAGAGACAGAGAGACATGGGAAATTAAAGAGTGGGGAAGGCTGTGGGCAGGACCAGGCAGGCACAGGGAACCTGGCCAGACAGGCCAAGGTGATGTGGCAGCAGCTCAAAAAGGGGGACTCTGGACCCAGGCTGGGGTCTGGGACTGCTCCAGGCAGGCTCCAGGAGGAAGAAATGAAGCTGCATACATGGTGTGACAAGCAAGATAACACTGCTGCCTGCACAGAGCACCAGCAAGCAGGATGGGGAAGAGGGGTGAACACACAGTGGGTTGGGGCCACAGAGAAGAGCTCGGAGTCCTGCCCCATAGCAGCCCCATTCACAACATCCTGGAACCCAGAGCTGGAGTGGGGCCTCAGCTCTGTCCCACTCTCCACTCCCAGTCAAAACATGTGCTGGAGACAAACCCCCAGCTTGACCTTGTTCCTCCACCCAGCAGCTCCCAGCTCTGTTCAGGCTGCAGCCTCCACGGGGACAGGACCAGTGATGTCCCAGAACTGGGAGTGATGCCGGGCACAATGAGCACTACCTACAGAGCTCCCTCCCCTACCTGGTGATCTTGAAGATGCGCAGGAGGCGGATGCAGCGCAGCACGGAGATGCCCAGGGGGGACAGGGTGCCCAGCTCCACCAGGATGGTCTCCAGGATCCCCGAGCACACCACGAAGCAGTCGAAGCGGTTGAAGAGTGACATGAAGTACTGGCGCAGCCCCAGCGCGTACATCTTGAGCAGCATCTCGGCCACAAAGAGGGCCAGCAGCAACCGGTTGGCATTGTCTGGGGTGGGAGAGCCAGCCTGTCAGAGCAGGGACCTCAATGCCTGCATGGCTGGGCAGGCAGGGAAGGAGGGCAGAGCTGCTCACCCTCCTCTGGCCCACCAAGCCCTGAGCTGCTGTTTTTTGGGACCACATAGGGGAGGAAGATGAGAGGGTGATGTGCAGCTGCATGCTTGTGTGTGTGAGTGCACATCTGTACACATCTTGTGTGTGTGAGTGCACATCTGTACACATCTTGTGTGTGTGAGTGCACATCTGTACAGTGCACACGAGTCCATGCAGGGTGGGCATGTGGGCTGTGCATGGGTACATGGGCTTAGCTGTGTGTGTGTGCACACCTGTGCTCTGTGTGTTTGTGTACCTGTGCTCTGTGTGCCTCTGTGTGTGTGCACACCTGTGCTCTGTGTGTGTTTGTGTACACCTGTGCTCTGTGTGTGAGTTCTGTGCGTGTGTGTGTGTGCACACCTGTGCTCTGTGTGTATGTGTGTACCTGTGCTCTGTGTGCCTCTGTGTGTGCACACCTGTGCTCTGTGTGCCTCTGTGTGTGTACCTGTGCTCTGTGTGCCTCTGTGTGTGTACACCTGTGCTCTGTGTGTGAGCTCTGTGTGTGTGGGCACACCTGTGCTCCTGTGCCTCTGAGGGTTGGTGTGTGGGTGGAGGTGCAGTCAGTGGGGCTGCATGCATAAATGCCTGTGGCTGCATGGCTTGAGTGCATGCCAAGTGTGCAGAGGTGCCAATGGACACACTCTGTGTGTGTTCACCCTGCTAGGTCATGTCCCTAAGGGTCAGTGTGAGTTGTATGTCAACAAGGACCGTGCACACACACTGAGAGCAGGCTCTGTGTGTGCCTGAGAGCCTCTGTGCTGTGCCAGTGTGGCTGTGCTCTCACAGTAGAGTTCACACAGGTCTCTGGAGCAGCAGGGTGTCCTGGGCCCTCCTTCTCTCTCGGGCTCTTTGCTCACCTTGCACCCGTGTCAGCCATTCTGGCTGGAAGTGGTGCTCAGAGGCGATGGAGAGGGTGTTCAGTGCCACCATCAGGATGACAAGCCAATAGAAGAACTTGGACTTCACCACATCCCTGCACTTCCTACGAAACATTCGGTTCCAACGCCTCCACTGACGGCTGGAGAGATGGCAAAGGATCAGCAGAGCTGCCCAGTGGGGCAGACCCAGGTCCTCGGGCTGTGCCTGCAGGGCAAAGCCACCCCTGCTCCCTCCCTGGAAAGGGATGAGGACCACAGCCTGCCCCTGGAACACAGTGCATTCACTCAGGCACTGCAGTTCATTCATTCTCCTGGCCTAATTTTGGCCTCCAGCACCTCTCACAGGGGCCTTACAGGCACAGCTCCTCAATTACACCCTGTGCTGCACAGGCCCTGGGAGGATGCTTGGAGCCTGGTCCCACAGCAAAGACATTGTTCACCTTGGAGAGCTTTTTGCCAGTACCACAGCCAAATTCCTGTTTGCTCCCCCAGTGTTTGCATCTTCCCCCAAGCACCAGTCCCTGTCTCTCTGCCAGAAACTGGGGGCTGACCAGGAAAGCCTGGCCCAGTTGGGCCAGCAAGTGAGAGACAGTGGAAGCCCACGTGCAAGCAGGTGGTTCAGTCAGAACATACTTACAAGAAGAGAATCCACTTGTTCATACCCTCAATTTCATACAAGCTCTCTGTCTCTGACCCTCCTTCATCCGATGGCATCATACCTAGAGGGAGTGACATCACAGGCTTTTCTTGGAGCCCTTGGGAAGAACATGTGGGAGGGCACCTCTTCCAGAAGTACACCAGGAAGAGCTTCCCCATCAGAAGTGAACAATCTCCACCCAACAATGCCATCCCAGGGAGTCAGCAACCAAAGTTTGGGCAGAAGGCTTTGAGGGTCAGGTACAAACCAAGCACGGGGCATGAGAAACTCCTGCCCTGCAGGAAGGGCAGCAGCAGCCCAGAGGGGGACAGCAGCAGGTACCCACCCCAGCATGGAGAAAACTGGGGCCAGTTGGGATCTCAGCAAAGGCTGAACAGAACATGGGCCATAGCACTGGAAGAGGTGTTTTGTCTGTCCCACTGTTTCCCAAGGCTCTTTGCACACAAGCATCACTCAGCCTGAGGCATCAAAAGTGCTTTCACCAGGCAGGGTGGCACAGCAAACACTGTGGCTCTCTGGTAGAGCTCTCCAGGCTTTGCTGAGCTTTTGGCTAGATGCCTGCATATCCACCTCCTTCCTTGAGCCACTTCTAATCCCTTGAAATTGTCAAGAATGGCCAAGAAATTCATGCATTTGCTAGTGTGAGAGCTTGTGGCCCTGCACTGTATCCCTGCACACCAAGGGCACACATTCCTCATGGCCATTTAAGTGCTTCTTACCAAAGGACACTCAGACCTTGCTTGTGGTCTGCAAATATTAAACACTGTGGTTGAAGTGGAAATTTAACATCAGGGATAAATTATTGCTCGTTTGGGTCAGATTCAACCAAATTATTCAGGAAGTGTAAAAAAAAGAGGAAGGAAACTGTCCTGCAGAAGTCAAAGCATTTTGTTTCATGGGTTTTCAGGCAAAATGAGTCTTTGTGACTTCTTCAAAGATTCCCCCCTTGCCTCTCTAGGTGGGCAGCATTAGGAACCCAACCCTCAGGCTAAGGGTCTGTGACCAAGCAGGGCTGGTACCTTCTCCCCTGGCCCGGTCACTGTCCATGACCTCTGCGTGGGTGATCCAGTCCATGTAGCCCTTCAGGTCCTCCTCCAGCTGCTGCTTCTCCCGCAGCTTCTGGAATGTTCCCCGTGACTTGGCCTTCTCCCTCTCCTTGGTGAACTCTCTGGGACAAGGCAAGCAGCAGAGACTCAGGGATGGTGTGGTATGGAAGGAGACTTACAACTGCTCTGTGAGCCAGAGAGGGTTAATGGATAAGGTTTATTTCTGAAAGGAATTTTATCAAGGCCGTTAGTATGGACACCAAGAAGAGAAGAAGAAGATAAGCAAGAAAAAACCTGCAGCTGGTGTGGACACACACATTTAGAGAGCTGGGGAATTACAACTTGGAAATTCTTTTCAGGCCTGGATTTCTCCTGACTCTCAGCTCCATTCCCAGGCTGACAAGCTGACTGCAGCTTCAGTTAGGGAGGAGTCTCCCAGGGTGATAATATGGTGAAAAACAGAGTGGAATTCATAATAAAAATTAACACCTGGTGTCTTTGCCGTGGGATACATCCTGAGGTGCTGTCCCAAGGACGTTTTTCCCAATTGTCCAATGAGCTCCTGTCCTGTCCTAGCTGCACATAACACACTTTAAATACAGACTGTCCATATAATAAAGTTGGCCTTTTTCCCCCAAAAGAAATCCGTGTGTGTTACTGTCCTTTATCTCTCTTTTCAGCACAGTAACCACAAGCTGGGAAAAGTATTTTTAGAAAAGTTTTGTGAAAAACAGAGGTGAAGATGCTTTTACAGCAATGAATGTTATGTTGGTCTGTTGCTGTATAGGCAGGCACGACATGCAAAAGGCACACTACACTTCAGGAGGCTAATATCTGTTTATTACAATTTTGCACCATCTTTTATACCCTCTATACAGTTTACAATTTCTTGGTCACAATTAGTCAACACAGCAGTAATTGGTGGAAAATTCTCCACCTCTATTCTTCCCAGAACACTTCTAAAAATACTTTCTACAGCTGTGGAGTTTTTTTCTCTAGTTATCTTTTCCCCTTTCTCTCTTCTTAGTGTCCAAGCCAACAGCCTTGGTCAGAAAACAAATCTCATTCATTAACCCTCTCTAACCCACAGACCAGCTGGGGTCCTACTATATTGATCTATTGTAACCAATGAATAAAATGTCAACTTTGTGGAGTGTATAAAGGACAGCATGCTGTTGTAATAAACAGATATTAGCCTTCTGAAATGTAGTGTGTCCTTTTGTGTGTCATGTCCACCCCAACAGCGACAGCGTTGGGAGGTCAGGAACCACAGCCCTGTGCCAGGCCAGCCTTGTAGCAAAGTCCTGACATACCCTGTCACCAGCACTGCCACTGCACTATTCCAGTGATACTGCAGTGATTTTCCTCTTTCCTGGCCCACGATGCAAGGCCATGGGTCCATCAGCGATGCCCAAAGGCAGGCAGGGCTCCTTCCCCACCACTGCTGCTCTTTGGGAGATTCTCACGGCAGCTGCCCCAGCTGGACAGGCCAGCTGACACTGGCCAGGGCAGCTCCCCAGTCCTGCTCAGCATCACTGGGGTCTCACCCACCTGGGGGGACAAAAACCTGCCCCAGTTCTCCATCTGGAGAAGGTGAGCTCATCACACTTTTCACTCTTTTCATGGTAATATGGAAAGGACAGGTCTGCCAATGTCCTTTCCCACTCCTCCTGCTCTCTTTCAACTGGAATCTTTTCTCTTTTGGTGGCTGGCAGACCAGTCATGCTGGTGTTCCCACGTGTTAGTAATGGGTCTCAGACACTATAACAATAATTTTCCTGATCTCAAACATCATTTGACTGTATTTGCAAAAATATTTCAGAACTGTTACCGTGCCAGCAACTTACTCCAGGATCAGATGACTATAGTCCAGCTTGTCCTGCAGTTAGTCAACTCTGTGCAACCAACTCTGTGGTATATCTTTTGCTTTTAAACTTGTTTTAGTTATAGTAGCACCCATTTTGTTTTAATGTTGCAGTGGCATGGTTCTTGTCATAAAAGAGACCTAACAAATCCAAGTAATTGGGGTATAACTAACCCTGTGAACTAATAAAGGTGATGACTGTGATCCACTTGCACAAAGAAAGATTGAAATACACAAAAAAGACCCTGACCCTACACAGGCCCGAGGAGAAAAGCCCCCTCACCGCCCAGGACAACACATATTTCCCAGCAACGAAATTGGGATGGTAGCAGTCCCACAGTAATGCATGGTAGGTCGAGTGTAACATCTCAGGTTTTAACTGTACTACTGGGAGAATTAGCACTAATTGAATTTGGCCTAGATGGTCGTAACAGACTGATGGCAGCTCATTGGTGTACTTGGACGAGACTGCTGAAGCAGTAATTAGACTAACAATCCTTCCCTTGGATCCCTTGCACTCATCAAAGATGTTCTCCTTAGGCTGGCCAAGAGAAAAGTGTGTGTGCTCACAGCAGAAGGTGCCAGTGAGGAGTGCCCAGACCCAGAGCCCTGGGGTGAGAGCTCCCTGCTCAGCTCCACTGGCTGTGTGTGCTGGACAACACACACAACCCAGGTGCTCCAGGGCTGGGCTTGCTGACAGCTGCTTGTGACACAGGGAAAAGATTTCTGTGTTGAGAGTTGAGCTAAAACCTCAGAAAGCCATGGGCACTAACACAAAATGTAACTCACAGATCAGTGCTTCTAAGCGTGCAGAACAACTTAAAAAAAAAATAGTGAGGAATAAGAGAGAGAAAAGAACAGAACTTTTCCAGGCTTTTTTCTTGCATAGTTTAAACCAGTTAAAACTCCTCTGCTGGCAGAAAGGATAGGATGGCACTTACCCACTTAACACCCCCAGCACCAGGTTGAGCACGAAGAAGGAGCCAAGTAAGATTAGGCTGACAAAGTAGATCCAGGGCCATTCATTGCCCATGGCATCATTTACCTGGCAAGGAGAGATGCAGGTGAAATATTCTGAGGGCACTGTCCTCCATCTGTTTCCCCTTAGACCCTCTCAACAGCCTCTGGGACCTTTGTCCCCTTCAAAAGGAGTGCTTGGGATCGTGGCACATAAACCTGGCTCCAAGCCCCGGCTGCCTTGAACTCTGTGTCTGGTTTACATCTAGACCTAAACATTTTGGGAGCAGATTTAAACATCATCTCCAAGCCTAAACTTCAGCACAACTTTCTCCCAAGGACTGCAAAACATGGGCTTTGGTCATGGAGGAGCATGCAGCAGTCAGTGCTGTGCCTGGCCCATGCCCTTCAGGAAGGTGGGAGCTGGAGCAATCTCCTTCTACCTGGAGAGCAAGGACAGCTTAGGGAGTGCTCACAGGGATGCAGAGACATGACTGCTGTGTTTTGGGATGTGCATCACAGTATGAAGGTTGGTGGGGGAAGGATTTCTTCCACTGGAAAAGACTGAGTCCTGCCATGGGGGCACTCCCTGCCCTGAGCATCACCTGCACCAAGCTGGGCACAAAGTGCTGCAGCCTACCTGACACGTTAGGATTTCAGCTTTTATATTTTTCATACATTTGTAATCCTGCAATTCTTTAGTGTATAACTCTAAACTCCATACACAGTGTGAGCTGCTGCTTTCCCATTTTAGTCAGACACAACAATTCCTCTCTAGGCTGGGAATCAAGGACACCTCACTGCCTCAGGCCCTGAGAAATGTAAACAAAAGTGAGTTGGGAGCAAACTTGGGGTAAATTATTTCATTACCTGAAGCTGTAATTGGAAGATTAACCCCCAATATGCAAATGGACCAAACTTATAAAAGTGTGAAAACCTGTGACCCATCATCCATTTTTGGGTGTAGCCCCGAGGAGGCTTCACCTGCCCGAAATGTACCTGAAGGCCTTTCAATAAATATAACCACCTTTTATTCTCTTAATTCAGTCTAGCCTGTGTTTTTTAGGTAGCGCACAAGGCATCATACCCAGTAGAGAACCTCGGTCCAGCCCTCCATGGTGATGCACTGGTAGACGGTGAGCATGGCGAAGCCGAAGTTGTCGAAGTGTGTGATGCCGTTGTTGGGGCCGGGCCAGCCCCCGCGGCACTCGCTGCCATTGATGCTGCAGTGCCGCCCGTGCCCCGAGCTGGTGCACGGCGCTGGCTTCTCCGAGCCCACCGTGGCAATCACATCTGAGGAGCAAAGCCACGCTGTGAGCAGCAGGTCAGGCCCAACACAGCAGCCCACGCTTCCTCCCCCTCCAAATTCACCGCCCCTCACACCCAGCTGGGTGCTGTTCCAACACCCCTCAGTCCTGCCACGCTCTCAGGCTTGATGCTGGCAAGACCACGCTCTCTGCTGACCACAGGGTCCCTGTGGTCTCACAGCAGCCCCACGGCCCAGCTCCACCTGTGCCAAGGTAGTAGCAGGTCTTGTGCATCCTGCCCTTGAAGAGCTCCTGCCCCACGATGGCGTAGATGATGATCATGAAGAGGACCAGCAGGGCGATGTGGAGCAGGGGCACCATGGCCTTGATGATGGAGTTCAGGACGACCTGAAGGCCTGCACGAAGATGAAGGGAGAGGAGGTCAGCCACTTCCTAAACAGCTCTGGGTGCTCCTTGTATCCCTGCCAGCCCACCAACAAGCAGCCTTTGAAATGCCCCTTGCCAAGGGAAGAGGGACACTGGTGCAGTGGGACTGAAATCTCTGAAGCAGGAAATCCTTTTGTCTACCCACCATGAAAGTGTGTGGAAGAACACAACAGAGCCAGGTAGTGCTGAAAGCTGCTTCATGCCCCTCCCTTTGTTCTGGTGGTCTCATCCTGGCTGTATCCACATGAGTTACAGAAGAAGATCCCTGCTCTGAGAAACCAGAGCAAGATCCTGGTCCCCTTCACACTGGCCACCCTAAAGTACAGCCACTGAGCCATGGAGGCAGCCAGCTGTGTGCCAATCTGCAGGTCCCCAGGGCTGACTAACACCAGCTGGAGGAACAAGCAAGAACCCAGGAAAAGAACAAGCAGGAAAAGGTCCTGGGGCAGCATCAGCCCCTCTGGGAGCCCTGCAAGGCCAGTGCCACTCCATCCCCTTATCCCCAATACACCTGGGCTCTCCCCCAGCTCTGCCCTCTCAAGTCTCAGCCATGTCCCAAGCCCCATCCCCACTGTCCCCATCTCCCATGCTCAGCCTGCCCCAGCTTTGCTTTGCCTCTGTAACCTCTGCCCTGAGATAACTGCACCTACCAAAACCGGCTGTGCCCTGACCAGGGGAGAACCTGTGCCTCCTCTACACTCACTTTGTGGCTGAGCTTGATCCAGCCACAGGAACAAACCTGTCCCTTGCTGCCCACCCTGGGCAGGCTCCATCCCCCCATTCCCTGCTGAGAGCAGCCCCCAGCACGCACTCGGCACTCCGGACACCAGGCGCAGGGGTCTCAGCACACGGAACGCTCGCAGCGCCTTCACGTCAAAGCCACCTTTGCCCCCCGAGGGCCCTGCCTGCTTCACATTCACCTGCTCCAGGGTCATGGTGATGAGCCTGAAAGAGCCAGGGCACAGGGAGGGAGGGAGGGAAGGGAGGAAGGAAGGAAGGAAGGAAGGAAGGAAGGAAGGAAGGAAGGAAGGAAGGAAGGAAGGAAGGAAGGAAGGAAGGAAGGAAGGAAGGAAGGAAGGAAGGAAGGAAGGAAGGAAGGAAGGAAGGAAGGAAGGAAGGAAGGACAAGGAAAAAGAGAAGGGCATGAGAATGGAGACTGAGGAATCTGAGCGAAGGATTCAGAGCTCTGCAGGCAGAAAAGCAAGGTCAGGACTGCCAGCCATGCTCAGCCTCATCCAGGGGGCAGCTCTTGGCAAGTCCAGATCCTGGGCACTGCTGACAGCCAGGGACCTCCCACCCCATGTGCAAACCCTGGAAGACCCCATGCCACCCCCTTTCTCCAGGGCAAGGAGGCCTACAAGGCATGAAGGAGTCAAGAAAGGAAGAAATAAGAGTTAGAGAGAATCCCAGTAAATGTCAGAGCAGGAACAGAGGGCCCACAGGAGAAGGCCATGAACTTGGTTGAGGAGTTGTATCCAAACACATTGCAATCACCAGAAAAACCAGTCCCTGCCTGGCTGTGGAAGGGGCCTGGCACAAGCTGAACAGCAGCAGTCTCCCCACTTTTCCTTACCCTAGAGTCACAATGGAGAAGTCAAGCACATTCCAGCCGTTTCGGAGATAGGCATCCGTGTGGAAAAGAAAGCCATAGGCAATGATCTTGAGCATGGCCTCGATGGCAAAGAAGATGAGGAAGGCATATTCGATCTTCTCCTGGGGATTGCAAAGGCAAGCAGGAGAGAATGCTTCGTTAGAACAGCCTGTCACCTCCCCTGCTATCCCCACCAGTGACTCTGGATCAGCCCCTGCTGCCACCCCATCTGTACCCCCCACACCAGGCAGCACCCTGGGGACAAGGGGTGGCATGCAGAGCCACCACAGGCCACTCTCTGGCCTGCAGCATGGTCCCCCCAGCCCTTTAATGGCCCCTGCCAGGACCCGACCCTGAGGCTCTGGCTCCTACAAACTGCTCCAGCAAGGCCACCTAAAGGTGCCTGGCCCAGGGCACTGCTCCTCTCTGGCTCTCCTCCCTGCTGCTCACCCCTCATTCACCCCACAGCCCTCCTACAGGCAGCACTGACACCTTCTCATCCTCTCCAGCTGCTGGGTGTGTCCTGGAGTCCCCACACAGTCACTGTGGGACGAGCCTGCTGTGCCATGGCTTCCCGTTTGCCTGGGATGATAAGGAAGCTCCCAGGGAAGGGAGGCCTTGGGTTCAAGACCTCCTGCTTAATGCCAGACATTTGCCTGGCAAAGTGACCAGCTAGAAATGGGACTGACTGGGCAGAGGTGCTGCACCTCCTCCCAGGCAGGGCCTGGCACCCCACTGCAGGAGCTTGGCACAGCCCTGCAGCTGCTGGGCCAGGGTAGCTCATCTGTCCCTGGAGCACAGCCAGGAGCTGCCTGTGCCCAGCTGGCTCTGCCTGTCACTGCCATCACTGCCCTTGCTGCCAATGTCCCTTCCAGAGTGGCATTAAAATCTTCTGAAGCAGCCAGGTGGATGGGGCTATTTCTATTTCTGGTGTTCCCTGGTCCCTCTCCTCAGCCTATGTCCCCTGAAGGACAAGGAGCATCACTGCTCAGGATCTCCAGGGAATTGCCCCCAGAAAGGCAGAAACCTCTCTCTGAGACCACACTGGGAGTGGATCTTCACTGGGGAATGCTGCAGTGCTGTGAGCACACCTTCCTCCCGGGGTCCCCATGCCCTGCCAAATGGAAAATTCTCTCCTTTTACTAAGCCAGAGCTAGAGCTCGAGAGAGGAGCATTGCTCACTCAATTAACGTGTCCAAAAGCAGTGACTGCACTGAGTGTCCCTATGTGACTGTCACCCACACAATGCCATTTCTTGTTGGATCTGAGGGCAGCTAGGGTCAGAGATCCTGGCACTGCCTCTGTCTTCAAGGTTTTACCTACAGCAACTCAACACTGCTCACCTCCTTAGGGGACCAATGCCCCCTCAACTGTCCCCCAAAGCCTGTCCTTGCAATCCCATGCAAACACAACTGCCATGAGGATCATTTCAGGCACAGAGAGGCTGCAGAGTCATGCCAGCAGCCACTGGGGTGATGGGGTGATGGGGTGACCCCCAGCTGCAGAAGGAAAACAGGAAAGCCCACTGCAAGTTACAGCAGCCCTGCAGCTGCTGGGGCTGGTGAGTGTCAGGATCCAGCCTGGAGTGGGATGCAGTTGCTGAGGCTGATGTCAGGATCCAGCACTGCAAAAATCAGCTCTATGCCCCGATTTTCCAGCAGAACAGACTCAGGCTCCAGGGTCTCTCACTAGAAGGGATTTTCCTCTGAAGCCCTCTTGGCCAGAGTCAAAAGGTGACTTGCTATTCCTCAGAGGTCCCTTTGAGAAGCCTACAGCAGATGAAGGATGCTTTGGACAGCTTCAAGGGTATTTGCCCACCAGGTCCAGCCAGTGAGCAGCAAAGTTCAAACCTGGGCCAAGGAAGAGGCAGCACAGTCCCTGCCCCAGATACCCTCCTGCAGCCTGGGAGGGACATAACAGCAAATTCCCAGCTTCTCTGGGCAACCTGTGCCAGGACCTCAGCACCATCAATGTATAAACTTATTTTTCCTGTAACTAATCTATATCTACCCTCCTTCAGTTTAAAACCATCGCCCTCTGTTCTACTGCAATAGACCCTGTTAAAAACTTTGTCTCAATCTTTTTTATAGGCCCCCTTCAAGTACTGGATGGATCTGAGATCTTCTCAGAGCCTTCTGTTCTCTGGGTGAACACCCCCAGCTCTCCCAGCCTGGCTCCAGAGCAGAGGGGCTCCAGCCCTGGAAAAACCTTTGTGGCCTTTTCTGGACCTGTTTCAACAGCTCCAGGACCCCAGAGTGGGAGGCAGCTCTGCAGGTGGGGTCTCACCTGAGCAGAGCAGAGGGGCAGAATCCCCAGCACCTCCTGCTTCCCTTACCTGCTGTGAGATGAGCCCAGGACATGGGTGGCTTTTTGGGCTGTGATCAAGCACAGTACTGGCAATTAAATTTATATGGCTCCAGTGCAATGGCCTGAGCCAGGGCAAACTTACTGCAGTCTCCTAAGAGCAGCAGGAAGAGCTGAAGGATATTTCATGCTGGCAGAATTCACACCAGGTCAAGGACCACATGTCCTGCACTGCAGACCCCAGTTCCTGTGCCCGGGCTGATTTGAGAAGGAATCAGCCACGTGTGTCCTCCAGCTCTGTGCTGCCCACGCTGCAGCTCAGCACAGGGGCTGCACCCATGGCCCAGTCACCACCCTGTGCCCATGCCATGGACAGACACAGCTCTGCTGCCTTCACTGATGTCCTGGCCAGCTTCTGGTACCTGGGGACCCACTCTGTGCCACTGCCACCCACTGTCCCCTCCTCAGCCTGGAATTCAGAGCTGGCTCCCTGCTGTGGGATGCTCAGGGCAGGGCTCAGGGCTGTCTGGTATGGGATGGGGGGTACAAAGAGCCAAAAAAACACCAGGAAAAGATACAGGTAACACACGGGGCTCCACACATGCTCCACCCATGCCTGGTCATGCAGGAACCCGACCCGTGGTGCTGGATGAGCCATGGGGCAGCAGGGTGACAGCTGATGTGACACAGAGTGACACAGCCCCAGCCTGCTCAGCATCCTCAGCTCCCAGTCCCAGCAGCCACACGGGACTCTGGAATGAGCCCCACCTTTATGTCCCTGGTGCCCTCCAAAGTGGGGGATAGGTGGTGAGGGCACAGCATGGCCACAACACAGATGGAGAGATAGGGAAGGGCTACCCCTGCTACATCCTCACACCCTCACCCTCCCCCTTGACTCCTCCAAACTGTCCCCAGCCTCTCTCCATGCCTTTTACCATCAGCTCTGCACCTCCTTCTGAGCCTCCCAGTCCCAGTTGGACCCTGCTCCCCTTTTCCCCTGCAGCTCCATCCCACCCTAATAAAAGCAGTTTTTGTAGGAGCACCAATGTGCTGGCCAGGACACACACACACACTGCCAGCACCAGGACATGCAGGGCAGGGAGCTGCATTGCTGAGGTCTTTCTAAGCCCTTTGTAAACATAAAACATCCATAAAGGTATTCCTTAGAGGTTTGCAGCAACTATCTGCAGAGCAGCTCAGTGTCCTTCTCCTACTCTCCTGAATGGAGGTGAATGAAATTCTACAGATGTGAGACAGAGAACGAGACAGGACAGGTAATGTGTGGGAATACATTTACAGCAATCTCATAGGATTCCCTTCCTTTGGAAAACAAGATGAAGATGAGGGCTGGAGCCAAGGAAGTTTCCCCGGGGTGGTGGAAAGCCCTGGCACCCAGCTGGGGAAGGGCACAGTAGGAGGCAGGCAGGGTTTGGGACTGCTGCAGACCACAGCAAGAAAGAGACATCAAAAGAAACACTTCTGCTCTCCACAACGGCCTCTGTCATAGCACAGGAAGTACCTGGGATGGGAAGACATGCAGGAAAGAATTTGGGAGAGTTTTTGAATTGTTTGCACGGTTTTTTTAGAGAAGGTTTTAGAGAAGAATCATCTCCAGAGGTCACTCCACGCCCTATCTGCTCTGCAATGCTGTGATTTTCCTGCCACACTCTCCAGCCACAGCTCCTCCTTTCCCACAAACAAGAGACACCCCAGGGCTGCAGCAACAGGAACCACAAAAGCCACAAACCCCCTGCAGCAGCCATGAGAGCACAGAGTCCTACAGGTCCCACAGGTTGTTCTCCATTGCATCTCCCTCGCTGGCTGTCCAGAGTTCCTCAGTGCTTCACATCACACCAGCTGTGCCACACCTGCCCAGTGTCTGTGACACACCTTGGTGACATTCCTGAGGGTTCTCCCTGGATTAGATGTCTTAGTTCTGCTTGTTTTGAAAAGGCTTTGGTGGGTGCTAGCAGCTCAGCCACCAAAAGCAGAAGGATTTGACAGCAGTAGGAACAAGGGCTCGGTGATTGCCCAGGTCAGACCTGGGGTGTGGAGAGCCCAGCTGGAAGAACAGAAATCTCAAGAAGCTGCAACCAACCAACCTTCTCCAGGGCTGGGAGCAGAGGGGCAGTGTAAGAGCTGAAATGAGGGATGGGGGCTCCAGGGGCTCTTTAAAATGCTGTTTATTGTATCCAAATGATTCAGCAATTCACGGGTTGTGGGTGACATGAGCCCAGCCCGAAGCCTTTTCAGCCTCAGCTGTGGGTTCGTCTGAAGCTTCTCTAGTTCTGGTTATAATGTACTATATACTTTTTATTGCAGAGCATTTTAAAACATGACAACTAATTAACACTTTTACTAGTACCTATAGCCCGTCTTAACTCCTAACATTACCACTTTCATGTTGTTAATTGCTAATCACAAAAAGTTAGTATGTTACAGTTTAAGCTAGAAGTTGTTTTTATTTTTCTTGCAGTGGAAAATTCTGAGATCTTTTCTCTACTTGCAATATTGGCTTTCTTGTTTGCCTGTGAGTCTTTTTGCTTGGTAAAAACACCTTTCGTTTGAGGTGGATTTATCCTTTGTTTAAGTTATAAAAGCCTCTTCTAACTCACTTGCTCTTTTGCCTTTTAGTTACCCAGTCAGACTGGCTCAGCAATTCTTTTATTCAATATTAAAACTTGATATCATTTCTATTCCTTCTTCATATTCTACATTCAAAGATCTTCCTGTTATACCTACACATCTGTGAGACCTTCCTGTCAAATCCTCATCCTTCCCAACAGGGCAGCAAAGCCCCTTCCAAGGAAGCCTTGCCATGGATCTGGGGACCACAGGGTGTGATGGAGCCGGGTAAGGAGCCTCACTGCTGTCACTGGCGTTCAGGATGAGTGAGGGGTGAGCTCTGCTGGCCCACCTGGAGGGCGACATGGGAGGGGCCCGGCTCTTCTGCCTGCCCAAAACCCCAGGGGGACCACAGGGGTTGGGCAGGATGCCAGCCCTCGCCAGGGGCCCCAGGGCAGAGTGAGGGGAAGGAGGGAGGCAAGGGCAGCTCACTCTGCCCCATGTGCACCCCTCCAGGTGCCAGTACCAGAGCAGCAGCAGTTCCTGCAGTTTGATCCATGCAGACATGCAGGAGTGCTGCCCATTGTCACATTGTCACAGCTGCTGGAAGGCTCCAGGAGATCCAGGGTGACCCCAAGCTCTAGGAAAGCCACATGCAGTCACGACTCTCCTGCAGCAAGGAGCCCATTCCAACCTCCAGGCACAGAGCCCAGTAGTTCTTGAAAACCAGCAATGGACAGCAAACTCTGCCCAGGGACTGTGAGACACAGGTCAGCTGCCCCAAAGAAACTATTCCAGTGTTCCTGAGATGCTTGTGACACAGCCCAGGGGTGACAGACTTTATGCAGGACTCACAAGTAATTACAGCTCCCAGAGCAGGTGAAAAGCTGGGACTCCTGTAACTGCATCAGACATTCACATTGCTGTCAATGAATCGTTCCTGAGGCTTTGAAAACAAAGGAATTCCCTAACCCCAGGGCTGAGATACAACTCTAAAAGATGGGTGTCTTAGGTTGCAATACAGGATGTGACCAAATGTATTCTATCACCATCTGATAAACCAGCTGGGGCAGAGTTCTCTATCTCCTCCACAGCCCATCCTCCCTCCCTCCAGGAGATCTCTCCTGTTCATGGCCATGCAGTCCCAGGGCAGGGCTGATCAAATTCCATCATCCCATTGGGAGATGCCCCACCCAGGGGGAGGAGCCAAGCATTTCCTACCCAGATCAAAGGGGAGATTTGGAACAGCAGAGCAGCCTTTTCCCACTGGATCCCAGAGGAAAACCAGAGCCTTCCACATCATCCCTGGAGCTTTGGAGGAAAACTGCACCTTGTGCAGGAGCCCTGCTCCAGCAGAACCACATCTGTCACTGCAGGAGGATGCAGCCACCATGGAATGGGACTGCACCAACCCTGAGTGACTGATGGGGTGTCAGGGTGTATTCTGACTCTGGCAGTGTTCTGTTGTTTTGTATTACTGTATCATTATTTTAATTTTCCTAATAAAGAACTGTAATTCCTATTCCCATATCTTTATCTGAGAGCTCCTTAATTTCAACATGATAATAATTTGGAAGGAGGGGGTTTACATTCTCCAGTTTAAAAAGAGGCTCCTGCCTCTTTCACACCAAGACATGGGATTTTCAGGAGTGTACTCCTTGACATCAAACATTCGTGCTACCTAAAATACCTAAAGCCATTATGTGTGACACCAGCAGCATGCCTGCACAGGGGCCATTTCCTGTGCTATTTAAATTGTTTTCTTGACAGTTTGAGCTCCAGCTCTGTCTCCCACTCCCTAGACCCCATGTCCCACATGACACTCCTACAAAGCCCATAGGACTCAGGACAGTTGCTCTGAAAGGGTGGCCTCCTCCAAGCAGTCACCCTTGAGTCTCACTGATGGGGAAAAACTTAAAACTGAAAAGAAAGTTGGCTTTAAATTGACAGATACTACATTTAAAAAATTCACCCCTGTAGGGTGGTGAGGCCCCGGCAGAGGCTGCCCAGAGCAGCTGTGGCTGCCCCACCCCTGAGAGTGTCCAAGACCAGGTTGGATGGGGCTTGGAGCAGCCTGGGATAGTGGAGGGTGTCCCTGCCCATGGCAGGGGGTAGAACAAGCCTCCTGACCCAAACCATCCTGCAATTCTATGGTTCTATGAAAACCAGGTATTTCAGTGTGTGCAGGATGTCAAAGACCACCCATGGGGCTGCAGAAATGGCTCGACTGCCCTGGGAGACAAACTGTACATTAATTTGACTTTATTTCTTCACTGCTCATAAACAGAGGTCAGGCAACCAGGTAACACACAGCCATCTGTATTTTCTTGGGTGAATCCCTGTGAATAACCTGCCTTGCTAAACATACTCTGAAGCTCTGGAGTAAGGTTTCCAGTGAAAAACAGTGGGATTTGAAACTCTGGAAACTCAAGTAAAAGTGAAAATAAATGCTGTGAATTATTGAACAAGTTGCAAAGTCAAAATAATTTCATCAGGGTTGAAGAATATATTTTGATTCCATTAGAAAAAGACAAAATCAGATACAAACAGGATTTTTTAAAAACCCTTCTGGAAGAGAAGAAATCTAATCTAGAAAGAATAATAATGAAATGTGTTGAAATTAAACAACTGTCCTTCTTCCAGGATAAAGCAAAATGGATTTTTAGAAAATGTATGGTTATGGTTATTTCATTTCATTGTTTTCATTTTCATGGTATTTCATTTTTTCACCTTCCAAAAATGAATTCTGATTAACTAAGCTTTCATGAGACTAATTCTAAACCTAATGTAAACTCTGACTGAAACTCTTCCCTGTGTGGAAACACCCAGCATGGCTGCTCTGCAGGTTTTCCAATCTTGCAGGAGGGCAGTGGCAGCAGAGGTCTCCTAGGAATCCTCTTCCTGAAACTCTCCTTGTGATGCCTTAGGATTTCAGCTTTTATATTTTTCATACATTTGTAATCCTGCAATTCTTCAGTGTGTAACCCTAGACTCCATACACAGTGTGAGCTGCTGCTTTCCCATTTTAGTCAGACACAACAATTCCTCTCTAGGCTGGGAATCAAGGACACCTCACTGCCTCAGACCCTGAGAAATGTAAATAAAAATGAGTTAGAGGAGCAAACTTGGGGTAAATGACTTCATTACCTGAAGGTGTAATTGGAAGATTAACCCCCAATATGCAAATGGATCAAATTTATGAAAGTGTGAAAACCTGTGACCCATCATCCATTTTTGGGTGTAGCCACTAGGGGGGCTTCATTTACCCTAAATGTACCTGAAGGCCCTTCAGTAAATAAAACTGCTTTTATTTTCTTAATTTTGTCTAGCCTCTGTTTTTAGGTAGCCCCACAAGGCATCACTTGCTGGAGCCTCTGAGCTTTAAAGCAGAGTGGCTGTCCCTGCTCTGCAGCTCCCTGAAGGAAGCTGGGGCTGGGCCCTGCACATCCCTCAGCACTGAGCTCTGATGAGAGGGAACCTCAGTCCTGCCCCATGAGGACAGGAGACAATGGCCTCACTGCCCTGACTCAGTTTCCCCTCATACATTTTGCCTTCTCAATAATTTCATAGTTTTTTTTCCTAAACTCAACCTTCTCCAGAGAGAATTGGGCAATGAAGAGACAGAAAAGGGACAGGAAGAGATTAAACACATCACAGCACCTCTCTGCTGCAGGAAAATGCCTCAACAAGCCTTTGTTCACTACCTGCAGCCTGTGCTAAACACAGCCTGATGCCCCAGGTGATGAGTGCCTGGCTCAGCTCTCAGCTGGGTTTGCTCCTACAAAGCCACCAGAACATGGTGACAAAGGGACAGCAAGCAGGAATGAAAGACCAGCAGCCTGGAGCTACCTGGCTCTTGATACCTATTGGTGTGGCAACAGGCTGAAACATCCCCCAGTAGGGTATAGCATAAGTAATCGAATACACAAGAAATAAAAATAGATGGAATTTGATTTGTGCAATGAATTTACATCACCTGGTCCTTGCCCATGGAAAAGGTCCTGGGGCAGCATCAGCCCCTCTGGGAGCCCTGCAAGGCCAGTGCCACTCCATCCCCTTATCCCCAAACACACCTGGGCTCTCCCCCAGCTCTGCCCTCTCCTGAGGCCACATCCCAAGCCCCCATCCCCACTGTCCCCATCTCCCATGCTCAGCCTGCCCCAGCTTTGCTTTGCCTCTGTAACCTCTGCCCTGAGATAACTGCACCTACCAAAACCTGCTGTGCCCCGACCAGGGGAGAAACCAAAGCCAGTCCGAGGGGTTAGGGAGGCTGGTGAGACCAGCCAGGAGCAGAAAGAACACCCCAGGAATTAACCCTCCATGGGCATCTACCCTGAGGAGAACCAAAACCAGCAGGAGAGAACATTTCATTCAAAGGGGGGTTGATGTTCTGATTCAGTCATCATACTCAGTCTCTCATGGAAATCAATGTGGATTGAACCACAGTTGGGATCTGAAGAGTACAAAGGAGTGGCAAACTAAAAATAGTACAGACTGTTAATCTGGGTCACATCAAAACATCATATTCCAGGAAAACTGGAGCGACTGTGGAAGAATATGGAATAATGATTGGAAAGGAGTAACCTTTCTGCCTAACAGAAACAGGACTTTCCTCCTCTTAAATAAAAAGTAACAAAGCTAAAATACAGTTTTGGAAGGAAAGGTCGGAAAAAATTATTCCAAAATGCTGAAACAAACCATTTGAGCCTTTCTGGAACAGGATGTTTCCTTTTGAAAGTGTGATAAAAAAAAAAAAATCAGAGGAATATTTTTTTTTGTTGACATCAATCCTTCCTTCATCTATACTCCACACATGACCTGCTGCCTTTGATCTCAACCCAGAGATGGTTTCAGCCCCTCTGAAAACCCATTTTGCAGTGACTTCTTCCCACCCCTTTGGCTGGACCAACACTGCCTGACTCCAGCCCTGGGGCAGCAGGTGGCCCCAGAGCAGCTCCTGCCACCTTGCAGCCGTGTCCCAGCAGCTCCACAGAGCAATGGGGCTGCAGGGAAGCTTCCAGGAGAGCCCAGGAAAGGCTCCAGCTGGTCCTTACCAGGCTGGAGTTGGCGATGTTGGTGTCATCCTCAGGCATGGGCAGGTAGATGGCCAGGGCAACACAGTTGGCAAAGATGGTGAGGAGGATGATGATCTCGAAGGGTCTAAGAGGAAGCGTTAAGGAGTGCAGACAGGAAAGAAAAAGCAGGAATAACCCCAGCCCTGCCCTGTGCTGCCTGGGTGGTGTGGAGAACCAACCCCCACGGGGGCAGAGCACAGAGAGAGCAGCCCGACCTCAGCCCGGGCACATCCCCAGGTGCTCAGGGCCAGGACACTCAGCACACAGCCCCTGCAGAGGTCAGCTTGGACACAGGACAAAGGGATGGGAGAGCTGGCAGTTCCCCCCTGCTCACCCTTCTGTGAATCACCCTGAAGGGTCAGGAGCCTTTTGCAGAGTGTGGGCACTGACCCTAAGCATCCCCCTCCAGAGCAGGCAGGTCCTGGCTCCCTCTGACTCCTGCTGCTCAGGTCTCACCTGGGCTGTGTGGCTGAAGGTATCCAGGGGTAAGGCAGCTCGTGCAGGGGCTCCCCTGGCAGAACATCCCCAGGTGTCCTCACAGCCTTGGTGGCCCAGCACAGGCAGTGCTGCTGTGACTGTCCCCAGGAGTGCCAGGGGCTGGCAGTGAACACAGCTCAGCCTCAGGGCTGTGCCACCCCCTTGAAGGTACAAACTGTGCTGTTTGGGCCCTGTGACATCTCAGAATGAAAGGGGTGACTTCACCATTTCCCCATGAAGACCCTGGGACAGGCACTTGGTCACTCCCAGGCTCCTGCTGCTGTCACTGCTTTGCTTGGGCCTTGAAACCTCTTGGACAAGCCTCAGCTCTCACCTTCCTGAAGCCTCCAAAGAGCTCAAACTCTGTCTCCAGGGCCTCATTTGCAGCCAGGCTCTCCCTGCAGGGATCTCCACTCTGTTTCCCCAGCACTCTCCCTTGAGGGCTGCCTTGGGCTCTGGTGGCCACACCAGCCCAGTATTACAGAGCAAGGGGCACCTGGGGAGCATCCTATCCACCCCAGCCCGAGTGCTCTCAGCTCATCACAGGCTTTTTCTCCTTTTCTGAACCTTCCTATCCATCAGCCTGACGACACTTTAAAAACTGAAGTCGGCTTGAAAAACTGCTCCCCTTTTTGTCCAGGTAATGAGGTGGAGCCCAGGGGCTGGAGGCTTGGACAGGGTAAGACAAACGCTCCTTTGAAGGGTCACCTCGACTGGAGCTCCTGTAACTGGAGCTGAAATCCACTTGCTGCCTGTGATTCTGTGAGTCTGGCACAGTTATGAGGTAGAAATGCAGTGGGACAGATGGAACCAAAAAACAGAGATGTAGATAACTGGGTACAGTGTCTCTGCCTCCTGCCACTGTCACAGAGCCTCAGCATCCTCCTCATCTCCTTGTCTCACAATCTAACTTCTTTCTGTCCAGCATACTCCCACCACACAGCATCCAAGGGTCCCCACATCTGCCTTGCAGCAGAATTAGTGATTTCTGTGTCTTGCAGCTCTGTGGTCCTCCAGGGTCCCCAGAATCCTCACCCATCTGCCTTGACGGTCTCCTGGCCACAAAATGACCTGAAATACCAGGGTGGTGTCACAAGGCAAGACATGTCCCAACAATTACCAGGCTGTTGGACTGTCTTGCACTCAACACCCAGTGAGCTGCAGAACATTCAAATTTCCTTGTTCTAATGAATATATTTTTTGAGATGTGAGCAAATTTCAGCACAAAACACCCTCTGCCTCAAATCAGCCTTTCACCCACTCTGAGCTGAGTGATGGTCCCTACCCTTCAACTGCAAAAAGACCCTGTCCCACTCCTGTGGCTCAGCTTTGTGCTCTGACAGCAGCAGCCCTACAGCAGTGATGGCCCAAGGAACAGGAACAGTTCTGTACACAGAACCTACAGCCTAGGTACCCCACAGAAGAGGGTCACAGCTAATCTCCCCTTGGCAGCCTGCATGTCCCTGCAGACCATAATAACCCACAGGAACTGGAACGACCCGACCCTGTCGCCTCGCATTCCCTGATCCCTGAGTGAGGGCAGCCAGGTGCATCTGGGTATAAATACAGACAGGCTCTGGAGAAACCTGATTCCCTGGATCATTTGTCCTGCCCAGGTCAGAACCACCTGCACATGCCACCTTTCTGTGGGGCACCCCCTCGTCCCCTTCCAGAGCACTGATGTAGGGAAGACCCTCCCTGTGCTATGCACTTGCTCTGTGCTGGCCCAGCAGGAAGAATGTGTTTGAGCATGCTGCAAGATGTAAATCCTATTTCCAGCTCTTCCCCTGCCACTCGGGCATGCACACAAGTTTCCTCCTTACTCAGAGCCCGTTTAAGACACAGGCACAGTTCCCTTCTGTGTGCCCATAAAACCATCGTTTCTCTTGCCAGAGACACAGAAAATGAGAACTCCCTGATTTTGGCTCTGCTCCCACTCCCTGGAGGACAGAGAGTCCCCTTGCAGTAAAGGAGTGAGGTCTCAAACTCCAGCCCTACCAGAGCTGTGAGCATGCCCTCATGCCTGCCAACAGGCTCCCAGGCTTTGGACAAAGCAGCATCTCTGGGCATGGTTTTGGTATCCCCACAGCAACACAGCCAGCCTAAGGTGACCAGGCCACCTCCCAGAGTAAAGCCTGGCCAGGGGTGGGATCATCCTGCCAAGGCCAGGAACACACAGATAAGGTTCAGCAAGTGAAATGAGAAAAGTTGTGATGGAGAACTCGATTCTGTTTCCCAGTCCATCGTTTTTGCTACAGCAGAAATGTTTTGCTGGAATCAAAGTGAAATATTTCATCTCCTACTCTCTTTCTTTACATAAAATACAGGTGAACAAAGTGATAGTTCCTGGATGCATGGCAGAAACATGACATTTTGGTATTTCTGAGCTACAATGCCCCAGTGAAAAGGTCAAAAAAGCAACACCTGAACTACAACGCTAAACCAAAGACACAAAGAAAGACTATCCCCCTGAACAGTATCACCCACAAAAAGCCTTCACCTGTGACAGCAGTACCAGGGAGGATGGCACAGGGAGCTGAGAGGACAATGGTGTCAGCAAGGATTTGGGGGAGGCCCCCCCTAAAGCAGAGCACAGCTGTGGGGTCAGACAAGTGGTGACACACACCAAGAGCCATCCCAAGCAGCTCACCATGGTCTTGCTACCCACCCCCAAACCTCTCTCTCCAGAGTATCACACTGTCCCCAGCCTGACCCCATCCCCACCCCAGGATGGGCACTGTGCCCCCTCTTGACACACCAAGCCCCCTCCCCAGCACACAACACACACAATGAATTCACTCCCACAAGTGAATGTCCCCTGCCTGTCCCCGTCCCACCCCACCAAAGGCCCCATGGCCTGACCCACCCCTCAGCCCCAGCTTTCCCCACCAGCCTATCCATGCCCCAGTTAGCACAGCCATTGCCTGTGCCAGTGCATCCTACCAGGGCTCCCCGAGTGCCTCTCTGCCTTGTACAGGCCTGATGAGACAGCACCAGGCTGACACAGGCTGGCAGCTCTCGTGGCCCCAGCAGCCCTGCCATGCTCACAGGCACACACACTGCTCCCCTGCTCCCCAGCCCCTGCAGCCACAGGATACTTCCACTCCACGATGCTGATGCACGCCTTCCTCAGAGGGTTTTCCAGGGTCAAGCAGAACAGAGCCCTGGGTGGACGAGGAGCTATTGGTGGTACTGGCTTCTTGGACTTCTCCTTCTGCTGCCTCTTCTTCACGTCCCCCTGGGGAGAAGAGGGCTCCATGGTGTTGCTCCCCTAGCTGTCTCTTCCCCTCCTGCCCTGCAGTGGAGCCCCCCTTCCCCAGGTCCCAGCCAGCTGGAGCTCCTCTGGGTCTGTCTCCTCCGTGCAGCAGGGGAGGTGGTGGGGGAGTGGGGGCTGGAGCCTGCACTCGCATGTACAAACGCACAAAGCATGAGTTTAAATTTAGATCCCGGCCTGACTCTGGGTGCTGTCCCAGCTCCTGAGGCAGCAGAAGGGCCCCTGCAGCTGTTCCCTCTTTACCCAGCACATGGGGAGCTGGGCGAGTGCTTGGCGTGCCACTGGCTGGGCTGGGGGTGGGACAGGCTGCCCGGGCTGGGCGCTGTGTCCCAGGGAGAAGTTCCTTTGTCCCAGGTCAGCTCTGTGCCCAGCACCTCCACCTGCACTGGGAGCAGCCAGGCTGCCCGGGGCACCAGGCACTTGCTGAATCACATCGTGCAGGGTGAGATGGAGAGGCAGCTCTGGCCAGTTCCCAAGGACAGTTCCCCCCTTCACCCCATCAGCCCCTTCTGTGCAGGATTTCACCTGCAGCTGGTGCACACTGTTCACCTGTGCCCCGGACCAGGTGATACTGCAGCTGTAGGGTCTTCGAGGCTGGGTCCATTTCACTGGCTGGACACCCCAATCTCAGAGCTCCAGGGAATCATGGTGAGTCCAAAAGGTGCCTCAGGCTTGCTTTGCTGGAGGCACAGAGGAAACCCTTGGCTGGCACCGGTCACTTAAACAACCAGTTGCTCAGCCTGATGGAGGTAAGTCCTGCATGCAGGGTATAGAGAATGTCTGGGGATGCAGGAGCCCAACAAGCCCAGGCCAGACTGTGTCCTGCCAAGCCCTGCTGGGCTTGGGAAAGCCTGGCTGCATGAATGGTATGGTAACCCCTGAGATGAGGTAAGGAGAGGGGCAGGTTATCAGCACCTTCCTCAGCAGGGGACTGAGCAGAAGTGTTATTGATGGGGGCTTTCCTGGTGTTTTCTAGACTGCCAGCAAACTAACTGCAGCGATCTAATTCCTCACAGTGACGTCCCACAGCAAATGGCATCCCTGCTCTACAGATGTTACAGCTGTGTGACTGCCCAGCTGTGCCCCACTCCACCTCGGGCACCCCAGGGTGCTGCTCCACCCACGACACTGTGCTGCCTTGCTCACAACTTCCTTTCCTTGGCTTTGTGGGGTCATTCTACAGAGAGGGAATTGCTTGCCAGCTGTGCTGCCAGCTGTGCTGGGGGCCAGAAAGGAGTGATGGAGGACCCAGGGCAGGGAAAGCAACTCCTGCAGCTGCTCCAGCCAGTGTTGATGTACTTTGGAGGATGCCCTTGGTTGCACAGGGGTTCATAGAATCACGGAATGACTTGGGTTGGAAGGGACCTTATAGATTATCTCGTCCCAAACCCCCTGCTGTGGCCAAGGGCACTTTCCACTAGGGTTAAATTAGCAATCTGCCTCCTTCTACACCACTTTGTTGTGCAAATCAGAGCCAAACCATTTCTGCTGCGGGGTCCAGACCTGTTTCCCTGTGAGGCAGATCCCTTTTCTCACTCAGCCGTCATTTTCCCCCCAAACCCCGTGTGCAAGCCAAGAGCCATATTCCAGCTGCTGCCGGCGCAGCAGAGCCTGTCCAGGGACCGCAAGGCCGCGGGGCCCATCTAGCGGGGATCTCCGGCACGAACCTGGGAACTCGGGGAGGAACTCGGGCCGGGGCTGTGGAGGGGATCCCCGCAACCTCACAGCCCTGAGCCGCCCCTCGCCCGGCCCGGAGCTCTTCGCCCTGGGCACCAAATCCGACCCGGCACGGCTCAGCACACCCGGGAGAGCTGCAGCACACCCGGCACGGTTCAGCACACCCGGCACGGCTCAGCACACACAGCACGGCTACAGCACACCCGGCACGGCTACAGCACACCCGGCAGGCTCAGCACACCCGGCACGGCTCAGCACACCCGGCACGGCTCAGCACACCCGGCACGGCTACAGCACACACAGGGCACGGCTACAGCACACACAGCACGGCTCAGCACACCCGGCACGGCTCAGCACACACAGCACGGCTCAGCACACCCGGCACGGCTACAGCACACCCGGCACAGCTCAGCACACACAGCACGGCTCAGCACACCCGGCACGGCTCAGCACACACAGCACGGCTCAGCACACCCGGCACGGCTACAGCACACACGGCACGGTTCAGCACACACAGGGCACGGCTCAGCACACCCGGCACGGTTCAGCACACACAGGGCACGGCTCAGCACACACAGGGCACGGCTACAGCACACCCGGCACGGCTCAGCACACCCGGCACGGCTCAGCACACCCCGCACAGCGCTCCGCCCGCCGGAGCCGCTCCCTGGCTGCTCGGCACCGAGAGGCTCCATCCCCGTGGAATCTCTTCACACCATTCTCCTCTTCCTCGCACGCTGCGTGTCCCTCTCCTCTCCGTATCCGCAGTGCACGGCCTTGGGAAGGGTCCCAAAGGGACATGGGCACTTATGGGGTCTGACTCTCGCAGGTGCATCTCCTGTTGCCGAGCCGTGCCGAGCCGAGCCGAGAAGTGCCGTACTCCGCTGTCCGGCCCGTGGTCCCGCTCGGCCGCCGCCGCTGCCGGGACCTTGATCCCGAGAGCGGGGCAGGACCTCGGGCCGCCTTTGGGTGGGAGGTGACGGCGGGGCAGCCAGTGCGGTGATTGTAGGTGCCCGCAGCTGGAGAGATGCTGGGAGAGCTGCCAGAGGTGCTGAGCTGGCTTCTGCACACCGCGTGTGCACATGGAGCTGCATGCGTGTGTTTGTATTATTCCACTCAGGGACTGAGGGACTGAATAGCCAGAGGGGAGCAGGACGAGGGTTTGGTGCTGTTGGTGCTCCTGTGAGGGCTGTGTCCTCACCTCCGTGGCCAGACACACATATGGGTATGTCCGTGTGTCTGTCTGTACTGCACACACATGTTCACACATATGGGTATGTCCGTGTGTCTGTCTGTACTGCACACACATGTTCACACATATGGGTATGTCCGTGTTGTCCTAGGGTGATGTTATGGTGTTTCTATCTCCAATCGTGTGTCCTGATTATGTTTGGTATTATGTCCTGTGCTTCCAGGACTGAGTCTGAGAGTGAAGCTTTGTTTTGTCTTGTTATCAGCCGGCTCACCTCCCCCATGGTCTATGTTTAGGAGAGGTTTTAGCTCGGCTTGCTTGCTTGCTTGCCTGCTTGCTTGCCTGCTTGCTCGCTTCTGCCTTTTTCTTTCCTTCGCTTTGCCCTTGCTTTCTGCTTATTAGTTAGTTCAGCTAGGCAGTCCAACTTTTTCCCTGGACTGTTTTCTCTTCCACCCCGTCCCCTCCCTCTCCTGGATACCATCTGAACGGACGGGGACCTGGGAACCCCAAGAAACACCGGGAGGCTACACTTTGTCACCTGCAGCAGTCATCCCCAGCGCCAGAGACTGATAACTGCGCGACCACTCGCCAGAGAGACTGAACTTGTCATCCCTTCAGAACGGTGAAAGAGTTTTTTGTCAGCTGGTGTTGTTTTTTTCCCTGTGCTGGGGAGTGTCTTGCTTGTTAAATAAACAGGTTTTTTCTCCCACTCTTCTCCAAGGAAATTCTTCCCGAACCCGGTGGGGTGGGGGGGAGGAGTCGTGGGGTTTGCTGTCTGGGGGCTCCTTCTGGAGGTTTTCCCCCAAATTTGCCCAAAACCAGGACACGTGTGTCTGTCTGTACTGCACACACATGTTCACACATATGGGTATGTCCGTGTGTCTGTACTGCACACACATGTTCACACATATGGGTATGTCCGTGTGTCTGTACTGCACACACATGCACATAGTCGGGTGTCACCAGTGAATGGTCTGGGCACTCAAAGGTACTGGCAAAAAGCAGATTTTAATACAAATTCGTGAAAGTGCCACTTAAAGGAGTTCAGTTAGGATGTTCACCCACTTACTGAATACATGGCTGAAGACTGCATAGGAAAAACGGATTGGAATCCATTTAGGATGATTTACATGGAGACTGAGGATGCAAAAGGGCCGGGGTTCAAAATGGTTTAGCAGAACTCAGTCATGGACTGATTTAACAACTAAACATTCAATACATTTGCTACATTTTAACAGTGACTTAATAACATACTCATGATAAAAGCATTCATAGTATAATCAATTCACACACATTCAGAGATGTGTTCATCTGTACTGATCTGTGCAGAGGAATCTGCCAAAAATTCCCCTCGGGTTCAGTGAAATATGTCACATCCCTTAGCGATTCTCTACAGGTGGGGGTTGCACCTTGAGGAGTGTCTGGGGTGGGGGATTGATAAGGGAACAAAGAATGAAGACCAAATTAGCATTGAAGGCAAAGACATCATTAACCATTAGGAGATTGAATACTAAGAATTGCATAATTTAAGACCAATGAATGGGAATTTCTTGGGGTTTTGTATATATAAATATGTGGAAATATATTTATATATCTATATAAAATATTTGTATGTATAAATATGTGAAAAGTCTGGTAAAGAGGTATGTGTGATGGAATTAATTTCACTGCACAACCCAGGCATGTGTACATGAAATAATTTCTGTTGCACATCCTGGCCAGAAAAAAGTAATGCCTAAATTCTCTCTCCTATCACATCTTTCCCATCAATTGCAAGTTTCCATCCTGGCCATAGGCCAGGCTGGGAAGAGTGGTACCATTCTACTCAAGTTAGAACTCAGGTGAATGATTAACCAAGGCTGACAGGGATAACTTATCCTTTGTTCTCCACTTTGGCTGGTCACAGAAGACTCGTGTTACAGCCAGAATCATTCTCACCTTTACCATGCTCGGGTACAGTCAGGGACACTTTACCACCCAACTGGTGCAGTCAAGGTGATCCTTTAAGAACCTTTAAATGAAACAACACACACTTGGGAGATAATATTAGTATAGGAGGCAGTATAAAGGCTGGCCTTTATTGGAGACCTCCAGGAGCAGTTACGGAAAAATGTCCACAAAAGCTCACCCCCATGGGGTGAACACAATTTTACAAGTTTAGCAAATTAGCATAATTGACTAGAATTCTCAATTAGAAGCACAGCTGATGAGGTAATTCTCCCTTCTGGTTCAAACCTGTGATGGGTTGAAGCTGGCTAAATGCCAGCAGCAACAAAAAAGAGCCAGAGACCAAATCCCAGCCAGAACCACAAACCCAGTCACAGCCAGAACCAGAGACCCAATCTCAGCCAGAATCACAGACCAGTGACACAGAACCAGTCCCAGTGCCCTAGCCCCAGTGACCCAGTGACCCAGTGTCTTGGTTTGAAAGACAGGTATGGTCTAAGGAAAGGCAAGAGCCCCTTTCCTGAGATGCGGAATGCAACCCCCCTCCCTGTTAATTATTTTAGGTCCAAATCAGAGGCCTTCAGGCAGGAGGTTTGGGGATAAGGGTAACAGTTCTTTACTGATATCCAACAAGGCAGAGAACAAAAACAACAACAGCTATAAAAATTGGCAACAGAAACAGTCTAGCTCCGCTCCAGTCCCTTCTGGCCGCAGGCCGTCTCCCTGTGCTGTTACCGGTGCTGGGGGCAGGGCAGGTCCCGCGCAGTTGAAGAGGGCTGGGTGATGGCGGCCGCGGCCCAGGGGAGAGAGAGAGGATGGGGAAAGTGACTCCCCCCTCACGGTGTCGGTCGTGGTGCTCAGCAGAGTGTCCGGAGGTAGTAGGGTGAGCTAGGAGAGCAGCAGAGCGATGTCCAAAGGCAGGGAGCGTGGATCTCAGTGCTGGGATGACAGGGGAAGATGCCAGAGCAGAGCCCAGGCTGTCTTCCCACTCCAGGAGCCAAGCGAGAGAGAGTCCCCCGCTCCAGACCCCCACCCCGTCCCACCTTTCCTTTTCCGGTTCCCCCCCCTCCCCCTCCAGCCACCCCCCTACAAGAGAACATTATCTGTCGTTTTAAGGTGTAGCCACAATTACTTAGCATAACAATGGGAGAAAATTCCACTGAAAGAAAAGAGAATAATTCAACCTCCAACACCCAGTGACCCAGAACCAGTCCCAGTGCCCTAGCCCCAGTGACCCAGTGACCCCGAACTGGTCCCAGTGACCCAGTGACCCCGAACTGGTCCCAGTGACCCAGACCAAATGACCAGTGACCCAGTTCCAGTCACAGACCGGTCCCAATGACCCACTCCCAGTGCCCCAGTCCCAGTTCCACTGCCCCAGTCCCAATGCCCCAGTCCCGGTCCCGGTCCCGGTCCCGGTCCCAGTCCCGGTCCCGGTCCCAGTCCCAATCCCGGTCCCAGTCCCAGTCCCCCAGTCCCAGTCCCCCAGTCCCAGTCCCAGTCCCCCAGTCCCAGTCCCAGTCCCAGTGTCCCAGTCCCAGTCCCAGTGTCCCAATCCCAGTCCCAGTCCCGGTCCCAGTCCCAGTCCCCCAGTCCCAGTCCCCCAATTCCAGTCCCGGTCCCAGTCCCAGTCCCCCAGACCCGGTCCCAGACCCGGTCCCAGTCCCAGTCCCAGTCCCAGTCCCAGTCCCAGTCCCGGTCCCAGTCCCAGTGTCCCGGTCCCGGTCCTGGTCCCAGTCCCAGTCCCGGTCCCAGTCCCAATCCCGGTCCCGGTCCCAATCCCAGTCCCAGTCCCGGTCCCAGTCCCAGTCCCGGTCCCCCAGTCCCCCAGTCCCAGTCCCAGTCCCAGACCCAGTCCCAGTGTCCCAATCCCGGTCCCAGTCCCCCAGTCCCAGTCCCAGTCCCAGTCCCGGTCCCAGTCCCAGTCCCAATCCCGGTCCCAGTCCCAGTCCCAGTCCCAGTCCCAGTCCCAGTCCCAGTCCCAGTGTCCCAGTCCCAGTCCCGGTCCCAGTCCCAGTCCCAGTCCCAGTCCCAGTCCCAGTCCCAGTCCCAGTCCCAGTCCCAGTGTCCCAGTCCCAGTCCCAGTCCCGGTCCCAGTCCCAGTCCCAATCCCGGTCCCAGTCCCAGTCCCAGTCCCAGTCCCAGTGTCCCAGTCCCAGTCCCGGTCCCAGTCCCAGTCCCAGTCCCAGTCCCAGTCCCAGTCCCAGTCCCAGTCCCAGTCCCAGTCCCAGTCCCCCAGTCCCAGTCCCAGTCCCAGTCCCAGTCCCAGTCCCAGTCCCAGTCCCCCAGTCCCAGTCCCCCAGTCCCAGTCCCCCAATTCCAGTCCCGGTCCCAGTCCCAGTCCCAGTCCCGGTCCCAGTCCCAGTCCCAGTCCCAGTCCCGGTCCCAGTGTCCCAGTCCCAGTGCCAGTCCCAGTCCCCCAGTCCCAGTCCCGGTCCCAGTCCCAGTCCCCCAGTCCCAGTCCCCCAGTTCCAGTCCCAGTCCCAGTCCCAGTCCCCCAGTCCCGGCCCCAGTCCCAGTCCCAGTACTAGTCCCAGTCCCGGTCCCAGTCCCAGTCCCAATCCCGGTCCCAGTCCCAGTCCCAGTCCCAGTCCCAGTCCCAGTCCCAGTCCCAGTGTCCCAGTCCCAGTCCCAGTCCCAGTCCCAGTCCCGGACCCAGTCCCAGTCCCAGTCCCAGTCCCGGACCCAGTCCCAGTCCCAGTCCCAGTCCCAGTCCCAGTCCCAGTCCCACTCCCACTCCCAGTCCCGGTCCCCCAGTCCCAGTCCCGGTCCCAGTCCCAGTCCCAGTCCCAGTCCCAGTCCCAGTCCCAGTCCCAGTCCCGGTGTCCCAATCCCGGACCCAGTCCCAGTCCCAGTCCCGGTCCCAGTCCCAGTCCCAGTCCCAGTCCCAGTCCCAGTCCCAGTGTCCCAGTCCCAGTCCCAGTCCCAGTCCCAGTCCCGGTCCCGGTCCCAGTCCCGGTCCCGGCTCTTTCCCCCTCGCTGCAGTTCCCGGTTCCGCCGCCAGGGGCGCTCGTGGCTCCAGGCCGGGCAGGCCGGGGGCGGTGATTCCCCCGCGCCGCCAGGGGGCGCTGTGGCTCGGCCGCGCCTCCCTCACGCGGTAATGGCGGCGGGATGGGGGGTGCAGGAGGGGCTGCCTTTACAAAGCCATGGGGCGGCCGGGCCCGGTGCCCTGCGGATGGCGAGATGGGCTGTGGCAGGAGCCTCGGAGCAGCGCATGGAACGGCAGAGGCGTGGGTGGGTTTGCCGGGGTGACAAACAAAATGCAGCAGAAACTCCACAGCTGTAGCAGAGGCGCGGGGTGTCCCGACAGGCACGGGATGCTGGGTTAAAGTGTAGCGGAAAAACCCGAAGCAATGGCAGAAAACAGCGGGGCTGGGCACTACAAGCAGCTGCCACCTGAAGCCGGGAGCTGCTCCCTCTGGAAGGGAGATGGGGTTGGGGTCCCCTTCCCAGCGAGGGTGTTGGAAAGGTCCCAGTTTTGCGAGCAAAGTCTCACCCATGATAAGGAGAAGCAGTGCGGGACAAAGACAGTGACAGCAAATCCTCTGGGCAGCAATAGTCCAGCACCAAAACCCCACCTTGTCTGCACTCTGATCCGAGAGGGAGAGACCTCCAGAGAGCTGAGCTTCACCCCTGATCCCACAGCCAAAATCTCACAATGTCCCTGCCCTGACCAAGAGAAACCCCCCAGCTACGAGACTGCAGCAAACTGCACCCCTTCCCCCTTCACTTTGTCCACATCTTTTTGACTCCCTTGAATATCTGTGTCTCGGTTTGAGAGTTACCCCAGGACAATCTGTCTTCCCATCTGTTCAGAAACAAATGGGAGTAAAATTCCATGAGAGAAAGAAAATAAAAAGGGAAAATCCTAACCTCCAACACTGGGGAAGAGAGACTTCTGGCAAAGCTTAATTTAAGCTCTTTTTTTTCTCTATTTTTTAAGATGCATCCATCTAAACAAACACGCCTTTGATGGTTGGTTTATACATTCACACAAGACATGAGTTTAAGCATCATTTTATTGCATAAGCACCAAAGAATTCATTGCTCCCCTAGCAGCAGCAGGAAGCACATGAAGAAGCCAACGTGTTTTATCAATGTTACCACCTTGCACTGTTTCTGAATTCAGCTTTCGTTTGGAAAAAGGACATGTAAACTAAACAAGTTTCTCAAACATTTCCTCAAAGAATGATAAGAACCACTGTATTCATTGATGCCCATATGTTCTAGGGCCCTATCCCTTCAGCCAGGAGCAGATAAATTTAAGGAGCAATGTCATGTTTCGGCATGGTTTTCTCTCTGTCAATGGTCTGTCCTCCCCACCTCCATCAGCAACAGTCCCAGTCATAAAGCAACGTCATTCTGCACGTCTTACACAGTGTTCATTAAATTTTTGTATTTTCTCACTACAGACAATACATTCCAATAAGAATGGGCAAAAAATAAAGGGGAGAGAGAAGAGGAGAAAGGGATGGGTGAAAGAGAGCAGAGAAAGTTACAAAAAGAAAGAGAAACCCTAAATGTTGCTAAGCCCTGTTAGTCAGGGCAACAAAATCATGAGTCAGGATTATGCAAATAAATCAAGGCTGAAACTCCAACTGTAGTGGCCTGTTGCTAAAAACAAGTGGCCTTGTTTTTATTAATCTACGAGCTCTAAGTTCTCTGTTTGCATTGCAGCAGTGTGAAGGCCTCCAGAGTCAGCACTAGCCAGTACCCACTCTGTGTAAATAATATACTGCTTTTAAATCCCCACACCCATCCCTTTCCCTGGCCTCCTCTCCCAACGCTGTCATTCTCCATCTCTGGTGATCCTGAGGAAACAATCAACATCCGTGCAGCAATTTAGCAACCCCTGACATAGGAACTCAGGTCTTTGCCCCGGCAATGGTCTTTCCAGCCATACCTGAAAAAACATATACATTATGTAATTTGAGGAGTTAGATTATGATTTAATTGGTTATGAAAACAGACTTGGTTAATCTTTGAGAGTCTTGGGTGAAGACTCTCAAAGATCCCATTGAAAAATAGGAATAACTGAAAATTACTATGAATCAATCATAATATTATTATTATCAATCTAAGCGAGCTGGGGAAAGGAGAAGAGAACAAAAAGGAGAGTTCTGAGAGAGGAAGGAAATTTAGGGAATTAGAGCAGGTGCTGTGAGACAGGATTCCTGTCTTCTCCTTTCAGCTTTAGGGGAAGGACTGTGCTAAACTCCACCAAATCCAGCTTCCCATCCATTGATCCCCCTGCCTCCCTCAGTCAATAGCAAAACCGTCTTTGATCTCCTCTGCCCACTCTTCCCCAGTGTCCACTGCAAATATCCTTACCAGGGACTGAGGCCATGAGCCTCCCGAGCAATCTTCTTGGCACACCGAATATCATCCTCGATATTATCATCTAGCAGTTCTGTAGAGAAGGGAGAAAAGATCAGTGTGGAGGAAAGCGGGGCAGAGGAAGAGCAGGGACAGCTGGGCAGAAGGAAAGGTGTGTGGTTACTGTGCTGCAAAGAGAGAGAAAGGACAGCAACACACACGGAGCTCTTTGGGGGAAAAAGGCCAATTTATTGTATGGACAGCCTGTATTTAAAGTGTGTTATGTGCAGCTAGGACAGGACAGGAGCTCATTGGACAATTGGGAAAAACGTCCTTGGGACAGCACCTCAGGATGTGTCCCACGGCAAAGACACCAGGTGTTAATGTTTATTATGAATTCCACTCTGTTTGTCACCATGTTATCACCCTGGGAGACTCCTCCCTAACTGAAGCTGCAGTCAGCTTGTCAGCCTGGGAATGGAGCCAAGAGTCAGGAGACATCCAGGCTTGAAAACGATTTCCAAGCTGTAATTCCCCAGCTCTCTAAATGTGTGTGTCCACAAAGGTGTCCATCAGGAAGGAAGGGTAGGTGGGACACTGAGAAGATGGATGAATAGAAGGACAGATAGAAATGCCTGGAGCAGGAATGGACAGAGCAGGTGCTTTCATGGAATGGACAAAGAAAGGTTCTTCGTTCTGTCCTGCCACTTACTTGAGCAACTGATGTGGCAGGCATTCTTGGCCCCAGCAGTCTTGCCATCATTGCACCAGTACTTGCTGTTGATCTGAAAGATGCCGTAGTCCCTGCTCGGACCATTGTTATTGTACGCTTTCGTGTTGTAATCACTCTCATGTTTCACCAGGCACATCCCTGCAGGAGGAACAGACATCCCAGAGGAGAACATTAAGGTATGTTGAAGGTAAATAAGAGGAAAGAAAGCATCCAGGGTGAATGAAGTGCTGGAGAAGTAATTTAACTGGTGATATTATAACCTTGAGAATTGGATGGGTAAATTCTTGGAAGGACAAAGCTCTAGATGGGTATTTGTTGTGTGAAATAGAGAAGGGAGCAAGGAAGGAGATGAGGAAAGGAAAAGATAAAGTCAAAGAAATGGAGGGACAGAATAGTACTGCTAGAAGATCAAAAAGAAGTTGAGAAGGACAAAGATGGTTCAGGCAGAGAGGGAGCAGCTCATTATACTCACAGTCAGCAACAGTTGTGCCCTGGAAGCCCTCAAAGCCATTCCGACGTAGGATCCTCACCATCTCACATCTGGAAATTATTTTTCCCTGGATGCCTGGCAGAGCCAAGCCAAGGAAAGCAAGAAGAAAGCCAAGGAAGAGCATTGACTTTCTCATCTTGCAGTCTACAGCAAGATGTGCCAAAGCAACTGGAGCTGTCTGTCTGCCAGGACTGCCAGCAATGCCAGCCTTTTATTCCTGCTCCCAGGAGGAGGATCAGCTGGTTATGCAAGCATATCTGGGAAGTGTGGGCAGTCTTTACTGTAACAAGCCAATAAGGAAGTGGGCCAAACTCCAAAACAAATTCCTGGAAGGTGCCAGTAGCTCTTTAACTGGTCCTTCAAGGCTGGGGCATGTGTTTACCATAGACAATGCAGCAATCCTCAGTTGGATATTATCCCAAATATCATGGATCAAGGATTGTAGTTCCCTTGAGTGAGTGTCATGGTTTAATCACAGCAGTCTGATACGTCACTCAATCTCTCCCACCTTAGTGGGATGGGAAAGGTAAAAGTTGGAAAACTTGTGAGTGGAGATACAGACAGATTAATGGGGAAAGAAAAAGCCACACATGCAAGAAAAAGCAAAATAAAGAGGTAACACACTCTTTCCCATCAGCAGGAAGATGTTCAGCCATCTCCAGGAAACCAGGGTCCACCACATTAACAGTGGTTTGGGAAGACAAACACCATCACTCCAAATGTCCCCCTCCTTCCTTCTTCTTCCTTCAGGTTTATACTTCGAGCAGGACATTACACGTGATCTGGGATATGCCATGGTCAGTGCGGGTCAACTGTCTTGGCTGCATCCCCCATCATGGTTTAGGAATAATATTCCCCAATTTAGTACTCACATTAAAAAGAATACATGCTGCTCCCCTCACCATCTTCAATTCCAGGTGGAGATAAAAAAGAATTCACTGGGAATGGCAATGAGTTAAGAATCGACCATGAAAAATGTTCATGAATAGAACCTCCCATGAAAGAGGTGAAGAAGGAGTAGACAACTTTATGTTCTTAATTCATCTTTTTACTATCTCTTCTAAAATATCTCTGGACAATAAACTACATATGATAGAAAGAAACCTGATTTATTGTGTTTTTGTTTACATGGACTGTATATTACAAGCCATGGCAGATCACTGGACATTAACTTGATTGGTCACTAGCTCAAGATGGCTGCGTTTGACATCAGTTTTCTGTCTCCTACTGTATGCATCCAAAAGCTCGAGAAAATAAGCATAAGAAAAAATCTTGAAAGGTACAAATAAAAAGAGACAATGGTTATCAAAGACATAAAGCTAAGAAGATGTGGCACAGCTGAGTAGCAGGAGTCACTTGTATTGGCATGTCTGCTGAAGAAATAACAAAAAGTGACTGTGCTGGGTGTAGCTGAGGTAATTTCCCTGCCAGTGACTGTCATGGGGCTGTATTTTGGATTTGTGCTGAGTGTAGGACTGATAATGGAGATGTTTTTGTTATTGCTGAGCAGTGGTCACACAGAGCCAAGGCCTTTTCTGCTTTTCCTACTGTCAGGCTGGAGAGGGGGCTGGGGGTGCATGGGAAGCTGGGACAGATGACCCAGAGTGACCAAAGGCACGCTCCAGACCATGGACATCACACTCAGTATAGAAAGTGGGGGGCAGGAGGAAGGAGGGGAGGAATGTTTGGAGTGATGGTGTTTGTCTTCCCAAGTCCCTGTTACATGTCATGGAACTCTGCTCTCTGTGGGATGGCTGAACACCTGCCTGCCCATGGGAAACAGGGAGTGAATTCCTGATTTTGCTTTGTTTGCAGTTGTGGCTTTTGCTTTCCATATTAAACTGTCTTTATCCCAACCCATGAATTTTCCAGCTTTTACCCTCCTGATTCTTTCTCTGATCCTGCGGGAAAGGGAGTGAGGGAGTGGCTGTGTGGGGCTTGGTGGCTGCCTGAGGCTAAACCACAACATTGGTTGACAAACTCAGGATGTAGGAAATATATTCCTTTTGGATATTTTCACGTTTCTCAGTCCTTGAAAGGGTCCTCTATGATTTATTTCCTCCTTAGCTCCAAAGCAAGTTCTTTATCCTTTCATACAACAATGCTCCCAAGAAGAAAGGATTGAGGATTAACAGAGTATTTTTGGGAGGGGGGGGTTGAATAGAAGAGCTTCTTTATTCTTCTCTAGCAGTCATAGAGGACATTGGCAAGATAAATGATTTCATTGGCTTCTTTACATATTATTATGTCAACTGACATCACACCTAAATTGAAGGAAATTGTGCAAATTCACCTTTGCAGTGAATTCTAGAGAAGAAAGGAATACCTCTACAACCCTCTTGTTCAGTGAGGTGCTTATAGGGAATTCCTCTTGTTGGAAATAATACCAAGTTTAATTATTTTTTTTTATCACTTTAGTCAGGGGTATTGTTTGCCTTTGCCCAAATGGAAAGGAATGGAAGTTTCTTTTCAAAGGACTGTTTTACCACTCTAGGCCTGATGAGCTTAACATCTCAGCAGGCTGGGGGTATCACAGAAGATACACAAAACATAATGACCATCAACAACCATGAACAACCATCAGCTCCAAACATCACCCATGGCATGGTGAGAGACACCTGGTCTGGGAAAAGGTAGATAAAAGATAAGAATAGGACCTAATTAGCATCAGAGGTGAAGAGATGTGTAACCAATAAGAAACCAAATACTAAGAACTGCTTAACTTGGAACCAATGAACACTGAACCAATGTATCTCTATGGGATTTGACTGTATAAAGTTTGTGAAAAATCTGGTAAAATTCATGTGTCATGGAATGATTTTTCTCTGCACAACCCGGACTATGTGGACGAAATTATTTCTGTTGCAGAACAGCGTCCTAGCCAGAATGAAGTAATGCATTGGTTCTCTAACACTAAAAATGTTGTTGGAGACTTTTTGTTTTTCCCACAAAAAAGTGTCAGTGATGACTGTGGTTTATTCTAGACAAGTTTTTATTGTTTCTGGGAAAGGGATCTCCTGCACTAAGGCACTTTTACAACGTGTTGACTGAAGACTGAAGTTTGTTCAGTGTAAAATTTCAGTGCTTGGCTTTACAATAGAGTAAATGGCTCTGAAATGAGTGACAGGTATTATAAAATTTGTAAATAACTATGAAATATGTATTTGTTATTTTATTTACCCTTGAATAGTCCAGAATTTGTTTCCAAGGCCCACTTTGTATAGAAGGTTAAGCTTTTTAAACAAAATTTTGCACAACTTTGTGACTTGAAATTCAATTGTCAAATAAGATTTAAACTTGAAGTCTTTTAGGAAGTGGAAAAAAAGAGGCTCATATTTCCAACAATAGCTTTCCTACATTTTTTGAAGAAAGAGTGGGAATTCTTTGGGGAAATGTAAGACCTGAATAGCTTTTAGTTGCAGCAGGGTTCACTGCTCAGCTGCTCATTCTGTGCCACAGTTTGAAGTTGTGTTCATTACCAGTCGCTGGTGCTTCCATGTAGGATTGCTTTAGTTGTCTGATTCATAAGAGGAATGACAATTACACTTGTTAGAGCTTTTGCTGCCAGGGACTTCCCCAGAATCTCAGACTTGAAACTCAACTGAGTAGACTGAGCTACTTCCTTACACTGGTCATGTGGAAGAATATTTGTTCTCTGAGTTGATTTATTTTTTGCATGGGAGTACTAAAAATATTAATACCTCATGTAAAAGTTCTGATTTTTTTTTTTTTTAATTTGAGACTCTGGGTTAAGGGGAAGAATGAAGATAATGACATAAATAAAATTGTTACCAGATGATAAATGGCCTACACCTGGTGAGCTAACACAAAGCTTGTTCTCCAGAATGACTGGCCAATGTAAACTGCACAATGCCCATTGCATAAGAGGGAGAACTGGAAGGTCACCAGCCTCAGTGTCCTGCCAACTCAGCCAGGTCACCTGGAACATTGGGGTCCACAATCACCAGGGACACCAGAGAAACCCCAGGACAGAAGAACACATGGGTAAAGGGGAATGGAAATATGTTAATGATTTTGGGGAAAAGATTATCATATGTATGTTTAGGCCAGGACAATCAATTAATATGTATAAAAAATACAGAATATAAACAGAAACTTTCCTGTAGTCAACATGCTCAGCTTTGGGAGGAGCTATCTGCCTGTGCATCCAGCTGAATAAAGGATGCCTGCTTCTTAATGCTGCATTGGTGTTGAGTTGTTTTATTTTACTGAATTTTTGGTAACAAAAAAATTAAATCCCTAGTCCTAGATTGTCTTAATTGACAATAAAGCAGCACAAGATTGCTACAAAGGGGTTTGCAGAGAATTCCTAGCTAAAAGTCGTGTTCCATAAGTCTGATGAAAAGCAGCTGAGGGAGCTGGGTGGGGGCTCAGCCTGGAGAAAAGGAGGCTCAGGGGGAACCTTGTGGCTCTGCACAACTCCCTGACAGGAGGGGACAGCCGGGGGGGTCGGGCTGTGCTCCACGGAACAGGGACAGGAGGAGAGGGAACGGCCTCAGGCTGGGCCAGGGGAGGCTCAGGGTGGACATGAGGAGGAATTTCCCCATGGGAAGGGTGGGCAGGGCTTGGCAGGGGCTGCCCAGGGAGGTTTGCAGTCCCCATCCTATCCTTCCTAATTTACTGCTTACAGTTCTCCTGATCAAACAAAGGTTGAAGTACAATTCCTGGGGCCTACAGCTTTATTTATTTTAGCCAATAGTGCTAGGCTCTGGCACAAATGAGTCTCTCACTACACATCCATGGTCAAGGAGTAGAGGTTTCCATGAATTCTACCATTGTCTTAAACCCTGGACTTGTGGCTTCCCCTCTGTTTCTGGGATAGGATGTGTCAGGGGTACAGAGGATATGGGTTGGAAACAACTGGTAGAATCATAGAATCGTAGAACCATGGAACCTCTGACATGGAAGGGACCCCTACACCTCTCTGTCCTGCCTACCCCTCCTGAAGAGCCTGTAACTGTCCAGAAGAAACAGGCGAGGAACCTTTGGGTAAAGAACCTTCTCCTTCTCCTTCTGAGTGAAGAACCTTCTGGGTGAAGAACCAGAACCCAGATTGTAGTCAGGTACTGGAACAGATTCCCCAGTGAATTGGCTACAGCACCAAGCCAGCTGTCAGACACGTGGAGGGGTTGTTGGGGTGCTCCTGTGCAGGGCCAGGAGTTGCATTTGGATTCATTGATCCTTGTGGGTCCCTTTGAACTCTGCAGATTGTGTGATTCACACAGAAGGTTTTTCACCCAGAAGGTTCTTTACCCAAATGATTCTTTACTCAGAGGGTGGTTGGGCACTGGGACAGACTTCCCAGAGAACTGTCATAGCACTGAGCCAGCTGTCAGACACACGGTGTGGGTGTTGGGGCTGTCCTGTGCAGGGCCAGGAGTTGGACTTGATGATCCTTGTGGGTCCCTTTCAAGAGGGGATTAAATGATTCTATAATTCATAATATTTTACCTAAAACTCACCTAACAGTCCCACATGAGTCCTCTAAAATCAACATTGGGCTGCCACATTATTCCCCCCTTTTTCCTTCTTCCCCTTGCACTTTCTTATTTTTCTGCATTTTCTTCTTTATTTATCTGGGCCCTTGGTTGAGCCTTTCTGGTTTTCCATCTTTCCATGAACCTTCACTCGGTAAATGCAGGTATACCATGGGTTTCCCCAGTTGCTCTTCACAAGAAGCTTGACATGTGAAAAGGCTCTGGGGAGCAGCATGTTCTGTGAGGAGGGAAAAGGGGGATATTAAAATCAACAGTGAAATAAACATGTCTTCCACTGCCAGCCCTGTTTCTGCTCAGGAACAAGCTCCCAAAAGTAGCTGGGAGAAGCAATAGAGATTTGAAGCTGCTGAAGGTACTGGGGCTGCTGGGGAGGCTGGGGGCAAGGGAAGGCATTTGGCATCCTCTGCATGCTGGCCCAGCTGTGGCTGCATCTCCTTTCCCTCTGCCCCTTGCTCTGTGCTGACAGCGGGGCTGGGGACGTGCTACTGTGCATGGGGCTGGTGTGTCACCCCCCTGGTGTGTCACCCCCTGGTGTGTCACCCCCCTGGTGTGTCACCCCACTGGTGTGTCATCCCACTGAGCCCCTGCCATCCCCCCTGCCTGCCTTCCTCCTGACAGACTGGGAGCAATGGGAGAGAAGGGACGTGCTGTGCTGGGGTGACACTGTCCAGCTTGTCAGCAGGGCACAGAGTGGAACAACAGTGATGCCTGGTGGCTTTTGCCACCACTTGTCCCTGTTTCTCCACGGCACGAGGTCTGTTTGTTGTTTGGGTGCTGTAGCTGTATGTGCATCTGGCTTTTCTGAAGGCAGTGGCTGCAGCCAGGGATCTCTCAGGAGCTGTGTTGCCACGGGCCTCACCCTGTCCTTTGGCTACCACAACCACGTGCTACTCAGCCCTCCAAGCCCCACCAGGTCTCTTTCATGATCCTTTTGCCCAAGGAGGAAACATTCACACCTTCCCTGCCATGGACTTGCAAGCAAACCTGTTTTGCTCCCTGGCATCTGGCCCCCCATGTGTGGAGCATACCTTCAGAGGGAAAGTCTGCATGGGGTCTTCTTCCACATTGTAGGTGAACATCCCCAGGAGGGTTTCCTCTTCTCTGTCTGCATCCACTCCCTTGGGAGCAAAGCACAGGGAGAGCAGGTCAGGCTCATCCTGACAAAGAGGGAATGTACAGGCTGGATCAGCCCTCTTATGAAGCCAGCCTGTCCCAGGGCCCTGGCAGTATCTGGTGTTGGTTAGGGTAGAGCTCAGTCTCTGCTTTGGGTTTTGGTCAAGGGCCCTTAGGTGCTTGGCCAGAACGAGTCCTAGGAAGGATGGACCCCTCAAGCCCTTGAAGTGTCGTGCTGAGCACAGCAGTGCTCAGGAGATGCAGGACACAAAGCTCAGAGGATGCACAAAAGCAAACAAGACCCTGCCCTGACCTCTCCTAGGGCCACATCCCCACCAGAAGGGCCCAGCAGACTTACAAAGACAGCAATGTCTTTGGGGGCACTGATGACAGTCCCACTTGGAGAGACCTCTTTGGTGATGTGCTGCACTGTGATGGCAGTCAGGTAGACTCGTGCTGGCAACCTGATGACAACCTGGCCCTGATGCCCTTTGAAAGCCCAGCAATTTCCTGGGAAAACATTTGGCTGCAACAGAACACAAGAGCAATGATGTGTGGGCAAACACAACTGCCCACATGGCTTGAAGCGTTGGGGCTGACATGTCTGTGAGCTCTATTTCAGCTTGAAAATACTGGGCATGTGAGGAAATTACAGAAGCAGAAGGACTTCCCTGCCTGCCAAAGTGGGCTCAGCATGGCAGAACAGAGAATAATGGTTATGAAACCATCCTAGTCAGGGACAAGCAGAAACACCTCTGCCCAGGGATTATGTAGGGCATCCCCCTCCTGCCTCCCACACTGAAAAGCAATTTTTAGGGTTGGCAATGCAGACAGGGTCACCAGGTAGAAATAAAGCCTTTCAGGCAGCTGTGGCCAGGGACTGTGGGCAGAATGCAGCAGTGCAGCTCAGTCTGGCTCCACTCCTCTCCAGAGAGGAATCCCTGCTTCTCAGCAAGCCCAGCCCTGTGTTCCACCTTTGGTTTCAGGAACCCAATCTACATTTGACCACTACCACTGGGCTGAGGGGAGAGCCCCTGAGAATGGTTTCCAAATTCACAGGAGGGAAGAAAACAGATGATTTCTGCTAAGATACCTGCAGAATAGTATCAGGAGGGCTGGCAGTCCAGAAGAAACGTAAAATCCTGCAGAGACAACTGTGCTTGCAGTCGTAGGTCTGGGAAGTTCTTTGTGTGTCAATGGTGGCTCCTGTAAGGAAAGGAGGGCAAATGGCTGCAAGCAGCTAGAGACTGGCAGGGTTTGGTGCTCAGATACCATTTCTGATGCCACTGGCCAGCTCCATGTCCTCCTGTCCTGTCCACATCACACTGCCCTGGGGGATGCCCAGCTGCAAAGGGCAATGACAGCAGCCACATATCTGGGGACTGCCTCTCCCACAGGGCTATGAGTGCTGGGAGGAAGCAAAGGACAAGCCAGCCATTCCTTCTCCAGGTGCAGTGGAGAGGAAGAGAGCCCCTCCATCTGCACAGGATCGTTGTCATTTCTGTGCCATCCTCGCAGAAACCTGTGTGGGGGCAGCCCCAGTCATCCTTGTGGAGGCAGTGGACAGGACAGACCAGCACAAGGCAAGGAGCCCGGGCTGCTTGTGTCCTTACCAGAGCTCTTAAGGGCCCAGTCTGTCTTGACACAGGATTCCAAAGCCATCTGGGTGAATTCCTGGGAAAGCCATGAGCAAACAGGAAAGGAGCACATCAGGAAAGGACAGTTCAGCATGCTGCCATCACCCACAGAGCAGAGCTCAGTGTCAGCCATGCATGGCAAGCCATGGCCACAGAGCTGGGACACTGTGCTACCCACAGAGCCACGAGCACTGAGGAACAGCATCTGTGACCACAACGTTCTGACCCCACCAACAATACCAAGGACAGATTCCTTGAGGGTTCTGCCCAGCCAAGCCTCTTTCCCCAAAATGGCAGGGTCACCTTCAAACTACTGATCTCTGCCCTCAGATGAGTGACCTCTTCCAGCAGATTCTGCAACTTTTGGGTTTCAATCAAAGTGTGTGAATTCCTGCAGGAACAGAAAAGCAGATCTTGTCAAAGCATTCCTCCTGTAAAGCACCTTGGCTCAGTGATGAGACTTTCCCTGCTTTGCCAGTGCTTTTTTCCAGTCCAAGATGAGCGAAAGGCAAAGGCAGGACAGAAATACAGGAGCCTTTGCTGTTTGGAAACTGAACAAAGGTACAAGGTTAGCTGATAATGCTGCACAGACACAGTTCCATTTCAGGAAATCTCTCTTACCAGAGGGTTTTCAGTCCTGGTGGAAATACATTTGGCAGGTCCTGAAAAAGAGAAAATACTCCATGAGAACATCTACTGCCAGAGCCACCGTGGCTTCCCAGGGAACACTACACAATCTGCTTCTTCTTTGGGTCATGCTGTGTAGGAGCAGAAGAGCCTCAGATTTATCCAGCCACCATCAGCAACACTCCCTTGCAGGAGGTGCCTGTCCTACAACAGTCACTGACCTCCATGAGTCCCTTTGTCCACGGTGACCATTGTGACAGGGCAGTCCCGCAGAGAGCAGCAGCTGCAATTCACATCACCGAGAGTCACTGCACTGGGTTTGCAGCAAAGCCTGAGAGCCCACTGCCTGCTCCCTGCTGCCTTGGGCCAGGCAGCAGGTTAGCTGAGGGCTGTGGAATGTGGGCTGTGGAATGGGGGGTGCAGAGATAGGATGCAGCTCTGACCGAGGGCCATCAGCCCAGGCTTCAGGGGACATGGCAGCATGGTGTGCAGTTGTGCTTGTTGCCCCAGTTCTATTCCCTGTCTCCCCTCACTTCAGTCAGCACCAAGACCAGGCTGAAGGGTCGGCAGAGGTGTCTCCCCACCCCTTCCCTTGCACAGCCCCTCCTCTCTGGGCATCCCCAGTTCAGCTCTGGAAATACCTGTGCCCTTCTCTCAGCCTTGCAGCAAGCCATTCAGTCCAGTGGCCAGAGCAGTACATGGCTGTGAGACTACCTGGGAGTCTTCCCAGTGGTCCAAAAGCCAGTCCCAGTCAAGGGCACACTCAGGAGGCACTTGGGCCACAGGAGTTTCCACACATAATGGCCCTGAAGGAAAGCTGGTATCCAGCACAGCCAGGCTGTCACTCTCAGTTGTTTGCTCATGAAAACTCACCAAGAGCCACTGAGAGCAGCAAGGTGAAGACTTTTAAGCTCTTCTTCAGCAGGACCATCTTCTGCCTGGAAGAGAGGGAGTCCTGGGGCTGTCAATTACCCAAGCCTTAGGCAAACCCCTTCACATCAAGGAAGCACGGGTGCTTTGCTGACTTGGGCCCCAGAGCTCTCCCACACTTGCATGGTCTCTTGCCAAAGCTGGGGAAAACCCCTCCCCTGCAGATGCTGAGCTCTCCCCTGCGTGCCTGGCTATGCAGCAGTTTGTCCTTCTGCAGCCAAAGCTGGAGGCTCTGGCTCTGGTGTGCCAGTGGCACTGCCAAGGGGAGTTGTTCTTGGCTCTGCCTGAGACTGATCACAGCAACAAGCAGTGCTCAAGCTGCATTGCCCAAGTGGGAGCCCTGGGCTGCTGGTGAGGGAACACCCTCTGCTCTCCCTTTGGCTTGCACTGGCCCTCAGACATTCCCATCCTGCTCCCTGTCCACAGTAGAAACATGTAGTATGTGCTCTGTGAGGATGGCATGGGCTCAGAAAATTTCCCCCTGGGGAGACAAAGGCACCTGCCAGTTGCCAAATAAACCTGAAGAACATCCTTTGGAAAAGAATCCAGAGAAAATTATGCCTGTCACTTGAGTCTTTTCTGTTCTTCACCTGGGACTCGTTCCCACAGAAAGGAGACTTCACACATCACAGGGCTGGTCTTCAGAAAACCTCTCAGCCTCCCCATGCTGCTGCAACCCCACTGACAACCACATCCATCCTACTGCTCCCAACCTGACACCCTGGGCAGGAGCAGCCCACTTCATATCAGCTCACTGGGCAGTTGCTGAGCTCCCCAGTCAGCTCTGCCAGTGGTTTGGAAGGCTCAGAATGGTTTGTCTGGGGAGCCTTTCTCCTCCCCATCCCTCTGTGCTCAACTCTACCTCCTCAGCTGCAGCAGGAGGTGATGGCTGTCCAGTGCCACAGCCACACAGCCACTCTGGCTTCTGTCCCCATGCCACAGGGCTGTGCAGGCAGTTGCTCTGACCTCACAGCCATGGTGGCTCTGCTTTCACAATTGGGGTGCCCAGGGTGACAGCCCTTAGCAGCTGTGCATCTGTACATCCCCATTTGGGTTTGCAAAAGGCAGTGCTGGGAGTCTGCCTTAAGGTTAGACAGTTCATCCCACCACCTAACTAGTTCTATATACACCTAAGGAGTTATATATCAACAAGCAGAGGGCCAGGAATCATAGAATCCTCATGCAGGTACAGGGTGGTTTGGATTGGAAGCTGTTTTAGTTTAGGATAGGATAAATTTAGTTTAGTTAGGATAAATTTGGGAGGAAATAAATACCTGGAATAAACTCCAGTAGCTTTATAAACTTTTTATAAATCATTATCACTGAGCTCAGCACAATAGCTATTTTAATTCATGTTCCTTTACTGAAAAAACTGCATGTTAGGGACACTACTGGAGCCCTCTGGGGATAAGAAAATAAGCCCAGAGACCAGAAAGGTATTAAAACCTCAAAAAAGCCTAGAGACCCGAGACCCATAAAGGCCTCCATCCTGACAGACACAACAGACATTATGAATTTAAACAACATGGTTACTGACTGCTTAACCCCAATACAGAGTAAGTATAACCAAAATGCAATCACAACAGGGGTTTTTTTCCACTTTCTCAAGCCACGCGTTGGGCACCAAAAGTATTTGTCCTGGTTTAGGACAAATTTGGGAGGAAACCTCTGAATGAGGATTTTTTTGGAAAAAAAATATAAAAGATCTAAGTAGTCCTTCTTTCAGTTGGCTTGGGGGGAAAAAAAATTTGGAGAGAAGTGGAAAAAAGAAAAACTGTTTATTTAACAGGCAACACACCTTTCAGCACAAAAATGAACAATATCAAACACAAAACTTTTCACCATTCTGAAGAGATGAGAGATTTAGAAGAGTTCTTTCCTTGGGCTCACTCAGTCTGCTCTCAGTCCCTCTGGTGCTGGGGAATGCCCAGGCCAGGCCTGGTGGGCCACAGGTGTGAGCTCCTGGTGCTCCTCTGGGTTTTCAGTCCAGAGCAGGTTCAAACAGTTCCAGGAAAAAAGAAAAAGAAAAAAAACAATCCAGGGGGGCTTCTCTGCCTCAGCTAGCCAAAAACTAACCAAGAGCAAAGGAGAGCTCTCTCTCACTGTCCACTGCAGACAACACAGTCCGAGTGCAGGAATGTGGGGGAGCCAGTGCAGTCTCTGATAACAAACTCTGCACTTCTTCTTCCCCCCCTTCACTCCTGGAACCAGTTTTAAAGTTGCAGAATTTAATATTCAACACCAACAGAACAGACGATTTGGGGATACAGGCATTGTACAGTCACCCCAAGCCATAAGCACACTGCAGGGCCATGCATGGCTGAACTCTGGGAGTTATTGCAATTCAGCCTCTGCAGCACCAGGGCTGCCACTGGCACACAAAGGGAGGCTGCCCCTGAGCTGGGGCCTACTGACCTTACAGTAATGGAACCACACACCCTGCAGTGTGTGAAGCCCAGCTCCTCACAGCTCTGTGTGTGAAAGACAGACTTTTGATGCCCAGTGAATAACTTGGCTGTGATTTTCTGGTTAGAGCAACCATACCTTTCCTATCAGTTTCTGTTATCTCTAAAAGTTTATTGCTGTTGTCTTTGCTGGACAGAAGTATTAACTTGAGCTTGTTTCCCCTGTTGTTCCTGCTACACTCCCAGGTTGTGGGAAATTTATAATCTCCAGGAATTCTAACTTCTGCCAAACTGGGCCTGATCATAGTGCCAAAATCATTACCAGAGAGAGTGGATGCACAAATAGTGCCATTGCATTAATCTTGTTTCCTGCCACAATAAAACATCCTTAACATCTCATTTCTTCTCCTTTTCCTCCTCCCAGATTACCCTCAGTTCCATTGAGAGATTTTTCTCTTCTGGATTATAGCCTGGGCAATACCACCCCACTCAGACCTGGTGTTGTATCCAATTTGTTCTCCAAGAAAAAGGAACCATAAACACATGGCCTCTGTTGCCTCCCTTTCCCTTGCAAGTTGCTGTAACCTGCTCTGAAAGGGATTGTGTTGATGGAGGGCAAAGACAGCACTGACTGATGGGTCACACAGTGCTGCTGCAAGGGAAGCCAAAAAGGCCTGGTGGGCAAGCAAAGGAGATGTGCAGGAAGGCAAGCTGGCAAGAACCCAGCTTCAGGCCTCCTACTGATAAACCTGTGCTGAGAAAGTGAGAGGACCAGGCTTTGCCAAATGCAACCACAGCAACTGGAACAGACCCATCTGGCATTTCTGATGGGGTATCCAACAAAATCTGCTCATGTCTGCACCACAGTCTTACATAACTGAAGAAAGGACCAAAAAGCCAGGAGGGAACCCAAGATCTTTGCCCAAAGCTGGTAAGAGCTGTCACTTCTGCCCATCTGCTTAGGAACTCCAGCTGCTGCTTGGACACCAGTGTGGCAGGCATCCCTCATCCCAGAAGAGCTGGTGTCTTCTGGCAGGACTCCTCCCCACCACAGGAGAGCTGATCTGTTCTGTCCCATCAGCTGCTGCCACAGCTCTGGGCATTGTCCCCCATCACAGGAACTGATGAGCTAGCCCAGGCTGGCCTGTCTGACAGTGTTTGTCTCTGGCTAGTGAGTGATCTCTCTCTGGCACCAGGGGTGGAACTCCCAGCTGACAATAAACAACTGGCCTGGAGAAAAGGATGTGGGGATATAAGCTGGAATTTCTGAGTGACAGACACTTCACTTTACAAACTGTAAAAGCTACACAAACTTCCATGGATGCAGAAGTCCCATACACACCTTGGAAACTTCTCCAAGGACTTCTCCCCAGAGTCTGGACACAAATTCCACAGGTATTTTCCCAGGAATTGAGTGCAAGGACCTTATCAATTTGATGCTAAGTTGCATTGACTCCTAATCTATACTATTTCTTGACTAGCTGTAATGTAGGTACCTTTTTATCTACTAGTAGCTGGTTTTGTTTCATCCTGTGTAGTAAGCAGTCTGTTTAAAGTCCTAAGTTAATCTTGTGTCTATTCAATAAATAATTCATTTTGCAATAGACCTAATTGGTTATTCTTAAGAACTTGCAAACGAGAGACATTTGGGGTGCAGGCCACCTCAAACAGAGCTACTGCCAGAAATCTGAGTCACAGACAGGACTCGTCTAAGCTCTCATCTCCATTTGTAACAACCAGTCATGTGCTTACCCTGAGTTTTGTAATTAGAAGAAAAGTCTCCTGTCTATTGAAAAAAAAATTGCAAATACATGAATATAACCAGTAACAGAGAGAGATGGCAACTGAGTTCCCAAGGCAGTTTTATAAATATTGCTGTGGTGCCTCTTATGGATGCACTTGACCCTCAGCTGTGCTTTGGATCAGGTCAGCTATGGAGCAAGAGGCCCCACGCCCCGTGGTGGATCTGCAAGCTAGAAATTCCCTGGCTTGGGTACAGGGAAGTGATTATGCTCACACCATGTGGTGGGCCTGGGAGCTGGAAAGTTCCTGGCTTGTGTACAAGGAAGTGAAAGTGCCTTGGAAAAATATTTTTAAAAGTGGTTTCAAAGCTCAAAAGTGGAAAATAACTGAAGAAGACGCAGAAGAAGATAACAGAACTAAAACAAAGACATCTATCTTCTCTAAACTACTGACTAACAGCCAACTACTTCACTCTCCAAATGTTACCATCGGGATAAGCCAAATTTGAGCTGTCCCTGAGTGGCAGCATACCTGGACTGCATACCAGGGACTGTCCCCTTGAACTGGAGCACCACTCAAGGTTTCAGATCCCTTATCTGAAATTAAGAGGTCCTTCCATGCCCAAGGCATTCCTTAGTTACAACAGATCCTCACTAAGTGACTGATGGCATGCTGAATTAATAAAAAAATCTATGTAGCTGTTCAGTATTAATTATTATAAATATAGATAATTCCATTAAACATAAACCATTGTCAAAATCTGAGGCTAAGATTAGACCTAGCTGACTCTAGGCTTTATGAGGAGGTTAGAAAGCAAGGGGGTCCACTCTGAACCTCATTGCAAGGCTCTTCCTTACCCTTGCAAAGCTTCCCTAGGGAGCTGCTCTCTTGTGCTTCCCTGTCTTCTCCTCCTCAGCTTTGGAGGGAGAAGATCATGAACTGAAACCCAGAATGGTTTTGGTTGGAAGAGACCTGGAGACCATCCTGTTCCACCCCTTGCCATGGCAGGGACACCTTCCACTGTCCCAGGCTGCTCCAAGCCCCAAACCTGGCCTTGGACACTGCCAGGGATCCAGGGGCAGCCACAGCTGCTCTGGCATCCTGTGCCAGAACCTCAACACCCTCACAGGGAGGAATTTCTTAATAATATCCAATCTAATTCTGCCATCTTTCAGCTTAAAGCCATTCCCCCTTGTCCAGTCAGTCCAGGTCCTTGTCCTAAATCCCTCTCCAGCTCTCTTGTAGTCCTCCTTCTCCTAACAGTTTTCTTGGTTATCTCAGCTTTCTGCCTTTCAGATAAGTAGCTTATCTTAACAAGATAAGCATAGCACTGTTTAACCACAGGTAAGCAAATATTTAAACTGTCATTTGAAAGATAAGAATTATGAGGGAGGGGAAAAATAACAGCTAAATGGAAAGTAAAACTTTAATTTAGTGCTTAAATAACTGGAGTCCTTATGCTGCACCTATACAACCTGACAGTTGTATACCAGATCGTGATAAACCCAAAAATCCTTCTGCAAAGCTCTGAAATGAAGAGATAACTTCATCTGAAGGAAGATAAAATCTATATATGCAAACATTGGCATATGTTTATAGTGCCTTCTCAGCACAAAGTTTCTTTTATGGCACCATGAATGGCATGGAAAATTACACATTTTAAATACTATTTTAAACTAATTTACAGTTGAATCAACAGTAGCGAGAAAACAGTCACGAATTTGACTTGCAGAATGGAATATGATTCATGACTTTCCCAACAGCTTTTACTCTGGTTGAAGTTTACAGCAATTTGGGAACTACACCCTTGGTTAGCACTGGGCTGGTCAGACACACAGTTGGCTGGCTTGGTCAGCCTTGCAGTTCTTCAGTCAGAGCAGAGAAAGAGCTGAGCAGAAGGGCAGCAGATGTAAGTCCCAGCTGACTTTCACCTCAGCACAGAAGCTTCTTAAAAACAAAACAAAACAACAACAACCAACCAAACAACAAAAAAACCCCAATAATAATTTTGCATCTCTATAAGGATATTCATTATTCTAGGAAATGTCTTTCTTCCACCCTTTGCTTCACCAAAAATCTCTTTTGCCCAGATGGTTTTATCCTGATGCAGAAACAGGAAAGTATTTGGAATCTTGCACAATTGCATACGAAAGTATAGCTTTATAAAGTTACAATAGCAGTTTTAGCAATAATGTCTATTGCATATAGAAATTATTCGGTGTTGCCCCTCAGCTCTGCAGCTGTGAGGGAGATGCTGCAGTGCCACACTCACCTGTACCTGCAGCTGTCCCTGCCTCACACCCCAACAGTCACAGCTGAGCCCTGTCCAGAGAAAAACATTTTCCAGTCAGGCCTCTGTTCTATGTTGTAACTACACTGATGCCTTGGGTTTTGGCTTTTACATTTTTCAGAATCTCTGCTGCTTAGTGTGTAACTCTGAAACTTCATATTAGCTGTTGGTAAGTTCTCTTCACAGGGGAGTTGGACAAAACAATCCCTTCCCAGCTGGAGAATCAAGGACAGCTGATATCCAAAGATGAGAAACAACAGCGAGGGAAAGGAGGCAAACCAGGGGGCTGAGACTTCATAGCCTGGGGCTGTGGGTGGATAATTGACCCCAATGTGTAGATGAACCAAAACTTATGGAAGTGTAAAGATTCGTGACTGGGATCCATCTTGGATTTGATTTGGGTGTAGCCCTGGCCAGGCTCTTGCACTGCCCAAGGTGGATCCTCTCAATAAATACCTATTTTATTCCTTTTGCTCTGTCTGGTCTCTGTTCCAGGTCAGCCTTTCCAGGCATCAGTTCAGCATGAATACCTAAATAAAGGATCAATCTCCCTGCTCCCTCAGAGCCAGGAGGGATGTCATTGCCAGAATTTTCATACCACTAAACATGCAAAAGAGAATATAAGCCCTTTTATCCCTTTTTATTCTGTCACACTTGTTCCATGAATCCTTTTTTCCACTCCAGCTCAACATCTCTTCAAGCAGAAAAGTCCTGTCTGACACACACTTGTCACAAACTAGGAAGGATATGACTTGAGTTTCAAATACATCTGTATTTATTAAATTACACACTTTAAAATGCAAAGACGAAAGAAAAAAAAAGTGTTAGTGAAGAAAATTTTTCTCTATCTTGACTGCTAGGTCCTTGAGCTGCCTGTGTTTAATATTTATGTCTCTTTCTAAGTCTTGGTAGCAACAGCTCTGCTAATTGTGGATATCAATGAGAGATTATCTGACTTTCACCAGCTCAGGTGCTCCACCTACACTTAGTCACAGTCAAAGATTTGCTTTGCTTTTTTTTAAATGTTTAAAAGGTTAGAATCCACCCCTCCGAGCTATAATGGGCAAAAGAGCAAATTTTAGGTGAAATTAAATCATGATTCTCTTGATTTAAATAGAAAAAGTTAGCTCTGCTGGTACATTGCCCCACAAGAATGGTAGCACCTGCTACTTCATAGACATCCATAAAATATTATTGTAAACATCAAATTACTAAACATAGTACAACACCCTATGCAATCAATCAACATTTTTCCTTTTTTACCATGAAATTTCTCTCTCATAAACCTGAAGTAATAATCAATCAAATCTGGACCCCAGGGAATGGTCACAGCCCCGAGTCTGCCAGGGCTGCAGGAGCGTTTGGACAAAGCTCTCAGCACAAGGAGGGATTGTTGGGGTGTCTGTGCAGGGCAGGAGCTGCACTCAGTGATCCTCGTGGGCTCCTTCCAGCTCAGGAGTGAGAGGAATGAGGGATTTGTCTTTACAAACAAGCTCTGGGTCTGCTGGTGGATAAAACCAACACTGAGAGAAAAAAGAAACAATGGGAAGGATTCCATTGATTGATGAGTGTAAAAAAAAAAAAGATATTTGCCTTTACAAACAAACTGTTGGTTTGCTGATAAATGAAATTGGATATTGAAAGATGAACAAAACAATGGGGGAAAAACATGAATTCTATAAGAATTAAAAATTAAAAGGGAGGGTTATACATTAGAGGGGAATCTCAGGTATCAGGTGTTTGGGCAGTCTGTGCCTCTCAAGTACCTCAGCCAATGGGGAAAGAGAGAGAGAAATGTGGATGGGAAATTGGGATAAAAAGGGAGGCTGTGTCGTCCAAAAATTCGAGAGATCCCAGGGGAATGTCCCATGGCCTCTCCCTTTATTGGAATAAAGTAAAAGGATTCCTCTGTCTCCTTTCTGGACATAAACCTCTGGTGTTTGTGGCTTAATTTTCCTAACAGGAGATTTGTGGACACACACATTTAGAGAGCTGGGGAATTACAGCTTGGAAATTCATTTCAGGCCTGGATTTCTCCTGACTCTCAGCTCCATTCCCAGGCTGACAAGCTGACTGCAGCTTCAGTTAGGGAGGAGTCTCCCAGGGTGATAACATGGTGACAAACAGAGTGGAATTCATCACCAACATTAACCCCTGGTGTCTTTCCCGTGGGACACATCCTGAGGTGCTGTCCCAAGGATGTTTTTCCCAATTGTCCAATGAGCTCCTGTCCTGTCCTAGCTGCACATAACACACTTTAAATCCGGGCTGTCTGTACAATAAATTGGCCTTTTTCCCCCAAAGAGCTCCGTGTGTGTTGCTGTCCTTTCTCTCTCTTTGCAGCACAGTAACCACAGAGATTCTATGATTTTATTGCTTCCTTCTCAAGCTATCAGCTGGCACTTGCTACCTAGCAGGAATAAAAACAATTCCATCTACAAGAAGCACAGCACTGTGTGAATGTTCTCTGTGAAGTCCTGTATTCATAGAAACAGCTGTAGATAATAAAAATCTGCAGGGCCTGCTGCCCTACAGACATGCTGTGTTTTCTGACAGGGCTTGGGGATGAAATCTGCAAACTAAGCACTGCAACACCTCACCTGCCCCTGTTCCCTTTCCCTCATTTCACCAGAAAAGTTGAACCACAGAAGTGGCCTCACACAGGAGAAGGCAGAGGAGAGGATAAGGAAGAGGTGAAAAGCAAACACACAGAGCAGCAGCTTTGCCTTTAATCCTGAAAGCTCCAACCCACTTGAAAACCACATTTCCAGCCTTCAGAGTGAAAAACACAGAATCACCAGCAATAAATCCTAGAATCACAGAGTGCTTTATGATAATAAATCCTAGAATCACAGAGTGGTTTGTGATAATAAATCCTAGAATCACAGAGTTGTTTGTGATAATAAACCCTAGAATCACAGAGTGGTTTGGGTCAGAAGGCAGCACAAACAGCCCCTGTGGTTCCACCCCCTGCCATGGGCACTGCTCCAGGCTGCTCCCAGCCCTGTCCCTCCCCACCCTTTGACACTTCCAGGCATGGGGCAGCCACAGCTCTGGGCAATCCATGCCAGGGTCTCACCACTCTCAGAGGGAAGAATTTCTTCCCAATATCTGATCTAACCCTGCCCTCTCCCAGTGTGAAGCCATCCCCTTGTCCTGGCACTCCAAGCCTTTGTCCAAAGTCCCTCTACACCTTCCTTTTTCTTGTGAGCCCCTAAGAGGGCCTCTAAGGTGTCTGCAGAGCTTTCTCTTCTCCAGGCTGACCAGCCCCATCTCTCTCCAGAGCCCTCCAGAGCAGAGGGCTTCCAGCCCTGTGATCATCCCAACATCTTTTACGTGTTGGGGACCCCAGAGCTGGAGAGAGAAGCCCAGGTGGGGAGAATGCTCTTCATCCCAGCATCACTGCTTGGGGTACCTTTGTGTTCTGGAGAGGGGTGTGACAAACCCACAGGCTGCCCATGCCAGGACAGGCAGATGGCACCTGCAAGGTCAGGCACAGGAGGCTTTGCCTTGGCTCCCAACAAGAGCAGTGCAAGTCTGGTGATTTGTTAATGGAATTTCTGCTCTGCAAAGCCAAGGAGCAAACATTAACCACACCCCACAAAGGAGGGAGGACAACCCACTGGCCCCTTTCAGAGTTTCAACACTCAAGATAAATAGAGCAAAAAACAAAGTAAATTTAAAGAGAGGCCAGAGGCAGTTTTATAAAATGCAGAAAGGGACCTGAGCCAAACCTCAGAAAGATTTTCAGTATTGATATTCATGACTAATAGACCAAAGCCCAAACTTAAGTGATAAATTCTGTTTGCCAAATTGTGAGAATATAACTTAAATGGATACACAGGAATGAGAAAACACCAAAGGAAATAGAGGAGGCTGCTGTTTTCCTCCAGCCAGCCTTAAGGTGGCTCCAAAGTCACTAAAAAATAATAAAATCCTTATCCTGGAATGTAAAGACACCACCTTGGTTCCCACACAGAGAGCAGAGATGGCCCAGCAGGATCATGTGCTGTCACTCCAAGTCAAATAAAGAAATGTGCAGGACACGTTTATGGGGCTGGTTTGATGGACCCCTTCCAGTAAGTGACAGCCTGGGAAAGGATGTGCTGGGACCTGAACTTAAAACAGGTGCTGAACATCAGGGTAACTCCTGAGCTGCCTTCATAACTAAAAAAAAAAAAAAAAAAACATTGGTGGATTCCAGCCACGCCTCAGGAGGGCAGCTGGCAAGGGTTTGACTTCAAATGTGCTTAAATCCTGCCAATGGGCTGGTGAAGGTCATGTGGATCCCCAGCAAACACTGCGCTCCCCTTTTCACTCCTGAAGGCCACCACATCCACATTTCACATTGGGGTCCACACCCATTCCTGCAAGCTTGTCAGACTCCAGGTGAGATGTTAGAACATTGTCCTGGCCCAAGGTGGCTGCCACAGCTGTGGCACAGCTGGAACAGCAGCTCCAGCCGGGATGGCTGCACCCATGAACCCACAGCTCTGGCCCTGGACCACAGCACCAGGATTCCTCAGGAAACAATTGTCAGGAGAATTAACCCACAAACACCAAAGGTTTATGTCCAGAAAGGAGACAGAGGAATCCTTTTACTTTATTCAAATAAAGGGAGAGGCCATGGGACATTCCCCTGGGGTCTCTCAGATTTTTGGAGGACACAGCCTCCCTTTTTATCCCAATTTCCCATCCACATTTCCCTCTCTCTTTCCCTATGGGCTGAGGTGCTTGAGAGGCACAGACTGCCCAAACACCTGATACCTGAGATTCCCCTCTAATGTATAACCCTCCCTTTTAATTTTTAATTCTTATGGAATTCATGATTTTCCCCCATTGTTCCTTTCATCTTTCAATATCCAATTTCATTTATCAGCAAACCTACAATTTGTTTGTAAAGGCAAATATCTTTTTTTCCATTCATCAATGAGTGGAATCCTTCCCATTGTTTGTTTTACCTCTCAGTGCTGGTTTTATCCACCAGCAGACCCAGAGCTTGTTTGTAAAGACAAATCCATCACTCTTCTCACACTTGACTGTGGTACAAACACAAGTTTCCATGCATAAGGGGCAAGTTCTGAGCAAGCTTCTTGGCCTGGCACAGTTATCTGTGCAAGATGTGGCTGGAAAACTCTTCCTTTTAGATTCAGACTCAAGACTGATGGAAAGTGCAGGTGCTTAGAGCTGAGAGGGAAAGTGCTTGGCACCAGGCTGTGTTGACAGGAGCTGTGTGCTGGAAGGCTCAGTGCTGGCACAGTGTTCTGTGTGAGGAGTGGATGGACATTTCACACTCAGGGGGAAAGAAACCTTGCACAAGGTTGAGAATGAACCTGCAGATCACCGTGGCTGAGTGCTGCAAGAATGTGGGAATCATTAAAGTCAGAGGGTTTTGGGAAAGCTGCAAAAAGCAGCAGAACTGCAATTAGAGCTAAGCAGTAGCCATAACATTTGTCAGCAGAAAAGTTATATGAGATGTAGGAAGCAAGGACAAATAAAACAATGCTCATTTTATTAATGCTTGGCTAGAATAACTCCCTGAGCTGCAGAAAAGTATATCTAGAAAGATATTAGGATATTATTTTAAGCTTAATAATGGAGCTCTGTGCATTGTATTTTAAGGCTTACAAGCAGGTATTGTATTCGAAATAAGCAATCATTGTTTCAACTGAAGGCACGTGTACTTATAGTGGTTGGATAAATCTACTGTCAATATGCTTTTGCTTTTTGTCAGTGGTCAAACAACTCAAAGTTTGCTGTAACACTGAGTTCTGCTGCTGCTGCTGAGGATGTGAGCTCCTGGCATCTTCCCATTGTCCCAACCATGGAATGAGACTGATGCTGGAAAATAAACAGCTCGAGATGCATTCCACAGCAGTCCTGTCCCATTCGTGGTTCTGTGCATAAACCTGTGGCTGGAATTACAAGAGGAGCGTGGCTGCCCCTCCCCTGCCTTCCAAATCCACGTTATCAATGCTCATGGGGGAAAGTCAGCAAAAGCTTTCTGGTCTAGAACATTTTCCTGTCTGAGCCCTGTGTGGAAACAATTCCATTTAGCTTTAAACTCTGAGATCTAGAGAACATTATGGTAAGATGTAGCAGACAAGGGAAAAGGCAGAGTGCACTGCTGATTTTGATGTGGCTTTCATGCAGCAGGGGGAAGGTGCAGCCCAGCACTGCCTTCTCCTTCGAGAGCCTTTCCTATGGCAGCAGCTGCTGGATGTTTGAAAGGGAGCTGTGAGAGCTGAAAAATGTGATGGCACATACATGTGAGAAGGAAGGTGCACACCCCAGCAGCTGTGAGCAGTTTAGATGCTGCTAGAAGAGGGGGTAATTTAGGAACAGTTCTGTCCTGACTTACTTTTCTGTAACATATAACTGCAACACTGAAGGGATGTGAAAGTGATTGTGTTGAGAATATCACAGGAAAGAGGGAAGGTCATTGAATGCTTTCTGTCTTGGCACATTATTCAGTCCAAACTGCAGCTGGAAATGCTTCTCTTTAGGACTCATCCACCCTGAGAGAATGTGATGCTCTATATAAATGAGAGTGTGAATCACTAGTGTGTCCAGTCTCATTTACAGACTGCAAGGAGAAGATGAACATAAGCACTGGTTTTTTGTTCTAGGACTATTCTGTATGAGAGCAGTCACAGGAGGTTTTGAAGGGGTTTGGGATCTACAAGACTGACAGAGTAGATGGTACACAGAGCTAGAGGGAAAGGTGCATGTCTCCAGGATTGTAATTAAAAGCATGTGAATTACACGTTAAAATGTCCCATAGAAAAGGTTCTGAAAGAAAAAGGCTGTGCTGGAATTCCCTTTTCTTTTGCAGTCTATAAACTGCACAGCCAACAATTAAACAATTAAAAAATTTGTCTTCCTTCCCAGCTGTGTGCACCATCACATCCCATCAGTCTCCAAGAGCCAGGATCCACAGCAGCTCTTCCAGCGCTGCCCCCACACGAATGGGGCCGGGGCTGTGAAAAAGAAAAGCGCTTGGCTTTTTCCCGGGCACTGTCAGCGCTCATCAAAACAACCACACGATGCCGCTGCCGACTCGCAAAAGAAGGAATGAACCCACCCCAAGGGCAGAGAGCCAAGCTCAAAACGTCCCTGCTCTCAAATCAGCTCTATCAGGACAAAATTATTTTGCTGATCTTCTCCTTCCAGGTACAAACTCTTATTTGCATCACGCTCAAACAGCAACAAGAACTCCTTTGTGCTAGTAAATGTTTTCAAGTCTCACAGAATCTGGTTTCAAACTTGAAAACATTGGGCGAAAACCTAGCTCACAAAAGCTAGGGCTGAGCTGAGCAAGCTCCTGCTGCTGACAGCTGCAACTGCACCCATTGAACTGCACCCAATGGAGAGAACTGTGAGCCCATCTCAGAAGAAATAGGTTTCACTCCTCCAAAATAGAAAATCCATTAATTGATCCCATTCAGAGGTGTCAGAACCCTGGCCATTACCTGCCCTGGGTACTACCTCAGCTGCTCACCAAGACCGAGCATAGCTGCTTACCTTGCCCAGAATATGTACAGCGCCAGAATTTCAGGGGACCACCTCTGAGGAATGGAAATCACATGCTAATTGACCCTTCCAGGAGATCACCTTCAAAAGACAGACACCAACTCCATAACTGTATAAATGGAGGGAGTGCTTCCATACCAAATATGCCAGGACACAAAGTTGCCACCACGCTTGACCTCCACGAGGCAGCTTCTTATCTGCACCTGAAACCCTCGGGCTGTGTGCTTTCCTTTCCATGGAAAAGCATTTCCATTGTCTTTCAGGAACTTACCAACTGAAATTTTGATGCTACCTCCAGTATCAAATACACTCAACAGTTGCTCCTGTGCAGAAGGTTCCTCATCAGAAAAGTCCTGCTGGAGTTCCCTCCCCAGGATACCTGGACACCTGCTCCAGCAGCACTGGCACTCTGTCCTTGGCTTCCCAAGGAAAGGCACTGTCCTAGGTTACAGTGTAAAGATGTGCCCAAAAGTTTGTATTCTCTCACCATCTTCATGAACTGTTGAGACCAGGTGGGGCAGTGACCCTGATCTCTGCTAAGGGGCCAGCTGTTCACCCAGCTGTTGCAGTGTTCTCTATCTCCTCCACAGCCCATCCTCCCTCCAGGAGATCTCTCCTGTTCATGGCCATGGAGTCACCTGCCTGGCTGATCAAATTCCATCATCCCATTGGGAGGTGCTCCAGCCAGGGGGAGGAGCCAAACATTTCCTAACCAGATAAAAACTTAGATTTAGAACACCAAATCAGCCCTTACCCACAAGTTTCCAGAGCACAGGAGCTACCAGACCTTCCTACAGGATCACTACTTCAACAACATCATTTCATCTGGACTGCTACCACCACCCTAACTAGCAGGATGTCGGGTTGTATTCTGACTCTGTCAGTGCTTTTCTTTTGTACTATTAAATGTATTTTATTTTTCTTTTTTTTCCCCCCAATTAAATTTTATTTCTGAAGTGGAGTCTCTTGCTGGTTTTGCTTTCAAACCAGTACAAGAAGCCAATGGTGGGGCAGTAAAGGCAGGGCAAGGACAGGGAAGGAAGAGGTTGGCTTGGCAAGGCAGTGGAAGGGAAGGGAAGGGAAAGGTGGGCAGGGCAAGGTCTGGGGTGTGTTTGCAAGGCAAGACACAGCTGGGGTAAGGGAAGGAAGTCAGAGAGGCTTGCATGGCAAATCAGGGAGTTATTAAAAGGGTAGGAAAGTTCAGGTGGCTGATGGGTGAGCAAGGCAATGCAAGGGAAGGAGTGGTGGGAGGGGAAAGGAAGGACATGTGAGTGTCAGTAAGGCAGTGCTGAACTGGGGTGGGCAAGCCAGGGCAAGTCAAAGAAGGAGCAAGCAAGGCAAGGTAGGGCCAGGAAATGAGGTAGGGAAGTCAAGGTGGTGGATGGGTGAAAAAGCCAGTGGAGTGGTAGGAAGAGCAAGGGAAGGACACTGAGGGTCCAGTAAGGGAATGCAAGGTTGGGATAGGCAAAGATAAACAAATCTAAGGAGAGGCAGGCAAGGCAAGGCCAGGGAAGAAAAGGGTAGGTAGGTCAAGGTGGGGAATGAGTATGCAGGGCATTACAAGGTATTTGCCTTTCCTTGGCTTGCCCTTTTTTCCCTTTTCCTTCTCAAAACTTGCATTGCCTTACTGACCCCTCTTTGCCCTTCCCTTGCTCTTTATTACAATTTCCTGGCACTGACTTGCTCACCCATCTGCCACAATGACTTCCTTACCCCTTTTTCCAGGTTTTCAGTTGCATTGCCTTGCTGGTTTCCCTAAAACTCTCATTGCTTTATTTATCCCTTCCTTGCCTTGTCATTCCTACCCAGCCTTGAATTTCCAAGTAATTTCTGATCATTGCTTCCTTTGCCTTTCTGATCCCTCAATGTCCTTTTCTCTCCCTTCCTTCACTCAATTGCCTTGCACTGACTTGCTCACCCATCCTCCTTGACTTCCCTACCCCATTTTTCCAGTTCTCTCCTTGTTGCCTGCTCCTTACATTTCCTTGACATGCCCTCAGGGATTCAGGAGTAGATTACACACGAGCCACTGGAGGTGAAGGCAAGGCAGACCTGTCTGTCCTGGCAGCTCTGGGAGCAGCACCACGATGGAACTCTCACTTGCCTGGTGTTCCCTTGCATGTCCATGCTTCACCCTTGACCTGTTTTCCTCCAGAGCCTTGCCTTGCCAGGCCTACACTGCATGTAGGAATGTTTGCATTTCCTTGCCATTCCTACACAACCTTGCATTTCCCATTCATTCCTGACTATTGATTCCTTTGCCTTCCTGACCCTTCCAGCCACTGAACGACCTTGCATGGACTTGCTCACCCATCCCCCAGCATGAATTCTCTACCCATTTGTCCAGCCTTGCCTTTCCTTCTCCTTCTGGGGCTCTCATTCCCTTGCCTTGCCTTTGAACCCCTGCCTTGCTGTTTTAGGTTACAATGCAACCAAAGTTCGCATTCTGTCACCATTTCATAAGCTGTTAAAACATGTGGGGCAGTGTTCCTTATCTCCTGCATGCCTCCCCCGTCCCTGATAACCCCTCCAGGGGCTATCTCCTGCTAATGGGCCATCGTGTCACTCATAATGTGAGCGACTCACAAATGACATCATCCCATTGTGAGATGCTCCGCCTGGGGGAGGAACCGAGCATTCCTACCTGGATATATTCTGAGGTTTGGAGCACCACAGGCAGCCCTTACCTGCTGGATTTTCAGAGGACAAGAGCTCCATAACCACCACTGGACCTTCAGAGGAAGACCAGACCCTTCTACAGGATCACTGCTTCAACAGAACCACATCTGTCACTCCAGACTGCAGCCACCATTTAATGGACTGCTACCACCACCCTGACCAAAAGGGTGTCAGGTTGTATCCTCACTCTGTCAGCTTAAGCCAGTGTTTCTGTATCATTGCCTTTATCCTAATTTTCCTATTAAATTGTAGTTCTGACTTGGGAATTCCCACTGGTCTGATGTCAAACCAGTACACTTGCCTTGCTCTTCCCTTGCTCTTCCCTTCCCACCTGGATTGAATTAATACTCCTTTCCTCCTGCCATTTCCAGGTGTGGCCTTGTTGTGCCTGCCTCCCCTAAGACTCTCAAGGCCTTCATGGATCCACAGTGTTTCAGGAGCAGATGAGAGGCAGCCCAGGGCAGGTCACATCCTGCCAGACCCATCTGTCCTGGCAGCTTTTGTCTGGGACCAGTCCTTGCTTGAACTGAAATTTGGACAGGCAATCCAGGTTTTGCTGTGGCTCTGGAACCAGAATGACAGTTCTTTCCCATAGGAAGGAAAGCACAAAACCCTGGTGCAGATTAGAGGTGGCCCATGTGAGATCAAGTCTGGCCACACCAATCTGTCCTGACCTGTCTCCTGTGTGCAATCCTTGGCTGTACTGAATTTTGAATCTGCAATCTGAATTCTGGCCGTGCAACCTGCAGCAAGACCCTTGGAAAACCCTTGAGCAAGGAATCCAATACGAGGGAGAACTGCCTGTCCTTATTTATTGTCCTGTCTTTATTTGAAAAATAAAGACCAAGCCACTAAAAGTCCAGACCTTTTAAAATGTGCAACACTGGTGTGCTCGGGCCTCACATGACTCGGACATGCATACTCCCACTTACTTGCAAGGCTGCAATGGGATGAGGAAAAAAGGACAGTGGGTGCTGTGACAAGAAAGCTCCAGGCATGTGAAGATATCGTCCATGCCCCCACAAGTTTCAGCCATGGGAACAGACCTGATGGAGCAGCTGCAGAAATTGGAAGAGAGGATTGAAGAGAGCCATCAGAAACTCAGGAAGGAGCTTAGGGAGGATATTTTCCAGACCTGGGTCTCTGCTATTGGGCAACTCGAGGAAACTTCAAAAGGACAAAGTGGATCAAGTCAGGCTGCAGAGATGAAAGCTGTCCAGCTGTCTTTGGATATTGCTGAGCAAGAGAAGTGGACATCACTCTACTGGCTCATGGATGGTAGCAAACACTCTGGGGGAGTGGCTGGCATGATAGAAAAAGGCCAATTGGCAGTGCAGAGGGAAATTCAAGGTTGCTGAAGTGTGGCAAGACATCAACATCACTGCCTGACTGGACTTACCTTCCTATGCCCAACCTTGCCTGCAGCTTCTGAACCTTCTCTCACCCAACATTCCATTGCTTCCCCCTCACTGGCCTTGTCTTCCCTTCCTCTCCCTTGACTTGCCTAGAATTATCTACATTTTGAGTGCATTGCATTGCCTGATGGAAGGCAAGGCAGGGCAAGGCAAAAGAGCTGTAGGAAAAGCAAGGAAATTGTAGGCAGGGCAAGGGAAGGCAAAGCAAGGGTAGGCTGGGTAAAGCAATGGGGCAATGGGGCTGAAGGCAAGGCCCAGAGTGCCTGGACATATTTCACACTGGAGGTGCTACCCAGCTTTCAGTTGGTCAGTTCCTGAGTGAGGACAGCAGTGCTTTTGCACGGGAAGGAAAGCACTTAAACCCCAGTGTTTGAGAGAAGAAGCTGCCCAGTGGAGGTAAAGGGCATCATCAACTTTCTCTCCCTGCATATGGAAGCATTCCAACTTTACAATTATGGAGTTGGTTTCCATATTTGAGGTGATCTGCTGGAAGATTCGATTTGGCATGTCATTTCCACTTCTCAGAGCTGGTCTCCTGAAATTTTTGGCAATACCTTGCTGTTGGGCAATCCTCATTCTTGCTGTGCATCTGATATAGTGCCCAGGGAAAGCAATGTAGCACTGTAAGAGTGTTCTGGCACCTCTGAATGGGATCACTCACTGATGTTTTCTATTTTGGAGGAGGCAATCCCATTTGTTTTGAGATTGCCAAAGAACGGAACTATGAGTCTAAGGATCTGCACATTGGGTGGCCTTGATGATATTAATGCTTTTCCCAGTACACAGTTCTATTGGTTAGAGCTGTTGAACTGTTACAGTGCAAATGCAAAAGCCAGACAGACTGTTGAGCTTTTTGTTCTGCCACCTCTAGTGCCTGAGCAGTCAGGGGTGGTGCTCGGTTTTGGATCCTGTGAGACAGAAGGATTACGATGTTAGAGCTGAGAAGGCAAGCGCAGATAGCAGGGGGAGTGGTGCAGTTCAGTGGGTGCAGTTGTAATTGTAGTCAGCAGGAGCTTTCTCAGCTGGCATTTTTGTGAACTAGATTTTTGACAAACGTTTTCAAGTTTGCAGCGTCACTCTGCAAGAATGAAAAAATTCATAGGCGGAAATAAATCTGTGCTGCCGTTTGAGTGTGGTGCAAATAAAGGGTTTGCACTTAGGAGGGGAAGATCGGTGAAATCTTTCTGTGCTGGCACTGTAGATTTGAGAGCAGGGACGTTTCGAGCTTGGCTCTCTGCCCTTGGGGTGGGTTCATTCCTTCTTTTGCGAGTCGGCAGCGGCATCGTGTGGTTGTTTTGGTGAGCGCTGACGGTGCCCGGGAAAAAGCCAAACGCTTTTCTTTTTCACAGCCTCGGCCCCATTCGTGTGGGGGCAGTGCTGGAAGAGCTGCTGTGGATCCTGGCTCTTGGAGACTGATGGGATGTGATGGTGCACACAGCTGGGAAGGAGGAGGAATTATTGTTAGATATGCAGTTTATAGACTGCAAAAGAAAAGTGAGTTCCAACACATCTTTTTTCTATAAACTTTTCTGTGGGAACAGCAGCTGGATGATCTTAGGTTTGTAACTGGATTCCGTGACTGAATTTTCAGAGGGTGAATAGAGATGAGCACACAGACCTGTGTGTGCCACAATTTGTAAGGTGCAAGGGGAAAGTCAAGGCCAATGCTTACTTTTTTTTTTTCCAGGACTTTTGGTATGAGAATTGCTGGATGTGGAAAGAACGTGATAGTACATTTAGTTTGAAAAGAAAGCTCCGTGGTGTTTGCATGGTGTTGCTGATGTCCTTCAAAGTGAACATGAAACCCACAGCTGAAATGAAAAGTATAAAACCAATGTGAGTCAGGCAGTTTAAGACTGCAGAGCAAAAGTGATGCCCAGCACCATCTGCTTTGTTCGAGGAACTCTTTTTTAAAGCAGTGGATCTTGAAGGTCTCTGTGTGGGGAGGATATGAAATGCATCTTAGAAGAAACTTCAGCTTCCTTTTGAAACCCCTCATTCTCACCACAGTCGAGGGACAATACAAATTCCTGTGCCAGGAAAGAAACAATTGCTGGATTACCCCTTGTTCTCCTTCAACTACACAAAACAGTATCAGTCCATGCACCATCTTTCTCAGCTCTTTGTACACATCTTTGTGTCACATCCAGAGCCCAGGGACAGAATTGCAATGGTCCAGCAAAAAGCTCGTTCACAAAGAGTGTCAGCTGAGAACTCTCTTGGCTGGCTCAAGATGTGACTCACACCCCTTGAACTGCCTCGTACTCACTGGGGATGCGATCCCTAAAGATCTGTGTACCATCCTAGTCTTTCATTCTCACAGATAACAAACACCTCCAAAACATCCAGCAACTGCTCCCATACAAAAAGTCCTAGGACAAACAGCCAGGACTGCTCTTCATCTTCCCCTCGCAGCCTATAACCCACACTAAACACACTGGTGATTCACATTTTCTTTCTCAACTCGATAAAGTTTCACTTTTTCTCAATGTCACAGAGTCCATCACTAAACCAAAGCATTTTCAGCTGCAGTTCAGACTGGCAGATGTGTAAGGACAGAAAGGATTCTGTGACCTTCTCTCTTCCCTGTAAAAACGGGTATTCACAGGATAATCACTTTCACACACGATGTCACAGAGTGCAACCAGCTGTATCTCACAGAGGAGTTTAGTGTCAGGACAGAGGGAGTTCCTGGATGATCCCCTCTTCCTAGCAGCCCTTAAACTGCCCACAACACACTCTGACCTTGCATCTTCCTCCTCACATATAGGTACCATCGCATGTTTTCACTCTCACAGCTCCCATTCAAACATCCAGCAGCTGCTCCCATAAAAAAGGCTCTAGAAGAAAAAAGCAGTGCTGCTCTGCACCTTCCCCTGCCACATACAACGCTGCCTGAAATTCTCCTTTGTTTATTGATGCTTTTAGCAGAGCGGTGCCAGAGAAGCCCAGAGAATCCATCTGTCCGTCTGTCCTGGGCGATGCAGAGGGGGATGTCTCTCTGTCCATCCCAGAGGACGCAGAGGGGATGTCTGTCTGTCTGTCCATCCCGAGGGATTAGGGTGGGGTATCTATCTGTCTGTCCGTCCCGGGAGGTTGCAAGGAGGGATGTGTTTCTGTCCGTCCACTTCCACCTGCTGGCTCCGTGTGCTGGGAAGCCGCGGGCGGGGACCTATCTGTCGAGTTATCTGTCGCGCTTTCTGTCCGTCCGTCCGTCTATCGTCCTGTCCATCGGCCTGTCCCGCTGTGCGTCTGTTGGGGGGCGTGTCCCGCTGGCCCGGCCGAGGCAGTGGTGATTGGCTGGAGGAGCTGTCGCTCAGAACGCGGCCACGCCTCCCACCCAAAGCCACAGTCTCGCCAGCTCTGATTGGTTCGCTCCCCTGTCAATCACCGCCAGCTCCTCCTGTGACTGGCTGGCAGCGCCGGCACCACGCGTGCGAACCCGCCCCCTCGAGGCGGCGGTCCCTAATCTACCCAGCGACAGCCTCTGATTGGCGGGCAGCGCGGGAGCGATTTTTTGATTGGCCGAAGCGCGGGCGGAGCCGGGGTCCCGGGGGACAGCGCCCCCGTGACTGGCCAGGGCACGAGGGGCCGTTTGTGCCCAGGTGCCACCGTGGGAAGCAGCAGAGTCTGTGGTCCTTGGGACACCAACAACGCCCCGCGGAGCAGCCCAGCCTGGAGAGACCGCCGGGACAGGACTGGGATAAAGGAGCTCCGGGGTGATGGATTGGGATAAAGGAGATCCGGGGTGATGGACGGGGATAAAGGAGCTCGGGGGTGATGGACGGGGATAAAGGAGCTCCGGGATGATGGATTGGGATAAAGGAGCTCCGGGGTGATGGACGGGGATAAAGGAGCTCGGGGGTGATGGACGGGGATAAAGGGCTGCCATGGGAGGTCCAAGTCCTAGTTTCCCCTCAGGCAGTGTCCTGGGGCTCATTCCCAGCCAGGTCCCGTTCCAGAGCCACCCCAAATGTGTTTGGGATGAGGAGAGGCACAGCACTCCAAAACTGAGCCACAGCCAGGCTGACTGCTCACATCCAGGCTCCAAGGAATGTCTTCCCAAAGGAGAAATGTCCATGAACAATTTGATTCTACGTGCAGGGACAGGTGTTGGATCCAGCTCCTACCAGGGCCTCGGGCAGCACCTGCTGATCCAATTTGTTCCCTTTAAACAGCTCTGGAAGAGGAGACACTCACAGGAATTCAGGAGGAGTTTCATGAATTTCAGCTGGGCTATGCTGAAACTGAGGTTATCCAAGGACTGATTTTCCAGACCTTGCTTCCCTTCCTGAATCCATCTGGCAGTGGCAGAAGGAAAACCAACAGCATAGGCATTCTTCCTTCTGGAAAAGGCAGAGGCTGGAAGTGGGGGGAGATTTGGCTTTGCCAGCCAAACTTCATTTCCTGCATTATGACATTTCCTGAAAATGTCCCTATTTCCCAGGATTGGCCCTGGCCCAGCTCTATCCAGCTGTTCCACACCAGATAATGGTGCATGGTTCAGAATGATATCATAATTTATCCTGAAATTGTAATTTTTCCTGGGATTTGATTTCCAGGCTTCTGCCCTTCTGAGGGCAGCCCAGAGCCAGCCTCCAGGATTAAGGCAGAGCTGGCTTTTCCCACCATGCTTTAGGAAAATACTAATTTAATCCTAATTTATTCTCTTATCAGACCCATCTTTGATTCCCAGACACTGTTTTGAGGACATAGAGAGAGATTTTTTGCCAGACAACAAAAATTTAAGGGGGATAAGCAGGAATTTTCTAGTGAAAAATAGGGTTAACTGTCAAAACTCAGTGGTAGCTGTAGGATTTTAGTGGTAAGGGGCTGTCCCAGCCCGTTATCTCTGATCTATCAGTTTTTATGGGTTTTTTTCAAGTCCTACCAGAAGGAAGCACAAACCCCAAGGCTCATTGTAGATTTCTTTGCAGGAAAGGAGACAGAGTTCCAGGGTCTCTTTTAGAGATTAAAAACGCTGGAGAAGGAGGAAGGAATGCACTGAACAGATTAAAAACTCTAATTTTTTTTAAAAAGTGTGGAATGACACCTGGATTTCCCCATGGACAGCACCACGAGAGGGAGACTCGCTGCTGCAGCAGACCTGGCAGTGCCCTGGGCACAGCTGCTGTCCCAGTCCACCCCCAATTTCAGCTCCAAATCCCTGCCTTGCCACCTTTCCCCCCTGCTGAGGAGCCCAATGAGAATAACAAAATGATTTATTTCATTCCCTCCTCCGGCAAAGCTCAGTTCTGTCCAGAAAGGGTAAAAAACCTCTGGAGTTGGCAGGAGCAGCAGATACAGGTGCTGTGGGGAGGGAAGTCCCAGGAGCTGGGTGAACTGGACCAGTTCCTTTGGTCAGGGCAGGGGTTTGAGCTTTTGGGGGTCTCTCCCTCTTTTTCAAATATCCTTGATGACCTCCTCAAGCTCCTCTTTTGTGTACATGTGGAATTTCATCCCAGGCTCCACCGTGGCAAGCTGGAAGAGAAGGAACAAGGGGTTAAATGTGGTTGAGGAAAGCAGGGAGCAGCTGTTCCTTCTTCTGATCTGCCAGACCAGCAGGATCATTCCAGCTCCATGAGTCCCTAAAATAGCTGCCTGCTGCACAAATAGCTTTGAATTGACTCAGTCTCCTCAGAGGAGCAGCACAGGGAATTTTAGTGGGAACAGGCAGGCATTGCTCCCACTTGATGGGGGAAAAGCCCTAAAAACCTCCCTGGAGAGAATTCCTGTCTCTCTAAAGGATTCTTCTCCTCCAAGAACCAAAGGGATAAATGCTGGCCTGTCTGGGAGCTGAGGGGACTCAGGGTTGACTCAGGGAAACTGAGGCAGAGATCTCTAAGGAAAACAGGGACAACACAGTGTGAGGGCATAGAGCCAAAACATTCCAGAGGCAGCACCAAGGATGAGGGATACTTGAATGACAAGCCTGGAAGAGAAACGTGAGCAGAAATATTCACACCTGGCTCAGGGGTGGCAACCCAAAACAGGGACAGCTGTGCCAGTGGAAATGCCAAGGCTCCAGAGAGAGTTTGGGATGCCCTGGAATGAGCTGGGGTATCCCATAACAGACTGGGATGGGGCAGGAGAGGGCCGGGAATGGGATGGGGCAGCAGAGGGATGGGATGGGATGGGATGGGATGGGATGGGATGGGATGGGATGCTCCTGAACTCACAGGCACTGGGCACACGGTTTGACTCTCCAGAGATCAAAGTCTATGGATGCAACCAATAAGCTGAAGGAAAGCTCTGGAGCATCCCAGCAGATCCCAGAGCTCTTCTGAGGTGACTTCTCACCACCTATCACACCTAAGTCAACCTATCACACCCCCCTTCACCAGCACACGGGGAAGGACCTGAGCCAGGGGCAGGGAGCTTCCACGAGGTGTTTTTCCAAGTGGAAACATCCCAGCTCCTGCCAGCCCAGGTTTCATTCAGAACTCTCAGACAAGGTGGAGACACTTGGAGATGCCACTTTAGGCCCCTCAAATCATGGGGTGGTTTGGTTTGGAAGGGATCTTAAAGCTCATCCAGTGCCAGCCCTGCCATGGCAGGGACACCTTCCACTGTCCCAGGCTGCTCCAAGCCCTGTCCAGCCTGGCCTGGGACACTTCCAGGGATGGGGCAGCCACAGCTGCTCTGGGCACCAGACCACCTGTGCAGGGGCTGGACTGATCCTGGACCCAACCAAACTCAACAAGACCCAGATTTATGCACCAAAACCAGCTCTAAATACCAAAAAACCCCCAAACCTTTATGAACACCCAAAACCAACAGAGACACCAATTCCTTTGCTTTTCCACCTGCTCAAACCTGTCCCTCACCCTACCAAAGCTTCACTCCACCATTCCCTGACAGGCTTCACAGGGAAGTCATTAATCTAAAATGGTGAAATCCTTTCAGGCTCCTGACCTTTGCCATCAATAGATTTAATTCTTCCACAACCACACTTTCCCCCTTCTCTTTGTTCCTAGATGGAAAATGCCACAGCAGCGTGGCTGGAGCCAAGAAATGGGAGAGGCACATACTCCTAGGAAGCAAAGAGCTCTTCAGGTGGCAGATTTTCAGCCAGGGGTGACTTGAGTCAATAGAAACCTTTTAATCCTCAGCACATTCCTGCTGTCCTTCCCCCAGCACGATTCCACCCCACCCCAGGGCCGTGCCAAGCACAGTTAAGCCCTGTTAAACAGGGACATGACATCAGGATACTGTACACATTCCTCTGCCTGCACTGTACCAGGAAAAAATGTATGGCTAAGGGCTGGAAGAGCACCTGGGAAGGAGAGTCCAGCTGCATGGCATGATTTTGGGACAGAGTATCCACGTTTGCATGTGCTGCTGGCCTTCCCCTCCAAAGGAAGTTGGTTAATCCCACCAGGAATGGCCCCCCCACAGCAACATTTAATAGAAAAATGGGGTGAATACCTAGAGGCTGTTTGGGAAAAGGTTTCCCAGCACTCAGAGGGAAGGAATGGGAGGAGAGAGCAGCTCAGGAGCTGGAATGCCACACTTTGGAAAGGTCTGGTGTCTCATAACCCACCCAAAATAGAAGCAAACTCTATCCACCAGCCTGACTTCTCATCTCCCAGTTACCCCACCCAATCCAGAGGGTTTGCTCCTTTCCCACCCAAAAAGGAGCCTATGGAGCAGGTTTGGGGGGCCCAGCATCCCCAGGTTTGTGGGTACTGCCTGCCCCCAGGGTTCCAGGGGCACAGCCATTCCTGGAGGATCCTTGTTGTTCCCACTGTCCAAGGGATTTTTGGCACTGCCCCAGGACTAATATAGCAGCCCAGGAGCTGGGTAATTTTCATTCCTTCTAATATTACAAGCAGCAAGGCAAAAAAGAATGGCTAGATCAGGGGAAGAACAAGCAGTCTGGGTGGTATGTTGGGTTCTGCTGACTGGAGAAGGTCAAAGAATCCCTTCTGTTCATCATGGATTAGCCCTGAAAACAGACCAGGCTCTACCTCTGGAAGGGAAAAGCTTCAACTTTTCCAAAATGCCCCACAGCACATGATGAAAATGGCAGGAACATCTGCAGCAGGTGGCTCAGGAAGCCCTGAGCTGCTCCATGGGCAATGCTGACTCCAGGAGGACTCACCTCGATGTTGGTGGCATTTAGTTTCTCCTCCATGACTTGTTTCAGGATGACCAGGGAAGATTTGATGGCTTCCTTTAGCGTCATGGACTAGAAAACAAATGGCTCGTGGATTACATGCTGCAGGCTCAGGACAGGCCCCTCTCCCTCCCCTTTCCCAAATCCCTTGAGCCAGGCAGCCAAAGGAGCAGCTTATCAAGGGATCTGCAGCAGGCAGGGCAGGGATATCCACAGGGACAGTGAAACCCTGCCTTCCTGAGATTTAACAATCCTTCATTTGGGCACATAAATCTGATGGGACTGGGACAGGAGGGGCTGTTTCTCTTGAACAATTCCCTCCCAAAAAGCCACATTCCCTCTCCATGCTGCATTTAATCTGATAAATCCCGTGCGTCCTTAGAACCAGAGGGATGTGCAGCACAGCTGTGTTTCACTTTGCACTTGAAAAAGGGTTGACAATCCAGGGAGTCCAGAATTTGGGTAATTTGGAGAATTCTGGTGAACAAATGAGTCTTCCCAGTTACCATCACTATTTGTGCTTTTCATTAGGGTCTGGTTTCTCACCACCTAAAACAGGCAGTTCCTCCTCATGGGAGATAAAATTCCTATTTAATATCAAACATGACCAGAACACTTCCAGCACAAAAGCTGTTCCCTTCCCTGGTGAGGTGAAGGTGCTGGTGTGAGCTCAGGATGCTTCCAGCTGTATCCACACAGAGCCCAATGCTGACAGCAGCACTCAGAGCTCAGTTTTTATTTATAGAGAACTTCCTGACATGGCCTTAATTATCTCACAGGCAGAGAGCAGCCCCTCAGAGAGCAGCTGCTGGGAGCAGCTCTACTCTCAGAGATCCTCAGCACCTACTCACAGGATCCACTGCTGAGGAGTGATCCTGCCCTGAGCAGCTCAGGCACCTCCTATCCAGCCCAGTCCTAAATCCTCACTGGGGAGAGAATCAGGGGATCCTGGTAGGTGGTGAAGTACCCCAGACCCACGAGATGTGACCCCCAATCCCAAATCCAGCCCTTACCTTGTGGTAAACCTCTTGCAGGGAGCTCTGGGCTCCCTCCGAGGCGGAGCCGATGGCTCTGGCATCGCACTGCACGAACGTTCCCGAGGGATCCATGTGGAACCTGCAGGGACAGGGGGTGACTACCTGCACCCCATCTCACCCTGGGGTACCCCGAGGACTCTCTCACCAGCCCCCCAGAGCTGCCTGCACAGCTGGAGCTGGGATTCATCCCCAAGAGCTCCCAGGCTGGCAGCTTACACACTCTGACACTGCCCTTTTTCCTCAGGGAACCATTCTCCTTCGGATTTCCCATCTTATCCTAATTTTTTCTTTAATAAATTCAGCAAGTTTTCTCTGCTGGAAGGCAGACCTGACTGGTCAGGCTCTGCCAAGCCTTTTCCACTCCCAGTGGGGCCATTTGGAGCCATGAGTTCAGGTTACAGCTGCTCCAACACCTCCCCAAGGAATGTCACATGGATTATGTTACTGGTGGCTCTGCCGGTCCTTTAGGGAAAGGTAAGAATACACTCAAGACAAGGAGAGCTTTAACACTTCCCTCCTCCCCAGGAAACCACATTTTAAATTAAAAAAAGCAAGGGTTTGGGGAAGATATGATGTTTTGTCCAATGCCAAACAGGCAGATGGGGCTCTGGAAAGGGTTTAACAGGATTAACAAACATATCAGGGATATAATGGGATAAACCCCGAGGGTTTAGCTTAAGGAAAATCCCAGAATCGAGTTCTAAAACAGCTTGGGAATTTTGCAGTGGAGGTTTGGTCTTTTCCCTGGATTAAGAGAGGGGAACTCACAGCTGGGGTCCCTTCTCATCCACTCCTCCGAAGAGCAGAGCGACACCGAACGGGCGGGACTGCGGGAGAAAGGAGGGGATGGCTCAGACAAGGGCAAGGAAAGGGGGGGTTCCCCAGCACCCCCAACCCCCCCCAGGTCCCACCATGGCTCCTGGATCAGCATCTTCCTCTCCAAACTGCAAGGCCAGGTTAGACACAGCCTGTGTCACACTCTCCACCGTCATTGTCTCGTTGTAGGTGAACCAGTGATTCTGCAGGGAAATCCAAATCAAGATTCCCATTATCCCCATGTTCCCAAAATATGACACCCCTGCATGGCTGAGGTGGGGTGAGACCCTGTGTGGACACAAGGATAACTTCCCTGTGGAACTCAGGGTACAGCCAGCATCAGGGAGAAAAGCAGAATGTACAGAAATCCACAGAAAATTTTAAGATACCAAGGCCTTGGGATGCCAATAGGGAAATGCAAGGCTGAAGGGCTTTATCCCAATATCTGCTTTGGAAACTATGTGTTATCCAGCTCTCCAGAGCTCAGAAAACCCCAGGAAAATGCTGCAGCACAGATTTGTACCTAGGACCTCAAAGCACCCGAGGCATCCAGGAAATTTAAGAGGATAAAAAGAAAACCAGTATATCCAGTATTTTGCCAGAACAGTCAGACACTCCCTGAGCAAGCCCCCAGCTTCCCAGATGGAATGATCTTCCTTTTCCCAGGACTTTCAAGGAGTTCTTGGGATTTGTGCCACCAATTTAAGAACAGAGATGTCAGATCTTACCTGAGTCTCCACTCTGGCCTTGTCAATTAAAGTCTTTGCATCAGCTATTAGGCCACTCATGGCACACCCTGGAAGGGAAAGGGCAAACAGGAGTCATTCCACTCGTTATTTGGGATGTGTTTTCCCCCAGACTGCCCAAAACACAAAGGGCTGCAGGGAGAAGCTGGTCCCTGAGGGGGAAGGTGGGGAAGAGATTTGTCCCACTGTGCTGGGCACTGGCAAAGCCACATTTGGAATCCTGGGAACAGTTTTGGGTTTCTCACAAGAAGGACAATGAGGGGCTGGAGCATATCCAGAGAAGGGAACAGAGCTGGGGAAGGGTCTGGAGCACCAGGAGAGGCTGAGGGAGCTGGGAAGGGGCTCAGCCTGGAGAAAAGGAGGCGCAGGGGGGACCCTGTGGCTCTGCACAACTCCCTGACAGGAGGGGACAGCTGGGGGGGGGGTCAGGCTCTGCTCCCAGGGACAGGACGAGAAGAAATGGCCTCGAGCTGTGCCAGGGGAGGTTCAGGTCAGGTATCAGGTAATTTTTTTTCATGGAAAGCATGCTCAGGCAGTGGCACAGGCTGCCCCTGTGAACAGTGGTGGACTCCCCATCCCTGGAAGGGTTCAAAAAGTGTGGATGTGGCACTTTGGGACATGGATTAGTAGTGGCCTTGGTATAGTTGGATTCAATTTTAGAGGGCTTTGTCAGCCTCTAGAATCCTGTGGGATTGAAACAGATTTGCTCCAGAATAACCCGCTGGGAAGGGGCCCTGGCTGCCCCACAGCAGGAGCCCCCAGCACAGATTCCACTCTGGGAAGGGGGGGCTGCACCACAAGCTCCTGGGAGGAGGAAACTGGACTCTTGGAGTTCTTCCCATGCCCATGGAGCAGCAATAAGGGAATTTTGGAGGTTTCCTGCCTTTCAGGGTGACATCTTTGGTCATAAGCTCATTGTGGGCCAATCAAGGTGTTGGTGGCCCTAGGGTGGCATCAGTGATCCTGGAGAAACTGGCTCCAGTCAAGCCCACCATAATTCTCTGCCCTGCCAGAGCTAAATTTGGGATGAGGTTTCATGAGGGAGGTCACTGAGGCAGGGGGCAGTGCTTCAGCTGCCTCTTTCTGCTTCCTGGAGCTACATTCTGCTTGCTTGGAGCCTGGAAAACCAGTGACCAGGAGCTGGTGTGCACTGGGAAGGATGAGCATTCCTGCTCCAGGCAGAACTGCCTGCAGGGAGGGCACATCCCAAAACACAACTTCCCAAATCATACCATAAATATAAAAATATCATATTCTCGTATCATAAATAATTCACAGTTTTAGAAGTGCTCCCAGATCTGATGCAGAGGGACCCCCCAGGGCAGAATCCTTCCTCCATACCAATGTGGGAGTCAATCTCCACAATCTTCTCAATGCTGCTGGGCTCCATGAGGGGAGATGTGATCCTCTTCTCCACAGCCAGGCAAACTCCCTCTGAGGTCTGGATCCCAATGGCTGTGGAGCCCAGCTGCAAAACACCAACACAGGCTCCAGCTCACACAAACATCAATGCTAATTCTGACTCACTTGCAGGAGTGTTGATTTGGATTCAATTGTGTCACCCACACACAAATACACTCTGGCTTTGCATGGTGAATTTTAAAGCTTATTCCCTGAAGGAGGAAATGGGGAAGGTGAAATCCATGTGATTCCCATGAGAACCCAGTGGGGCTGCTGCACGTCCTTCATCTTTCAGTTTGTAGAGCCTGGTGAGTGTAAAAGGACCTGGGAATTCTCCTCTGCCAGCAGGAAAAAAGAATTTGAAGGGTGAGAGAATTTCCCACATCACTAAAAATCCCCAGAGCTGCAGCTCTGGCTTGGGCACTTGGCTTTCCATAAGCTCCTGCCCTCCCCAGAGTCCCAGGCAGCAAGTTCTACCCCAGGATTGCAGGACACCTCAGTGTCACCAGGGCCACAAGCACAGGGACAGATCTTAGGGGGTCCTGGCAGCCTTTGGCTGGATCTTGTCATGATCCCACCTTGATCCCATCAGGCCCTGCCTGGATCCCACCAATTCTCACCTTGATTCTACCTTGGTCCCACAAATCCCTGCCTTGAGCCCAACAGCCCCTACTTAGTTCCTACCTTGATCACACCAACAGCTGCATTTCATCCCACCAGCCCCTGCCTTGATCCCTCCATGATCTTACCAATGCTTTTCTGGATCCCACCAGCCCTTACCTCAATCCTATTTAATCCCACCAACCCCCACATTGGTCCTATTAACCCCACCTTAACCCCACCACCAATCACCTTCATCCCACTTTGATCCCACCTTGCTCCCAGCACTTGCAGCTATTCCAGACTACGGAATTTCCTGGCAGAACTGTCTCAGCTGCAATGTGGAATGCTCACTCCCAACATCCACTTCAACACATGGGGTTTAATTTTAACCCCAAGATTCCCTGGAAAGCTGCACCTACAGCTACAGGTATGGCAGGAGATCTCCCTGCTCCAGGAGATCCATTTTAACTAATCAAGTCAGCATGGTCACCAACATGGGAGCCTTAATTCCCAAGTCATTGGTAACTGTATTGCTTTTTCTGTTACATTGTTACTTCATTCCTCCTTTTAGAAGTCCAAGGAGCTAAAGCAGCAAAGGGAACATAAAATCAGGACCCTTCTCCCCAATACAAACACCTCAGAGCTTTTTCCCTTCATCACTTGACCTGTTTCTTCCAAACTTAAACTTATTACCAATCAACACCCACATTTTTTCAATATAATAAACAGGAATAGTTATCAATTAAGGATATTTAATCCCCAAAGGCCATTTGGCCCTGCAAAGGTGGGTTTGCCCATAACAACCTTCACATTTAAATGCACCCAATAAATGTTTTAGGTTTGATTTAGCTTTGGATTGCATTTTAGTTGGGGATAAATCACTTGGTAGGACAAGGGAGGGAACATTCTGCTGAACTTCAGGGAAAGTTGATGCGTTCTGGTTCTCAATGACCCATAAAAGAGCAGAGCTGTGGGATGTTTGGCTGGAGGAAACACACACAGCCTGGATTAGTTGTGAACAATCCATAACTGGGCTTTGAAGGAGCCCCAGGTGTCACAGTTTGGAAACGTTTTGAAAGTACCTTTATGGCCTCGATGGCATATTCCACCTGGAAGAGCCTCCCCTCTGGAGAGAACGTGTTCACACCCCTGCAACGACAACACAGACAGAGTGAGAAAAGCAAGAAACCAATGGAATGCAAGTCCTTGCTCAGGGGTGAAGGGAGGGCAGCAGGGACGTGTCCCCCTCAGCAAAGGACACCCCCAGGGTCTGGATTCACGATGTTCATGGACAGGAACACAAGGAAAGCTGGCAGGTCAAGGTGAGATGTCCTAGCACACTGTGGGTGCTGGAAGCCTTCAGAATCCAAAGGGCCCACCAGAAGCCACAAAAGTCTTGTTTTACCATAGAATCATGGAATCCTTGAGGTTGGAAAAATCCTTTGAGATCATGGAGTCCAACCTCTCCCCCAGCACTGTCAAGGCCACTGCTAAGCCTTGTCCCCAAGTGCCACCCCCACGTGTTTTTTGAGCCCTTCCTGGGATAAAGATTCCACCACAGCCTTAGGTCGCCAGAGCCAGGACTGGATAGCCCTTTCCAAGAAAAAAATTCCCAATATCCAAACCACACATCCGTGGCCCAACTTGAGGCCGTTCCCTCTCCTCCTGTCCCTGGGAGCAGAGCCCGACCCCCTCACTGGCCCTCCTGTCAGGGAGATGTGCAGAGCCACAAGGTCCCCCCTGAGCCTCCTTTTCTCTGGGCTGAGCCCCTTTCCCAGCTCCCTCAGCCAGCCCTGGTGATCCAGACCCAACCTTCCGCAGCTCCGTTGCTGCCCACTGGACACGCTCCTTTCCCTGGATACGCCATCCCATCCCAATCCACCTCACTCCATTCCATCTCACCCCATGCCATTCCATCCCATCCCCACACACCAACCAAGGGCTCAGGAGCAACCCCCGCCCTCGGGTCCGTCCCATCCCGGCAGGCCCCGGTCCCGTGGCAGGGCCCAGCAACGCTGCGGGCTCCTGGCAGCTCCCGGTGCGATCCCAGTGCGGGAGGCGCCGCTCATGGCGCCCTGGACCGGTCGGGCCACGCCGGGCGCAGGCCGGTGACTCAGCCGCGAGCGCGGGGAGGCACTCACCGGTCGTACTCGGAGCGCGTGAGGAACATGACGGCGGGGCCGCGTGGTTCCGGGAGATCCCGGGGACTCCGGAGGTGCCGGGGGGGCTCGGGGGTTCCAGGGGTACCGGGAGCTCCGCGGCCTCACCGGGGGCTGCAACGCCGCTTCCGGCCCCGAGCAGCACTTCCGCCCGCGCCGCCCTCTCATTGGACAGTGGCCCTTCGGCCTAGCCAATGGGAGGACGGGAAGGGCGGGATCAGCGCAGAGGACAGGGGCGGGGAGGGGATTGGAGGGAGCGGGGGTGGGCGGGGGCAGGGGTTTGGGCGGGTCCAACACGAGCGGATCGTGGGGCGTGGTCATGTCGGGGGCGTGGTCTGAGCAGCGGGGGCGGGGCACAGCCGTGATGGGGCGGGGCTCCAACGGGGCGTGGTCGTCGATGGGCGGGGGCAGAGTAGCAGGGGGCGGGGCCTGCGAGCGGGCACGGCGCGGTGCCGGGAGGGGTTCCCAGGAATGGGGACTCGGGAAGGGGGTACCGGGAAACGGGTACCGGGAAGGGAGGTCGGGGAGGCGATACCAGGGATGCGATACCGAGAAGGGGACACCGGGAAGGAGCTACGGGAGGCGGTGTCGGGAAGGGGCTCCTGGACGGGATGCAGGGAAGGGAATACCGGGAGGAGATACCGGGAGGGGTGTTTGCCCCTGGGATCTCCCCAACGCCCAGCACACGGTGCGACGCCGTCAGCCTCCTTGCCGGCCCCATTAGCAGCCCCCGGCGGGCTTCACTCCTCGCTCCAGCGCTCCCGGCTCACGGGGGATCGGCGGAGCCGATGGACGGACGGACCCCCCCAGGGAGGCGCTGCGCATCCCGCGCTGGCCGGAGGGCCTGGGGGCGGACCGGAGCGAGGGGCTGTCCCGAGGGGCCCGGGGCCGGCCCAGGGGCGCTGCCGGGGGCGGGGCGGTGCTGTCTGTCCCGGGGGCCGTGGGGTGCTTGGTGGCGGCTCCGCCAGCGGAGCCGTCCCAGCGGGCGGCGGAGGCAGCACCGACCGCCCCCGGCCCGGCCATGTCGGAGCCCGGCGCCCCCGCGGCCGGTGATAAAGCGCCCCGGCTCCAGGTAGGGCTCCGGTGCGTCCCCCCTCCCGGTGACCGCGGCTCGGTCCCGGTGCAGCCCCTTGGTATCCCGGCACTGTTGCCCGAGGAGACCCTCGGTGTGCCCCCGGTGTCCCGGTGCCGATCCCCCGATGGAGGAGTCCATCGTGTTCCAGTGCTAACCTCCGGAGAAGCCCACAGTGTCCCGGTGCAGCCGCCCGGTGCGACCTCCGGTGCAGCCTCCTAGTGTGGCGGTGCAGCCCTCCGCTGTTCTCGTGCCGAGGACGGTGCCGGGTGCTGTTCCCAGGTCCCCCATGGCAGCCCCCTGCCCAGGGCAATCCCGTTGCAGCCCCCCCGTTTCCCCGGGGCAGCCCCCCGGTCCCCCGGTGCGGCCCCTCCGGTTCCCCAGGGTAGTCCCCTCGGTTTCCCGGAGTAGACCCCTCTCCACCGAGGTAACCCCCAGGCCGGAGCAGGACACTTTGCAGCCCCCTGATCCCTCGTTGCAGTCCCGTGGCCAGAGCAATCCCGTTGTGGCCACTCGGAGTAGCCCACGGTGCAGTCCCTCGCTCCCCCGGTGCAGCCCCCCTGGTTCTCCAGAGCCGGGGCAAGTCCCGGCGCAGTCCCGGTGCTCCCTGGCTCCTGTCACTCTCTCCTGCAGGACCGTGTCCTTCGTGGGCTGCGCTGGGGACGCCTCCAAGAGCCCCTGGGCTTCATCAAGGTGCTGGAATGGGTGAGTGACCCCCGGTGTGTCCCCCTATCCCGGGCCTGATCCCGGACCCCCGTCTCAGCCCCTTCCCCCGCACTGCTGGGTGCTGCTCCCCAAGGACCTGGTCCCCCCAAATTTGGGGTGTTCCATTGCTTTCCTGAAGCCCCCCCCAGAACGAAGGAATCCCAGAGCCCCCCCCCGCCCCGCCAGAGCTTCCTGCACCCCATCAGCAGCTGGAGTGGAGACCTTATTTTGGGGATCTGGGGAAGGAGGGGAGCAGGGCCACATGGACGCCGGGGTTCAGGCCACGAGCCCCTCCCGGCCCTCCTCGGTGACCTTGAGCAGGTGGCTCTGCCCAGCCGTGCCAAAGGGGACAGTGACATCGGGGTGTCGGGTCCCCGCCATTCCCACAGGCTCAGGGGGCACTAGGTGGGTGGGTGGGGAGAGTGATTGAGGGTCAGTGAGCCCCAGGAAGGGGGACCCTGGGGACAGGGGGGCAACCAAGCGCCTGCAGCTCTGTCCTGTCCTGGCCATGCCATGAATGGCTCCCTGTGATATTGGATTTCAGGGTGGCATTTCTGCAGCTCAGCCTTGCCAGGGCTGGGGGGCTCCCGGGGGAAACTGAGGTACGAGGAGGACTCAGCCTCGGGCATCTCCCACCAGGAGGAGCCAGATTGAGGGGCTTTCCCCCAGTCCTACAGCTCTTGGGTTTGCATAATACCACCCATGGAGGCTTTGCCATTGAGGCCACCATATAGGATCAGACCCACATGCAAAGACAGCCCAAAAACAAAAACGAGGAGAAAATCCCTGGAGGATCCACCAACAATCCTGATTAAACCTTGAGTGCCACACATGAGGCTGCCCATCCCTGCAGTGTCAGGCCTGGCAGCTTAGATTTCCCATTTCACCCGGGAAGCTGGGAGCTGAGCCAGAAGGAGTTGTGGGAAAACACTGTGAGAATGGTGTTTTCCCGGAACCCTCACCCAAGAGATGGAGGCAGTGTGACTCTGATAGCAAGGGAGGGTAGTGGTGGCTCCTGGGGAGGGGACAACTCCGAGGCTCCTACCATGGGGATGCTCCCAGCTGTCTGGAAACCCACTCTGGCATTCAGTACCCTGCCCAAAATTAAGGGGGGGTTGGGGTGGGTTTGGCCTTGGTGTCCTCACCCCCCTAGATATGCCCCCATCCTCACATCCCAGTGCCAGTAGAATCCCAGCGTTGGAGGGAGGTACCTGAGGCCAACAGCTGGGGGGTGGCAGCTTGCCCATTACTCAGTGCCAGGGGATACAACCCAACCCCCAAGGATGAAAGGGGTTCCCCCAGGGACTCAACCCCCCCAGACCCATTGCCCTCTCCTGTAGCTCTTTGCCATCTTCGCCTTCGGCTCCTGCGGCTCCTTCAGCGGTGAGACCGGAGCCACAGTGAAATGTGACGGCAAAGGATTGACAGCCATCAACATCCAGTTCGGGTACCCCTTCAGGTGAGGGGGTGCTGATCCCTCACAAACTGGCGGGTGCTGGGTTGGGGTTAGACTCCCTTCCTGCTGGCAGGGCCTCCATAGGACCACAGCCATGGTCTCTGTGGGGACCATCCATACCCTGACGCCATGGGACATCCCCTGGCTTCAGTTCCTGACACCATCCAGGAGCATTCTTGTTAATCGTGGAAGACCTGGCTGGGGAAGGAGGGGAATTTTCAGTACTCAGGGAAGACCATGGGAATCCTGATTTATTTGGGAGGGCAATGATGCAGTTGGGCCAGATGAGAGTCACAGTTCTAGCCCCTTTCCTCTGCCATCGGCCCCATGCCAAGGCACTAGACCCTGGAAAAGAATCCAGGTTATGGCAGTGGATCTGTGCCCTCCATCCCAGGGGACCACCCCAGCCTGGTTATACCACCTACCCCCACCATCCTCTCCATTCGCAGCCCCCTGACACCCCCTCCCTCTATCCCAGGTTATACCAGATTTCCTTCTCGATGCCGAATTGTAATGGTGAAGAACTCCACACCCTGTACCTCGTTGGTGATTTCTCCGCTCCTGCCGAGTTTTTCGTGACCCTGGGGGTCTTCTCCTTCCTCTACTCCATGGCGGCTCTGGTGCTCTACCTCCGCTTCCATTCCCTGTACACCGAAAACACAAAACTCCCCTTCACAGTAAGGCAGGCTCATCCCTCGGGACACGTGAATCCAGTGCCATGCCAGGATGGCAGCTGATCCCGGGCTCTCGTCCTGGCAGGATTTCTGCGTCACCGTCTGCTTTGCCTTCTTCTGGCTGGTGGCAGCGGCAGCATGGGGCAAGGGGCTGAGTGATGTGAAGGCAGCCACACGCCCCTCCACCCTCATCGCTGCCATGGGGGCCTGCCAGGGCGAAGGCGTGACCTGCGACGCCGGCACCACGCCGGCCATGGGGCTGGCCAACATCTCAGTGGTGAGGGCCACATGGGCACACACATGGGCACACATGGCCAAATACGTGTCATTTTTTGATTGGGAGCACAGTTTAGGGGTTTCAAGCAGAGCTGAGCAGCACATGTGCACACACATGCAGCCCACAGGCTGCAAAGCTGTGCCTGTGAAGGCACAGCAGTGCACACACGTGTTCACAGGACAGCACACGTGGATGTGTGAGCACACCAGGAATGCACACGTACAGATGCACGCAGGTGTACACTCACACACCCCTGTCCTTGTGTGTGCATACACGTGCCAGATTCCTGAGCTCAGCCAGGAGAGGGCAGTGGGAATGTGGCCACACAGATGAAAATACGGGCACACTCACAGAAATGTGGGTGAAAACATTTCACAGCCACCTGTCTTGGTCCCAGGGGATGTGGGATCCACCCTGCACCCCCCAGCCATCAGGAACTCTCAGGATGGGGTGGGTGGTGGTGATGCAGCCCCTGGCATTGGTGCTTGGGATGTGTGGGGTGCATGAGTACATAGGGCATGCGGAGTGCATGAATCATATGGGGCTCATGGGGTGCATGGGGTGAAGTGAGGTGCATGAGGTGCATCTGGCATGTGGGTTGCACGGTGTACAGGAGGTGCATGAGGCACATGGGGCATACAGGGTCCATAGGGTGCACAGGTTGCATGGCACATGTGGGGCACATGGGATGTATAAGGTGCCTGGGGTGCATGGAACACATGGGGCGTATAGGGAGTATGGGGTACGTGGGGGCACAGGACATGGGTTACACATGGGTAAGATGGGGTCCATGGGGTGCCTGGAGCGCAGTGGGGTGCATGGGATGTACGGGAATTATGGCGTGTATGTGGTGTATGGGCATAGGGCACACGCAATGTACAGAGTACATGGGGTGTAGGGAATGTATGGGGTGCATGGGATGCATAGGACGCACATGATTGTACAGGGTACGTGGGGTATAGGGAATGTATGGGGTGTATGGGATGTATAGAGTGCATAGGGCACACACGATGTACAGGGTACGTGGGATGTAGGGAATGAACGGGGTGCTTGGAGCTCATGGGGTGCACAGGGTGTGTGGGGTGCCGGTGCTATGCTCCCCCAAGGGTGCCCTGTAGGACCCTCTCTCTTCTTCTCTGTCCTCTCCCCTCTCCCCTTTCCTCTCCTGCAGCTCTTCGGGTTTCTCAACTTCCTGCTGTGGGCCGGGAACTGCTGGTTCGTGCTGCGGGAGACGCCGTTGCTGCGGCCGCCCGAGCCCCGCGACAGCGCGGCCGAGCAAGGCGCCATCGACAAGCAGTAACCGCCGGGGTTACTGGAACCCCCGGGGGCCGACCCAGCCCGGGGATCCCGCCCGGCCCCCGGGACCTCGCGCCGGCCGCCAGCCCGGGGACGGGGTGTGGCTGTCCCCGCGCTTGGAGCCGCCGGGGGTTCGGATGCTGAAGGGGGACACGGAACCCCGGGGGTCGCGCTTCCTCTCGGGGGTTCTTTGTGTCACCCCGGGGGGTCTATGTCTGTATGGGGCGCATAAAGTCCTGGGTACCAGCTCTGGATTGGGGCTCCTGGTGTCTGCGGAGGTGCGCACAGCCCTGGGTGAGGCACGCACGCCCCTGGGCATCCTGGTCCATATAGGGATAAACCGGTCCCTATCTCTGGTATAGGGTTAACTGTGGACCTCAGATCAGTATTGGGCTAATGGAGGGTCCCAGACAGGTAACAGGAGACCCCAGGTTAGTAAGAGGATAATCAGGAACCCCAGTCCGGTATTGGGATAATATTGGGAGCACCACTCCAGTATAAGGGATCACCTGGGACCCCAACCTGATATGGCAGGGAGTCCCGGCTCCATATAGGGATAATAGGGAACCTCAGGCCAATAGAAGGATAAGGGGGGATCCTAAGTTGGTATAGGCATAACGGGGATCCCCAGCCCCGTACAAAAATAACCTGGAACCTCAGCCTTGTATGGCAATACCCTGGGCTCACAGCCCAGTATAGAAATAACTGTGCCAGACCCCAGCCTGTTATGGGAATAACTGGGGTTCTGGGTGCTGTATGGGGATAACAGAGAACCCCAACCGAGTATAGGGATACCGAGTGCCCTTAACCTGTTATAGAGATACCGGGTTCCCCCATCCCCGTATAGGGATAACAGGAGACCCCAGCCTGGTACAGGGATCACTTGGGACCCCCCAGGCCAGTGCGAAATCCCGAGTGTCCCATCCCGGTATGGGGATCCCGGGTGTGCCATGCCGGTGTCGGGATCCCGGGTGCCCCGTGCCGGTGCGAGGTCTCCGGGGTCGGGCCGGGCGGGGGTCGCGCCGGGACTACAATGCCCATAGTGCCGCGGGGCGGGCGGGGCGCGCGGCGCATGCGCGGGGCGGGGGCGGCGCGGGGGGGCGGCGGTGCCGCGGCGGCGGCGGCGGCGATGGCGGCGGAGCGGCGGCCGGTGCCCGGCCTGGACGAGTTCGCGGGGCAGAGCTGGAGCGCCTGGGTGGAGCGGGCCGGGCCGCCCGCCGACACCGGTGAGGGCGGCGGCGGCGGGGGGGGCTTCGCGACCGGGGCCGCGCCCGCCGACCCCCGGTCCGAGCGCCGCCGCGCGGCGGGCGGGCAGCGGCACCGGCAGAGGGGAGTCCGGCACCGGGAACCGCGAGCAGGGCATCCTGCACCGGGCGCTGGGAACGGGGCATCCTGCACTGGGGACCGGGAACGGAGCATCCTCCGCCGGGCGCTGGGAACCGAGAGCAGGTTCTGCACCGGGCAGCAGGAGCGGCTCGTTCTGCTCTGGGAACGGGGCACCGGCAACGGGGCATCCTGCGCTGGGCAGTGGGAAAGAGGGCACTGGGAACCCTGCACTGGGCACTGAGACCCAGCACTCGGTGCCAGGACCTGGGCGCACAGCAGAGGGTGCCGGTCTGATGCCCAGCGCAGGGTTCCCAGTGCCCAGATTGTGGTGCCGGGTGCCTGGAGCAGGTTGTCCTGGCATGTCCTAGGATGTTCCCTGGCACTGGGAACTGGACACCTGGAATGAAGCATCCTGTACTAGCACCTGGCACTGGGAACAGGGCAGCCAGACCTGGCACGCTGCACCGGGAACCAGACATTGGGAAAGGAGCGCCTTACACTGGGAACCTGGTACTGGGAATGGGGAACCCTGCACTGGGATCCTGGTACTGGGAATGGGGCACCCTGCACTGGGAACCAGACATTGGGAAAGGGGCACCTTGCACTGGAACCTGGAACTGGGGATGGGGAACCCTGCACTGGTATCTTGCTACTGGGAATGGGGACCCCTGCACTGGGATCCTGGTACTGGGAAAGGAGAACCCTGCACTGGGATCCTGGTACTGGGAATGGGGCACCCTGCACTGGAAACCAGACATTGGGAATAAGGCACTTACACTGGGAACCGGACATTGGGAAAGGAGCACCTTGCACTGGGAACCTGGTACTGGGAAAGGGGCACCCTGCACTGGGAACCTGGTACTGGGAAAGGAGAACCCTGCACTGGGAACCTGGTACTGGGAAAGGAGAACCCTGCACTGGGATACTGGTACTGCGAAAGCAGAACCCTGCACTGGGAACCAGACATTGGGAAAGGAGCACCTTGCACTGGGAGCCTGGTACTGGGAATGGGGCACCCTGCACTGGGAACCTGGTACTGGGAATGGGGCATCCTGCACTGGAAACCAGACATTGGGAATAGGGCACTTACACTGGGAACCACACATTGGGAAAGGGGCACCTTATACTGGGCACCTGGAATCTGGCACTGGGCACCAGACTGGCACCCAGCACTGGTGAACACACACTGGGAATGTGGCATCCTGCACCAGAATATGCGGAAACAGGAGTGGAGCACCCAGCCCTGGGCACCAGACAATGGGAATAGGACATCCTGCAATGGCAGCAGGACACTGGAAACTTTACACTGGGCATCCAGACCTGGCACCCAGTATTGAGAACTAGGCACCCAGCACTGGGAACTGGGAATGGGCACTTCCTGCACTGGGAATGTGGCATCCAGCACTGGGCATCTGGCACCAGGAATTGGGACTGGGAGCCTGGCACTGCGCAGGCAGACATGGCACCCAGTACCAGGAACTGGGCACTCAGCACTGGGGATTTGGCACTGGGAACAGGGCATTGTGTACTGGAGACCCAGCTCTGGGAATGGGGCATCCTACAAAAGTTGCCCAATACCAGGAACCAAACACTAGGAATCTTATACTGGGCACCAGGAGCTGGACACCCTGTGCTTGCAGTGGGAACTGGGCACTAGGCAGCCACACTGAGCACTGGGATTCAGGAACTGGGCAGCAGGATCTCTGCACTAGGAACTGGGCACCCAGCACTGGGCACTGATCTGGCACCAGGCACCCCAGTCTGTACCCTGCGCCTGTTACAGGGAACCAGTTTTGGGTGCCCCATCCTGGATTCCAGATATCCCAGGTGCAGTGGACACTGGTGAGAACAGAGCAGTAATTGGAGAGCCTGGACTGGGAATTAGTTGCCACCATTACCCCAGAGCAGGCAGGAGATACTGGGAGCTCCAGGTGGGAGACTGGGCATCACGTGCTAAGCACTGGGATATCCTGCACTGGGATCTGGGCAGGGCACACTGGGAGCCAAGTACCCCTTACTGGGAGCTTGGCATTGTCCCTGTGGGCTCTCAGCACTGGGACTGGCTGCCCCAGACTGGGCTCCAGTCATGGTACATCTGAATGGGTCTGGGTGCCCAGTATGGCACAGGTAGATGGCACTGGACACCCAGTATGGCCAGGCAGGCAGGACTGGTTACCATTATGGCACAGCTGGATGGAACTGGGTGCCCAGTATGGCATGGCCTGAAAGGATTGGGGATGGACTGGGCATGCAGTTTGGCACAGTTGGCCAGGTCACCATTGCCACTGGCTTAGCGGCCACCAGTCTCCCCAGAACAGAGCTCAGGACACCAGCCAGGCACAGCCTGAAGAGCCACAACTGTATGGGAACCAGGGTGACCCAAGGGTGTCACATCCTGGGACCAGGATGTTCCCAGGGGTGTCACATGCCAGGACTGGGGTGTCCTTAGGGATGTTACATCCCATCCAGGATAGGGCTGTCCCCAGGGGTGTCCCATCCTAGCACCAGGGTGTTCTCAGGGATGTGCCATCCCAGGGCAAATATGTCCCAGGGGTGTCACATCCCAGGACAGGGTCTTCCCAGGATTCACATCCCACACTGAGAACACATCAGGAACATCCCTCCTGCTGGCACTGGGCTGTCAGGATGGGAACCCTGGAGATGGTGACACAGCACAGGGCAACGCCACTCACAGGATGGATCTGTCTCTCTGATCTAATTTTGTCTGGTTTAATTGTTCCAGGAGCAGGAATGCCCGGACCATCCCCGTGTGGGAGCACTGGGACCATCCCTGTGCCAGCCACTGACAGGATTTTGTCTCTGGCAGGATCAGGGTCAGAGCTGGAGGAAAATGGGAAGAGTGGCAGCAAGAAACTGGACACCATGACCCTGATTAAGGAAGGTGAGCTCCTCTCTGGGGTGAAACCCAGCACGTTGGGGCTGTGTGAGCCATGGAGCTGGGATTGTTGTCTGCAGTGATTCCAGCAGCACCAGGTCTGTGCCAGCTTACAGAGCTCTCCCCACAGACATGGACATCTTCGGGCACTGCCCTGCACACGACGAGTTCTACCTGGTGGTCTGCAACCACTGCAGCCAGGTGGTGAAACCCCAGGCCTTCCAGAAGCACTGTGGTGAGCCAGGGAATTCCGGGAATGGCTATTCCAGCTCGTGGTGCTGGGAACAGCACCGGGAATGCCACCGGGGCTGGCTGTGGGGGAACAGCCTGCGGGCAGGGAGGGTGCAGTGCGAGCTCTGGTGTGGGCTAACAGTGGGCCCATCCCATCCCATCCCATCCCATCCCATCCCATCCCATCCCATCCCATCCCATCCCATCCCATCCCATCCCGGCAGAACGGCGGCACGGCCCGCTCAGCAAGCTCTATGCCCGTGCCACCGCGTGCCACGTCGCCGTGAATGGGCAGCCGGTGCCTGGCAGGACCCCCGGAGCGGCCAAAGCCCTGCAGGAGAAGCATCCCGGTGCCCGCGGGAGAGCCCAGCCCCTTCCCGAGCACACGGACAAGGACAACAACCTCTGGTGAGCGCCGGGACGGGCGGCGCCGATGCTCCGGTGGGGTCACTTTGATCCCATCCCCTCCTCCCCAAAATTCTCTCCACAGCTTGTTTGTGCCCGTGGTGAACCTGGAGAAGATTCCCAGCATTCCCAAACCGGACGGGCACGGGATCAAGGTGCCCCCCAAAGCCGTCCCCACCAACTCCAAGGAGTCCCTGGGGAAACCCGCGGCTGCCGCGGTGCCCAAAGAGCCGCCGGTGCCGACCGGGGTCGGGGGGGATTCGGCCATGCCGGAGAGCATCCCCGCTCCGGGGGAGAAGGATGTGGGGGCCCCCAAAGCGCCCCCCAGGTCCCACAGGAAGCTGGCGCGTGAGTCCCCCCTTTCCTTGCCGGCCATGGGGGGGGGCGGATGATCCCAGCGGGACATCCTGGTGCCGGAATTCCGGTGGCCAGGTCTAGCAGTGGGGTAGGTACCAGGGGAGTGGCTCCCCCCTGTCCCCTGGTGGGCTGGGGGGGGTCCCTGCCCTCCCCCCAGTTCCCATCACCCTGCAGGTTTAGGGCCCCCACTTGACTGCTCCCAAGGAATGGCCACAGCAAGAGGGGGAGCCAGGGATGGATCCCCAAAATCACATGTTCCTCCAAAAATGGGGTGAATTGTGTCCCCAATAAAATATGGAGGTAGAACACTTATCTCCCCACAATATGGGGGTTAAACTTGTGTCCCCCCACAAAAACACAAGAATTGGATATGTGACTCCCCCAAAAATATGAGCGTCAAATGTGCATTTCCCCCGAAATATGGGGGTTGAATATATGTCCCCCAAAACGGAGGTGTTGAACATACATCCCCCCAAAAATATGGTGTTTGAATGTGTACCCTTCCAAAATATGGGGGCCAAATGTCTCACCCCAAAATATGGGTGTTAAATGCATGGGCCCCAAGATAGGGGGGTTAAACACATGTTCCCCCCAAAATACGTGGGTGAAATGTGTGTCACCCCAAAATATGGGGGTCAAATGTGTATCCTCTGAAAATGTGGGGGTTGAACACATGTTCCCCCAAAAATACGGGGGTTGGACATGTGTCACCCCAAAATATGGAGGCTGGACATGCATCCCCCCAAAATATGGGGGCCAAATGTGTTGTCCCTCCCAAAATATGGGCGTATAACACGTGCCCCCCCAAAAAATGGGGTCAAATGTGTATCACCCCAAAATAAGTGTGGCAAATGTGTGTGCCACCTCAAAATAATGGAGTTTGGATGTGTGCTGTCCCAAAATATGTGGTTTGGACATATGTCACCCCAAAATATAGGTGTTGGACACATATTCCCCAAATATGGGAGTCAAACATGTGTCCCCCCCTGCCCCCAAAATACAGGAGCCAATTTCTGCTGTGCCCACAGACACTCCCAGGTGATAGCAATGCCATTAGCAGAACCCAGCTGAAAATGAGGGGGGGGGTCGCCCCAGGGAAGGGGCAAAAAAAGGTGGGGGGAGCAGCACATAGTGATTCCCCCACCCCCTCTAAACTTCTCAGGGTTGTGTCCCCCCCTCAGAGCTGCTCCGAGGAGTGGGTGCTCCATGCCCAGCCCTAGTGGGGGGTGTTGGGGTGACCCCCCCAGCACTCCCCAGCACCCGCTGCCTCCCTGTCCCCCCAGGTAAGGAGTGTGACCTGAACCGGCAGTGTGGGGTGCGGAACCCCGACACCAACAAACTCTGCACCCGCCTGCTGACCTGCAAGGTAGTGGAAAACAGGGAGGGGACACCCCAATATTGCACCCTGGGCGTTTTGGGGGGTCCTGAGCCCCTCCCTTCTATCATCCAGATCCACTCGGTTCACCAGCGCCGGGAGGTGCAGGGTCGGGCCAAGGATTTCGATGTGCTGGTGGCCGAGCTCAAGGCCAGCACCCGCCGAGGGGACCCCCCAAAGGACAGGAGCCCCCCTGAGAAGGACCCCCTGCACCCTGCCCTGCAGGACACCCCCTCACTGCTGCAGCCCCCCAATACCCCCCTCTGCCGAGCTAGGCTGTCCCACTGCTTGCACCCCCCCAGGTGAGTACCCCATGAATTTGGGGGCGGGGGGTCTCCTTTCGCCTTTCCCCACCTGAACTGGGGGAAATGCATTGAAAGGGCAGGAATGGGAGTGGGGATTTGGGGGGGGGGGTTCCATCTCACTCCCTCTCCACCTGAACTGGGGGGGAGGATGTGGTTTGGAGCAGGGATTTGTGGGGTCCCGTCTCATCAGCTGAATTTGGGGGGGATGTGGATGGGAGCAGGGATTTGGGGGGTCCTGTCTTACCCCCTCCACACCTGAATTAGGGGAAGATGTGGCTGGGAGCTGGGTTTTGGGGGGTCCCATCTCACCTTTTCCCACTTGCACTGGGGGGTGTGGCAGGGCAGCAGGAATGTGAGTGAGGAATTGTGGGGTCCTGTCTCAGCTCCTCTGCACCTGAATTGGGAGGGGGAGTGGATATAAGGGGGGGTCCGGGGGTGTTCTCATCTCACCTTTCCCCACCTGAATTCGGGGGCACATTGTAGGGATTAGGAATGGGGATTTGGGGGGGTTATTGTCTCACAGTGACCCCCCCCCAGTATCGAGCACCCCAAAACTTCCTCTCTGGTGCAGGGCCCAACTTTCCTCTGACAGTGACCCTGAGGATGCTCCGGCCACCTCTGGGGAGGGGAGCATGGGAGGCTTCCCCCTCCCCCTGCCCAAGGGGGGCAGCCGCGTGTCCAGCGAGGAGAGCGAGGAAGAGGGAGGCGAGGAGCCCCCCCGGACCCCAGTGCGCCCACCACGGCCTCAGGCGGTGAGTGAGGGGACCCCGAGTGGGACAGGGACCCCCAACTCCACCAGCAGCCCATCCATGCGTCCTTTCCCAGCTCCGTGCCAGGCGGGGGCTTGGGGGGGCTGCAATGACCCTGGCACGGTGCCCCCCCAGTTCTGCACCTTCGGGCAGGGGCTCGGGGGGGCTGCAGTGACCCTGGCACGGTGCCCCCCCAGTTCTGCACCTTCGGGAGCCGCCTGGTGACCCCGGGCTGTTACGTGTTCGACCGACGGCTGGACCGGTTCTGCGCCGCGCTGGGCTCCATGCTGGAGCAGCACCTCAGCACACACAGGTGGAGGTGAGGAGGGCTGAGGGGGGCCAGGGGACAAAGCCACCCCGACACAGCGAGGGTTTGTGCTCCACAGAGTGCCAGCATGGTGTTGGGATTGGGGGGCAGGAAGGGAACAGGGACTTGGGAGGGTCTTTTTGCACCCCCTCCCTGTTCAAACAGAGAAGGGTAAGGTGAGGATGCAGGGATGGAAGTGGGAAACTGGAGGGGATCTCATTTCAACCCATTCTGATCCAAAGGGATGAGGATAAGGTGGGGATGGAGGGATGGGAGCAGGGATTTGGGATGCTCTCCCTACCTGAATCAGGAAGGACTAAAGGGACAAAGACGGGAGTGGGGATTTGAGAGGTCCCATTTCCCCCCCTTCTCACCCAAACTGGGAAAGACAAGATTGGGATGCAGAACTGTGAGCAGAGGTTTTTGGGTGGGGGGGGGGGGGGGGGGGGGGCGGGTTGGATAACTCCCTCCTCACCTGAATTTGGGTGGAACAAGGCAGGGGTGTAATGGGGATTTGAGGGGATGTCCTGTTTCACCCCTTCCCATCCAAACTCGGGGGGACAAGGTGGGGATACAGGGCTGGGAATGAGGACTTGTGGGGGCTCCCATCTCACCTTTCCACACCTGAGTCGGGGAGGACAGGGTAGGGTTGGAGGGATGGGAATGGGGACTTGGAGGGATCCCGTCTCACCTCTCCCCCCTTGAACTGGGGGTATGTGGTGGGGAGCAGGAATTTTGGGGGTTCCCCATCTCACCCGCCCCCTCCCTTCCCACAGGAAGATCCCTCCAGCCGTCGTCCCCCCTCTTCACCTCCCCGCTGCCCCCCCCAGCCCCGCTGTCCCCCTTTACGGCCCTGCAGCCCCTTCCCCGCCCCTGCGGACCCTCTCGGCAGTGGGGGGGTGCCGGGTCCCCACCAGCCTCACCTACACCGTGGGGTCGCCCCCCGCGGCAGCCGCCTGCAGCCAGCCCGAGTGCGGGGGAGGGGGCACGCAGTCCATCACCTCTCCCCTCCCCGCCAACACCCCCTCGCCCTCCTTCAGCAAACTGCCCCCCACCAAGGCCAGCAAATCCCCCCGGGCACGGGAGGCGTCCGGCGGGATGGACACGGACCCCCGGCCCTGGCAGCCCCCCCTCACGGCCGGCAGCCCCCCTTACAAACGGACCTGTTTGGGGGACAGCGTCAAGGGCAAAAATCAGGGCTTGACTCCCCCCGGCAAGACGAAACTCACCCCCCCGGCATCGCCCTCCATCGCCATCCTCAACGGGACCCCTCGGGTTCGCCGGCTGCCCCCCGCCCAGCCCTGCCGGGCCCCCCCCGCTGCCCTGGACCCCCAAACGCCGCTGCTCGGGCTGGGCGGGCCCCCCCGGGGGCTCTCCGAGGATGAGGTGAAGAAGCGCAAGAACGCGGCCACCTATTGCCGACCCCTGAAGCCCAAAGCCGCGCCCCCCCTGCCCGGCCCCCCGGCCCCTCCCGGCTCCGGCTCCTCCGGCTCGGGGGGCTCCATCCGCAGGAAGAAGCCGGGGACGCCCCTGGGTTTCGAGGAGAAGAGGAGCGTCCTGAAGGTAGGGCTGGGGGGTGGCAGGTAGGGGTGAAGCTGAGGGACCCCCCTGAGGGTCACTGGGACCAGCAGGCGATGGGGTGGAACACTGGGATCGGGGTCACTGTGCCCTGAGAGTTACCCTGTCCTGGGGGGAACATCCCGGTCTGGCAGGGGGAACGCCAGGGGACACCCTGTCCTGGGAGGGGACACTGTGAGGGCTCCCCAACCCTGGGGACACCGTGGGGCTCCCCTAACCCTCTGGAGAGTCCCCAGTGTCCCCCGCCAGGGCTGACTCGTCCCCTCTCCCACTGCAGTCCAAAGCCCATTAACAGAGGGGTCACCGGGGGCCCCCCTGTGTCCTCCCCACCGGGAAACGCCAGAAAACCGATGAAGGGGGGAAAAAAAAATCCAAGGAAACACGAAGGAAAATCCCAGACTTCCAGAAAATACCTCAAAACTCTCAGTTCTGTTCTCTTGCTGCTAAACCAGCCCCGGGATGGGGGCGGCACTGGGGACCCACCCGGACCTCCCGGGGCCCCCATGGCCGCGGATATTTATAAGAAACGGTTGTTGCTGTTTTTGTTCTTTTTGTAAAAAAAACAACAAAACAAAGAGAAAAGAGTTGCGTACTGGGGGACGGTGGGGGAAGGGGGGTGCTGGGGAGTCCGCGGGTTTGGGGGCTGAGGTCAGGGGGTCTTTGGGGGATGGGGGGCTCAATGGGGCAGGAGGATACTGATGACCATGAGGAATTACTGGGGGCCTGGGGGAGTGTCACTGGGGAGCTGGAAGGGGCTCACTGGAGTTGTTAAGTGTTGAGGAGACAGTGGGATACTGGGGGGATCGTTTGGGGGGCTGTGGAGGGTTACTGGGGGTACTGGGGAGTAAAGGGGGCTATGGGGCTGGGCAGGGGTTCATAAGGGTCTTTGGGAGGCTGAGGGGGTCATTGGGGTGGTGAGGGGTGTACTGGGGACTATAGGGCGTCTTCAGGGTGCTGTGGGTGCTGCAGGGCGGGCAGCCCCCCTTAAGAGTTTTTGGGGGGCTGGGAGTTGGTCAAGTGGAGTCATTGAGATCCTGGGAGTTCGCTGGGTGCTGCGTGGTGGTAAATAAGTTTATTGGGGTGATGGGAAGGCTCAGTGAATTCACTGGATGGTGCCATACTGGGGGTCATAGGAGGTTTTTGGGGTGCTCGGGGGTAGGTGGGGGTTCAAAAGGGTGAGTGGGGTTCACTGGGGTGCTAGGAGGGTACAGGGGACCATAGAGGGTCTTTGGGGACTGGAGGGAGCAGTGGATTAATTAGGGGGCTGAGGAGATCAGTGAATTGCTTGGGGGTGGCCTCAGTACAGCACAGAGGTCCTGGGGACCATGGAGGGTTATTGGGGTGCTGGGGAGGTTAAAGGGGAGGTACTGGGGACCATAGGGGGTCTTTGGGGTGCTGGGGGGACAGGCAGGTGAGCATTGAGGTGCTAGGGGTGTCAATGGGGTCACTGGGGTTTTGGGGGGATCACTGGAGTGGGGGCTGGCTGCAGGGGGGCTGCCCAGAACCCCCCTCCCAGCACAGCGTGTCGGGGTCAGAGGGACCCTGGGGTGGGCGCTCTGGGGTGACCGAGGTGCCTCCCCCTCCTCCCCCACCCCCCTGTTCCCCCCCTTCACCGGGATGCTGGGGAGGGCAGCAGGGCCCCCCACTCAGCCCAGGGGATCCCACAGCAGTGTCACCCCATCCCCAAGCCATCCCACCCCAGCAAGGGGTCCCATCCTGGGGACACCCCTTGGAGTCCCCCCAAACCGGGTGAAGGTTGCACAGGCACAAGGGAAACACGTTTATTGTGGCCAAGGCATCAGTGGGCATTGCCCAGTGCGGGGGGGGAGCGTCCAGGGTGGGGGCATGGGACACTCGGGCAGGGCTGGCATGGGGACGTGGGGGGGGCACCGCCTTTTTGGGGTGTCAGAGCCCCCGGGTCCCACCCCCTGTCGGGGAGGGGGCTCTGTTTGCAGCTGTGGGTTGCAGGGGGTGTCATAATTGTGTTGGGGTTCCCCAAGGGGTGACACACCCCCGGTGTCCCCCTGGGGGTGGCACATGCTCCCCGGGGGACTCATGCTTGGCCATGCACATGCCAAGGGGGGTGGGGGAATGGGGGGGCCGCAGGACGGGGGGCTCTGCCTGGTGCTGCCGTTCCTGGGGGCTCACGGTTGCCACTGTCACTGTCCCTCAGTCCTCCAGTGCCTGGTGGGGCTGATGCCCTGCAGTTGGTGGCCATGGTGTTCTCACAGAGACTTGTCCCTGTAGTCCTGTGGTGACCTCGGCAGGGGCCAGCAGCGATGCTCAGTCCTGAGGGGCAATGGTAGGACCCCCAAAAACGAGAGACACAGTGGTGGGAGTCTGATCATCCCTCCTGCCCAGGGAAGGTCACAGCAGAAGATTGTCCCCATGGTGTGTCCCCTCACACTCTTGTCCACTGCAGTCCCCTGGTGACCTTGGCAGGGGCCAAGATGATGCTCAGTCCTGAGGGGTGATGGTGGGATCCCCAAAAGCTGGGCATGCGGTGATGGGGGTCCAGCCACCCCTCCTGTCTGGGGACAGCTCGCAGTGGGGACACAGGATGTCCCTGGGGACTCCCCATGGTGTGTTCCCTCACACCCTTGTCTCTCGCAGTCCCTCAGCGATCTCGGCAGGGGCCAGGGATGATGCTCAGTCCTGGGGGGCGATGGTGGGATCCCCAAAAGCTGGGACATGGTGGTAGGGGTCCCATGGTGTGTCCTTGCACATCCTTGTCCCTTGCAGTTGCGCAGTGACCTCGGTGGGGGCCAGCAGTGATGCTCCATCCTGGGGGACAATGGCGTTGCCCCCAAGTTGGGGACAGGACAGTAGGGGTCCAGCCACCCCTTCTGCCCATGGCATGTCCGTGGGGAACAAGTCACAGCAGCAGTAGCAATACAGGGTGGACTGTCCCCATGGTGTGTCCCCTCACACCGTTGTCCATCACGGTCCCTCTGTGATCTCAGTGGGGGTGTGGGACAATGCTCAGTCCTGGGGGTTGATGACGGGACCCCCAAAAGCTGAGGCCATGGTGGTGGGGGTCCAGCCACCTCTCCTGCCCAGGGACAGGTCTCGGTGGGAGACTGTACCCATAGTGTGTGTCACTTCTTTGTCCCTCACTGTCCCATGGTGTCAGTGACCTTGGTGGGGGCCAGCAGTGACGCTCAGTCCTGGGGTGTGATGGTGTGACCCCCCAAGCTGGGGACACAGAAGTGGGGGTCTGGCCACCCCTCCTGCACAGGGACAGCTTGCAGTGGCTGACACGGGGCGTCCCTGGGGACTGTCCCCACAGTGTCCCCTCACACCACGATGGGCGTGTCGGAAAAGACGGAACTCACCGAATCTGGATCCGACACCTTCCTCTGCACCTTGGGACCCTGCCGGGTGGGCAGCGGAGGGGTCCCCCCACCCTTGAACCTGCCATTCTGCCCTGTGCCAGCACTGGAGGCCATGTGGGATCCGCAGGGCTCCCCGGTGCCCCCGGCGTGGTTGGGGGTGGTGCTCAGCACGGAGGAGTTGATGCTGTCATCGCGTGGTGCCGGCGGCTTCTCGGTGCCACGGCAGCAGCAGCAGCGGCACGGAGTGAGGTACAGGTAGATGAGCACCAGCACCACACTCAGGATGCAGCCCACCAGGGTGGTGTAGGCCGTGTTCAGGGTGTCGTGGGGGCCGTGCAGGGTGAAGTTGTGCACCAGCAGCTCCACGTAGAGGGTCTCGTTGAGGAGGGGTCCGGCCACCCAGCAGGAGTAAGTGCCGGCATCCTCAGGGCGCAGCGCCCGCAGCTGAAGGCTGCCGTTGGCCAGCAGGACCACGCTGCCATTGCCCCCTTCCCCCAGCACCCGCTCCCCGCCCGGTGTCACCCAGTGCCGGCTGCGCACGCCCTGCCACCGGCTGTCACAGCCCAGCGTCACGCTGTCCCCGAGGTGCGCCTCCAGCACCGCCTCCCGTGCCTTGCTGCAGTTGAGAGGCTGCTTGCCTGCCAGGTCCAGGATCTTGACGAGAGTGGTCGCTCCGGGCAGGAAGCAGCGCAGCTCCTCCTGGAAATCCTCCACGGCGCTGAGGTGGCGGCGGCGGCCGCGGTCCAGCAGCTGGAAGAGCAGGCAGTCGCAGGCCAGGGGGTTGTTGTGCAGGTAGAGGCGGTCGCGCAGCCAGGCAGGCAGCGCCTGCAGCTCGCCCGCGGGCACGGCCCGCAGCCGGTTGGCCGACAGGTCCAGCAGCGCCAGCTGCGGCAGCCGGGAGCCCTCCCGGAGCAGCTCCAGCGGGAAGCGGGCGATGCGGTTCTGTCCCAGGTAGAGCTTGCGCAGCCGGCCCAGGTTCTCGAAGGCCGTGCGATCCACCGTGCTGATCTCGTTGTTGTAGAGCAGCAGCACCTCCAGCTCGCCCAGGTCGCTGAACAGGTTCTCGTCCAGCGTCCGCAGGCGATTAGAGGACAGGTCGAGGTGGCGCAGGCGGGGCACGTGGGTGAAGGCCTCGGTGGACACGAAGGCCAGCCCGTTGTGGCTCAGCAGCAGCGCGTGCAGGTGTGGCAGCCGCGCCGGTGCCCAGTCTGCGCGCAGCCGTGTCACGTTGTTGTGACTCAAGTCCAGCACGGCGGTGAAGCGCGGCAGCGGCACCGGCACCGTGCTCAGGTTGGCCTGCGAGCAGCTCAGCAGGTTGGAGGCGCAGACGCAGCGCGGGGGGCAGCTCCCTCCTACAGACCCCCATGGGGACAGCAGGGACAGCGCCAGCAGCAGGGACAGCGGCTCCATGGGGACACGCATGGCCACACACGGGTGACAGGATGGTGGCATGATGGTGATAGCAGCGTGGAGAGTGGGAGGAGGCTTCAGTCACATGGTGTCACGATGTGGAGTGGCTTGGTCACCCAGTGTCACAACACAGGGTGGCTTCAGTCACAGTGTCACGGCAGGTACAGGGCTCAGGGCTCACCCAGAGCTACAGTCCAGGGTGGCTTTCAGTCACACAGTGTCATGGCAGGCACCAGGCTGAGGGTTCACCAGGTCATGGTACAAAGTGGCTTGGTCACTTGGTATCACAGTCCGAGGTGGCTTTGGTCACTCAGTGGCAGGTGCCAGGCTGGTTGATCACTTGTTATCACAGTCCAGGGTGGCTTTGGTCCGCCAGTGTCACAGCATGTGCCAGGCTCAGGGCTCACACAGTGTCGACAGTCCAGGATGGCTTCAGTCACGTGGTGTCACGGCTCACCCAGAGTCACAGCACATGCCAGGCGCAGGGTCCACTGTGTCACAGCACACGCCGATCTGGCTGCTCACCTGCTTGGTGTCACAGTGTTGAGGGGGGCTGTCACCAAGTGCCGTGCTGTGCACCAGTGTCATTGCCTGCTGTAGCTGTGATCTCCCGGTATCACGACATGGAATGGCTCTCAGTGGTCCCTCAGTGTCACTGCGTGGGGGGGGTTCGGTTCCCTGGTGTCACAGGGCACCCAGGTCACGGTGCGGGGTGGCTCTGTCTCCGCTGTCACGACATGTCCCCACTGTCACGGCTCGCCCGGGGCACCTCAGGCCCGGGGCTCCTGCCCGCTCCCCCGGCCAGGATCCCCCGCCCGCCCGGTCCGGGCCGTGCTGCGGGCAGAGCGGCGGAGGATGCTCGCTCCCTCCCTCCCCTCCTCCTCCCCGGGCGTTGCCGGCGCTGGGCTCGGGCCTGGTCCGGGAATGGGGTCGGAGCGTTACCGGGCCCGGTGCGGCGGCGACCGGGCAGGGTCGGGCCCAGACGAACCGAACCGAACAGAGTCAAGCGGAGCCGAACCGAAAGAATCCCAGCGGAGCCGAACTGAGACGAGCTGAGCCGAGCGAGGCCGAAGAAAACCGAGCGGGCCGCGCCGAACCAAGCCGGGCCGAACCGGGCCGCGCCGAACGTCCCCGATCCGCCCCGACCTCAGCCGAGCAAAGCCGAGTCGGACCCGAACGTAGCCGAACCTTCCCGATCCTCCCCGAGCTGATCCGAGCGGAGCCGAGCCCGGTCGGAGCGGAGCCGAACGGTTCCGACCCGGCCCGAACGCAGCCGAACCGCCCCGATCCGCCCCGGGACGGGGTCTGGGGCAGGCCCGGTGCTCACGGCCCGTCCCCATTGGCTGCGGCCGCTCCGAGCTCCGCCAATGGCGGCAGCGCGCGGCTTAACCCGCCGAGCGCCGCCGGGCACGGCACCGGCACCGGGCACGGCACCGGCACCGGGCACGGCACCGGCACCGGGCACGGCACCGGCACCGGGCACGGCACCGGCACCGGCATTGTGTCCGACCCCATCCCCGTGTCCGACCCCAGCTCCTGCCGCAGCCCCGTCCCTGTACCGGTCCAGTGCTCATTTCCCTCCCCAGCCCCAAGCCTATGTCCGGCCCCCTCCTCGTCCCTGTCCTTGCCCGTCCCCATCCCTACTCCGCACTCCCTTTCCTCATCCCTGTTCCTGTCCTGATCCCATCCTTATCCTCATTTCCCTCTCCCTCCCCATCCTCATGCTTCTCTTTATTCCCATCCCTATCCCTGTCCCCGGTATCTCTATCCTCACCCCTATCCCTGTCCCCTTCTCCATCATCCCAGTGCCATCCCCGTCCCTATCCCCCATCTCTATTCTCTCCCCTATCCCCATCCTCATTCCCATCTCTAACCTCTATTCCCATCATCCCCCTTCCATCTCTGTCCTCATCCTCATCCCCATCTCCCAATCCCATCCTCTCCCCATCCTCATTCTCACCCCTGTCCTCTGTCCCCATCCCCATCATCCCCATCCTCATCCCCATCCCTGTTCTCATACCCATCATTTCTATTCCATCCCATTCCTATGCCCATCCTCATCCCTATTCCTGTCTCCTTCCCCAGCCCCTCCATCTCATCTCACCCCATCCTCATCCCCGTGCTATCCCCATCTCCATCCCCATGTCATCCCATGTCAGCCTCAGCTCCACCTGCACTCCCAGCCCCGTCCCACTGCCATCCCCACTCCTGACGGCACAGCCCCACACTCCCCATTCCACCCTGAAATCCTGACCCCATCCCACAGCCCCACCGCCTACCCCTTGGACAGAGGGGACTCCTGTGCCCCGGGGCCCCCCGAGGGACACCCCTGGCTGTCACAGCCCCAGCCGCACCCCCCACTAGTGGCTCTGCGTTCCGGCAGTATTTTTAGATCCAAACATTCGTGCCGGATTTTGGGTCCAAAATTAGAGGGAAAAGAGCTGGAACAAACCATGCTGGGATGATGCAGCTTTTTATTGCGAAGGGGGGCAGGGATTAAAAGGAACCCCTGGAACACAGAACAGGATGTCCTCAGGGTGCCCCTCATCCTGTTGCCTTCACCCTAACTTCCCCCCCGGTTGGATGTCCCCCTTAATCAGACAGGGAATTTTGTCCTTGGATCGTCCTTATTTTCCCAGTTTTAATCCAGGAGTTAATCCCTGCCCAAAACCCACTGCCCAGCACCCCTCCCAACAGCCTGCCCCACCCACACCCTGACATCTCCAGCCCAGCGTTGGGCTTTGAGTGTCCTTGGGGGGCGCTGAGTGTCCCAGGGGACAGCAGGATTGGTCCTGGGTGCATGTGATACATGGGAGCACACGTGTGTCAGCACACACACACACGTGTGCACAGCCCAGGGCCGTGTGTGTGCCCCTCACACGTGTGTGCACACACAGATGTATCTGCCAGATGTGTGTGACCCCCCCAGGCAGCCACACACGGCACAAGAGTGTACCCAGGTGTGCAAACACACACACACCCACACACCTGTGAACGTGCTTAACCTGCGGGTCTGGCAGGGGCTCTGCAGGTGTGACAGGGACAAGGGTGCTGAGGTGCCAAGGGTAGAGTACTGGGACTCGTATCCCGGGGTGTTGGGGTGCTGAGGTGTCTTGGTGCTGGGGTTTCATGACATTGTGTGCTGGCGTGCCAAGGTACTGAAGGATTTGGCTGCTGAGGTATTGGGGTGCTGGAGGATGAGTATCTCAGAGTACTGGGTGCCAGGGGCTGGGGTGCAGGGGTGCCAGAGGATGAATAGCCTGGGGTATTGGGGTGCTGGGGTGCCAGAATATGGAGGTACTTGGGGGGCCAGAGTACTGGACTACTGGGGTGCCAGGACACTGAGATACTGGGGTACCAGTGTCCTGAGGCACTGGGATGTTTGATTGCTGGGATGTCAGGGTCCTGGGATAATGGGTTGCTTGGGGAATGGGGTGCTGGGTAGCAGGATGTTGGGGTGTCAGTCTTAGGATGCCGTGGTGCTGATATCCTGGAGTGCCAGAACGCTGGAGTACTGCGGTGCCAAGGTATTGAGTACTGGGATGAAGGGATGTTGATGTGCTGAGGTCCCAAGGTGCTGAGATATGGGGGTGCTTGGAGAGTGCGATGCTGGGGTGCCAGGATGCTGGGATATTGGGGTGACAGGGCACTGAGGTACTGGGTACTGGGATGTTCGGTTGCTGGGGTGTCAGGGTGCTGAGGCACTGGGGTGCCAGGGCACTGGGATATGGGGGTACTAGGGTGATGGGGTGTGGGGTGCCAGGGCGCTGAGGTATTGAGGTACTGGAGTGCCAGTGTGCTGGGGTACTGAGGTGCCAAGGTATTGAGTACTGGGATGCCAGGATGTTGAGGTACTGGGGTCCCAAGGTGCTGGGATATGGGGGTGCTTGGGAATTGCGGTGCCAAGACTAGGTACTGGGATGCCAGGCCATGGGCTAGTGGGGTGCTTGGGAACTGGGATGTGGGGTGCCAGCAGAGTCAGGGATATCAGGGGTACCAGAGTAGGGTGTCTGCCATGGCGGGGTGTCCTCAGGTGTTCCACACAAGTGGAGGGTGCCCACACGGGTTCCCAGCAAAAGGGGAGTGCCCCCCCCTCCATGGACTCACTCCTGTGCTCTGCTTCCGCCACAGGGGCCGGACCCCGGGCAGGATGGATCCACCGTATCCCGCTCACCCGGAACGGGCATGCCGCTATTCCCGGTGTTCCCGGTGCCCGGGGTCCCACCGGGAGCCGCCCGCGGGCCCCAGAATGCCGGGGCTGGTTCATTCGAGGTCGGGTGTTTCTAATCTGGTTTGGGTGGATTTATTTTTGGGAGCCCGTAGCCTGGCAATGGACACGTGACGCGCCGGGACACACGTCACCCACGGATCACTTGTCACCCCCCATCCCGGGAATGGGATCTGGTGGCCGCGCATCCCACCCGGGCACCCTAGGGATGGGGGCCAGGGCACTGCAGGGGGAAAGTTCGCAGCCCGCGCAGGATTTTGGAGAGATGGAAAAGATGGGCACCCCTTCCTGGAAGGGAATGGCCACGTCCTGGGAAAACTGAGGCACGGGGCGTGGCGGTGAGGGACACTGACCCCATCCCATTTGCTCCAGTGCTGAACTGGGAGCAAGGGAAAGGGCGCTGGGGTGGGGATAGGCAGAGCTCCCCCGGCACCCTCCGCACCCCCACCCCACCCTGTACCCCCCAGTGCGAATCTGCACCCCACCCCCCCCGTTCCCAGCTCCGAGCTCCACCCCCCGAGCTCCCCCTTTCCCTTCCCGAGGGGCTTCTCCCGCCCAGCGACCGCCCCGTGCCCTCCCCATCGCTTTGGGGAGGCAGATGGGGAAACTGAGGCACGAAGCGATACGCGAGGCAGCACCGGGGGGGTCCCACCCTCCGCTCTGCACTGGGGGGGCACAGCCAGCCTTCAGGCGACAGCGACCACCCCAATGTGGGGCTCGCAGCCGCGGGGCTCGAGGAGCCGCTCCCGGGGAGCGAGGCGAGGCGGGCGGCGCTAGGACCCAGCAGCCGGGCGGCGCGGAGCAGCCCTCGCCGCAGTGGCTCCAGCCCCGAGCATCCCCCGCCACCCCGGGGACACCCCCCAGCCCCGACCCCTCCCCCGGCCGGAGCGGGGACCCTCGCCCTCAGGCCGGATCCATGCAGACCCCCAGGGTAGGTGCCGCGGCCGAGCAGCCCCGCCGGGGCGACGGCCTGGGAAGGTGGGGAGACACCGGGGAGGTGGGGGAGACTCCCCCGGGGGTGGGAGGGGGGGTCCCCAACCGGTGACATCGCTCCGGGGATCTGGGCGAGGGAAATGGGCAGTGAGAAGGGGAGGGGGCGACCCGCGGCTGCACGCCCATGCCGTCAGCATCCCTCCCTGGGGGTGCAGCGGGTGCAGGGGTGGGGACACCCCTGGGGGACACCCAGGGTATCCGGGGTAGCCCCCACATCCCCCTCATATCCCCATGGAAGGAGCTCGGGGTGGGGGGGTCACACAAGGCCTCCAAGCACAAGGGGTGAACCCAGGACTTGGGGGTGCTGGGCCCTTCCCTCCTCTCATTCTCAGGACCCCCCACCCATCCCGGCCCCCTGGTGTGGTCCCCACACTCCACTGGGGCTCCACTGGGGTAGTTTGGGTTGAAACGTTGGAATTTGGGGGGTTTACTCCAGAACAGCTCATTTTTTGGGGGAACAAGGCTTTTGGTTGGGGATTTGATGTAGAGGGTTGTAGACATGGATAGGGGGTGATGGGGACTATATGTGGGGGGGATCACAGCTGTGCTGAACCCTCCCTGGGATCTCAGGTGTCCCCCAAAGCTCTCTGTCCCCTCTGGCAGCTCTATCTTCCCACAGGTGCTTGGGGGCTGTGGATGAGGGTCACAACTGGGCTGAGACCCACCCTGTGTCTCTCAAAGGTTGGTTGTGATCCCACCATGGCTCTCAGGGGTCCCCTCAGGGTCTCCCCCCTCTTCTGAGAGCTCCACCTGCCCCCAGGTACCTGTGGGATGCAGGTGGGAGTCCAGCTCAGCTCTCGGGGTCCCCCCAGGGTTGTGTCTCCTCATGACAACTCCACGTTTCCCCCAGCAGAGCTGTGACCCCTGCCATGGTTGTCAGAGGTCACCTGTCAGCCCCCCCAGGCTCTCAAGCTTCCCCCCAGGGTCTCCCCCCCATGACAACTCCACCTTCACCCTACGTGTTGGGGGGGCTGCACCTCGGGGTCCTGCTCAGGTCTCAGGGGTCCCTTCAGAGTCTCTCCCCCTTTTCTGACAGCTCATCCTCCCCCCAGGTACCTGGGGGCTGCAACTGGGGGTCCAACTCAGCACTCCTCCAGAGTCCTGCCCCCTCCAGTGACAGCTCCACCTCCCCCAGGTACCCCCTCGCTGAGCAGCAGGGACATGAGTGGGGCTGGGGGGCACCTTTGGGTACTCTGAGTGCCACGCCCACAGCGGCCCCCCCCACCCCCGGAGCACCAAGGATGTGACCCTCTGGCGATGCCCGGCTGCGCCGTACTCGCCGCCAGGCCGGCGGCACAGGATGGAGCCTTTCCTGCCCTCCCCGTGGGGCTGGAATGGCTCTAGAGGGGGGTCCCGGCCCCCCAACAGCACTGCCGAGGCCAAGCCCAAGGACACGGCCTCCAAGTCCGTGGGGCTGTTCTTCATGGTGCTGCTGGACCTCACGGCCATCGTGGGCAACGCCGCCGTCATGACGGTCATCGCAAAGACGCCGGCGCTGCGCAAGTTCGTCTTCGTGTTCCACCTGTGCCTGGTGGATTTCCTGGCTGCCCTCACGCTGATGCCGCTGGAGATGCTGTCGGGCTCGGCCGTGTTTGAGAGCCCGGGGCTGGGCGAGGCCGTGTGCCGCGTGTACCTGTTCCTCAGCGTGTGCCTCACCTCCATGTGCATCCTCTCCATCTCCACCGTCAACGTGGAGCGCTACTACTACGTGGTGCACCCGCTGCGCTACGAGGTGCGGATGACCGCGGGGCTGGTGGCCGGGGTGCTGGCTGGTGTGTGGCTCAAGGCTGTGGCCACCTCGCTGGTGCCCGTGCTGGGCTGGTTGTCCCCTGACCGCCCACCAGTGCCTGGCGCTCACGGATGCTCCTTGCAGTGGAGCCGTGGGCCATCCTGCAAGGTCTTTGTGGTCTTCTTCGCCGCCTTCTACTTCGTCCTACCCCTCCTCATCATCGTCGTGGTCTACTGTGGCATGTTCAAGGTGGCACGGGTGGCAGCCATGCACCATGGTCCGCCGCCCACCTGGATGGAGACGCCGCGCCGGCGCTCGGCTTCGCTCAGCAGCCGCTCCACCATGGTCACCACCTCGGGGGCTCCTCGGACCACCCCGCAGAGGATGTTTGGTGGGGGCAAGGCGGCCGTCGTGCTGCTGGCCGTGGGTGGCCAGTTCCTCTTCTGCTGGTTGCCCTACTTCTCCTTCCAGCTGTACACAGCACTGAGCACTCGGCCCTTGGCCGGGCCGGCGGCTGAGACTGTGGTCACCTGGCTGGGGTTCTGCTGCTTCACCTCCAACCCCTTCTTCTACGGCTGCCTCAACCGGCAGATCCGCGGGGAGCTCGGCCGGCTCCTCACCTGCTTCTTCAAGCAACCCCCCGAGGAGGACCTGCGGCTGCCGAGCCGTGAGGGCTCCATCGAGGAGAACTTCCTACAGTTCCTCCAGAGCACTGGACGCCCACCAGAGCCCCCCAGCCCTGAGCGGGACCTGCCCCCCGTGGATTTCCGCATCCCGGGGCAGATCGAGGAGGAGGCGGCGGAGGGGATGGAGTGGGGTGGGGGGAGCGGGGTGTTCATGCCCGTGGCGGGCTCTGCCAAAGCGGGGCTGTAGCGTTTGGGGGGTCGGGGTAAACGTGGCTGTGAGGGGAGACATGGTCATAGTGACTTGTTGAGGGGGAGCTTCGTCACTGCCATGGAGGGTTGGAGGTCCCACAATTATTACTGTGCTGGGGGTACCACATTGCCGTGGAGGGTGGGAGGTCCTCACTGCAGCCACAGGGATTTGGGGGTCCCACTGGGGTGATGGGGTGGGGGCTCCTTGCTGCAGCCATGGAGGGTTGGGGGGTCCCATGGCACTTGCTGGAGTGGGAGTGATTCTCACTGCTGTGGGGGGTTGGGGGTCCCACAGCACTCGTTGGGGTTTGGGGGAGGTGTCTGTCACCACAGCGGCTGATTGGGGGTCTCATCGCGCTCATGGGGTGTGGGAGGGTCCTCACTGCTGACATCGCAGGGGACTGGGGGAGGTCCCACGACCCTCGTTGGGTTGGTGCGGTGGAGGGTCAGCACTGCCGCCACTTTGGGGATCGGGGGACCCGTGGCACCACCGCGGCTGGGGGACACAAGCCCAGTGATGGGCGAGGGATAAGAGTGGGGGGCTCGTGTTTGGGTCTCCCCAGGAGGTGTGGCTCTTCTACAGCCAGCGAGGGGCGGGGTGGGGAAGCTGCCTGAGGAGGGTGTCCCCTCCATCTCCCCATTGCCCTGAGACCCCTCCTCAGCCGCGGAACCGAGGCCCGGTCCTCTGGGGGTGAGGAGCCTGGACCCCCTCCATAAGCGCGGGATGGGGAGGGCAGGCGGGGACTGGGGTTCTGGGGCCACCACGGGCTCTACCGACTCCCGGGAGGACTACAACTCCCATCATGCCCGCAAACAGAACCGGAAGCAGATTATTTCCCATCATGTCTCGCTCTATCGAGGCGGAAGTAAAGCTCTTTTTTCGCCCATCATACTCCGCTCTAACGTGGCGGAAAGGGATGTTTCCTCCCATCATGCTCCGCTCTATCGGGGCGGAAGTACTCACAGTGTGAGCCCGCGGGACTTCATTTCCCGGCGTGCCCTGCGGTGCAGGACCGGAAATCCGGCGCCGCCTCAGGAGCCGCCCGGGCCGAGGCAGCTGCGGCCCCGATCCCGATCCCGATCCCGGCCCCGATCCCGGTCCCGATCCCGGTCCCTGTCCCGGTCCCGGCTTCCCCGCCCCCGGCCGCCCGGCCGCCCCCGCCGCCGCCATGGGGTGCACGCTGAGCGCCGAGGATAAGGCGGCGGTGGAGAGGAGTAAAATGATCGACCGCAACCTGCGGGAAGACGGCGAGAAGGCGGCCAAGGAGGTGAAGCTGCTGCTGCTCGGTGAGGAGAGGCCGAGGGGGGGAGAGCGGAATGAGGGTTTCCGGTCTCCAGAGAGATTTTTTTGGGGGGGCAAGTGGGGCCTCTGCCCTCAGGAAGGAGTTTGGGAATGGAGAAGTGGGGGTCCCTGGAGGGGCTGAGGTGGTTCCTGAGGGATCTCTTGGAGGGGCTGAGGATCCCCTGGTCCCCTTCCGAGGGAGAAGGCACGGCTTATCCCATCCTTGAGGGGGGCCGAGGCAGTTCTGAGCTGTCCTGGGATGCGGCCCATGGGCTTTTCCCGATGGATTTTCCCTGTGCTCCCTCCAGGCTGCTCGGGGGGAGGGCGGTCCCTCCCCGGGGGGACTGGGCCAAGACTGGGAGAGGCACGGCTCATCCCGCGGGTCCGGGCAGGGAAGGGAGGGAATGCTGGGGCTGGAATTAAATTTCCAATCAGGCGGGGAGGGTAGAACGGCTCCGAGTGTCCGTGCATTTGGGACCAGCAGAGGTGGGAGATCCTGGGGGGATTAAGTGCATGGGAACAGGAGGTGTCAATGCTCTGCCTTTTGGCTTTTTCTCAGGATCTGGGAGGAGCTGGATGGAGGATTTCCCTTTAGGAGGGGTGGCAGATTTCCCTTTAGCAGAGTTTTACTGTGTTTGTTCTGTGTTTTGGAGTTCTTGGAAGTGATGATGGGAGCTCAGACGAGGCACAAACTGCCCTCCCTGAAGGCTGGGGGTGCAGATTGAGATGAGATACTGGGGAGAAATCTCTCTTTGTGAGGGTGGGGAGGCTCTGGCACAGGGTACTCAGAGCAGCTGTGGCTGCCCCAGTCCTGGAAGTGCCCAAGGCCAGGTTGGACAGGGCTTGGAGCAGCCTGGAATAGTGGAAGGTGTCCCTGCCATGGCAGGGGATAGACTGGGATGAGCTTCTAACCCAAACCAGTGTAGGATTCTGGAATTGTGTTCGAATCCTCACATTTTCTAAGCACTACTTGGGGCTGATGAACCATATGCTCGTGCTGGTCTCTGTTTTTGAGGTCTGGGTATATTTTTTTGGTTATCCTGATTTTTCTGTCTCGGAGGAGACAGATGGAGTCTGAGAGGATCCGAACAGCAGCTCTGAGTGGGTCCTTTTAGAGCAGGATGTGTGAAAGAACCATCCTGCTCCAGGAATCATTTTTTTTTGCCATTTAGCCCGTGTTCGGTGCTCCCTGCAGGAGCTGCTCCGAGCTTTGTACTTGCTGTGCCCGTGGAAAAGCTCTTGGCTGTGTGTCAGGAGAATCCTTTGTTCTCCAGGTGTTTGTTTTTGTGTTAATAAGCGACACTTGCACATTCCCTGGAATGGAATAATTCTTTCCTCATATTTTTGTATGACATTTTTCCCAAAGCACCGAAGGCTTCAAGGCCAAGATTGATCTTATCAGCAAACATGGAATGGGGGGAGTACCCCAAAAATCGTACAGTCATCAGTTGGAATGTGTTAAAAACCAGATGAGGCTTTAGAACTCAGAGCAGCAGCTGATTTTGGGTCGCTGTTGGCTTTGGATGGCAGGAAAATTTCTGCACTTCCTGGTGTGTCTGCAGGTAAGGAGCTTCTTAGGAGTAATTGGAGTGTTGGTCTGGACCTGCCTCTGGATCTTCCTGATCCCAGGTCAGGTTTGCACCTGGTTGTCACTTGCAAATCTCTCTCAGGTATTTCCTGGTTTTAAAACTGAGTGTGATAATTCCCGAGAATACCAGGGAATGCTGGAATCTCCCCACACACATCCTTGATGTGCAGGTAAAGCAGAACAGGGGATTCCCAGGACAAATTATCTGCAGTGGGAGCATCCTTTCCATGAGGCTCTAGAAGCTGATGGAAAAGTCCATGAGGATTTTTCCATTGTTTGAGGAAGGCTTTTTTATCCCACATAAAACTGTCTGGATCTGCAGGGTCTTATGTCATTCCCTGAGTGGTTTCTGCCCTTCTCAGAGAGGGTTGGTGAATAAAGAATGGATTTTTCCTGAAGTCTAGAGTCCACACATCCTTCCCAGCTCCATTAAAAGAGCTGCCCCAGTTTGAGATCTGCAGAGTTGTGATGAGCAAGGAAAGATCTGTGCCTGTGGAGAGGGAGCTGGATCCTTCCCAGCTGGAGTGTGAGGAGGCTGGGGAGGCAAGGATGGACCCAAAATCTGGAGGGCTGGAAGAGGAGAGGGAGAAGAAGGCAAATATAGTGAAATTTGGGTGAGGAGAAGTGAAATACAGCCCAAATCAGGAGATTAGGAGATACGTGGGAGAGGACAGGAAGTAAAATACCACTTAAATCAGGAGGTTCAGGAAGATAAGAGAAAGAGAGGAAGGTAGAGACACTGAAAATTGGGGGATTTGGGGAGAAAAGAGGAAGTAAAATACACCCAGAATTGGAACAGAGGAGAGGAAGTCAAATACCCCAAAATCCTGATTTTTGAGATTTGGAAGAGGATAGGAAGTCAGAAATCCCCAGATCAAGGTTTGGGTGTGTTTTCCTTTCTCTCCTCCATAACCCTTATCTTCTCTTGAGCAGGGGAGGAAGGAGAGAGAATTCCAGTTGTGTTCCCTCCTTCCAGGAGCTTTGATTTGAGGTTTTCAGCACCTTCCACCTGGGAGAGGGTTTGGATGCTGGAGGAAGTGGCCCCAGCACCTGGATAACTGCAGGATTGCTGGGATAAAGTTCATCCTGGAGCTTTTGCTGGAAGCTTCTCCTTGGGGATTTCAAGTCCCTTGTGTTGTGTTTCGCTTTCACAACTCTGAAGTTTGTTGAGCAATTCTAAGTTCTGGGGATATTTTATAAAACCAATGAATCCTGCATATTGAATAATGACTGACCCTGGTTGTTACCACCCTGTGGGATGTAATTATTGTTCCATGTTGGAATGCCACTGGCAGCTGGCAACAGTGGATTGACTCTCTGGAGCAGCTCCTGGGAGGCTGGGAACAAGCTGGGAATGGCCCAGGAGCCCTCACTCCCATTTTTCTCCTCCCACTTCCCCCCAGGAAAGGCTCCTTGGCGGGCACACGCAGGATTCTGGTGATGGGGAAACCTGGCAGATTTTTCCAGCCAAATGGAGGAGGGTGCTGGAGCTCTTCCTGCTTGGGTAGGAGCTAACCCAGATCCTTCACTCCTTGCTGTGCCTTTTCAAAGGTCTGGCATGTTCTGGGCCATGTCTCAGGGGTCTGTGTGACCCCCAGTGGTAAAGCTGGATTCCAGAGCTGTGCCATTCCCAAATCCCTGTGTAAATGATGGTTTTGTGCCTCTGGCTCTGTGGATGCACCAATGTTGGACTGTTTTTGCCCAAAACACCCTGTTATCCTGGACAGCTTCCCTGGGTTTGGATTTGCTGTGTAATTACATTGAAGTGCTGCTAATTAATGCAAAAACAATTAAAAGCATAAGTCTGTTTTAAAGTAACCTTAATCTGCATAATTCATCCTCCTCCACTACTCCAGGGCTTTTTCCCACCACTGATTTTTCCAACCTTTTTTCTTTCCTGAATTCCCCAAAGCTTCCTCAGCACTGCTTTGGTTGTGTTTTGGTTTTAGGTAGGAAAGTGTTTTCTGAGGATGCCAATGCAGGCAGAGCTGGTGCTGCAGTTAATGATGTCGTTAATTGAAGTGGCTTTTCTCGGAGCACAGCAGCTGTGCCCTGGATCCCCACTCCAGAGAATCCTTCTGGGGGTTAGACCTGGCTGCTCCTCAGATCTGCAGCTACTGGATGCCCTTGGAATGGTGATAAGAAGCTCTGTGATGGGTATTGATCTCCAGATGTTGTCCCAGCAGTGGCTGCTGCTCCACGTGTCTGGTGTAGGAATCCTGCTGGGGAAGCTGCAGGGAGCTGTTTTTTCTCTGATGTTGAAGGTATCTGGGTCTGCTGGAGGTTCCTGATGACTCGTGGCCATGGGAGGATTCTCCTCACACAGTTCACAAGGACCTGGCTCAGGCCAGATTGCACCAGGAAAGGTTTAGGTTGGATATCAGGGAAAGTTTCTTCATGGCAGAGGTTGTCCAGCCCTGGCACAGACTGCCCAGGGCAGTAGTGGAGTCTCCATCCCTGAAAATGCTCACAAAACTTGTGGATTTGGCATTTGGGACATGGATTGGGGTGCTCTGATATGGTTGGACTTGATCTCAGAGGGCTTTTCCAACCTTCACAATTCTATAATTACAATTCATTTGATAGCAGGTCAGATCTCTTTGAAGAAACAGCTGTTCTCTGGGCTTTGAGCTCCAGGAAGATCTTTCCACAGCTGCCCTGGAGGCTGGAATTTCCCTGTCCTCAGGTGTGGGAGCTGCAGCTTCCCCCCGTGTTCTCCCACCTTTCCATTGGGTGTACCCAATGTACTCCATGTGCCTTCCCCTTGATTTTCTGTTCTGCCCTTTTCCACCAAAACCAGATGCAGGGCAAGCAAAATGCTCCTTTTCTCCAGAGTGCCTGAACCCCTTGAGTTTTTCAAGAATCAGCCATGATTTATTTAATCTCCTGGAAAAGAGATTTTGTTCCACCAGGGCCAGATGCCCTCTTTTCTGCACAATGCCATTTTCCAGCTCTGGGATGGGAATTCTTCTGTCCCCTATATGTACATCATGTACTCGTGTCAGGACACAGGGGTGAGTGTCCATTCCCAGCACTGGGATTTGGGGTGGACAAATTCCAGCAGACAGCTTGGTCAAGGAATTGTGATTGCATCTATGCTTCAAGAGCCCTCTGGATACGGTTCAGGTTTCATTAAATTCTGAGGCAGAGCATTGACATAACTTTTCCCAGAAGAGCAGAGGGAGCTGTAAAGAGGAATTTTTAAATTAGATCATGGATCTAATCTTCTGGAAGTTTAGAGTGAGCAGAGCTGTGCCTGCACCTCCTGGGATGCAGCAGACACTTGTTCCCTGCAGAGGTGGGATTGAAAAATGCTCCTTTCATGACTTAAATGGGGTTTGGAGCTGAAATGAGGGACAGATGCTGATTATTTTTCCAGCCCAGTCTTTGTGGTGATCCCTGTGCCGTGTCCTTTGTTCCTGGGGATCCGATGCCTGGCTCTTGTTTCATGTTTTCCCAGTTGGTGTTTGGTCACTTCAGTGCCTCCTTTAACCTTCTCTGGTTACCAGGGTGGTACTGCCTGGGCCACTTTAGAAACAAACACTGGGGATGCTGGGACCAAGCTTGGCCTCCTGGAGCTCGGGGCTTTGGGGTCTCCATCCCCTGCAAGCTCCCAGTGTTTGAGGAATGAGCTTATCTCTCAGCAGGAGCTGCTGGGCAGGGAGAGCCTGGCTGCATGTTTGGAACAGCTCAGGATTGTTGTCCCTGCAGGAAATTCAGAGGATGTTTGACTTTTAAAAACAGGCCCAGCATAGATCACGCTTGATAATCAGGAAAACTAAGGAATATCTTTACCAAGCCCAGATCTTCTCACTCTTCCCTCTCTTTCCAACTTATCTGTTGCTTTATCATCCAACTCCCATTTTACAGGCCTTGCTTGGCTGTTTCTCTGCTGTCACCACCCATACCTGGATCCAAAGACACCAGACTTGGCCTTTTTATCCCATATCTCCAAGCACATCCATTTATCATGAAATCCTGAAACGGATTGAGTTAGAAGGGACATTAAGGGACATCTCATTCCATAGGCAGGGACACTTCCCCTGTCCCAGGCTGTTCCAAGCCCTCTCCAGCCTGGCCTTGGACACTTCCAGGGATCCAGGGGCAGCCACAGCTGCTCTGGGCACCCTGTGCCAGGGCCTGCCCACCCTCAATATCCTTCCCAATATCCCATCCCTGCTCTCTGGCAATGGGAAGCCATTCCCCCTTGTCCTGTCTCTCCAGCCTTTGACCAAAGTCCCTTTTCAGCTCTCCTGGAGCCCATTTAGGCTCTGGAAGGGGCTCTAAGGTCTCCACCCCTGGAAGTGTTCCAGACCAGGTTGGATGGGGCTTGGAGCAACCTGGGATAGTGGAAGGTGTCCTTGCCCATGGCATGGGCTAGAATAGGGAGAGCCTTACAGCCCTCCCAAGCCATTCCATGATCCTGTAATGCTGTGTGTGTGGATGAGGAGCTGTGGGGATCAGGGGGTGCCCAGGAGGCCAGAGGTGCTGGTTTGATCCTCAGCCAAGAGCCACACAACGCCTCTCCATGGGGGTCTCCAGCCACACTGCTTGACAACAGCCATAATTCCTTCAAAACACTCCTGGGGGAGATCAAAGAGCTGGGAAAACAAATTCAAATCTGAACTTGGTGCTCATAGAATCCCAGGATGATTTGGGCTGGAAGGGATTTTAAAGCTTATCCCATTCTAACCCCTGCCATGGGCAGAGGCACCTCCACTATCCCAGATTGCTCCAAGCCCCATCCAGCCTGGCCTGCCACACTTTCAGGGGTGCAGCAGAGGGATGTTGGCTGCTGGTTTGTGGCTATTTCAGCAACTCCTTAAGGAATTTCTCAGAACCATCAGTGGCCCCTCGGATCAGGGTGTAGGGGACAGGCACAGGTTCCTCCAGCCTGTTTCCCAGGAATGGTGCAGAATTCCTGGGGATATTTCAACCTCCTGAGTGGTCATGGGATGTTTCTAAACTTTAAAGTAATTGTTTAATTAAAACAGGGTTGAGACTCCAAGAGTTTCAAGGCAAAAAGGAAAACCTCTCTGTTCTGGAGCCAGCCTGGTAGAGCTGGGAATGCTCAGCCTGGAGAAGAGAAGGCTCCAGGGTCTTACTGTGCTTGAAGGGGCTCAGGAGATGCAGAGAGGGACTTTGGACAAGGAGTGTCAGGATGAGAGGGAATGGCTTCCACTGCCAGAGGACAGGGTTAGATGGGATATTGGGAAGGAATTGCTCCGTGTGAGGGTGGGCAGGCCCTGGCACAGGGTGCCCAGAGCAGCTGTGGCTGCTCCTGGATCCCTGCAAGTGTCCAAGGCCAGGATGAAGCTTGGAGCAGCCTGGGGAGGTGTCCCTGGCCATGGCAGGAGATGGAATGGGATGGAATGGGATGGGATGGGATGGGATGGGATGGGATGGGATGGGATGGGATGGGATAGAAGGTCCTTTCAACTCACACCATTCCTTCTATGATTCTAAATCTTCCATCGGGGCAGCTGCTCTTCCTGTGCATGTCCCAGGTACCTTTTGGTGGGTGAGGCCATGTCAGCTTCAGCCCATGTGCTCCAACAGTCCTAGCAGTGCTTGGAACTTCACTGACGTGATGCCAGGGTTTGTTGCTTCTGTTTTCAATATACATTCCTTACCCAAGCCTCCAGGTTTTTTTCCTGCAGAGGCAGTGACAGCCTCAAGTGGTTTATCCTGTGCCATTGGCTCCTGTTCCCTCTGCAGTGTGGCTGTAGCCAGCCCATGTGCCCTGTTTTATTTGAATGTATTGTTTTTTCCATCATTCCTGTAGAACTAGAAGTGTCAGCCTAATCTCCTCTGGTTCCTGTTGACTTTTCCAACAATAGCTGGTTTTTTCAAACCTGGTGGTACAACACTACTGCTCCTTTCTCCTTGCTGCATGTGATTCTGTGCTATCCAAGAGTTTTCCAGGTGTCCATTGAAATAAAAAACCTCAGCAAGGAAATATGGGATCTGTTACCAAGTCTGGCAGCACTGGGAAGGTCAGGATGTTGGGATATGCATTGCACACAATGAGGCTGGAAGGAGGGAAGTGCTGAAGAGGATGAGGATTGGATAGTTCATCTTTCCCCAGTGAGGCTGCACAGCTCCACAGGATGCTGGAGGCTGCTGGGGAGATGTTCCTCATGGAATACAATTCAGGAATGCAGTGCTGTGGAAAGCTGAGGAGGGTGCTGGTGAGTGAGGGGAGGTGTCAGTGTTCCTTGTGGGGTGGGATGTGGGATGAGTGTTAAATAAAGGAAATGTTTATCAGGTAGATACCCATTGTGATTTAGGGTGGTTTGAACAGCTCCTGCTCCGTGCTTCCAGTGGCTCTCAAGCCGTTGGATATTTTTGGATCTGGACTCCTCCCAGCTTGGTGGTGCTTTTGTTTGGGTCCCTTTCAGCCTGTCTGAGGGCAGCTGGTTCCATTTGGGATTTGGGAGCTGTAACCACAGGCAGATGATCCAGCGTTGCTTCCAGCCTGCTCCTCATAAGAGGGGTCCTGTCACATTCCCAGGTCTGTAACTCGCCCCTGGAGCTTCAGGTGAACTCCCGGGGTTATTCCTGAGCTGTTTATCAGGGGCTGTTGGAACTGCTGAGAAATACCCCTGGATTTAGGAGCTCACCAAGGGCTGCAACACTTCAGGAGTGGGCTAGTGGGGTTCCTGGTGAATCCCTGCAGTTTCTGAACTGATTGTTGCTGGAGGTCCAAGCCACATGCCTGTGTCAGGCCCTTCACTTTTATCTTCCTCACTTGTACTTCAACGGATTTTCAGGGTGCATCCCAGTTCCTTCCCTGCAAGGATTTGTTTCAGCAGTGACCTGGTTTCTCTTCAGAAACTTGCAGATGTTTCAGGGGCTTTTCCCCTTATTTTTGTGCATAGAATTCCATTCCTGAAGTACAGTTTAATGCAGTTTGATACAACTTTGAGAAAAAAAAGTACTGTAAGCAGGATTTTTAGGACTTTTTGGAGCAGGAAACTGGATGCTTGTGTCTGGAAGATGTAGGGAGTCTGATCTACCTCCTGGGAGAATTTTTAAAGCAAAAATCTAAGGTTGTGTGGAATTCCTCTCTTGGAATTCCCAGTCCAAGCTGTGCTTTGTTACTCTCTTCCCTGTAATCTCCAGCACATGGCCATGCCAAGTTGCTTGGCTTCCCATCTGGTGCTCCAGGAAATCCTCTGGCTTTCCTGGGGGAAGTAGTTGAATTATAATTTCCCCCCTTTGCTTTCCCAGGGCCAGCACTGATAGAGCTGGAAAGCTGCTCCAGTTCCCTCCTGCTCCAAAGGGAGAAGGGATCTACAGAACATGTACAGGGATTGTCAGCCTTGGAGGTGGAATTCCAGCACTTATGTGCTGAGCTTTTCCCTAAGAACTTGGGGTGTCACTGGGATGTTACTGGGATGGTTTGAGATGTTACTGGGATGTCACTGGCATGCTCTGGCATGTTCCTGGGTGAGGTGTGGGGGTTTGCAGAAGCTGTGATGCCTCCTGGCTCCATCTGGTTTCCAGAGGGAATAGCTGAATGCTTGTGGAAGGATGCATTGAGGACAGGGACATTGTGGAATTCTTGCCCAGTGTGTCCATGGAGTGGGACAATCTCTGTAACAGATGAGCTGCTCTTTGTGCCCAGGGTGGGATGAAGAGGTTCCCTGCTGCTATTTTGGGAAAAGAGAAGTTAAGGCTTCTGAAGCAGATTTTCCATGGGGTTACAACATTCACGCTGAGCTCAGCCCTGGTTTCTTGTGGCAGAATGTGATCCCTGTCTGGCTGTGCTCATGGGAGTAGAAAATAAAGGTTTGTTTCTCCTTTAGCAGGCAGAAATATCCCAGAAACAGCCTGATTTCCATGGGTTTGAATCCACTCTCACATCTCATGATCTTTGAGGTCTTCCTCCCTCCCCAACTATTCCCTGCATAAGATTCAGAGTTGAAGGTTTTGCCTGAGGAATCTGTAAGAATTCCAGTGTAACTCTATCCACTCTTGATGTGAATTTCTAGTGTGGAGCATCAGTTTGCTGTAGGCTGAAGCAGTGTTTCAGTAGCATTTAAATTCCCATTTGTTATTCCCCTACTGAAGGATTCAGGCACACTGGATGTAAACACCTCACATGGAGGTCCCCAGAGCTGGGAATGAAGGGTGCAGGATAAAAGCTGCTGAGTTGGTCCAATATGGATCCCTTCAGGCAAACCCTTTCCAGTGATTTGGAAAACGAGGAATAGCAGCTTGTCCAGTGTGAGCATCAGCAAGTGCTTAGAGAAGCATCAAAGGACAGAAGTGAGACCTAGAGATGTTGAAGTTAGGTCCAGAAAGGAAGAGTAAAATGGGAATGATTGGCTGGAGTGCAGTGAGAGAACCTTCTAGGCATTGCATTCCACCCCCCCTGCCATGGCAAGGACACCTTCTACTATTCCAAAATGCTCCAAGCTCTGTCCAGCCTGGCCTTGCACACTTCCAGGAGTGGGGCAACCACAGCTGCTCTGGGCACCCTGTGCCAGGGCCTGCCCACCCTCATAGGGAAGAATTCCTTCCCAATATCCCATCCATCCCTGCCCTCTGGCAGTGGGAAGCCATTCCCTTTCATCCTGTCCTTGCAGGTCCTTGTCCAAAGTCCCTCTCCAGCTCTCCTGGGCCCCTTCAGGCACTGGAAGGGACTCCAAGGTCTCCCAGAGCCTTCTCTTCTCCAGGCTGGATACCACCAGCTCTCCCAGCCTGGCTCCAGAATCATGGAATCCAGGAATGTTTGGTGGGAAGGGACCTTAAAGCTCATCTCACCCCCTGCCATGGGCAGGGACACCTTCCATTAAACCTCATTGCTTCCAGGGATGGGGAGGGCACAACTTCTCTGGGAAACCTGGGCCAGGGTCTCACCACCCTCACAAAATTTATTTCCAATATCCCATCTAATCCTCCTTTTGTCAGTGGGAAGCTGTTCCTCTGTGTCAGACCAGACATGGGCAGTGTTAATCCCTTGTTTCCCTGGCATTGCCCATCTCCTGGGCCATCCCAGCAGGAGCTCCAGCCTTCCATTCCAGAGCTCCTGCTGGAGGGGAGATGTTTTTCAGTGAGTGTTAATGAGGTGCCTTGTCTGGGTGACTCTAGCCTGAGAGAGAACCTAGACCAACAGGAAAAACTTCTTTGGGAATAACAGCTCACTGCTTGGCCATGGCTGAGGAACCACTTTGGAGTAGTGTGTTGGTGAGGAGACAGTTTGGAGGATGTGGGTTCCTACTTTCTCCCTCTGAAGTAAGGTGTGAGTAACCTTGGAGAGCAGAATTCCTGCTCTACCAGGCAGTGTATGGGGTTGAGGGGAGAAGGGAAGGGGTTAAAAGAGTCTGGTTGGAATCGGTGCTGTATTGGCAAGGTTGGATCTGATGGGGTTGGTGACAGTAGAACAGGGATTATTTTGGGATAAACTAAGGAGCAAACAACAGTAAATATGGTGCTGAGAAGGCAAAAGCAGAGAGGTCATGTCAAAAGTCTCTTCTCCGTCTGGATTCGGGGCTATTTGGGGACACTGGAGATTTGAAATTCATGGCACTTGGATCCTGGGAGTGTGGAGGGTGGATGTGGGAAATAAAAGGAAGGGTTGTATCCTCCCAGGGTGGAAGTGCTGAGTCCACAGGGTGTTAATGTTTTCATACCTCACCACAAACACTGAGCTGCTCTGGGAGAGCTGGGAATGTTCACCCTGGAGGAAGGAAGGATCCAGGGACACCTGAGATCTAAAGGGGCTTCAGGAGAGCTGGAAAGGAACTGTGGACAAAGACCTGGAGTGACAGGACAAAGAGGAATGGTTTCCCACTGCCAGAGAGCAGGGTTAGATGGGACATTGGGAAGGGATTCCTCCCTGGGAGGGTGGGCAGGCCCTGGCACAGGGTGCCCAGAGCAGCTGTGGCTGCCCCTGGATCCCTGGATACATCCAAGGCCAGGATGGGGCTTGGAGAAAACTGGGATAGTGAAGGTGTCCCTGCCTGTAGCAGGAGTGGAATAGGATGGTATTTAAGGACTTTCCCAACCCAAACCATCCTGGAATTCTATGGGTGTTTTATTCCATCTGGGCTCACCTGAGTCATCTGTCCAAATCCAAGCAGGTCCAACATCATTCCCTGCCTACAGGCAGCCCAGCTCTGCAGCTCAGGGAGTCTTGAGGCTCAGGAGCCCTCAGGCAGTGGCAGAGCCAGCTGAGCTGAGCTCCTGCTGCCACACGAGGTGAAGTCCTGGAATTCTGCTGACTTTAGGAACACTGTGCCTGCCTTTGGGACAGGCATGGGGATAGCTCTGCTAAGCTCCATAAACCAAGATAACTGATGGTTTGGAATCCATTGTCCACTGCCCTGAGCCATGCAGGAGGGACTTGATTTGGGAGTGCTCTGGGATATGGGACAAAAAAATAGGAAAAACAGGGAACTTGCTGTTTTTTTGCAGTCAGGAATAACTGATCTGCTTCAAGGGGTAATTGACCTCCCTGGGAGAGCTGCCCCCTTCTTCCAGGGAGAGCTGCCCCCCAAGCTCTGCAGAGCTTTGGAAACCAGGTATTCTTGCCATTCCTTGAAGGAAGGCTGTTGGGATGCAGAGGTGCCTGCAGCTCTGAGGTTTCACCTGGAGGTCACCCTGTGCCAGAGGGTCACTTCCCACTTGGCTGTTCAGGGCCTTTCCTGCCCAGCTCAGTGGCAGTGGCAGCATTCTGGTGATGCTGATGTACTTTGTCTGTCTTGACCTGGAGTGAGGGATGGGAGCTGCTCTGTTGGAGAAATCCTCATCCCAGTTCTTCAGACCTGCCTCTCAACTGGCTGCCCTTGCTGACCTCTGGAAACAGAGAAATTCCAGGCTTTTTCAGCTAATGAACTCTTGGCATCTGTAAATAAAATCTGGGAAGGATGTGCCAGGACAGTGTGGTGGAACTTGACTACCAGCAGCAATGCACAAGGAATATCCTACTCCAGACCCCATCAGCTTCTCTGTGGGAACTGGAAATAACACATGCTATTTTTCCTTTCAGTTTCATATGGTTAATTGGACTTTTTTTTTTGTGCTTTTCAGGTGCTGGAGAGTCTGGGAAAAGCACCATTGTGAAGCAGATGAAGTAAGTGCAAGCAGGAGCCTTTGTTTTTGTGTGAGATGGGATAAAAAAATGTGTGGTGCCCTTCTGGTTTGTCTTGGGAGTAATATGCTGGATTATTTCCTTGCAGGATTATCCATGAGGATGGCTACTCAGAGGAGGAATGCAAACAGTATAAAGTAGTTGTGTACAGCAACACCATCCAATCCATCATTGCCATCATCAGAGCCATGGGGAGGCTAAAGATAGACTTTGGGGAAGTTGCCAGAGCAGTGAGTATTGTATTTATTTCCTTAGCCTGAACTGTGTTAATGAATCCTGGAGTTTCAATCTGGAGGAGAATACATTTATTGCAAGGTGGAGTAGCAAAAAACCTTCATAACTATAGTGTATTGTCAGTACAAAATATCAGTATTTTACTGAGGTTCTGGGTAAGAACCTGTAGTAGTTTGAATGCTCAAAAAAAAAAAAATCCCCAAATCTTTCTCTAAATTATTTGAGGTTTTGGGAATTTTGAGTTTAAAATTTTGAGAGGTTTGAGGCCCTGCTTTTCCCCTCCCCTCTGCTCGTTCCCTGGCCTGTTTCTTGCATTTATGTCCAGCACTTTGAGCTGAAAGTCAGGAAGCCTTGATCCTTGTGGTGATGGGAAAGGCACAGAGTGGAACTAGGGGCTCATGGAAATGTTCAGGAGAAAGGAATTGTGTCAGCACAGAACTACCCTGTGACTGTTCTGCCTTGTGCTGCAGTTGATCCAGCCCTGGATAGTTTGAATTTATGGTATTTATTTTGGATTTATTATTCCAAGTCCTGACCAAAGGGCACATCTTCACTCATATGTTCACCCAGGCTGTTGTTCAGCTGCTGCTTTGAATCCTCCCAGAATTCTCCTCCACCTTTCTTGGTGCTTGTTGAAGCTGAGTTGGGATCCTGGAGCTGGAACAGGAAAGATGCTGAGTCCAAGTCCCTTCTCAGTTACCTGCCCATGCTGGGGTGGCTTCACAAGAGCTGAATGCCATGAATTTTCACCATGCTTTCCCAGGAAAAGGCCAAATGCATCAAACCATGAAGTGACCTTCAGAGATCCAGAAGTGGGGTCCCTCTGCATTTGGCTGTTAATACCTCGATAAAGTGGATTTGGGATCAGCACCCTGAACTTGGCACATGCAGGGTTTGGGGCTCAGGGGAGAGGAGCTGGTGATAGGAGGAGAATGCTGGGATAGTGGAAGGTCTCTCACAGCTCCTAGAAGGACCTGACAGGTCTGATCAGGGTAGGAATAAAAGCAGAGGGGGCTATAGGGCAGCATGGGGTTCCCTGTCCTAATTCACTGGATAACCTGGACAGGAGCATGGTCCTGCTCTGGCTTCTGAGGGGGATTTTTCATGCTCAGATCCCAGTCAGTCCATCCCATCTCCTGATGAAATGTTTTATTAAGAAATCAGTCTCCCTCACTTCTGACAGCTCTAGCAGCAAAAGGCAGATCCTCAAAGCTTTGGTCCCATCATCTCTCAGAACTCACTTTTGTTTCCCTTTCTCCTGTGCTGTGCCACACCAACAGAGGTTTTCCAAATAAAACCTCCAGTTCAATTCATGGTCTGTAGTAGCACATCAGCATTCCCAGCTGTTCTCTGAAACATTGCACCAAATGACTGAAATCCCATGGTTTTGGTGGGAATGGTGCCTTTGGAGCTGTGCTCCCCATGGAAGCACTGTGGCCATCCCTGATCAGGGCATCTCACCCCACAGCCTGGAGCTTCTGCCCCAAAAATTCCCTTTCTGGCTGCAGGAGATAAACAACTCCATGACTTTTGGGAGAAAACTGGATGGATGGGGTGTGATGAATTAGAACAGTGATGGAGGAATGCTGAGATGTTGGTGGGAAGGTGTCTGTGGATGGGCATCCCAAGATGTGTTGCTGTCCTGCAGGACGATGCCCGGCAGCTGTTCGTGCTGGCCGGCAGTGCCGAGGAGGGAATGATGACTGCTGAGCTGGCTGGAGTCATCAAACGCCTCTGGAGGGACCCTGGAGTGCAGGCCTGCTTCAGCAGATCCAGGGAGTACCAGCTGAACGATTCTGCATCCTAGTAAGGAAACAACACCTGCTCCTGGGCTCCTCCCAGTTCCCACAATGGTCCAGGAGGGGCCAATGTGGCTGGGACTGGGTGGGAAGGTCCTGTCTGCACTGGTCTGACTGGGTGGCACTGGGTGCTGTTTGTTTTCTTTCTATGGAATACTGGGGAAAACCTCACATGCCTTCCTTTGTGCTTTGGTTGATTTAATCCTGGAGTGGTTTGGGTTGGAAGGGACGTTCAAGACCTCGTTCCACCCCCTGCCATGGGCAGGGACACCTTCCACTATCCCAGGTTGCCTCAAGTCCCATCTAATCCTGCCCCAAACACTTGCAGGGATGGGGCAGCCACAGCTCCTCTGGGCAGCCTGAGCCAGGGCTCCCCACCCTCACAGCGAGGCATTTCATCTCATTTTGAAAAATGTGATTTTTGACAAATTTGCTGTTTTCATGGGAGAAACTTGGCATCTTGTGCTAAGGTGAGCATGGGCCTAGGTGTGCCCAGGGGGCAGCACGGCCAAAGGCACCTGGCTGGGATGAGGATCAGGGTGTCCAGCAGGACCAGGGCAGCGATTGTCCCTCTGTGCTGGGTACTGCTGAGCCCACACCTCAACCCTGGGGTCACTTTTGGGTTCATCACGACAAGAAGGACAGGGAGGGGCTGGAGCGTGTCCAGGGAAGGGATCAGAGCTGGGGAAGGGTCTGGAGCACCAGGAGAGGCTGAGGGAGCTGGGAAGGGGCTCAGCCTGGAGAAAAGGAGGCCCAGGGGGAACCTTGTGGCTCTGCACAACTCCCTGACAGGAGGGGACAGCCGGGGGGGATTGGGCTCTGCTCCAGGAGGACAGGATGAGGGAAAATGGCCTCAAGCTGTTCCAGGGGAGGCTCAGGGTGGACATGAGGAGGAATTTCTTTGTGGAAAGTGTGGTCAGGGCTTGGCAGGGGCTGCCCAGGGAGGTTTGGAGTCCCCATCCCTGGAGGTGTTCATGGAACAACTGGATGTGGCACTCAGTGCTCTATTCTGGTGGCAAGGTGTGGTTGGATCCTGGAGGTGTTTTCCAAGCTCAGTGATTCTGGGATCCCATTGAAGTGGCAGGTGCTTGGCTGTGTCACCTCCATTGTCCCTGCAAAGGGGAGCAACACTCCTAGAATTTAAACTGCCACTTTCCTGACATTCAGCAATTTCCAAAGTGGGATCCCCTCACCTGGCAGGTCAATATTCTGAGTTTTCTCCTTAGAGCTTTCCTCCTGTCCCTGTCCCTGGCATCTCACAGGCAATGCTGTCTCTAAACTGTTCTGATTCTAAAATCTTCTTGTCCTGGTCCTAAAATCAACACAGTTACTGAACAACTGGAATGTTCCAAGCAGATAAACAGGCTGCTAATGGAATTTTGGTGAAATGCCTCATTTTTTTCAAAGCCAGGTTAGTGCAGGAAGGGGAAACTGTTCCTTTGATGAGCAAAACAGTTGTTGTTTTTTTCCTCTTTTTATTTTTTTTTTTTTAACTCGCATTCTTGGTCTCTCTACAAGAAATATTTGACACTCTGAAAGTTTATTTTCAGCATTTCCAGCTGAAAACTCATCTCAGTTTAACCTTTAAACCTTGGAAAAATGAGTTGGGAAGAGCTTTGTGGAGAAGTTTTAGCTGTACCACAGCTCACTGCCTGCAAAATTTTGCTGTCCTGAGCATATTTGAGCTTGAAAATAAGGCAGAATCCTTAATTTGCAGCACCTTGGCAGGAGTTTGGAACAAGGGAAGGGCTGACAGAGCTTTCTTGGATTTGTGCATGCCTTTACAGCAGGAAAGGAGGAAATTCAGGTTCCAAGGGAGGAAAGAGATTGATGGGGAGAGGGAAAGGAAGGAATGGTTTAATGGAAGGATGTGAAGCAGAGGAGGAAAGCTTAAGGACTTGGGCAGAGAGCAAGAATGGAGCTGAAGGAGGAGCCTTGGTGTGTGTCTGGATGGCTTTGGAAGAGGAGGATGATGAAGGCAGCTGGAGAAATGGAGCAGATTGGGAGCAGAGGGTGTTATCCTGCTTTTGTAGGTACCTGCTTGACCCAACTGCCTTCCAGAGGTGGGATTTTGGAGGGTTCTTCCTTTTCCTGGGTATTTGCCACCCACCTGTGTCCAGGTGCAGGTCTGGCTGCTGTGAGGAGCTGGGATGGGGATATTGCACCCGGGATGAGCCACCCAGGCATTTCCTGAGAAGTGCCCCAGAAAATTCAGCTTCCTGTCCCAAAAGCACAGGAAGTTGCACCAAACCAACGTTATGATGCATCTGCAGCTCGGCAACTCCACAGTTGGGAAATGCTGTCAGTGGGTTCATTTCTTCATGGCAAATTCACACCATTAAAGGCCTGGTTCTTCCACAGGACTTGCAGAATTCCCAGGATTTTCCTCTCCCTGCACTCATGGCTCCTGACCTGCCTTAGCTCTAGTGTTCCCCAATTAATTCTCTTGTCCATGCTTAGAATCATGGAATATCCTAAACTGGAAGAGACCCACAAGGATCATCAAATCCAACTCCTTGTACAGGACATCCCAAAATCCCAGCCTGTGTTTGGGGGGATTTTTCTGCATGGTGAGAGCATTGTCCAAAGGCTCCTTGAGCTCTGGCAGCCTTGGGGCTGTGACCATTCCCTGGGGAACTGTTCAAGTGCCTGACCACCAAAGAGGGATGTCCTGCACTCCTTTTGTGGTGGGATGATGCAGGCTTTGTCCCACTTCTCTTGGGTATTTCACTTCCTGTCCTTTCATCATCTGCTACAAACAGCACTGAAACCTCAGTGTGAGCAGCTGTGAAATGTTCCCCATTTGCTGTTTTTCCAGCTGAAATCCAGTTCTGTGCTGTGTTTCCAGACCAGTTCTGGCTCCACATCAGATTCTGAGGCTGAGACACATGGAATGGAGGAAGAGAGGAACAGACAAGTAACTACTTGTGAAAATCAGGTGGCATCAAAAGCAAGGGTGCTGTGGCAGAGAGCCGAGCATTTCAGCTTGGATTTATTCCAAAAACTCCCCTTCCTGCTGTTTCCTGCATCACTGGGCACTTCTCCCTTGTGCAGGCAGAGATCATGCCTGTCAGAGCACTGCCCTGGCAGACTGGAGATGGTGTGGGAGGAGAGAAGGTGGAGAATAACACTAATCCAAACAATCTCTCCTGGAATTGTAGTGTTTTCTATGTTTTCTTCTTTTTTTTTTTTTTTTTTTTTCTTTTAAACAACAGCTCCTGGTCCAAGCTGTTGATGTGGAAATGTGCCTTTCACAGCACCATCTGATAAAGCTTCCTGCAACCACCCTGGGTTTTCTAGAGTGTTGCAAACATCTATTTTTTTAACTTGGCTTTTTACAACTTCCCATTTGTCTTTCCTTCTAATATGAGCAATGGCTCAGTGGTTGCCAGCTCCTGCCTCCAGCCAGGGCCATGGAGAAGCATTTGGGACCTCTGTGCACAATTTGGGAAGGGAACTTAAATCCCATCTGATTCCATGGGCAGGGACACGTTCCACTATGCCAGGGTGCTCCAAGCCCCAATGTCCAACCTGGCCTGGGACACTTGCAGGGATCCAGGGGCAGCCACGGCTGCTCTGGGCACCCTGTGCCAGGGCCTGCCCACCCTCCCAGGGAGGAATTCCATCCCAATATCCCATCCATCCCTGCCCTCTGACAGTGAGAGGCCATTCCACCTGTCCTGTCCCTCCATACCCTTGTCCCAGGTTCCTCTCCAGCTCTCCTGCAGCTCCTTTAGGCAGTGGAAGGGGCTCTGACATCTCCATCCCTGGAGCCTTCTCCTCTCCAGTCTGAACATTGCCAGCTCTCACAGTCTGGCTCCAGAGCAGAGGAGCTCCAGAGTCATGGAATCCCAGGATTAATGGACCTAAAGTTAATCTTGTTCTACCCCTGCCATGGCAGGGACACCTTCCCCTGTCCCAGGCTGCTCCAAGCCCTGTCCAGCCTGGCCTTGGACATTTCCAGGGATCCAGGGGCAGCCACAGCTGTTCTGGGTACCCTGTGCCAGGGCCTGCCCACCTTCACAGGGAGGAATTCCATCCCAAAATCCCATCTAAATCCCTCTCTGGGGTGCAGCAGGGTGAATGTGAAGGCTATTTCCATTTCACACGTCTCCAGATTTTCAAGATACTTGGAAATGTCACCAAGCACATAATGCTTTAAAGTGTTTTTGTTCCTAGTTTTGATACTTTTCCTGGATTTCAGGCAGATCCCAGCCTGTGGAAGCTGTAGGTAATTATCTGCAGTCTCATGGGCAATTAGCAGAGCTCCTGATCAACCTTTCTCTAGTCCTGCCTGTCTCCTCGTGTTCCCAAATGCCAGTTCTGGCCTAAATTCCCCGACATGGTGCTGGATGAAACCTAGATAATTTCTAAGTGGGGTTTTTCATTCTCCTCCTTTTCTCCCATCCCCTTTTTCCCCCCTCATCTTATATCCCTCCTCTCCCCTTTTCCTCTCCCCTCTCTTCCCCTCCCTTCCCCTTCCTTTTTCTCCCTCTCCTCCTCTTTCACCCTGTTTTTTCCCTCCCCTCTTTTCCTCCCTGCCTCTTTTTCCTGTTCTCTTCTTCCTCCCTTCCCCATTAAGGACTTTCAGAGCTATTTGTGGCTTTGAAATTCTTCTTCCCAGCACTAAAAGGAGTGACTTGTAAGGAAATCACCATTCCAAGGTTGCTGTGAGCAGGATGAGGAGAGGAGCTGTGTTATCTTTCCTGTTCATTTCCCAACATCCCTGTCCTGCTGTTGGTGCTTCCTGGAGCTGTGGGTGTGGGATTAAGACAGGACTGGGTTGATTCCTGATCAGGCTGGAATTCCCAATAGAGTGTGATCAGAGAGCTGGGAATGTAGAGCCTGGAGGAGAGAGGGCTCCAGGGAGACCTTACAGCTCCTTTCAATACCTAGAGCTGGAGAGGGGCTTTGGACAAGGAATGGAGTGACAGAAGGGGGATGGCTTCCACTGCCAGAGGGCAGGGTGAGATGGGATATTGAGAAGGAATTGTTCCCTGTCAGGGTGGTGAACCCAGAGAAGCTGTGGCTGCCCCTGGATCCCTGCAAGTGTCCAACACCAGTTTGGATGGGGATTGGAGCACGCTGGGACAGTGGAAAGTGTCCCTGCCCATGCCAGGGGTTGGAATGGGATGAGCTTTAGGGTCTCTTCCCACCCAAACCATCCTGGAATTCTGGGATTCAATGATCTCTGCACACACAGGCATTGTGCCAGCCTGGCACTGGATGTCCCAGCAATGCTTGGAGAGTCAGCAGGACAAAGGAGTGACACTGTAGGTTTGATCAGCACTTTTTTGTACTCGGGGCCTCATTTTAAGCATGAGAAAAGGAAAACAAACCCAGATTGGCTTTTTGGAAGCTTGTGATGTTTAAGGATGAGGAATAGCTGGCTCTGTAAACACTGGGAAGGAGGGACACAGCCTCAGCCTGTGGGGGTGAAGGAGGTGGTGGGGAGGGATTGGAGGTGCATGGGATGAGGGGAGACACAGCGAGGTCTGTGTTTGTTCTCAGAGATGTTTGTGGGGTGTCTCTGGTCAGCTGGGGGCCAGGAGCCACTGGGGACAAGGAGATTCAGACTGTGCTTTTCCAGGTTTTTGGGGTATCTTTTTCAAGTTCCACTTAATCTGAAATACAAGTGGCACTAGCTGGGCTCCACAGCCTGGATTTTTGGGAGGGCACAGCTGCTTCCTCTGCCCACACTTGGCAGGACTTCCAGGCAGAAATCCCCTTTGCTGGGTTTTCCAACCGCTTGTATTTCCATGGGATTTGCCCTTTAGGTCTCTCTGGAATTTGTCTGGCAAAGTTTATTGTTTCAGGCAGCACCACTGAATCTGATATGCCTTATTCCCTGATTGAGTTTGTTTGATGGGAGTTTGCCAGCTCTATTCCCTCCTCCCTGGCTGCTCCCAAAGCCTTAATTAGGAATTAGACCACTTTCAGTGCCCAAACTTCCAACTGTTGGGATCAGGTGCTTGACAGCTTCAGCTTGGCCTTGGCAGTGCTGGGATAAGAGTGGGACTCTATCTTAAAGGACTTTTCAGCCCAAACAATTCTATGATTTATCACATCAGTGGTGTGACCTGTATCAAAGCCAGGCTTTGAGGAGCTGCTGGGCCAGTTCTTAGCATTTCCAGTGGCCTTTGATACATTGTGTCTCAGCTAAGCTTACAGTGATAGGAGAGAGAGAGAGAGGAGAAAAAAATCTGGGCATGTTACTGCCTCAGCAGAAATATTCCTTGGTGGAAGCTGAGGAAGATAAATACCTTCCAAATCATGTTTTACTAAACTGAAACTAAAGCCAGGCCCAGCCCTGGTCACACAGCAGCTTGCAAACCTGCCATCTTTCTGGGGATGAGGGATGAGAAGACTGGCTCTTCCTGGACTAAATCCACTGTCAGATGCCAGCTCTGTGGGAAAGGCCCCGTGGCACCGGGCAGGTCCTGGCAGATCATTGAGCTCTGTGGTTTGGAAACAGGGCAGGGCTCTGCAAGTCCTGGCCAAGGGAATGCTGGAGCTGTTGGAGGAGGGATGTGTTGCTGAGGTTCCTAGCACAGCTTCCAGGCACATGGGAAGAAGCAATTCCTGGCTGACAATGGATCTGTGATAATAATGTGTGATTTGGGAGGGTTTATTACACCCATCAGAGCCTTTGTGCCCCTGAGCCCTCCCAGTGACACAGGGCTGGGGTGATTAAAACCTGCTCCCCAGAAAGAACACTGCCTGTGCCATCCCAGCAAAGCTGTGGGATCCGTGTCATCTTTGTGAAAACAGGAGGCTGAGCCTGGAGGGAAGATGAGCTCAGAGGTGTTGCTGGCTGGAGTGGGATTTCTGATCCTGCTGGGAATCATCTGTACCTCGTGCTGGTGTGCCTGAGAGCTGAACTCCTAAAGGAATGTGCTGGGGCTGGAATTAGTTGAGGTTTTGATGGGAAAATTTTTGCAAGGATGTGGCTTCTTCCAAGGCTGTATGCTCAGAGAGTGCTGTGTCAGCTTGTTGGGGAAGGAGGTGACTGAATCTGCCTGGTTTGGGATGGTTTTTAAGGCTTCATCCATCCCTCCCTCCTGGCTCCTTTGACGCATCCCTGCCCTTTAACAGCAAACCCTTGGATTTATTGCCTTGTGCTTTGAAGCGAGAGACCTTGACTGTGGATTGCCCTGGGAGATCCAGCCCTGGCACAGCTCTGCATTCCCTCCCTGCCCTCCCCAGCCAGCTCAGCTCCACCAGCACCACCTCCAAGGTCATCCAGGGAGGAGTTAAAATCCCCAAACCCCCAAAACATCCCTCAGGAATGCCCCGGGGGGTTGTTTGCTTCGAGGTCTGTGCTGTGTGAGGGAGATAAATAAATTCTGTGCTTTGTTCTGCAGTTTATAAAAGATTCATGGTGAGGCAGCCGACTAAAAAAAGCCTCTTGTGTTGTCTCTTCTGGTTTAGTTACCTAAATGACTTGGATAGAATATCCCAGCCGACCTACATTCCAACACAGCAGGATGTGCTGCGGACCAGAGTGAAAACTACAGGAATTGTGGAGACTCACTTCACCTTCAAGGACCTGTATTTCAAGTGAGTGAAGGGCTCTGCCCGTGCCCTGCACTGGGGGCACATCCCACACTTGCTCCTGGTTGGACTGTCCTCCTTCCCTCCGTTATCCCTCTCCGCTGGCATCGCTCACTGGAGAGACTGGTTTGACTTTGATTTGCCTTCTGTTCTTTTCAGCTGCTTTTATGTTGGAATCGCAGACACAGGTACTGAGTGCTCGTTTCCAGGATCCAATCCCAAACATAATACTAAAAGGACACTGACTGGAGTTTGAGTTTGACTTTAACCCTTTCCTCGGAGCAGAGGAACCGAGCCGTGTCCGCAGCCAGGCTGTGGCTCCGGGATGCATGGTGTGCTCCATGTGTTCTCTGGGAATTGCCAGCTTGTGCCTGGCACTGCAGGGGCTGGGACTTTGCTGTCCCCTCTGCTGATCCAGTCCCTGCCAGGCTGTGGACCCAGCCTGCTCCTGGCAGTGTCCCTTTACATGTCACTAACGAGCTTCCTCTAACCTCAGAGTGGCTCCCGCTGCCTCCATTTGCTGAGGCTGCATCCCCTGTTCCTCGCCTTGGATCCCTGTAGTTCCCCTTCCTGCTGCTTAGGAATTCCTTGCTTTGGATCCCACGTGTGCTCCTGACAAACAGCTGGAGCCCCACAGCATTCCTGTGCTGGAGTGTGGCTGTAGGACAGTGTAGTGCCTGTGGCTCAGCCTCCTTCCCTCTGTCTGTGCCAATGGTTTGGAGCCTTTCCTGCTCACATTCCTAAAAAGCATCTGTTGGCTTATTTAGAAACGGGATGTGAAACACTGATGGAGTTGCAGCAAAATCCAAGTGGTACTTCCAAAATCCAAGGGTTTTAACAGGATCCCAAACTGATTTAGATTGGATGGGACTTTAAATCCCATTCAGTCCCACCCCCCACTATGGGCAGGGACACCTTCCACTGTCCCAGGTTGCTCCAAGCCCTGTCCAACCTGGCCTTGGACATTTTCGGGGATGGAGCAGCCACAGCTGCTCTGGACACCCTGTGCCACCCTCACAGGGAAGGATTCCTTCCCAATATCCCATCTATCCCTGCCCTCTGGCAGTGGGAATCCATTCAACTTGTTCTGTCCCTCCATCCCTTGTCCCAAGTCCCTCTCCAGCTCTCCTGGAGCCCCTTTAGGCACTGGAAAGGACTCTCAGGTCTCTCTGGAGCCTTCTCCTTCCCAGCTCTCCTGGCTCCAGAGCAGAGGGGCTCCAGTCCGTGGAGAATCTCCGTGGTCTCCTCTGGAGAAGGAAACCTTTGCACAGTTTTTGGGAGAACAGCATTTTGGCTTCCCAACTGTGCAATTTAAGAATATTTTTAACAAAAATGCCAACATACTCTGCATCATCAATGTATTTATGCAGCTTCTGGTCCATCCAGGGAATAACTTGTCTCCCCTTGGTGATGGATTGGGATTAGCATCTCCAGAGTGTTCCTTTAATCATCTCCACCCTCCTTCCTGATCCCTCCCAGAGCCATTGATCATGTACAGGGCCCCAGAAACACGAGGTGCTGTCCCAGAGGGATTTGCTCCACAAAGGGAAACAGTAATCCATCAGAAACCCTGGTGCTGCCAGCTCTGCTGTGATATTCCATGTCAGACATTAATAATGGGATGGGGAAGCTGCAGTGACTGGAATGGGGATGAGCTGAGTTGTCAGGGATGCTCTTCCTTCGTGGATCTCTCTGTGCTAATAGCAAATGATTCGAGCCATGTAAATATCCTGGGTTCTCACAGAGATTTCCATCTTTCCTTCTAGATCAGAGGGTTAAATAGAACATGGGAGTTAGTTTGGGATCATTAAATCCCCCCCTGGACAGCTCCTTGTCTGCTCTGGGAGCAAATCAATATCTATGACTTAATAACTCAGATATTAACTTGATTTAATTAAATCCCAATCCTGGGCTCTCATCAAAATATTTGGATGAGCAGGGGGCTGGAACTACCTGTGACACAAATTCCTATTTAATTAGAAATGAATTCAATTTATACAGAAATTCCATAAGCACTGCTCAGCCTTTAACCTCCAGTACCTCCGATTATTTTTAAATACATGAAATTATTTCTTAACCCCCTTAATTTCCTCCTGGGTTCCAGCAGGAGCTTGCAGATAGTGTGTTCCCAATAATCTATTTCCCTGGAGGTGCTGTGAGAAAGTGTTTGGAGTCCAGTCAAGCCAATGGGTTGTTGCTAAGGAAATAGGAAAGAGAACAAAATCAGCAGAGCTCTGAATGGTGACTTCCAGTTCTTCCTGCTGAAAACCAGAATCATGGAATGGTTTGGCTTGGAAGGGATATTAAGTCTCACCCAGGGACACCTGGAACCAGACAGGCAGGGACACCTTCCACTAGCCCAGGTTGCTGCAAGCTCTATCCACCCTGGCTTGCAAGAAAACAGAGGATTCTGATTTAAAATCCCCTCTCCCAAGAAGGGAATTTTAAAACCCCCTCTCCTGAGGGAAGCTCCCGAAACCCTGCGTGTTCCATCCTGCTGCTCAGCCTCCCCCAGCCTTGGGAAGGCCAAGGGGGGGCTGTGCAGGAGGGCTGGGCACGGCTCCTGAGCCACTTCTGCCTCCCCCAGGATGTTCGACGTGGGAGGGCAGCGCTCGGAGCGGAAGAAGTGGATCCACTGCTTCGAGGGAGTGACAGCCATCATCTTCTGCGTGGCCCTGAGTGACTACGACCTGGTGTTGGCTGAGGACGAGGAGATGGTGCGTGGCTTGGGATTTATGGCTGCAGGGAAGGGAGTGGGAGCATCCTTGTTCCATCCTGCACCAGGCTGGAATGTTCCTGGTGTGCTCCCCCCGTTAAATTGTCTGAGAGCTGCAAGGACAAGCACTCCTTGGATCAGCTGCTGGAATCTTGCCCCACAAAGTGACAAATACAACCCATCCGTGAGGTTTTCCACCTTCCTGGTTGCTGGGAGATGCCTGGAGTTGTTGTCATGGCTCCTTCCCTGCGTGTGTCACGCCAGGAAGGAGAGGAGGAGGTGACCTGTCCCCCTGTGCTCCTCCTGGGACAGTGGCAGTGAGGATGTGGCAGTGACACCCCAATTTAGAGTCTGGCCTGTACAGCAGAGCCTCTCTCACCCATCCCACCCTTCTCTAATATCTCTCCCGTTGGATTTCCTTTTCCAGAACCGGATGCATGAGAGCATGAAACTCTTTGACAGCATCTGTAACAACAAATGGTTCACAGACACCTCCATCATCCTCTTCCTGAACAAGAAAGACCTGTTTGAGGAGAAGATTAAGAAGAGCCCGCTAACAATCTGCTACCCAGAGTACACAGGTAGGCTGGGAACACTGGGATCATGGGATCATCTGTGTCACCAGGCCAGGAATGAGTGAGTCAGAGCCTTGCACAACCCAGAATCAGATCCAAACTTTTGCCCCAATTCCTTCCCTGTGCCTCGTGGACAGCATCTCTGGCCTGTTCAGTTGGCTGGTAGCTCGTTTTTTTGGAAGAGCTGTGTTTGGGAATAACTTTTGTTCTTCCCTGGAATAAAGTGTTGCATTCCAACAAATCAAGGTCACTTCTCCATTTCCACACCTTACTGGGACAATAATTCCATTTAAAGTCAATTTTAGAGGCTGTGGAACTTAACTGTGCCTTGCTCTTGCTCCTATCCACACTGGAGTGTCCATCTTCAGCATGGTTTGTTCTGGAGCCCATCCCTGCTGAGGTTCCACACTGGTGGAAAGTTTTACCCAGGCACTGCTCGAGGCATGTACATGTTTAAAAATCCTCAAATCTCTTCAAAGCTGTTGATTTCTGTGATTCCCAGAGAAGCTGTGGTTTCCCTGTCCCTGGAAGTGCTCGAGGCCAGGCTGGACAGGGCTTGGTGTAGTGCAAGGTGTTCTTATTCCTGATAGGGGGTGGAACAAGATGGGATTGAAGGTCGTTTGCAGCCCATGACTCCCATGATTTGTTACTCTCTGTGCAGCGTGGCTGTCCCAGCACACAGCAATCCCTGGATCCCATGTCCGAGGTCACTGCCCAGGGAATAGACTTCAGGTATCCCAGAAGGAATTAATGGTGGATTTGGCTTTGTAGCTGGATAAGGCAGATGGTTGCAAGCAGCTTAGTATGGACTTAAAAGCTCCCGTGAGGCAGTGGGCAAAGCCAGGGATCCTGTCCTTTGCAGGCTCCAACACGTACGAGGAGGCAGCTGCCTACATCCAGTGCCAGTTCGAGGATCTGAACCGGAGGAAGGACACCAAGGAGATCTACACCCACTTCACCTGCGCCACCGACACCAAGAACGTCCAGTTCGTCTTCGACGCCGTCACCGACGTCATCATCAAAAACAACCTCAAGGAGTGTGGGCTCTACTGAGAGGTAAATCCAGCTCGGGGTGTCCTGCAGGGAAAGGCTCTCTCTGCTCCCTTCTACATTCCTGGTTTCCTTCCCAGTGTTTCTGCCTGGTGAGCCCCAGCCTCTTGCTGCCTCGTGGGGACAGCGACGAGCATGACCCAGGAGCAGAGAACATGTGGAATCCTGGAATTCTTTAGCACAATCTTCTGTCTTAGGGACCTTTTATTGCTGTGGGATGTGGAATTAGGGCACAGTGAAGCCACGTAGTGGGAGTAGATCCTCCTGGCATCGTTGGACGGCGTGGTCTCCGGGATGTGCGGTGGATTCCAGCTGGATTCCAGACCTTGGATATGTAGCTTTCTCTCTTCCTTTGGTTATCAAGCCACCACTAGTCTGTTTTTAAGGTTATTTTTTTTTTTTCCATCGAGAAAACTATAACTTTACTAAACTTTATTTCTTTATTTGCAAACCTTGTTTTAAAAATAATAATAATTAAAAAAGCAACAAAAAAAAATCACTTAACTATGCACATGTGAGCAGATCCTGCAGAAAATATTCCTCTTAGCAGGAATTCCTTGTTTTTAACACTTGCTATGGCCAGGATTTAATATTTCTGCAGCTACTAAGGGATCCTTAGACCTTCAGCTTTTTTTCCATGTGTGATTTGTTACCATCCTGCCCCCCCAGGCTTTGGGAAAGGCTCCTGCAGCAGAAGGAGGGTTTAGTTTCTGTTGGGGGTTTGAGCCCAGTTTTATGCCAGTATGGGAAGGGATTTGTGCTCAGCATAATCCTAGCTCAGTGGGGAGAGGAGCTGAGCCCTCGCTGGGGGAAAAACTGCTGCTTCCCAGGTCCCAAATCACTGATTCCTGTGCATTTTTTGGGATGAAAACGGTGGATTATTCTGTGCTGCCTTTCCCATGGCCCTCCCTGCCCAGCCCTGTCCTGAGCATGCCTTTACTTTGTCTGTGTGGTGCCAAATCCCTGTTTCCCGCTAGTGCCATCCCTAACCAGTCCTACATTCCTTTGCTGATCCATGATTGCATCCAGACTCCTCCCAGTTTGTCATGTGTACAGTTGGATCTGTTAGACTTGTTGGCAGTATTAAAATGGTGAGTAAAGATTGTAGCCTTTTCTCCACTTTATTCTTCCTTTTTCCAGGAGTGTTCCCAGCTTTTGTGCTTTGCTGGAGAAGGAAAGGAAGAGCTTTGATGGGAACTGGGTGGAATTATCTGGACAGGGAGGTTCCTCGTGCTTTATCACCACTGTTGGTGCTGTGCTGCTCTCAAACAATTGAGTTGTGCTGGCACAATTGGAACATGCCAGGAATCCCCTTGCCCATGGGATTATTGGCAGGTGGATAATTACTGCTTATTTATGGCCCAAATCTCACTGGCTGCTGTGACCCCCCATGGGAATTCTGCCCTGGGCACTTCTGGGATGGAGGTGGGACTGTTCTGAGAACACTTGCTTAGAAATCAAAGATAAATTCCTCAGGGAGGCTCGTGCCTGCTGGCAGGGGGAGCCCTGAGGGAGATTCCCTGTTCTGGAATCTTTTCCAAGCTGTCTGGAGCTGTGTATGCTTGACAATTCCATTCCAGCCATCCTACATGGGATAACTCATCCTTTAAACTCATCCAGGAGCTTCATCTCATGCAGGGGTGCTGCCCAGGAAGTTTTTTGGGATGGTGACCCCCATCCCACCCTCCCAGGAGCCCAGCAGTAGCCATAGGGTGATCCAGGTGAGATCCAGAGATCCATACACCCCCAGAATGGATGCAAAGCAGGTGAAATATCCCTTGATCCAGGCTCTGGGATACAGGAATAGAGCAGAGTGGAAGAAAAGAACAAGATCCACGTCATGCATATTCCTTTATTGTGTTTTCCTACAGTTAAATGAAGCTGGATGGGAGATCTCTGCAGGAGACAGGGAGAGGATGGATACAGGGCTCATCTATGGATTATTTACAAACAGACAGAGCAAATGCAGCTCTAAGTAGCAGAATGAAAATCTTTCAAGTAACCATTTCCTCTTTATCCAGCCCATTCCTAGGCTAGAGTTGGGATTCCCTTCCCCAGTCCCTCCCACCAGAGAAATTCCCTCCATTTAGGGCCCAAAACAACCCCACAAAGCCCTGATTTGTCCTGCCCAAGGGCTGAGTTGGTTCCCAGGAGTGACTCAGAGGTAATGAAGCCTCCACCTTCCCTAGAAATTCCATCCTGGATTAATCCAGCTTCAATCCAAGGGCAGGAATGGGCTGCAGAGGGATGGGCAAGGGGGCAATGTCTATCCTACCTCCCAAATTCCCTCCATATTCCTATTCCTGGCTGTGCTCTGTGGTGTCAAACCTCCTGTAAAACGCTGAGAACAGGGGTTCTTCCTTGGAAAAAAAAAAGAGGAAATGGCCATGAAAGGGAGCAGGAAGTTGAGCTTCAGCCCCTTCCTAGTTTGGGTTTGGAAGGAGGTGGATTTGGGCAGGTCATAGAAAAAGTGGGAGCGAGTGACGTGTGGTGGGGGTTGGTTCTTCCTTTGGCTCTGCTCAGCAGAACGGTGAAACGGGAATGTTTTCTTCTTCTGGGAGGGAGGAGAGAGAACAGGGAGTTAAACACACCCAGGGGAGGGCTTAGAGGAGCAATTTTATGGAAACAAGGGAAAAACTCAGGTGAGGTTCAGTGATGTGTCACCTCATCCCAGGATGGAGCATCCCCCCCCACACCTCCCCCTTTTCCAGGTGCCACCTTCTGGTGCCTCCTGCCTGCAAGGAACGTACTTGAGGATTTTTTTTGGTTGTTTTGGTTTCTTTTTTTAGCTTTTTCCTGCTTTTTTGTTAATATTCAAGGATAAGGGAAGCACCAGAGATTCCCTGAAAAGCAAAGTGCCAGAGCCAGTGGCTGGGAGCTGCTTGGAAAGGGAGGAGAAAGGATGGAATTCCTGCTGGTGCTCAGAATTAGTGCAAGAATTAGGGTGATAAACCCTAATTAAAGTTTTAGGATGAGCTAAAAGGCTGGGAGCAGCAGAGTCCACTGAGGCTGGGCATGTGGAATTGCAACAGGAGAGGAATAAAATTATTCCCTTTAGCTCAGGTTAGAGGATTTGGGAATCTCTTTTCATCACTCCATGTGCAAGGGTGGGGATTGTCAGTCTGAGCCCACCCCACTGTGGGATGGGACTGAATCCCATGGGAGCTCAGCACAGGGATGTGACCACGTCCCTGGGCTAATGGGACCCTGCACTTCCCCCTCCCCACTGCTCCCAGTCCATCCTCCCTTCCCCTACTCCTAAGATTTCCAGGACTTGATGGGAAAACCAGGGGGACCTACATCCCACCACCCCACAAAGCAGGATGGAGCCAGCTCTGATCATCCTTGTCCCCCTCCCAGCCCTTTGTTGGGGAAGGGGCCAGCTCTGTTCATCCTAATCCTCATCCCCAGCTCTTTTGTTTTGGGATGGCACTAACTCTGTTCATCCTTATCTTCAGCCCCTTCCCCAAGACTTTTTTTGGGGGGATGCAGCTGGTTCTGCTTTTCTTCATCCCCTTCTCCCTACCCCAGCCCTTAATTTTGGGGATGGAGCTGGTTCTGATTGTCCTTATCCCCTACCCCAGCCCTTAATTTTGGGGATGGAGCTGGTTGTGATCATCCTCCTCCTTTTCCTTCTTCCCCTTTTTTGGGGATGGAGCCAACGCTGCTCTTTTTCATCCCTCTCCTCCTTTCCCAGCCCTTTAAGGGAGGTATCCAGGTTTGATCATTTGCATATCCTTCCCCTTCCCCAACCCTTTTTTTGGCTGGAGCCAACTCTAATCAGCTTTACCCCTTCCCCAGCCCTTTTCTGGGATGGAACTGGCTCTGCTCTTCCTCACCTCCCTCTCCTTCCCCAGTTTTTTCTGGGATGGAGCCAACTCTGATTATTCTCATGGCAGTCCCCTTCCCCAGCCCTTTTTCCAGAAGGATCCAGCTCGCATCATCTTTATCCTTCTCCCCTTTCCCAGCCCTTTTTGGGATGGAGCCAATACTGATCATCCTTCTCTACATCCCCCTTCCCTTTCCCAGCCCTTTTTGGGATGGAGCCAGCTCTGACCACCCTCCTCCCCTGTCCTCTCCCAGTTTTCTGGCTCCAGTCTCTCTCCCATACCTGGGTGCTCAGAAGAGGCCGCAGTCCTTGAGGTTCTCTTTGATGATCACGTCTGTGACGGCGTCGAAGACGAACTTGACGTTCTGCGTGTCTGTGGCACAGGTCATGTGGCTGTAGATCTCCTTCACGTCCTTCCTCATGTTGAGGTCCAGGAACTGGGTCTTGATGTAATTCCCTGCATCCTCAAACGTGTTTGGACCTGTGGAGGGAGGGAATGCTGCCGAGCTGCTCCCATGGGGGCGGGCGTCAGAGGAAGAGGAAAAGGGTGGAGTGCTGACCATGTGTAGCACAAAACTCCTTTTTACTCCATTTCTATTCTTCCAGATGTCTTCCTGAAGCCACATCTGTCCTCTCCTCAGCTCCAGCTTCCCAGGATTTGATTCACCACCCCACAGAGCAGGATGGAGCTGGTTCTGCTCATCCTCATCCCCTTCCCAGCCTTTTTTTGGGATAAAACCAGCTCTGATCTTCCTCATCCCCTTCCCAGCCTTTTTTTTGGGATAAAACCAGCTCTGATCTTCCTCATCCCCTTCCCAGCCTTTTTTTTGGGATAAAACCAGCTCTGATCTTCCTCATCCCCTTCCCAGCCTTTTTTTTGGGATAAAACCAGCTCTGATCTTCCTCATCCCCTTCCCAGCCCTTTTTTGGGATAAAACCAGCTCTGATCCTCCTCATCCCCTTCCCCAGCCTTTTTGTGGGATAGAGCCAGTTCTCATCATCCCCATCTCCCCTTCCTCAGCCCTATCACAACACATCCCAAAACTGAGTTGCTGTGTCTTTGCTGAGACCACAGAACTGCTTGGCCCTGGTTTGGGGGGTCTTGATGAGGAGGGGTAAGGCTGAGAAGGGTCTGGACTCACCGTCATACTCGGGGAAGCAGATGCTGAGATGGACTTTCTTGATCTTTTCCTCAAAAAGGTCTTTCTTGTTGAGGAAGAGGATGATGGAGGTGGCAGCAAAGAATTTGTGGTTGCATATACTGTTAAATAGGTGCAGGGATTCATGCATCCGGTTCTGCAGGGAAGTGGATGGTCATGGATTCGCGCCCCCTTTGGGCCACTGCAGCCCACACCCAAGCCCCCATTCCCAAGAAAAAAGCTTTTCCCGGTTTGCTGCAGCAGCAGCTGGTCCTGTTCCCTCCCCAGTCCCTCCTGCCCACCCAAAATCACAGATAAATCCAGCTGATGGTCAGGGTAGGCAGTGGTTCCAGTCCTTCCTGGGATTGTCAGAAATGAAGGATTGTGGTGATTTTACTGGGAAAATTATCCATGGGAACCTTGCAGCCTGCAAGGAAGGTGCTCAGTGAGCACCATTCCAATCACCAGGGGGATGCTCGTGTTGGACCATAGCTTCTGGCTGTTATCCACAGCTTCAGGAAGGAGCTGAGAAAAGGAAAACTCCAGTTTCAGAGCAGATGTTGAGTTGTTAGTTTGCTGCTGGGTCATCCTGAGGGGATGAGGATCCATCTAGGCAGAGCCAAGTCCAGTGGGGGGTTTTTCTTGAAATAATGGGGATCCTCCATCTTTGTGGGCAGTAGGTGGGTTCTCCAGGGATGGTTTCCCTCATCCACCTTCCCATCACAGCAACTTTTCTGTATGCAGAGCACTGGCTCTGCCCAAATCCTGCCCTGTCCAGTGCTGGGTGAGGATTGCAGCCTCTCCCAAGGGCTCCCATGGGAAGGATGCTCTCCTGCACGTGTCTGAGAAAAGGCTGCAAGCTCCTGCTTGGCCATGGCAGGGCCCAGGGATGGCAGATTCCAACCCTCATCCAGCTTTAGGAGAAGGTATTTGGATCCCAAGGAGCAGCCATGGGACCTGGAGGAGATGCCAGGGAAGAAGCCGCTCCTGCTCTTCTTGTGTTCACCCCTTATCTCTTCTTGAAAGAAAAACCCATTATGGAGCTTCCATGTTCCTCCTGTCTGCGCCTGTTCCCTCCGAGCTGCTTTCCCAGGGCTCTGCTGGTGCATCCTTCACTGGACACACTTGGATCATGTCCTTGTGCCCCCAGACTGGGAGGGTGGGAGCTGCCCCTCCCTACCCCCTCTGTTCACCTCCGAGGGCACAGTGAGGCACAAGGTGCCTCAGGACCCGATTTTCCTTTATCCCAGTGGGTTCCTGGGTCTTCTTGCCCTTCCCTTTGGCTTTGTTCCAGTTGACTGGCTCTATGGCCATTCTCCAGTGGCTCTCAGGATCTGCTCAGGAGCACTTGGGGGTTTCCTTGTAGGCAGACCCATGGATTCATGGCCCACAAGGAAGTGCAAACACCTTTACTGGCTGCAACTGGGTGGGAACCAGCTCCATCTGCATCTCCCACACCTTTCCTGGATCACCCAGAGCATCTGACAGTGCAGTGTTGTTCCTCCCTCCTCAGAGCCCCCTCAGAGCTCCCTGTTCCTGTCCCCCTTGGCTCCCAGTGCCTCCAGGACCCCAACCCACCACTTCGTCATCCTCCACCAGCACCATGTCATAGGCGCTCAGGGCCCCGCAGAAGATGATGCAGGTCACGCCCTCGAAGCAGTGGATCCACTTCTTCCTCTCTGAGCGCTGCCCTCCCACATCGAACATCCTGGGGAGGGGACAAGGATGAGGGACACACACACCTGGTCCTGACACCCCCCCTGTGACAGTCCCAGTGTCCCCATCCTTGGGGGGACAGGAATTACTGTCCATGGCAGGGCATTGGTGGTCCCTTGAGTCCCCTCAGGGTCATCCCAAAATCCCTCCCCACCATAGCTCTGGGGGATCGTGGAGGAGTGGTCATGGAGGTGGGGGAGGCTCCCACAAACCTGAAATTCAGGTCTTTGACCGAGAACTTGGTCTCGATGATCCCTGTGGTCTTCACTCGGGATCGCAGCACATCCTGCTCGTTGGGGAGGTAGTTGGGGGCTGTGATCCTGTCCAGCTGGTTCAGGTAACTGAGGGGACAGGAAGGGATGTGACCTGCTGCCAAGGGGTGGCCCACGTCTCCCCCTTCCCCCGGATTTTTGGGGATGGTTGTGGGGCTAAGCTCTGCCAAACACTGGGACTCCAGGGCAGTGACATCCCTGGGGGAGCTGAGGGACATCAAGGGTGGTGGGGCTGCAGGTCAGCGGCACATGGGATGGGGCTGGCACCGGTGGGATGGAGGATGGCACCAGCTGGATGGAGGATGCAGGACAGCACTGATGGAATGGAAGACAGCAGCAGTGGGGTGGAGGATGGGGCTGGTGTGATGGAGGATGACACTGGTGGGACTGGGGAATGGTACTGGTAGGATTGATGATGGGATGAAGAACGGCAGGCTCGGGGTATTCCCAGGAGCAGGGAGGAGATGGATGTTGCCAGGCTGGGTTAGAAGCAGCCATGAGCTGCCAGGGGCAGTCCCTGTTGTGCCCGCCATTCCCCACTCACTACGCAGCTGAGTCGTTGAGCTGATACTCGGCAGCACGGTCAAAACACGCCTGAACCCCCCCATCCTTCCACAGCTTCTTGATGCAGGTGACCAGCTCGGGGGGCATCGTGCCCTCCTCGATGGAGTCAGCCAGGTTGAAGAGCAGCCGGCCTTCATCCTGCGAGAGGGACCTTCGTCACCAACCCTCCCGTGGCCCCTGTCCCCCCCAAAGCGCTCTCAGGACTGGTGGGACAACATGGGGCTGCCCTGGCCCCACGTCATGGGGTTTGGGGGGACAGGGACACCTCCCTCCCCGACTGACCGCACAGGAGGACTCGGCATAGTCGATGCCCAGCGTGGACATGGCGCGGATGATGGCCAGGATGGACTGGAGGATGTTCCCATAGATGATGGACTTGAACTCCATGCACTCCTCCTCTGTGTAACCGTCCTGGTGGATGATCCTGGCAGGCACAGTGGCCTCAGCGCCAAGCCAGGACATCCCCTCTGGGCACCACCAGGTGACATGGGGGGTGACTGGGGGTCCAGCCACCCCGTGTCCAGGAGCTGGTGGCCCATCCTGGTGGCTTCCCCCTCCCCAGTCTGGCTCAGGCCATACTCACTTCATTTGCTTCACGATGGTGCTCTTCCCTGACTCTCCAGCCCCTGGAAAAGGGTGGGAGTGACACCTTAGTGCCCATCAGGGCCTGATGCCACAGTGAAGGGCACCTCATGGGGACCAAAGCCACTGTCCCTCACCCATCCCCTGCCTAGACACCCCAGCCTGGCCTCTTCACACCACCACCATCGTCCCCACACTCCTGTCACCCCTTGCACCCTGTGTGGGACCACAGCTCTGGGACCCCCAGGGTGGTGGGAACCTCCTGGGTGCAGGTGCCCCAGGTCCCACACCTCCCGCCCGCCGTGGGCAGTGCCCAGCGATGCCTTTGGGGCCCTAAGCTGCTTAGGGCAGCACAGGAAGCTGCTTAGAATTAGGGTGTTAATCGCCTTGACCCCAGCCCCCCCACCTGGATAAGGCCCCACTGCTGGCTGCTGCCCCAGAGAGTCACCTCCCTGCCCCACAGGGTCACCCCCTTGCCCCGTGGGGTGTGGTGGGACCCCCAAAGAGATGGTTCCTGCAGGTTTTGGGGTGCTGGTGGCAGGAGCTCCCGAGGCTCTCGCTGACCCCCCTGAGATGTGGCACATCCTCGGTGGGACCCAGTATCTTGGTCCCTTTCCCCCATCTCCCTACTGTCCCCTTCGTGCCTGCCATCCCCAAGAGCCAATGTCACCTCTAGCCATTCCCAGGGATAACCCTGGGGACGTCCTGGTGGTGAGACATCCTCTCCAGGCTGATGGCAGCTTGTCCGAGGGGTACCAGGGACAGGGCAGGAGGAGCCCAGGGGGTCATGGGTTCCCTGTCCCCCTCCCCATCCCCACATCCCCTCAGCCTCAATGGGGTGGAAACACAGGGACATCTCCAGGGGACATTCCCTCCAGCCTTACCAAGCAGCAGCAACTTGACCGTCTTGGCCTCCTTATCCGCATCCTCCTGGAGCTTCTTCTCCAGCTCCTTGGACCTCTTGGCCATCTCCTTGTCCTCAGCACTGGCCCCGCTCCCCATGGCTTCGTTCTCCTCCTCCAATAACTCCACAATCTCGTCTAGGTCCCCAGGCTTTTCCAGCTCTTCAAAGAGATAACAGGCACACCTCGGAGACGAGGTGGGCACAAGAGGATGAAGCAGAAATTTCAAAAAAGACGAGGCAGGTACCCCACACCCTGATGTTGGGGTGCCCCAAGCTGGCAGCACTCTTTGGTGGGTCCTCGCTGCTGGCTGCCCCCCGCTCTCTCCCTTAATTCCCCATGGATAACCTGATTTTTTTTGACCGTGGGATTTGGGGACTTTTTATCTTGCCATGTGACCCAGGAAATCCAATTAGCCCAAGATGGCAAAGATTAGGGCTCAGGGAGAAAAAAAAAAGACGGAGCATCTCAGGGAGGTGGGCAGGGGGCTTTACATAAGGGGGGGCATCAGCGTGACACCCCCTGCCCGTGGGGATTGGTCCCCTGAGGTGACTTGGGAACGGGATCATTTTGGGGCTCCCTTCTGTCTGTGGGCTGTGATCCCACTTTTGGGGAACCACTGAGGATAGGATCAGCACCTGGTTGTGTGTGTCCCCTGCCCCTGGGTGCTCCGGAGCGGTGGCAGGGGACTGGGTGGTGACAGGGGGACAGGGTGGTGGCAGGGGGGTGATGGCAGGGGACGGTGGCACTGGGGGATTCCTCCTGCAGGGAAAAGGAGCTAATTACCCCCGGGGGTGGGTAACGAGGCCCCCTAATCCTGCCCCGCTGGGCGCCGCCCTCCCGCTGCCTAAGCTCTTTAATGGGATCGTGGCTCAGCCTTCCTCCTCCTCCTCCTCCTCCTCCTCCCAGCCCATCCCCCAGCCCAGCAGCCCCCCCAAAACCTGGAGGACAGGTGGGTGCCTCCCCCTTTCTCCTACGAGGCTGGTTTCAGGTGGGCACTGCAGGGGGAGCCCCCCGCCCCGGGATGGGCTTTGGGACTCCCAGAACTGCTGCAGGTCCCCGATGTTTGGCTTTAAGGTGCCCCAAATCCCTGCACTTCACAGGGCCACCGGGGGCTCCATGTCGCCGCACCGGTGTCCCCACGTCCCACCGGGCGCATGTCCTGCCAGCACCGCTGCTTGGGGACACTCTGTTCCCGCTATCCCCGCGGACACAAAGCTCTTTCTGAGCCACTAATGAACTCGGCGCTAATGAGGGGGGTCCAATTAAAATACCAGACGCCACCCCCCCTTCCCCGCAGTGTGCGGACAGTGCTGGGCAGGGGACATGACTCAGGCTGGGGGTCCCCGCTGTCCCACGTGGCTGTTGTGCCCTCCCAGCCTGGCATAGCGGTGGCCCTGGTGGGTGGTGTCACTTCGCTGTCCCTTCACCCCCTCGACAAGGGGTGGGGGGCACAGAAAGGGGGGGGTGGGTGACATTCCCTCCGCTCTAACAGCTACTAAAAATATCCCCCCGCGCCAGTGGCAGATTAGGGGACACTCGGGGCGCTCGGAGGGGACACAGCCCGACAGCCACCCAGAGCCACCCCGGCACCGGGAGCCCCGGCCCAGGTAGGGACATGGGGAGACGGAGGCAAGGGCAAAGGTGGCACCCCTGCAGCCGGGCTCTGCTTCTGGGTGGCCCCCAGTTTGGCTGGGGGGTGAGTTGGGGGACTTGGAGGGGCAGGGGCTCCATGGGGACGTTCCTAGGGGAGCTCAGGGCAGCAGGGTCTGAGCAGGGGGAGTGCTGGTGACAGGGTGGGAGTCCTTCTTTTGGGGTGCGGCAGGGGGGAATCATCGTCGTGGAGGAGGTGATGCCCCATTTTGGGGGGTATTCGCTGATTTCGGGGGTACGCGGTGCCTTTGGGGGTACAGTGTTAAACGGGGGCGGGACTGTCTGTGTCGGGGGTGCGGCGCCAGCCCTGGGGAGGGGGATGCCCATCCTGGGGGTGACGGTGCCCGTCGGGGGGGCACACGGAGTCCCACTGGGACGGGGCCAGTCTCTGGATGGGGAAGAATGACACCCTGTGTTTTTGGGGACCAATGCCTGTTCGGGAATGGGCAGTGTCCATATTGAGGGGGCATCATGTCCACCCAGGGGGGTGGGGAATGACCCTATTTTGGAAGCATCGCTGTCACTTTGGGGATCCAATCCCTTCTCTCGCGGGGTACGATACCTGCTTGTGGGGGGACATTAGGGCTGAAGCCGGGGGATGACTGTCCCCGAGGAGGGGCTTAGGGCTGTCCCGGGGGGTCCCAGACTGTCTGGGGGTGTCACGGGTGCTCCCACGGAGGTACGGAGCTGCCTGCGGGTGGCTGTCACGGCTGTGCGGGGCGAGGGGGTACACATCCATCCCGGGGGTGTCACAGCTGTCCCGGGTGTCCCGTCCATCCCGGGGGTGTCACAGCTGTCCGGGGATCACGGCTGAGCCCACACGGGTACAGGGCGCTCCTCCGGGGGGTGTCACGTTTGTCCGGGGTGGGGGGGCTGGTTCAGGGCTGTCCGTGAGGGGGATCACGGCTGTCCCGGGGGTGTCCCAGCCCCGCACCCCCGTAGCTCACAGCTCCATCCCGCGTCTTGCCCCCCCCCCACCCTTCAGCGCCGCAGCCACCTCCTTCCTCCTCCTCCTCCTCCTCGCCACATCCTCCGCCCGCCCCATCCTCTTCCTCGTCCCGGTTTCCGGCCGGGCCCCGCCGGGGACTTTGGTCCATTCCCGGGTTCCTGCATCAATCATCAACCAGGGGAGGGAGCGGCCGCTGCGGCCCCGCCGCCGTAAGAGTCCCCCGGGAGCCCCCCACCACCGCCCGCCCCCATCATCATCACCACCACCATCACCATCATCACCATCAGCATCCACCCCTCCGCCCCTCCCCGACCCCCCCGGAGCCGCCATGTCCTCTGTCCCCCCGGCCAAGTGTCCCTTCAAGAAGCGGGGTAGCCTGCAGACCCCCAGCCCCGCAGGTGAGACCTCCCCCCCCCCAGTACCCCCCACCCTCCCGACAGCCACGGGGACTCCCAGGTCACGCCCAGCGCGGGGGGGACGCGATGCTGCCAGAGGGGGGATCAGTTTTGGCGGGGGTGGGAAATGCCACGTAGGTGCTTAGAGGGTTTTTGGTGGGAGGGGAGCCCTGCGCCATGTCCCGGCAGCGGGAGGGTGGCAGCGGCCTTGGGGGGTCCTGTGTGTCCCCCCCCGTCAGCGCCTCGGTGGCGCAGTGAGAGCGGAGGAAGAGGAGGAGGAGGAGGAGGAAGGAGGGGGAGCGCTGGGGGATGCGGGGGCCGGTGTGGAGGGGCCGGGGGCTCTGCAGGGGCCGATCTCGGGTGGCACGGGGCGGGCTGCTGGCTCGGGGTGGGCAAGGTGGCACTTTGTGGCTGGCAGCTGGCTGGCACCGGTGAGAGAGGGTCTCGGGGTGTCACTGGGGCTGCTCCCACACGTGGGTGGCACACGTGTGTTCCGGGTGGGTGGCAAATGGTGGCGGTAGCACAGGGTGATGGTGGTGGCACAGGGTGATGGTGGCACTCTGGGGTGATTGATGATGGTGACATGCTGGGTGAGGTGCCACTTCGGGGTTGTCACCTGGCTGGCACTTCTGTGGGGGTCTAGGGGCGTCACCGGGGCTGCTCCTGACTCTGGTGACTCACATGTGCCCTGGGTGGGTGGCACAGGGTGTCCTGGATGGTGGGATAGGGGGGGCGAGGTGGCACCTTGGGGTTGTCATGAGTCTGGCACCCTTGTGGTGGTGTTGGAGGGCCAGCAGCGCTGCCACCTGTCACATGTGGGTGGCACAGGATATGTCCCGGGGGCACAGGGCCAGGAGAGGCACCACCAGCACATCCCGATGACACCAGCGCCATCCCTGCCCTGGGTGACACCAGCCCAGCCCCTCCCATTCCCGTTGGGGTGATGCAGGGAGCAAATGGGGGTCAGGAGACCTGGATCTTCCCCGAGCTATGCTGGGTGGAGGGGCTCTTACTGGTGGACCCAGTTTAACCAGTAGGGCCTGATTTCCAGTGTCCCCTCAGTCAGGTCTGTGCTGGGTTTGGGGTTGCAGAGGAGGGTGTTGGCATTGGGGGGTGGGGGTGGCACTGGGCATCCCCCAGCCCGATGGCCCCAGTGCTGATGGGAGCAGGGCGTGCTCTGGGGGCACGGGGCAATGGGGACGATGTTGCCTCCCCTCCCTCCCAGTGTGGGATTTGCCCCCCTGTGATGGAAAGGATGGGATGGGGGGCAGGGAGGCAGCAGTGCCAGGGGGAGTGGACTCCAGTGTTGTGCCTCCCATGCCATGAGGGTCCTGCAGCCCAGCCCTGAGCCCCTCATTCGCTCGTGACAGCCAGCCCTCCCAGTGCCCGAGGGGGATTAGGGAGGGGGGTCCCTCTTGCCCTTGAACTGCCTCAGTTTCCCCATCACTCCCATTGGGAAGAGCATCCCAGTTCCATGGTGGGGTGGGGGAGCTGTGGAGGGGCTAATTAACCCCTTCCTGCCTGGGTGGGGGTCCAGACACCCCCAGCTGATGTTGTCCTACTCCTTGCAGAGCTGCGGGGGGGGCCAGGGGCCCGACCCCTGCAGTCAGCCTGGTCCCTACCCGGGACCCCCCATTGCCTGAAGCATTTCCCAGTGGATCTGCGCACTTCCATGGATGGCAAATACAAGGAGATTGCTGAGGTGGGTCTGGGGCACCAAGTTCACCAGGTCTGGGGGGTGAGTGTATGTTGGGTCTTCCATCCATCCTTCCCACTCCTATCCTCCCCAAACCCTCCTCCCTTCCCACTTTTTTAGCTCTGAGTCTGGGAATCCCTGTGAGCCTTTGTCTCCCAACCCAGGGAGTTGAGGCTAGGCACAGCTCCTGGCAGGGCTGAGGCTGCACCCAGTTCCTGGCAGGGCTGCTCTGGGCATAGCTCTGGGCAGGGCTGCTCTGGGCAAAGCTCATGGCAGGGCTGCTCTGGCCAAAGCTCATGGCAGGGCTGCTCTGGGCATAGCTCATGGCAGGGCTGAGGCTGTACCCATCTCCTGGCAGGGCTGCTCTGGCCAAAGCTCATGGCAGGGCTGCTCTGGGCACAGCTCATGGCAGGGCTGCTCTGGGCACAGTTCCTGGCAGGGCTGCTCTGGCCAAAGCTCATGGCAGGGCTGCTCTGGGCACAGCTCATGGCAGGGCTGCTCTGGGCAGGAGCTGTTTTGCCGCTCGCTGGCTGAGAACGAGATGAGGACAGCTCCGTATGAGTTCCCAGAGGAGAGCCCCATCGAGCAGCTGGAGGAGCGGCGCCAGCGCCTGGAGCGCCAGATCAGCCAGGACGTCAAGTAAGCCTGGGGGGTTCCCCCATATCCCCCCAAATCGCTGGAAGAGAGCCCTGCACGGGGCCAGGCCACCTCCCTGCCACAAGAAGCTGTCTCTGTGCCAGCTCTGTGTCCCCTCTCCCGTGGGTGTCGCACTTGGTGTCCCCTTTGCAGTGAGTTTTTGGCTGGTTTCTGTCTGGTTTCTGTTGTTTCGGCATTAACGGGGTGTTTTCTCTCCCCGGCCCTCCCATTTCTCTCCCCCTCGTCCCCCCGGCTGTCCCCTCCCCCTCCACCGCCGCCTCCTTGTCCCCAGACTTGAGCCCGACATTTTGCTCAGAGCCAAACAGGACTTCCTGAAAATTGACAGTGCTGCGGACTTACAGTGAGTGTCCGGCTCGGTGTCACCGGCCGGGGCCACGGGGGGGATCGGGGACCCACCTGGCCCCGCTCTGACCCAGCACACCCAAGCATGGAGCCAAGAGGTCCCTCCCAGCCACTCTCGCTGACACTGAAGGAGTCAATGCACCTGGGGAGGGGGTTGGGGTGAGCTGGGGGTCCCAGCTCTGCTGCTGGCACAGGACCCCTGTCCTGGCCCTGTCTTCCCCTGGATGGGGGATCTGACGCTGTGTGTCGCCCTCCCTCCTGTCTCCGCTTGGGAGTTGTCTCTGTCATGAGTTTTTTTTGTTCTTTGTGCCCCCTCTCTCCCCCTCACTTTTCATTGTGCTCATCAGGGCTGGGGGATGTGTTTTGGGAAGGGGGACGATGCCACCACCAAAGAGGACGCAGGTGGCACAGCTGCCACAACCTTGTGGTGGCGTCCCTGGGGACAACGTCACCATCCTGCCAGCCCCAGGTGGGGCTCATGCTGCTCTTGGGGTACATGGGAATAGGGAAGACCTGTCATTGTCCCATTGGCCGCGTCTGTACCTACAGGCTCTTCAAGGAGCACAATGACAGCCTGGTGGATCATGTCCCCAAGGAGCGGGAGGCACTGTTGGAGCGAGAATTCCAGCGGGTCACCATCTCTGGGGAGGAGAAATGTGGGGTGAGCCTCCCCCTGACCCCCCTGGAACCCAGCCAAAGGTCTCCAGGCTGCCAACCGCAGCTTGGGGGGTGGTTTTTGTTTGGTGTCCCCTCTCCAGGTGCCCTTCACTGACCTGCTGGATGCAGCCAAGAGCGTGGTGAAGGCGCTGTTTGTGCGGGAGAAGTACATGGGGCTGTCCCTGCAGAGCTTCTGCAAGACCACGGCCCGGTACCTGCAGGAGCTCTCCGAGAAGCCCCTGGAGACCCACGGCTACGAGGAGGTGCCCGAGACCCCCGTGGCCGCTGGTGAGCACGGTGTGGGGGGCGTCTCAGCACTGGGCTGGAGCGCTGGAGGAGCTTTTGGGGTGATGTTGGGTGTTTCCTGGCCGCAGATGCCCCCGTGCACCCCCCGTTTGCCGAGCAGCACCCCTATGAGATGTGGGACCCCCAGAAGATGCCGGCGGACCTGGGCTTCGGGCTGAAGATGGTGGATGGTGTCGTGCATGTCTACACCAAGCAGGACATCACTGACAAGTCAGTTTTGTAAGGGAGAGGGTCCTACTCATTGGGGTGATGAGTTTTTTGGGGGTCTGTGTCACCCCCACATGTGTCCCCCCTAGGAGCACGGAGCTGGACCTGCCATATCCCGACCTGCAGGAGTTCATCGCCGACATGAATTTCCTCATGGCTTTGATCATCAATGGGCCCATGTAAGGGGAAAGGTCCCACGGGAGGGTCCTACACTGGGGGGTAACCCATGATGGGGGGTGTGACAGAGCCCCGGGGACCGCCCCAAGGACATGGCAGTGACTCTGGCACACGGTGCTGGTGCAGCTCCCACATCCACCCTCACCTGTGTCCAAGAGTCCATGTTCCCACATCTGTGGGGACACCAGCCTTTTGGGGCCAGATGTTCTGCTTCCTCACCTCCAAACTGAGCCCCTCTTCCCTGTTTTGGGCAGCAAATCTTTCTGCTACCGCCGGCTGCAGTATCTGAGCAACAAGTTCCAGATGCATGTGCTGCTCAATGAGATGAAGGAGTTGGCAGCCCAGAAGAAGGTGCCCCACCGTGACTTCTACAACATCCGCAAGGTACCTGCGGATCCTGAGCTAGCCCCGGGTGCTGGGGGGTTCGTGGCTTGACTGGGGAGTTCCTGGAGGTCTCAGGACTGAGCATCACCCCCCTGGTGCAGGTGGACACCCACATCCATGCCTCGTCCTGCATGAACCAGAAGCATCTCTTGCGCTTCATCAAGCGGGCAATGAAGAAGCACCTGGATGAAATTGTCCACGTGGAGAAGGGGAAGGAGCAGACGCTCAAGGAGGTGTTTGAGACCATGAACCTCACAGCCTACGACCTGAGCGTGGACACACTGGATGTCCATGCGGTATGGGAGGCTCCCAAACCCTGGGGATGAGCAGAGCCCCCAGCCCATCCTTGGTTGGGGTGCGGGATCTTCTCCAGGGGGTTTTCCCAGGGCATGGGGGGTTGCTGGGGGCTGTGGATGGGGGTGGGGTGGGTGCTGAGGGATCCCAGGTCACACCTGTCCCACGTTCAGGACCGCAACACCTTCCACCGCTTCGACAAGTTCAACGCCAAGTACAACCCCATCGGGGAGTCCATCCTGCGGGAGATCTTCATCAAGACAGACAACCGTGTCTCGGGGAAGTACTTTGCCCACATCATCAAGGTGAGCCACTTCCCCTCCTCGTGGTGGCTGTGCAACCCATGTCCCCTTCCCGGTGGCCAAGCAGTGACAGTTGTCACTTGTCCCTTCCCGTCAGGAGGTGATGGCAGACCTGGAGGAGAGCAAGTACCAGAATGCAGAGCTGCGTCTGTCGATCTATGGCCGCTCCCGGGATGAGTGGGACAAGCTGGCCCGCTGGGCCGTCAGCCACCGCGTCCACTCCAACAACGTCCGCTGGCTCGTGCAAGTGCCCCGGCTCTTGTGAGTGAAGGGGGGATAGGAACCCTCTGTTGGGATGGGGAGACCCAGGCCACGCCACTGCTGGCTGCGATGGCGTGGGGAGAGGGAGAGCCAGCTCTGAGTGGGGTCCCTTCCCTGCAGTGACATCTACCGGACAAAGAAGCAGTTGGCCAACTTCCAGGAGATGCTGGAGAATATCTTCTTGCCGCTCTACGAGGCCACGATCCACCCAGCCCAGCACCCAGAGCTGCACCTCTTCCTGGAGCATGTGAGTGCTGCTCCTGCTCCTGGGGACACCCCAACCCAAACCCAGCAGGAGCGAGGGGTGACATCCCACCCTGGGGCTGTCTCTCCTGCAGGTGGATGGCTTTGACAGCGTGGATGATGAATCCAAACCAGAGCATCACATCTTCAACCTGGATAGCCCTTTGCCAGGCAACTGGGTGGAGGAGGACAACCCACCCTACTCCTACTACCTGTACTACATGTATGCCAACATGACAGTGCTCAACCACCTCCGACGGTAAGGACAGCCCTGGCCTGGAGCCCGTGCCCCTCAGGAGGTTCTGGGGAGGTCACAGTGTGATGGTGACAGTCAAACACTCATTGCAGGAAGAGGGGCTTCCACACCTTTGTCCTGCGCCCCCACTGTGGCGAGGCCGGTCCAATCCATCACCTCGTGTCGGGGTTCATGGTCTCAGAGAACATCTCCCATGGGTTGTTGCTGCGCAAGGTGAGTGGGGAGGGGGTGCCTGGGGGGGCTGGGGGTGTGGTGGGACCCCCCTCACTCACCCTGCTGTGCCCCACAGGCCCCTGTGCTGCAGTACCTGTACTACCTGGCACAGATTGGCATTGCCATGTCCCCGCTGAGCAACAACAGCCTCTTCCTGAGCTACCACCGCAACCCCCTGCCCGAGTACCTCTCACGGGGACTCATGGTCTCCCTCTCCACTGATGACCCCCTCCAGTTCCACTTCACCAAGGTGACCATTTGGGGGGGCACAGCCAGTGACCCCCCCGAGAGGGGCTGTGGGTGGGCACGGGCTGGGTGATGGGATGAGGTTGGCAGTGTGGCTGGTGGTGAGATGGGGCCACTGGATGATGGACTCTGGAGGGTGCTGATGGTGTGGAGGGGATGGGAAGAGGTGAGGATGGGTGCCTGAGGCGTGTCTGTGGCGGGAGCTGAGGGGTGTCTGTCCCCAGGAGCCGCTGATGGAGGAATACAGCATTGCCACCCAGGTGTGGAAGCTCAGCTCCTGTGACATGTGTGAGCTGGCCCGGAACAGCGTCCTTATGAGCGGCTTCTCCCACAAGGTGAGGCCCATTCCCTCATTCCCAATTCTGCAGTTTGCCCATTCCTAATCCCCATTTACCCCCATTTCCCTATTCCTAATTCCCCCATTCCCCCATTTGCCCAACCCCTCCCCAGTTCCCGTTTTCCTCCATTCCCCCATTCCCATCTCCAGTTTGCCCATTCCCATTCCCCCTCCATGGGCACTGGTAGCACTCAGGAGCACTGGGCAGCCACGGGACCCTCCCCCAATTCCCACAGGTGAAGAGCTACTGGCTGGGTCCCAACTACCTGAAGGAGGGTCCAGAGGGGAACGACATCCGCAGGACCAACGTTCCCGACATCCGTGTGAGCTATCGCTTCGAGACGCTGTGCCAGGAGCTGACACTCATCACACAGGCAGTGCAGAGTGCTGAGCTGGAGCCCATCCAGGAGGAGGACGTGCTCACCATCTCCCTTGGCACCCACTGACCACCCAGATCCCCCCTGAGCTTCCCCAGGGCTCTGCCGCCGTCCCCCCACCCTCTACCTCCTGCCCTGGGAAGGGGCCGCTCCTGCTGCTGTCCTGGTGCCACCGGTGCCACTGCAGGGGATGGAGTCCTCTCCGTTTCATCTTGTTTTGGTCATTTTATGGGTGGTTTTTTTGTCTTTTTCTGTTGTTTTTAACTGGTGTCTCCTTGTTGGCTTGGGCCCTGCTGGGCTTGATGGCACGAGGAAGTGACACAGCCACAACGTCCTGGATTTACCTCCCAAGTTGAGGACGCAGTGACAAGTCCGGAGTCCTGGGTGCTGGTGTGGTGCCAGTGTGGGAGTCCCTGCCCAGCCCCACCCGGGTCCTGATGTTCTTTAACCCCGGTGCCCTCTCAGCCTGCTCTTCCACCCGTGGGGACAACCAAAGGAACCCAGACCTGAGGTCTCTGCTGTCGGTGGGGACACAGTGGCCCAGAGGACAGGGGGATGGTGCTTGGTGGGGGATGCTCCATCCTCATCACCACAGGGAGGAAGGCAAGGGGTGGGATGGGGAATGTTTCACCCTTACCACCTCAGGGATGAAGGGAAAGGGGACCAGGTTACGTGTCCCTGTCCCCAACACTCCCAGGAGATGTTTGTTTGTGGCCCAGATCGGGCTGGACCAGGCTTCTCCCATCCCGGTGGGGCATTACCCCCTTTCTCCCTGCAGTTTCTCATCCCAGTCCTACTCATCTGCATCTGGAGCCGACGTTCCCGGGAAAACCTAATGGCGACTATAAAACAACAAACAAAAGTTTTGGAAAAAAACCCATAACCAAGCATGAAAAATAAAAGTATTTAAGTAAAACGCTTTGAAATTGAAGTGGGGAGAGGGAGGGAGCGCAGCCCCAGAGCAGAACTGAGGCACTGAAGGGGGTTGTGTGTCCCTTCATGGCTTGGGTTTGCGGGTCCCCGAGGTGCTGTGGGAGGGTCGGGGGCGGATCCCGAGCGGTGATGGCAACTCCAGAGCTGGCGGGACGCCCTGTGGCACCCTGCCTGCCCCCGGCCTGCCCTCTGCCTGCCCCCGCTGACGCCAGAGGGAGGGGACGGGGGAGGGGACGGGGAGGGGACGGGGACGGTCCTGTCCCAGCCTGTACCAGTCCGTGTTGGCGCAGAGGCTCGTCCGGCTGTCACCATGGTGCTCACTCTGGGGTACTGGGACATCCGTGGGGTGAGTGGGATCGAGGGGTGGCAGTGGCACGCTGGAGACTGGGGTGGGCACAGGTGGGGGGGTGCTGGACGTCCCAGAGCGGTGTGGGTGTGCTGGGGGTCCCAGGGGTATGGGGGAGAGGTCCTGGGGGACTTTGGGGTGCCAAAAGTGGGTGCTGTGTCCCCCCAGCTGGCCCACGCAATCCGCCTGCTGCTGGAGTACACGGAGACCCCCTACCAGGAGCGCCAGTACCGCCCTGGCCCAGGTGAGAGGGGGGCAAGCGGGCTGTGACCCCCCCCAAATCCCCCCAGCCCCTGCCCCCACACCCCTCGTTCCTGCTGTGTCAGAAAACGGGGGGAGGGGGCGGGGGACACGACACCCCACTATCCCACTTCGCAGCGTGTCCTTTTGCCCCCACCCACCCCCCTCCTGCCAGCTCGGGGTGTCACCTTTGTCTCCCCCGTTCCCCTGCCGGTTAAAGGACCTTGACCCCTCTGAGGGGCAGCGCTCTGCCTTATCTGACCCCGGTGTCCCGGGAGGGGTCAACGGCTGCCCCGGGACAGAGAGGGGACAACCCCCAATGTCCCCCCATTGCTGTGGGGTAGAGGGTCTGGGGGAGCCCCCCCCCCCATAATTTCTCTGGTCCCCCCCAGCCCCTGACTATGACCCGAGCGACTGGACCAACGAGAAGGAGAAACTGGGGCTCGACTTCCCCAACGTAGGTGATGGGGAGGGTGTGCGGGAAGGGGGGTTCGGGAAGGGGGTGCGGGAAGGGGGGTGCGGGGGTCACCGGGGCTGACTCCCCCCCCCCCGCACCCTCTCCCGTAGCTCCCGTACCTCATCGATGGCCCCATCAAGCTGACGCAGAGCAACGCGATCCTGCGCTACATCGCCCGCAAGCACAACTTGTGTGAGTGGGGGGCCCCAGCGCCCGGGGGGGTCCCCGGGGTGTTGTGGGGGGTGGGTTGACACCTCTCCACCCCGTAGGTGGTGAGACGGAGGAGGAGAAGCAGCGTGTGGACATGCTGGAAAACCATCTCATGGATTTGAGGATGAGCTTTGCCCGAATCTGCTATGACCCTAACTTTGTGAGTACCCCCGTGGGGGTCATGATGGGGGGACAGATCCCCCCCAGACCCCAGGGTTGTCCCCCAACATGGGACAAGGGGGCCGAGCCATCAGGTGTGCGTTGGGGCACATCCCTTGCCTGGCTGCAGTCAGGGGGTGATGCCCCAGGGTTCTGGGGGGAGCAGCCCCCCCAAACTGTGCCCCCCCCCCCATGCAGGAGAAGCTGAAGCCGGCGTACCTGGAGCAGCTGCCCAAGAAGCTGCAGGAGCTGTCGCGGTTCCTGGGCTCCCGGCCCTGGTTTGCAGGGCAGAAGGTAGGTGGGGGATGCTGGGGGGGTTTGGGGAGTCCCAGTGGGGGCTGACCCCCCCTGCCCCTCCCCCAGATCACCTTCGTGGACTTCCTGGCGTACGACGTGCTGGACCAGCAGCGCATGTTCGTGCCTGAGTGTCCGGAACTGAAGGGAAACCTGGCCCAGTTCCTGCAGCGCTTCGAGGTGAGCAGGGGCACGGCACAGCCCGGGGCCACCTCGGTACCATCTCCATCCCTGACACCTCAGGGGCCGTGTCCTTGTCCCATCCCAAGCCTCATCCTTAAATCCCCAGTGTTTCTGACTCCATCCCTATTCCTATCACCTCTATGACCCCATGCCTGACCCTCTAGTGTCCCAGTCCCTGCCCCTTACAGCCCAGTGTCCCTATCACTGACACTCCAATGTCCCTGTCCCAATTCCTGACACCCCAGCGTCCATCTCTGTCCCCATCCCTGACCCCCTAGTGTTCCCATCCGTGTCCCCAACACTGGTGTCCCTGTGCCCATCCCTGTCCCAAGCAGCCTGGTGTCCCTGTGCCTATCCCAGATATCCCAGTGTCCCCATCCCTGTCCCCAGCACCCTGGGGTGTCCTGGTGTCCCTGTGCCCATCTCAGACATGCCAGTGTCCCCATCCCTGATCCTGTGGTGTTCCTGTTCCCCCAGGCCCTGGACAAGATCTCTGCCTACATGCGCTCGGGGCGCTTCATGAAAACCCCGATTTTCTGGCGCACAGCAAAGTGGTGCAACACCAAGGAGTGAGGGACTGAACCTCCGTGCCCCCCAAGTCACCTCCAGAACTCCCAATAAATCATGGGGGGCTCCCCCTTGTCCAGCAACTGTGTGGGGTGCACTGAGCTGCTGAGGAACCGTGGTGGGAACTGTGGGAACTCCTCATTTGTGGGGTAACCCCTGGGGGTGCTGTTGGACCCTCCTGGATCTCGGGGTGGGAGAAGCCATTCCTCCCTGCGTCCCCAGGATAGGGGGACCCCCGTGGAGACTGTGGGGACCAAGGTGACCCCCCAGGATAGTGAGACACCCCCCCCCCGCAACTTAGGGGATTGAGAGGGGGAACCCCGAGGAAGCTTTGGGGGGTGCCACAGAGGGACCCATGGCCCCCGGGATAACGAAGTTCCCCTGGGGTTTGGGGGGGTCACAGGGCTCCCAGGAAAAGGGACAACCCATGGAATTTAAGGGGAGCCCCAGAATAAGGGGATCCCATGGAGCTTGTGGGGTTGAAGTGCTCCCAGAATAAAGTGGTCCCGTGGGGATGGATGGGGTATGTCACAGAACCCCTAGGATAAGGAGGACCCCGTGGAATTTCAGGGGTCACAAAGCCATGGGGATGGCGAGGGTCACAGAGCCCCCTGTTAAAGGGGACCCCCATAGAACTTGGGGTGGTCGCAGACACCCCAGAATAAGGGGGACCCCATGAAGGTTGGGGTGGTCACAAAACCCTCAAGAGAAGGGGGTTCCCATGGGGATGGGAGGGTCTCAACTCTGGGATAGGGGGAAGCCCATGGAGTTTAGGGGGGTTGTGGAGTCCCCAGTATAAGGGGGTTCCATGTGGACGTGGGGGTCACAGAACCCCCTGTAAAGGGGGACCCTGTGGGGTTTGGGGGGTCACAGAACCCTCAAGACAAGGGGGCATGAGAGAATCACAGAACCCCGAGATACGGGGAAGCCGTGGAGTTTGGGGGTGTTGTGGAGTCCCCAGGATAAAGGGGTTCCATGCGGACCTGGGGGGGGCACAGAACCCTCAGGACAAGGGGGACTCCGTGGAGTCTGGGGGGGTCGCAGAGCCCCAGGATAAGGGGGTTTCCATGGGGATGGGAGGATCGCAGAGCTCCGGGATATGGGGAAGCCCGTGGAGTTGGGGGGGTTGTGGAGTCCCCAGGGTAGATGGGTTCCGTGCGGACCTCGAGGGGCACAGAACCCCCTGTAAAGGAGGACCCCATGGAGCTTGGGGGGGTCACAGAACCCTCAAGACAAGGAGGTTCCCATGGGGATGGAAGGATCGCAGAGCTCCGGGATATGGGGAAACCCGTGGAGTTCGGGGGTGCTGTGGAGTCCCCAGGATAAAGGGGTTCCATGCGGATGTGGGGAGGTCACAGAACCCCCTGTAAAGGGAGAGCCTGTGGACCTTGGGGTGGTCGCAGAGCCCCGGGATAAGGGGGTTCTCATGGGCATGGGAGGGTCGCAGAATTCCGGGATGTGGGGAAGCCCGTGGAGTTTGGGGGGGTGGGGGGGGTTGTGGGTAAGGGGGTTCCATGCGGACGTGGGGGGGGGCACAGATCCCCCTGTAGAGGGGTCGGGGGGGGGTCGCAGAGCCCCGGGGTGGGGGTCGCTCGGCGGATCCCGGTCCCGTTAAGGCCGAGCCCCGCCCCGGGCAGGGCGTGCCCGCAGTCACGCGCGCCATGGCGGTGTTGGGGTACTGGGACATCCGAGGGGTGAGCGGGGACCCGGGGGGGACCAGGAGGGACCTGGGGGCACCCCCCACCCCCTGGGGGGATCCACGAGAGGGGGAGGGGCTGCGGGACCCCCGGGTCTCCCGAGGGGGATGGCGGGGTCCCCCCGCACTTTTTGGGGGGACGTAGCGGGTGTTCGTGCGTCCCTTTGGTCCTTCGGGGGCTGCAGGGGATGTTCGCGGGTTTTTGGGGTCCCTTCTGCGCTTTCTGCGTGGCGTGGGGGCCCTGCTGGTTTTGGCGGTGGGGGCTGGGCGGTTCCCTTTTGGTGGGGGCTGCAGGGGTCTCTGGGCTTTGCTTTTGTCTTGGGGGGGCTGTGGGGATCCCTTGGAACTTTTAGGGGGCAGCGAGAGGTCGGAGGTCTCATTGATCTTTTGGGGGGCTGCGGGAGGTCCCTTTAGGCTAGTGGGATGGCTGCGGGGCGTCTTCGGGGATCCCCCCCTGTTTATGGGGGGTCTTCGGGGGTTTCCTATGTCTTTTGGGCATGCTGTGGGAGTCCCTCTGTTTTTTTGGGGGCGGCGGCCGTGGTGGACCATTAGTCCTGGGGGGGACTGCAGGGGGTCACACTTGGAGTGAGGCCGTGGGGGTCTCCCTGGTCTTTTGGGACTCTTGGGCTGTCTTCCTAATCCTGGGAGGAACTGTGGGAGCCCCTCTGGTCTCTTGGGGGGTTCTTCAGGGACCCCTCAGGTCTTTGGGGAAACTGTTGGAGGTGTCCTTGATCTCTTGGGGATAGTCTGGGGTGTCTTGTGGGGGGACTGTGGGGGTCCTGCTGCATTTTGGGGTGGGAGGGAGTTGCTTTTGGGCGGGGTCCCCCTGTGCAGAGGGTGCTCACTGGAAGGGGGTGCAGTTTGCCCTCCCCTGTGCCTCAGTTTCCCCATGTGTGAGCCAGCTCCAGGCTCATATATGGGGGATGTTTTTGGGGTGTCTCATTGATCCCACTCCCCAGCTCGCCCACGCCATCCGCCTACTCCTGGAGTACACAGAGACACCCTACGAGGACAAGCTCTACAGCTGTGGGGAAGGTGAGGGGGGGTCAGAGGGTCCCCACACCACCCTCAACCTCTCTGGCTTTTGGGGAGGACACGACATCACCCAGCTCCCCCTTCCCTTCCAGCTCCTGACTACGATAAGAGCCAATGGATCAACGAGAAGGAGAAGCTGGGGCTTGACTTCCCCAACGTAGGTGGTCTGGAGCTGGGGAGGGGCAGGTTATGATTGGGAGTGTCTCGATGTCCCAGTGTCCCCATGTCCCTCTGTCCCCCCAGCTCCCATATTTCATCGATGGCCCCACCAAGCTGACACAGAGCAACGCGATCCTGCGCTACATCGCCCGCAAGCACAACTTGTGTGAGTGGGGGGCCTGGAACTGGGCTGGAACTGGAGCAGGGTTGGAATGGGGTTGAGATTGGAGTGGGGTTTGTCTTAGGGTAGGGTTGGGAGTTGGAAATGGAGCAGGGTTGGAGTTGGATTGGGGTTAGAGTAGGGTTGGAATTGAATCGAGATTCAGTAGGGCTTGGTTTGGGGTTGGAGTTGTATTGGGGTAGTTTGGAGTAGGGGTGAGCGTGGGATTGGAGCTGAAATTAAATTGACCCCCAGCCAGCAGAGCTGGGTTGGGGAGGGTTTGGAGTAGCAGGGCTGGGATCAGAGCAGGTTTGGAGTAGCAGAGCTGGGATCAGGGAGGGTTTGGAGTAGCAGGGCTGGGATCAGGGAGGGTTTGGAGTAGCAGAGCTGGGATCAGGGAGGGTTTGGAGTAGCAGGGCTGGGATCAGGGAGGGTTTGGAGTAGCAGAGCTGGGATCAGGAAGGGTTTGGAGTTGCAGGGCTGGGATCAGGGAGGGTTTGGTCCCCCAATGCTGACATCCCCCTGTGCAGGTGGTGAGACAGAGGAGGAGATCCTGCGTGTGGACATGCTGGAGAACCAGATCATGGATTTCCGCATGAGCCTTGTCATGGTCTGCTACAACCCTGACTTTGTGAGTGTCCTGCAGGCTGGGGGACCCCGTGCCAGCACTGGGGACCCCATACTGGGAGGGTGCTCCCCAGGGTGGAAGGCTGGGGCTGCCCATCCTCACCCCTTCCTTCTTCCCTCAGGAGAAGCTGAAGCCAGGCTACCTGGAGCAGCTCCCGGGGAAGCTGAAGCTTTTCTCCAACTTCTTGGGGGACAGAAAGTGGTTTGCAGGGGAGAAGGTACTGCCAGGACTTTCGAGGGGGAAATCTGAGGGGGCTGGAGAGGGGATTTGTCCTCACTATGTCCCCCCGATGTTCCCAGCTGACCTTCGTAGACTTCCTCATGTTCGACGTGCTGGACCAGAACCTCATCTTTGAGCCCAAGTGCCTGGAGCCCTTCAAGAACCTCAAGGACTTCATGGACCGCTTTGGGGTGAGCAGGGGCACCCCGAGGTCACCCCTGGGTGGGGGCTGCCGCGGTGGGGGTGTCCCTGACACTCCATGTGTGTCCCCAGGCTCTGGAGAAGGTGGCTGCCTACATGAAGTCCAGCCGTTTCCAGAAGATGCCCATCAACAACAAGATGGCCAAGTGGGGCAACAAGAAGCTGTAGGAGCTCAGCATGGGGTTTGGAGGGTGGGGACAGTCCTAACCCAGCCCCTCCAGCGTCCTCTATCCTTGGGGGGGGACAGCACCACTGGCATGACACCCCCAAGACAATAAAATGCTTTGTAGATGTGGCAGCCTGAGTCCCCCACAAGCCTTGTGGTGTTGGGGGCACTGAGGCGGCCCCCACCCATGGCTGGGGGTTGCTGGGTGTGGGTGAGGGGCCCAGTCCCTCAGTTTGGTTTGGGGGCACGAGCTCAGCCCTGTGCTGTCCCCAGGGCCCTCCCTCGTTGCCGTGGGAAAGGAGCCCAGTGCTCCTCCCTTCTTCCCGCCCCCGCTCCTCATTAGCGCATTCCTAATGAGCTCTAATGAATCAGCCCTGACAAAGCCTGAGGGGAGGGAGGGAGCCTTGGTGCTGTGCCACCCACCCAGGGTGCTGAGTGAGGTGGGCTGGGGACAGCCTTGTCCCCCGAGGCCCTTGCTGCCATCAACTCGCAAGGATGGGGACAGGAATGTGCCTTGGGTGCTGCGGGGGGTGCAGTGCTGTGTCCCCCTCCCTGCCCTGTCCCTATTCCCCTGTTCCCCTGTTCCCCTGTTCCCCTATTCCCCCTGTCCCTCTCCCTGCCCCCGGGGTGCCCCCCAGACTCTGCACGCCCAACTGCTGTCACTTTTATTTTCCACATCAACCCCTTTACATTTTGGGGGTGCAAAGTGATTTCCTAGCTCCTGATCCCCCGAGGGGAGTGCCTGCCCCCCAATTCCTTTGGGCGGGGGTCCCCAGTGTCACTCACTGGTGGCTTTGGGGGGGACGTTCTCTCATTTCAAGGAGTGGTTCTCTGTCCTGGGGGGGCAGGAGGGATGTGGGGAGTGGGTTCGCCCCCAAGTCCAGCCGTTCCCAGGGTGCTCCGTCCGGGGCGGCGACATGTTGGGGACATCAGCGTGGCCTCGGTGGCTCAGTCCCTGGGATCGATCTGCAGGGAAGGGAATGGGAGAAGTTTGGGGGGGAGAGGCATGAGGGTCCCTCACCCCCGTGGCCAGCCCGGGCTGGGACAGGGTTCTCTCACCCACAGGATCCGTCCGGGACTGAGGAGGAGTGCGGGTCCCCCCAGGGACACCCTGGGCCGGAGAGGGGGGCACGGGGGTTGGGGTCCCTCACACCCACGGACAGCCCCGGGGGTGGGGAGGGGGCGTGGGGCCGAGGGTCCGAAAGTCCCGAGATGGGGAGGGGGTGCGGGGGTGGGAGTCGCTCACCCCCAGGGATGTCCTGATGGGGGACAGCTTGAACAGGACCCGCCGCCACTCCTCGGGACAGACACCTCGCAGCTCGGCCGGGCTCATCTGCAGCAGCTCGTGCCCCGGCAGCACCCCCAAAGTCCGCACCGTGCTGCGGGCGGGCGGACAGGGGTGAGCCGGGCTCGCCTCCACCCCAAATGGACCCACGAGGGTTTGGGGGAGAGGGGCTCCAGAGACCACCTACATCCGCGAGAAGCCCTTGTCCATCAGCCAGGCTGTCACCTCTGCCGGAGAGGAGTTGGGGTGCAGGGTTGGGGGACTGTCCTGGAGGAGGGACAAAGGAGGAGACATCAGGGTAGCCATCGGCCACCCCCTCCTGGTGTGGGGGCCCGGGTAAGGGAGGGGAGAGGGGACCCCCACCTGTCTGGCGCTGTGCCCCGGCTCCGGGAGGGGCTCCAGGATGTTGCCAGGGACGTGCCCCCTGTCCCCTCGCTCGTCCTGCACCAGCCACCACTTCCTCTGCTGGTCCAAGACCTAGGGGAGGTGACAAGTGGGGTGGAGGGCAAGGGCTCCGCGGTCCCAACTTCGTCCTCCCCACGAGCACCCATGGAGGGGACCCCCGTTTCTACCTGCAGCATGTCCCCCTTCCTGACGCTCAGCTCCTGCGAATTCCTGGCCTGGAAATCGTACAGGGCTCGGACCAGCCCCTGGGCAGGGAGACGGGGTCTGGAAGTGGTCAGGGGGTGGATCAGTACCGAGTCCGGGGCCAAATCTTGCTCCCGTAGGGGGGCATGTCCAAGTCTGGACATGTCCCATGTCCAGTTCGGGATGCCCAAACCTTCCATCCGTGGGGGAAGGGGGACACTTACGCTTGGCTGGGACTGTCCCTCCAGCTGGTGGCCGGTGGCTGTGATGAGGGCAGGGACCGGGAAGGGTGTCGCAAGGGAATTGGGGAAACTGAGGCTGGCGGTGGGGTGTCCTGGAGGCCCCTGCGGCCTTCCTGCTCCATCATGGGCGGCAGCCACCCGTCCGAAAAAACCGGGGTGTACGCGGGCACCAGGGCGCTGTTGGGGTACTCAGCCCTACAACCGTCGGGGAGGACACCGGGGTGGGTGTTGTGACCCCCCCCCTCAAATCCAGACCCCCCCTTCTGGGTGTCGGAGGGCTGGACCCCACCTGGACTTGTTCCAGGCAGTGCCGAGGCTCTTCCAGACGCCGTAGTCCTCATCGTTCAGGGTGTCCTCAAGGAACTGCAGCGCCTCCGGCAGCAGCAGAGGACTCTCCACCCCCGGGGCCAGGCCGGGGCTGGGGCAGTGGGCCAGGACCTGGAGGGGAGGGGGATGGAGCAGCACCCCCAAACGCACCCCCCAGCATGGGGGGAGTGAGGGGTGATCCCCGCCTGTCTCACGCATTTTGAGGGGTGGGGCCCGTTTGGGGGGCACTCACGAAGGACAGAGCTGAGAAGATGAGGCGCAGCAGCTCGGGGGGGTTGGGGTCCGACATGTAGGGGTGGGTCCGTCCCTGTGGACGCAGGGAGAAGAGTGTCCCCCATCCCCACATGGCCCCCCAACCCCACGGAACCCCCCAGTCCACCCACACCTCTCATCCCTACACAGACCCTTGTCCCCATATGGCCCCTCCACCCCACAGAGCCCCTCAGTTCACCCACAGCTCCCTCATGCCATGCAGCCCCTCCACCCCACACAGCCCCATCCCCACACAGATTCTCCTTCCCCTGGCCCCCCATCCCCACACATCCCCACTCCCGCATTCTCACGCAATCCCCCATCCCCACACCGTCCCCTATTCCCGCAGAGCCCCCCCCGCCCTCCCAGCCTCCCCATCCCCACAGACCCCCCGCCCTCACAGACCCCCTTTCCCCACGCAGTTCCCTTGTTGTCCACAGCCCCCGTTCTCTCATAGCCTCCCCCACCCTCATAGACCCCTCCATTCCCCACATCCCCCCCCATTCCTCACATCCCCCCCGCCTCCCCAGCCGCCCCCATCCAGCCCGACGGGACCTACCATGAGGTTGAGGGCGTATTTCACCTTCTGGAAGAAATCCATGTACTCATCCTTTGGGGGCAGTGCTGCAGGGGCAGAGCTGGGGCTGGCACCGGGCTGGCACCGGGCTGGCACCGGGCTGGCCGCACCAGGACCCCAAGCAGCCGCCCCGAGGACTCTTCCCTCCTTTCCTACCTGACTTCTTCTTCTTCTGCTTCTTCTTCGTGCTGGCCGAGTTCAGGAAGGTCTTCACCCGGCCCACGAAGAGCTCCAGGTCCCCCAGGACGTGGTTGAGAACCTCCTGTGGGTGCAGGGGGGACGGTGTGTGCTGGCTGGAGGCTGCGGGGTCCCCATCCATGGGGGTGGTTTGGGACTTACAACATCTCGGTCCATCTCGGACACGGCCTGGGCGGGGGGTTGGGTCCGCGGCATCTGCGGGGGCTCCGGAGCACCTGGTGACACCACAGGGTCACCCCCTGCTCCTGGGGAAACTGAGGCACCATGCAGCCCCTCCCTCCCCTGCCCGAGACTCACGGTAGTCCGAGGAGAGCAGCCCACGCTGGAGGGGCACCCCACGCTGCGGGGGCATCCCACGGTGGGGGGGCACGGGGGACTCGGGCTCGGGGGGCTCTGCCCGGCGCTCCGGGGCCGCGTACGGGGGAGCCAGGATCGGTGACGTCTCCGGGCTGTTCGGGATGGGGAGGGGGAAAGTGAGGGGGAGCTGAGCCTGGGGAGAGGGGTGTGTATGTGGGAATGGGGCAGGAGTGGGGCTGGCGCCAAGGGGGGGTGTGGGGTAAGAGGGAGGAGGTTGAGGGAGGAGGCGAGGGGGTCTAAGCCCGATGATGGGAAATAGGGTGGGGATGCGCCCATGGGGGATGAGGGGAGACCAAACTCATGGGGGGGGGGGGGGGTCTGTACCCATGGGGATGAGGGAATGGGAAGGGGGGAACTGAGCCCGTGGATGGGGTTGTATTCGGGGGGTGGGGTAGGAAAAGGAGGGGTTGTGTGCCCACAGGCGGGGGCTTGTTGGGGGACATTGGGGCAGTGTGGGACCTCAATGGGACCACAAGGAGACCCCATGGCCAGACTCACCACAGCTCTGGGGAGCTTGGGGGCTCAGTCGAGCTGTCTCCAGGGAGGGGTGGCAGAGTCACTTACCCTCCATACCTGTGCCCGTAGTGATTGCTCTGCTCCTCCTTCCTCTGCCTCAACACCTTCTCCAGGCTGCTCCTCAGCGTCTCAGCCTGGCATGGAAGGACCCCCTGCCATCAGCCCTCCGTTCCGAGGAGCTTCCCCCCATTCCTCCCCGCTCAGGGCTCACCCCCAGCCGCTCGCACTGGAAGAGCAGCACGCTGGTCCTGGGCGGGTTCCTCTCCTGGACGCTGACGGCCAGCACCGTGTTGTCCAGCCCGGCGGAGCATCCCTGCACACTTCCCAGCGGGAAAGACTCCAGCTCCTCCTGGAAGGGAGAAAACAGGGTGCGCAGTCCCCCCACCCGGCTGGCTGGGAAAGGGTTAAAGGGGTGCAAGTGGGATTGTGGGGATCGGGCTTGTGGGGTGGGAGGTTTAATGGGGGGGTGGGGTGGCATAGGAGGGGGATAGCAGAGTTTGGGGGGCTGAGTCTGGGGGTGGGGCAGGGCTGTGGTTGCCAGACTGGGGGGTTGCCCAGGTTGGGGGGTGCTATGGGAGCTGCCAGGGTTGGGGGGCATTGGGGTGTACCGGGGTTTGGGGATACCTGGACAGGAGGGGTCCTGGATTTGGGAGGTCCCATAGCCAGAGGGTCCCAGGATTCAGGGGATGCCCTGGCCGGGAGGTACCGAGATTGAAGGGATGCCCTGGCTGAGGAGTGCTGGGCTTTGGGGGTGCCTTGCTCCGGGGATACCAGGATTCAGGGGGTACCAGGCTTTGTGGGGTCACTTAGCCGAGGGGTTCCATGGCCAGAGGGTACCAGACTCTGGGGGTGCCCTGGCCGGGGGGTACCTTGCTCTCCACATCGCTCAGCACCAGCTCCTGGTCCTTGACTGCCAGGATGACATCCTGCCCCCAGATCCGTCCCTGCGCCTCCAGGTCCTTCAGGCGCCCCAGACAATCCTCGGCACTGCGGAGATCCCGCTCCAGGTGCATCGTGAGCAGGTGCTGGGGGGGGTGGGGCACACGGTACCGGTGTCACAGGGGTCCCCTGGCAAGGCTGGGGGGCGCGGGGCAGTTTGAGGGGGCTTCTACCTCAACGTGGTGCTGGAAATCATTCTGGAGCTTGAGCAGGGTCTGCCCGTAGTCCTTGCGCTGGTCTGAGGGCACAGGCAGGGCGAGGTGACAGGGACAAGGTCGGGACGGCACTCGGGGAGATTAGAGGGGTTTTTGGGGTTCAGCCCTCACTCACTGTAGATGCTTTTCCCGGTGAGCCGAGCGAAGCTGTTGGAACGTCGGAGCGGGGTCCTGTCGTCATATTCACCCCTGGACGGACAGAGGGACCTTCAGAGCCCTGCCCAGCCCTCGGGGGTCCCCAAGGGCCCCCCACCCTGCCGGCGCTCACCGTGATGGGGCGCTGCTCCAGCGGCCGAAGGGGTCTCCCATCTTGCCGGGGAGCAGCAAGAGCGTCTCGATCCTGCTGTGAGATCCCGGCCATGTTACCTGCGTCACCCTCAAGGTGTTTCCAAACACCTGAGGGACCTGCCACCCCTCCCCCCACCCCGGACGGTGCCGTTGCCCTGGTGGCCACCAGGACCCCCCTGGCCCTCCATCCCCAGTGCCCCTGCTCCATCCCAGCCCCTCGGGGGTCACCCAGAGGCCGAAGCCGAACCCCCATGTCCCGAGATGGGGTCGCTACCCCGGGGTGTCCCCGCTCACCTCGATGCTGACTCCGCCGCTCGGGCTGTGCCTGCGGAGGGTGACACGGGCAGGGGACAGGGCTTGTCGTTGGCACCGCACCCTCCTGCTCTTTGCCCTCTCGTTAAAGCGGGGGAGGGACGGGGGGGACACAACCACCTGGCACCGCCACCACGTTTGCAAACACCCCGGGCCCCCCACCCCGCGGCTGGGCGTCCTGGCCCCGGGGCATCCAGCGGGGAACGCAGCCAGGGGCGCCCCCCACCCCAAGGTCCCCCACCCCAGGACTAGGTGTCGGTGACGTCGCCTGGCAGGACCCAGCCCTGTGACCCGCAGGACTCTGAGCCCTTGCCCGCGGGGTGATCTCGGGCTCACACCAAAGCTGTCTCTGCCAGGAAAATCCTCCCAGGGTGGTTTGAGCCCAGGAAGGGGCAGGACCCGGAGTGAGGGTCCCGGATTAGGGTGAAGGATGGATTCAGGGAGCCATTGTCCCCAGAGCCGCGGGTCAGCTTGCCTGGGGGGACACTGGTGGCGAGGGTCGTGTCTGTGGGATCGGAGTGGCCCGATAAACCCCCCCCTCCCACCTCAGAGTTGTGGGGTTTGGGTTCATTTTAAGCCTTTTGGCTTCTCCTGTGCAACTTAGGGGGTGATGGATGAGCTGGGCCGTGTCCCCTGTGTCCCCTGAGCCCCCTGTGTCCCCGAGGGTCCCATCTGTGCCTCCCAGTCCCGCGGGCTGTCACATCCCGGCTGTCACATCTTCTCTCTGCTTTTTTCCCCAGGTTTGTGGACTGACCCCACCACGGAGGGGCCCTGGCGTCCTGCACCCCCAGGTGTTACAGGGAGCAGGCGACCCCCTTGAGGAGTGTTCGGGGCCCACCGGCGGACACGCACAGGAAGAACTGGGGGGAGCAGGTTTGGGGGAGCTGTGAATTCCCCCCAAAGGGGGCGGGGAAGGGGTGCCGGAGTTGGGGTCGTGCCTCAGTTTCCCCATTCGGGGAGGGGCAGGGTGCAGTTCCCACCTTCAGCCACGGGGGGGCAGCACGTTCCCGCGTCGCCCCTGTCCCCCGATGTGTGACCCCCCCCCCACAGATGTGTGATCCCCCAGATGTGTGATCCCCCAGATGTGTGATTTCCCCCAAATGTGTGATTTTCCCCAGATGTGTGATCCCCCAGATGTGTGATTCCCCCAGATGTGTGATTTCCCCCAGATGTGTGATTCCCCCAGATGTGTCACCCCAGATGTGTGATCCCCCAGATGTGTCACCCCAGATGTGTGATTTCCCCCAGATGTGTGATCCCCCAGATGTGTCACCCCAGATGTGTGATTTCCCCCAGATGTGTGATCCCCCAGATGTGTCACCCCAGATGTGTGATCCCTCAGATGTGTGACCTCCCGATGTGTGACCCCCCAGATATGTGACCCCCCCGATGTAGAACCTCCCAGATGTGTGAGCCCCCCACAGATGTGTGTGACCCCTAGATGTGTGACCCCCAGATATGTGACCCCTCAGATGTGTGACACCCCGATGTAGGACGCCCCAGATGTGTCACCCCCCCACAGAGGTGTTACCTCCACAGATGTGTGACCCGCCATATATGTCACTCCCAGATGTGTCACCCCCCGATGTGTGACCCTCTCCAGATGTGCAGCCCCCTCAGAGGTGCAGACACCATTCCCAGACGGGGAGCCTCAGGTGTGTGACGCTGATGTGTAGCTCCCCCAGATGTGTGACCCCCTCGAAGTATGCAACCCCCCCAGATGTGTGACGCCTCCAGATGTGACGCCCTCAGATGTGGAGCCCCAGATGTGCAGAGTCCCAGGTCCTTATAGCGCCTCTGCCACCACTGGAATCCCTGGCGCTGGGGACATTTGTGTGACACTTCTCGGGGCAGGCTGGCACAAGGGGCCGGCCGTGGTCCCCGTGGGAGATTTCGGGTTACGTCCCCTCCAAAGCCCAGCCCCCCCGCCCCGATTTACTGCTGCGAACCCCCGGCAGCACCCAGGGCACGGCAGGACCGTGGCCCGTCCGTTCCCACCCCTGGCAAGGACAGAGTGCTCGCCCCGCCCCGTCCCAGCTCCTCCCAGTCACCCCACTGGCTAAGCTGGGAGCGGCAACGGCTGCAGATACGCTGCAAACCCCTTTTTATTGTTTTTCTCCTCAATTCCCAGCCAGAGCCAACCTGGCTGTGTCCCCCTCGCCCTTCCCGAGCCTCGGGAATTCCCCAGGAAACACCAAACCTTTGGGAAGAGCCAGGAAGGCTCTCGGAGGCTTTTGGAGACACAGAAATGTTTTCCCATGTCGGGTTTTGAAACCCCCACCATGAAAATGTGCAAAATTTGGTGAATTGACCCCAAAGCGCAGCTGCTTTAGGGAGGGAAATGGCCTCGATCCGCACCCCCTGTTCTGCTCCTGGGGAGGGCACTCCACACCCAGCACGGGGACGGCTGTGGGGACATCATCCTGTCCCCACTGGGGACACCTGATCGGGCTCTACCCCAGAGACAACACGGGGTTGGGGCATTTTGGGGGTCACCAGGCGGAGGGGGAGCACAGAGGCAGCAGTGTCTGGAATTCCCGGTGACACATCGCTCCCGGCCAGGTGCCATGAGCTGCGGGGAAGCAGCTGTGGCTCCGGGGACTGGGTGCCAGCCAGGGACAAACCACCAGCCAGCCTGGATCCGTCCTCACGTCACAGCCCGGGCTGCGGTGTACCCGGATCTGTCACCTAATTGCTGGGGACCAGCGTCTCTTCGTCATTTTGGGGATGGCTGGGGACGTTTAACCCCTCAGGGGCTGGGAAATTGTGTGGGATCGTTCTCCGTGGGTCAGAGCAGTGGCATGGCATGGCATGGCATGGCACAAAGCATAGCCCCAGGGTTGTAACTCTCAGAGATGCACAAATGCACAAGTCCTGCCCTCCACGGGGTCTCCTTGGAGGTGACAGTGAGAAGATGATGTCCCACTGTCACAGCTGCTGGGCTCACACGCTGTTTTGGGGTGCCACAGGGAAAGAGGGATGCTTGGTGACACCTCACTGTCATCCTGCCTTCACACCTTGCTTGGTCCATCCCTGGCCCATGGTCACTCTGGCATGGTCACCCCTGGTCCATGGTCACTCTGGCATGGTGACCCTGGCACAATCCCCTGATGGTCACTGTCACCCTGCTGGTCCCATGTCTTTCTACTGGTCCCCATCACCCTGCCAGCCTCTGTCACCCTGCTGGTCCCTTTGTGGTGGGTGTCACTGGGTGTTGCATCTCCTCTCCCATTCCTGAAGGTCCTGTTTCAATGCTGCCACCCGACCCCTCACTTCCCTGGAATATCCTTGGAGCCACCCCAAGAGAATCCCCCAAAGTCTCTGCCCTGGGCCTGGTGCTGTCTGTGGGCTCTGTAGCTGTGGGACATCCTGGCCCACATGGCTTATCCTGGCTTTCCCAGAGTGCTGCTGTCCCATCTCCTCAGAGAACAGGACAAGATCTGTGGGGCTTTTTCAGCCTGCTGGCTTCCCCAACCTCCCAGTGACATCTTCGGAGGCTGATTTGTTTCCACTCTCCCATTTCCAAAAGGGTGATGGAGGTGATGTGTGGGTGACATTTGGGGGACTCTGGGAGTGATGTGCCCATGTCTGGCTCAGCCAGGGGTGCCCACAGCTGGTGGCTCCTGGCTGGAACCCTGTGAGCTTCACACCATCAGTTTTTTTGTTTTGAGGGGGTTGATATAGAAATGTTTTGGATCTCAGTGAGGGAGCTGCAAGTGCTGCAGAGCACTGGGGACCCATCACTTGGGTGATCTAGAGCTATGGTCCCAGGCCAGGGACAGGCCAGGAGCCCTGTGGCCACAAAAACAGCTGGTTTTCCTCCACAGCCCCATGGCTCTGGCCACAAACCTGTAACAACCTTCTTATTTTTAGCGTGAAGAGGGAAAAACCAACGTGCCCACGGCCACTCCTGTGTGTGGGACCCATCCTGTTTTCTTCCCACCATCCATCATCCCAGCAGCACAGCCTGGGGATTTCCAGGGATAACGAGGGCTGAAAGGACAGTGACACCACACAGATTTAATTAGAGGTGATGAGGGCATGCAAATGAGCAGGTTAAATCTTGCTCGGGGGTGGCCAAGCCCCTGAGGATCCTCAGAGGGTTTGGAGGTGTTTCCCACATTTCCCAGGGTGCCAGGGGAAGGCTGGATGTTGGGGTAAGTGTGGTCTGGGTGGGAGAGAGCAAGGAGGGAGGTCAGGGAGGTCACACCTCCACAGCTATTCCATGTTCCTCTCCAGCATGGGGAATGGGTTCCTGCTGTGCTGGGATCCAAGTGAGCCCAAAGAAAGCTGGAAATTGCCTTTTTCTCCTCCAGTTTTGGCATTTGGGATGAATTCCCTCATGGAAGAGCTGGTGTCTTCTTTACCCCTCCATCCTGCTCCTCAGCACTTCCCTCCTCATCATCACTTTCACATGCAGGGGCAAACCTAATCCAAAAGATTCCTCATGTGCTCTGCCAGAGCAGAGTGGCATCTGAGCCTTGGAATGTTTCTCCACCCCTAAATCCCCAAAAATTTAGGATGAGCCCCAAATCCCCTATCCTGGGGGTTTGGAATGGCAGCAAGAGGTGCTCAGCAAAGCTCAGGGATCCCAGCTGTTCCCTGGAAGAGAACCAGGTGAATTTCTTGGCTGGATGGAGCACCTGGAGCTCCTCAGAGACCCAAACCCATCCTCCCCATGGACACCAAGCTTGTGGGCATGGTGGGGAGCAGAATGGGATCAAGGGTGCAAGTGACAGCTTTTCCAGGGAAAAAAAACAAAACATTTCCATGGCATCTGTGCAGGGAGGAGGATGAAGGTGGTGGTGCCCACATGGCACAGAGGTGGTGGGGCTGTGCAGGCTGCAGCCAGGACAGTGGTGGGGTGGGATGAGTGGGTTCCCTTCCCATGGGAATGTGCTGCTGAGTCACATCCCGGGGGACCTCGTGGGCGATGGGATTGGGTTTGGATCCCTCTGGAGGTGCCCAGGGAGGGGGATGGGTGCAGAACGTGAGGCCCAGCACGGGTCAGGGGTGTTGCACTCGAGGGAGAAGCTCTGGAGGAAGTTGTGAAAGGGGGAGCAGATGCCGTCAGTGGGGTGGGGAGAACCCACGGCAGGAGCTCCCCACGGAATGGGGTGGGAGGTTCCTCCTCCCACGTCATGGAATCGTCTGTGGGCCCTTCCTCCCTCGGGTGGGAGCTGGGCAGGAAGGGGTTACAGAAAGGCACAGAGCTCCGGGGGGTTGGGAGCTGTTTGGAGCAGGGTGAGGAGCTGTGATGTGTTTTACCAAAACTCCAACTGCTGCTCCTGCCATCAGGTGCCATCTCTCACACTTGCCCGTGGACACCCCGTGGAAGTCACAGGAGGGGAGTCCAGGTGTCCCAGCCCCCCCAGCATTGCTTCCAACATGATCCAGGCTCACTGGGACACAAACAGCTGGTTTTTCCACCAAAAAAGCAACTGTTTCCTGCCAGGAAACATAATTCCATTGATAAATGTTAGGAATGGAAAGTGCTTGACCTTCCCTGTGGTTTGGCTCCTGTGGGAAGCTGAGCAGGAGGAGGAGCTCATCCTATTCCAGCCAGTGCAGCTCATGCTGGACATAGGACGGTTGTGCCCTTGGATGACGTGAATATCCAGGGCCATTTTCTGTCCAGGAATGGCTTGATCAGGTCCTAAAACTGGTCCAGAATGTGAATTCTAGAACAAGAGTATCCAGCCTCTGAGTCACAGACACTCACTCTGGCTTTGCTCATGGCTTGCCAGCCCCTGGCAGCATCTCCAGCCTGAACCCGACCCAAATCCTGCGACCTTTCATCCTGCTTTGGAAGATGCTGAACGTCTGTGCCAGCGACAGATGTGGCAAAGGCGAAGGAAGAGCAAACCCAGGAGATTCCCACATGGTTTGAGAAACAACTGATCCCTGGAAATGCCCATTCCCTGGTCAGGAGGAGCCAGAGGAATCGGCATCCCTGGGGGGTGAATTTGTCACCGGGGCATCCCCCAGTCCTGGCTCAGTCTCAAAGTGACTTTTAAGGACCAGGGAAGATGGAAAGCCCAGGCCATGGAGCTGGGATGTGCTGATGTCCCCCGAGATGCTCCCAGGGGGATCCTCGTTGTTCCTGCTGCTGGATCTGGGTGAAATCTGGGTCCTGGGGGAAAGCCAGACCCAGGCTGGTGCCTCCTCTTCCTCAGCCCTGCAGCTGCTCTGGGTGGAGACACCTTGGCCTGGGCCAGGGGAGGGCTGAGGGTCCCTGAGCCATGCCAGGGTCGGGCACTGCAGGTGGGATGAGAACCAGGATCCAGCCCCTGCAGGTGCAGGATTCTCGTGGGGCCCTTCAGTGAAGGCAGCAGCCAGGATGGTCTGGGCTCAGAGAGACCTCAGCCCTTAAAAAGGGAGTTTCTGGATCTAGATGCTGAAATTGAGCAATTGCTGCCATTTAAATAAAATAAAAGAAGAGAAAATAAAGGAAATGAAATGAAGAAAGATAAAATTAGGTACAATAAATTAAAAAGAAATTAGATAAATAAGATAATATGAAAGAAATAAAATAAAATAAATGAACATAATGAAATTAAATTTAATAAATAAAATAAACAAGCAAATGAAATAAAGATAAAAACTTAGAGTGAAACAAAACAAAATAAAATAAAACAAAATAAAATAAAATAAAATGGCATCCTGGGCTCCATCCCGTATGAATACTCCATGAGACACCATCCCTGCCATCACCTTTAGAGTTATTTTCTTTCATTCTCTTATTTTGTTCTTTGTTTTCTGCGGGTTTTTTTATTTATTTATTTTAAATTTTTTAAATTTTTATTTTATTTTATTTAATTCTCCAGCAGCCTCCCACTGCCCCAGGGAGGAGTGGGATCCACCCGGCTCCAGCACAGGGATCGGGAATGGCAGGTCCCGGGGTGCCCAGGAGCCAGCAGCACCCACGGGAGACCCGGGGGGAAAAGGCTCCAGGAAGGTGGATTTGAGCTGGAGCAAAGGATTTGAGCTGGGCTGATGAATTTGGGCTGGACTGATGGATTTGAGCTGGAGCAGTGGATTTGAGCTGGACTGATAGACTTGAGCCAGAGTTGTGGATTTGAGCTGGGCTGATGGATTTGAGCCGGGTTTGAGCAGGAGCAGTGGATTTGAGCTGGACTGATGGATTTGAGCTGGGTTGATGGATTTGAGCTGGACTGATGGATTTGAGCTGGACTGAGGGATTTGAGCTGGAGTGGTGGATTTGAGCCAGAGCGGTGGATTTGAGCTGGAGTGGTGATTTGAGCCGGGTTTGAGCAGGAGCAGTGGATTTGAGCCGGGCTGGTGGATTTAAGCTGGAGCGATGGATTTGAGCCTGAGCTCAGCTGGCCGGAGGGGTGAGGGCTCTACCCCGGGAAGAGCCGGTTCACTTCCGGACTGAGTAAGCGGCTGCTCCTGCCAAAATCCAGCGCCGACGGCCGTGGTGGGAGTTTTGGGGCTGCAAAAGCGTCACTGGAGGTGCCGCACGGCCCCCGCGCCGTCTCCCCGCCGGCCTGGAGGTGTTTTAATGAATTCATTAATTAGGAAGCTGCCAGAGGCGCTGCCCAGATGTTGGATCCAGCGGTGGAGGCGGCCCCGGGGTCACTCGGCAGAGCCCCCGGGGGCCGTGGGGTTTGTGGTGAGGATGAGGAGCAGCTCCGGGCGGTGTGTCTGGCCAAGCCACGCTGACTGTTCCCAAATCCCTGCCGGGGCCACCCGCCCAGGGCGTTTCTGGGCCATGGAAGTGTCCGGGCGCATTGTACTGAGCGGGAATGGTGAGCAGGCACCCCGCCATGGGCACGGAGGGGTTAAATCTCGCCGACTCCCGGGAAGAGCCTGTTCCTTTCCAGCCTGAGTAAAACCAGCACCCTGCCAAAATCCTGCTCCAGCATCCAAAATGCTGGATTATTCACCGTAATCCGGGCAGGGTATTCCGCTTGAGGAGTGACACTCCGAGCCCGATCCGCAGGGACCTGGAGCAGGGAATTCATCCCAGCATCACCGAGCCTTGGGCTGGCAGTGCCAGCGCCCCAAAATCCCCCAGAACCTGTCCCGGGACACCACTCAGCTCTCAGGGTTCCTGCTCTGGCTCCAGCCTCTGCAGCTCCATCCAGCAGCTCCAGCATTTATTTTCAAGTGGGGTGGGATCTGGGCTTTGCTTCCCTTTATTTTTAAACTTATTTATCTTTATTTTGGATTTCTGACTCATCTCCACCCGTTGCCGGGAGGTAACCAGGACCAAAAAAGGCCTAGATATCGTTTATATCAGCTGAATAAAATCCTCCCCCAGGGAGGAAAGTCCACCAACAGCTCCAGGACCTAGAGCTGCTTCTCCTTCCCCCAGTATCGTTCCTACAGAGAAGGAAAACTCAGTTTTTCTTCTTTTTTTCCAAACCCCAGCTGGTTTCTGGCTCTGGGAGCACAGAACCAGGCCTGGAGCTCACAGAATGGGGGGGGGCAGAGAGGTGATGGGTGCCCCTCACCCCCCTGTCTGCCTTTGGGGTATCCAGCCCCATTCCTATGGGATACTCTGTGGGGGTGCAGCAGTCGTGGGGCTGCCAGAACAGGGGGGGGATGCCAAGGGAGGGGTGGAGGTCCTGGAAGGTGCCACACAATGGGGCTGCCCTATTAATAAGGGTGCCTGGTTAATAGGGGTGCCCAGAGATGGGGGTGCCCCATTAATGAGAGTGTCTTGGAGACAAGGGGGCACCCCAGAAGAGAGGGTCCACAATGAACGTGGCTGCCCCATTAATGAGGGTGCCCCAGAGATTAGGGTACCCCATTAATAAGGACACCTTGAAAACCAGGGTACCCCAGAAGCAAAGGTCCCCAGTTAATGGTGTTATCCCATTAATGAGGGTGTCCTGTTAATGAGGGTGTCATGGAGATGGGATGCCCTTAAAAACAAGGGGGTGTGTTTTGTTTTTGTTTGTTTTTATTTGACCCCTTTAATGAGGGTGCCTTGAAGATTAGGGCACCCCAAGGAGGAGGTGCCTTATTAATGAGGATATCCCATTAATGAGGATGCCCTGAGATTGGGGTGTCCCATTAATGAGGGTGCCCCATTAACGAAGGTGCTTTGGGATTGGGGTCCCCAGTGCTGCCTGGGGTGGTTCCATGGGTCTCCCCTCGTGGTGGGGGGCAGGAGGTCCTGAGACCCCTGGCAGGTCCCACGTCCCACCTTTAGTTGAACACTCCCAGCCCAGCTGGAATGTGTGCAGATCTGGAGAAAAAGACCCAAAAGCAGCATCCTGGGGCTGTGAGGGTGGGCTGTGACTCTGGCACGTGAAGCACCCGCTTGGACACCTCCAAATTCATCCAAATTCCCCTCCCTGGGAAAGGCCAAATTTATCCCCCTGGATCTGCCTTTCCCTTTCCAAGGGGGAGGTGCTTTGGTGATCCAAAGCTGCATCCTGGGCTCCCTGGATCCCTGGGAGCTGAGAGGATACGGCTGCCAAGTGTTAGACCTGATACCAGGGAGGACAAAATTGCCCCCCTGGCTTAGCAGAAAGGTTTTGGAGACGTGAAGGGAGGCTGTTGGGTTCTTATCCCAATCCTACCCCCAATTTTAATCCATCTCTCTCTATTGCAGTGAGCTCAGGTTCTGCCCATTTTCTGCACACAGAGGGCCCATCAGCTCATTTTCATGCTCCTGGGTATGGATTAAATTTGTTCTTCTTGGAATCTGTATCCTGGGGGTGATCCTGCTGCCAGTGTCTCCTGCTTTCTGGGATTTGGCTTTTCCTCATGTCAAAGTGAAGGGGCTGCTTTGGGAGCAGGTACCTCAGTGACACAGAGGGGCTGCCAGGGAAGGGCTGACCTGGAGCCAAACCACCCTGGGATGTCCTGGCACTGGGCAGCAGGAATGAGCAGCTCTGAGTGATTTGGGCTTTTCTCAGGGAGTGGATCCCAGCTCATGTCCTGCTGTTCCAGCTGCTGGGATAACCAAGGGGTCTCTGCTCTAAATCCCACCCTGGTCCCTGCTGCAGCCAGGTGGAACTTTGGATCCTGGGGTTGGAGGTGGGATCCAGCCCTAGAGCTGGAGCAGGGCTGCATCCCTGGGGTGGGCTCCATTCCTGGCCCGTGCCCTTCTAAATATTTTCATTAGTTTTAATTCCCATTTCCCTCCCTGCATCCTGGTTGCTCTAGCCCTGTGGAGGGATGAGGATCCAGCCAACGGCTCTGACCTCTGGGAGCATCAGGCAGGGGTGGGAGAAGGAGGATGTGACCCATGTGGAAACCACAGATGGTTTCGATGTGTTTATGAGCCTGGGCACAACTTCCTCTGCCCAATTTCCCAGCGAAGGGCTCAAGTTCTCCACAGGCACCCAGGATGTGCAATGGGCAGGGAGTGCAGCACCCGTGGGTGACAACCCCTACCATGACAGGGGTGTCTGTGCCGCTGGGACAAGGCAGAGGGACATTTGGGGAGGTGGATTGCAGCTCTTTGTGTCCATCCCCGCATCCTGGGATGTGTGTGGGCTGGGAGGCTCAGCTGTCACCCCAGAGTGATGCTCTCGTGGAAAGGGTGAGTGGTGCTGGCCACAGGTCACTCTCTCACCCCCAGGAAAAGCTCAGGCAAAAGTTATTCTTGAAAAAATTCGAGTTTCCTCTTTTCCTTCCTCGTCGCAGGCACGTGGTGGTGAGGTCATGGAGCACTGGGCTGGCTGCAGGACATGCCTCCAGCTCGGCGTAATGCTGTCCCCAGGGCCACAGCCGGTTCTGACCAGTGCAGGGGGGGAGTTTCGGGCCCCCACTGCCCCTCCAGCCCCACTTTCCTCCTGGCCAAGCCACCACATCCTGAGGCAGCCCTGGGGCTGCTGCCTTCGCTCCCGCCGGCTTTCCCAGCGCGGTTTCAGCCTCCCAGAGGCGAGCGCGGCTCGGCGCTGAAAATCAGCCCCAGATGTGGCGGAACAGCTGCTGCTGGAGGGCCATGAGCGGGGATGGGCAGGGCTTGGGGACATGGGGACAGCAGAAGGGACCTGTTAGGTGGCTGGGGCCTGAGAGTCAGGAGCTCCTGGGGGGTTTGACCCACCTGTCGGGTGACAGTGTCCTCTCTGCAGAGGGGTGCACCCAAGGAAAGGGTGACAGGGACACCCAGGGGCTCCCCAGTCCTTGGGGAGAGGCCATGGAGCAGCCACCAGCCCTGGAGTGCCCCAGAGGACATGGGGCAATTCCACTGCTGAGTGCCATCCTCGGGCTGTTTTTTGGGAAGCAGGATTGCTTGCTGACAGGAGCCAGGTCCCCATTGCTGTGCCACCACCCTCAGCAGGAGCTGAGCTGTCCCCAAGGGGTGGCACAGCTCAACCACGGGGACATCATGAACTCTGACAGCCCACGATTGCCTGGGGACGTCTCAGGCCCGAGGTCCCTGGCTGAGTGTGGGGCTGCTGGCCCTGCTTAGGGCTCTGGGGCGGGAACCACACGCTAATCAAAAGAGGATGGAAAACTCTTGTGGTTCCTTGGAAAAACCACACAGCTACGAGCAGCCCACACCAGCTTCCAGATGTGGCAGCAGCAGCCATGGGATGAAATTCTGATGGATTTTCCTTAATTACGAGTGCTGAGGTGTGGGTGGCAGCAGCAGATCGACTCTGCAGCAGTGCTGGGCAGGGGAGCTCTGTGGACTCCCCTCCCCATGGCTGGAAATGGGTTTGGGGTGGCATGGCTCTGCCTCACACTCTCCTTCTTGAGCTCAGACTTGTCTGGCTCATCTCAGACTCTAAAGTTGAACCTCTCCGAGATCCCTGGGGACCTTGATTCATTACATTCCTCTAGGTGTGAGGAATAGTTCTGGGAGCTGCTGATTCTCCATGGCTTGGATGCCCTCAGTGCCCCAGCCCCAATCCTGCATCCTCCCCCTGCCAGCACATGGAAGATGCCCCACACGCAGGGTCCAGGTCAGGGGTCCCCTGAGCATTGCCCACTCTCTGGGGCCACAAGAGCCCAGGCAGGTTTTTTTGTGCTCTTCAGCCTCTCTGGGCACCGTTTCCCCCCCGTTGGGACCGCACATTGCTCCGAGGGTTCCGAGGGGCCAGAGGAGCCGTCCTGCCGTGATCCCGGGGGCCGCAGGGATGATGGGCGGAGGTGCAGCAGCACATGCCAAGATGCATCAGCCTGTGTTTTTCTGGTGGTGGCTGAAGGTTGTTTGTGCTGTCCCGGGGATGATCCAATGCTCTTGGCGTAAGTGCAGGAGCGGCCTCTGGGCACACGCGCTGCTATCACCAGGAGCAGGGTGATCCTGGATATCCTGAGCCATCCTCTGCCCTAACCATGACTGCAGCCCCCCCCCGACTGCTGTGGGACCCTACTTCTTATCAGTTTTGCATGAGCAGAACTTTTCAGCAATCCTCAAACCACCCCTTTACATCCACAGCTCCAGAGCTGGATGGGGCTTTTGATCCCTGGACGAGCAGGGAAGCAGCTCACCTGCTGGAAGAACCATTTGTTTTCTTGGAGGAAGCAGCAAGTACACCAAAATTTGAGTCTCCAATCACATACAAGCAGCTGGAGCCATTTCACCCCATTCCTGAGAGCTGCTCAGCTCCATTCTGGCATGGGATGGAATTGTGACTAGTGGGGGGAAGAGGATGGGGAATGTCCCCTGGGAGTGAAGATGAGGCCACTGAGATGGAGATGGGAGCTCCTCATCCAGCTGTGAGGGAGATGGGAAAGGCCAGATTTAGCATCGGCGCTGGCTGGGAGCGTGGGAGCGGGATGAGCCTGCTGGATTTGCACTGGGAGATGCTGGCACAACTCTGTCCAGGCTCCACCCTGATGTGTCCCTTCCCATGATACCTGGGCTGCCTGGAAGCAGGGTGTTGGAGTTGATATTTGCATCACATTTATTTGGCTTTCCAGAGCTGAATAATAAACCTGAGTGGTTTCCAGACCCTTCCCAAGAGCAGCGTTTAGCTGGAGAAGTGTGAGGCTGGAAAGGGCTTTGTGAGCCCCCAAACACCTCTTCACCCCACTTATCCCCACCCTCCCCCTACTAGACTTTGCAAATTCAAAATCTCCTGTTTTCAGCCCAAAATGAACCATTTGGCCCCCAGCCAGGGCTGCCAGCATAGCTGAGGGGGGCAGCGTGTGTGTCCTGGGGAACTGGCAGCTCCCCCAGGAGCTCCATCTCTCCAAAAGCCAACTTCATCCCTGTTGGGAAAGGGATGGATCCAGGTGTGGAGCCACTGGTGGCTCCCCTACCAGTTCCATTCCTCCAAAAACCAACCTGTTTCACCTGTCTCGTGGGAAAGGGCTGAATGCAGGCATGGAGCCATACCAGCTTCCTCAGAACCACCATCACGCCCAAAACCTGCCTGAACTTCATCAGACATGAAGCCACGGGGAAGGGCTGGATTCAGGTGAGCTACTGACAGCTCCCACGGCCACAGATTATCAGGGATAAGGCACTCCTGGCATTCCTGACCTGCCATCACTTCCACCTGCCAGGTAGGGCTCCAGCTCTCCAAGGCTGGAGCTGTTGGCAGAAGAGAGAAGGCAGCTCTACGGTGCTAAAATCACTGCTGCTAATGAAAAACAGGCTCCAAGCAGCCAAACAGCTGATCTATGGCCTCGAGCTGAGTAATGCCTCGAATTCCTGGCAGGAGCTGCTTCCTTTTGGGAGGCGAGGGCTCCTTCCCCGGCAAGCAAGGCACTGCTGTACCCCGTCCCCATAGCCTCCAGCTGCCCTTCAGGGATCAGAGAAGGGCGTGATGGAGATTACAGCCTGCTGGGGTCTGTCCAACCCTCTGTCTGTCTATCCATCTTTGTTCCCCTCCATGTGAGAACAGTCCTCGTCCCCCCGGCTGTCCCTTTGGCTGCAAGGATGTCCCTTAGGGCTGGGGACCCTCCAGATTTCAAGGATGGGTGCAAGCAGGGAAAGGAGCTCAGCAGCTCCCCGGGATGGATCCTGCCGTCGGGTGTGGAGTGAGATAAGGCCGTGACTCAGCCTAAACTCCCATCTCTGCTTTTCTTCCTTCCCAGCAAAGCCCCTCCTTCCCAGCAAAGCTCCGCCAGCACCTGGGGAGCGCGGGTGCAGCCGGGGCTGGGCTCCACGTCTGGGTGTCCGCGGCGGAGATCGGGGCCAGTGGCTGATGTAAACATCTGCGGCTGCCGATAAACAACCGGCCCCGGCGGGAGCACAAACAGCTCCTCTGTTCTGGCTCTGGATCCCCCCGCGACGCCCCGGCAGGCACTCCATGGCCCGGGCATGATGGCTCCAAACACCCGCTCCAGCCCCATGGCAGGGGTTGGCACAGGGCTGTCACCCTGTCAGCCTGCTGCTGGACATGTGTGGGGATCGCATTCCCGGTTTGGGGGACAAAAGTGGGATTTAGTCCCTTGGACACGTGCTGAGGTCAGGGATAGTGCTGACTCCGTCCATCACACGGTCCGAGGGCTGTGGCATCCCAGCAAGGGTTTGGCACGTTTGGATGTCACCTTATTCCTGGGCATGGTGACAGACTGGAGTCCCCCAGCTGGCGCTGAGGCCTGCCTGGGACATTCCCAAGCTGTTTCCCAAGCTGCTCCTGCTCAAGGGACAGCCCCTGGACCCCCCCACCACGGGTCAGGACCCTCTTGGCTCCAGCCAGGCTGAGCCAGAGGGTGCCAGGGCTGCACCCACTCCCCACTGTGCCCTGGATCTGGGTGATGCCAAGCAGGGAATGGGGCACACTGGGCACTGTGGCCCCCCAGCACCCTTGTTCAGGGTATACTGGGGATGCTGGGGAGTTCCCTGGAGCATGAGCACATGGACATTGCCACAGCGTGGGCATCGTCCTGTTGCTACCCTGAAACCACTGCTGGTGGCACCTCCTGCCCCTGTCCCCTGTGTCTCCCCCAGATTCCGTGGGTGCCAGTGGGCAGCTGCCTGGGTAGGATTTTGGCTTTGGCTGTGGCCGCATTCCTCGGTGGAGGGAGGAGTGGAGCTGGAGCCTGACATGACTCAGCCGCAGCCACGAGGGCTGGGGACATGCCGGTGATCCCACGTGGGGCTGTCACCCGTCCTTGGTCCCTCCTCACCGCATGGCACACCAATCCCCCCAGCATGGGCACCCCTCCCTGATCCCAGGGCTGCGATTTATTTGTGCTCAAGGACCCCCGAGCACGTGCTGGGGGTGGTGGGAGGTCCCCCGAGAGCCGCTGTGCTTGAGGACGGCCGGACCCCGGGTTATGATAACTCCGAGAAGGGATTTTCTCCGCAGGCGCCGGACACAGCCTGACCCTGCGGTTCCCTCGCTCCCAGCCTGGCTGAATTCCCTGTGCCTGGATCCTGCCAGTGCTCTGCTCCCGTGGGTGCTGACCCTGTGGTGAGGGGGCTGCAGCCGGGGGAGCCCTGAGATCCCCTCGGTGATTGGAGCTGGCTAGGATGTTCCAGAGTGTCCCAGCGTGGAGCAGGCAGCAGGAGAGGGATGGAGGGGAGGAAGGGCAGGATTTGCTGTGGGATGAAGGATTCAGCCTCATCATGACATCCTGAGTCGTCCTCCCCCCCACTGGCAGTGGGCTGGGGGGAAGTGCCTTCCAACCCACATTCCTCCACTCCTGAAGGAACTGGCTCGGGACCTTCCCACGGGGATTTCCAGCCTGGGCACACATCGCTCCAGTGCTGGCGGGGTCCTGGCTCAGCTGCAGTACCCAGGAGACTGTGGGAGAGCATCCTGGCCCTACGGTGAATCACTGGGAAGGAACTGATTAAGACCTTGCAACATTTTCCTGCTGGAAATCACTTTCTCCGGACAAGCAGCCCGAGGCTGGTCTTAGGATGCAGCTGAGGGGATTGGATATGCTACAGGTTTTATCCCTGCTTTGGGACTTGCTGGCTGGAAAAAGCCTCCGAAAATGAGGGACTGGTTGTGATGTGATCCCACTCCCGTGGGGGATGGAAAGAGAAGGAATCACTGAAGTGCACGGATGCTCTAACCTCGGCCATGGTGGAGTTGTGGCTGCACGGGGGTGGTGCTGAGGTCCCATCCTGCACTGCTTTGCCCCCAGCCCTGCATCCTCTGCGCTGGGGCGAGCAGTCATGGGGACCCCCGAGGTGCCCAGGAAGCCCCACAGCCTCATCCCTGGCTGACAGTGGCTGTGGGGGGAGAAGGGCAAGTCCTGCACAGCATCAGCGTGGTGACAGTGCCATTGGCCCCAGTTTGCAACTGGGAGAGGAACAACCACCCTAAGTTTTGCTTCCCTCAATTTTTCAGGCTACAGTATAGGCACGGAGCTGCTGCCACCTCTGCCACCTCTGTCACCAGCCCCGTTTCTGCCCCGTGACTCAGGGATTTCGGCAGGTTTGGGAAGGGAGGAGGGGCAAAAGCCACTTCCCTGCCAAAAAAGAAGAGGCGGATGCTGCGCTCGCCCTCTGTCACGCATGAGGCGGATTAATATTAACCCGTCCCTCCATCCTGCTGTCCCTCTGTCCTGCTCTCCTTCTGTCCCCCTGTCCCGCTGCCTCACAGCTTGTCCCATGACCCAGCATATGACACTTTTCCGGTCCCTTTAAAGCAGAGGCGAATGAGTGTGCGGGAGACGAGCAGCCCATGGTCTCAGCCGGTGTGAAAGGGCCTCACGCGCTGCCACGGGGTCCCCGTGAGTCACCCCCGGTGGTGGCGTCACCCGCCGTGTCCCTTGGTGTCCACCCTGGTGTTCTCCCACCCTGGGGGCTGTGAGGCTCCCAGAATAGCTTGTGATGAAAAATGTGGATAATGTCTCATCTCTTTGGGGAGAAAGGGGTTATTTTGGGAGGATGGCTGATTTCTAACCCAGAGCCCTGCCTCCCGAGTTCGTCACCCTCAGCACCCTCAGATGTTTATCTGCTGCTGTTGCTAAGGGACACTGAGGGTGACAAAACGTGTGACACCCATGCACCGGTGCAAATCTGATATATCTTGGGGCTGTCACTGCTGTCCCAAACTTCAGCTGGTTCCCAGCTCTTCCCCAGCTCCTCCGCCAGGTCACTGATCCCAGACCTCCACTACTGGGATCAGCTCTCACCTCCAAGATAACCCCTCAGCATCTTCTGCAACCCCAGCAGCATTTCCGGCCCTGGGGAGAAGATTCTGCTGGTCACTCGAAGCTCGGATGTGGTGGCTGTCACCCACACGTGGCCCCATTGTCACTATCCCGTGTTGCAGCCACATCCCAATGTCTTTGTGGAGCAGTTTGCTTTCTGTTTTCCTTCAGAGTGCCGAGTGCTTGGCACTGCCATGGATCACCTCGTGGCCTCTAATCACTTCCAGTCGCCTGGAAAACAAACGGACAGTGAAGAGGAAAATCCCAAAGCTGGGAATTGTTGCAGGGCTTGTTGCATCGCTCTGCTGGCCCTGGATCCAGCCCCTCACAGATCCCTGTGCATGGATCTATCTGTGCACTCACAGATCCCTTCTGCACACCTGTGCAAATGGATCTGCTTGTGCCCATGTGGATCCATCTGTGCACAAATGGACCCATCCATGTACACATGCATCTGCCCATGCAAACATGGATCTGTCCACGCATATGTGGACCCATCCATGCACTCGGATCTGTCCATGCATATGTAGACCCATCCATGCACTCGGATCTGTCTATGTTCATGTGGATCTATCCATGCACAGGGATTTGTCCATGTCTGTGCAGATCTGTCATTCACATGTATGCAGACATCTGCCCATGCACATTCCCACAAATGCATCTGCTTTTGAACACGTGGATCCATCCGTGCAGATGGATCTGTTCCTGCACACGTGAACTGATCAATGCTCATGGATCTGTCCATGCACACCCTTGCTGATGCATCCATCCCTGCACGTTCTGATGGGTGTCCATCATATGTGCATCCATGTGTGTGTACGTGTGTGTGTGCCCAGGGATGAGCAAACACACACATGTGCAAGGCCCGGAGCTCTGTGTGCGTGTGTGCACACACATGGACGTGTTCTGGGGGGTGTCCATGCACATCCAGGGAGGCTGTGTGTGTGTTCACATGGATACAAGTGCCCAGGAGTGACCATACACATACAGGGGGTGTGTGCACACGTGCACGTTCCGAGGGGTCCCTGGTGTGCACAGCTCTGTGTGTATGTGTGCCCAGAAGAGAGCATGCACGCACACACGTGTGCCATGCTCTGGGCTGTGTGTGTGCCCATGGCTACCAGTGCCAGGGCGACCATGGACATGCAGGTGGTGTCTGTCCTTGGCGTGTGCACATCTGTGCAGATGTGTGTGTGTGTTTGTGTGTGTGTGTTTGTGTGCCCAGATGTGAGCACACACGCTTGTGTGTGTGTGATGATGGGGGCTCACACACACAGTGCCCCGGGCCGAGTGGTGCTCAGCTGATCCGAGGCCAGTAAAGCCGAGCCAATCCGATCGGACCCGAGCGGTTCCGATCGGACCCGAGCGGTTCCAGCCGGACCCGAGCGGTTCCGATCGGACCCGAGCGGTTCCAGCCCGACCTGAGCGATTCCAGCCCGACCCGAGCGGTTCCGATCGGACCCGAGCGGTTCCAGCCTGACCCGAGCGGTTCCGATCGGAGCCGAGAGGTGCACATGGGACCCGCCGGTGCCGCCCGGTGCCCTCCCGGTGCCGGCCCGGCCCGGGCCCCGCGGGGCCTGGCCGCCCGCCAGCGCTTTCTCATAAACCACATGCTGTCGCGGCGCTATAAAGGGGAGCGCGGCAGCGGCGGCGGCTCAGCCCGGCCCCGCTCGGCCCCGCCGCTGCTGCCGTCTCGCCCGCTCCGCCCGGCCCTGGTCCCACGGCAGCCCCCATGCCCCGCCTCGGAGCCAAGGTACGGCGGCCCCTCCCGCTACCCACGGCCGCGGAGACCCCCCCAACCCGCCGCCCGCTGCCACCTGTGAGGGCTCCCCGCGGGAGCGGCAGCCCCGGTTTGTCCCCGTGCCCTCGTGGTGGGTCCCCTCCTCGGGGGCTCCCGGCTGGGGATGCTCCAGCCCCGCCTCGGTTGGCGGTACCAGCCCCCGACCCGGGGGGTGAAGCCGCGGCTCCAGCCCCGTCCCGATTCCCGGACACTGCGTGGGGAGGCCCCGGCTTCAGCCCCGGCCGGTCCCCAGCCCCGGCCCCGGCCCCGGCCCCGTCCCTGGCGGGGGGATGCTGCAGCCCCGGCTCCATTCCCGGACCTGCGCGATGAGGCTCCAGCCCCGTTCCGATCCCCGGCCCCAGCCCCGTCCCCAGCCCGTTCCCGGCGGGGCGAGGCTCCGTTCAGCCGTGGCCACATCTCGGCGGTGGCCCGGGCGGCATCTTGGAGTTTCACAAGAGGGGAGGATTCCTGGACATCATCCAAGGGAAATTCCCCCCCACCCATCACCCTGGCACCCTCTCCCTGCCGGTGCCCCCGGAGATGGGGATACACCCGAGGACCCGAGGGTCCTCTCCGCCCCCACCTCGGAAGTCTTGGCTCTGGGACAAGCCCCGTTTCTCACCGGGGTCCCGCCACGGATCGGGGCCTCCCCGCTTCTTTGCAGGGGGATTGGGAGGGAAATTTGGGATGAGGCCAGAGCTGCTGCATGGAAAGAACCCGGCGGGTGCAGCTGGGGGGGTCTGGAGGGTGGGAAGAGGATTTTTGGGGATGGGTGGGTCAGTGTGTCAGATGGGCTCTGGAGAGCCAGGGCGGAGCAGGAGATTTGCAGGAGAGACAGAGAAATGGTGTGGGAGAGGGGAGAGGGGCTGGATCGGGAATGTGAAGGTGGCCAAGAGCCACATCCAGCCTTGTGTCACCGGCCTTGGGAAATTCCCTGCTGACCTGGTGTTCCTAAAAATAGCAGGATGGGGATAGGCACGGGGTTGGAGGACCACAGTGGGATTATCCTGCTGGACCGTAGCCAAGCCCCGGCTACCACAGAGGTGGTCACGCTGGCGGGTGGTGGAGAGGGGCAGGGGGCTTGGTGTGAGTGTGTGGGTTTATCCCCGCTTCAAATGTTTCCCGTGTCGTGCTCAGGTGTGCCTGCTCCGCTGCTCCCTGCTGTCCTCCCTCCTCTTCCTCCTGCTCCGCATCCATGAGACAGAGCAGAACAGCTACTGCCAGCAGATCATCACAGAGAGGCACCTGGCCGAACTGGAGGAGCTGGTGAGTGGGGCTATGCGGTGGGATGGGGGCTCATTTGGGGCCAGACAGGCACAAATCAGCTTTTGTTTAGTGCTGAAGTAAGGAAATGGGGTCACTTTCAGCACCCCTAGTGAAGTGATGGTATCCAGGAGCTGAGCATCCACGGGCACAAGGGACAAGTGAGCACTGGCGGTGACAGATGTTGTGCCTTTATCAAGGATGGCCATGGAAAAGTGGCGACAGGAGGGACGAGAGCAAACAGAAGCAGGAGCGAGGCCGGGGAGGGGACAGGAGTGAGGCTGGATGGGTGCAGGGGCGCTGGGGAAGCAGTGGAGGGGCCGGCGCTGCGGGCTGCGGTGATTTCTGGGCGGCTGCGCAGGGGTTAAGCGGAGGAATCCGGCTGCATTCCTGAGTCCAGCTGCTTGCCTGGAAGCTGGGCTGGCAACGGGGCTGTGGGTGGGTGGCAGGCAGCGAGGGGGGCCCGGCTGGGCGATAGAGACGGGGCTGGGCGATGGGGCCGTCATCCCATGTGGCCCGTGGGCAGCTCTGGGTGCTGGCAGTGGCCCCGCAGCACGGCCACCCCTGGCCCCAGCGGATACAGCTGCCGGGGCAGTATCTCTCTCTCCGTGGCCCTTGGCTCACCTCCGAGCGGGGAATCACGCGGATGTTCAGGGGAGAAGCGAGAATCGGGGGCACGCAGGGATTTGCAGGGTTGTCGCAGATTAAATTCTGCCTGCAGCAAGAGGGGTGTGCGGGCGAGGGACGGGAACGGCGCCTCCGAGTCCCGAGCCTCGCTCCGAGCTCTGTAACCGCCGTGTCCGGGCTCGCTTCACCTCTTCCTCTTTAACCACCGAGCTGCGGGGCCAGGAGCCGCGCTGGGCGAGCTCGGCTTCCTCTGCCCGAGCCCTCTCTGCACACCACATCCCCGGAGACTTTGCTCTCCGCCCAGGGATTAAAATTGGGTCCGCGTTTGTGGGAGAAAGGGGATGGAGCAGGTTTGAATGGAAGATGTGGTTTTCCTGCTGGGGACTGTAGCCCTCTCCTCGCCGATGGAGGAGCTGGCCTTCGCTCCAGCGCCTGCAGGATAATGGAGCAATTGTTTCCGGGACGGCGTCCCAGGCTAGCAGGAGAATTGCCGGCCGGCAATTCTGCCAGTCCTCGCCCTCCCAGCCTGGGATGCCAGCCCGGAGGGAGAGCGTTTGGTTAGGGTGGGTTTTTAGTCCCATTGGAAAGGGTCGTGGCGTGGGCGGCCGGTAGCACTGTGTGGGACCCCGGCTCTGTGTGATCGCGGAGAATGTGTGACCCTGGTGTCACAGCCACCTCCTGCACGGCAGGATGCTCTTTTGCAGCCTGGATTTAGAGTAGAGAGTGGTGTGGGGGAGACTCGAGGAGAATTAAGCAGGGCCGGGCTCTGCTGTGGCGCTGGCAGGAAGAGGAGGAGGAGGAGGGGGAGGAAGAGAGGCGGGGTGGGAGCAGGCAGGAAAAGACAGGAGCAGGTCTGTGATTCGGGGAGTACAACATCCTGATGGGAGCAGGAATCCTGAGTTCACCCCTGCCACTGCATCGACCTTAAGGACGTGCCTGTGTGAGGAGGAGGAGGATGGGATGGGATGAAGCAGGAATGGGAACAAAATCCTCCTGTGGATTTGGGGGTCTCAGGCACCCCTTTGTGCCCAGAGCATGGCATATCTGGGGCTGCTCAGCCCCAGCGCTGTCCCTGGGGATGTGGGGTGACATCCTGCTTTGTCCTTCCAGGCTGACACCCAGATGCAGCACCCGGGCAGGGTCTCCTTCAAGTTCATTGACAAGAAGCAGTTGGTGAGTGGTGTCTTGCAGGGGACAGTGGGACACAGGAAGCAGGGCTGGCTGGTGCATGGTGGGAGGTCCCCCACTCCCCAATCTCCCCTCTTGTCTCCCTTTGCAGGAGACTGCCCAGGAGGGACCCATCCTGCTTGGCCAGGTGGCTTCCAAGTCCCAGTTTGGGCATCCTGTGGGATTGTAGAAAGGAATTTTGTGCCTCTGTGCTTCAGTTTACCCCAGGCAGAGTGGGATGCCCATCCAGTAACCGCTGTCACTTTCGGGTGGGTCTGTATCCTTGCAGAATGACTCCATCTGCTATGTGAAAGCTGCCTTTCCCCTGATGGGCAAGATCCTGGAGCGAACGGAGTTCAAGGAGAACTCGTCCAACGCGCGGAAGATGCAGACGGTGCGCAGGATGTACAACCACATCGATGAGAGCGTGGACCCCTGCATCAGGGAGGAGGATGATGAGGAGAGAATGGTACAGTGTCCCCAGCCTCGTGGGGGTTTGGGCCTGGGTCCTCATCCTGGGGTGAAATGGGAGGTCCAGAGCATCCTGGGGTGGGTGTGTGGGCAGGGTTGTGGAGTAGAGCAGAGGTGAGGGGGTACATGGACTTGGAGCCACGAGGAGCCAGCAAATCCTGCCTTGGGAGCACTGTGCTGTTTGAGGTGGTGACACTGGGTCAGTCATGAAGCTGATGCTGAGTCTGGTGCTTCCTCCAGCTCTCACAGATGTGCTTCAAGGAGTTCACCACCTCCCCCTACGAGATGCTGGTGTTGGTGAAGGATTTCTTCCAGGACATCAAGCGTCTGCTGCAGAACCAGGAGACTTTTGAGAAGGATTGCAGCCACGTCTACCGCAGGGCCTGCCCGGGACCCAGGAAGGCTGGATCCTCACCAGGTGAGATGCCAAGGCTTGGCCTCCACCCAGTAAATCTGTGCCAGTCTGGGGGGCTTGGGGTCGCCTGCATGGAGCACCTTAAGAGTCATGTGTCTGTGGGTGTGGCATGTGTCCACCTTGGTCCCTTCCCCTGTGTCAGCGAGCTCTGCATCAGTGTCAAGGGAGAAGGGACTGGCTGCCATTTTGAAGGTGGGATTTGGGTTAAATCCTGCTGGAAGCAAGGCAAGGGAGAGATGCTGAGGGGAACCAAGCATCAGGCTCGGCTCTGTCTCAATGCCGGGTGGAGCATAACACGGAGAGATGGAGGGACTGCTGTGCCACCAACACGCTGCATGACCTTGGCTGTGTCACTTCAGCTGCCTCGTGCCTCAGTTTCCCCTGGCCAAGCCTTCAGGGAGAGCGTTGCTGCCGGGGCGGAAGAGCCCTGTGTTGTCGTCTGCGCTTCCGCGAGCGCCCGTGCTGTGTTCGCATGGAGGAGATGTCTCGCTCTCGTCCTCATGTCACAGCTGTGCCATGTCCTTGTGCCGTGGGGGACTTTAAACGTGGCTCTCTGGCTCCTGCAAGTTGTGAATAACCCACTGCCGTCAGCTCAGGGGACCCGGTGACTCGGGTTTGCTTCATCCCACCTCCTGCTTGTCACTCTCCTGCTGCCCTGCCTGCTCCTGCCTGTTCCCTGCCTCTCCCTTGCTCTCCCATTTTTTGAGGCACTGTTTGACCCGCTTGCCTGGGGCTGCGGGGAGGGATGGGGACAGTGCCCCTGACCTCAGATCTGCTGGCTGTGCCCCTCTTGGAGGCTGGTGACCCCACGGCTGTCTCTTCTCTCTCCTTCTTTCAGGTGTGGGGACAGATCCTGACTGCAATTGCCTATCCCCTGCCCTCCCTTCTGCCACCCAGCCCTCCCTCTCTGCTGCCACTGGCAGGGACACGGCACCCGCTAGCACCCAGGTCCCTTCCAGCCTCCTCCATACCACCCTCGCTGACTTAGAGGCCCCATCTCAGCCCCCCAGTAGCACGGACGGGGGCTCAGGGACCGAGGAGGTCCTGGGTGCCATGGTAGATGACACAGCGCTGGTGTTGGCCCCGGGGATGAAGCAGACAGCTCCAGCCAGCAGTGCCGAAGCCCTCCAAGATCCGGCCGGGACGATGAGCCTGGCACTGGGTGACATCCCCGTCCTCCGTGGGGATGGAGAGCTGGTGGAGTGGGGCACCGGTCACCTGCCACAGGATGCAGGCCAGCAGTGGGGAGGCTCCGTCCTCCCGGATCAGCTCGGCGGGCTCAGGACCACCCCTCCGACAGCATCGCCCGGCGCTGGCTCCACGGGTGGCAGAGCCAGGATCCGTCCCGCGGCAGCGTCCGAGCCCGTGACACAGCTGCGCTTCTCCAGGATGGCCCCGGAGCTGCGAGCCCCGGGCAGCCCCAGGGACGGGGCCAGGGCGTGGGGCTGGGGTCTGAGCAGGCTGCGGGGCCCCGAGGACGGCGGCGGGGCCGGGCCGAGCTTTGACTCTGGCTTTGTTCTGGGCGCAGAGCAGCGCAGGAAGGAGCCGCCTGCCAGGGAGGGCCGCCAGGAGCCCCTCATCTACATTACGGTGGCCAGTGTGGTGGCCGTCCTGCTGGCCACGGGAGGGCTGCTCTTCTACAAGTATAAATCTAGGGTAAGAGCTTCGCCACATCTCCCTGAGCATCAAGATTCTCTCCTGCCTCAGTTTCCTCACCTGTCTCTTGGCCAGTGTGGGTTGCGCCCCATTTTCCCCATAATTTTGAGGCTGGGGGACAATTGGTGGTGCTGAGTGTGATGAGAGGATGTTATTTGGGAGATCTGGCACCCTGCTGCTGCAGCCTCCTCCCCTTCCCCAAGGCTCATCTCCCCATTTCCCTCCCTCCACACAGGTCCTGGAGCGGCCGCTGGAAGATGGAGGCTGTGACCCCGAGGAGCCAGAGAGGAGGTGGGTGTGACAGCATCCTGCATGGGGAGACTTTGGGGACCCCCACTCTGGGTGACCCTGCTCTAAAGCCCCCATCTTTCTGCCACAGGGCGCTGCAGGGAGCAAGGGAATGTTCAGAGCTGGAGACTCAGGATCTCTGAGGTGATCAGGGGCTGGGTGGGACCTTGAAGGGCTCCGGTCCAAGCTGTGAGGACAATATTGTGTCCTTGAACTGTCCCCATTGGTGCTGACCTTGGCCATGGGCAGGGAAATTCTAGGAGGAAAGACATGGACAGAAGCAGGTCTGCGCCCCGGCGCTGCCAGCATGTGGTTTCGCAGCTCGTTAATCCATTACTGGCACTTTCTTAATATACATAGTATTTTTTCCTGTGGTTTTCATGTGTTTCTCCCCACGCTGCCCTCCCTGGCAGAGCCTCAGCTCCTGCTCATCTCTCTCCTCCTTTTCCCAGGGCCCCAGGCAGGATGTGAAGCTGCTCGGGGGATGGATCCGCATGGAAGGAGGGTTGGCACGTGCCAGCCTTGCCGTGATCCCACCGTGATGCTGACACTCCCTCTTCCCTTGCCCCGTGCCGGTGGCCAGAGACGGCAAAAAACTCCCTGGCAGGGACAAAAGGATGGGGGGATGTGCCCTGAGTGGGACCCCCAGGCACCGGGAAGTGAAGGGACCATGACTGCAGGCTTTGCTGGGACAGCAGCAGTGGCTGATGTGATGCTGCAGTGCTGAGCAGGACGATGGAGATGCTGGATGTGGGATGATGGATCTCACTTGGATACAGCTGGCGCTGGATGAAGATGGAGGGGATCGGCTCCCCAGATTCTCTGGCTCTTCTCCCACCCCAGCAGACTGGGTTTGGAGCAGCACCCATCGCCCCCTTCACCCTGCCTTTCCTGAGACTTCAACTGGAGCATCCTGAATTCCGGGGGGCCAGTCCTGAGACACCCAGCCCTGACTTGCAACTCAAACCCTCACACTGTGAATATTTAAAGCCCACCTGTGCCCATGTCCCTGCATGGGGCTGGGTTTGGGGTGACCCTTGGCACCGTCCCAGTCCCTCCCCATCCTCCTGTTGTTAGGGCTTATTTTTTTTTTTTAATAGAGTGGATGAAAGTCTTTATCCTGCACAAGTGTTCCGGGGGGGCCGTGTGCCCCTCGCAGGGTCCTCGCTGCGAGCTGGCCTCGCTGGGATTCCATTTCTTTGGTGACTGCGCTTTGGAGAAGGGAATGGGGCTGGGAAGGACGGGATCCACGTGGGTGTAAGAGCTGGAACTGCCCCAGCTGGGCACCCCAGGTCTTCTTGGCACAGCCCCACTCGTGGGCTTTGAGAAGAGCCTGGTTTGGGACGCACCAGCCCTGGAGATGCCCCCAAACTCCAGTGGCTCCCTCCAGCCCCGGATGAAGCGTGGCCCACGCTGCTCTGGGAGTTTCAAGTATTATTTTTATATGAAGGATGAAAATATGGACAAACTCAACTGTTTTTAAAGAAAGCATTACTATTAATTTGAGGTTTATATATATATATATATATATATATATATATATATATATGTGTGTGTGTGTATTTATGACTGGCAGAAGGAGGGGGTTCCTGTGCCAGGGACTGGTGTAAATCAGGATGAAAGCCCTGATGCAGCAGGAAGTCTGGGGCCAAACTCCTGGTGGTGTAAGTCACTAGTTTACACTGTGGAGGAGCTGCTCCTGGGGGAGAAAACTTGCCTTTACCCATGTTGGATTTATTTTGCCTTCTTTGTTTATTGTTGTTGAGTTGGAGTTTTTTGTTGGTTTTGGGGTGGGTTTTTTTTTTATACAATGAAATCCTGAAATATTTTATACAAAGGCATTTAAAAATCTATTTAAAGAAAATAATGGAAATCAACTTGTATATTTAATATTATTAATAAACAGAGAGGTGTAGCTTGGTGTAAATCTGGGATGCAAGGGGGGACTGGAGCGTGTGACTCCCCTGTCCCAGCCCTGGGGTCCCTGAGGAGGTGACTGGGGGCTGGCTCCTGGCAGTGTTACCCTGACCTGCTTCCCTGTGGATGCACGTGGTTTCAGGGTACTGGAATGAGGGCAGAGGGATGCATCTGCCCTTCCTGCCCCCAGTTCCTGCTGGCATCGCTGAGAACTCCAGGCACTGGCTCTGATGCTGAGAGCCCCCAAAATCCGTGTGAACGGTTGGGAAGCAGCTGTTTAAAGCAAACACACTTGAGGCAAAGTTTCCTGGAGCACTTTGATTAGAGTGACAGCACTGGAAGAGGCATTTCCTTCCCCCCCGCTGCTCCCCTTGCTCTTCTTCCTGCTTTCCAGGAGCAGGGGAGCCCCACACCCGCCCCCCCTGCACAGATCAGCATCTCCAGGGGGGTACCAGGGGGGTCCCACACCATCCTGGGTCCCCACCAGTCGCTGGGGTGTGCAGGGTGAACACCCCCCATTGCTCATCCAAGGGGGTGACAAGGGCAGGAGGGGATCTGGGAGCTTTTTGCGAGTGCCAGGGCTGAGCTGCTGCCTTGTTTGCTGACAAACAGGATTCCTCGAGGGGAGCTGACTCAGCCCAGCCCTTCCTCTCCCCAGCAGCAGCCGGGGGTTTCCCAGGTCCACATCCCCTTCCCAGGGAAGTGGGACCTATATATATCCTGCTGGATCCATGCCACCATCATTATGGTCAGATTTTGGGGGTATTTGAGGCCGGAGGCTGCTCTTAGGGGCGGGCACCATGCCCAGGTTTGGGGGTGCTGAGGGCAGAGAGTCCCTGCCCTGCTCCAGGATGCTCCAGGCAGCTCCACAGGAGGGGGTGGCTGGAGCTGAATGATGGCAGCTTGAAATTGTGGCAGAGCTGGGGGGCAGAGGTGAGAGCATCCCGGGCTGCTGGGGAGTTGTGAGGAGCACCAGTACCCACCCCCTCTGTATTCACACCCCACTGTCCCTCATCCCTGACTTTTTCTGGCTGCTCTGTGCACTGTAAAAGCCCCTGGAAAATGCAGGAAAAAAGCTGAACTCTGTCTCCCTGCCCTAGGGTCCGGGCCAGGAAGGTCCCTCTGCTCCTCATGTTCTCAGCTGGTGGCCTTTTCCCCTGTTAGTGGCTCCGTGTGGGAGCAGGGATGTGATTCCCTGCCCCGGGCAGCCCCCAGCCTCTGCAATTTGAGGCGGGGCAAAACCTGCTCTCAGCCCCCCACTCAGGAATCCCACAGGTGGGAAGGACACGGAGCTACATCCCTGACCCTCAGCACGTGTAGGGGAGGGTAGAAAAGAACCCCCTACCTCGAGACTGAGGGGGGCACGGAGGGTGGTGGTGCCCGGGTGTCCCTCCTGGGGTCCCAAATGGGAGTTTGTACTGCAAAAAGCTGCTTTGATGGGATGAGAACAGGGGATTTGGGGAAAAGGATGGATGGTGGAAGGGGAAAGCATCAGCAAGAGGCTCCCGCCACCTGAAGCACGGGCTGGCATGGAGTGACACACTATGGTCATCAGTGCCCACCCCGGGGTCCTGGGGGTCCCCACATCCCTGGTGCTTGTGGCATTGACAGGTCTGGGACATCTCAGGCTCATCCTGTTGTCCCAAAACCTCCCAAGCACTCGGAGACCCCCCCAGATGTCTTGAGACCCCTCCCAAGAGCCCCCAGAGAGCTCTACCCATCCTGGGAAGCCTCCCCAGTGCAGCCGCGGGCACCGCAGAGCTGCTGACAGGGCAGAAGCAGCGGAAAGGCCCCGGGGCCGCGGTTCCTGGGGCACGGCGGGGCCAGGACAGGGTTTTGGCCAAGGAACTGCTGCAGGATTTAGGTGGCCAGAGGCCGTTTTGTGGGCAGACAAAGTGATTTTGGTTACAAACCGTTATCTGCATTTTTCCCTGGGGTTTTAACCCACATGCCGATGTTGTCCCAGTTTGTTTTTAAGGGAACGCCCCCGGCAAAGGGAAGGCGGAACAGGACTCAGACCCCTCCCAGTTGCCTGTGGGGCGTTTGGGGATGGGGTCGGGGTAGCCCGGGATCAGAGCCCCGCCTCTCTGCCTGTCCTGGAATGATCCCTAGAGCCCATGTAGGGACTCTGTGGAGCCGGGGACCACGGTCCGTGGCCCTGGGGACAGGTTGGTTGTGACCCTCCCTGCAATGCAGGAGCCTGCACACCCCACTGCAGGAGGGTGGGGAGGAAGAGTGGGGGAGGAAGCCCTAGCCAGGCTCACCCCAAAAAAGTGCTCAGCACCCCCACGCTGGGCTGGGGATGCGGGCGGGTGGCTCCGGGGAGCCGGTGGCTCCGCTCGGCTCGTTAATGGGTAACGAGGGCCGGGAGGGCACTGCCCTGACCCCGGGCTGGCGCTGAGCCGGGACTGCGGCTCCAGCACGGCTGAGCCTGCCCGGCGCCCCGGAGCTGGCACCCAGCGGGGTCAAATACCTGGGACCAGACACCCACACTCCTGGGACCGGACACCCACACTCCTGGGACCAGACACTCACACTCCTGGGACCGGACACACTCCTGGGACCGGACACACACCCAAGTGGGTCAGACACACACTCAGAGCTGGACACCCACACTCCTGGGACCGGACACACACATACCTGGGATCGGACGCACACCTGGGACCAGACACACTCCCGGGACGGGAAACCCACACTCCCGGGACCAGACACTCACACACCTGGGACCGGACACACACCTACGACTGGACACACACACACCTGGGAGCAGACACACACCCAAGTGGGTCAGGCACACACCCAGAGCTGGACACCAATACACCTGGGACCGGGCACACCCCCAGGGCCGGGCACACCCCCAGGGCCGGGCACACACACCCCCGTCTGCGGCTGGACTCCCATACAGAGCCGGGCACAGCCGGGTTTGGGCACCCGTCTCCGGTGGGTACGGAGGGCACTCGCCCCCCTGCCCTGCCCTCCGTGGGGTTGCCCCCGCCCCGGCCCTGCTGCCGTCCCGCCTCCTTTGATTTTCTCCGTGATTTCTCCACTTTCTTAATGTTTTATTTTTTCACTGATTTACTTGTACCCGTGTTTTATTTAAACTATTTTCCTGATTAATCGTGTTTGTTCTCCTGCTTTACTTCTTCCCTCTGAACAGAAACAAATTTTTTTTCACCCTGAAAATCCTCGTTCTTTAGTTTCAGCTTTTATTTCCCAATTAATCAATCAGTTAATTTATTTAATTTATGTAACTTATGTAGTTTCTGTATTTTTAAAGAAAAATTATATAAAAATACATGCAATTTACATATTAAATCTATATAATGTATTTAACATAAATTTATGCACATTATATATACGCGTAAAATTAATTTCTATAAATTTTATAGTTTTATAATCTACTTTTAAATGTAAATTATATATTATATAAATTATAATATAAATATAATTATATATATATATATATATATATAATTATATATAAATTATATAATTTACTTATAAACATAAATGTATATAACTAATTTGCTTATTTTACACGTTTATATATAATTAAAAACCCGCTATTTTACACGTTTATATAAAATTAATAGTGAATGTATATAGTCGCTATTTTATGTATAAAATTAATCGTCATAATTATTATATTTAGTCTAAGTAATTAATTTAATTAGTTTTAAAATTTACATATCATGCATATATAAAAATTATATAGAAATTTATTTAAGTTATATAATTACGGTAGTTAATTAGGATTTGGCGCGCGCTGAGGTTCCTGACCACGCCCCCACAAACACCACGCCCCCACATTGACCACGCCCCCAAATGCCCACGCCCCCATCACCGCCCCCTCAGCGCCCTTCCCTCCTTGTCCGCCAGGGGGCGCCCCGCCCCTCGCCGCTCCCCCCCGGCGGCGCCGAGCGGCCTCAGCTGCCCAGCGGGTGCGCGGTGACGTCACGGCGCGGTGACGTCACTAGGCCCCGCCCCTGGCGCGGCGGCCGCAGACCCGCCGCAGCCACCGCGCCGGCGGCACAGCAGCGAGCGTGAGGGACCGGCGGGGCCGAACTGGGCCGGGCCTAATTAAACCTGTCCGGACTGCTTCCCCCTGCCCGCTTCGCCGTACCCTGTCCCGGTTCGTCCCACCGGCGGCCGCGGCTCGCCCCGCGTTCCTCGCTGCATCAGGATGTCGGTGCCGGAGCCCGCCGGCGGCGAGGAGAAGCAGGCCAAGGAGGTGGAGGACGCTGAGAAATATTCCTTCATGGCCACCGTCACTAAGGCCCCCAAGAAGGTAGCGGGACCGGCGGGGGATCAGATCCTGGTTCTGGGAAGCAGCCTGCGGTTGTGGCGGGGGAGGCAGCCCGGTTGTGGGGGGGTGGCAGCTCAGTTAGGTGGAAGCAGCCTGGTTATGAGGGGTGGTAGCCCGGTTATGGGGAGAATGCGGCCCGGTTATGGGGGGAGGCAGCCCGGTTATGGGGTTGGCAGCTCCGTTATGGGGGGGTTGGCAGCCCGGTTATGGGGGGTGGCATCCCAGTTCTAGGGGGGTGGCAGCTCCCGGTTGCGGGGCAGGAGCCCTGTGCTGCTGCGGGGGCACAGCCTCTGTTGGGGCGGAGGAGAAGCCTCCCGGCTGTGGGGCGAGCAGCCCGTGGTTGTAGGGGAACAGCTCCCAGTTGTGGGGATGAGTCTCCGGTCTGGGGGCGGGAGTAGCCCCTGGTCGGGCGGACCAGCCCCGGTGAGGAGGGGGATGCAGCCCGGTTTGGGGCGGGGAGCAGCCCTCGGCTGGAGGGAGAAGCCCTCGAAATATGGAATGGGGGGGGAACATGACGGGGCTCTGGGAAGAGCAGCCCCACAGGTGGCGTTTGTGCTGGGAAAGCTGGAACAGATCCAGTTTGGGGTAACTGGGAAGCGGGGCTTGTCCCGTGTTCAGTGGCGGAGAAGGAGATTGGTTGGTATCGGCGAGGGGGCTAGTCCGGTCTGGGGGTGGCAGATATGAGCCAGGGGGCTGCGGGCCCAGTTTGGGGTGGGAGAGAAGGGCTCGGGTACTGGGGAGAGAGAGGTTTGTACTGGGGTACAACCCTGGCCTGCATGGGGGTGAGGGCAGGACTGCGAGCTGCAGGGCAGGTTCTGGGGGGCAGGGGCCGGAGCAGGGGCCTTGGTTGTGGCACAGGAGTGCAGGGGACAGGGTGACCCCGGGAAGGGGACAGGTAGGGTGGGGCCCTTGTGTGGGACTGTGGGGTGACAGGGCTTTGTGGTGGGGAGACGTGTTATATGGGAAGAGCCAGAAGCAGCAACCCGGGTCACTCAGAATGGTGGCTGAGAGATTTCAGAGTGTTGAGATTTTGGGGACAGGGGTTCTGTTGGAGGTATGGGTGGGAGAACATTTGGGCTCAGGAAGAGGCTGCCGAGTCACCTCAGTACCCCTCCATCCCTGAAGGCCTCACAGGAGCTCTGAGATCTCCCAGTGCTGCTCCCACAACCCCGTGGGGTGCTCAGATGGCACCGACGGTGGACGAGCACTGGTCTTGCCACTGTAGCAGGGTGGGGGACTGTGGGACCCCAGTGACCTGGGGAACTGGCCCTGTGCTCTGTGCTCAGTGCTGAAGTTTCAGTCCTGTCAGGGAGGCAGGTCCATGTTCCAAGCACTGCACAGATCTGTGCAGCTGAACATTGTGTTCCCCTCGGGGCTGCAGCTGCCTGGAAGCCGTGGGTGCAAAAGCAGAGCAGTCACAGAGAATGGGAACATCCTCATTCTCCAGGGGAATCTCTCCTGTCTGCTCTGGCCACGGGTGGGACTGGGGAGCATCTAACCCTAGGGGCAGGTCAGCTGGATTTGAGGTGTCTTCTCTCCCAGGGAGCAGGGCTTGGAGACCAGGCCCTGTTTATCTGGGCTGTGGACATAGCCTGGAGGAAGGAGCAGAGGAATGTGGGGCTGGGATCTGCCTCTTCCAGCAGTGGCTCAGCACAGCTCCAACTCAGGGATTGTTTTTACCTTTTCATAACCATCATCTCTGTCAGAGCAAGCAACATGAGGCTGCAGCTGACTGCTCCAAGGGGATCAAACTGCTACCCCTGGAGCATCCCATGGAACCAAAATACCTGAGCTAAAAAGAAATCCATCGAGCATCCTCAGAGGCAAGTTTGCTAGCCTCTCAGGGGGTTGAGATGTATCCCCAGAATTTTCTGCTGCAGACATGGCTTGTGCAGCATGAGGAGCCTTGGTTGGACTCGGTGGCTGCTGCAGCTTTTCCTGGCTGGGTGAGGATATTGAAGGTGCCCAGAGCGACACACGACATTTGAGGCTGATAACATCAGAGATGGGGAGCGAGCTGAGCTGAGCTCAGGGAACAAATTGCTCTGGGCTCCTGTTTTCTTTGCCTGGCTAGTTCCTGCAAATAGTGCTGGGGAATGGCAGAGGCCTTGGCAGGAGGATGAAAGACCAAAGGAGGGAGAATTGCTCTCCTGAGATAAGCTGTTGAGTGCCCCCAGCTCTGATGCCTCAGAACAGGATTGCAATTAAACCATTAAAACGCCCTTCTGATTCCCTGCAAGTCGAAGTGACTTTTGTGCCAGCTGCTCTGGAGCTCCTGGCATGGCCAGAGGCCAGCAGAGATGGTGGAGAGAGATGATTTACCAGCATGGAGCTGGGCAGGATTGCGCTGTGCTGCTGAAGCACATCCCCTCCTGGGTTTTTGGGCTCCTTGAACTTTGTTGATGCAGTTAGTGTGAGGAGTTTGGAGATGGGGGGTGGGAATGGGCTATGCTCAGTGCAGGCCACATCTCTCTTTGTGAATGGCTTTTCAGAGGAGCCTTAACTTGTGCTGGAGCTTGGGGAAAGTGCCACCAGCATCCAGCCCAGGACCTGGAGGAGCATCTTGGATGTCACTGGAAGCATGTTGGCCCTGTGGGTGCTGAGGAGAAGTTGATGTCTCCTTGTTGGGGTCACCTGGAGCTGGAAGTCAGCCCCAGCATTGCTGTTTCCTCTTGTCAGGGACTTGATAAGGTGAAAAAGTGAAATAAGCAGCAGGTAAGAGATTAAATATGATCAACTCCAGGCTGAAGTAGGAGCTGACTCAGTGGAGGTAAAAGGAGGAATGGGGGTGTTTTCCCATTACCTGGGTTTGCCAGAGCTCCCTTTTCACTGCAGTTCGTGGGGATTTGTCTGTCAGCATAATGACTCCATTTTGATCTGAGCGAGGTGGTTCTTTGGCCAGGAGTGGTTTGCAGGCAGAGGTGAGCAAAGCTGAGTTTTGCACCTTCTCCAGCCACTGCTGTGGTGTTGCTGGGGAAGATTGGGAATGCTGAGGTTGGTGGCTCACCTCATTTTGGTGAACATGGGTGTGGAGATGATGATGGCAGAGCTCAAGGGCAGGTTGTGCTCCTCCAGATCCTTGTGTGCCATCGCTGCTGTGTCTGGGCATCTGCTCTCCTGCCTCCCTGGAGACTGCAGGTGCCCTTGGCAGCACTTGCTTTCCCAATCCACGTCAGCCGGTTGGCGGAGCCTTAAACTCCCAGCAAGCCAAGCTGGGGGTGCCCTGGAGTGAGGACAGAGCGAGTGGCACCGTGCTTGCAGCAGGGCAGGGGGCTTGGCACGTGCTGTCCCTGTCTGTCACCTCATCCCGCTGTGTCCTTGTCCCGCTGGCATCGCTGTCTGCTGGGCTCCTCCACACCCGGGTGCTGGCAAACAGATGGCCACTGCAGACAGATCTGCCTCCTGCAGCATTCCTGGGCTCTGAGATGGGCTGAAGGCTGTGCTGTGGCTCTGGGGAGGTGAGTTGGGTGGCTCTCCGTGCCCACGGAGCCCGTGTGGGTGTGTTTGGTGGTGCTGTGCCCCTGCGGCTGCCGGCTCGGCTGTGGCAGCGAATGCTAATGCACCGCGCTGCAGCTTTGCGGTGGCAGCGAGCCGGGTGCTGCCTGGTGTGGGGGTGGCAGAGATGGAACAGGGAGAAGCTGGGGAGAGGGAGATGGAGCCTGTGGAGAGCTGCTGGCCCCTGGGGAGGGATGGGTGTTGTCTCCAGAGCATCGTTCCCGCTATTGCTGTCTGCAGTGGCCTGTGGAGCGCTGACCTTGCTGCAGCCGGCTGCATCCCTGCCCTGTACAGACCATTCCCAAAGACCTGTTCCTGCCCCACTTTGCTCTGTCGTGACTTATCCCAGGTCCCTGCAGCTCTGCCAGGCTGGGTGATAATAAACTACCTTCCCCTTCAGGCTGTCAGGGGGATGAGACTGCCCTTGTTTGTCCTGACAGAGCTCCTGTAGCCATTCGTTTTTCCTGTCCCTTTAATTTAATTCCTTAGAGTGGCTGCTCATAAATCCTCTGTGCCTTTGTGAGCCTGTCTGGGGCCATGGCTACCACTCCTGTCCTGCTGTTCTGCAGGCACTGCACACCTGGCTCTCATTCCTTTGCCCAGATCTTCACTTCTTTGGTTCCTTGCTCTGTCACAGCAGTTTTTCCTTCTCATAATGAGATGCCTGGGCTGGGATGAGTTGAACTCCTTGTCCTCTGTATGGATGTCCTGAGATGAATCTGGCCTTCCCTGGGGTGCAGGAAAACCCTAATAAGTGGGGGGAAAAAAGTACAGGGGTGTTTGGAGTGGAGATGAATTATCAGGGCTTGGGGCAGCCAGCTCACTCCTGGTGCTGCATTAAATGACAGAATCCTAATTTTTTCTAAGTTGCTCTTGGGACCTTCCTGTTGTTTCGGTGTTTTGGAGAGTCTCCCTGATGTCCTGAGGGGAGGCTTGTCCCAGTGCCTCAGCACTGGGCAAGGCCAGAAGACACTTAATTGAGTCGTTGAACCAGAGGGGGGAAAAAAAGGAGGTTTTGGGAGTTTGATGGGCACAAACCATCTTCAAAATGATGTGCCGAGCCTGTGGCTTTTGCTTCCCCCTTTTCCTCCTGCATCCTGGAAGGAGGCTGGGTTTCCACTCTTGTGTCAGTCCTTTGGAGATGGGAGAAGGGTTGGGTATTCATTCTTCCCAGTCTTCAGAAACATCTCTTGTCATCTTTTGATGGTATAGGGGTGGAGACCACCCATCCTGAGAGACCCTTCCCACATGAGCAGCCAGGTCTGGAGTGTGGGAAGAGTGCTGGAGGCAGGAGCACAGTGTTTTTTGACCTTCCCTGAGATGCCAGGTTATCTTCTGCTGGGGGCCAGCCTACCACAATACTTTCTTTGGGAACAGTTTTCTCTGTCTTTCCAGCCTGCAAATGTTGGAGTATGCTCCCTGCTAGATGTTGAGGCTGGGGTATTTTGCTCTGGAAATCAGGTTTTCAAGGTCAGGTTGGAGTTAATCCTTTGCAAGTGAGGATCCTGTCTGTGTTGCTCCTCTGAGGAGTTGGTGAGTGCCTCGTCCCAGATTTTGGAGCAGGAAATGTGTGAGACTTCAGCACTCAGCCTGGGGGTTTGCTTGTGCCTGGCTGTGTTTTTATCATTGGGAGTTTCCTGTGGGTGACGGTCGCATTTGCAGAGGGCTCGTTATGTTTCCTGCTGAGCCCTTTGATCAGAGCTGCTTATCTGGGACCTCTGGCTCACCTTCACTCAGCACGAGGTGGTGACATTCCAGGTGACTGTCCTGGGACCTGCTGGTGGCCCCGAGGGCCCGCAGTGCAAAGGACTTTGTGCCAGAACTTCTCCCAGAGTGACACTCGGTGACACCAGGGGTTGGATCTGTAAGGGGCTGGGAGAAGGGTCAGGGAGCCCCACCAAGGAGAAGCATCATGGTGCCACCTCAGCAGATTGTGTGGAGCCCCTTCCCAGGGAAATGGATAATTCCAGGAGCTTGTGCACCCTGAGCAGTGCTGGAATCTGCTCTGCACCATCCCTCTCTGCCCACATCATCCCTGCAGGCTTCCCTAGCGTGGTTAACCCTTGGGAATGGATGCTCTGGGACATCTTGGTTGATCTTTGGCCCAAAGATTCAAAGAGGAAGCTGCTGTAGTTTGGAAATGGTTTGGTTGGAAGGGGCCTTAAAGCCCCTCCAGTGCTGTGGGGGCAGGGACACCTTCCACTATCCCAGGTGCTCCAAGCCCTGTCCAACCCGGCCTTGGACACTTCCAGGGATGGGGCAGCCACAGCTGCTCTGGGCACCCTGTGCCAGGGCCTCCCCACTCTCACAGGGAAGAATTTGGGCTGTTTTTTTGGCAGCTGATCTCCCCCCATGGGTTCAGTGCCTCTGAGAAAGCAGGATGCAGAAGCTGAGGCCAGTCCTGCCTTTCAGAGCTGCCCCCATTGCCCTGTTGAGTTGGGCTGCTTGAACTGTGAATTTTAATTACACTTCAGGATCAATACGGTGGCCTTGGTAACGAGCTTATTGCTGCTGCAGAATCTGTTTACTTCAGGTTGGTGACAGCCAAAGGACTGAGGTGGCTGAGGACATGATGTTCCAGCTCCTTGAACAGGCTCCTTTGTAATTCGGGTGAGGCTCCTGCAGCCCTGAGAGTTGGGTGCAGCTTCCCCTTGGCTGCCCCCACAGACCTGGAGCTGGCTGGCAGCACCCATTCCTGCCTGGCTGAGGAGCTGCCTGCATTCAGGAGCCAGGATCTGGGTGGGAGCTGCTGGAGCCTGGTTTATCTGTGTGCTGTGGGTGGAGGGGATCTCTCCTTCTGGCCTTTTGCAGTGAGAAGTAGGCAGCCTGGAAAAGGAGGCTCCTTGGGGCTTTGCCTGCCTGAAAGTCATGTTTTAGTGTCCTCCTTCCTCATGAGGGTGAGGTTCACCCTGTGTCTGCTGTTTTCTGCCTCTCCTCCTTTTGCCTCCTGTCAGGGAGCCCCGGATTTCAACATTCCTGCACTGTGGGGAGAGTTTTGCATCCAACCTGGGCATATTTTGGAGTGAGAACATCTGGCTGATCCCTGTTGACCTTGGAGCTGTCAGCATCTTGCAGGCAGCACAGTGTCTCCTACACTAACTAAGCCCTTCTCCAAATATTCTGTGAGCTTGCCATCTCCACGAGGAAATCACTTTCATCCCTCCTGCCTCCTTTAAAAGAAAGGGGCTTCATGGAATCAGCCCTGTTTGAGGGAAAGGTTGGCTTTGCTCTGACACAAGTCAGTATCCAGGAGGGTGATGTTTGTCCATCCTGGTGGTGATTCCTCAGACCTAAAATCCTATGCTGAAGCCTGAGGCTTCTCCTGCTTTGCCTCTCACCAGATGCATCAAAATCTAAGTAGTTTCCAGGGCTGAAAATAGTCTATTGGTAAATGAGGAATGAGCAGCTCTAGTGGAAATACCACTGTGAGAGGTTTATTTCCAGAACAGGCTGCTCCTGTTTCCATGCTGATCCTGCAGGGTGTTTTCCCTTAAAGGTGTGACATAGGGATGGAGGATCAGCTGAAGGTACCTGAGAGTAGCTGGAGCCTCTCCTGGGTGGGATTTGCTCTTTTGGTTTTTTGAAAGACCAGTAGAAGTCTTGGAATGCTGAGATTCTCCAAGGCAGTTTGTGGGGAGGAGGAAGGTGGGGCACCCAGAGTCCCAAGGGGAGTGATTCTTCCCCCAAAACACTGGGGCTGCTTTAGGATTACAGAGCAGAAGTTTGGGCATCTCAATTTGGTTTTTTTTATGGTGAACCTTCCTTTCAGACCAGGAGGTGTTGTTGAACGAGCTGTTTGACAGTGCTTCCAAGTGTTCCCTTGGTCTCATACAACTGTGCTTGGAGAGGCATTTTCTAATTAGTTTAAAAATTGATGCTAATTAAAGCTGATTCCCTCTCAGCTCTGACACACAAACACATTTCCATGGGCTTCCAGCTCTGCCAGCTGGCCTGTTGGAGGCCAGCAGTCCTCAGATTGCCCCATAAGCAGCTGGAAGTGATTTAACCCACAGTCTTGGTATAGGGGAATGGTTTAGGTTGGAAGGATCCTTAAAGCTCACCCAGTTCCTCCCTCTGCCATGGCTCTCAAGCCCTGTCCAGCCTGGCCTTGCACACTCCCAGAGATGGGGCAGCCACAGCTGCTCTGGGCACCCTGTGCCAGGGCCTGCCCACCCTCCCAGGGAAGGATTCCATCCCAATATCCCATCCATCCCTGCCCTCTGGCAGTGGGAAGCCATCCCCTTGTCCTTGCAGGGACATGACCTTGTGTTGCCTGTGCAGTTCTTGCAGTGTGGTAACTCCAATTAATACTGATTTTCCTACTGCCCCAGCACGTGCTGTGCCAGAGGCTGGGTGGGCACTGGGGATGAACCCAGAGGTGAGAAATCTGGGATGGCTTTAGACCAGCTGCTGTTTGCCCATTCATGGGGATTATGGGGTTAACCTGTGAGACATGCCTGGAGTTCACTGCCCTTAGGGATCCCAGACATTGGACTTTTGCTGTTCCTGCCAGGAAGGAGATATCCCTCTGTGTTCCAGGAGATCCTGCTCCATCAAAGTCGGACCCAAGCCTTTGCCTCCATTCCTGCAGTCCAAGGACTGGATGCCTCCTTATCTGCTCGTGGGAGCTTTCCCTCTGCTCCTGCTGGAGCACACCTTTGACCTCCAGGTGTTTATGAGGCAGGATTTATCCTCAGTTACTATTTAACACTCAAAACCACATTTCTTTTATTGAATCTCTCCTGTTTATTTTTCCTTTAACTGGCATTTACAGTAATTCACATCACGACTGAAATCTTGTGGTGATTTCCAGCCTATTAACCTTTGCAATGCTCTCTTTATTTCCTGGTGTTTTTTTTTTCTCTGCTTAGTTTTGGGATTCCTGTGGAAGTACTTAATTCTCCTCTTGGACTCCCAGAAACTTGGCTTAGGGTTTTTTTTTTTTTTTTTTTTTTTTTTTTGTCAGTGCTTTACCTAATCAGCCTTTCCCTGGCAGTGGAAAGAGGTTGGGATCAGGGCTTGGCTGGTTTGTTTTGCCAGAACCTCAGTGCCCTTTTATTTCTTCACTGGGAGCAGTGTAAAGGTTTTCAGGTGGAGATTTGGCTGGGATTCCTGTTTGGGTAGTTGGTGGGGAGAGTGCCAGGCAGGCCTGTGCCTCTAGGGAGAGCAGCCTGCCCTGTGAACCCTCTGGAAGTGAGGTACAGAGCCAGGAGCACCAAATTCCACATGGCTCTGCTTCCATTCACAGAGCAACACCCTTGGGAGGCTCTTCCAGCTGCAATGTCTGAATGGAGCATTTGGAATTTCTTCTAAAAGTTGGGGGAACCGCCAGGAGAAAGTTCTCCTCTTGCAAAGGCTACTCCTGGAGCAGAAGCAGGTCCTTTTTCCTGAGGGTTGTTCCACTTCCAGCTCTCACAGAGCCGTGGTGCTCAGGCTGTGGAGGAGCAGGAGATGCTTTCTGAACAGCTCTCCTGATCTTCCAGCATCCCTGTGGAATGGTGGGGTGCAGCAGTGGGCACTGCTGGGGAAAATCCCCCAGCTTCACCTAACCATGGGCTCTGGCTGAGGATTCATTTGCTGCTGGCAGGATTTGAACTGGGAATCTGGTGATTTTTCCATGGGCTTGGCCATAACCTCATGTGAATTTGTGCAGCCCTTTGCCATCCAGGTTTGCACTGGCACGTGTGACCAGAGCTTGGAGGTGGGAAAATGGGATGGAGCCGAATCTGCCTCCAAACCCTCCTCTGCCCTGTGGCTGGGGATGAGGATGATGAATCGTCAGGGTGGGAGTCTTGCTGCTCCTGATCCCCCATCCCTCTTCTCTGAGTACCTCGTTTTTCCTTTCCTTCTATCCTTAAGGAGTGCTGTGATCCAGAAATACCCTTCCAGGCTGGATAATCTCACAGGAAAAGAGCCTTGAAACCATCCTGTCTGCCTTGCTGATTCCCACCCCAAAAATCCATGTCCTGTAGGACTGTGGAGCAGGAGCTGTCCCCCTCTGTGTGTCCCCTCATGTCTAGACACTGTCCTGTGGGAACAGGGGCTGGCTCTCCCAGCCTGGAAGCAGAGCAGAGGGGGCCTGAGGACAGGGCAGCCAAGTCCTCTAAACAAACCCAGCACCCTGGCATGGCCACAGTGGGAATGGGGCCAGCTGCAGGGGCCAGCACAGGGACACACACTGGGAGCACTGGGAACCTGCAGCTAGCGGGTTTGGGATGGCCTCAGGGCAGCAAATGTGGCAACTGCTCTTTCTCCTGTGTCAGGAAACTCGGGGTCCCCTCCAGGATCTGGGTGAAAACGGCATGGAAGGGTTCTGTCCCTTTCCTGAGGAGGTGGCTCAAACAAAGCTGCTCCTCTCTTTTTTGACCTGGATTGAAGGAGAACACTGATTATCTGACTTTTTGCCCCTCTGCTGATGAGGCTGAAGGGCCTCATTCCCTGGGATGCCTCTGCCCTCCCTGGATGCTGTGATGAGTTGCTTCTGCAAATCAGTGGATTAAAACAACTTGTCCTTTAGAAATGCCTAACCCAGCTCTTCCTTGAGAACAACCAGCGGCTCTCTGTCCTTCTGCAGATAAGGAATCCTTGGAGACTGAAACCTGAAGGTGCCCATCTCCAGGTGGGCAAAACCCAGCCCTGCTCTGAGCTGCTGCTCCTGTCTCATGTGGGAGCAGGGCTTGTCTGGCTGAATTTCCAGGAATGACAAAGAAATGATGAACTTAAAAGACAGGCCACGTCAGGGCTGCCTTGGCAGCACAGGCATCCAGCAGTGCCCTCCCAGCCTCTGCCAGGGAGTTTTTGTTTGGGAGAACATATTAAATAAGGGGAACTGTCTGCACTGAATAATCCTGATCCCTGCTGCTGGTTTTCTTCAGCCAAAGTCAAGGTCCCAGGACTTTGGATCCTTCCAGGCTTTTTCCTGGGAGGACAGAAGTGGGTTGCAGAGACTCTTCTTTACAGGTGGTTGTGTGGCTGTAGGAACGTGCTCTCCTCCCGTTTTTCTGTTTCTCCTAGGCAACTGTGCTGTGTCCTCACATCCAGGGATGTCAGACTTGGAAGTCTGGAAGGTTTTAGATGGTTCATTGCTTCCTGCTTATCATGGGTGATGTGTGGAGCCTGCTCCTGTCCCCCCTCCACTTACCCGGGACAGAAGTGGCTGGGAGGACACTTTTCCCATGGCTGTGTATGTGCCAATGCTCACATTGTCCCTAATAATAATAATAAAAGGAATTCTGAAGCAAACCTGGGGGTTCTAGGAATAGAGCCTGGAGCTGCTTCCCAGCCCATGTCCTTTCCCCTGTGGAGCCTGTGCATTGATGCAGTCAGGGATGTACAGCACAACAAAGGAGCTTAAGCGACCTCTCTGAAGCTGTTCTGGGAATGGAAGAAGTGTTAAAATAAAAGTGAGGTTGTCCTGTGTGAGAGGGAAATGCTGGGCTCATCTGTGCCTGGGATAAATCCAGCTGCATCTACAACTCCCTGGAGTCAGGCATGGAATTTTCTTACTCTGTCAGCTCCAAAAACTGCTCTCCTGGCTGACCACTGGGAAAGTGTTTGGGTCAGCCATGGAGGATGGCACACCCTGCAGTCACGAGCTGCCACTTTGGTGAGATGGTACCAATCCAGACAGACCTGTAATCTGTTTGCTCTCCCTGTGTCGTAATAATTAAACAAATGAGCTGTGTGTGCTGGGGACACTTGAGCTGCTGGGTTTGGCACTGCCCTACCAGTGTTCTCACTGGATTTATCCTTATAACCTGCAGAGGAGCTTGTTCAGGCTGGTATTTCAGCTTCCTGGTGGTTTGGGATGCTCTGGGCAGTGTGGGCAAATAGGGTGGGCAATGTTCCCTCAGCTCCAGCTCCAGCCCCGAAGGGGTGGTTGGAGCTGAACACGAGCAGCTGTTGTTGGGAAATGTCAGATCTGCCTTGGAATGGGCACAGTGGCAGTGGATTTCCCAAAGGGAGAAAATGTCCTCCTGACTTGGCCGGTGTGACTAGTGCAGGCAGTGCCCAGTGATGCTCTGGAAGAACTTGGCAGGAGATGGTGGATCCTGCTGTTTTCCTGCAGGACATATCCCAAAATCCCTGCTGTTCCAAGTGAGGAGCTGCTCATTTGGCCCCTTATGTCTCCAGCTCTATCTCCTCCTTTTCCAGGGCAGTGATGCTGAAAACCCCTGGCTTCATTCCTGTGCAGGGAAATGGGTGCTGTCTTGTTTTCCCTCCTTAACCACGAATTTCTGGGATGAAAAAATATTTTCCTTGCTCTTAAACCATTGTGCTCCACCCGGTTGGAAAAGCCGCTTCCAGCAGGACCAAGTTTGGGATGGGATTCATGACCGTGCCCTTGGGAGCTGCACGGCCCCAGAGCTCTGACCCGCAGCCCCCGGCTGGGAATGCTGTTCATTCCAATTGCCATGACAGGCAGAGGGATTAGGAGATTTTCTCTGTCTCCTTAATGCAGCTCTGGGCACGTGGAGGGCTCTGGTCACGCACCTCTGCTCCAGAGCCGTGCCGAGCTCCCCGCGCTGCCGGACACAGCGGTAACGTCCCGGGATCCCTGGGGTGGGTGTGCTCGTGGTGCCTTGCATTCGGGTGCTGTTCGTGGTGTTTGGTGATAATTTTAGCCAGGGCAGATTTTGCTAAGCTGGGGAGTTCAGCTGAGCCCTGGTAAAGCCACGGCAGGGATTACAGGGGGTAATTCAGCACTTGGTTTGTTCAGCACTTGCTTTTTCTCTCCCCTTGGATTCAGTCCCTTCATTCTCATGTTTCTAAACCTGCTGTTTCTCTTGCAGGGTGGGGTTGTGGCTCAGAGCTGGCTCAGCACTCACAGCTGGAGCCCTGAAGGGGAGGTGGATTGTGGTGTGAGATGTTGTGGGGCTGGGGAGTGCAGCATCCCTCGTCCCATCCACTCTTTTCCAGGGCATCCCAAAGGAGCTTTGCTCCATGGGACCATGCAGGCAGCACATTTCCCTGAAGGGAATTGCCCTGTCCTGGAGCTCACACATCCTGGATGCTGTGTGCCAGGACAGACCTGCACCCTGGGCTGGAGCACTGTGCCTTATGTTTTTTCCCTCCTGGGTCACCTCTTCCCTGGAAACCTTTCCCTGAGATACAGAAAATTCCTCGGCTAACACTTTAAGCTGTTTTAATGCCAGCAGCTGTTTTATGGGGAATGTTTTTTATACCCTCTGTTTTGATGAGCTGCCAGAGGAAGAGCTTGATGTGGAGGCATGGAAACCTTGTGTCCTGAAATTGCTGATACATTTTTCTCCTTGGAAGTGCCCATGAGCAATACACCAGCATGGAATTAGCACAAGCCTATCCCAGGCTGTGTGATGAAGATTGGTCCCAGCAGTAGACCTTGAACAAATTCCAACAACATCATTCCTTGTTGGGAAACCTGCCAGCTCCTGCCACACACCCTGAGCACAATGTTGGTACCTGCCTGGAAATGCTTCTGCCCCTCTTATCCCTGGAACCAGCTTTCCTGTGGGGATGGGGGTTGTGGTGGCCTCCAGATCCTCCCTCTGCTCTGCCATAGGGATGGAGGTTTCAATGCCCTCTCGGTTCTCCCTCTCATTTCCTGTGGGGATGGAGGTTGTGGTGCTCTCTGAATCCTCCTTCTGCACCAAATGACCTCAAACAATTGCAGAATCAAACCTTCTATCTCCATTTATTATTCCCTTTCCTTCCACTTATACAAACTAAAGTAGTTTGCATCAGAATCCAACTGGAGTCTACTTACTGGGAGGTTTGGTTGGTGAAGCAGATACTGGGCTGTGATGTGTCCAGGATGGAGGAGCTGGCTGGAAACCTTGCAGCAGCAGCACCCCCAGGAATGCCTGGGATGCTTGGCTGGGTGTGGTGATGGATCTGATCTGTGCCAGTCAGTTCCTGGAAGGGATGCTGGAGTCCCACATCATCCCTCCTGCCCTGCCTTGGAGTGAGCCATGGGTTTCATGCCCCTTTCCCTTCCTGAGTGGAATACCATGCTGCTTTTGGCCCATCCAGTGGGATTCTGTAGAATTGTGGCTACTTTTTCCTGCCCAAAAAGCTGTACTGGTGCTGCAGCCGCCCCAGCTCCAGCCTGTGCAGATTCCTCCTTTCTGGAATGGATCATTTCAACGAAACAGTTCCATTCTTCTCCCCTCTGAAGGCTGTTTCCTGCATCAAAGCTTTCAGGGAGCTTTTGGGATGGCTGTGGCACAGAAAACCCCTCCTTGAGGCCGCTCTGGGCTGTCTCTTTCCATCATCTTGATTTGTCCAGGACTCCTCTCGAGGTCTCCGTGTCTCGGGGGTGCTTTGTTAATCCCACTCCCCGCCATGACGTCTCATCCCTGTTAAATGGCAAAATGAAATCCTGCAGAGATGTGATGTGAGCAAAGGGGCCGTGCTGGGCTTCTTTGTCAGGATTTCCTGCGTGGCAGCAGGGAGGGGGCTGCAGGCTGGATTTGCTGGTGCTTTCCCTAATTCCCTTTCCCTGGCAGGAGCAGCAATAAGGCCTTTGCTGGCTGCTCACTCAGGGCACAGCAGCTGAGCAGTTGTGGGTTACTTTTCCTCTCTTTTTGGCCCAACACAGTTAAATTTGATGATCTGGTGGAAAGTGCTGGAGCTATGAGCTGCCTCTGGCTGAGAGAAGTGGCTGTTTTGGGGGTTCTCTTCCAATGGAAACATCTTGTCCTGCAGAGGAGGCTGAAAGCCAATGCAATGTCAACTTCTTTTTGTTGAAATGTTCTCTCTTGCTGAGGCTTTTTCCTGTGCTTTTCGTGTCAGTTTTGGAAGGATGTGCAGTGTTTTTAACCTGTGGGATGCTCTGCTCCTGGGGAGGAGCCTGGAAGCACCAGGGATCTGTTGGGACCATCCAAGCTTTCTTGCTGCTGCATTTTTGGGCAGAAATCTGCCGGGATCAGTTGGGGCAGGGGCTCTGCCTTCACATGGGATGTGGGTTGTACAGGGAGTGTAATTCCTGAAGGAGCCTTAGGCAGCTGGGAATGGGTTAAAGAGGATGTTTCAGGGTGCTCTTTTTGTCTTCAGTTGTGTCAAATCTGCAGGGTGACAAAAGCCTGGTGACAGTTGTTCAGGCAGAGAAAGGGATTTAATCTTTGGCATCTTGTATTTATTGATGTTAATTTTTGTGGACTGAAAGGACCCTCCCTTTAGCTTGGGGAGGTGTCATGCCCTAAGGATCACCTCCTGATTTAGCACTTCTTTCCTTTGCTCCCAGCAAATCCAGTTTGCAGATGACATGCAGGAGTTCACCAAATTCCCGACCAAGACGGGCCGTCGGTCCCTGTCCCGCTCCATCTCCCAGTCTTCCACTGACAGCTACAGCTCCGGTAGGTGCCAGCTCCTTGTCCTCACGTGCTCCTCCCTCAAACCCAGCGTGGCTGCTGCAGTGAATGTGCTGCTCACTCCCTGTGGCAGGATTTGTGCTGTTTGTACTTGGATGCTGAGGGAATGATTCCAGGCACTCCCGAAGCTCAGGCATTGATTGCCAGTTGATAATCCTGTTACCTCTGGGTTGATTTAGAGAAAAAGAGTGCAAAATTCCTTCAGGGCGTTGGCTTTCCTTAGGAGATTGGTAATTTGAGCCATGAGTGAAAGCTGAGAAGGGAAACAGAGCAGAAACCTGAAGGGTAGGAGGTTCCTGATTCATAAGGCCTGGCATAACTCTCATTCCTCTCTTGGTTTAGCTGCCTCGTACACAGACAGCTCTGATGATGAGGTGTCCCCTCGAGAGAAACAACAAACCAACTCCAAGGGCAGCAGCAATTTCTGTGTGAAGAACATCAAACAGGCAGAGTTTGGGCGCCGGGAGATCGAGATCGCTGAGCAAGGTACAAAGTGGAATGTGAGACATCTGGGGCTTGGGGCAGGTTCTGGAGACCAGGAGCTGAGGAGTGGCAATTCCCACTCCTGCTGCAGCCTTGGATATCCTGTTTCCCCCCACAAATCAGTTAGGGAAGAGTGAGATGTGCCAGCACGTGTTGATGCTGTGTCCCATCCATTTTCTAGCAGAGCTCTTGCAGGGTTTAATGTTTTGCTGGCTTTGGATGGACAAGGATTTTGTAATACCGTCAGAGACATGAAAGCTGAAAATCCCAACCCCTTCCTCTGGGGGGTGGTAGGAAGCTGAATTACCATTTCCAGTGGGGTGATTGGGTAACTCCTTTCCTTTTAGAAGAGGAAGATAATCCAGGACATTTAGAGCAGCTCTTCTGAGATGTGGCAGCTTTGTTTTCAAGTTCAGGTGCTTCACCTGCTGCTACAGGGCTGGTGACTGTCTGTAGGTGCCTTCCCCAGGCAGTGCCAGTCCCAGAGCCCTCCTTGCCTCTCTCCTTGTCCCTTGATCAAGTGACAAACGACATTGATGTCTAGGTCGTGTTTTGCACAGACCTGCCAGGCCAGGGCTGAGGAGTTTTCTCCCTGCCTATGTAATAGCTACAGCAGAAATTTTGGGGCTGGAGGTATCCTGGGAATACACAGAGAGGAGCTGTGGTGGAGAGGGGACCCTGCAGACTGAACCAGCATTAAAACCTCTCTTCCTTTTGCAGACATGTCTGCTCTGATTTCGCTCAGGAAACGAGCCCAGGGGGAGAAGCCTTTGGCTGGAGCTAAGATCGTGGGCTGTACCCACATCACAGCACAGACTGCAGTGAGTGGCTGCTTTTTGGGGGCCTGGAGGGGCACATCAGCTTTTCCCTGGGGGAGAAAGTTCATCTCTTTGGAGTGGGAGAAGGCACATTCAGTAGAGTGTTTTGGAAAGATTGTGCTGTTGGCATTTCCCCAGGGCAGCATTTGGTTCCTGTGCCCATCACTGCTGCCCGAGGCCTGGCCTCGTGCTGGGGGCACCCCTGACCCCCTGGGGAATTGCTGACCCCTGAGACACCCCTGACCCCTGAGGCATCCCTGAGCACTGGGCTATCCCTGGTCCCCAGGGCATCTCTGATCTCTGGGGCATCTCTGACATCCAGGGCATCCCTGACCCCCTGGGTTATCTCTGACCTTCAGGGCATCTTTGATCTCTGGGGCATCTCTGACCCCCTGGACATCCCTAACCCTCTGGTTACCCCTGACCCCCTGGGGCATCTCTGACCCCTGGGGCACCCCTGACCCCCAGGGTTATCAGTGACCCCCAGGGTTATCCGTGAACCCCCAGGGTTACCCCTGAGCCCCAGGACACCCCTGAGCCCCGGGCTGTCCCTGTGTCCCCAGGTGCTGATCGAGACTCTGTGTGCCCTGGGGGCGCAGTGCCGCTGGTCCGCCTGCAACATCTACTCCACCCAGAACGAAGTGGCCGCCGCCCTGGCAGAGGCTGGTGAGTGCCGGGCCCTCGCAGCCCCTCCTGCCTGCCCGGCCTCATCCCGGGGAAATCCTCTAGGCAACTTCCTATTCATTTGTGTCTATTTCATTTTATATTTATATATGTTTTATTCTATATTTATAGATTTTTTGGTAACATCACACAGCATCTCAAAATAAGCCATAGCACAGAATAGAAAACGAATTTTTTATATTGTAAAATTATAAAATTATTGTTTATATTTCCAAACATTTTATACTAGGTATGTATAAATATATATACATTGACATAAAATATACAATATAAACATGTGAATACATGTATAGTTGTTTATAAAATGCTTATAGCTATTTTATATGGAATATAAAAATATAAAATATAAATGAATAAAATAAATAGGAATACATATAAAATATATTTTAATTTGATATTTTAACCATATTTTAATTAAATTTTATTTATTTTTATACTGTTTATTGTTAGTAGTATTGTTTTATTATTATTTCTTTGTTGGGTTTTTTTTTGTTTGGTTTTTTGGGGTTTTTTTTTCTATTTCTGTTTTAGGGAATTAATATTTTTGGGGAATATCTCCTAGGGAGGGATGGAGAGCTGTGATCCTGATGTGGGCTGTGATGTGATCTCTGCATGGCCCCTTGGCTCTTTGTGTTTCTGGAGTTGGCCAAGCAGGGGAGAGCTCTGCCAAACTCCAGGGGTGCTCCTGTTCTTCCAGGTGTTGCTGTGTTTGCCTGGAAAGGGGAGTCAGAAGATGATTTCTGGTGGTGCATTGACCGCTGTGTCAACGTAGATGGCTGGCAGGCCAACATGGTGAGGAGCCTTCTCCAGCCCTTCCTCTTCCTCCCTTCCACCCTGGAGCTGTTCCTGGGAGCCTGCTGGCCTCGAAAGCACCTCTGACCTCCATTCAAGGGGGGCTCTTGGAGAACAGCAGCTGGGGATGAGCTGGGAGCAGCCTTGGGGATGTCAGGAGCTGCAGAGATGATGTCCTGAGCTGGCACAGCCCAATGGCAAGGGAACAGCTCCTGGTGGAGTTGCAATGAGCCAAGAAATGGAGCCTGATCCCCCCCTGCAGGAGCTGCCCCAGCCATGCCTTTCTCAGCACAGATGCCATCTGCCCTCTCCCTCCCAAAGCTGGGATCACAGTGGGGACCTTTCCCTTGTCAAAGCCCATGTCCCCCTTGGTGCATGGTCTGTGCTCACCAGTGATGTGTCTGTGGGCCATGACACCTCCCACAGCCTCTCCACTCCTGTTGGCTTTCAGGGCATGGATGTTGTGGCATCCTGAGTTCAGCCTAGTTAGTTAGTGCTGCCTGTGGTCACCTTTCCAGGCTGCAGAGCAATAGCAGAGGCAGGAAATCCTGTTAGGATCCAGCAGCTCCACACAGGGGTAAGGAATCCCGGTGTTTTGGAGGAGACCCTGAGTTGCAGGCACCTAGGGGAACCTGGGACTCCTGGCCCCTGCCCAAACAGCCCCTCCAAATCATTTTCCCCATCCTGTCCTCAGCCAGTGCATTTCCCAGTGGGAGGCCTGACTGCTCCCTGTTCTTTCTTGCCCGTTCTGTAGATCCTGGATGATGGTGGGGACCTGACCCATTGGGTTTATAAGAAATACCCCAGCGTGTTCAAGAAGATCCGAGGGATCGTGGAGGAGAGCGTGACCGGTGTGCACAGGTGGGAGCTTTGGGAAGGCAGATCCAGAGAGCTCAGGGAGTTGCTGCTGTGTGCTCTGACCTGCCTCTGCCCTCTCCCAGGCTGTACCAGCTCTCCAAGGCTGGGAAGCTCTGTGTCCCAGCCATGAATGTGAATGACTCTGTCACCAAGCAGAAGTTCGATAACCTGTATTGCTGCCGGGAATCCATCCTGGATGGGTGAGTTCAGCTCTGTTCCCCACTGGTACTTCCACACGGGTGGGTTTGGCTCTGGCTGCTTTTAAGCAGAGATCAGGCTCTGCTGCTTTGACCTGGTGTTGGGCTTGACTGATCCCAACACAGGTCTCTCTCTGTCCCCCAGCCTGAAGAGGACCACGGATGTGATGTTTGGAGGGAAGCAAGTGGTGGTTTGTGGTTATGGGGAGGTGAGTTCCGTGAGCTGTGCTGGCCTCTCCCAAGCTCAGCATCCTGCAATTCCCTGTGCCAAGGCCCCTCGCCCTTGCTATTAGGAGTAGATCCAACCTGGTGAGCCATAACCAGGGAAATCTTGCTGGAATCTGCTAGAGGATGGAGATCGAGGATTAGATTTCCCAGTTTTCTGCAGATGAACTGGGCTGCACAGCTGACAGTTGCTGGGATCACTGGCCTGAATTATAACTACCCACGGGTACTTCCATCTGCTGTCCCTGGCCCATGTTCAGCATCCAGTCTGGCTGTCACTGAGCAGGGCAGGCAGCTTCTCCCTGGGAATAATACTCTGGCAGAGGGAAATTGTAAAATGAATTTGTAACTGATGCTACTCTGGAAGAACTGGAGCTGGGAGCTGCCACTTCCCTTCCATCTGTGCACATCCATGTGGGTGTTTATCTTCCAGCACTGTGCAGGGACTGGCAGGAGCTGCAAAGGCTCTTCCCAGCAGGAATTTGCTCCCTAATTCACTTAGGCACCAGTGGAGCCCAGCTTTGCTCGACCAGGAGACTGTGCTGGCTCTCACTGAATGCTCTGGGCTGGTGCCTGATTCTCCAGACAGGAGCTGTGTTAGGTGTTGTCTCCAGGGTCTGTTCCAAGCTTTACTGGACTTCTTCACAACAGGAGAGTCAGAGAATCCCAGACTTCCGACCCACATTTGGGTTGGAAGGGAACTCCAAGGACATCCAGTTCCACCCCCTGCCATGGACAGGGACACCTTCCACTAGACCAGGTTGCTCCAAGCCCCATCCAACCTTGAACACTTCCAGGGGTGGGGCAGCCACAGCTTTTCTGAGAAGTCCATTCCAGTGCCTTGCCACCCTTACAGGGAACGATTCCTTCCCACTGTCCCATCTAACCCTGCCCTCTGGCAGTGGGAAGCCATTCCCCTTGTCCTGTCACTCCATCCCTTGTCCAAAGTCCCTCTTCAGCTCTCCAGGAGCCCCTTTATGCACTGGAAGGGGCTCTAAGGTCTTGCTGTAGCCCGCTCTCCTCCATGCTGAACACCCTTAGCTCTCCCAGCCTGGTCACCCTGAATGGTTTCCCTTTTGGATGTGAATTGGAGTCCCAGTTGGCCCTGCCTGGGTGTGTTCAGTAGACCCGAGGCTGGAGCTGGATGATAAGTGAGGGTCTCTCTGGAAATGTTTTTGGTCCAGCACCTTGCTGGTCACAAAATGGGGCTGAGTAGAGTTGATGCAGCAGAGCCAGGTGTTGGTGTGGGTTGGTGATGTGGAGAGTTGGACTTGGTTTTAATTTTCCACTGAGGAGAGGGAGCAAGTCTGAGGTGCTGTTGCAGGAACCCTGTGCTCCCTATGCTGATGTGGGCAGTATGGGATGGAGGATCTGCTCCCTGAGGAGTGCAGGACAGCTCTGAAATCCTGTAGCTTAAAGGAAAGGAAGGGCAGTGTGTGCTCCTCTAGGCTGCCTTTGATTCCTGCTTGGAGAAAGGCTCCTGCAATGCTCAGGCTGCACAAACTGTGAGAGCATTGGGTTGGGAAAGCTCCTGCTGTGGACATTTCCAGATGGGGCAGCCACAGCTTCTCTGGACAAGCTGTGCCAGGGCCTCACCACTCCCACAGGGGGGAATTCCTTCCCAATATCCTGTCTAATCCTGCCCTCTGGCACTGGGAAGCTGGTGGCCTTTGAGGGGGAGCTGGGCTTGTGGCAGTTGTGCCACTCACCAGGTACATCCTGAGCCACTCCTGGCATTGGGCAGGTGGCTGGGATGAGGATTTTCCAGCCTGAGATAGGTTTGGGCTGTTCAGGGCAGGGACTGTAGCAGTGGTGTGTCTGTGTCCTGCCTCACTTGGGATCCTTTTGCCTTGGCAGGTGGGGAAGGGATGCTGTGCTGCCCTGAAGGCCCTGGGAGCCATTGTGTACGTCACAGAGATCGACCCCATCTGTGCTCTCCAGGCCTGGTAAGGTGTTCATCTGCGTGGGAGTGTCTCTCTGTCTGCTCTTCCAAACCCTGCCAGAGGCTGGAGTGCAGCCAGGGGATCTGTGGCTCAATTTGGAGAACATGCACCTTGTTGGGGTGTGATGGGAAAGGGCTCAGGCAGATTTCAGGGATGGGGTACTGGGCAGAATGTGTTCACTGGCTGGTTTGGGGAGGCTGCTCAGGCCTCTGCCACACGTTCCTGGCTCATGCAACATTTCCAAGACTGGGTTGGACATCCCAACTGTTACATAGCCTTCTCTTGTGGCACGGGTGTCCCTGGAGGGGTAGAGGAGAGCCTGGTCTGCTGCCAGAGCAGTTTGGAACTGCTGAGATCCCTCGTGGCCTGGGACAGAGAAGGAACAAGCTTCTCCTCCTCATCATGGTCCCTATTCCCCTTTCTTTGCCAGCATGGATGGATTTCGGGTGGTGAAGCTGAGTGAAGTAATCCGTCAGGTGGATGTCGTCATCACCTGCACAGGTAGGGATAGACAAGGCTGAGGAACATCATTCCCTAGTGGGGTCTTGAGTGAGCTGGGAATGGAGGACATTCCTGGACTGCTGTGTGCTCCTCATTTTCCCCAACAGTTGAGCTCTGCCAGAAGCTTTTCCCCCTGATTTGCTATTTGACCACAGTCCTGGCCCAGAGTAGAAGGGCATCTTGGCCACATGTTCTCAGAGTATTTTGGGATCTCCTAGAGCCTGGTTAATTTATGGGAGCAAAGATGAGAGATTTGGACACTGGACAGGCTCCCCAAGGAATGGTCATGGTCCCAGTCCTGCCAGAGCTTAAAGGGTGTTTGGACAATGCTCCCAGGAACGGGGTGGGATTGTTGGGAGTGTCCTATGCAGATCCAGGCGTTGGACTTGCTGATCCTTGTGGATCCCTTCCAGCTCACAACAGCACTTACCCTGTATGTTCTCTGCTGTCACAGCCAGAAGGGTTTATCCCAGGGAAGCTCATCTGATGTTGCCCCAAGCTGAGCTTCTCTGACTCTAGTTGAGGGAAAGAGAAACCAGAGGGTTTGAGTTCCCACTGCTGTGGGATCAGCTGTGCCCTCTGTGCCTGCAGGGAACAAGAATGTGGTGACCAGGGAGCACCTGGACCGGATGAAGAACAGCTGCATCGTGTGCAACATGGGCCACTCCAACACTGAGATTGACGTGGTGAGTGCCAGCAGCTCCTGTCCTGACTGCAGCCTCTTCCTCCTGCCCCGACTCCATCCAGCCTCTTCCTCCTGCCCTGGCTCCATCCATCCTCTTCCTCCTGCCCCGACTCCATCCAGCCTCTTCCTCCTGCCCTGGCTCCATCCAGCCTCTTCCTCCTCCTCTTTTTCCAGACCAGCCTGCGGATGCCGGAGCTGACCTGGGAGCGGGTCCGTTCCCAAGTGGACCACGTCATCTGGCCGGATGGGAAACGGGTGGTGCTGCTGGCTGAGGTGTGTTGAGAGCTGAGCCATGATGTTTTGGGCCTTCATCAGAAAATCGCAGATTTAGCCAGGTGGAAAAGTGCTTGGAGGAGCTTCAGGGCTCAAGAAAGAGTTTTTTAATTTACTTTATTTATTTTTTATTTCCTTTTCTTGAGGGTGGGTGTGTCATACCCCACATGCAGCCACAGAGGTGCCATCTGGCTCCATTCTTCCGAGCTGGGATTCATCCCACTCAGGCAAACCCCGTCTGTGCAGGGTTTCCCAGGTGCTGGGTGGCTTCTCTTCCCACAGGAGCTCTTCTGGCAGGAGGAGGGACTGGCTTTTCTAGGGACCACAACATTCCCCTGCCTTGAAATGAAGGGTTAAGGTGGAAACTGGAGCAGACTTGAAATGCTTTGGTCACTGTGCTCTGGTTCTCTGTTCTCCTGTTTCCCGGTCCCCTGTGCAGGGAGGGGGTGGAGGTGAATCCCATCTAAGAACTCAGTTTGGTTTGGATTTGGAAGCAAGTCCAGCTCTGTGCTGACTCCTCCTGCTTTCTCCTAGGGCCGTCTGCTCAACCTAAGCTGCTCCACGGTCCCCACCTTCGTTCTCTCCATCACGGCCACCACACAGGTCCGTACATGGGTGGGGCCCTGCACGAGCCTCAGGGTGGGGCTGGTTTGAAAGGAGCTGGGAACACGCTGGGATTGATCCTTGAGATGGCACCACTGCCAGAAATACCATTTTGTCTGGGCTGGAGTTATTGCTGGCGTGGACCCAGTGTTTAGGGTACAGCAAGTTTTGGGAGAGCTTTTAAATGAGTGGTTTCATGGCACAGATCTTGCTGGGCTGGCAAACAGGTTTAAGCTTCCCCCAGACAGATTTGAGCCCTCCTAGGACAGATTTGAGACCCCTAGCGTGGCTTTAATCTTCCCCAGCACAGGTTTAAGCAGTGATTTAAGCTCCCCCAGCATGGGTTTAAGCCTACCTAGCACAGGTTTGAGCTTACCTCAAAGCAAAGCTTTGTTTGGGCTGGGAACACCGAGGGGACTGGTGGCACTGGGAGCATGGAGGGAATTGATGGCACTGGGAGCACAGAAGGGACTGGTGGCACTGTGTTCGTGGGAGGAGGACAGCCAGGCTGACAGTGGGGAATTCCCTTCTCCTCACTCCTGTCGGCCCAAGTGGATGGGGAACAGGACTGTAGTTTGGACTTGGTTCCCAACAGTGGAAGCCAGCACTCAGGGAATGCAGGTTCACCTGTCCTGAAGGAATGACCCTGGTTTTTGGGTGCTGCCAGTTTCTGAGGAGCAGTCCCTCCATTTCCATGTGCCACAGCAGCTGGATGGTTTAAGAGGAGAAGAGCTGCTAAGCCTAAACCATCCTCATGTTTTTCCTTGGAGTGTTGAGCCCAAGATGCTGCAAGCAAGCTGGGTGGAATCTCATCCCTGCTCTCTGATCCTCTAGTGGGATTATGGAGACCTAGACAGGGATGTGCCCAGGGTGGGAGCCTTTCCCTCAAGGCATGTTGAAAATGGTTGCACTGTCTCTCCAGCTCCCAGATCCTTCCCTGCTTTGTGAGCTTTGTGCTGCCCAAGCTGGTGGCCATTCCTGACTGTTCCCACCTTATCCCTGTGCTCTCCACAGGCTCTGGCTCTGATTGAGCTCTACAACGCTCCTGAGGGCCGGTACAAGCAGGATGTTTACCTGCTGCCCAAGAAGATGGGTGAGTGAAGGAACTGACTTTTCCCTGGGAAATTCATGTGCCAGCAGTGTCAGGAGAACTCACACCTGGCCTGGGAAACATTTCCAGAGGGACAGTGAGCTCAAGGAAGCCACCAGAGGCAGTGACCTTAGAATAATGGGGGTTATTCTGCAGCGTGGGAGGCATCCCTCATCCTGCAGCCTCCCTTCTCTGGGATCTTCCATGCCCTCCTTGTGCCTTTAGGGGCACATCCAGCCCAGGCTTGGGCTCAGCTCTGCTTTGGGTGATGGTGAATCTGGGGTGCTGCCCAGCCAGCCCTTCCACTCATCACCTCCCCGTGTTGTGGTGGGGGATGTGGAGCCCCTGATCCCATGTTCCCTGTTCCCATTCCCAGATGAGTACGTGGCCAGTTTGCACCTGCCCTCGTTCGACGCCCACCTGACGGAGCTGACAGACGATCAGGCCAAATACCTGGGACTCAACAAAAATGGGCCTTTCAAACCCAACTACTACAGGTGAGAACTGGAGCAGGAGCTCAGCTCCAGTTGGTTTGGAGTTCTGCCTCCAGCTCCGGAGTGTCCAAGAGCAGAAGGATGTGGAGCTGCTGGAGTGTGTCCAAAGGAGGCCACGGAGATGCTTTGAGGGCTGGAGCCCCTCTGGGAGAGCTGGAAAGAGAGAGGTTCTAAGAGAGCTTAGAACCTCTTCCAGAGCCTAAAGGGGCTCCAGGAGAGCTGGAGAGGAACTTTGGACAAGGGTCTGGAGTGACAGGCCCAGAGGGAATGGCAGGGTTAGATGGGATATTGGGAAGGAATTCTTGGCTGTGAGGGTGGGCAGGCCCTGGCACAGGGTGTCCAGAGCAGCTGTGGCTGCCCCATCCCTGGCAGTGTCCAAGGCCAGGTTGGACAAGGCTTGAAGCAACCTGGGACAGTGGAAGGTGTCCCTGCCTGTGGAATGAGATAAGCTTTAAAGTGCCTGCCAGCACAAACCAGTCTGGAACCCCATACCTGGGGCATTCTCTTGCCCTGGCACAGCAGCATCTCCCATGTCCCTCACTGTCCCTTCCTTCTCTCCTAGATACTGACGGGACCATTTCCATGAAGGACCAGACCACACAAGGCAACATTTGAGAGATTATTTTTAAAGATCATTTTTATTTCGGTTTACCTTTTTTTTTTTGTTTTGTTTTTGGTTTTTTTTTATTATTTTTGGGTTTCTTTTGTTTTGTTTTTGTTTTCTCTTAACCACCACCAGAACCTGTTTTTACATTTTATCTGTGATTTTAAGGTCAGGTTTTCTTTTCTCCCCCTTTTCCATGATTGCATCTGTGTCTGATCTTGCCAGACAACCTGGGATTTGCTTCCTGCTTTCATGTGGCTGAAGCCACTGATTCCCAGCCCTGGCTCCAGGAGGGGCCTTCCCTTTCCTGCTGTGCCAAGGGCACTTCATTCCTGCAGCAATGGTTTATTTTGGCTTTTTTTTTTTTTTAATCTTTTCCCACCTTTTCAGCCCACGTTGGTCTCAGCCGGGCTCCCTGTGGATCCGGAGATGCTCTTCTACCTTATCTTCTATTTCTTTGTGTGGATTATCTGCAACTTCTAAATTGCCTTAAAGAGCCCAGTTTTAGCTGCTAGATCCCTGCTCCGGGTGCTTCCTGGGAGCAGAGTGGCCTGCAGGACACCTGGCAAAGGGGGTGACTGTCCCCAAGCTCAGCCCGGGTCCCTGCGCTGAGGTGGCCCAGGTTTGGTGGCCACTGGCCTGGGTTTGCTGGCCACCTGGGTCCAGGGGAGTTCAGTGTTTCAGGGTGCTAATCTGAATCCGGATGGGGGTCGCTTTCCCAGCATTATCCTCATCTCTCTTAGGTTTTCTTTTTTTTTTTTTTTTTTTTTTTTTTAGCCAAACTGCACCTTAATTGAGTTGAAAACATTTTTTTCCGTTTGTTTATTTGTTTTTTTCTTCCTCTTTTCCTTTTTGATCCTTACAGTGATGTTTTAGAGGGTGGAGATGTTTTTAGATGTTTTAAAGAGGAAGCACTGGGGACGTGGCTGCCTTCCCATCTCCCACTGGGAAGTGCTGGTGGTGTTGAGGGTGTCTAGGGTGGGTTTTGGGGGTGTTTCACTATTTTTTTTTTTGAGCTGGATGCAGAGATGAGCCTTCCCCATACCCCAGCCTGGCCCCTCTGCTCCCTGTTGCTGTTTTCCTCACCCTCTCCCCGTGTGTCCTGGCTGCTCCCGTCACCTCCTCCATGCTGTCCCTGCCGACATTTCCCTTTCCCAGCTTGTCCTGGGGTGTGGGAAGCTCCTTCCAACCCACTGAGGTTTCTCTTGGCTTTTTTTATCCTCCCCAAATCTCCTGTTCCTTTCCCCGCCCAAGGGAGGGAAGGAGCTGCTGGCACCTCCCAGATCGTGGAGCTGCTCCTTCCCCCCTTTGCAGGGATCCACCTGGACATGTCCTTCCCAGGGATTTGCAGGTCTGGGGGGGCCGGGAGATGGGAGAGGTGCTGAGATCATCCCTCTCTCATCCCCTCCTCCATGTCCTCTGACTGTTCCTCTCTCCCACCCTGCCTGGTCTCCTGGACGGTTGCTCCATAGATTTTGGGGATCACCTTCCTCGTTCCCCGACAGATCCTGGGAATCACCATCCCCCAGACCTCCCTGGGGACAGCTTAGCGAGCTGGGATGGGCGTTTGTGGGAAGGATCGGGAGCATCCCCCCTTCCCTGTGAGCCCCCCACGCCCGGGGGTCCCAGCCCCCCATTCCCACCCCTCCCGGGGGGAATCTCAGCTCAAGGGCTCTGTGTCTGGATAAGCCATGTTGGGGGAGCCTGGGAGTGATGGCGGCGGCAGCGTCGGGCCGGGACTGAGAGGTTTATTTTGTATAGGAATGATTTTTAATGAATGCAATATTAATCCTTGCAGATGAGCAATAAATCATTAAAGTCTAATTAAACTATTAGGAAATATGAAGTGCTTTTGGTTGTGGGTGGTTTATTTGGTGCTTTGGGGGACCTTGAGTTGTTTCTGAGCCCAAGGGCAGGGCTGGAATCTCCCTTTGGCCACCTCGAGGTGGGGATTGGGTTCTGAGCGTTGCCACAACTCTGGATTTTGCAGTCTCACCCTCTTTTAAGTCCAATGGAGCACCCTAGCTTGGGGTTTAAACCCTGTCAGGCTCCTCTGTCGTGGTCCGACTCCCCTCTGAGCCCCACCAGGTCCCCCCTCTTTGGGGTCTGAGCTCCCCCAGCCCCTTCACTGGAGGATTCCTTTGTTCAGGCCCTTCAGTTTGGGATCTGCCTGTTCTTGCCACTCCCAACATGGCGGCCTCCAGCACCCGGGCCCTGGGGCCAGGGCGGAAGTGCCACACCCAGCATGGCCGCGCCCATGGCCACGCCGCACCCAAGATGGCCGCGCGGGGGCGGAGCCCGCCGCCCGGCCGTGTGTCGCGCCGTCCGTGGCCGCCGGGGGCGGGCAGCGCCGGCCGTGACGCGGCCGCCACGGCGGAGCAGCGGGACTGGCGGGCGGAGCTGCATCGCACCCACCGGAGATACCGGCGCTCCCCCAGGTGCCACTCCCAACATGGCGGCGGCGCTGCCCCGGCTCTCCCTGCCGCTCCCGCGAGAGGAGGGGGTGAGTCCTCGCGAGAGCTCGGCGCGGCGGAGCGGCCGACATGGAGCCGAGTGGCGGCCCCGGGCCGGGGCCGGTCCCGGTCCCGGGGAACAACAAGGGCCGCGGTGGGGCGGCCGCGCCCGGGAGGGGCCGCGACTTGGCCCGGCCGCCGCGCAAGGACTCCGAGGTCAGCGCCGCCGCCGCCGCCGGGAGCGGGGTGGCCTTCCCGGGCGGGGCGGGCCGCGCCGGGCCTCGTCCACGGCCTGCCCATGGGTGCCGGTGCCCAGGGGCGGTGCCGGTGTCCGGTCGGTACCGGTTCCGGTCGGTGCCAGTGCCCGGTGGTGCCGGTGCCCGGGGGTGCCAGTGTCCGGCTTTTCCAGCCTGGCTTGGGCACCGCCTTCCCCGGGACCAGCCCAGGATCAGCCCGGGACCAGCCCGTCCGCTGGCTCCGATGTTCTGGTCCTGGACCGGCCGCTCCCTCGGTACCGCTTCCCTGGCGCAGCGGCCCCGGGCTGTGGAGCCGAGAGGCCTCTCCCTGTCCGGCCTGCTCGGAACTTGGGCTGCCGGGATCCTGCCTGGTCTCGGTCGGTGCCGGTTTCCCCTTCATCCATCCCTTCCCCATGTCCGGGCCGCTGTGGCTGGGCTGGGCCGGGGCGCGAGGGTGGCTCGGTCCGCCGGTCCCGGTCCCTGTCACGGGAGTGACAGGGCTGGCCCGGGGGTCTCACAGCCCATCCGGGGATTTCTCGGTGTTACCGGTCGGTACCAGCCCGGAGTGGGGTGTCGGCTCCCGCTGCCGGGTGCTCGGACCAGGAATGGGTCCAGCAAACGGTGACCAATCCCCCCAAGGACACCCCGCGGTCCTGGAGTCACCCTGAGCCTTGGGTGTCAGGAGGGTTTTGTGGAGCTGAGGTATCCCGGGGCTTTTCCAAAGCGTTTCATTCTTGGGATGGCCCCAGAGTCCTTCGAACCCACGGGTTCTTCAGAAAGGTCCCTGAAATTCCAGGGGAGGGATGTGAGGGGGAGTCTTGGAGAGCCAGAGCTGCTGGGGGGACTCCCAGCACAGCAGAGCCAGCACCAGGGATTGGAGCTACCCCTCTCTCAGACTCCTGGAATTTGGAATTGTTCTCATGTAGGTCTGCCCCTCTGTCAGGAGGAGGAGCCCCCAAATTTAGGAGAGTTCTGCTGTGGATTTGCACCTCGTTCAGGGGTGGGTGCTCCAAAATTTGTATGGGTTTGGTTCTGGATATGTGCCCCAAAATTTAGGGTGGTTCTGCTATGGCTCTGCTACTTGCTCAGGGCTGGGTGTCCCGAGAGGGTTCTGGTGTGGTTCTGCCCTGTGCTCAGGAGTGTGTGTCCCAAAATTCTGCTCAGGGTCTACTCCTCACTCAGAAGTGGGTGCCCTAAAATTTGGGAGAGTTCTGGTGTGGATCTGCCCCTTGATCAGGTGTGGGAGCTCCAAATTTCAGGAGAGTTCTGGTGTGGATCTGCCCCTCACTCAGGAGTGGGATCCCCTAATTAAGGAGAATTCTGCTCTGGGTCTGCCCCTCATTCAGGAATGGGTGCCCCAAAATTTGAGATGGTTCTTGTATGGGTCTACCCCTTACTCAGGAGGGGTGAGGATTCTGTTCTGGATCCTCCCCATGCTCAGGAGTGGGAACCTCATAATTCAGGAGAGTTCTGGTGTAGATTTGCCCCATGCTCAGAATCCTGAAATTTGTGAGGGTCTGGCTTGTGCGTCTGCCCCTGGGTTGATGTTCTTGACTTCCCTAAAAGGAGCTGATATTTTGTGCTCTAAAGATTCTCCTGGACGGTTTTGCAGCCTCACCAGAGCTGTTTGGAGTAATTTCATCCTCACTAATCCCATCTGCTGGGATGGCACAGGGGGATAGCCCAAATTTTCCCAATTTTGTGCAAAATGGGTGATCTCACAGAAGCCTCTCCCTGTGTTCTGCTGTGTTTGTTGTGCTTTGGGGGCTCCCCCCGTGCTCTGGGGGTGCTGCAGTGGCTCCATGCGGCACAGCCCGTGGAGACGCAGGAGGTGGGCTGGAGTTGCCTCGGTAACGTTGGTGCTGCTGCAGGAATGTTTTTGGTCCCTAAACCAGGAAAACCAGCCCTGGATTTGCAGGAGGATGAGGTGAATTGGGAGTGTTTTCAGGGATTTTGTTTTTCCTGAAACGTTCTGTGATTGAACTGGTTTTTTTCCCCTTGTTTCCAGGGCTATTCGGAGTCACCAGACCTGGAGTTTGAATATGCAGACACGGATAAATGGACAGCAGAGCTGTCGGGTAAGGAATTCTTCTGTGATGAATCAATTAATCAATCGTGATTTCCTCTCCTAGTAGAATTAAATTAACTCTGTCAATTCCAGTATCACTTTATTATTATGTTTAAGTGCTGTATGGATGTTGATAGAGACAGGATATGTGTAATTAATCTTTTTGGCCTTACACTGGGTGGGGTTTTATTACAGTTTGATATTTTGGCTAAAACTGCAGTTCCCAGGGCTGAATTGCAGCTTGGTGCAGGTTTTCTCCTCTTTTTCAGAGCTGTACAGCTACACAGAGGGGCCAGAGTTCCTGCTCAACCGAAAATGCTTTGAGGAGGACTTCAGGATCCACAGTAAGAGCCTTTTTCTGGATTCCTCTCCCCCTGGGGAGGGACAGGGATTTCTCTTCCTGGAGGAGAGGAGCCCAATGCCAGAGCTCACCAGGGTCTGCAGCTACTCCTGAGGGACAGCTCTGATCTCTGCTCCCTGTGAGAAGGGACAGGAATCAAGGAAAGGGCTGGAGCTGTGTCAGGGGAGGCTCAGGCTGGATACCAGGGAAGGGTTCTTCCCTCAGAGAGTGCTGGGCATTGCCCAGACTCCCAGGGAATGGACATGGTGCTGAGGCTGCCGGAGCTCCAGGGGCATTTGGACAGCACTGCCAGGGACCCAGTGAGATTTTGGGGTGTCCTGTGCAGGGCCGTGAGTTGTCCTCTATGATCCTGGTGGGTCCCGTGCAGCTCAGGATATTCCATGATGGCACGAGTGATGTAATGACCTGCTGGATGGCAGGAGACATCCCTCAGCCGTCACACATCCTGGGAAACCTTCCCCCAGCAGCGCCACGCTGCGTTCCCAGTGCTGAGTCCAAAACTCGAGTGTCCCCAGGCTCAGCTGTGCAGTGTCCCCGGGCTCTGGCTGTGCAGTGTCCATTGCTGTGCAGTGTCCCTGGGCTCTGATGTGCAGTGTCCCCAGGCTCAGCTGTGCAGTGTCCCCGGGCTCTGCTGTGCAGTGTCCATTGCTGTGCAGTGTCCCCAGGCTCAGCTGTGCAGTGTCCCCAATTGCTGTGCAGTGTCCATTGCTGTGCAGTGTCCATTGCTGTGCAGTGTCCCCAATTGCTGTGCAGTGTCCCCCGGCTCTGCTGTGCAGTGTCCCCAGTTGCTGTGCAGTGTCCCTGGGCTCTGCTGTGCAGTGTCCATTGCTGTGCAGTGTCCATTGCTGTGCAGTGTCCCCAGTTGCTGTGCAGTGTCCCCCGGCTCTGCTGTGCAGTGTCCCCAGTTGCTGTGCAGTGTCCCTGGGCTCTGCTGTGCAGTGTCCCCACTTGCTGTGCAGTGTCCCCAGTTGCTGTGCAGTGTCCCCCGGCTCTGCTGTGCAGTGTCCCTGGGCTCTGCTGTGCAGTGTCCCCAGTTGCTGTGCAGTGTCCCCAGTTGCTGTGCAGTGTCCCCAGGCCGTGTGCCCAGAGCCCTGCTGTCCTTTGCAGTGCGGGACAAGCAGTGGCGGCAGCTGGAGCGGCCGCAGCACCGCACCCACGCCATGCGCCTGCTGGACGGGCTGGAGGTGACGGCGCGCGAGAAGCGGCTGCGCGTGGCCCGGGCCATCCTCTACGTGGCACAAGGTGACACCTCTGCCCCCTGTTTGTCCCTCTGCAGGGCCCTGAAATGGGTTATAGCACGATAGCGAGTGATATTATAGAGCCATAAAATGGACTCTAGCACAGTATATAGTGATATAGTTAATATTTGTATGTTATATATGCATTGTACAATGTATTTCATATATATTGTGCAATGTAGTTACACAGTTAGATATACAACTGTATACATTATATATACATATACAATATTAATTTTATATATAGCGTATATTTAAATAATACAGAACTCCCTTATGTTCATAAAGTTTTTATATTTATATAGTTTTATATATTATATATAAAGTCTTGCCTATAAAGATAATAAGATATATTTATACATCTTTATATATAAAGATAATAATAAAGATAAAATATATATATATACATATTTACATATTTAAATATAAATCTGTAAATATATAATATATACATATATACATATATAAATATAAGCACATATTTATATTAAAATACATAAATATTAATATAAATAAATATAATTATGAAACACATAGTATATATACTATATAATATACAATATGTAATATATAGTTTTGTATTATATATAGTATAATATATATGTATTGCAGATAATATTGTACTATGTATTACAATTATACATTTTTCTGTATATATTATGTATGATATGATATAGTGCTATCTCATACATAGTATATACATAAAAATATATAATTATAATATGTGTACTATGCATATATAGTATGTATACTATATATACATACCACATATATGTATATATACATTATATATATAATTATGTAGACTATATGTAACATTTTTATGTATATGCTATATATGAGACAGTGCAATATAATCTCGTATGTATAGTATATACATAAAAATATTTAATTTTAGTATGTATACTGCATGTAATACATAATACAATATAATCTACAATATATACAAAATATACTGTATATTGTATATTACATATATTACATATATTGCATATATTGCATGTTATATCTTACATATAATACATTTTGTATATATTTATACATTATATATTATATCTTAAATGCTATATGTATTTTTTATATTCTATTATATATAGTCTCTATTATTCGTATTATATATTATACATTATTCACATTATACATTATAATATATATTATACATTATACACAATATGTTATATATTGTATGTAATATATCAATATATAATACAATGAATATATAGCATTAATATGATACGATAATTACTAATTATTTTAATTTATTTTGAACAATTTTCATTCCTTGGGAATTTCATTCCACCTGGGATGTCTGGAATGGAGCTGAATCTCATGGGATCTGATAGTTCAGAGCAGTTTGGCCCAAAATGTGGCAGATTTCCCTTTGATATCCCAGTTCTGCACACCTGGCATGGGTTACCCAAGGAGGGCAGTTCCATCCTCTGCATCCCGGTTTTCCCCTCACTTTGAAGGGTGTGTTTGCCTCACAGAGGGCTGTGGGGGGATCCCTGGGGCTGCCATCAGCAGCGTCTCCTCGCAGGCACCTTCGGGGAGTGCAGCTCCGAGGCCGAGGTGCAGGCGTGGATGAGGTACAACATCTTCCTCCTGCTGGAAGTGGGAACCTTCAACGCCTTGGTGGAGCTGCTCAACATGGAGATCGAGTGAGTACTGCTGGAAAACACTTCAGGAGTGGCTCTGGAGTCACCAGAGTGACCCCATTGTCCTGGGTGGATGTGTAATGCAGGATTATACCTGATTTCTCCTGAAATTCCCCATGAATCAAACTGCCTGGCAGCAAACAGGCAGCTCTGCTCCTCTTCCCGTGGCTGCACTGGGAGCAGGGAGTTATGGCAGCAGTGTCTGTCTCAGGGCTTGGAGCTGGCACGTGGAGTGCCCATGACAGAGTTTGAATTCCCCCAAATTCCCTCTGAGCTCTTGTCCCTCCGCAGCAACAGCGCAGCCTGTTCCAGTGCCGTGAGGAAACCGGCCATTTCCCTGGCTGACAGCACCGACCTCCGGTAAGGAGTGCGAATGGGAGGACCAGGAGGGGAGCCACGGTTTTCTGGGAGCTTTGGGAGGCTGGGACAGGCACTGCAAGGGGTCCCAGAGCTGTCCCAGCTCTGAGTTTCCACAGGTGTCTGTCGTGCTCAGGCTGCACAGTAGGAATGGGACACATTGGGGATATGAAAGCAGTAACATTTAGGAAAGCAGATTTTTTTCCTGTTTGGACTTGCAGAGACTTTTCCCCCCAGTGCCTGTGTGCTGGTGTGGAGCAGGTACATGAATTATGGATGTGGTTGGGGTTGCTCCAGCTTCTCCCTGAGCACTGGGTGCTGACAGTGCTTCCATAACTTACCCAGTGTCTGGGATTCAGCTGCCCTGGTTTTTGCAGGGTGCTGCTGAACATCATGTACCTGATTGTGGAGACTGTGCGCCAGGAGGCCGAGGGGGACAAGCCTGAGTGGAAGAGCATGAGGCAAACCTTCAGAGCAGAGCTGGGTGAGGAGCAGGAGCTGGGATAGAACTGCCAGGGTTGGAGACAGTGATGTGGGATTTGGCTCTAGGAGTCAGGTAATAGCAACTGGCAGCACTGGGTTGGTTTCTGCTCGACTTGTGGGGCAGAGGGAGCCATCCACCCTTTTCTGCTGCTGGCTGCTCTCTCCCTGGGGAAAAAAAAACGGAATATTGGAGCTGTTGTTTCAACATAGAGGTAAGAAATTATGGAGTTCACGAGGCTTTAGAAGGGGAGATGGAGCTGTCTGGGGTGAAGATCTTGGAGCTGATGGGGAGGAGGATGCAGGAACTGGTGATGCTGGTGATTGGGGTGAGGCCGGGGATGAGGAATTCCTGGCTGATGGTGCTGTGTGTTTCCAGGAGCCCCCCTGTACAACAATGAACCCTTCTCTGTCATGCTCTTTGGAATGGTGACCAAATTCTGCAGTGGCCACGCTCCACACTTCCCCATGAAGAAGGTGCTGCTTCTGCTCTGGAAGACTGTGCTGGTAAGGAGAGGGTGTGGGATGTGTGGTTTGATATTTGGCAGAGGAGGAAATTCTGCTCTCAGAGTTGGCTGTAATTGCTCCATCCTCTTGTTCTGGTGTTCAGTTCTCCTTTAAACCCAACCCCAGGTTTTCTCCCATAGGGAAGCATTGGATATTGGTGTCTGGAGCTGGATACTAAGGATAGACCCAAAGCAAGGTCCCTGGCTGGGGAAAGGAAAGCCCTGAACACTGCAGTTGTGGATGCCTGGACATCCTCCTGTCCCTCCTGCCTCTCTCAATGACAACAGGAGCACAGCACAGGCAGCTCCTACTTGAAACCCTGGGGAAGGATTTGGGCCCCTCAGGACAAGAGAGACTTCGAGGGGCTGGAGCGTGTCCAGGGAGGAGAGCATGGCTGGGGAAGGGTCTGGAGCAGCTGAGGGAGCTGGGAAAGGGGCTCAGCCTGGATAAAAGGAGGCTCAAGGGGGACCTTTTGGTTCTGCACAACTCTGACAGGAGGAAGCAGCCAAGTGGGGGTCAGGCTCTGATCCCAGGGAACAAGGGATGGGCAAGAGAAAACGACATCAAGCTGTGCCAGGGGAGGTTTAGGATGGATACTGGGAAATTTCTTTCATGGAAAGTGGTCAGGCATTGGCACAGGCTGCCCAGGACAGTGTTGGAGTCACCATCCCCACGGGGATTTAAATGTAGATGTGGCACCTGGGGACATGGATTAGTGGTGGCCTTGTCAGTGCTGTGGGAGCAGTTGGACTTGATGATCTCAGAGGGCTTTTCCAACCTGTGATCCTGCAAAGTGGGTTTGGGAAGGGCGGGTGTAGATGCCCCTGGAGCTCTCCATGCTCAGCATGCTGTGGTCTCCCTTCCAGTGCACCCTGGGAGGGTTTGAGGAGCTGCAGAGCATGAAGGCAGAGAAGAGGGAGATGCTGGGCCTGCCACCACTGCCCGAGGACAGCATCCAGGTGATCCGTAACATGCGGGCGGCCTCCCCGCCCGCCTCCGCCTCCGACCTCATCGAGCAGCAGCAGAAGCGCGGCCGGAGGGAGCACAAGGTGGGGACAGGGACATCAGGGAGGGCACTGCCAGGGTCTGGGCTTGTTTTCAGGATATTCCCTTCCCGCTCTCCCTGCTCCAGGCCCTTATTAAGCAGGATAACCTCGATGCCTTCAATGAGCGGGATCCGTACAAAGCCGATGACTCCCGCGAGGAAGAGGAGGAGAATGATGATGACAACAGCCTGGAAGGAGAGACCTTCCCCCTGGAACGGGATGAAGTGATGCCCCCCCCTACCCAGCACCCCCCCAGCGACCGCATCACCTGCCCCAAAGGGCTGCCCTGGGCCCCCAAGGTCCGGTGAGTCAGGGGCTCCCTGTTGGGAGAACTGGAGCAGGGTCAGGGAAACAGAGGCTGTTGGATGTTGAGATTGAGATCCCTGAATCTCAGCAGGAACGTAGGGAGGGTGTTTGGGATGGGGTGGTCACTTTGATGGCTGTTTTCTTGCGGGGTTGGCTGGGCACCCTTTACCTGACCACAAGGCTTTTCCCTGTGCCTGGGCTGTGCCTTTCCCTGTGCCTGGCTGGGCATCTTCCAGACACAGGAAGATGTAACTGTTCCCTTCTCCCTTTGCTGCAGGGAGAAGGACATTGAGATGTTTCTGGAATCCAGCCGCAGCAAATTCATCGGCTACACGCTGGGCAGGTGGGTTCAGAGCCAGCACAGTGCTGCCATTGTGGGTGGCCTGTGGGAGAGGCCACTTTGAGGGCTGCTTTTGTCTCTACATGGCAGCAGGGAAGGCTTTGGCTGGCTGGTCCATGGCTTCATCCCTGGGTGGTCTCTGCCCCACCCCTGGGTGCTCGGCCCTGCTCCCAGCCTGACTCTTTCCCTCCTCCAGTGACACCAACACCGTGGTGGGCTTGCCCAGGCCCATCCATGAGAGCATCCGCACCCTGAAGCTGGTGAGTTAAGGAATTCCTCCAGCCCCTGCTCCTGTATGGGTGCCCCTTGCCCATCTCCCTGCTCCCATCACAGCTCAGGGCAGGATTTTCCTGATCATTTTCCCCTTCTTCCACCCAGTGATGAGAGCAGCCTTAAGCTTTCTTCTCATCCAGGACTCACAGGTTCTCTGAGCCTCTTCCTTAAGGGGCTCCATCTCTTCCTCAGGGGCTCCATCCCTTCTTTAGGGTGTTCCATCCCTTCCTTAGGGACTCCACCCCTTCCTTATGGGGCTTTATCCCTTCCTTAAAGGGTTTTATCCCTCTTCATGCCTTCTTCCCTTTCCTACTGGCCTTGTCCCAGACCTGAGTCCAGCAGCTCCCACCCTGCACATCTACACAGGTCACCCTTGGGACAGGGATCTGGGAGGGCTGAGAGCACTGGGGCTGTGGTGACCCTGTCCTGTCCCCCTGCAGCACAAGTACACGTCCATTGCTGAGGTGCAGGTGCACATGGAAGAGGAGTACCTGCGCTCCCCGCTCTCTGGAGTGAGTGTGGGAATGGGATGGGATGGAGATCCTGGGCCGGGAGCTGGGGCCACTTGGTCCTGCCAGGTTTTTTGGCAGGGCTGAGAGGTTTGTTTTGCTGGGGAAAGGATTCTCTGGGGCAGAGGAGGCTGGGGCAGGAGTTGGGGTTATCCTGCCCGTGGGTTCATGACCCGTGGTGCTGGCAGCAGCTCCTGAGATGAGGTTTTCTGGTCTCTCCTGGCACCAGGGGGAAGAGGAAGTGGAGCAAGTCCCTGCAGAGATCCTGTACCAGGGCCTGCTGCCCAGCCTGCCCCAGTACATGGTGAGCAGGGAAGCACTGGGATCCCCTGGATCAGTCCCTTTCCAGTGATGCATGCCAGGTTTTCACCTCCTGCCCCTGCCCTGTTCCTCCCTCCTGCAGTGGGGAAAGGGTCTGTGGCCAGTCCCCTGCTGTTCCCATTCCCCCTCAATCTCTCCTTTCTTCCCAGATTGCTCTGCTGAAGATCCTGCTGGCTGCAGCCCCCACCTCCAAAGCCAAGACAGACTCCATCAATATCCTGGCAGATGTCCTGCCAGAGGAGATGCCGTGAGTGGCTGTGGAGCAGAGGAGCTGGCTGGGGCTGGGAAAGAGGAATGGGAGGGAGCTGGAGTGACCAGGTGTGGGCTGGGGCTCCTTGGGGGATGTGACCCTGCTCTGCCCTGGACTGTGCCCTGCAGGAACTGGGAAGGGCAGACCTTGCCCCAGCCCAAGAACTGTAGAATCATGGAATGTTTTGTGTGGGAAGGGACCTTAAAGCTCATCCAGTTCCACCCCCTCCCATTGGCAGGGACACCTTTCACTAGGATAGGTTAAGCTTGGACACTTCCAGGAATGGGGCAGCTACAGCTTGACAACCTGTGCCACCCTGAGAGGGAAGAATTCCTCCTGATCCAATCCTTGTGTGTCCCTCAGGACCACTGTGCTGCAGAGCATGAAGCTGGGCGTGGATGTCAATCGGCACAAGGAGATCATTGTCAAGGCCATCTCTGCCGTGCTGCTGCTCCTGCTCAAGCACTTCAAGCTCAACCACATCTACCAGGTGAGGTGGGCCAGGGTCCAGCTGTACCCACGGGTCTTTGGGCATGGCAGGACCCCGAGTGGGTCCCTGTTCACCCATGTTTCTCCTCCCCAGTTTGAGTACATGGCCCAGCACCTGGTCTTTGCCAACTGCATCCCACTCATTCTCAAGTTCTTCAACCAGAACATCATGTCCTACATCACTGCCAAGAACAGGTGAGGGAGAACGCTGCCCACCTGCATTCCTGGGGGATATGGGGAGGGATCCCTGTTCCTTTGGACCCTCCACAGTCCCTCCCTGGTAGTGGCTCAGGCAGATGTGGAAAGTTCCCAGCACAGCCCATCTGCAGTGGGTGGGAAGTGGAGGCTGCATTGCCTCCAGGCCAGGGGGGATCTGGGGGAGCAGCACGACCACCCCTCTCCTTCCTGCAGCATCTCCGTGCTGGACTACCCCTACTGTGTTGTGCACGAGCTGCCAGAGCTGACGGCAGAGAGCCTGGTGAGTCCTGCTGGGACAGCCCTGGCACCTGGGCTGCTTCCCAGGGGAATTTGGGGTGCAGGGAGGCAGCAGGGCTCCAGCACCCAGCCCTTGCACCCTCAGCTCTCCTGCGCTTGGCCCCTGCTGCCACTGGGATTTTGGGATTTTGGGGAGGGGGATGGAGATGGCAGGTGTCTGCTGGGGTGGAGTGCCCAGAGAAGGGAATGGAGCTGGGGAAGGAGCTGGAGCACCAGGAGCAGCTGAGGGAGTTGGTAGGGGGGACTCAGCCTGAAGGAAAGGAGGCTCAGAGGGAACCTTCTGTCTCTGCACAACTCCCTTACAGGAGAGTGGATCTGGGGGTTCAGGTTCTGGTCCCGAGGAACAAGGGACAGGGCAAGAGAAAATGGCCTCAAGCTGTTCCAGGGGAAAGTCAGGTTGGATATTGGAGAAAAATTCTTTGTGAAAAGAATGGTCAGGCACTGGTACGGGCTGGCCAGGGCAGTGTTGGAGTCACCATCCCTGGAAGTGTTCAAAAAGTGTGTGGGTGTGGATGTGGCACTTGGGGACAGGGATTACTCGTGGCCTTGGCAGTGCTGGGGGAACAGTTGGACTTGATGATCTCAGAGGTCTTCTCCAATCTTGATTGGATAATTCCATGCCCACATGCTGTACTGTCCCCTCCTCAGATCAGCACAGCCTCTCCCCGTCCCCACTCCAATCCCCTGCCTGACCCTGCATGTCCTTCCCCACAGGAAGCTGGAGACAACAACCAGTTCTGCTGGCGGAACCTCTTCTCCTGCATAAACCTGCTGCGCATCCTCAACAAGCTGACCAAGTGGAAACATTCCCGCACCATGGTGAGGGCTGGGAATGTTCTGGAGCTCAGCATGGACAAGCCTCTGCACTGGGGATAACCTGGGACAGCCCAGAGCTTGGTGGGGAGTGAGGAGCGAGCAGGGGGATGGAGGAGGGGTTGGCACAGGAATCCATCCCAGTGGGATCTGGGAATGTTCTGGCAGATGCTGGTGGTGTTCAAGTCGGCGCCGATCCTGAAGCGGGCTCTGAAGGTGAAGCAGGCCATGATGCAGCTCTATGTGCTCAAGCTGCTCAAGGTGCAGACCAAGTACCTGGGCCGGCAGTGGAGGAAGAGCAACATGAAAACCATGTCAGCCATCTACCAGAAAGTGCGGCACCGCCTCAACGACGACTGGGCCTATGGCAACGGTACATCCTGGCATCCCTGGCATGCCCACTGCCGAGTCTGTGCCCAGAGCTCACCCTCTGGGGCCTGAGCAGGTGTGCTGGGCTTACCTTGGTGCCCCTTGGCTGGTTGAACTCGACCAGGTGCCCACCAAGCTGCTCTGTCGCTCCCTTTCCCAGCTGGACAGGGCAGAGAAAATCAGATGGGAAATGACTTGTAGGTTGAGATAAGTAGTTTAGTACAGCAAGAGCAGAAAAAAAAAAGTTTGTTCTCTACCTCCCATCAGCAAATGATGTTCAGCCACTTCGGGGAAGCTGGGCTGCAGCACATGGAGTGGCTACTCTGGAAGGCATATGTTTTAAATAACAAATGCCCCATCATTCCTCCTCTTTTCCTTAGCTTTTATATCTGGTCTGACATCATAGAGTCTGGAATATTCCCTTGGCTAATTTGGGTCAGCTGGCCTGTGTCTCCTCCCAGGATCTTGCCCACTTCCATGCACTTGATGGGGTGGGAACGCTGGGAGGTAGTGCTGGTGCTGTGTCTGTGGTGGGGGTGGTGGAGCTGTTGGTGGCTCCTGGAAGAACCTACAAAGGCCTTTCCCAGGTGTGAGGGAGCTGGGGCTGTATGGGTTCTTAGGAGTAGAGAGAACCAAGGATATTCCAGACCCTATGACATCATGCTCAGAATATAAACTGGGGGAAGAAGGAGGAATTGGGGGATGTTGGGAGTGATGGTGTTTGTCTTCCAAGTTACCATTCCCTGGGATAGGGCCCTGTTCTCTTGAAGGTGCTGACACCTGTCTGCTCATGGGAAGTGGGGAATTATTTCCTTGTTTCTCTTGCCTTGTGTTGCACAGCTTTTACTTTCTTTATTAAGAGTTTGATCCCAACCCACCAATTTTCCAGCTTTTACCCTCCTGATTCTTCCTGCTCCAGCTGATGAGGGAACGAGCAAGCAGCTGCATGGGGCTCAGTCTGGCTGGGGTTAAACCAGCACACAGAGGGCTTTGGGCTGGCTGAGGAGTCCCCATCCCTGCTCTGACCACTCTCATCCCTGTTCCCAGACCTGGATGCCCGTCCCTGGGATTTCCAGGCAGAGGAGTGTGCCCTGCGTGCCAGCATCGAGCGCTTCAACTCGCGGCGCTACGACCGTGCCCACGGCAACCCCGACTTCCTGCCCGTGGATAACTGCCTGCAGAGCGTGCTGGGCCAGCGTGTGGAGCTGCCCGAGGATTTCCAGGTCAACTACGACCTGTGGCTGGAGAGGGAGGTCTTCTCCCGGCCCATCTCCTGGGAGGAGCTGCTGCAGTGATGGACTGGACACAGGGAGGCAGGATGGGTTGCTTGGAAAGCTCGAGGCTGTCACAGGGCAGGGCAGCGAGGTTTGGGGGGGGTCTGTGGGTGCTTGCACTGCTGTGATGGGCTTGGGAAGAGGATGGAGCTGGAGGGTCCTCCCTGAGACCACATCCTGCTCCTCTGCCTCCTTCCAGGCTCATCCCAAAGCTGGGGGTGCCTTGGGGGTTTCCTGTTGGGTGGGGGGATCTCTGCCCACCTGATGATGCTTTCAGAGGCACCACCTTTCTCGTGCCCCCCCAGTCAAGAAGGGGAGCAGGTGGCAGGGTGGGACACCAGGCTGGCCCTGCCCAGCCCCTCTGGGTCTTCGGGAGGCTGGGGGGCCTGAGGGGCTGAGGTGGCCTCCCCTCAGCCCACGAGGGGTGCAGGAGCTGTACATATATTATATATATTTGGTGATACCTCTGCCCCAAGTGTGGCTGGGCTCTGTCCGTGTCCCTGACTGTCCTGCCTGGATGAGAGTTCCTGATCCTATGTCCTTGTCCCCACTGATCCCTCAAATCCCGGGGGGTACATGGCCCCTCACCAGAAGGTTTAGTCTTATTTTGCACCCAGGTCCTTTGGTTTGGGAGGAGCAGGTTCTCACAGGCATTTGCCTGTCCCATTCACTGAACCCTCCCCCAGCTCTGTCCTGGGATTTCTGACACCAATGTGGTGTTACCACTGGGCTTTTCTTTGGTCCGTGCTCCCAGCAGAGAATCCTGTCACCAAATCCTGCCTGAGCTCAGCCTTGCACGTTGCCTGGCCTCAGTTTCCCTGACAGAGGGGCAGCAGCAGCCCTGGGGGATGAAATCCTGGGGGATTCACCCTGATTTGAGGCAGGGATTTGCAGAGATGGTTGTGAGCAGAGGGAGCCTGGGACAACCCCAATTCCCACCCCATCACCTGTTGGGATTCTGAGCCTGTGGAGCTCCAGGAGTGAATCCGGCTGTGGGGATGCTCAGCCCCAGCCCTGGAAGCAGCAAACTCAGCCTTGTGAGGCATCAGAGTTCTGTGTGCTCAGCAGGGGCGGTAGCACGCCCTTAATCTGTGCCTGGAGCTGTCCCCAGCCTGGCCTCTTCCCCCTCAGCCAGGGGTGACACTGAGCTGGAGCCCTGGATCCATCTGGGTGCCCAGGGCTGCAGCCTGACCTCGTGCCCCTCTGGGCAGCACAGAGCCAGGCTCTGGATGTGCCCCCGGGGTCCTGCCAGGGCTGCACCCACCCCTGGCACTCACCTGGGTGCCTCCAGCACCCTCCTGCCCCCCGGACCTATTCCCAGCACCAGAAGGGGCCTGAGGAGCCTGTTGGGAATCTCCATCCCCAGCCCCCTTGGCTTTAGAGGGCTGCTGGAGCCATAATTAACTTCTGAAAAATGTGGTTTATTGTTCAGAAATGAATAACAAGATCCCTGCTGGTGGGAGGGGGTGTGAGATGTCCTGGGTGAGGGTGGGCAGCCCTGGGCTGCCTCCTGGGCCAGGCTGTGCCCAGGGTGCCAGGGCTTGGCTGCAAACCTCGGGGTTTGGCCCAGATGGGGCTGGAATAGCAGGTTTGGTGTTTGGTGCCTCCCCGAGGGGATCCCCAGGGGTGTTCCCCCCGTCAGGATGTGGGAGCTGGGGCAGGTTTTGCAGGGGGGGTTTGGCCCAGAAGCGTCTCTGGGGGTGTGCCAGCATCTCCTGGTGCTGGGATGAGCAGGGTCATGCCTGGCTTCATTTTTTTGGTGTTTCACTGCAGTGGAGGAGGTCACAGTGGCTGAAGGGGGGGACAGGACGTGCTGGCTCTTGGGGGGAATTCGGGGAGTCCCCCTGGAGACCCCAGAGCCGATGAACCACGTTGGACACAATGAGGTGTCCCCCTTTCCCAAGACTGGCCATGCAGGTACCAGCAGTAACGTGCAGAACCCCCCCCCCTCAAATCGACTGGTGGTGCCCCCAACACCCCTGGAGCTCCTGGGAGGGTTCCCACCTGCTGGGAATAAAACCTTCCTGAGGGGTTACAGGGTGACCCCCCTAGGGAAACAGCCTTTAATTTGGGATGTTTATCCTGGTTTATGCTGCCTCATGGATTTATTGACCATCCCAGGGGGCTCCAGGAGTTGTGCCAGGGCCTTATTTCCCCTCTGAGAGGGGGCAGAACGAGCTGCGATGCTCTGGGGAGGAGCTTTGGGGCTCCTTGGCCCTGCCCCCAGTAACCCCCGAGCACCAGCAGCTGTCCCAGTCCAGTCAGTGGTCCCAGTATGGGACTGGGAGAGGGAGAGCCCAATTTCTGTCATTGTTGGTTGCACTGGGCAGGGGTTGAACGGCCAAATTTGAGCTGGGGGGCGGGGGGGGGAGAATTTTCCCCAAAACTCCCCTGCCCTGGTGCTGCCCTGGCCCCCCACGGGCACAGTCCCCTCCCCAGCCACACCCACGGCTGGCACTGCCCGGGTCGGGGGTCGGGAACCCACCGGGAATCTCCATCAAACCCCGGTCCCTGGAGGTGCTGGGAGGGCTCAGGTAACTTGGGGAACCATTTTTGGGATCCCGAGCTGCCAGTGCCAGCCCTTTTGGGGCAGCCTGGGTTTGGGGGGGCTCCTCTTTTTCCTCCCCCCGACCCCCCTTTGGCCCCTCTCAGCGGGGTGGGGGGTGCAGGAAAGCTCAGGGTGTGCAGAGAGGGGGTGAAGGTAACCCCACACCCCTGACCCCACTCCCTGGTGCCTGGGGGGTGGGGGATACACTCCAGGGGGATGAGGGCTCCGTGTCCATCCCACAGGGGGATCATGTGGCCCAATTCAGGAGGTTCCCAGCCCCCTCTTTGCCCTTCATCCTCAGTGGCATCAGGGTGGGCGCCTTGTAGTCGTGTTGTGGGGGCTCGAACGGGTGTGGGGCCAGGGCTGGGGGGGGCAGCCCGTGCAGGGAGTAGAGGCTGTTGATGCCAGGATGGGGGCCCGGGGAAGCAGGGATGCCCACGAAGCCATTGCTGGGAGCGGGGGGGTACGGGGACATGCAGGGGGACGGGATGCTCTCGGGGGGCAGCAGCCCTGGGGGGCTCCCAGGGCTCGGCCACAGGTTGTTCTGCAGCTGAAATAACAAAAAAAAAAGCCTAAAATGAGGGTGGGGACATCACACTCTGCCTTAGATCCCATTCCCTCGCTTCAGGATTCCTCTTATCCCACCGATGATCCCTCTCACACCCGTTGGATTCCCCTCATCCTCCCTCGGATCCCCTCCACCCACAGGGTGCAGAGGGAGCGATGCCTTTGCTCTGTTCAGCCTTGGCAGGGTTGAATCCTGGTTGAAATATTCCCCCCGGGAGAGTTTGGCTTCAGGGATGTGCGTGAAAATAATTTAAAATTATGTTTATGCTTTTCGATACTGGAGGGGAAAGGCAGTTTTGCTGTAACGGGGGGCAGGAGGCAGTGATGGGAGAGAGCTAAAGGGGGTCTTCAGGAGGAACACTCCAAAACCTGCCCTAGAGGGCGTGTTCCCATGGGAAATGGAGTGGGACATAAAGCAGCATCTTGCTGCGTGTGGCAAAATCCCCTTCCTCCGGGGGAATCCTCCCTCCTTCCATCCCGGGCCGCACTTTTCCCAAGGGTGGATACAACCGTGGGGGAGAATGGGCGATGGATGTGGGGGACAAGGGGCAGGAATGGGCGATGGATGTGGGGGACAAGGGGCAGGAATGGGTGATGGATGTGGGGGACAAGGGGCAGGAATGGGTGAAATGGGTGATGTGGGGCAGCCACAGGTGCGGGGGGACGAGACCCCTCCCCTGGGAGTGGGGGGACCCGGGGCTGGAGCAGCTCCCCTGGCATCTCTCACCTCCTGGATTTTCCCGTAGCGTTCCCGTTTCCGCCACTTGGCCCGGCGGTTCTGGAACCAAACCTGGGGGATGGAGGAGAGGGCTGAGGTGGGGGGACCCTTCCCCTGCCCACTGCAGCCTCCTGCCGAGCCCCACACTCCTCCCCAGCAGGAAAAGGGGCCGGACACGATGCCCCAGCATTCCGGAGAGCCGGAGCCGAGCAGAAGCTGCTGCTCCGTGCTCGGCGTTGAAGCCCTGGCCTTCCCCAACAGCAGGAATATCTTGTCCCGCTCCAAAAATGATCCATCCTGCTCCGTGCATGATCCTTTCCCCTCCCTGGTGCTTCTGGGACTTGTTTATCCCAGACGTTGCTGCAGAATTAGGCTTTTTTGGGTGCTGATGTCCCATCTGCACATTCCCTCGTGCTGGGGTGGGGACAACTCCAGCAGCACCTCCCGGAGAGGAGGATGCACTACCGGGATGCTTGGCTTGAGGCTCTGGTGCTACAGGTGCTTTCATCTCAGTCCACCCCAAATCCGGGCTCGGAGGCTCCGGTGGGCACTGGGTGGGTGCAGGCTCGGGGGACACTGCCCTGCCTGTGCCTTGTGCCCATTCGTGCTCCCTGGGGATGGCAGCTCCCAGCGAGTGCTCCCTGCTCACTTCCTTTCCCTCCACCTGCATTTCCTCCTGCTGGGAGCTCCCTCCAGCTGCCTCTTCCGACTTGGAGCCTCAAACCGCATGGAGACACCTCTGGAAGCAGCTCCCTCCCAGCAGAGCCGGGGACTGAGGATCGGCCTCATCCTGCCCCACGTCCCAGGGTGTGCAATCCCAGTTCCCTCCACACGGAGCTCCCGGGGATTCCTCTCCTGAGCTGGGAAGGGGGGCTAGAAATGATGGATGCATGGGGGGGTCATCACGATTCTGAGGGGGGTGATTGGCACTGGCCTCCCAAATTTTGGCTCTTTCCACTCTTTGGGTGCTTGTCCAGGGGGGAAATGCAGAGAGTTCAGGGTACAGAGGGTGCATGGCCTGAGATTTTCCATCTGGGATTTAGCATCTTCATGGGAAAACCAGCTTCTATTTCAGCATCACCTTGCAGACAGGGGAAGTCCCCCCTCGTGGCAGCCCCCAGGGTGTCCGTGCCCACCCCTCTGTGCCCGTACCTGCACCCTGGCTTCGGTCAGGTCTGTGCGCAGTGCCAGCTGCTCCCGGGCATAGACATCGGGGTAATGAGTCTTCTGGAAAACCTTCTCCAGCTCCTCCAGCTGGAACGTGCTGAAGGTCGTCCTGTTCCTCCGCTTCTTGCTCTTGCTCTTGCCCAGGGGCTCGGGGAGCTCGAGGATCCCGTGGTCCCGGAGGCTGCCCAGGGGTGTTGCCAGTGGGCACCCCAATTCCTCTGGAGCTTTCGGGGGGACCCTGCAGGCTGTGGGAATTGCCTGGAACTCACCTTTGCAGCCCTTCTCACCTGGTGGGGGAGAGGCACAGCACCAGCAGGCGTTAACAGAGCCAAGGAAACCCTGAACTGTTTGTGCATCCCATCCCATATCCCACATCTCGGGGAATGTCGAGGTAGTGCCCCAGGAGAAAGGACTCAGCATGGACACACAGCAGGGCCCTGAGGAGGGCAAAATCCATGTGGGATCCACGCTCACTGCAGGAGCTCTGGGCAGGAAAAGCTTCTGGAGGGTGGGGAAAGCCTGGCTGGAGCAGCCAGTGCTCAGGATCCCACTGGGATGCTGTGACTGCGTGGGAAGGGGGCAGAGGAGGTGGGCACAGGGATTTTTTGCAGACAGTTTTTGCTCCACTCTCCTCATCCCTCTCCTCCCACTCCCTTCCCTCACAGGCTGGTGCCTCTGCCCGGCTCAGAGCCCAGAGCAGAGCACAGGGCCCAGCAGTGACCCCGAACCCACCCCGGCTCTGGGCTGTATCCAACCCCCACACCCCAGAGAGTTCAGGGGGAGCTCTGTGCCCCTGAGCCAGCACTGCCCTGCAGCTGCAGCTCCCGGAAAACACTTGGAAGGTAGTGAAAAATCCTGCTCTGCTTTTTTTGCTAAAGAAGAGCTCCCCTTCCTCACCCTCCTCTGGGACCAGAGCAAGAAATCTGGGGGTTCCCCCCTCCTGTCGCTGCTGCTGCACCACTGGGGTGGGTGATGGAATGGGATCAAGGAGGAAAATCCCTGCTACACGTTTTGGGGGCCACCTCTGTACCCCCAGGGGGGTTGTTTGTCCCCACATGGGAACACACAGAGCTTTTCAGCTCCAGATGATTCCGGGTGCTGCTGTGACCCCGATAGGCTGAGCCAGGGAAAGGAGTGAGTGGGAATTAACAGATGGAGAGGGGTGCCTTGGGGGCCCCTGTCTGCTGAGGGATGCCTTGGGGTCCCCTGTCACCTGGAAAGGGACAACCTAAAAACGCTGAGTTTGCCCTGATCCCACCCCAATCACCAGCTCCAGAGATTCAGGATTTCTGCAGGTGGGGACCCTGGCTCCCTCAGAGGAGCAGGATCAGGCCCACGGCCAGGAGAGGGAAATGCCTCCTTTGGGATGGATCCTCCTTCCCATCCCGTTAACCACCCAACAGAGAGGGAAAATGGGGTCCCCATCCCTGGAGACCCACCCGGGATTCTGCCCCCCCCAAACCAGCCCCCACCACGGCCTTTTCCAGCCTTTCGGTTTTGATTTTTAGTTGTTTTCTAATTAAGGCAATTTGGGGGCTATGGAGCCGCCAAGCCCAGATCCAGCTGCTTTGAATTAATGAGAAATTGTAATTTGGGGGGGGGGGTGGAGGGTTGGGGGACGATTGCTCCTCGTCCTTCTCAGCCACGACCTGTCTGGTCATGGATAACGGCAAAGGAACGAAACCAAATTGCCGTTTCCTCCCGGCTTTGGCCTCCAAAGGGTTCAGCTGCTGGGCCGGAGGGTTTGAATGATTCAAAACCAAATCTCACCAAAGAGAAGACCCAAATATAGCCAAAATTAAGGGGAAAAAAATGACCAAAATAAAACCTGGCTGCATAAAGCATCGAGTTTGGGGGTTTTTTTCCTCCTTTTTTCAAAGGCAATGCGGTGCATTTCCGAGTGACCCGCGGGTTTTGGTGTTGGAGACAAATAAATAAATAGCCAGAAAGAAGGAAAAGGCAGGAAGGAGGGGGATACAGGCACGTAGCTAAATAAACACAGCGGCACGGGGGGACAAAGGGAAGATATAAATATTTTTCTCCCACTCCTTCCTAAACTGACACCCCCCGAAAGATTTGGCGGCGCTGGGGAAGGCGGCAGCTGGGAAACAGCTGTACAATTCCTGGGATAATGGGGAGGGGAAGGAATTCGAAAGGATCATTAGTGAAGGGATGGGGGCACGGAAAGGACTCCCAGGAACCGGGGGAAACACCCGTGGAACGGCAGCGGAGCAGGTAAGCGCCGCGGCGGGGGCCCTCCCGGTGCTCCCTGACGGCTTTTCCCGGCACTTCCCGGGGCTTTTTCTACCTGTCCCCGAGGCGGCTTTGCCGGGTCCTACCTGGTTCCCATTACTCCTGCAGCTCTGCCTTTTGCTTCTTATATTAAAGCAGAAGTGGGGGAATAATTCTAAAACGAAAGTGGGAGCCCCCGACGGGCCCGGATGGGAAAGCGCAAAGAAGCGGCGGGAGAGCCCCGGGAATGAGCCCGGTCCTGACCGAGCCTGGGGAAGGGTGCGGAGCCTCGGGACATCCAGGCCAAGGGGAACCGGCTGCTCTGGAGCTCCGGACATGGGTACTGGGGAGACCCGAGAGCGCCGGAGCCGGTACTGGGGAAAGAGAGCGTTACTGTCCCGGACCGGGCACCGGGAATTCCCAGGGAACCGGGAGCGTTGGAGCTGCGGACCGGGCACCGGGGAGCCCCAGGGAACCGGGCACCGGGGAGCGCTGCCAGCCCCGCAGTCCGGCCTCCCCCGGAGCCCCGGGCTGTCCGTGCGGCCTCACCGCGGTTGCTGCCGCCGGTCCTCCCCGGTGGGGTCCGGGGACCGGAGCCGGTCGCGCCTTTCCAGCCTCCTCCGGGAGCGCGGCCGTTCTCCATCCCCGGTAACGGGGAGCCGCCGTTCCCCACCCCGGGTTCGTCCCCGCCGTCGCGGCAGCGGGGCCGGGTCTCCCCCGCCGCCTTCTCTCCCCTTGTTCTGGAGAACGGGAACCATCCCGGAGACCCCGGTCTCTGTCGCGACACAGTCCCAGCTGCCGACACCCGGCAGCACCGGCCCTTGCCGGCTCTGGGTCCCGTCGGGGGACGCCCCGGTGGTTCCCGACGGAACCATATCGCGACATTGGCCGCCCCGGAGAAGTCCGGGAGAGCGTGTCGGCGAAATGACGCTCTTGGGGGGTGGGGGGGGGGGGGGGGGGGGGGGGTCAGGGCTGGGGCTCCCGGCAGAACCCGAGGCCGCGGGCGGGGGACAGAGAGGGGGAAAGAGAAGCAGAAGGGGCCGGGAGGGGTCGGCGGCCCCCGCCCCCCCATCCACCCTCCGCTCCCCTGGTACCTGCAGCCCCGGCCGGGTACAGGGGCTTCCCATGCACGGCCACGGCGGGGGGGCCCGGGCTGGCGACCCCCAGGTACCGAGGCTGTGCCCGGAGCGGCGGGCAGCGGCCGGGCCGGGGGCTGAGCGGCGGCGGCCGCCGGTGGGGCCCCGGTGCACCGAGGGCGAAGGCGGTGGGAGGCCGGGGGAGCCCCGGGGGACCCCCGGGCCGGCGAGGCGGGGGGAAGGCCGGGCAGCCCGGTGTCTCCATGGCGCAGGTTGGAGGGGACGGGGATGGTCCGCGGGAGCGGATTTTGTGCGGGGGACCGGGAGGAGGGGGACGGGGGGCGATGGGGAGGGAGGGATCGGCCCGCAGCCCCCCCAGCCCGCACACCCCCACTCCACAGCCAGTCACGTGCGTCCTCACAGCCTCTTCTTTAACCCTCTAATCCCAAATCCTGCCCCGCCGGGGACACTTTCCCGAGTGGGTCGGATCCCTTCATCCTCAAGGCAGGGGCCGCAGGGGGGGCCGTGCTCCCCCCTCCCCGAGCTCCCAGTGTCTCCCAGCTACAGGAAATGCCCAGGGCACTTCTTTGGTTTCAAACTTCTTCCCTCACTGCTGATAGCAGCAAGAAATACCAGGCAGGGGAGAACTTCCATTTTCTGATGCTCTCTGGGTTTATTTTCCCCTTCACAAGCTCTACAGAGTCCATTTGTGGCTTTTCTCTCCCCAAAGCCAGGGCTGAGGCCTGGGACAAATTGATTCAGGGATGATGGTGACCCTGGGACAAGGATGCAGGGATGATGCTGACCCCAGGACATGGGATCCAGGATCCCTGGATCAGGCCCTGCTGTGGGTGGTGTTTGCTCCCAGCATCAAGGGGATCCTATCCTGCTCCCCATGTGTCCCTGCTGATGCTTCCACACCCCAGGATTTGGATCCCCTCACCCCAGCATCCTGAGTCTGGCTTTGGCATCAGGCACTAGTGTGGATCAGTGCTTGTCTGGACTTCTTTATTCCCCTTTTCTCCTGCATTTTGCTCCTCTGCTCTCCAGGGCTGGAGGTTTGGCTTGGCTGGGGGAGGTGGCAGCTTTGGGGATGTTTGTGTGCAAAATGAGGAGAAAGATCTGGAATTCAAAAGCTTGGAGAAGGCTCTAAATAAGAGGCCTGGAAAAGTAAGTGGAAATCCGGGCTGAGGGGTGAAGTTTCACCCCTCCATTTGCTGTTTTTCTCCGTGCACAACACTTTGAGTTCATTCTTGGGCACCACTCCTTGCTCCAGGTCTACGAAAATATAACCTGCAGGTGTGGGGGTTGTAGGGAGGGGATGAGCTGCATGTGAGCAGCAAAAAGAGGAGGAGAGGAACCCGGCAGATCCCAGATGTGTGATGTTAGATAGCAGAGCAAGGGATAACACTGACTATAAATAACATTATCGCTTTTATGGGTGATGCCGGGCCAGGACTTTGTTATCCAGGCACAGTGAAAATCTGGAATCACAAGAAAATCTCATTTCAAAGAGTCTGTGATATAAATATGTCACCTCTATGTCTTGGCAGGGGTTGAGGATTGATGTGTTGTTTGGTCATTGGAAAAGCTGTTGGTACTGCAGGAGTGATGGATTTGTGGTGTAAATCACAGCTGGATTTTCCAGCCCCTGCTCAGGGAAACTGTGAGAAAACGCTGGGCTGTGATCCTGGGCTCAAAGCTCCTCTTTCAGAATCCTGTGGGGGGCTGGCTCTGCACAGAGGGATCTGAGCCTGTGATGCCCCCTCCTTGCCCACCCTTTTGATGCCCATGATGCCCCCTGTGCATCCCCCAGCATTCCCTGATTCTTTCCCTTTGCAGCAGCTTGAACTGCTGGGGTTTTCCCTGTTCGACTGTCCACAGCTGGCAGGGTGCTGTAAATTATGGCTAAATTGGGACTAGGAGGCCTCTGGCTCACAACAGGTCATTAAATATTATTAAACATAACATAACTCCTGGAAAGGCTTATTAGTTTTAAGGTTGCTCTCCCAGTTTTACTGCTGGCATTGAAAGGAATTTAATAGCACAGGGATGAGTCTATCCACGTGTGCTGGGACAGACAGGTTGGTTTAGGATGTTCTGGTTTTCCAGGCTGGAGAGATTGCTGGGACCCTTCTGGGCAAGCAGAGAGGTCTTGGGCAGGTGGGATTTGGGGTGCTTGGAGCTGAGGTTTGTGAGATTTTGGGGTGTTTCTGTTGGTTCTTGAAGCTGCTGAGAAATTTGGTTCTTCCAGAGGGCAGGGATGAGGACCAGGACTCCCAGGATCTCCTTCTGAACCTGCCACTAAACCTCTGCCCTGTTCTTTCCCGTGTGGTGCCTCATTCTCCTGGATTTGGGAATGTTTGTTTTGGGGTCAGGGAAAAGGCTGAAAAGTGGCTGCTCCTTCCTGGGGCAGCATGGGTGGGTGCCAGTGTGGGACTGACTGGAGCAGGGAAGTCCCTGAGCTGCTCCTGACACTCGCTGGAGTTCATTTTCCATGGCTCGTTTTCCATGGATCAGCTTATTTTTGGGCAAAGAATGATCCCACCAACTTGAAAAGCTTCCAGGAGAAACTTTTCACAACGTCACAGTGTCTGACTGCATCTCCGTAAGGGGAAGAGCTGCTGGGCCAACTCTTGGATTTAAATGACCTTTTGGGTCATTTCAATTCCAATTTTAATTGGCTCTTCCACCAAGTGAGCCTCACCAGAGAGCCACCAGGAGCGGCAGGAGGACTCTGATGGGATCCTCTGTGGGAAAAGGCTGATTTTGCTTCATCTCTTGCTTGCTGGGAGGTTTTTTTCCTTCCTCTTCGCATCCCATTTGCTTTCCCGTCTGTCTGCAGCCATCCCAGAGCTGTCTCTCCTCCCCTGGGACCGCGGGATGTCGCAGAAGGGCTCTGCAGGGGGCCGGGAGGGTTTGCAGAGCTCTGTGGTTTGTAGGAACCTCCCTTCACAGCCAGGACTTCGCAGCGTTACCCAGAGCCTCGGGAATGCTGGCGGGGGATGGAGCAGTGCCTGGTGCACAGGCTTCTCCTTCCCAAGGTCACACTTTCCCTCCCAGCCCGAGGGACCAGCAGCCGACATCCAGGTCCAGCTTTTCCTCGAGGGCAGTTGGGTTTTATTATTTTGGCAGTTTGGGAGGAAAGTCCATTCCTGGGAGCGTGTGGAGGAAAAGCTGTGGGCTCCTCTGGAGAGCAGGGGGGCAGCTCAGCGTGGACACAGGAGCTCCCAGGAGTTCGGGGTGATGGCAGAAGGGACAGTCTGGGGACAACTGTCCGAAGGGTGATCAGGCACTGGCGGCCCCTCCCGCCCGCAGCATTCCCGGCTCTGTTGGGTGTTTCCTGAGCGAGCTTAGAGCAGGGTTTGGAGGATGATCTCCAGCTCTGCTGCTCCTCTCAATCCCAGGCAAAACATTCCTGTTTCTTCTCAGCCTGGGGGAGCGCCATGTGTGGGCAAAAGGACCTGGAACGGCAAAACAAAGGCCATTCCCTCTGTCCTTTAAGGGATGGACATTTTGGGGATGCCCATGGGGTCCTTCCCTTGCCCGAGCAAGATGTGGGACCCAGCCAGGATCCAGCGAGCTCCTGCTCTTGTTCCAAGCCTGGACTGTTCCAGGACCTTCCCCTGCTCCCCGGGAGATCCATCCCAGGGGGATCCATTCCCAGGGGATCCATTCCCAGGGGATCCATTCCCAGGGGGATCCATTCCCAGGGGATCCATTCCCGGGGGATCCATCCCAGGGGGATCCATCCCAGGGGGATCCACCCCTCGGGGGTCCCAGGGGGATCCTCGGCTTTGTCTGGGCACGTCCCTGCCCCTCCCCGCCCATCCCAGCCCTGGGCACTCAGGGAATCTCTGCCCTTCCTCAGGTTTGGTTTTCCCCGAACCTGCAGCCTCATCCTCGGTCTCTGTCCCTCTGCACCTCCCAAATATCCCCAAAACCAAAAATGTCCCCAAACCCTCTGATTCCTCTGCAGATCCTCGTCCCAGGCTACGCTTGGATTTTGTTCAGGAATGTGCGTATTGGTGGTAGGAAAAATCACTTAAATCCCCCGAGGAAATAATAAAGTGATTTTAATATATATTTTATATAGGGAGAAATAAAATCCCTTGCTGGTCACAAGCGCGTTTTGTGCGAGGGAGAGGGAGCTGGAACCGGAAACCCATCGGGATCCCTGAGCCGGGCTGGGTTTGTTGTTGCAGGGAATGATCCTGACTCCAGATCTCACAAAAGCCAAAGTACAAACACAAATATCCACCCACGTGGAATCACCATGGCCCCGGGTCACACACGTGTTTTACAGGCGTGTGAATAGATTTAGAGATGTAATTTGGATCTAAATTAGATATAAATCAGACATTAATATTATATTATAAAATATGCTAGTCCAATATATTATTAGCTGTAAATAGTATATATTTGATACAGATCGATGTAGATTGCATATTATTATACATACAATATATTAGTATAAATACTAGTTTATGTTGCATTAATTATAAAATATTAATTATGCAAATTTTAATTTTATATTTTAAAAATATTTTTTCATCCCGGGAAACATTTAAGGCCAGGCTGGACAGGGCTTGGAGCAGCCTGGGATAGTGGAAGGTGTCCCTGCCATGGCAGGGGAGTGAGATGAGCTTTAAACCATTCCATGATTCAGTAATTCTGTAATTCCATATTAATACATACATATTTATACAGAATAATATTTAAATATGAATTAATATTTATTTAAATATACATACTTATATTCTTGGATATATATATATGTAGCTATTCTGATATATTCCCAAAGAAGTTAATCCTATGCAAATATAATTATAATTTTACCCCAAACCAATGTATTTCCATGTTAGTTCATGTTATCAGCACACAAACACTAAAATCACGGAATTTTGTGTCTGGGTGACAGGAAGATGAGGATGAGAGTGTGGAAATCACATGCAAATAACTGCATAAATCCCTAAATTTGTATAAATACATGATGATTGTGTATTTTATACGTACAAAGCATGAGGCTGCAGCAAGGAGGGATAACAGATGGACACGCTCAGCACGGGCAAGGAAGGAATTTTTCCAGCAAAACAGTGAATTTCTTAAAAATTCCATTTTTAGCAATTTTCCTTCGTTGTTTTTCGCGCTGTTGAAACCTCGATGTTCCTGTTGTTGTCCTGGTGCTGGCTCTGGAGCAGCATTTTGCCGTAAATTAATGATGGCAACAACAATCGAGGAATCGAATTCCGTGAAAACAAACGGCGGGGACGGGATTCACCCCGTCGGGAACGCCGAGCTCGGCGCTTTCGTTTTCTGCTGCATTTCAAGGAGTTTTCCTTTGCATTTCAAGCAGAAAGATTAGGAGGAAATAAAAGAAAAGGTAATAAAAATTAACATTATTTTAGCCCGATTCAAACCAGTATCAAAACAACTTTTTTTTTTTTTTTTTTTTTTTTAATTTTGGGGTTTTTTTTAACCGCTGCTGGATAAAATTCCGAATTTTTATAAATTAATATAGTTGCCTTTCGAGGAATAAATCAGTTTAAATCCCTTGGGCTGCTTTAAAAGAGGATCCATCTCCCTCCTGGCAGTCGGAGAATTCCACCCCCGGGTAATTTGGGCCCATAAAGTCAATTTTTCCCCGGCAGGCAGAGGGGACTCCGCGATCCCTTCTCCCATCGCCGTCCCGGTGCTGTGCTGGATTTTTGCTTTAATAAGGAAAGATTTGTGCTTCAGCCCTGTGGGGAATTTCCAGGCTGCTTTGGGAAGTGTTTCAGGATGGCAAGTTCAGGCTTGTTTTCCTTCCAGCTGCTCCAAAAATATCTATTATATATAAAAAAAGGGTGGAAGTGAAGGCTGGAAGCGGCAGCGAGCCGAGCCGGCAGTGGGTGGGATTCAGGAGAGGTGCTGGGCTGAAAGAGTGTTTATGCCATTAATCCCAGTAAAATCTCTGGAACTGGGAGCAAAATTGTTCTTTTGACTCCTAAAAACCTGATAGTGCTTGGAAAATCAGGGAAAGAGCTAGGGATTAAAGGGAATTTATTCCATCTATGATTGAAGGGAATTTATTGCAATATTTGCTTTGCTGTGAAGTGGTAGCATTTGAATCCTTTTGAGTTTTTTATTTTAACCTGTTAAGAGTTGTAAGTCTCAAATACTGGCATTAAATTAAGTGGGATCAGTTTGGGTTTAAGATCTACAGAACCAGGAGCAGGATCCAGCTCCTGGAGAAATGGGTGTAAATCAGAGCAATCTGGGAGTTATGTGGATTTATCCTTCCTAAAGGATGTACAACAGCCTGGCTTGGGGGAATTAATTCCCAGGGAGTGGGGGGGAATTGATTCCCTGAGGGGAATAAATTAATTGATTCCCATCATTAGTGCAGGGCTGGGCTTGCTCTGGGCTCCATTATTCTGTGTTTCCGTGCGATCACCCTGGGCAGAGTTGGAGTTTTATCTGGAAAATGGCTGGAAAATGGGAAATGGTGGAAATTGGGGGGAAAAAAAAGCAAAGGAGAAGTGATGATCTGGGGGGGGCTGGGGGAAATTTGTCTCCTGGCTGTGCAGTGCAAAAGGAGTGAAACAAGCCTGTGGTCCCGGGGGGGATCGGGAATAAACCCGAGCCCTTCCAGGATTCAGCTTTGTAGGAGCAAACATTCCTGGCTCCAGCCTTCCCTGCTGGGTTGGGATCCTTGGAGCCGGGCTTCAGCACCCCCTGATTCCCACCCAAGGGGATCAGGACCCTCACCCTGCCTGGGGATATTCCAGGAGGGTTCCCCCACCCCGAGGGTTCCTTTTCCCTTGTGCTGTTCCAGGAATCCCGAATCGCTCCGGCGAGGGCCCCGCTCCCAATCCAGCTGCCACCAAGGAAAACCCCAATTTCCCCTGAGATCTGCAGGCAGCGCTGGACAAAGCCCTTCCCCTCCCCGGGGGATTGATGGATTTATTCATCCCATTCCCTAATGAGCCACTTCCAGATCCCAGTAAATTATACGCACCGGGACGGATGAAATCTTGCTCCATAAATCAGATCTGAGGCTGGCAAGCTCTGCCTGCATCATTATCCCGGCGAGTTTCGAAGATCCCAGGTATCGCTGCCTCCTTTGCAAATCCCAATAAATCTGGGAGTAATCATTCCTGACAGAGAGGCAGCAAAAGCACCGGAAAACATTTTCTTCCCTTAAAAATGTAAGTGGAAAATTTATTGCACGGAAAGAAAAAGTTTTCTCCGGAAAGTCTGTAACAAACAGCAATGTGAGGAACTCCCCGGGGCCGAGCTGGTGGGATGGCATCACCTTGGGATTCCGGGGATAAATTCAGAGCAGCTCCTAAAAATGAAAAAGATTTTTTCCTTGGGGTGAAACAAGAGGGAAGAAATAAAGCCGAGTGTGTCCAAGTGTGTCCCGAAAGGACAGTGGAGCCAGCGCTCTGGAGTCTGCTGCCTTCTGGTTTGTGTTTAGCCTTTGGAAAAAAAATTCCCCCCTGCACACCTCCTTTTTCCTAGAGGGAAGATTGATTTTATTAACCGGCCGACACCTGAAAGTAATCGGGATTTTTTTGGTGGCTGGTGGCGGGGGAAGGAGCCGTCCCGGGGCTCTGCAGGGGCAGAGCTGCGTTTTCCCACTGCTCTTGCTTCCAGGCAGACGTGGAATGGAGCACACGGGGATTTTCCATCATTCCAGGATAATGGGTGGAGGGTGCTGGATGTGTCCTTATCCTCACGGCCCCATCATGGAGCCAGCACCACGGGACAGAACGCTCCTTTTTCACCGGGAAACTGAGGCACGTGGCTGTGGCACGGGTGTTATGGGTTACAAATACCCCCTCAGTTCTCCCTTGGATTGGGAATGTTTGGCTGGCTTTACACCTGGAGAAAGCAGGGAAGGGGAGGGTGACCCCAAGGAACCCCTTCAAACATCCCAGGGAATGTTTCGCCCCTTCCCATGTGCTTCCCACTCCTCCCAGCTTTGCAGAGCTCTCTGCTTTCCCCACAGGCACATCAGCAGGAGCTCTTGTTTTCCCATAACAGGATTGTCCACGTCAGGACTTCAAGGGATCAGGCTGGTGGTGATGTCTGTGCCTGTCAGGATGAATGAGAGGTGACAGCGCCGAGAGCACCACGGCAGCCGTGCAAAAACCAGATGGGCTGCCCGGGGTTCTCCCTTCCCACTGCCTGCTCTCACCTGCCCCAGATCCCAGCTGGGATGGGACAGCTCTGCCAAGGTGGGTCAGGGGAAAGGGGAGATGGAAGTGTCCAAAAACTCAGAGCACTGGATGGGTGGAGGGATGGATGGATGATGGATGGATGATGGATGATGGATGGATGATGGATGATGGATGGATGATGGATGATGGATGGATGATGAATGGATGATGGATGGATGGATGATGGATGATGGATGGATGATGGATGGATAGATGATGGATGATGGATGATGGATGATGGATGATGGATGGATGATGGATGGATGATGGATGGATGGATGGATGGATGATGGATGATGGATGGATGGATGGATGGATGGATGGATGGATGGATGATGGATGATGGATGATGGATGATGGATGGATGATGGATGGATGATGGATGGATGATGGATGGATGGATGGATGGATGATGGATGGATGATGGATGATGGATGATGGATGATGGATGGATGGATGGATGGATGATGGATGATGGATGGATGGATGGATGATGGATGGATGGATGGATGATGGATGATGGATGATGGATGGATGATGGATGGATGATGGATGGATGGATGGATGATGGATGATGGATGATGGATGATGGATGATGGATGGATGGATGGATGGATGGATGATGGATGGATGGATGGATGGATGATGGATGATGGATGATGGATGGATGGATGATGGATGGATGGATGATGGATGGATGATGGATGGATGATGGATGGATGGATGGATGGATGGATGGATGGATGATGGATGATGGATGGATGATGGATGGATGGATGGATGGATGGATGGATGGATGGATGGAAAGAGGGGAATGAAGGCTCTGAACAAGACAGGGTTGGGCAAGAGCTGAGCCCAGAAGCATTTCAGCTTTGCTGAGTTGGGGGATGCTTCTGCTCTGAGTTGTTTGGGTTTAAGGCCACGGTGGTCCCATGGGACAGACACTGTGTGGAGACCTTGTCCCTCAAGCTCAGGAGGCCTTGGACACAGCTTCTGCCTTCTCAGGGGGGAGCTGTGCCCAGCCAGCTCCGTGCTCCTGCAGAATCCTGGAGGAGCCCCCAAAGCCAGCAGGGACCCTCATCTGTGTCAATGGATGAGCCAAACCCAACCCAGCAGTGCTGGGAGGGACAGGGAACAGCTCCAGGGAGCTGAGTGGCCACTCCTGGGGACAACCCTGTGACTGCAGTGGCCAAATCCACATTGGGCCATGGTGTCCCCAAACCTCTGTGTCCCACCAGCCCCACAGCAGACGGGTCTGTGGGGACACCTTCCCCTCCCTGGCCTGGCTGTGGGGACAGAGTCAGAATTCCTGATCCTGGCTTTCTCCACACCTTCTGCCTCGTCTCCCATCCCCGGTGCCCCTGGGCTCTGTCCCTGCCGTGACCTCCCTGACCTGACCCCAAGGTTTCCTTTGCTTCCTTCGTGCTCGGCCAAGGCTGATAAGGGGAACCAGAAACAGCTTTGACCTTTCAACCACAAATCCCCCTGCGAGGAGCCCAAGCTGTTCCGCTCTCAAAGGCTCCTTGATAGGAAACAAAACCCCTGTGCTGCTGAACTTTTAAGGAATTTCACCCCCAAAAAACTCTAAAGCACCCAAAAAGGGCCCCCCGAGGAGCATGGGGTGGGTTTAACCCTGCTGAGGAGTGGGGCCAGCACGTGTGATGTGTGAGAGGTGCTGGAGTGTTGGTCTTGTGCTTCCTTCCCTTTTCTTTCAAATTTCTCCTTCCCTTTGGGCTGCTGTGCTCACCCCTGGACACCCACGGATGGGGTACAAAGGTTTTTGGGACACTTGGCACCTCCTTTGCTCTTCTCAGAGAGCCAGAGACCTCGGAGATGCTGAGGCCTTTACCCCTGCCTGCCCCGGGCTGGGGACAGACAGATCCTTGGTGTCCCTGTCCAAGGCATGGGGGTGGAGCCATGTGATTTTTAATGTCCCTTCCAACCCAAACCACTCTGTGATTCTGTAATTTCAGCATAATGTGCCTATGGAAGCAAAGCTCCATCCTCACTTTCTTTCCCATCCCAAACCAGTGCAATCCAGCTCCAGGACATTCCCTGCTCACACCCTCAGGGTCATGCTGGGATGGGAAGGTGATGGCTGGAGGTGTTGGAGCTCTTTAATTGCTTTGAGCAAGCTAATTGGTAGAAACACAACAGCAGGAGATGTGGTGGCTCTGCAGAGGGGTTGTGCTCTGCTCTGAGGGGACTGGGCAGTGTTCCTGTACCCCAGTGGATGTTTGGCTCCTGCTAAGTGGATTGAAACTCCTAAAACCACGTCCCTCACTTGCTGTGGACGTGGGCTGTGTGTGAGCCCCTGTGCCCTGAAGCTTTCCCCAAACTCATCTCACTTGGTTTCCATGATTTGATCTTTCCCAGGGTGTTTATCAAGAACAACTCCACGGGGCTGTGGCAGGTGATGGAAAACCTGAATCCCACAGGATCAGGCCCTAAACGCCAGCAGGTTCCCTATATTGCCTCTGTTACTGCCTCTGTTTCCCCTGCTGTTGCTTAACCCCATTAATGGGATCTGAGCTGGTTCAAAGCCTCGGGAGCAGCAGGGGGGAAAGCTCAGAGCAATCAGTGGAGGCGACCTCTGCCAAATTGGAGCAAGACTTGCCTTCCTCCTGCTGCCCAAACAGCCCACAGCATTTTCCCATTAAACCTCGGTGCCCAGAGTTATTGGGGAAGAAAGAGGCAGGACCAGCCCTTCCTGCATGGAACCAGGGTGAAAAGCTTCTGGATCCGGGGGTGAGGGCTCAGCAGCCACCCCTGGCCTGGCAGAGGATGCTCCTGGAGGGATGGCTCAGAGGACCCAGATTCCAGGATGTGAAGCCTATTGGAAACTCAACTCAGGTAATTTGGGGGAAAATGAGTGTTTTAGAGAGGTGGGTCTGGGAAAAAATGACACTGTGGTCTGAGCACCACATTCCTCATGGCAAAAGGGCAGAATGGGCCATTCTGGGTGAAAAGTGGTAATTTGTGATTTTCTCTTTTGTTGCTGCTCCTTCTGAGCGTCTTCATTGGGTGTTCCCCACCCCAGCTCGGCTGTGCAGAAACCAAAAGCTGGAGGAACCAGGACCCACGTGGTGGAGGGAGCTGGGGATGGAACCCCTGGTGCTGGGCACTTGGGAGGGACACAGAACTCTGGGTTTGGGGTCTTGGGGGATCCTGCGGGGTGGGGGAGGCTCTGTAAGAGGTGTTTTCATCGGGGCAGAGGTTCTCAGAGCACAAACACTAAATTTTAGCCTTTAGGGAGCACGATATTTGGGTCTGATGCTGCTAATTGAGGAAACAGAGATCCCAGCACATGGAATTACGCCATGAGCAGGATCTGACCAACATCAACAACCAACCCTCCTTCCCTCCCAACAGCATCTCTGCCTGGCCCCCCATCCTCCCCTGCTCCTGGGGTTTTCTCCTGGCCCTCTTTTTGGGGGGACATTGCTTGGGGAAGAGGAAACAGAGCCCCCCCTGCTCCCGGGGCCACGTGTGGCTGCTGGGATGGGCTTTAATGGGTCCCAGGCGCCGCTCCCGCTGCCCCTTCCCTTCAGCTCATGGGGGGGGACTAAATCCAATAACCTCGCCCCGGGCACGAGCTCAGAGAGGTTTCCCGGCGCGGAGTCACGGCTGTCAGGGCAGCAGAACGTCCCCGAGGGGCTGGGCAGGGTTTTCCCATCCTGCAGCCCAGCCCCAGCCACGCCTGGGGACTGGGAAGGGGAGAAAGCTGCACGGGGAAGGTTAATTGGCAGCAGGAGCGAGGAAGTTGCTGCAGGATCTTTGTTTTGCTCTGCATCCCTCCAGCACTGCCCGTCTGAGCAGCAGGAGCAGGGCACTGGGACTGGATGCTCAGGAGGGGATTTTGGAGCATCCCCCGGGAATGATTTCCCGGGCAGGAAGGTGCAAAGATGGCTCTGTGTCCCTCCAGCTCGCAGTAATTTTGTTAACTCCTGTCATTCAGAGGAGGCTCTACACCAGAATTCCCTGACCCTGTGGAGGCTGTGAGCACTTCCAGGCTGGGCTCCATCCTCTGATTCCAGCAGGGCTCCCTCCCAGCCCAGCCGATTCCCTGCATTCATCAATTCACTTTTCCCCATCAAAACAACCATTTCTGGGCAAGGCCACAGCAGCTGCTCAGGTTTTTCCGAGGAAGGAGTGAGGGTTTTATCCAGCCCCAAAAGGGGGATTTGCCCTCCTCGGGTGGGAGAGAGAGCATTCACTACAGGAAGAAAAATTCACCTGGCTCCAGGTGCAGGAGCCGTGTGAGATCCATCATCTCCATCATCCCACTCCCTTTGCTTCCTGCTGGGACACCCCCACCTTGATGGGGCTCCCCCTGTTCCCCTGGGGGCCCCATCCCAAAGCCTGGCTCTTCGCTCCTCCCCAAACTGTTGCCTTTGGGATGGGGCTTTTTTCCAAAGGGACCAAAGGAAGGCTGGAGGGCACCTGGAGGAAGAGCCCCCGTTTGTTGTTTGAATAAATATGGAGCAGACAGAGCCGGTGGGGAGTGGCTCTGTCTGGGGGAGCTGGGCAGACCCCAGTAGAAGGGGTCCTGGAAACTCCCTGGCTCCTGGAAAATTGCTGCTCCTCCTGCTTGGTTCTGAGCTCAGAACAGAGCGTGGGGGTAACAGGACATGGGGCTGTGACGTTTGGGGCTCCTTTCTTGGATGCTCTCACAAACATCTTTCCTTCTGTGTCCTGTCATAGCAGCCTGTAGAAGAGGATGAGGATGAGGATTTCTCTCTGCCTTGGTTCCAGAGCCCAGCAGAGTCTCGTGTTCTCCCCACTACCCCATTCAATGTTCCTATCCCAGGACCTGTGTGGTGATGGCAGAAGGTAGGAGGTGAGTGCTGTGCCCTCCCCAAACAAGCAATCTCTGGGGTAACCCCCAAAATTCCCCCCTGGAGTGCACCCCAGTATGTTCTACCCGGGCAGGTGACCTCAGAGGGACCTGGGCTCTGTGGCTGCCCTGGCAGCTGCTGATCCAACCTCCCAACCCCAGCCTGGCTCCCAGCGCCTCCCATCAGCCCCAATTTCCTGCAGACCCCGGTGATAAGAGGCTGATCCTCAGCCATGGAAATCCGATGCCCCGGTGTCAGGGAACACAAGGGACTGTGGAAATCCAGCTGAGAATGAGCAGATCTCGCTGCTTTCCCTCCTTCCCATTGTAAAAAAATCCCTTTGGAGGATGAATGGGGTCTTAGTGCCACTCACTGGGATTGTCCTGGGCTTCATCCCCCTGATTTGTGCTGGCAGTGCTGGATTCCATGAGTTAAAAGCTTCCAGGTGCACCATCACCCCCAAAATCACCGGGTGCTCATTTTGAATTAATGCCATCTTTTTTTTAGGCTTTGCTGTGGTTGCTGAATCCCAGGGACCCGTGGACCCTGCCTGTCAGGGGAGGTGTGAGTCAGAACTGTTCCCATCTCTCTTCTCCCTTCCTCTGGGGTCTGTCCTGGCTGTGTCTAAAAGGAGGAAGTAAATCCCAAAATCTCTCTCCCAAGCTGGTCTGGGGGCACCCACTGGGCAGGTGGTGGGTGCTGTGGGTTTTTCCTGATGGAGGGACTGGTGGGATACTGGTTTGACTGGACTTGGAGGGGATATTTCTTATCCCAGCAGCTCTGCAGCAATTCTCTCAGCCCAGGAAGGACCGTGGTAATTCAGGTTTATTTATGGCCCTGTTTTCTCAGCCTGGGTGTGCTCTGCCTGTGCTGTGTCATCTCCCTGCTCTGCTGGCCCTGGGGACTTTGTCGTCCCAGCTAGTCTTGAATTTGGAGTGGATTTCTCCATTTTCTGGTATTCCCAAAAGGAGGATTCTGACCAAGAGTTTCAGCCTGCAGCTGCACATCCCAGACCTGACCACATCGGGGTGAAACCATCTCCAGGTTTTGCTGCCCCTTTCCCAAGCAGGAATTGATTCAGCTCCAGGACTACTGGTCCTGGAGGGCAAGGGGAAGGTCCTGAGGCAGGAAAACCAGACGTCTCTGAAAATCCACTCTGCTCTGGACAGTGCCCTGGAAATCCAGAGCTGATCCACGCCCAGAAATTGCAGTAATTTAATGGAACTGGTTTCTAGATTGGTTCATCCCTGTGCCAGCCACTGCAGCGATTGAATTAAACTGATTTTCTTGGGGAATTCCCTGTTTGGGAGTGCTGGAATCCACTGCTCTGCACGGGGCACTTTAACTGCCCTGGGTTAAAGGGCTGGGTTTTATCCCAGGGGAACTGCAGGGTTTGTCTTGCCTCTTCCCTTCCTAGCTTGGAGAACCTGGGGTCTGTCCCCATTCCGCGGGGACGGCTGGGGTCTGCACAGGCTCTGGAGGGTTGTTTGCAGCCCCGGGATGGAGAGGGGGATTTGGGATCCGCATCTTGCCCGCAGAGCCCAGCCGTGGGCAGGGCACGTGAGTCCAGAGCCGAGCCCGCTGCAGGAGAAATCCTGGCTAAGCAGCCAAGAGCTTCGGTTTTCCACCCAAATAAAGTCTCAGCCAGAAAACGTCTCCAGGGCAACGGCGATGCTCGGAGCTCGGCTGTGCTGGGATCGCATCTGGGATCGCTCCGGATCAGCCCTGGGTGGGATGGCTGCGGGGTGGGGGTGGGACAGGCTCCGAGGGTCTCCCGGGGCTGCGGACGCCCCCCGAGCCTCACCGAGATGCTCCAGTGCCATCTAGTGACAATGGGACCGGGACAGGGCGGGGGCACCGGCCCCAGGTGGGCGCCGGCCCCGCCGCGTTCTCCCTGCAGCTCCCGGGGCTGATCGGAACCATCAGGATCAGGGTGGAAGGGTCTGTCTGTAGGAAAAGGGATTTCTCCACCGCTGTTGATTCCTTCCGTGCAGGGACAGAGCGCGGTCCCAGCTCTGAGTGTCCAAACACAACCTAAACATCTTCAAACCGCGCTGTTAAATCTTAAAAACTGTGGGTTTTTTATTCCAAAGGAACTGATGGGAACGAGGTGTCTGTGCAGCTTTGGCTGCAAGTATCCGATTTCCTCCAGCAGCTCGGACATCCAGAGCATCCCCCCCTCCTTCCTCCCTCATCCACACAGTAAAATTATTTAATGCCTTTAACATAATTAACACGTTGCAATCCTAAACTGCGAGCAGCTGCCCAGCCTTGCAATTTCTCCTTCCAGCTGCCCATTAATGCCTCCCTCCGGGCGATTATAAAGCAGGAAAAGGCCACAAATCCCAGCCCTGCGCTGGAGGAAAAGGAAGGAGCAGGGCAGAGGACTCGTGTGCATTAACATAACTCATCCACCACAATCCCAGATTGCTCGGAGGCTGCCTGAATCCCTGATTTATCCTGGTAATGCGCCCACAGCGGCTGTTAGGGCGAAGGTGTGTGTGAGGCTGGAGTGCTGCCCCGCTCCCTGGTTTTTGGAGGTGACTTTTTTTTTTTTCTTTGCGCTGTTTCACTTCTCAGTTTTCCACGGAAATCACCGCAGTCGCGTGAGGATGATACTGATGCGTCTCCGATCTGTAATTACCTTTGCATATGCTAATTGTGTAATTCGGAGAGGCAATTACGTGGGGAAATGAGTTGGGAAGCGGGGCTGGATCGGTGTCCCAGGCTGGCTCTTCCCGAGATCCCTCCCCAGCCCTGAGGTCCATCAGGAGGTGCCCTCTGCTTTTCCCATCACCCTTTCCCCCCCCTTTCAGCGCTTTATTTCCTGACGCTGGGGTTTTATCCCGGCAGTGCTCTCTCCCTCGGGAATACCGCCCTGTTTCCAGCCCCACCGTGTCCGGATCCCTCCTTGCCGAGCCGGGTCAGAGCTCCCATGAGCTCGTGTGTTTGTGGAGCGATGTCCCCAGCCTGACCCTGCTCCCCATGATCCACGAGGGATAAACCTGCCAGGGGTGCTGGGAAAAGGAGAAGGATGAGATAGGGAGGGGAGGGCTGGGAGCAGTATTTGATCCAAGATTAAGGATCCGACTCCTTTCACCCGCAGCTTTTTCCTGTTGTGCTCTCAGCTGATGGTTTGAGCTGCTGGGTCAGTGATCTGTCTGGATGGATTTTCCCAGTTTTGCCCGGGAATCCTTCAGGCTGGTTTTTGTTTTGGTCCAACGGGCTGGCTCACCCCAAACACAGGACACGCATTCACATCCACATCCTCTTCACTGCCTTTGCACTCTCACCTCCACTGATGCCCACAGGTCCATCCCCATCTTTCGGTTTTACTGGGACAACTTTCCCCCCTGGGGTTAACAAGAGACTGAGCACTATCAGAGACCAACCAGCTCCTCACACCCAGCGCTGCAGCTCTGGATTTCAGCATCAGACTTTCCCAGGGAGGCAATTTAAACCCCAATCACGGCACATTTGCTCTGCTGGCAGCGCTGATTGTTTGCAAACACCGCGGTGAGGGATGTGCGGCTCTGCTGCTTGTCCGAGCCCCTGGGCACCCCAGCCGGATCCCTCCTGCCACCTCACACCTCTGACGAGGGGCGAGCGGCTCCCTTTCCCCTCTGAATCCCAGGATATAATATGACCCCTGTGATGGGGCTACACAGACAGCTCAGTATTCCCAATGTGGAGCACTGGAATCCCCATGGATTCACCCTGCAATCCCCCATGGGTGCCAGGAGCGGGTTTTCCTGGAGTGTTTGGAGACACGTGGGTGCAGCATTGTCTCTGCATTTTCCTCCCGGGACTGTCTCTGCTGTGAACAACAATTAACAGGCTCTGGTTAATGGGATGCCTGATGGTGACTGGCAGCTCCAGCCCAGCCCAGGAAGGGTTGGAGAGGCTTGGGGAGTCTCAGTTCTCCCCGAAGGACAGGCGGTGCTCAGCTGTAAACCAGCACCAGCCCCTGGGAGAGTGGATGCTCCATGCTGAGGAGCCCAGGGCTTTTTGCATGCGTGGTGAAGGAATAATTAACAGCTAAGGCTCTCCCCAGCCCTAACAAGGGATAAAAGGGCTGTGGAGAGAACAGCGGCTTGTTGTTATTGTTTTTGTTATGGTAGAACTGACACATAAACCTCGTGGGTTGCAGCCCTTGGGATGTGGGGACCCCCAGACCCACCCAGAGAGGCGCAGCCTGGTGGGAGGGGGGTGCTGGTTCAGTGGGAGATCTCACACTCAGGAGGGATGCCCCAATTTTTATTTTATATTTTGATTTTCATTCCTGCTCCTGCCCATTGGCAAAGGTGATTTTGGGGTGTGGGGAAAGCAAAGCTGCAGGAATGGGGACCCTGGGTGAGGGTTTTGGGGGGTGACAGACGTGAGGGCAGCAATGGGGAACACAAGGGAGGTGTTGGGGATGCCGATGGAGCAGGAGAAGCTGCTGGGGGGAGCAGAGGGGTATTTATAGCTCAGCAGCCCCAGGTGAACGTCAAGTGCTCGAATTGAGGCATCCTTAAAAATCTGCCTGGTTATGTGAAGCCTCTGCAGCTGCTCCGAGCAGCTTTTCCTTCCCCTGCTCCAGGCTGGCTCTGCCGGAGGTTCCCCTGCCCCGGGGGTGGTTTGGTGTGGGAGCCATCCCTGGCAGGCTCAGCCCCGCAAAACGCGGCTCTGCCATCGGGGCTCGTCCTGCCCCATTCCCGAGTGTTCCCCGAGGCCCAGGCTGGTGCTGGATCAGTTCCCCTCAGCGGCAGCTCCTGCAGAAGAGCCGAGGCAGCGAAGCCGAAGCGAGCCCGAGCAATTAAAAGCACCCGCAGCAGATGGTCGGTGCCGTCTGTCTCCCCGCCGCCTCCTCGCTCTTTCTCTCCTCATTCTCTCTCCCGATTTCTCTTATTCTTCTATTTTGCTGATTTATCCCCGCCAGGACTTCCCAGCCAAGCAGGACCCCCACATTCTCCTGCACCCCCAGCCCCTATTTCCGCACGGTTCAAAGCCAAAGCTTCAGCTGCTGAGGAATTGAGATGAGGACACAGCTCCGTACGAGGGGAAACTGAGGCACGGAGGAGGCCGGGACCCGCAGCTTCCCCCCACCTTCCCCTCCCAGCGGCGGAGATTCTGCCACGTGTTTTGTGTCCTTGGCTCCAGCTTTGAGCATCTTTTGAAGGAGCTGTAAATTCTAGGTACCAAAGAGAAGGGAAGGTTAAAACATCCATAAAATCAGCCTGATTGAACGATTTATCTCCGTTCCTTCATCCCCAAACTCTTCCCTTGCCTCACAGCCTGCCTGCCCAGATCCTGGATTGGGCTCAGCCCCAGGGGTTCGATTTCCAGCCGGCGCAGCCAAAAGGGAGCCCCAGGTCCCTGAAAAGGCCCCGGGCTTTGCAATCCCCTGTCCCAAACACGAACCTCCCCGGTGCCCCCCCGGTGCCCCCCCTGTGCCCGGGGGTCCCCCGTGGCCGCATTCCTCCGCGGTCCCTTTCTCAGCCGCGGTGGCCGCGTCACTGAGCCGAGGTCGAACCCTGCAGCGGGGACGATCCCGGCCTCAGAAAGCTGCATTGTTTTTTCGGGGGGTTGATTTCTCCACTTGTTTGTCTCTTCGCCTCCTCCGGGCTCTCTTTGGCGGTGCCAGTTTTGTTGGATGCCCGGAGCTCCTGGCGGGTGGCAGCGCTGATCCCGACCCGGACAATGGAGCGTGCTGCTGTCCTGGCAGCGGCTCCCTGCGCCGACGGGGAACGGATGGGGACCCACAGGCGGATGCTGCTTGGATGGTTTCCCACTAAAGGCTGATCTGGGTGGGGGTTTCCACTGGAAGATGCCCCGGGAGGTCCCTGAATGGCCGGGTTTGAGGTGATCGTGCTGGGGGATGCCTTTGGGGGACGGGAGGGGTGGGAGGGTGGTCCCAGCGGGGATCCTGAAGCTCGAAAGGCTCTTGGATAGGGAGTAAAGCCCTGTTTGCTGAGGCCCTGAGTAAATCCTTCCCTGATCCTGTCAAGTGTCGCTTGCTGTCAGTGCTGGCTCCAGCCTCCCTTGGCTCCGGGCGGTGCCGGAGCCCCAGGGGAAGGGATGGGGCACGGCAGAGGAAACTCGGAGCCAGCTCAGGAAGCTCTGGGAAGTGGGAGAAAGGAGGAGAGACCAGAAACAAGGGAGGATGGAGCAGGTACAAACCAGACCCTAAACCACAGCCGGCCCTGCTCTTCCCGGCACATCTCCCCTCCGCCGAGCCACCTCCTGCTGCCGCCCCCGCCTGAGGAAGGAGCCTTAAGGATCAAAACCCTCCTCTCTCAGCTCCTTGCAAAGCTGCAGGAAATCTTCCCTGGCCTGAAAAGTCCCCCTGTCGTGACATCTTGCCGAGCTGCCTCGGTGCAGGATGCTCAAGTGAGGGTGAGGGACACGGGGACACAGAGCTCGTCCCAGGCGATGCTGCTCAGGCACGAACGCTCCTCAAAGCTCTCCCGAGCCTGGTTCCTTCTGCTGGTCCTGCTCTAGTGGGGCTGTGTGCTGGATGCGAGACAAGAATCAGCCCCGGGGCTAACGAGGGGAGATGCCTTGGCTGGTGCCAGCCCTAGTGGGGAGCTGTCTCTTCCCGCTGGATGGGAGCACAGCGGGGAGGGTGAGCACTGGTGGCATCCAGGCTCTTCTCTCCAGCAGCGTTTCACATTCCTTGGAGCTTTTTCTGTCCTTAAAACTCGTTGAGGGCCTTGGAGGGTTGAGGGGCACCAAGGAGGGAGGGGAGGGCAGGGCAGCTCATCCCAACCCGCCTGTCTTCACGTGGATGATCGTTTCCAGCCGAAATGCTGCCATGTTTTTTTTTTTTTTTTTTTTTAAATCAGCCGCTTTAGTCCTCCCAGTGACCTCTCGCAGCCCTGAGCCCTCCTGGGTTTTCTCCTTGTGCCTGTACAGCTCGAGTGGCTGGATCACAGGCTGAGACATTCTATCATTCTATTACAGGACAGCCTGTGGAAACAGGCTGGGTGACAGCCACAGGGGCCAAACAGGAAAACCTGGGCTGTGCCCAGGGCTCAAGGTAAGGAAACAGTCCCTCGGCCAGATGTTTTGGGTTTATTTCGGACTAGGGGTGCTCTCAGGGCACTGAAGAGTGAGTTTGTGCCATGTGGGAGTCAGTGGGCATTCCTACAGCATCTCCTGGCTTTGGGGACATCCGGGGAAGGACAAAGAGCGTTTGTGTGCCTGGTGTCGGCTCAGAGATCCAGAGGGATGTGCTGAGACAGAGCCGCAGGTGAGAATTCCCAGGAGCAGGAAAAAACGGGTTGGATCATTGCCCTCTGCTCTCTCCATCAGCCGTGGCTCAGCCCCAGCCGCTGGATCAGAGGTGCTGGGAGCTCGGGTGAAGGTCTCTGGACCATGTTGGGTATTTTTCCATCTCCAGGTGAAGGTCTCTGGAGCAGGTGGGTGTTTCTGGGATGAGCTGTGTGAGCTCCAAGCTCAGTGTGAGCTGTGCTGCAGCTCTGCCAAGCCCTGCTCAGCTGCCAGGACCAGCACAGAGGCCGTGCTGCTCTGTCCCTGGCCAGGTCCTTTGCCTCAGGTGGCTGCAGGGGCTCCAGCCCGGGACGTGAGGGGTTTGGAGGCTTGATGCTGGTTTGGGGCAGGATGCAGCACTGCATTTGATCCAGGAGTGCAGCTGGGGTGGAACAGACAGGACAGGGTCTGGTTTGATGGAGCCTTTCAAGGTGGTCTGTTGGGACACAGAAAGGATGTGCCAAGCTCCAAAAAGAAGAAGGGAACAGGAGGAACCCCCCCATCCTGAGTGGATCCATCCCTGTTGCCTTGTTCCCCACACCCACCCTGTGTGGATGGACCAATCCTGCCCCAGTCTGATTGCTGGGTGAGCTGGGCATCTCCCAGCCTGTGGTTTTCCCCACCTTTCCCTTGTTCTCTCAAAGGGGATCTTTAATTTCACCTCCCTGCTCCTCAGCTCTGTTCAGCTGCTGAGGGCTGACCCGGCTGTGGGGAGGCAATGCTGCAGGGAATGGGGGAAATTCAGGCCAGGCTTGCTCCGTGCCTGGTGGGGGGAAGCTGAAAAGGAGATTTGGGAACGGTTTTGCCTGGAAACTTATAGAAAGCAGCATCCTGGGGAAGAAGGTGTGACGTCAAATGCAGCGCTTAAAATATACCCAGGGCAAAATCACATGGCAGCTCTGAAACAGGAGCTGGGCTCTGGGTCCCAGGGGAGCCTTGGGGATCCAGCCTCCAGCTGAAGCTGCTTCCCAGCCCTTTGCCATGACCAGGGAGCTGCTCTGCCCGGCTGGGGACAGCAGGGAGGGCTGGGGACAGCAGGTGGCCAGCCTGGTTCCCATCTGCTCCCAGCAGCAGGGCTGTGGCTGCACGGCCCTGCAGCGATTTTTGGGTGACTTCTGTTGGAAGCAGCTACTGCTGGAGACTGGCTGGATGGTGTTTGGCTGCTTCTCGTTAGCTGGGTAGAAAATTGTGCTGGGTGCCAAGTTGCTGAGGGTCACCTCCCCAGAGGGACAGGGATGATGAGCAGCTTGGAAGGCTTGGCTCAGGAGCACAGGATTGGCTTTTTCCACACACAAGATGCAGGCTGGGGTGAAAATCCTCTGGTTTTGGCACTTGGAGCCCTGTTGAGCCCACCAGGCAGCTTTGCACAGTCAGGGTGAGCACTGTAGGAACAAGCCAAGTGCTGGTTCGGGCAGCAGCAGAAAAAACCAGAGCAAACTCCCTCCCTGCAGGGCTGTGAACTCCCTCCAGACCTTGGGGAGGGACACAAGTCCCACTCAGAGAGACTGGCCCAGGTCAGGCTGAGATGTCTCTTTACTTATCCACGAATAAGCAGCACAGCTGGCAGTGCCTGTGCAAGGAGATGTGAGGCTGAGCAGCCTTTGAAAGGGTTTTATTTTCATTTCCAAGGACAAAATGTCCAAGGACCACGCAGCTCCCCAGAGTGGATCCAGGCACTGAGGACATCCCAGATCCCAGCTCAGGCCTCTGTGTGGAGTGGAGAGGGCTGGATCCAGCTGTGAGAAAGGGATTTGGGGATCTATCCCACTGGAAACCCTGCAGGGAGGTGGGGTTGGCTCAGACGGGCCTTGCAGACAGTGAGGGGCAGGGGTCGGGTGTGGGGAACAATATCGTCCAAGCTATGGGAAAAACCTTAAAAACATTCTCTGTTATCACCCAAATCCCTTCCAAAAATGCATCCAGGCCACCAAAACCACCTGGAAATGCTGTGACAGGCTGAGCTGGAGTGGTGCCAGCCAGCCCTGTGCTCCTGAACTCGCCCCATTGCTCAACGTCGCCTGTGTCGCGTCTGCCCTGCCAGCAGCTTGGCATGTGAAGAAAATGAAGACCAGAACTGTGGAGCAGCAGCTCTTTAAAGCATGTCCCACTGCTTGGAGCCCTTCCCAGGGGCTGTGGGACATGGTTCTCATTCCTCTGCCTGGGCTGGGGTTTATTATTTTTCCCTCTATTGTGCAGAGTCCCCTTTATTCCCTGCATGCCTGTCCCCCGGGGCTGAGGGAAGCAGTGTGGTTTTCTTGTGCTCAGACATGGCTTGCTGCCTCCTCCCTACTGCCCTTTTGTCTTTCAGACGTGATCTCTAGGCCAAAAATAGATGAGCCCTGCTCCTTCCAGCGCTGGAGACAAACAGCCAACAGGTGAGTGCATGGAGGGGCACTGGGCTGGGTTAATCAGAATCCCTGATAAAGGGAGATGCTGCTTTTAAAGGCCATTTTCTCTGTGATTCCTGATGTTTCCAGCTGGGGCTGTCTGACTTCAACCCCTTTTCTGGGGACACGCTGCCCTGTGCTATTGTCATCCATCCTACTTTTGAGTGGCTCAAGAGGTTTGGGAGCACTGAGAAGTGCCACCGGGTCTGGTGGTCACAGGCTCAAGTTATCCCTGAGGAAGGGATCCTCTGTGATGGGGAAGGCAAATCAAAGGGGAATGCCCTGCTTGGCATCCCGGCCATGCTGCAGCCTCTCCCAGTCTTGGGGACATCTCTTTGCCTCATGGGATGAGAGAAACATCCTGGCAGAGGGAGCTGGGATTCGGATTCTTGGGTGGAAAATGCTCTGTAAGAGCCAGAAATTCCTGTGCTCTGAGTCAGGCTGGGCTCTCCTTTCCCCGGGTCTGCTCCTTTCCTTCCTTGTTTGCAGTGCTGGCCCGGAATGAAGCACGACAGGCCCTGGCTTTGCAGTCAAATACGTATTTAGAAACCAGAGGGCTTTATCCCCTGCAATTATTATCACTTGAATGTAGGTCGGCTTGACAGCTTAGGTGGAAAATCATCTTCAGAGCGTTCCGGTGCTCTGCACTCACTGTCCTGTTAATCCCCACCCTGTTCCTGCTCGGTTTTGGGGGGGAAAGCTGCTTTGGGAGCTGTTTCACTAAGGTGCATTATCAAGGCTGCCTCTCCTCCCAGAGGCACAGGAGGGGGCTGGGAGTAGATGAGATGGGAAGAGCAGCTCCCTCCTGATGCTCCGAAATGCCTGGGGAGAGATTCATTCATAGCTGTGCTCCTCGAAGGTGTCCATTCAACCCTGGTTTCTGTCTATCCTGGTTTGTCTGTCTGTCCGTCCCTCCCTCCCCACAGCTCTGCCTGGCTGCAGCTCTGCGGCATCCCCCTGGGAGGCACCGCCCCATCCTCACCCATCCCATCCTCCCCCTGTCCATCCTCACCCACCTCATCCTCCCCCTGCCCATCCTCACCCACCTCATCCTCACTCGCCCCATCCTTGCTCCCTCCAAACCCCCTCCCCATTTTTTTTTCCTCCCGAAATCATAACTCCCATCTTTTAGAAAGCCTCCCCCAGGCCGGACCCCTCCCCTGGCCCAGTCCTATGAATGAATGGCTGCTGATGCCATTTCCATGGTGACAGATGGCGGCGGAAATCGCGGGGATCGGGGTCACATGAGAGCAGCGGAAAATTCACGCAGTTATTTATAGGCTGCTGCTCCAGCGTTTATGGAAATGCGTCTGCCTTGGACCGTGCTATCAGCCCCTCGCCGGCTCTCCGGGGCACTGCTCTTCCAGGAGAGACATTACTCATGCTCTGCTTTCATCCACACTGCTCCTGCTGCTCAGGCTGGTGTCGGAAAAGTACCGGGCAGAGGGTCTGGTTTATTTTTTTCTGAGCCTGAATCTCCCTGAATCAGCCCCAGCCAAATGCAGCTGTAACCTTCCTGCATCTGCCCGTGGCATCTCCTGTGCTGGTCGCTGCAGGGTGACAGCCTGGGCCATAACCTGAATTTTTGGTCCTGAAAATGTTCATGGCAGAGCCCAAATCCAGCTTTGTCTCATCTGGTTTTAGCTCCGAAAATCTGGGAATATGTCCATGCCTCAGTTTACCAACCAACAACACGCCTGGGTGATGTGTGGTGAACCAAAGGGAGATTTTAAATCCACAGGGGAGGGTTTATGACACCTCAAGGTGCCATTGAGCCAGCCTTCCCTATCTCCAGTTGGGTTACCTCTGCTGCCCATGAGATGTGCAGGAGCAGGGAGCTGAATGGCTGATTCAGCCCCTCCATCATAAAGACCCTTGATTTCCTTTGCTTAAGACCCCCAAATCAGATCACCCATCTTCTTTTGGGTTATCTGGGTGTGCAGAGTTTGCTGCAGCCCCTGGGATCTGCAGCTCCCCTTCCCCAGCTCTCCAAGCTCAGGGCATCTTCCCATGGAGACAGTGCCTGGAGGGAATAAAAATCCCCATCTTCAGAAATTAGAGTCAGGGAATCACAGAGTGGTTGGGGTTGAAGGGACCTTAAAGCTCATCCTGTTCCACCCCTGCCATGGCAGGGACACCTTCCACTGTCCCAGGTGCTCCAAGCCCTGTCCAGCCTGGCCTTGGACACTCCCAGGGATCCAGGGGCAGCCACAGCTGCTCTGGGCACCCTGGGCCAGGGCCTCACCACCCCTTCCTCCTTTTTAGGAAGGATTTGGCCCTAAAATCGAATCTAAACCCACTACATTCCATCATTTAAAAGAAGTATTTCATATCTCTTTTATTATCTGGTATTTCAGAGGATTTTCCTTGGCTGGCACCACACAGGAGGGAGGCAGGAGGAGTGGCCAGGCCCCACATTCAGCTCCCCCTCCCTCAGGTGTGAATCCATACCTGCCCCTTCAGTGTGAGGACGCTCAGGGCTGGTCCTGAGCCCTGTGACACACGGGGACCCCAGAGCCAGCCCTGGGCTCAGAGGACACCACATCTCTGGCCACACCAGTTCCCCCTGCCACAGGAGCCCAGGAGCAGCCCTGAGCAGAGCGGGGCTGAGCTGGGCTGTCAGCCAGCTTTCAGATATTTGGGATATTTGTATTTAGTATGGAATAGTTTGGGTTGGAAGAGACCTTCAAACCCATCTCATTCCACCCCTGCCATGCCAGGGACACCTTCCAATGTCCCACGCTGCTCCAAGCCCTGTCCAACCTTGGCCTTGAACACTTCCAGGGATCCAGGGGCAGCCAAAACTTCTCTGGACACCCTGTGCCAGGTCCTCACCTCCCTGTCCCCTGTGTGTCCCCACTGAGGGCCTGCCTGTCTGTCCTGTCCAAGTCTCCCTTTCCCAGCTTGGGCATCTCATCCTTAGCTTCTGTGTTTGCTTCCCCACCAAGCAAAATGAAAACAGGAATGTTCTTGGCTGTGCCTCATTCCAGGAAGTACCAAGTCTTTGGAGAGGTCACAAGGACTGACCACAGAGCAGAGCAGCCCCTGGCAGGCCCTGACCACATCCCACCTCCTCCAGACTGGTTTGCCTCATCCATCACTCCCTGGGTCACGAGGAGATGTTGCCATCAGCTGAGCAGACACGGTGGATTTTGCACTGGGAGAGTGTTTTGATTTTTAAATCATGAGTGTGATGGGTCCATTCCCTTTCCCATGCTGGGGAAGGAGCAGGTAATGGAGTGTGGCCTCGTTCCTTCCCGGGGGAAGAGCAGAGTTATGGCCAGCAGTGCTGGCCCAGCTCCCAAGCACCTGGAGAATTGATGGTTCTGTGCCTAATAGGCTGGAAAGGGAAACAGAGGCCAGGAATGTGAATCAACACTGCAATCCAGGAGCTGGGGAGCGTGCTTCCAGCCTGGAGGTTTGAATCCTCTGGAGTTTGTCTCTTCCCAATGTGTTTTTCCTCCTATCCGGGTTTCTCAGGTTGTTGGTACCAGCATCCCCAGCACCAGAAATGCACTGGGTGGGAAAATGCATCCAGGCTGCATTGCTGGGGCTTGGATGAGCTGAATGTGTGTTTTCAGGACCAGGAGACTTTTCCATGAGGTACTGAACCAGAAATGAACTCCTCCAAAAACTTTTTGCCTGTTTTCCCTGCAATGAACCAACCCAACAGCCCTGTGCTTTTCCTGATTAATCTGATTAGACGTTTTTTGATAGACAGGGAAGGCTGAGCCCTCCAGGTGTCCTGGGCTCAGCTCCCCACACCAAGGAGCCTGAGAAGCTGTGGGAAATTGGGCCTAAAATCTGAGTTTGGGGTTTGCTCACCCTCAAGAGCTGTTTGTGCAAGGTATTTCTGCCTTCATGCAGATTGAATGTGCTGCTATGTCCCATGTCCTGGTGGGAAGGGAAGTGGTGTCCTTTTATCTGAAGAATTTTATTGTCTGCCTTAAAGGTGAGTTGAAGTTGGAGATTTCAGAACAGCCTTCCAGGAGCTAAAGAGGCCTAGAGGGGAGCCAGGGAGGGACTGCTCTTCAGAAACTGGAGTGACACAAGAAGGGAGAATGGGTTTGCATTGAAAGAAAGGGAATTTTGGTTAGATATTAGAAAATAATTCTCCCCTATGAGGGTGGGGAGGCCCTGGCACAGGGTGCCCAGAAAACTTTTGGCTGCCCCTGGATCCCTGGAAGTGCTCAAGGCCAAGGTTGGACAGGGCTTGGAGCAGCGTGGGACATTGGAAGGTGTCCCTGGCATGGCAGGGGTGGAATGAGATGCGTTTGAAGGTCTCTTCCAACCCAAACCATTCCATACTAAATACAAATATCCCAAATATCTGAAAGCTGGCTGACAGCCCAGCTCAGCCCCGCTCTGCTCAGGGCTGCTCCTGGGCTCCTGTGGCAGGGGGAACTGGTGTGGCCAGAGATGTGGTGTCCTCTGAGCCCAGGGCTGGCTCTGGGGTCCCCGTGTGTCACAGGGCTCAGGACCAGCCCTGAGCGTCCTCACACTGAAGGGGCAGGTATGGATTCACACCTGAGGGAGGGGGAGCTGAATGTGGGGCCTGGCCACTCCTCCTGCCTCCCTCCTGTGTGGTGCCAGCCAAGGAAAATCCTCTGAAATACCAGATAATAAAAGAGATATGAAATACTTCTTTTAAATGATGGAATGTAGTGGGTTTAGATTCGATTTTAGGGCCAAATCCTTCCTAAAAAGGAGGAAGGGGTGGTGAGGCCCTGGCCCAGGGTGCCCAGAGCAGCTGTGGCTGCCCCTGGATCCCTGGGAGTGTCCCAGGCCAGGCTGGACAGGGCTTGGAGCAGCCTGGGACAGTGGAAGGTGTCCCTGCCCATGGCAGGGGTGGAATGAGGTTGTCACCAAAGTCCCTTCCAATGCAAACCATCCTACAAATCCCTGATAATAAATCAGGGGAAAGTGGTGACCAAACCCCCAAATCCTGCCCCAGGGGAAGCAGCAGCCGGCAGGTCCCCCTGGGGCCGCTCTTCAGGGACATTTTAAGGAGGTTTTATTTTCCCCACAGCAAAACCAGCCCACCCCTTGTGTCAGGACTCGACGGTACTTTTTTTTCTGAACGCGAGAGCCTCCCTCGGAGCAGGGGGGGTGGCCCGGCACCCCAGCTTTGACGCGCAGCCCTGGTGACTCAAGCCTGCGTCAGGGGCTGCGTGTCCCTTCGCGTTGATTTTTCTTTTTAATTTATTTATTTTTTTTTTAAATTGCTCTTGCCTTTCTTTCTCTCTTTATTTCCCGAGAGGAGTTATTGCCTCGCTCCCTGCCTCCGGCGAAGGCCAGCGGGGCCGGGCGAGCCCAGCGCGCATCCACCGGGCGGTGGCGGGGCGGGGAGCGGGACCCGAACGGAGCCTCCGCCACCTCCGAGCTCCAGCGCGGAGCCACTCCCGGGCTCTGCTCGCCATCCCCGGGCTCTGCTCGCCACTGCCGGGCTCTGCCGCTCCGGTTTGCCCGGCTCCCTGCAGCCTCGGACGCCGCCCGGACTCCCCCTCCCATCACCGGAACCTGGGTGATTTTACCGGGAATTTTTGCGCCGTTTCCTCCGGGACCGGGCCGGTTTCTCCTGGAATCGGGTCGGGTTCATCCTCCCCGGGAGCCGCCGCAGCCGAGGTAAGGATGCTCCCCCCATCCCCGCTCCGGGTTTCCCTCCCGGGCTCTCCCCAGCTCGCCCGTGGCTCTGGGTGCCCCCTCCCCACCGCGGATTTTTGGGGGGGGAAGATGCTCAGAGCCAGGGTGAGGTTAATGGAGGGGACATCCCAGCCTGGCGACATCAGGCGTGGCCCTCAGGGGGTGGCATCCAGAGCTGGGGGGGACATTTAGAGGCTCCGGGGTGGGGGGGTCACCGCCGGGGGTGGCACTGGGCTCCTGCCCGGCTCGGTGCTGCTGGGGGCTCATCCCGTCTGAGGATGGGGCGAAATGCAGCCTCCAGGTTGACCTTGACAATAACATTGGGAGAGGAGAAAGCATTCGGCTGCAATGAATATTTCAGTCCTGGCCCCTGGAGTGGTGGGGGTTTTTGCCCCTTCTTTTGGTTTTCTGCTGTTCCCTGAGCGTGGATGGTTGGGTTTGAGGTAGAAAATGGGGTCCTGGTTTTGTGAAATTCCCGGTATTGGGCGTGGGGAGCCCTTGGCCCCCTCTGTGTATTTATTGCACCGCTGGATACACCCAAAGGTGTGTTTTTTCGGGCTGGCCTCTTACCAGGTCCAAATTTCCATCACCCCGGGAATGCGGGGCTCAAACCAGATAAGAAATCTGCTCCCAGCTCTTTGTAGAGGACCCAGAAGGTGAAATCCTGCTTCCTGGATCACGCCTTGTGTCTGAAGCACCTGAGGTTTGAATCCATCAGGAGCTGATGTAACTATTTCTGGTCTTGGTAGGAAAAAAACCCGGAGCACCGCGGCAGCTGAGCTATTCTCGGCAGGGCGGAGAGTTCCTTGTGAATATTTCTCCAGAGGTGTCAGGACTAGGTCAAGGAACCTGGCTGGGGGTGTGACTTCTCCAAGGGAAATAAAATGTGGGTCTGAGCCGTCCACTGGGATGAACTGGAGATGGCTCTGCTAAAATCTGTAGGAATAAAAGGGTTCAGTTGAAATCTGGAGTGACTCCACTGCTACTTCAGGCTTGCACAGAGCAGGGAATGGAGATAGAGCAGAGCTGGAGTCACAGGGATCAAATTTTCCCCAAATCAGCCGCTGACCTGTGCACATCCAGGTGAAACCATCACCTTGGGAGGAGATGCTTTTACCCCGTCCCGGGCTGGGTTTGGATTTGTTTGTTTACAAACGTAGCAGCAGCTTCATGAATTACAACACGGAAAAGCAGCCCTTACGGCGGGGTTTGGATGCTGCTGGTTTGTTGCTTTTTTTGATAAATCCCGGCTGGTTTGGGGTTCAGTCAGTAACCTTTGGCTGGAGTGGGTGAGTTACAAGGGATCATTGAGGTCTAAGTGGGAAAAGATCATCTGGTGACTCAAACGGAGCCCTGAAGGAATCATATGATGCTCGGCTTTGCTCTGGTGTCACGTTATTGCAGCTCTGTGTGTTTTCATGCCACCAAATGAGACATCAAAGGAGCCCAGAGCCGATGAATCAAGGGGCTCATACACCTTGTGACAAAGCCAGGTGCCAGGGCTGCTCCTGTGCCCGTGACCCATGGGCAGATGGCTCCTTCTGGAGCCTTCTTGGCACCTGCTGGGGACAGGAGTGACTGTGATGTCACAGCCGTGTCCCTCTGAGCTGGGACAGGCACCCCCTGGGCTGGGCAGGCCAGGGGTGGGGCAGGGGCTGCTGCAGCCCCAGCTCTGCTTTCCTGGAGAGGAGCTGGGGTTATTTATAACAGCTGGAGAAAGCCACTGCGGTGGGTGTAAGACAGAAGCGGGGGCAGCTCTGATTCATCGCTCTCCTGTGTCACGATGCTAAAGCGGGACGGGAAGGACGAGGAGCGGCTCCCGGGGAAATGCCGGCTGCCAGCCCCGCTCCTCTCGCAGGTGTCCCTGTGCTCTCTCACACCCACCCCATCTGCTCTGCGCCTCCCCAGGGTGCCTGTGAGGCGGGGACAGCCCTGGTGGCACTGAGTCACCCCCTGTCCTTTCCGCTGGGTGCTAATGAGCAGGGAGCTAATTAACGGAGAATGGGAGCAGCCCTAATGAGCCCAGATGGTAAAAGCCTTCCCTGTGGAGCCAGAGGCCGAGCAGGGAGGAGCAAACCCTAGCAGGGAGCAGGTTGAAGATGGAGGTGTCTTGGACCAGCCTTGGCTGGTGGGAAAGGGAGATTCAGGTGGAGGAGGCTGCAGGAAGGTCCTCGGAGCAGGGCAGGGGTGGTCAGAGCTGCAAAACCTCTGCCTTAGGTAAAAATCTCTTCTTGGGGCTTTGAAGAGAAGCTTGGATGCTGCTGAGAGGGTCCTGCCCTCGATTTCCTGTGGCTGGGGAAGAGCAGGGTGCTTCCCAAGGCTCAGCTCTGCCAGGGCAATCCCCATCCCACCACCACGGGCTCTCCTGACCTCAGGAAGCAGCAGGAAGGGGCCTGGAGCTGCTTCTCTCACGACTTGGGCTCAAAGTGAGATGTGCACCCAGGTCTCCTTCCCTTGGCTCTTGGCTGTGTGGCACAGAGGGAGGACAGGAGGATGCACGCTCCTTCCCTCCTCCTCTGCCTCCTGGGTGACCTTGGGTCTGTCCCTTCTCCTCCCTGTTCCAGTGTCCCCATCTGCATGGAGCAGCCTGGCCCTGGGTGCACGATTTCCCCGGCTGCAAATTGATGCTCAGATCTCCGAGCCCGAAGCTGAGAGTAGATTTCCACCTCCTGAAATCCCTCGGTTCCTCTGTCCCTACTCCTTCCTCCTTTCCCTGCTCTGTGACCTTGATGGGGTGAGATGAACCTTCCCAGGCCTGGTTAGCTGGATGCTTCACCAGGAGCAGCTTTCCCCTCCTTTAGGGGCTGTGGGGGATTTGTGTGGAAGCTGAAGGGGTAGAAATGGTAATGGTGGGGCAGGGAGGGACCAGCAGAGAGTCCCCAGGGATGGAAATGCTGATTTTTCATTCACCCAGTCTCATCTTGTGGCTTTTCCTGCCTCCATTTCTCCTTTGTGGACCCAAACAAGGGATAAATGTAGAATTTGGACACAGGAGAGGAGAAATTCCCCCGTGCCCCAACCCAGAGCACATTTGCTGCTGGTGGCTGCTCTCCTTGGGTTCTGTTGTAAATTCCCATCTCCTCCTCCCCTCCCTGCCTTCCCCTGTGCTCCTGGGCCCAGCTGAAAGCTTTGCTGACACATTTCCAGCCTCTTTATTGCTCCCCAGCTGCCTTCCCAAGAAAGCAAGGATGGGCTGAGACAGGACACGTGGCTCGGAGCCTCCCTCCTCCCCTGACCCCTTTGTGATGCTGCTGGCAGGGTTGGGGGGTGTGGGGGTCTTCACTCATCCCAAATAGCAGCTTTTTGGGATTGATGGGAACCTCTGAGCAGGGATTAAACCCTGGGTGTAACAGGACAGGAGCTTCTCCATCCCTGCCCTTTCCCGGGTGGGTTGAATCCAGTTTATCCCATAAGAAACCAGTCCCATGTGGCTTGGATCCATTGCACTGGTGGTTCCCACAGCAGTCCAAAGGGATGTGGTGCTTGGGGTCACCCTGTGTCACCTGGACAGGAGGACATGGATGGGGGACTGTCACTTTGTGCAAACAGGAGCCCTGGACTCAGCCTGGGGGTCTGGGCTGGGCACAGGGCTCAGGGAATGGTGGTTGAGGAGTTAAATGTGAGGGCATCCACTGGGAGCTGGGAAGTGGCAATCCTGTTCAAGGACACACCCAGGGACATGGAGCACGACAAGGTGAGTTATCCCCAGCTCAGAGACACCAGCACTGACCACAGCACAAACTGGTCCTTTCCTGGCTCCTGCTGTGGGAAAAGCCATGTTCCCCCTCCAGGAAGGTAAAACCAGCACTGGTTTTACCTGGGCAAAGCTGTGGGTGCAAAGGCAGCCCTGGTCTGGCAGCATGAATGAGGTTCTTGTAAGCCATAGGCTCTGAAAGACCCTAATCTGTCTTCTAAAGAGAGAGGAAAAAATGCACATTTAAGAAAATTAAGGTCATGGGGACTAAGTAAACAAGCTGAATCTCCATCTGTCAGTGACAAGGGTTTTCTATCTCTCTCCAGCCTGGAAAGCTCCTGGTTGTCAGCTGATCTGCCTTGTCTTTCTCACAGGGTGGTTGTTATTTTTGGCAGATGAATTTTTGATTAAATTCCCTTTTCAACCAAGGAAATGCACAGAAATACCTTTCTCAGATGGATTTGGATTGTGCTTTTTTATTTGAGGGTGCAGACTTTGGGGCTGATGCAAAAGGCTGGAGAAATTAATGGGAAGAGCCCTGCTGACCTGGCTTTCCCTGGATCGTGTTCCTGTGCTGTGTGGGTTGGTGGCTTCGTGCAGGTTCTGGCTGGGCTCATCTCCCAGTTCCAGCAGGGATGGGATGGTGAGGGCTGGGTGTGCTCATGGAATCACTGCTGGGAATGATCCTCTCTCCTGCAGGCCTGCAGCTCTGCCAGGCAGCACAGCCATGCCCAGATGGGGCTGAGCCATGGGGACACTCAGAACTCCCCAAACCAGCCATGGGGACGCTGTGCCAGAGCCATCCCAGGATCAGGAACTGGATCTCTGCTGTGGTTTTCCCCTCTAGTTTAGGTTGGGCACATCTCCCACGGGCAGAAGATGTGGACCTCTGTCCTTCTCCCTCGTGCCAATGTTTAGAGAGCCCTTCCCCATGCCATGAAAGCAGCCAAGCAGCCCTGCTGATCCCCCAAATCCTTTGGGAATGGTGCTGTCTGGAGTGTTCTCCAAGGCTCTGAGAGCCTCTGGGGCTTTGTAGGTGCTGGAAGGACCCTGCTCCTGCAGGATCTGTGTCCTGCAGAATAACCCAGGGGAGACCTAAACTGAGGAGAGGACGATGCTGAGATCCAGAGGGATGTTGTGGGGTCTGTCCTGACTCCATGGGGCTGGCCGGGCTCAGCACCACCTGCCCTGGAGCTGGGCACAGGCTTGAAGGCTTTGCCTTGGCTGCTGCTGTTTTTGCAGCAGTTATCTGTTGTAAAGCTGCCTGGAGAGATTTAAACAAGGGTGCCAGGAGAGCTGTTTGGGTGCCCTCACCATGGGCCACTGAACTCTGGGGGCTTGGCCAGTACATCCTGTATCTTCTGGCTCTCTCCCTAAATCCTAAGAGACACCTCAGCCCCAAGGCTGAGTCCTCCCGGTGCTCTGAGTCACCCTGGCTCGGAAGGAGCTGCTGAGCAGCCAGGGAACAGCAAACAACCCGCGGGTGATCCCCCCCAGGTCTGCACAAATCCACACGGAGCCTGACCCAAACCTGCTGGAAATCCTGAGCTCTCCCGGCTGCTGGATGAGGCTCTGCCCTTGCCCGTGCTCTGTGCCATCGCAGCCCGGCTGAGGATGCTGCAGCCCCGGGCAGCCACGCGCCGGTAATTGGCACGATTGAGCAGTGAGCGGTTTATGTGAATGAGCCCTCGTTAGGAAATTAAACATCGCTGGCCTAGGCTTGAAAAAAAGAACTCGAGCGGCTTCTCCGGAGGAGCCGGATCCAGGAGAGATGTGGAGCCGAGATGGTTGCCTGGCAACGGATGCAGCCGACAGTTGAAAATAGATTTTATTTTTTTTTCTTATAGGAACAGGGCCTGGCAAAGGGGGAACTTCCGTCAGGGGTGAGAAAACACCGAGGTGAGGGAGGCTGAGGGGGAGGTTTCCTGCTCCCGGTGCTTTGCTCCTGAACTGGGACTCTGTTCATGGGATGGGGGTGGGCTGAACCCACTGCCCTGAAAAAGGTTGGGATTGTGGGATGAATTAAATCCAAAATATCCAAAAAGAAAGGAGAGCTGGGAATGGCTCTGGAAAAGCCCCCAGGGTGGGAGGAGGTGGTGCTGTGCCCGCTGGGCTGGGTCAGGTGTTGGTGCACCAGCCACCAGCCCAGTGTCCCCAGGGAGCAGAGATGGAGAGGGGAGGAGAGAAGGAAGGAGCTCTTCAGGAGGGTCGCTGCTCCGAGCTCGGGGATTTATTATGGGATATCTGTTTTTCTCCCCAGCTCATACAGCACCATGGTCCAGTCTAGGGTGGGAACTTCCCATCTCCCAGAACTGACCCCAGTTCTCCCAGTATGGAGAGGAGGGACATGGTGCTTCCTCAGTTTGGGGATCCCCAGCCCAGTGGAGCAGATTTTCATGACATCCCCAAGATTTTTGAGGCAGGGGAGAAATCTGTAGGGCTGGGCTGGGTTCTGGGCACCTCCTGAGGTGCTTCTGTGCAGGATCACTGCTCCTGACCCACGCTGACAGCTGGGAAAGCCAAGGGGCCAGGGTTGAAGGCTTTGCCTTGGCTGCTGCTGTTTTTGCAGCAGTTATCTGTTGTAAAGCTGCTTGGGGAGGTTTAACATCAGGCTCCAAGGCTTTCAAGTCACTCCTGATAACTTGCTGGGATGCAGAGATAGCCTGGGCATTTGTCACTGTCCCCTGAGTGCTCCCAAGCTGTCGTGGATCGAAGCCTGGGCTGTGCTGATGGTCAGGAGGGGAAGGAGCAGGACAGGGAGGGCAGAGCCTCGGCCAGGGCTGGAATTGGTGTCAGGCCTTGTGAGGTTCAGCTGCTGGGCCGGAGGTGTCAGAGGGGAGAAGAGGTGTCCCAGCGATGTCACCAGCTCCATCTCCTGTCACTGTCCCCTGCGGCCCAGGGCAATTCCTCTCTCTGGGACACAGGAGGCTTTTCTCCATGAATGAGGGCAGCTGTGGCTGCTCCATCCCTGGAAGTGCCCAAGGCCAGGCTGGACTTTGGGGCTTGGAGAGCCTGGTCCATGGAAGGTGTCCCTGCCCATGGCAGGGTGGGGTTGGATGAGCTTTTAAGGTCCCTTCCCACCCAAACCAGCCTGGCATTCTCTAATTCTCAGCCAGAACATTGCTCCTGGTCCATCATTCCTGGAGCAGGAGACCCTCCAGGCTCAGAGGAAGGTCCCCAAGACGTGGGGGGCTGGACACTTCTCACCTGGGGACAGGTGACAAAGCCAACTGACCCCAGCTGACCCCTTCCCCCCCCCAGGTCCTGCTGATGAAGAGGAGGTGAGCCCGAGCTGTAGCTCACACGCTGCGCTGTTCCCTGCTGGACATTGATCCTCTTTCCTGTCCCCACCCCGCCCCCGGGGCCGCCCGGAGCCGTCCCGATGCCGAAGAACAGCAAGGTGACACAGCGGGAGCACAGCAGCGAGCATGTCACCGAGTCGGTGGCCGACCTGCTGGCCCACCAGGAGCCCGTGGACTACAAACGCAGCGTCCTGAACGTGGCAGGGGAGAGCTGGGACAAGCAGAAGGAGGGAGATGAGGACCTGGATGCAGAGAACCGGCCGGCGTGGAACAGCAAGCTGCAGTACATCCTGGCACAGATCGGCTACTCCGTGGGGCTGGGCAACGTCTGGCGCTTCCCCTACCTGTGCCAGAAGAATGGAGGAGGTGAGAGATGGGGCACGGATGGGATCAGCCCTTGGGGAAGAGGGTGGGACCCAGTCCTGCCTCGCTGCTTGTTGGGGTGTGGATCCCAGGAGGGGACAGGGGTTCTTTGGGCTCTGAAGGGGGAAAAGGGCTGCCAGAAGCTCTTTCTCCAAATCTCCAGAGTGGCCTCTTCCTAAAGGTTGTCCACCTGCCTGCTCCGAAGTCACAGGGAATCCCAGGATGGGAGCCAGGATTTCTGGCTGCACCCCCTGATTCCTGTTGGGGCAATTTGGAAATTAGAGCTAAAAAGGGAAGAGTCCTTCCATTTCCCTGGGTCCTTGAAGCCACATTTTGTGGTTCCATTCCCAAATCCTCCTTCCAGCCAGGCCATTTTCTCATCCCCCTCCACACCTCCTCCTTGGGCTTCCAGGAGCAGCCCAGAGGGACAGGGCTTTCCCAGCTGTGCTGAGCCCCACCACCCTTCGTGACACTGATGAGAGAGTGGGCTCCTCATCATTAATCCAAACCCAGTCCCCTCCCAGCCATGTTGGAGGGAGCCAGGGCCATCCCCCTGAGCTCTCTGTGCTCCCAGCCCTGCATCCTTTGCCGAACCTGCAGTGCTCTCAATAATTAAAAACCTCTCCGGTGTCATGGTCAGGATGAGTCATTCTGCCAAGCAGAGACCTGTGCAGTCAGCACTCCCCTCCCGGGGCCGCTCACCCCCATTCCCATTCCCGTTCCCATTTGGGCTGTGCCTGGCTCCTGCATCCCAGCACCTCCCAGGGCCCTGGTTTGGCTCCAGCTCGGCTCAGTTTTGGCACAGCACAGCTCTGCACGGTGTGTTCACCCCAAATTCAGGGCTGGGAGAGGTCAGTACAGCCCTGCTGGGTTCATTGCACAGCTGTCCACAGCTGGCCTCTGACTGCCAAGGAAGTTTTCCCCATTAAATGTGGTTTAGAACCAGCTCAAGCCCAGAGATTGGAGAACCAGCATCCTTCTTCTCTATAAGGATTAACCCAGTTGTTCCTCAGTAATCCTTAATTAATCATAATTAGTGCAATCAATGAAAAATTCTCAGCTTATGCTGAGCTCTCAGCTGTCCTGGGTATTTGGGGGGCTTTGGCCTGAGCTCTGCAGGTGCTGGGTAATAGGAGGTGTAACCAATCCCAGGCTGGGATTCCTCCTGGTGCATTCCTCAAATCCAAGGCTGGAGGAGCTGCTTGTACATGGGGAGCATTAAAGAAGGGATTTTGGACACCAGACCAGATGGGATGTGGAATGGGAATGGGAACTGAGGCAGCACAGCCCTGGCACTGCTGCAGCAGGGGATGAACAGTGGGTTTGACCCACCCTGTGGTGGGATCCAGGGGGGAGCCAGGCAGGGACTGGGACAAGCAGCTGCTTTTAGGAGCTCCTAGAACATCTTTCTGCAGCAGGAATTAAAATAAAAGGCTTTAGAAGCTGCCCTAGGCATTGCCACTATTCCATGGATAGGGAAACTGAGGCACAGAGCTGGGAACTGGTTTGAGCAGCAGATTTCTGGGCGTTGCAGTGGTTTTTCTCTTGCCCAAGTGGCATCATCTGTTTGTCCCATGGGACAGGCACTGATTCTCTGCCTTTTCCTCCTGCCTGTCTATCCTCTTGGCTGGGATTCCCACCAGGCCGTGAGGATGCAGGAATTTGGGAGGGATGGACAGACAGACCCTTCCTGTTGCTCTGAGCAGCTCCAGGATGTGAAGGCAGCAGCTGCTTTCTCTGCTGCTCCCAGAGCAGGTGTCTGCAGGGGAGAATGGCTGAGTGCTGGTGGCAGGATGGGCTGGAGCCAAATTCCCAGGACTGGGAGTGCTGGGAGCCAGCAGGGCTGGTGGAGCTGCTGTGCCCCTTTCCAGGCATCACAGGGAGAAAATCTCCACTACTGGACAAATTTGCATCTCAATCTGTCCATCTGCTTCATGCCCACCTATCTGTAGGCTGAGATAGCCAGGAGAGTGTTGCACAGATGAGATGCTCGTGCCCCTTCCCGAATTTCCCTGAGCTCTAGCTCTGCTCTCTGCCTCTCCTTTTACCTTCCCAATCACCCTGGGCTGCTGTACCTCAGTTCCCCTCCCTACCCAGATTTTTAATGCACCATCCCCAACCAAGCCAGGGCTGATTTGCTTTGCAGAGTCCCTTGATGGAGCAGCACCCCTGTCCCAGTATTAGTGGCACCACATATTATTGGCTTTGTTCTTTTTTCTTCTGCCTTCACTCAGAGTCAGGATTGAAGCACGAGAGATGGATTTTCGTTTTTGGACTCAGTTGTTTATTAATTCTTATCTAAAGCACAGTGAGTTCCACAGCACCTCCAGCTAACAAGTTGAAAGTGAGAAAATGGAGCTGGATCTTGCTCATTACAAGGTCTTTTAAGGCCTAACTATCCAATTAAAAACTAACATCTCTATTATTTTTACTTTTGACCCAATGGCTAAACACCTGTGACCTGCACTGTGGTACTTTCTATCCAACCAAAACCTACTACCTAAAATCAAGAAGAAGGAACAAGAAGGAAGAAGAGCCACCACCCAAGAATCTCCATCCTGTCCCATACCTGTTACCATATTCTAAAACCCCAAATTCCAAACCCTTCACCATGTGATATTACACATCCTACACAAGCTACACACCACTGATTCCAACTCCATCACTCAGATTTGGAAGCTTCCCCAAGGCCTCAAGTCAAAAGCAGTGCTCCCCTGAGGGTCAGAGTCAGAAAGCTCAGAAAGTTCAAAACTCCCAGGCTTCAGGGTTCCATCACCCCAGGTCCTGCCTGGAGTGGTGGCTGTCACTGGGGTGTCAATTTTGGTTGTCTTTGGACTGTCTGGTACCCTGCAGGAGCCAGGCACCTTGTCCTGAGCCCATTCCTCAGCTGTGGAGGAGCTGGAGCTGTTCCTCAGCTGCAGGGTGAGTCACTGCATCCTTCACGGTCAGCACTTCTGCCTCGGGAAGCATCGACTCCTCTCCAGCCTCAACACTCAGCCAGACATTAACCGAGTTTTAATCGGAGCTGTTTCTGCTCCTCACACCGTGCAGGGTGGCACATGGCACATGGCACATGGCATGGTGCTGCTGCTGCTGGGAGTGTGGGATGGCCAGGGAGAGGTGTTGGGACAGAGGGCTTGGCTGTGCCTGGGGGAACAGGATGGCTCCTGTGTGTCTGAGATGGTGGGAATGTGGCTGTGTCCCTAGGGGTCAGCTCATGGAGGTGGCTCCTTGCACATGGAGATTTGTCTGTGTGCATTCAGGGAGTCCTTGGGGTCTATCCCATGTGACCCTTTCCTTCCACACACGTGTTTGCTCCTCTCTACAACTTCTCTGGCCAAGCTCTGATCTGCATTCCTGGATCACAAAATCATGGAAACATTTAGGTTGGAAAAGCCCTCTAAGATCATTGAGTCCAACCATTAACCCACAAGGCCACCACTAGCCCATGTGCCCAAGTGGCACACCCACAGTTTTAGAACCCTTATAGGGACAGGGATTCCTCTGCTGCCCTGTGCCAGTGCCTGACCATCCTTTCCATGAAGAAATTTGTCCAAATATCCAATCTAAGCCTCCCCTGGAGCAACCTGAGGCTGTTTGCAAATGAGCTGATGGACCGGGCAGAGCCTGTCCCAGCTCTGCCCTGCTTGTCCACCCATGTCCATCTGTCCTTGGCTGCACTGGAGCAGGGAGATCTGTAATGACCTTCCTGTCCCCTTCCAGGTGCCTACCTGGTCCCATACCTGGTCCTGCTCGTCATCATCGGGCTGCCCCTGTTTTTCCTGGAGCTGGCCGTGGGGCAGCGGATCCGCCGGGGCAGCATCGGCGTCTGGAATTACATCTGTCCCCGCCTGGGAGGCATCGGCTACGCCAGCTGCCTGGTGAGCACCCCCGGGGCACCCTACAGCCCCACCTCGGGGCTGAGACAAACCTCCAGGAGCCCCACGGGAGGCTCCAGAGGTGTTTTTCCAGCTCCACTCATGGCTAGAGAGCAGTTTTGGGAATGGTTTGGGAATGCGCCCGCCCCCTGATCGCAGCCCTGCTTCCCTCCGGGGACAGTGGCACTGTTTGATGCCGTGTTCTCCTTCTTCCTCCCCCCAGGTCTGTTTTTTTGTAGGTCTCTATTACAACGTCATCATCGGCTGGAGCATCTTTTACTTCTTCAAGTCCTTCCAGTACCCCCTGCCCTGGAGCGAGTGTCCCATCGTGAAGAACGGCTCGGTGGCCGGTGAGGGACGGGGGAGCTCGGCTGGGAAGGAGCAGTTCCCGGGGAAGGGGGGCTGGGGGACACTGTGGGACACATCAGCACCCCCAACAGAGGGTGGGGCTGCAGGAGGCAGAGGTGTCTCCTGGGGCACTGGGTGCTCTCTGGCCCAGCTGCCCTGGGAGATGGAGAGCTTCCCCTTGGCTTGGCTGGGTGTCTCCCATGCTCTCTCTCCCCACTGGTGGGATCTGATGCCACTTTGGGAATGCAGAGTCCACACTGATGGGATTTTCGGGCTGCCTCAGTGCTTGGGGCCAGGTTCTGCCCCAGGACCATGGAGGGAGGCAGCGAGAGTCAGGCAGGGGCTGCTGCACTGCCTGGCTGAGACATGGATGGAGCTAATGGTGTTTAATAACATCTGAGCATCAACCTGGGACTCCCTGAAAGGTTTTACAGCAAATGAAAATATCTCTCCCTGTATTTAACATCTCATTTTCACCTGACACTGGTTTTATGTCTCTTCTTTTCCCCACTAAGAATGAGCCCCATTAATTTCTGCCCCTCAGTTTCCAGAGGTGTGTCCCTTCCCTGGCTGGCTCCAGTGGGTCTGTGACACTGGATCAGTCCAGAGGCAGTGGGTGATTCTGCCCCTCATGCTCTGCTGCCTCTGCTCTGTTGCAGTTGTGGAGACCGAATGTGAGAGGAGCTCGGCCACCACCTACTTCTGGTACCGGGAGACCCTGGACATCTCCAACTCCATCTCTGAGAGCGGGGGGCTCAACTGGAAGATGACCCTGTGTCTGCTGGTGGCCTGGAGCCTTGTTGGCCTGGCCATGATCAAAGGCATCCAGTCCTCGGGGAAGGTGGGTGTTGGTGGCCACCTGAGCCTGGCTGGGCTCTGTCCTGGAAGCAGGAGCCTGCCTGGACCACACTGCCACACCCTCCTGCCCTGCTCTGGGGCACTCCTGCAATGCTGTGTCCCCTGGGATGCTCACACCCCCTCCACAGCTGGGGTGACCTCTGGAGGGATCCAGATTAAGATCAGAAGAGGTTTAGTTCGGCTGGCATGAGCAGCCAGGGCTCAGCCACACGAGCACAGAGAATCCCCCTGAGCTCCAGCACTTCACAGAATCAGGATTAAGTTGGAAAAGACCTTTGAGGTCATGGAGTCCAACCTGTGACCTAACACCACCCTGTCACCCAGACCAGGGCACTCAGTGCCACATCCAGGCTTTCCTTAAACAGCTCCAGGGACAGTGACTCACCCACCTCCCTGGGCAGCCCCTTCCAATGCCCAATCACCCATTCTATGAAGAACCTATTCCTAATGTCCAGCCTAAAGCTCCCCTGGTGCTGTGTCCTCTTGTCCTGTGGCTGGGAGCAGACCCTGATCCCCCTGGCTGCACCCTCCTGTCAGGGAGTTGTAGAGAGTGGTGAGGTCTCCCCTGAGCCTCCTCTTCTCCAGGATAAACAACCCCAGCTCCCTCAGCCCCTCCTCACAGGATTTGTGCTCCAGACCCTTCTCCAGCCTTCCTGCCCTTCTCTGGACACGCTCCAGCCCCTCCATGTCCTTCCTAATTTGGGGGACCCAGAACTGGACACAGCACTCGAGGTGTGGCCTCACCAGTGCCGAGCACAGGGGAAGAATCACTGCCCTGCTCCTGCTGGCCACACCATTGCTGATCCAGGCCAGGAGCCATTGGCCTTCTTGGCCACCTGGGCACACTGCTGGCTCATGTCCAGCCTCTGTCCATCAGTGCCCCCGGGTCCCATTGTCCATCCAGCCATCTGCACCATCCTGCTCCAAGGGCTCCCACAGTTGATCCCTGGGGAGCCAACCCCATGGTGGGGAGGGAGATGTTCCTTCTCCCTCCTGTAGGTTGGATGGAGGGTGGCTGGGCCCAGGGGCAGGCACTGAGGCTGTGCTGTGTTCATCCCTCTTGCTCCAGGTGATGTACTTCAGCTCCCTCTTCCCATACCTGGTGCTCGTTTGCTTCTTGGTGCGGGGGCTGCTGCTGCGGGGGGCAGTGGATGGGATCATGCACATGTTCACACCCAAGGTGAGAGTTCCAACCCAGCAGACTCCAAGCACGTTCCCCTCATGGCTGGTTATGCTCTATTTTCCTTTATTCTCTGATTATTCCCCTTATTCTCTGATTATTCCCCTTATTTTCCTCCCCACCCCAAAAATCAGAGTACCAACCCCAAATTTGGGGGTCTTGATAGATCATCAGGATGTGGAGTGGCTCCCAAAATTCAGGGTGTGGCCAGGACAGCCTCGGGCCTCACAAACCCACCATCCTCAGCTACCCGGGGTGGGGGGCAGAGACCTGCCCAAGGGAATGTATAAATATAAAGATTTAATGGAGAGATGCTGGCTGGCAGCAAAACCTCTGCTGGTGGTATGCACTTATTAATTAACCAGCTAATTAATTAATTAAGCAGAGATGTAGATGAATCAGCTCAGCGGGCAAGGCTGTTAGAAGACATTAATTGTGGTCCCTTGATGAGTGATGCTGGGAGGCCTCCAGGCTGCAGCTCTGGCTCCCAGGAGAGGAGGAGTGTGGCTGGGGGGGACCAGGGGTTAAAAAACCCTCCCCAGGCAGGATGTTTGATTTCAGTGCTCTGGAAGCAGGAGATGGCCAGGGGAGGATGGAACCACCATGACCTGACCACCATGGCTGTGGTGGCTCCCTGGGCTGGGGGGACACGGACTGGGAAGCTGTACTGGGACAGATGGAACCCCCAGTGAGGCCTCTGGGGCAGGTGGAGCAAACAGAGACGTGGCCAGGTCAAACCTTGTCCTGACCTCTCCGTGCCTCAGTTTCCCCCTCTGTGTGAATGAAAGGACCTGTGAGTGCTGGGTAAAGCCAGACCTGACCATGGCAGATCATGGGATGGTTTGGGTTGGAAGGGGCCTTAGAGATCATTTCCTTCCACTTCCACACCAAAGCAGCCCACAGCTGCTCCAAAACCAACCCAGCCCTTTTAATGTAGCTCTGGCATGGGTTGTGGGGCCACCAGGCCACCTGACCTCTTCTCCTGTCTTCCTTCCCAGCTGGACAAGATGCTGGACCCCCAGGTGTGGCGTGAAGCAGCCACACAGGTTTTCTTCGCCTTGGGCCTGGGTTTTGGGGGGGTCATTGCCTTCTCCAGCTACAACAAGCAGGACAACAACTGCCACTTCGATGCCACCCTTGTCTCCTTCATCAACTTCTTCACATCTGTGCTGGCCACCCTGGTTGTGTTTGCTGTGCTGGGCTTCAAGGCCAACATCATGAACGAGAAATGCGTGGTGGAGTAAGATTTGCTTTTCCTCTGTTTGGGCTGGGCAGGTCTTTGCTGCTGCCAGTTGTGGTGGGTGTGCAGGCACAAAAGTGCCCTGGGGCTGGATGGTCCTGGGGTTTGGTGCACCCAAGTTCCTGATGGCCATGACCTGGTTTTCCAGAGATGTACCACTGTAGCTGAGGGAGTTGGATATTCAGCTCCTCCAGTCTGAAATCCAGCCCCAAGATGGGCTCTAAATCTGCAGCTCGAGTGTGAATCCAATGTCTCAGGTGCCCTGCATCACCTGAGAGCTTCTGCTCTCCCTTAGGAATGCTGAGAAGATCTTGGGCTACCTGAACACCAACGTGCTGAGCCATGACCTCATCCCACCCCACGTGAACTTCTCCCACCTCACTGCCAAGGACTACAACGAGATGTACAGGGTGATCATGACAGTGAAGGAGGGGCACTTCAAAGAGCTGGGCCTGGATGCCTGCCTGCTGGAGGATGAGCTCAACAAGGTACCTGGTGGCACTCCTGGTTGGACCAGCAGGTCACCAGCCCCACTGCCTCTCCCTGTGTCAATCCAGGACACATGGATCTGGAAAAACAACTTTTAGAGACCCTCCAGGGATGGGGAATCCAAGTCCCTGTGGTTTTACCCAGCACACAGGGGTCCTCCTGGGGTGGGAGAAACTCTGCCCAGTGCAAGTCTAGCAGGGTCATTTCCAGTACCAGACTGGGATTTTCTTTCCTTGAAGAGGGTTTGATGAGGGAGACCTGAGACATCAGGGGCTCAAAGTCTGTGTCCCTGACAAGTTTCTCCTCATCTTTTGGTCCTCTCCCCACCTCAACAGTCGGTGCAAGGGACTGGCCTGGCCTTCATTGCCTTCACAGAAGCCATGACCCACTTCCCAGCCTCGCCCTTCTGGTCTGTCATGTTCTTCTTGATGCTGATCAACCTGGGCTTGGGGAGCATGATTGGGACCATGTCAGGCATCACCACGCCCATCATCGACACCTTCAAGGTGCGCAAGGAAGTGTTCACAGGTGAGGTCTCTTCTCCTGCAACCTCCTTGGGAAGGGCTGGGGGGTCCCCATTGCCTTGAGGAGCCACTCCAGGGGAGTGTGGACATAGTGGGGGGTGAGCTGGGCCATGCCAATGGACCTTGTGGAGGTGTTGGGGTCCCTCTGGGGGCTCTGCTGACTGTGACAATGCAGGGAATGGACCTTATGGAGGTGTTGGTGTTCCTCAGAGGGCTCTGCTGGCCATGCCAGTGCAGGGAATGGACCCTGTGGAGGTGTTGGTGTTCCTCAGAGGGCTCTGCTGGCCATGCCAGTGCAGGGAATGGACCTTATGGAGGTGTTGGTGTTCCTCAGAGGGCTCTGCTGGCCATGCCAGTGCAGGGAATGGACCCTGTGGAGGTGCTGGCTCTGCTGACCAGGCCTGTTTGCTCCCCACAGTCGGTTGCTGCATCTTCGCCTTCGTGGTGGGGCTGATCTTTGTGCAGCGTTCTGGGAACTACTTTGTCACCATGTTTGATGATTACTCAGCCACGCTGCCACTCACCGTCGTGGTCATCCTGGAGAACATCGCTGTGGCCTGGATTTATGGCACTAAGAAGTAAGGAATTTCTCCAGCAAAAGGGTTAACTGTGCTGTAACTCCTGACTAAAAACCCTCCTTCCACATGGCTTTTTCTCCAGGAGAAAATGCTCCAAGGGCAGCTGTAGAGGCAGGAATTGGGTTCACTTTGATCCTCCTGCCCCAGGAGCGGGTTTTTCTCGTGGTATCTCCTGTTGGTTGATGCTCAGTTAATTGGGATGACCCTTTTTCCTGAGCTTTCCAGGTCCATCTGGAAGGGGAAGCTGTTCCCCACAGTGCTTCTTGTTCAGAAGTTGTCCAGAGCAAAGGCAGCTCTGGATAGTGCTCAGATGGTCTTGTCCTGAGGAGTTTTCCATGAGTTCTTCAGGCTTGAGGGATGCTGAGATGCCCAGCTGGGTTCTTCTCCAGGCTCTACCTTGAGGGCTCCTGGGAGGCTGTTTGATATCAAGATTCCGTGTCTTTCCTCGGCAGGTTCATGCAGGAGCTGACAGAAATGCTGGGTTTCCGGCCCTACCAGTTCTACTACTACACCTGGAAGTACGTGTCTCCCATCTGCATGGCCGTGCTCATGACTGCCAGCATCATCCAGCTGGGAGTCAGCCCCCCAGGATACAGTGCATGGATCAGAGAGGAGGTGAGCACTGTTGGGCAAAATGAAACTGGAAAACCTTATCAATATGATTGCCTGGCAAAAGATTTTGAGAATATGGAAACTATGAGCGAGATTGAAATGAAAGCCATCTTTGAGATACCAAACCTTAGTTAGTGAACAATTAGAAAACAATAGCATGGCCAACTGAAAGTAATCCCCTCTTGATTGAACAATCCCCTCTGCCTGCAGACAGGTCCAAAGGGCAGAGAAGACCCTACTAACTTGGCAGAGGGGGTCCAAAGAGCAGGTTTTAGGGTTTAAAGTGTAACACAGTCTGGTAATGTAGTGATTCTTATAGGCTGTATGTAAATGCTATAGGATTTGTATCTTGTATTAGATTGGTGAGTGAAAATTAGAATATTCAACACAGAAGAAGATTGATTGTATTGTAATGGGAAGCTCGCTCTCTCTTACCCCTTGCTCTCTCTTTACTCTTCTTACTCTCTTTCTCTTTTTCCTCTTGCCCTCCTGCTCTCACAGCCTGCTCTGAGCTGTGACTGGCAGCTCCAAGCAGGGCCTTTTACCCACACTCTTTACAATAAACCCCAGGTTCCAACCCCTGGCTCTAGAGATCTCTCTGTCAGTCCCGACCATCCTGACCACCCTCAGCTCCTCCAGGGCACAGCTCCCTGCCCACCCCAGCCATGCCCCAGCACAGCAGGGGCAGCTCAGGGCTGCAGACCCCTCTGCTCATCCCAGCTCTGTCGAGATTGTTGTGGGTTTATATCTTCAAAAGGGCTGAGCAGTTGTTGGTTGCTGTAAAGTTGTTTATTGTAAAGGCACATCAGTCTCGAAAGGCAAAGAGTCCCAAGTGTTAAAGTCCATGCTAAAAGCTTTTGGCATAGTGTCCCAAATAGAAGAAAAGTCCCAAATAGAGGTAAAGTGCTGATTAGAAGTAGAAGCAGGTCCTGGTGCAAAGCTCTGAGAAGGCCAAAATTGCAGCAGCAGCTCCTCTCTTCTTCTGGGAAATGATGATGGTGGTGAGGAGAGAGAGAGAGAGAGAGAGAGAATTCCCACTGGCTCCCCCGTGCCCAGATTCTTATTTACAAATTACCCAATGAGCTAAAAACACAAATCTGAAGCATTTCTTCTAAACCTATTAGAATTATGGTTCTATAATACAAAAGTTTAGGTATCATTTGTGTATATAGCCTACCTGTTCTATCTGAAGAATATAAGTAATATTCTTACTATATTTTTATTATGTCTAGAACTACGTTTTTGAGCTCTCACTGCAGCTTGTTTATGAACCTTGTTTTTTACACCAAATTCTAAGGCTTTTGCTCTTTAAGGCACTTAAACATATTTTTACTACTTAAAACTAAATCTTACACCTCTATTTCATGTCTGTGTGGCTTAATGTAGTTTAATTATTTCTGAAGTTTTTTAATTTAATTCTTGCATTCTGTTCTCTCTCTGAGGGACTCAGAGAGGCCTCTGTTTCCACACTCCAACACAGCTCTGCCCATTCCTCCTTCCTCTCCTGCTGGGTGCCATTCCTGCCCTGCTCATCCCCTGGGAGCAGTCAGGTTTGCTCAGATATCTCCAGCCAGCTCTGCCCGTGGGCTGAAGTTTGTGTTGATTTTGGTTGGCTCCCACATCTCCACACTGTGCCCAGGATCCTGTGTGAGGATCCTTTCCCTCGACTGAGCCCACCTTGCTGTGGTGTCCCCGGGTCTGGCAGGAGGCAGCAGGAGCTCTCTGGTGCCTCAGAGATGTCGTGGGCATCACTCTGCTGCAACAGCCCCAAAAGTCACGTCCATTCTGTCTCTTCCAGGCTGCCGAAAAGTTCCTGTTCTACCCCACCTGGGCCATGGCCATCCTCATCTCGCTGATCATCCTGGCCTCCCTCCCCCTGCCTCTGGTCTTCATCCTCCGGCAGTTCCACCTCGTGTCCGACGGCTCCAACGCCCTCTCTGTCACCTACAAGAAGGGTCGGATGATGAAGGACATCTCCAACTTGGAGGACAACGACGAGACCCGCTTCATCCTGAGCAAAGTGCCCAGCGAAACGCCCTCCCCCATGCCCACGCACCGCTCCTACCTTGGCCCGGGCAGCAACTCCCCCCTGGAAATGAGCAGCGCTCCCAACGGACGCTACGGGAGCGGCTACCTGCTGGCCAGCACCCCCGAGTCTGAACTGTGATGGTCGCCTGCCAGCCACCCCCACCGGGAGAGCAGGGCACTGGGGAGTGGATCCTGGCTCTCCAGGCAACAGGAAAATTAATCACTAAGGAAGATGAAGAAGAAACCCCTCTTAAAATCGTAAGCAAAGCAGCCATTTCTAAGATGACATCGGGAAGAAGGGATTGCAGGAGGGGCAGGACTCCTCTGACAACCCTCGGTGGAAAGGCAGGACCCCTGGACTCATCTCCAGGGAAGGGAGGAGGAGTAAGAGATGCTGCAATACCTTTCCTAGAGTTGTTCTCATGCAGCTCGAATCTGAAGCAAAGAATCTCTCTTTTCTAAGCAGCTGATGGTTGGAACAAGGACCTGGCAGCAGGTGGGAAGCCAATCTCAGGCTTCCTCCTGCCACCCAGCGCTCTTCCCTCCCCGTCTGTCGTCCTTTAGCCGGGAGGAGTCATGGCCTTATTCCAACGAGCACAATTAACCATCGATGTTCATAGCACAAAAAGGTGCTGTTGTTGTCACCATTGTTGTTGTTGTTGTATCTCCTGTAGGTTTTTATAGCTGTGGACACACCCAAATAACCCCCCCAATTTCTGACCAGGGTTGGCAGGGAGCAGCACTGGCTCAGCTGGGATGCTGGGGTGTGTGAGCCAGGGCATGGTGCATCCCTGGAATCTTTGTTGGCACCAGCATAGGGACGGTGGCTGGGAGTTGTTTGGAGGCCCAGAGATATCCCAGCCGTGGGATGGAGGGGCTGGGATGCTCCATGGGTTGGTGGTGATGGTGCTGAGTGGCAGGAGGACCCCTGAGGTGACAGTGGCTTGGGTGTGTGAGCCTGTGAGGGGTCTGGAGGGGGTTGGTGTGATGGGGGTCAGGAGCTCTCTCCTGGAATTACTCCTGACGTGTGGGATGCTCTGCCAAACCAAAATCCCTGGCATGGTGATCATCTCCTCTCACTCCTCTCTTTAGATGTCCCAGAGGGACAAGCAGAGGAGCTGTGGGACATCAGTCCTCCCACACTCCTGGTGTAGCTCTCAGGAAACCACCCTGACTTCCCTCCCTTGCCGCCCTGCTGAGGTGAGCTGGGCAGTGCTTCTCTCTGGATGTGCCTCCTCATTTCTCCTCATGTGTCCTCCCAGCCAGGGCTTTGGCATTGCCTCCTGTCCCACCCCACAGAGCTCACCAGCCTTTGGATGGGGGTCACCAGCTCTTGGGGACCACAGGCACCCGAGGAGCAGTGGCTCTTGGGAGCCAGTGCCAGGTGCCAGGTCCCCACTAGCTCTTGATCCGGGCTGGGGAGCCCTTGTGAGACTCCAGAGGCCTCTATTGTGCCCATCCATGTTTTTGGGGGATCAGACTGATGTGACCTCACATTGTTTCTCCCCAGGCTGTTTAGGAAAGGCTGGGATCTTCTAGCTCTGAGTCTGTCCCACTGGCACTGAGGGTCATTTCCCTGAATCCCACATGCAACCAAGCACTTCTGCCAAGGGTATCAGGATAACCTGGCACCATTCCCCTTTTCCTTGGGGACATGGAAGCAGCAGCCTCCTTGCACACTCTCCAAGGCTGGGGAAGCGCCTCAGCCTGGGTCCTGCTGGGCTCAGGTTGTGCATGAAGATCTTCCAGGCTGCTCTGAAGGCCACGTTTGTAGGTGCTGGTTCATGAGCCCTTCTCTCCTCTGCTTTCCTGTCAGTTGCTTTTCTTTCACCTTGGTTCTCCTTTTGGCTGGAGGTGAAGGCAGGAAGCAGCTGGTCCATTCAGCACACCCCTGACTTTCATCAGCATCCCTGATTCTCAGCATCCCTGGGCCAGGAGGTTCCCACAGTTTCATCTCTTGTGGGTGTGATCCTTTACTCACAATCTTCTCCACGGACTTGGCTGGTGACCTGGAGACTGCTCCTGGACAATTAGCTCAAGCCCTTCGTTAACTGTTTTTCTGGGGGGAAGGTGGAGGAGTGGACTGAACCAAAGCAGCTCAGTGATGGTTCCAAGAGGCACCAGATCTGTGGGTCAGGATCAGCCACGCTCCTCCAGAAGTTCCCCCTTCCTCATCCCCTCCCATGTCCTTCTCCTTCCTCTGCCCATGCAAGAGGGACACAGAAATGTCCCCATGGCGTCATCTCTGGAAGGGAGAAGCCCAAATCTGGTGGCATTTCCCCATCATTAGGGCAACATGTTCCCTCCCATTTCTTATGGGGCCCATCCTCACCTGACCAGCAGAACAGAGGATGAGTGAAATCATTGCCCAGCATCACCTCCCCAGCACCCCCGAGCCCGGGGGCCGGATTCCCACCGTAGCTCCCATGGAGTTATTGGAGCAGGACACCCCCCACAGCCAAAACTCTCAGCCCATGTGCTCCTCGAACCCCGGGGGGAAGGATCCGGCCCCCGTCTCTCCCACCCCCATTCCCAAACCAGCCAGGGAGGCACTCGCTCTCCTCTCTTCTTCTTGCAGCATCCATAAGAGGCAAAGTCAATAAGAAGGTAACAAAGAAGCTATATTATATATATATATAAAATATATACAGAGAGAGGAGATGGAATAATAACCTAGAGATTCTCTATTTCTATTGTATATTTATTCTGTAAATGTCACTGTAAATGCTGTTAAATGACAAATCGTATTCCAAAGTGGCCCATGACCTATTTTCATTCCCAGTGCTGTACAGATCAATTCTCATTCTATAGCAGGGCATATTTTTACCTTTTTATTTCTTGTGCGTGGTGGGTGCACGTCCCCTTCTCCCCCCAACCCCAGGGCGTGTCCAGCTGCCCTGGGGATCCAGCAGAGAGGAGGAGGAGGAGGAGGAGGAGGAGGAAGAGGGACAACACCTTTACTTTTATCTGTGGAAATCCTGTATTTTGTCGTGGCATTTGCTCGGTGTTAGACACGGGGTGGGGGGTGTGTGTGTGTGTGTTAGGCTGTAGGAGCTCCGTGCTGTCGCCGTGGGAGCGTGGCTGTGTCCGTCCGTAGCTGCCGTGTGTGGGGTGTGCGTGTCCGTGTGCGTGGGTGGCTTTAGGATTCACTTCTGGCTCTACTCGCTCACTTTTGGAGCCTGCGTGGGGGTTTCTCCCGCTCGCTGGGGCAGGTTCTCCCTCCACACACCTTCCTGGGGTCCCAGGCTGTGGATCAGGCCGACCCCCAGTGGCTTTTAGCCCTAGAAATCACTTCTTCTCCTCTTTTTCTGCACAGAGGCACAGGGAATAGCTGCTAGTTGTGAGCACAGGCACTTTTCAGTTTTCCTTCAGGCAGTGGCACAAAGAGGGGGGAACCACTGCCGATGTCCCTGTCCCCCCACATCAGCTCCTTGATGGTTCCCAGCCCAGATCCATGCTCAGAGCAGTGTGGTGTCCCTGGCTGGGGGACGAGGAGGTGCTGGGTGGGCCAGGAGGGGTCCAGACCCTGTTCCCTCTTTGGGGGGAGGGTGTTCGGTGGGTCTGGAGAGGGCAAGAAGGGAGTTGCTGGAGGGGCACACCCTGTGGTGCTGGAGCTGCAGGCCCGGCCTGTAGGGCTGGAGTTGGGATGTTCTGTTCCCCAGCATCAGCCTCTGCTGCAGGGACCTTGACCCCGGCGCGGGGCAGAGGGGATGACTGGAGCTGGGTCCCCAGGGTGTCCCACGGCTCCTTCCCCTCAATCCCTCCCAAACAGCCCCTCCGTCACCTCTCAGCTCCTGCCCAGACCCTGACAGGTCACATTAAGCCCCAGCACCTCCCAGAAGCAACTCGCACTGCCTTCTAATGGCCCCCACCCTTCCCGAGCGTGGGTCTCGCTGGCAGGAGCGGGGCCGGGTGGCCTTGGGACATGGCACAGCCATGGGAACACGCGGGACGCGGCTGCTTCCCCTGGGACAAGCACAACACTGGCGAAACCCTCCCGTACAGGTAAAGCACAGAGCTGTAGGACGCGTCCCGTGTCCCCCGTAGCCGCAGCAGTCCCCAGGTGTGCCGGGCGGGGCCGGGCTGCGCCCCCCGGGCTCCTCGGCCATCGAGAGAAACCCTCTAAGAGCTGTATCGGAGTCTGATTAAAAGTCTCTTCTTACCAAATCTCTCCTCACCGAGTCTCTTCTGTGCCTCTGTCTCCTTTCTTGGGTGGGCTTTGGGGTTTCTCTGAGGTTTAGGGTGGCAGAGACACAAAGCAAAGGGCCCGTGGGTGAGGTCTGTCCTTCACTGTCCTGTCCTGTCCTGTCTCCCCTCATCCCTTCCTCCTCCCAGCACCAGTCTGGCAAGGCCCCTGCTCAGAGTGAGCTGTCTGTAGGTGCTTCAGGAGCCTTGTGGAGGTTGTTTTCCATCCTGGTTTCCAGGGCACAGGGACCAGCACGATGCAGCCTCTGCTCCTCTGCACAATGCCCTGCTGACAGTGCTGGGGGTTTATCCTGAGTGCTGGGAGACCCTTCCTGCAGAAAGACCAAGGGTTTCCAGCAATCCCAGATGAGTCCAACTGCAGGGAATTATCTTAGGTTAGCTGGGGAGAGTGGCTGCCTCTTCCCTCCCATCTCTGGGAGCTTGTTTGGCTTCTCCAGGGCTGCTTCAGGGAGCATGAGATGAACCCAGATGAGACCCCCACACTGGGGATGCCATGGGGACACTGCCATGACCCTGAACTGAGCCTGTCCCCACGCAGTGGCAGCTGTGGGGAAGCAGGGAAGGTCTTTAGGCACCATCTGGAGATGTTGGTTCAGGACTGGGGCACGGTCTGACACAGCTGGAGGAGCAGCAGTGCCCAGGGAGGGGACAGGAGGTGGCACTGGGTTATCTGTGTCCCAGAGGACATCCAGGAGCCAGCTCTGGGACAAAACATCCCCCAGGAGTGATGCCCAGGACAATGGGACACAGAGGACAGCTCTGACCCCAGCACAGCCCCGTTCTGGGGGAGCAGGGATGGAGATCCCAGCTCAGGGTAATGCCAGGTGCTGGACAGGACACTCGTGTGGTGTCACTGCAGTGCTGAACCAGCTGAGCCCAGCCCATCCTGTGCTCCCGGGGCTGAGAGAGGGTCTGCAGGGGCCAGAAAATCTCAGTGCCAGGGGGCTTCCTGAAAACGGGTGAGAGAAACAAACTGGAAAGGACAATTCTGTTCCTTGGGGGCTGGAAAAATGATGCAGAAATAGGCCGAAATGTGGAATTTAAGCCAAATACATTCTATTTTAAATACCCCATAAATATTGAACTTCCTGTGACAGAGAGAGAGGTTTCAGAACCCGGTGGGAGGTGAAGGATGCTGCTGTCGGATGTGGGGGTGGATTTTGGGTGTCCCATCTCAAAACAGCTCTGGACCAGGCTACGGCTGCGAGGTGGGTTCGGACACGAGGTGGAGCTGCTACAGCAACATCCGAGCATCCCTGAGCACCTCGGCAAGGAAAAGGACATCCTGATGCTTAAAGACGGGGAAACCGAGGCACAGCACCGCCTCACGATCCGCAGAATTCCAAAGCCAGACAATCCCCACCGCTGTCCCCACTCCAGCCCAGCCCCCTCCCGTTCTCAAGTTGCTTTTATGGATTGAAATTGCGTCAGCGATGCCGTGGATGGAGCCAGATTCTCGCCAGACCCCGGCACGCTCCGGCGCCCGCGTTTTCCCTGGCGGAGCCCCAGGACACAAGGTGGCACTGTGTGACAGAGCACGGGACACACCGACCCGCCAGGAATGCGGGGAGAATTCCCCACCCGGGAATCAGGGATGTGCGAGCTCCCCTGCCAGGCTGAGCTCATGGAGGGATGGGGCTGCAAACTCTGGCCGTGTAACCTGCGCTGCTAAAATAAATAATTGTAGCTAAAAAAATCCACCAGGCAGAGAGCAGAGACAGGGATTGTCCATGGCTTGTGACAGCTTTTTTTGGGAAGACCCACCTCCAAGAGAGAGTCTAGAGAGGTTTCTCGGGGATCACATGCTGGGGATCAGAGATGAATCTGTCCCACCAAAAACATGAGGGCAGAGACCTTGTTTGGAGCATCCAGGGGTTCCTGAGGACAGCATACCTGTCATTAACAAGATTCTGGGCTGGAAACCCGTGGAGAGGTTGGTTTGGCTATTTCTACACCAAAACAGGATTGTCTCTTCCTGAACTGCTGCAGTGCACCCTCCTCCTCTGTCCTTCCGTGGACAGAGACCTTGAGGGATGCCCAACCTCTCTGGGAGGCCCCTGAGCCCCCTGAGCATCCTGTGCTGGTCTCTGCCCACCTCTGGGGATGTGCCTGATGTGCTGGACCATGGGCCAGCCTCAGGGTGCTGTGCTGGGCCAGGGGAAGGGGCCATGGATGGGGGGGATCCAGAAACCCCTCTCCATGCCCTCAGGACCCACTCAAGGCTTTCCAGTTTAGAGCTGATCCTCCTTGAGATCTCCCAGGTCCTGCTCTTCATTCCATCCTTTGTCTGGATGTTATCTGAGATGCCTTGAGCCTTGCAGGACATTCCTGCAGAAAGTGACTCCTTCTTGATCCAAAAAGGCCCTTATTCATCCAGTTCTTTCCATTTTCTCTCCTTCTCTCTCTCTCTATTTTCTCTTTTTTTTTTTTTTTTTTTTTTTTTTTTCTTCCCATGGACATTAAAAATCAGAAGGCATATTTAGAGAGCAGACAGCTTTGGGCGGGTGTTGCTGGCTAAAAGATCTCTTCCTTCCCCAGAAACAACTCATTTGTCTGCTTGGCCACCTCCTCCCACCCAGGAACGGCCGCGCTTGGGTGCACGAAGCTCTTCCTGGCGGGATGAAAGTCGACAGATAAAATATTAGCATCAGGTCGCAGCATTCCTTCCTCCTGGCCAAACTCGCATTACGACGATGAGGAGCTGAGCTGCGATGCCTGGCCGGTGATGCAAGGCTCGATTTTTCCAGCACGGTTTTCCCTCGGGCTCCAGGCTCTCCCGCTGGTGCAGCTCCGGGTGCTTTGGGTGTGGAGCTCCGCCAGCCTCCGCCCGCTCAGGATCCGGCCCTGGAAGCTGTGGAGTTGCAGTCCCAGCTGGAGCAGGGCGTTCTTGGTGGTAAGATTCGAGCGTGGCTCTCGTGCCTCGTGGATTTTCTTGGGTGGAGCGTTTTCCTCAGTCACCCTCAATGCCCCCCCCTGGATTTTGGGGGCACTTTTCTGAGGGGACAAAGCTGGGCAGGGGGTGAGGAGGGGTCCTGGCGGGGTGACAATGCCCCACACAGCCCAGGGAGGTGCAGAGAGGGGTGCTGAGGCAGCATCCCCCGCTCCACCTCCCCTTGTCCTGCACCAAGAACTCCCTTATGCAAGCGTTGACCCTCCTGGAGGAGACCCCCACCCCAACAACAGGCCTGTGCTGGGCTTGGATCCCCTCCACTACCCCAAAACACCCCCCAGCCCCTCCGTGCAGCAGCACCAGCAGTGCCGGTGCAGAAGTAAACAGTGCTGGCAGGATGAGTCCCTCAGGTCTTCACCTGGTGACAGCCTTGGCCCTGGGGCAGCGCAGCCCTTCACCCCCTCCCCAGCCCCAGGAGCTGGGGCTGAGCATCGGCGGCATCCCGGGGGGCTGGAGCCCCCCAGGGAGGGGGGCTGAGGGGAAGGGCCCCGGGGCTGGGGGGGTTGGTACCCCGAGCCCCGGCAGCCGCTGCAGGGAAGGGGCATCTCACACGCAGGAGCAGAAACAGGGCGGAGAGATGCTCGGGGAGGGTGGTGGGAGGGAAGGGGGGTCAGATCTGAGTGCAGTCTCCCAGCTCCCCACCGGCCCCGGGGTCGGTCCCTCCTGACCTCTCGGTGAGCGAGGGATTGCGAGCCAGGGAGGGATGGGATCTGCGGGAGCCTCTGCCAAGAGCTGGCTCCAGATCCGCAGGCAGCTCTGGGCTGCATTTCCCCTCCGGCGCGAAGAGGAGCTGGGGTGTCCGGGGTTCACTCCTCGCTGACACCGACCCCCCGAGACCCTCAGCGGCACGTCGGGCCCCGCGGGGAGGTGAGCCGGTGCCGGAGGGTGCGGGGGAGCCGGGGGTAGGCGGAGGGCCGGGCTGGGGGTGGAGGGGATGAAGGGATGGATGGAGGGATGGGAGGATGGAGGGAGGGATGGATGCGGGGATGAGAGGAAGGGCAGCGGCGGTGGGGGGGGGGGGGGCACCGGGCGGGATGCGGGGCTGGGCGCTGGGGCGGGGGGTCCTCGGCCCCCCGGCGGGGCGGTGCCGCTTCCCGTAACCCCACCGCTCGCTCCCAGCCCTATAAAAGCCCCGCCGAGCCCCGCAGCCGCTCCCGCCGCCTCCCTCCGAGGCGCCGAGCCCCGCGGGGAGGCACCGCCGGGGCGCAACAGGCCCCCCCCCGGGCCGGGCACGCGTGAACGGGGACCCCCGGGGAGGGAGAGCGGGAAGGGAGGCGGACACGGAGCATCCATCCCCCCCTTCTCTCCGCCGGCAAACGGGGAAGAGCCCCCCGGCCGCCGCCTCCTCGCCGAGCCCGGCCCGGGGGGGGCGGAGGGAGCGCGGAGCCGCCGGAGCGGGAGGGGCGGGCGGCGGGGCCCCCCCCGCGCCTGGCGCTGCAGGTACCGGCAGGGAGGGGGGGACACAGCGCCCGGCCGGGCTCAGCATCCCCCCATCCCTTCCCCAGCGTCCTCCCGGCCGGGCCCGCAGCCCCCCCCCACCCCCCCCCCCCGCCTGCCGCACACCCCCCCCGCCCTCTCCTGGCCCCTCCATCCCGCACTTGTTGCTGCCCGGCAGGGCTGGGCTGGCTCCCGGTTTAGGGCGGTTTTATTTGGGGGGGGTGGCTTTGGAGGGGGTGGAGGTTGCAGCCTCCCCTGCTGTCCCCCAGCAGCCAGCGGTGTCCGGCGCGGCTCCAGCTTGCTCCCCCCGAGGCCAGAGCCAAGCCTGAGCCCCCCCTTTTCCCCTCCCCAGTCCCATCTCTGTCCTCCTCTCCCGCCTTCGCCGAACCCCAGCTCCTCGCCCGGAGGAAGGGTGCACGCTGTGGGCATCTCCCATCCACCGAAATCTATGATCAGCTCGGTGTGTGTCTCCTCCTACCGTGGACGCAAGTCTGGGAACAAACCACCCTCCAAAACATGCCTGAAGGAAGAGATGGGCAAAGGGGAAGAGTCGGACAAGATCACCATCAATGTAGGTGGCACCCGGCATGAGACCTACAAAAGCACCCTGCGGACTCTGCCGGGCACCCGCCTGGCCTGGCTGGCCGACCCCGATGCCCAGAGCAACTTTGACTTTGATGGCAAAAGCAACGAGTTCTTCTTCGACCGCCACCCCGGGATCTTCTCCTACGTGCTCAACTACTACCGCACCGGGAAGCTGCACTGCCCCGCGGACATCTGCGGGCCCCTCTTCGAGGAGGAGCTCACCTACTGGGGCATCGACGAGACCGACGTGGAGCCCTGCTGCTGGATGACCTACCGGCAGCACCGCGACGCCGAGGAGGCCCTGGACATCTTCGAGAGTCCCGAGCCTGGTGGAGGGGCTGCTGGAGAGGAGCCTGAAGAGGAAGGGGGTAGGGAGATGGCCCTTCAGCGCCTGGGCATGGATGACAGGCCCCCAGGGGCGGCGGGGGCTGCTGGAGGAGGTGGCTGCTGCCGGAACTGGCAGCCCAAGATGTGGGCGCTCTTTGAGGATCCCTACTCGTCCAAGGCGGCGAGGGTAAGCTCCCGAAACGCGCCGGTGGGGAGGAGGGATGGCGCCGTGCCGGGGTTGTGGCTTCACCTCCCCATCCCCGAGGTCAAGGCTGACTTTCCTGATGGGTTACATGAGGCCCCCCCATAACTGTCCCCCTCCTACTGTGGGGCACGTGAGCCATGTCCCATCCTGTAGGACACATCTTCCATTGTCTCCCAATCCCCTCCCAACACAGCACATCTGGGAGAGCTGGGCTGAAACTGCGGGCAAGAACAATCCCTGCACCCTCGAGTGCTCCCTGGGCACCTCCTGGGCACACGGAGATGAGGGATTGTCCTTGGCAGGGCTGACTCTGGCAGAGTTTCAGGATGCTCTAGGATAGGATGTTTGGGTTCCTCTTGCTGGGCTGCACGATGCCAAAACCCGCATTTACCAGCCCAGGTGTGGAGCGGAGATCAGGGCTGCGAGTCGGATCCTGCAGTGAACGGGATCCTCATGGTTGTCCCCGAGCAGCTCACGCTCCTCATGTGTAGGAACTGCAGCCCCAAAGGACACCCCGTGCCCGCTGTCCCCACCGGGGCCACCCCCGCCGCCCACGGAGCCAGCACGCCCAGCACGGCCCCGGTACCGTGTGTGTGCACACGTGAGCTCATCCCCACCCCACAGACCCCACCACCCTCCCTGGGCACGCAGGCAGTCCCTACCCACGGGCACCCATGTGCCCGGGACGTGTCCCCCTAAACCAGCTCTGCCCACCGACCCCCGGTGCCCACCCGTGCCCACCCAGCCCGCCCAGCGTGTAAATCTGCTGCACACACACTGGCAGGCAGCTGGGATCGAGAGGAATTCTGGATGCATTTAGAGGTGTAAAAAAGCCCCATCGATGGTAAGAAATTCTGCAGGCATTTCACACCCACGAGCAGCACGCGGGGCAGGGGTCAGTTTGGCAAGGAGGTGTTTTTGCAGCAAATGTTAGAACAACACACACACGCAGAGAATGCTCGGGCAGCAAGAGCTGAACCCATTTTAAACGGGTACCCCCTCCTTTGCCCATCTCTGAGTGCTCTTCACCTTGGAGAGATGCTCTGAATGGTGTAAAGCTCCAAATAAAAAATTAAACAAAATTAAAAATAAACCCGAGCACAATAATTCAACTCTTTTTTTTTTTTTCCCCCTGGTGTCATTTGGTTCTGCTTTTCCTGTGTGCTGAGCTGCTCCTGGCAGGCTTTAGCAGGAGGAATGGATTGGAGGGAGCAGAGATGGTTGTGACTGAGGCCCAACTGGGACTGGAGTGGGACCAGTTTGTACTGGGATCTTCCTGCTTCCTTCTCACTGCTTTAGATAAATGTTCAGCTCAGCAGTGCCATGGGAACGATCAACTTCCAGAGGCAACAGGGAAAAATACCGGTATAGTTTTGCCATAGCTTAGGAGAACTGCTCTGGTAAGAGGGGAAACTGAGGCACAGAGCAATGCAACCATCCCAGTGAGTGCACCCAGCTCCTGGCTGGAGTCCCCATGCAGCACTGGGGTGCTGCAGGATTCATGAGCATCTCATGTGCATCTCTGCAGGATTCATGAGCATGTCTGTGGATAGAACATCCCCAGGTGCTGCCCTGGCTTTTGTGGTGGGTGAGGTTTGCAGTGGTTGGGGTTTCTTCAATACCCCATTTTGAGGTCTCCCCCTTTCTTGCCAGAGCAAAAGGGTTCTGCTGGCTCTGGAATGTGCTGGAGCAGCTGAACAGCATGTTGCCAAACCTTGGGAAGCAGCAGTCCCAGGCTGTCCATGTAAAATCTCTCCCTCTCTGTGTGGCAGCCGTGACTAAGAGTCTCAAGAGCTGAATTTCTCCGGTCCTTGCTCCTCCTCTCCATGGAGCAGCCCCTCGGGCCCTGACTCAGTTGGTTCCTTGTTATTTCCATCTTTCTTTCCCTCCAGCACTTCTCCTCCTGAGCTGGCACCTGTGTGAGAGCGTGCTGAGAATCAATCCCATGTTTCAGCCTCGATGCACCATCGATGGCCATGGGGTCCCTGGCTCCTCAATCCAGTCCACCCAGGGAATATTTGGTCCCTGGCTCCTCAATCCAGTCCACCCAGGGAATATTTGGTCCCTGGCTCTTCAATCCAGTCCACTCAAGGAATATTTGATCCCTGGAGCAACTGCTGTCCCAGCTGGAGCTTAACACTTTTCCTCCCCGTGGGAAACTGCCCTGGCTGGGATTTTACCTCTACGTCCAAACTCTTCTCCCATGCAGCTCCTCATTATTTTTTCCCTTTGCAGCCCGACTTGGAGAGTCCTGACCTCACTTTCATGGGGACTTTCAGGCTAGTGACCCTTTGTAGGGTCATGGAATTTTTGGGAGCACCCATCTCAAGCTGTTGAGTGCAGGTCAAGATTGTGTAGAACATCAACAGGTTCTGGAGGACTTGTTTGGTGGGAGTTCTGGTGTGTATTGGTTGTACTGGGTTTATACATAGATTTGATTTTATTTTGAAGATATTTTTAGAAAAGAACTTGAGTTTGGAGCAGAGACTGAAGCTGAGGTGAGACATCTTGGGTCAGTCACAGAACTGGAGCAGCACTCTGGGGGGACACGATGCTTGGCACTGGTTATAAACCCAACTCTTCTATTTTTAAAGGCTGATTTTGCTCCCTGGGCTAAATCAGGTCTCACCTCACACCCAGCAGCAGGGCTGCTTCATTACTCAAGTGTTTGCATGGTCCCACTCCCTTCCTGGGTGATTTTTTTCTTTCTGCTTTGCTTTAAGTCTAAATTTTTACTCTTCAGGTTTTCCCAAGATTCCCCATCCAGGGAAGTTCAGGAACGTGACTCAGCCCTCAGCTGAAAAGAGGATTATTTTGGCTGTGCCACCCCTGTGTAGAGACATTTGTCTGGTTAAGCTGGCCATGCTTTAAGATCCCAATTTTGTTGGATTTGTTTCCCAAATTGCACACGACTGATGAGCCTTCAGAGCCGAATCCCCATGTGTGGTCCAAAGGGTTTGACTGAGGGTCAGGAGCCTCTCATGGCATCCCCAAGCAGGAGTCTCTCATCGAGCAGGACAATCATTCCTCTTCCAGAGGTTTCTCCATCATTTAATGCCCGATTTAAACTTCACACCAAACTCTTGCAAGGCTGTTGCTCTCTGTGGTGAGCCCACAGGGGCCTGCCCTTGGGGACACCCCTCGAGGATGCTCCTGGCAGGCTGGGCTGGTCCACGGCCGGGTGTTTCTCCAGCGTGACTCAGGCTGTCTCTGCTGCTGATTCACTCCAGCCGAGGATCCTGGGCTGTTGCCTGGAGCAGCTCGTGGTGCAGCTCTGCCAGGCACAGCTGCTTGGGTGGCTTTGACAGCAAAAGGTGCAGGTGCAGCAGAGGGGCTGCAGCAGGACCTGCTCCTGGGAAGCTGAAAGCACCTGGGTTTTGTGCTGGAGGAAGTTAGAACAAGAGTTTTTCTGTTCTGAAGCTTAATTTTTTTTTTTTTTTTTGGAGGGGGGATGGTGGCTCTTGGAAACAGATGCTCCAGGTAACGGGCTGGTCATGAGTGAGGGAGCTGAGCAGGATTGAGGGGAGCACAACAAGGTGCTCTTTGTGACATAGCTGTGACTTCCAGTGCATGCTGCCAGCCCCGAGGCGGGGAGAAGGGAGGAGGTGACATGGAGAGGACAGCAGTCTCCCTGCTTGGGCAGAGCAGAGAAATGGGGACATCTGGGTGAACATTTGGGTGTCACCAGGTCCAGGCAACAACAGGAGGCTGAGCTCCTCTCCTCATCCTGCCCTCCCACTCCTGGACCTTCTGTGGGCACTGACCCTCAGGGAGGGGTGAAAGGATGGCTCTGGCACATCCAGACCCCAAAGCTCACTGCTGTGAACAGTGTGAGCCTGGCATCTGGAGGGGGTTGTGATGGATGTGGGGGAAAGCTCTTTGGATGTGTCCTGTCAAATTTCCCTTTTCATGTCTGTTCCCATTGGAAGGCTGCTCCAGTCCCAGACTGTCTCAGTTTCCCTTCATCCCCACCAGTGCCATTCCTGGCACAGCTGGAGCCCAGCTCACCTTTTCCTTTAGTGCTTGGAGAAAGGTCCTGGACTGATGGCTCCAGGCACTGAGGTTTGCAGTCAGCTCATGGGAGAGGTCCATGGATCCCTCCTCATTCTCCACCCTTGGTCTTGGGGCAGTGGGTGGCAGCATCTGGAGCGTTTTGACTCCTCCAGACAGAAGAGGTTGCCCCACATCAGCTCAGAGCCCGTGTGATTTTGACTTTGGCAGGTGGTTGCTTTTGCCTCGCTTTTCTTCATCCTGGTCTCCATCACAACCTTCTGCCTGGAGACTCACGAGGCCTTCAACATCGACGTCAACGTCACCGAGACCCTGGTGGTGGGCAACACCACGACAGTGCTGCTGACACACAAAGTGGAGACGGAGCCCATCCTCACCTACATCGAAGGGGTCTGCGTGCTGTGGTTCACCCTCGAGTTCCTGGTCCGCATCATCTGCTGCCCAGACAAGCTTCTCTTCATTAAAAACCTGCTCAACATCATTGACTTCGTGGCCATCTTGCCCTTCTACCTGGAGGTGGGTCTCAGTGGCCTGTCCTCCAAAGCCGCCCGGGACGTGCTGGGTTTCCTGCGGGTGGTGCGCTTCGTCCGCATCCTCCGCATCTTCAAGCTGACGCGGCACTTTGTGGGTCTCCGTGTGCTGGGCCACACCCTGCGGGCCAGCACCAACGAATTCCTGCTCCTCATCATCTTCCTCGCCTTGGGGGTCTTGATTTTCGCCACCATGATCTACTACGCCGAGCGCATCGGAGCCAAGACGTCCGACCCCACCGGCAGCGACCACACTCACTTTAAGAACATCCCCATCGGGTTCTGGTGGGCCGTGGTCACCATGACGACCCTGGGTTACGGTGACATGTACCCCAAGACGTGGTCAGGGATGGTGGTGGGGGCTCTGTGCGCCCTGGCCGGGGTGCTGACCATCGCCATGCCCGTGCCCGTCATCGTCAATAACTTTGGGATGTACTATTCATTGGCCATGGCCAAGCAGAAGCTGCCAAAGAAGAAGAAAAAGCATATACCCCGTCCGGCGCCGCTGGACTCCCCCACCTACGGCAAATCCGAGGAAAACTCCCCCCGGAACAGCACCCAGAGCGACACCTGCCCTTTGGCAGTGGAGGAGGGGGCGACTGAGAGGAAACGGTCAGGTGAGAGCCCAGAGGTGGGGCCGAGGGAGGGGGATGTGGTTACAGGGCTAGACAGAGAGAGACAGCAAAAACAGCAGCACACATGGACCTGTTTAGGAAAAAAAGTCACCTTTATTGAATGGACAGCTCGTATTTAAAGCATATCATGCAGAGCTAAGACAGGACAGGAGCTCATTGGATAATTGGGAAAAACATCCATGAGACCGTACCTCAGGATGTGTCCCATGGGAAAAACACCTTTATTATGAATTCCATTCTGTTTTGACCATATTATCATCCTGGGAGAATTCCTCCCTAACTGAAGCTACAATCAGCTTATCAGTCTGGGAATGGACCTGAGAGGCAGGAGAAGTCCAGGCCTGAGAAAAAATTCTCAAGCTGTAATTTCCTAGCTCTCTAAATGTGTGTGTCCACAGGGAGAGACCTCTGGGAGCCCTCAGGGCAATGAGTTTGGTGCCCTGTGTCCCCAAGTCCCTGGGGATGGTGCAGGATGTGGCTCCCACCTCTGGGTGGGTGAGACCTTGGTGTGGAAAGGGCTGAGCCCCTCGGGTGTGTTGGGGACTGTGCTGGTGCACCAGGGCACTGCTCATCAAATCCCCCATCCAGGCAGGAGGGAAAGGCCATATCCTGCTTTCCCAAAGGCCATATCCTCCCCTCCTAATGGCACAGATCCAACCACCATGGAGGGTGTCAAGGTGTCCCTGTCTAACCCACCTCCCCTCACAGTGACAGAGGTAAGGCTGCCATGTTAGCCTGATCATTCCCTTAGGACAGATTTTTCCTTTGCTTCCCCCACCATAAATCAGGGTAACCTTCACCAAAACTGATAAATCCACGGACATTCCCCAGGGCTTGACCCCACCTCCTCATTCATCTGCTGGTGGACAGAATCCCTGCCTGCTGCACCAAATCCTGAGCAAAACCAGCCCCTGGATATTTCATTTTTTAATCTCACACGCTGAGCTGAAGTTTGGGGTTTGGCCAGTGTTTCCTTTGGATCAGGAGAAGACACAGCCCCAACTGTGGGAGATACCCCTTGGGCTAACTCTGGGGGTCCGTGTGAGCCCTGCCCCACTGTCAGTGCTGGCCATGGTGACTGTTCTGCCCCTTTTCTCTTGGTTTGCTGCCAGTGGCACCCCCAGGGTGTCTGGAACAGGAGGCACCATGGTGGGGCTGTGTCCTGCACCAACACCGAGGTCAGCCCTGGGCAGCTGCACATCTGGCCACATGTGTTTAACCCAGGGCCTTCTCCTGCCAGGGAAACAGGGAGCTCTGGGTGCCCAAACAGCTCTTTTCCTTTATAAATCTCCTTTTTCCACATGCCTGCGAATGCCATCTGCCCCAGGAGCCCTGGCAGCAAGGAGCAGTTCGAGCCAGGAGCTCAGGCCAGGCCCTCACGTGGCAGAGCATCCTCTCAGCCAACGAACCAGGGAGACAGGGGACATAAATTAGCACTTCCCACTACCCCGAGCAGCCCGTTCCTCAGCAGTGTGAATTTTGGAGAGCTAATTCCCTCCAATTAGGTGGGTGGATCTCAAAAACCTGGGGTGTTTCATCCCCAGCTTTGGTTTCATGCAGGTTTTATAACCCTCAGCAGGACTGGATGTGCTTGGAATTATCTCTGTCTTGGTCCTGCTCCCCTGGCTGCTCTAAGTGAGCGTGTCCAGCTTGGATCAGCACCTGAACCGGTGGCTGTTGCTCTGGGCCATCTGCAACCTGCTCTTCTGCTTCCTTGCACAATCTGATCAAGCCCTTCTGGCCACCCCTGAGCACTTTGTGCCGTGGGTTTGTCAGCTGCTGATGGGTCTGTGGCACCCCCTTGCAGACTCCAAGCAGAACGGAGAGGCCAACGTGGTGCTGTCGGACGAGGAGCAGCCGCTGTCGCCGGCGGACGAGGAGAAGCGGCCGATGCGGCGCTCCAGCACCCGCGACAAGAACAAGAAATCCTCCACGTGCTTCCTGCTGGCCACGGGGGACTTCTCCTGTGCAGCAGATGGAGGCATCCAGAAAGGTACGGCTGCAGGTGTGAGCAGCACCTGGGCAGGGAGGGAGAGGTGGAGCCTGAGGTTTGTTGGGCCGATCCAAGACCGGTTCATCTCCATGTGCCTGCCTGGCTGTTCTCTGCTCCCCAAATCCACGTTTTCCTGCCTCTCCATCTGCTTCACCTCTGTCCAACACATCTCTCCGTGCTGGCTCCACGTTTTGTTTTCTCCTCCCCACTTGGCCCCGTTTGGGGTCTGTGACCCCGTGCTGGCTGCACTGCCCTCCCTGAGGACAGAATGCTCCAACCTCTGCCCCTCCAGCTCCTTTCCCTGGGGTTCAACCACTCATCTCTGGCTGGTGTGAGTGGGACATCTCCTGGGGACGTGGTGAGGTTGTGACTGAAGGTGACCAAAAGATTTTCAGCAGGGAAAAAAAAAGTCCAGAGGCTTTTCCCTTCCCCTCCCCTCTGGTGGCTTTCAGTGGGTTGCAGCGTGGGGAGCTGTGATGTGTCAGGTGCTGCCTTGCCAGCAGCTCCGGGCTGCCAGAAAGGCTCCTCTGGCTTTGGAACGGGAGCTGTGCTAAGTGTTGAGGTTCTCCATGGGAAACTGAGGGGGAGATGAGTCAGGAAAACACAAAATCTTCTTCCCATGACAAAACAAAATCTTCTTCAACCTGGACCCAGACTTCTCTGCTCCTCTGCCTTCCCCCAGCACGCCAGCCCCAGAGAGGGTAAATCCAGCGCCCCAAAATCCAGCTGCACCCTCGATTGCTGGGATAACTCTCAGGGCATTGCTCAGTTTTCCAGTTGTGCAGTGTTTTGTGTGTCCAGGTGGCGTGGGATGCTGCAGCTGCAGAGCTGACCTACTTCTACCTCCCTGGTACCAAGTGATGCCCGTGGCTCCCAGGGAGCTCCCTGGGAGCTGGGACCAGGCAGGAGAAGGGAGGATGTGCTGCTCTCTGAGCTGCTCCCCAAAACCTGTTGGTGCTCTGGAGAGCCTCAAGGGTTTGTTCCTTCGGGAACTGCTTGGGATGGCACAGACAGGATGGACACAGGGAGGTGTTTGGGGCAATCACTTTTATCAGTAGTAGAAGTGAACTGGTTGTTTCCTCCTGGGAAATCAGGGATTCCCTTTGGCATTGCTGCTCAACCTCAGAAAGGGGACAAAGAGGAAAAGCTTTGCTCATCCTTGGGGTACCATCAGATATCTGTTTGGAATGCCTGATGTTTTTTCCCTGGAAGTGCCTTTTCCTGTGAAGCTGGTCTCTTAATGCCTGTGGAGAGGGCAGAGAGGTTTAGTCCCACTCCAGACTGGAATGCTGAACTGGAAGGGATGAAGGAGAGGGATGAAAGCCAATGCTGATCTTCCTCCTTAGAAAATGCTGAAGTCAGGCTTCAACTGAAGCATTTCAGTGTGGTTCCACTGAAGCCAGGAGAAATGGAGCAGCTCTAAGAGTTGAAGATCCAGAGCTGCTTTCACTCACTCCCAAATCCCATCACTGGATTGCAGGAGACCAGGAGATTTCTGTCCTTGTGTGGTGGCAGCAGCAGCTCTTTGAAAGTGCACTGTGGTGATTGCTCTTGGGGTGTTCTGGTGTTTTTTCTGCAAGTTTCAGAGTGCCTCTTACACTTCAAACCAGAAGGTGTGCACGGGTCACTCATCCCCATGCTGCTGGAACGATGTTGCACCTGGAGGAAGCCGGACCTGGTGTCCAGAGGGGCTCCAGGGATGCTCCAGTTGCTTTTGGGAAGAGGGAACATCAGTACCCCTGTTCTGCTTGGGGTGTGGGACAGATGGGTGGGAGGCTGGCCTGGGAGGCCAGGGCTGGCCTAGTGAAATGTTCCAGTATGGCCAGGGGTGACCAGGGGTGACCAGAGGTGACCAAGGTGACCAGGGGGCAAAGCAGCCTCCAGCCAAAATCCACTGGGAACTGCAGAGGCACCTCCTCCCCTGGGCTTGATTTATCTCCTGCTGAGGCTGTTTGTTCTGGTACTGGGATGTTGGCAGCTCTGCAAATTGAGATGAGCTTGGTTCTGAGCCCGACTCTCTGATGGCCATCTGTCAGATCCTGGGACAGGTACTGGTGTCTGTACAAGCTGTGGAAATCAGGAGAGGGAGCTGGTTTGGGAATAAGCTGCAGATCCCGGCATCCACTGTGGTTTAACCCCGACTCCAGCAGTTGGTCTTGTTGGGGCAGCTCAGAGACAAGAGCTGCTCCTGCCCTTGGACCTGAGCCTGGAGCAGATTGAGCTGGATTGCTGTGGATTCCTCTGTGGAATGTGTTTCTGTGGCTGTGGCTGCCTCCAGTGGTATTGCTTTGCTCCCTGCCTGCCAGGGATGGTTTCAGACCCTTTATCTCCCCTCAGCACTGGGATCCTGCTCAGCAGCTCCCAAAAACGTGTCCTGCTGCATGCAGACACCTTGGCATGGGGCTGCCTTGGCACAAAGTCCTCTGCTTGGAGGATGGAGTCCAGCAGTGAGACTGGTTAGGATGGAACCATGGAATCACTTGGGTTGGAAGAGAGCTCAACCAGCCCAACCTTCCCCCAGCACTCGGCCAGCAACCCATGTCCCCAAATGCCACATCTGTGTGTCCCTTAAAAATCTCCCCCTCCTTTATCAGCACATTAGCAGGGCACAGCAGCAGTTCTTGGCTCCGTGGAGCATCATGCAGCCGATTTTCACTCTGTTCCTTGGTGTCAGTGCAGGGCCATGACTCTGACCTGGCCCGAGCACGAGGGATGGGATCAAGCTGGGAATGCTCACGGGAGCATCCCCTGCAGTTGCCTGGCTGGGGGGACTGAGGACCAGCCCACATTTGCGTGGGGACCTGCAAATTTATTTATTTCCCCTGTGACCAACAACAGGACGTTCCTGGACTTTGTTGCCTCCCTGTTTTGTCCCATCTGCCCCCAGCTCCCCCCGTGCCTGTGTGAGCACTCAGAGCCGAGCTGGCAGTGCCAAGGTCCAGGAGGAGCCCCTGGGGACACACAAACGCTCTTTTCTTGGCAGCAAGCCCGTTCCTAAAGCAATCCCAGTGACTCTGGGTAGCCCAGGGCGAGTTACTGGGACACCAGCTTTGATTGTCCGCTGTGGCAATTAGCAGAGCACAATCCCTTGTGCGGTGTGGCTTCACTCTGTGGTGGCACCTGGCCCTGGGCGTGGTGGGAAACCACGAGAGCCTTGAGGGACCGAGCCTTGAGCTCCTTCCCAGGTGCTCCTGCAGGCGTGGCTTGGGATAAATGGATGGAGAGAATGAAGAGCTGGGCTTGGGGCAGGTTTGTTCTGGCTTCCCATTGCAGAGGGTCCCTGGGGGAATCAAACACCTTTATGAAGTTCTGCCCCAAAATGTGATGCTTGAGACTAAATGAGAGTGAGCAGTGTGATTTTGACAGTTTCTGTGCCTGTTTGCACCCTTTTCTATTCAGAGCTGGGAGCCAGAGGCAGAGATCAGCCCCATAAACCCCATCAGCTCCCAGCCATCCCCAGCCCCATCACCCTCCTGCCAACTGCTGCTCTTTGGGTGCTGCATCCAGGGCTGGCCCAGGCTCTCAGGGACCGCTGGGATCTCGGCACGGCTGCTGCCCACGCACGGCTCCGGGCGGCAGGAAACGCGGGAGCTCCTCACAGAGCCCCAGCACAGCCGGGGAAAGCAGAAGGGGAAGGAAGGATGAGCCCGGCGCAGGTTTTGGGGAGTGCTGTGGGGAGCAGGGTGGTCTCTGCATCAGCTGCTGTGGGTGGGGAACTCCCAGCTCAGCTCCCCCAGCTCAGGGCTGTGCTCACTTCCCTCCTCACTCGCTGTGTGGATCCCTGCCAAGGAGTAAATAAGGAAATTGCTCTTCTCCTCAGGCCTGCTTCTGCTCCACTGCAGGGAGGGGAAAGCTTTGCTGGAGTCAGCAACAGGTTTGGGCAGGTGTCCCTGTGTCCCCTGGAGCTGTGTCTGCCCCACAGCTGGAAGAGCTGTGTGTCCTCGAGGGGCTGAGAGCTGGGGAGGTGTCGGATTTTGCCCTTTTCTGACCCAGAGATGGGGAAACTGAGAGGTATCTTAAAAAACTTTTATTCCATTCTCAAGGGTTGAAGAATCCTCGCTGGCTACTGGGGCTGGGAAAAAAAATGTCAAAACCCCCAGATTTGCAGAGGTAGTGCTCTGGAACCTTTTCCAGGGGGTGTTCCTGTCTCAGCATCCCCCCTGGTGATGCTGTGACTGCTCTGGTGTGAGCCTTGATCCCTGATCCAAGCCCAAACCAGCAGCAGCAAAACAGAACCCAGAGATGTGGCAGGAACTCCTGGGGACACAGGGAGGGGTTCCCAGCCTGGCACTGCCATAGGGACCATCCATCACTTTGTTTTTCTGCTGTCAGGAGCTGCCTCTCTCTTCTCTCCCCCCACACGCTGCTTCCATGGTCGTGCTTTCCCTGGAACTCACTGGTGCCTTGGGAAGGCTCAGGCTTGGCTGGGTTTGCTCACCCGGGTGCTCTCAGGGAAGATCCAGGCGCTGGGACATTGGGCTCATCACAGCTGGGAGCATCATTAATTTTCCATATTTTGGCAGCAGATCCAGGGAACAGACTCATCCTTAGCAGTGGTGCTTTGTGGACCTAAAAATCCAATTCTCAGTGCAAAGACTTTGTGTCTTTCCAGCAAGAAAAGTGGCTTTCCACCTGCGAGAACATTTCCTCTGGCTATTGCTTTTTCAATAAATGCTGGAGAAATTCCTGGCTCTTTGGAGGAGTGTGAAGGGTCCCCATGCTTAAAGAAATAGAAATATTTGTTCTTTAATGCAATTTCTTGTAGAAAATAATGAGCAAGTCTACCTGCTCCTTTCCACACAGAAAGGTGTCAGCAGCAGCTTGCTGCTACAGGGGTGTAAGAACCAGAGCTGGGGGAATCACTCCTTCCAAATCCCTTATTTGTTTGAGTTCTGCTGCTTTTCCCCGTCTGCTTCAGCCCACAAAATCCCCAGACTCATTCCTCATTCAGAGCAATTTGGGAAACAAAACCCAACACTCTAGCAGAGCAATTTGGTCTCGTCATTGATGACTCTCGAGTCCTGGATTTGGCCGGCGCCGCTCGATGCAGGGGAAGGTCTGCAGGATCCAGGGGAGCCTGGCTGCGCTCAGAAATCCCTTCCTGAATTTTTCTAGGGGTTTGCTGGGGGTGTGCGGTGCTCTCAGCTTGCCGAGCCCAGGCCAGGAGGCTGCTGGGCTCTAACCTGTCTGTTTTCTTCACCGAGGCTACGGAAAATCGCGGAGCCTGAGCAGCATAGACGGTGCGGCAGGACCCGCGCTGGGGCTGGCTCCGCTGGCGTCCCGCTGCAGCTCCCCCTGCTCCCCCGTCCCCGCCATCCTCTAAAAGGACCTCGCTGTGCCCCGTGTGTCCCTCCGGCTGTCCCCACCACGCTGCATCTCCAGTGCCCAGAGCTGGGACGTCTCCATCCCCCAGGAGCAGGTTCTGAGCCTCCCATCCTCCCCAGGAGCTGGTTCTGATCCCCCCCAGGAGCTGGTTCTGATCCCCCCCAGGAGCTGGTTCTGATCCTACCCTGGAGCTGGTTCTGATCCCCCCCAGGAGCTGGTTCTGATCCTCCCCTGGAGCTGGTTCTGACCCTCCCCTGGAGCTGGTTCTGATCCCCCCCAGGAGCTGGTTCTGATCCTACCCTGGAGCTGGTTCTGATCCCCCCCAGGAGCTGGTTCTGATTTCCCCCCCCCCGGATCTGGTTCTGATCCCCCCCAGGAGCTGGTTCTGATCCTCCCCTGGAGCTGGTTCTGATCCCCCCCCCCCCCCGGATCTGGTTCTGATCCCCCCCAGGAGCTGGTTCTGACCCTCCCCTGGAGCTGGTTCTGCTGGTTCTGACTCTCCCCAGCTGCCCCTGCCCTGGCTGCAGGACCTGTAACATCTCCACTGACCTTGTCTGGTGTCCATGTGTATGGACAGTCCCTGCAATAGGTGTTGGGGTACTTTTCCCCTCCTTGAAACATTATTCATCCTAAATAAACCCTGCAATTCCCTCTGGTGTCGAGCCCTGCCTCCTGTGGGCCATTTGTGTTGGGCTAAAGGGTGGTGGAAAAGCAAGAAGGACAAGTTGACTCATAAAATTATATCTCATTGTGCTGCAAATGGCTGAATTCATATATTTTTAGGTTTTATTTTGTTTGGTTTGGTTTTTTTTTTTTAAACCAGCCCCAAGTTTCTGGAGGCAACAGATGAATAAACCTCTATTCCCTGCCCAGCAGTGGTTCCCCTCTTTTTTTGTGCCTTTTTCTGCCTAAATCCTACTTGTTTTTTCCCAGATTGTGTCTACTTCTCCTTCCAACCTCAGGGATGGGCCTGAGGGCCTTGGATACCAGCCTTGAGATCCCATGGAGGCTGGAGGGCCCTGGGAGAGGGTGCAGGGAGCCCACAGAACTGGGATAATATGTGTGGATACTCCCAGGCAGAGCTGGGAAGTGGTGGGAACAGGAATAAAGGTCCTTGGGAAAGCTGCTGCTGGTGTTGAAGAGAAAGATTTGAGACCAAATGATGCTGAAATAGATGAGGGATGAATCCTTGCTCGGGATGGATGTGAGGCAGTGGGGCAGAACATTCCCATGGGATGGGAGCTGGGTTTGAACCTGGCTCTCCCCATCCCTGGCAGGATGAGGCTGGACAGTCAAACTCCCTGGTTTTTGCTCACGTGTGTTGGTTTTTGGGATGATTTTGGATGATCTCAGGTGTCTTCCTGAACTAGAACAAACCCTTCAGTCCCTGACCTCTGGCTCATTTCAGTTCTGTCCAGCTCAGCCCCCCTGGAGCTGTTTGGATCTTGGCTGGCTGCCAGGGGTGTCCAGCCCTGGCCTTGGATCCCCCTCGGTGCTCTCTTGGCCTCTTTTCTCACTCTGAGCGAGTCAGGGCTGGAGCCTGGGGACTTTTCTGGGCAGGAGAGCTTAGATGTGGCTGTGTTTAAAAAGCAAAGAGCCCCAAGATCTTTCCTGGGGTCAGACCCGTCCCCTCCATCATGGCCAAACTGGAGCAGGAAATGCTCAGGGAATGGTGACGTGAGGATTCCTGTGGGGCAAGGCTGGGCACAGGCTGGACTCGGTGATCTTGGAGGTCTTTTCCAACTTTAATGATTCTGTGATTCCATGGTCCCTGCACTTGAAAGAAGGATTTTGGCAGATCCCACAGCCAAGACCCTCGTACTCCATCCCAGGTTTCCTGTGCCTCAGTTTCCCTCGGTGTGGAGAAGGAGCAGCCAGGAGAAACAGTCAGCAAATGTCCAATCCCTCCTTCCTTCCTTCCTTCCTTCCTTCCTTCCTTCCTTCCTTCCTTCCTTCCTTCCTTCCTTCCTTCCTTCCTTCCTTCCTTCCTTCCTTCCTTCCTTCCTTCCTTCCTTCCTTCCTTCCTTCCTTCCTTCCTTCCTTCCTTCCTTCCTTCCTTCCTTCCTTCCTTCCTTCCTTCCTTCCTTCCTTCCTTCCTTCCTTCCTTCCTTCCTCCCTCCCTCCCTCCCTCCCTCCCCTGTCCCAGCTGTGCAAGAGCCAAAGAGAAGCACAAAAGACATGAACAATTTTGTGCCTTGGGCTGGATCTTGGGATGGATGACAGGAGCTGAGCACTGCACTGGTGCTGGAGCCAGAATTTTTGTGGATTTGGGGAGAAATTGGGATGAGCTACATCCATCCTCTGCTCAGGATGTGCCACACTGGGCTGTGGTGCTGCTCCCTCCCTCACAGCTGAGTTTGTGTTGGGTGCAGCTGCATCCCTTGGATTTCTGTAGTGGTGCATTCCCACAGCAGATGGACAGGATCACAGGGCACGTTCATGAATCACCCAAAATTCCATGAACTGGGCAAAGGGGTCGGTACAGCAGCACCATGCAGGTGCTTCTCTGGCTCATCCTCCCCTCTGGAAGCAGGAGGAGCTGGAATATCCCCAGGTCACCCTCCGTGACTTCAGTGGTCTTTGGATCATAAATGATTTATCCAGGACACGTGCTGACTTTGGGGATGAGCCAGGTATGAAACCCTGTCTCCTGCAGAAGAATCAGATCGAGATGCTCAAACTTTGGGGTTTGAGTCTCTTGGAGGTAGAGGATTAAACCCAGAGCAGCCACAGGTCCCGGGAGATCCCATCCTTGCCTTTCCCCCCTCAGGCTCCCAGAGCAGCTCATCCCAATGCCAGAGTGGTTGCTTGGGGTGGAAAACCTTTGGTGGACCCCAAAATTTTATCCCCACCAGAGCAAGGAGAGTTGGGCATGAGCTGACACGGAGCTGGCAGGATGCAATTTTTAGCTGGGGCGTTATGCAACCCTGGAGAAGGGATGACTAATGTGCAAAAAGCTCCTCTAAAACAACCCAGCCCCGAAAGGGAGATGGAGGGATTTCAGTGGGAGGCACCAAACTGCTGAAAAACCCAACGCATCTTCTCCCTCTTCCTCCTCGCCTTCTTCTGAACAGGATTTGGGGGATGCAGCAGGGAGAAAACAGCTTGTTGTTATTTTTAGGTGGGGTCTGGGTTGGTTTTGGGGGCGAATTAGCATGGGTTAATCCCCGGGTAAGATTAGAAGAGGAGCCGTAGTGGATCAGAGCAGACCTCTAAATATCTCTGGAGCTCAGGTTTTTATCTCAAACAGTGGCCAAAATTGGCTGCCTGGAGAATAGGATAAGAATAGAGCACGAATATTCGATACTTCCCCTGAATATCCTCGCAGGGTTTATCTGTGTTTGGGGATCTGGTAGGAGCTCACGTTCCAGCCCAGGCAAAAGGCACCAAGAGAAAGCCAAGCTGTTGGATTTATTCCTGAGGAACTGAATAAATCCACAGGAGTCCAACTGCCCCTGCCCAATCCCTAAAATGGCCTTTGAAAAAAAAAAAATAACATCAAGGGGTGTGCAGTGACTGTCATGGCATGGCAGTGTGGGGATGGGATGGGATGGGATGGGATGGGATGGGATGGGATGGGATGGGATGGGATGGGATGGGATGGGATGGGATGGGTGTGCTGGGATGGGTGTGCTGGGTGCTGTGGGATGGGTGTGCTGGGATGGGTGTGCTGGGATGGGTGTGCTGGGTGCTGTGGGGTGGGTGTGCTGGGTGCTGTGGGGTGGGATGGGTGTGCTGTGGGGTGGGATGGGTGTGCTGGGTGCTGTGGGGTGGGATGGGTGTGCTGTGGGGTGGGATGGGTGTGCTGGGTGCTGTGGGATGGGTGTGCTGGGTGCTGTGGGGTGGGATGGGTGTGCTGGGTGCTGTGGGATGGGTGTGCTGGGTGCTGTGGGGTGGGATGGGTGTGCTGGGTGCTGTGGGATGGGTGTGCTGGGTGCTGTGGGGTGGGATGGGTGTGCTGGGTGCTGTGGGGTGGGATGGGTGTGCTGGGTGCTGTGGGATGGGTGTGCTGGGTGCTGTGGGGTGGGATGGGTGTGCTGGGGATCGTTCCTGGCAGGGCTGAGCAGGAACACAGGGATGAGCACTGGGTGTGGTACAGGAATGTGTCCCTCACCTGTGGGATGCTGGGCAGGGTGGAACACTCAGAGCTTCAGTGCCCCGTGTGTTCCTCCTGCGATGCTCAGCAGTGGGAATGGGACCAGAGGTCCTGGAGTCATGGAATGATTTGGGTTGGAAGGGCCAAGGGCAGGGACAGCTTCTGCCAGACCAGGGTGTTCCAAGCTTTGTCCAGCCTGGCCTGGAACACTCCAGAGGTCTGGGTGACACAGGGCTGCCCTGGTGGAGTCCTTGCACTCCTCTGCCTGTGTCTGCCCACTTTGGGACATGGATCAGCATTTTGGGACAAGGATTGAACCCCTGTCACCACCCACCCCTGTTCAAGGAGCCAAACCAGAGCATCAGGGGGATTTGGGAGCAGTTCCCCTCTCCAGCATCAGCCCCTTCCTTCTCTTTTCCTCCTGGAAGACTCAGAGTCCAGCACTGCATGGAGGCTGCACCATGATCCCGGGGTTGCTTGCAAAGTATTAATTTTTATTGTTGCAACAACTGCTCTGTTTCTCGGGAGATGCCTGAGAGAGCTGAGAAAATAGAAAGGCCTGTCAGGCAGCCGGGCAGGAGGTGAAGATGTCAAGAGAGTAATTGCTCTACCCAGAAGGAGCCTGTTCCTGGCTTCCCCAGCACTGCCAGGAAAAATCCTCACTGCTTATTTGATGACAATAAAGAAAAACAGAAAATAAATAGCAACCCCATGGCTTGCCCGTGCTGACGAGGAACAGGGGGAGCAGAGGCAGATGCAAAATAGGATCAGTGGAGCTTATAAATAGGAGCCTCCCAGCTCCCAGTCTGTTACTTCCTTACCTCCACCCGGGCAACTGATCCTTAGGTTTTACCCACAGAAAAGGTAAATGGAGGCTCAGAAAGGGTTCTGTGAACTTCTGGGAACAGAGTCACACTTCCTCCTGTGTGGGACAGGTGGGGACAGGGAATGTGTCCTGGTGGCTGTGAAAAAGAGTCAGGGAATTGTTTGGGTAGGAAGGGAGCTTAAATTCCATCCCATTCCAGCCCCTGCCATGGGCAGGGACACCTTCCACTGTCCCAGGTTGCTCCAAGCCTTGTTCAACCTGGCCTTGGACACTTCCAGGGATGGAACAGCCACAGCTGCTCTGGGCACCCTGTGCCAGGGCCTGCCCACCCTCCCAGGGAACAATTCCTGCCCAATATCCCATCCATCCCTGCCCTCTGGCAATGGGAAGCCATTCCCCCTTCTCCCCAGTCCCTCTCCAGCTCTCCTGGAGCCCCTTTAGGCTCTGGAAGGAGCTCTAAGATTTCCCAGAGCTTTATCCTTTCCAGGTGAACACCCCCAGCTCTCCCAGCCTGGCTCTGGAGCAGAGGGGCTCCCAGGGCTGAGGTTCTGCAGGTGGGGTCTCACCTGAGCAGGGCAGAATCCCCCCCGTTCCCTGCTGCCCACGGGGGGGTTCTGGCTCCAGTGGCTGGGGAATGTTGAGCTGCTCATCCTCCAACACCCCCAAATTCTCCTCCTCAGGGCTGCTCTGCCCAAACACTTGGGACCTACCCAAACATTGTGCAGGCACAGCTGGGTGCTGGCACAGCTGGGTGCTGGCACAGCTGGGTGTGAAGCAGCACTCCAGGGTGTTTGGGGAGGGAGGGACTGGGTGAACCCCCCCATGTGAGGAAATTTGGGGGTGATGGCTCTGGGCACAGCGCTGCAAACCTTGGGGGTATTTGGAGCTGGGTTTTGCCAGGCTGTGCCAAACCTCCTGCCCTTCCCAGGGCAGCACCCTAGGGAGCTTGGTGGCAGATCTGCACCCAAAAATAGGCTTGAGGAAGGGGCTGCACATCACCAAGGGGCCGTGAGGGCGAGGGCAGAACAGAGCTGGTACCAAGACGGGAGAGCTGTTTTCTCATGGTGCCTTTGTCTGGGGGACAAAAAAAATCCAAATCTGGGCTGTTGTTATTTATTTTTAGTCGTGCTCATTTTTTCCCCAGGCTGGGAAGCTGCTTTCCAAGGCAGGTCCCTGGAGGCTGCGGGCAGCAGGTCTCGAGCTAACACACAAAATGGCTTTGAACGGGGAGGAGGAGATGGGAGGTAAAAGCCAAGTCGTGCCCCTGGTAAATCAATCGACCTGATGGGGAATGTTTCTAGCAGGACACGAGCCCTGCCAAGAGCTTTTAGCTGCTTGCAGGAGTGACTGAATCAAGAGCTGGGATATTTTGCAGCAGCTGCTGCATGTGTGGGCACTGCTGGTCCCCAAATTGCTGCAGGGGGATTTTGTTGGGTCCCCAAACCATTTTGTCTTTGGAGGTGGGGAGCTCTCCTGCCAGCTCAGGAAGGAGAGCTCCTTTAATCCCCAGGGGTTTTATGGGATGTGAGGTTTGAAAAGCCCCCATGCCTGGGCACTGCTCACCTGAGCTGTGCAGAGATGCTCGATGGAGAACAAGACCTTTATTTTGTGGAAAAGGAGGAGGTTTTGGAGCTGTGTTGGGTCTGCAGGGGAGGCAGCTGGGTCAAACCCATGAGCAGGAGCTGGGGGTGAGGTTTAAAGCAAAATTCCTTGGCTTCCCTGCCTGACAGCCCCTGGCCTGGAAACTGGGCCCTGGCACATGGGGAGAGGTGGTGGGGTGACTCAGAGCTCCAATCAATGATAATTAATTCAATGATAACAAATGAAAGGGAGACAGGGAGAAGAAAACACACCGAGGGATTAATGCACCAGGGACATGTGGCTTGGGGTTGGCTTGGGAAGTTTTGGGCAAGAGCAGCTTTGTGGGAGGGGAGGGTTGGGAGGGATGTGGTGAGGGTGATGTTTTTGCCCTGCTTTTCATTTATGCCCTCAAAATCACCAATTCCATGCGTGGTTTCCCTTGGAGAATCATTGCCCAAGTCTCCATCTCTGCCACCATTCTGAGGCTTTTTAAAACCATTTTTCCCTGACTTACAGATGGATCATCAGCATTTTATCCCTCTGGAAAAGGCCACTTCACTTTGTGGTTACTCTGTTTTCTGCATCCTGCTAGGCCGGGGTCCCCTCTCCCTCTCCCTCTCCTATTTCTCCCCACAGAGCTCATGGAATCAAATATCTCATGCCATGTTTCATCTTTATGTCTTTAATTGCAGATTCCTGCCAGGACACCCTCGCTTCCAGTTACCCCCAGGGTGAGGTGGTCACCTTCTCCTGAGCCCCAGCTGGATGCAGGCACCACCATGGGAGGGACATCTTCCCCAGGGGTGCCTTCCCCAAGGGGCAGGGATGTGTATCCCCAGGGATGCTTTCCCCGAGGTGGAAGGATGCTCTCCCTGGGGCCGAGGGATGCTCTCCCCAAGGCTGGGACAGGCACTCCCCCGGGGATGCTCTCCCCAAAGCCCAGGGATGTTTTCCCTCAGGCTGGGACATGCATTCCTCTAGGGATCTCTCCCTGGGGCCGAGGGATGCTCTTCCCAAGGGAGATGCTCTCCCTAAGGCTGAGGGACACCCTTCCCAAAGCCCAGGGATGCTCTCCCCAAGGCTGGGCCATGCATTCCCCCAGGGATGCTCCCCCCAAAGCCCAGGGATGCTCTTCCCAAGGAGCTTTCTTTTCCCAGAGCTCCAGCTCCATGCCCGGGCTGGGGCTGGCAGCTGGGTCCCCCCGAGAGGTGCCACAGAGCAGCAGGGTCAGGAGGGAGGTCGGGGACAGCCCCACTCCCCTGCCCGGTGCCAGCCCTGCCACGGCCACGCTGCCCCAGCACCCCCTGGGCTGCCCCCTCCCCTTGCCCACGCTTTTGGCTGCACCTCACCCTCCACCTCTGGAGATCCAGCTGCTCACCAGGACATCTCTGCCCGTGCTCTGACCCCTCCATTGTCACACGGCCACTGGGAGCCCTTCTCCGGGGTGCCAAAGGCTCCACTCCAGGTGCCACCACTGCTCCCTCCCCGGGTGCTGATCCCACGGGCACAGGGGGACGAGTGGGGTGGGTGGGGGCAGGGATGGGGATGGGAAGCAATAGGAGACCGAGGTGTGGGGATCCCGGGGGCCTGGAGGGGGCAGGGTCCTTCCAACGCTGTTCCATATCTCTGTGACCAAGGCAATACTCCTGTCTCCGTCTGTCCTGTTCGCATGCCTGTCCTGTATAGACTTCCAATAAACACATCCATGAGCTGAGTCAGCTCCTGTACCCCTCCTGCCTCCCTGGGTCTTTGCCTCTGGCTCTCCGTGTGCCCACACAGTCCTGTCCCAACCCTGGCTGTCCCTGGCGGTAGGAATGGGGATTTGGGCCATGGCATTGCCTCAGTGTTGCCTGGATCACCTCGAGGGAGGTGATTCTTCCTCCCTCCTCTGCTCTCATGAGATCCCATCTGCAATGCTGCATCCAGCTCTGGAGCCCCCATCATTCAAAGGACATGGAACTGTTGGGGTGAGTCCAGAAGAGGCCATGAAGTTGATAAAGGAACTGGAGCATCTCCCCTATAGAGACAGGCTAGGATTGTTGGGGCTGTTCAGCCTGGAGGAGAGAAGGTTCTGTGGAGACCTCAGAGACCTTCCAGGGTCTGGAGAGTCTACAGGGAAGATTGGGGAGGGCAGTTCTTCAGAAACTGGAGTGGGAGGACAAGGGGGAATGGCTTCAAGCCAAAACCAGGAAATTTAAGTTTGATATTGGGAAGAAGTGAGGGTGGTGAGGCCCTGGCACAGGGTGCCCAGAGCAGCTGTGGCTGCCCCTGGATCCCTGGAAGTGTCCAAGGCCAGGTTGGACAGGGCTTGGAGCAGCCTGGGACAGTGGAAGGTGTCCCTGCCATGGCAGGGGTGGCACTGGATGGGCTTCAAGGTCCCTTCCCACCCAAACCATTCCGGGATTCTGGGATTCCGTGTTGTGGCTGAGCTCTTTGCTTTCTCACATGGCTTGGAGCAGAGCCCACACTGGAAATCCCAGGGAAGAGCCATCCCTGTGACATCCCTGTGACATCCCTGTGACATCCCTGTCATGGGGGAAAGGCCCCCCAGAGCTGACCCCGGCCACCAGACAGGACCCACAGCATTGCTGGATCAGCAGGGCCATCCTTGGCTCTCAGAGGGAGCACCAGGATGGGGTGAACGGGCTGGTCCTGCTGGGCTGTGTGGGCCTGACCTCATTCCTGACTCCACAGGTAATATTTCCATCCTTTTTGGGCTGTACCCCCTCGGCCCAGTGAGAGCCCTCGGAGAACCACAGAGCCCTGGCACAAGTCTGGGTGCCCCAAATCCCTGCCATGAGCTCGGGGCTGCAGCTGACACCTCTGGAGATCCTGGGGCTCTACCTTTGACAACATGAGCTCTTTTATTTGAGAGTGGTGGTGTAGGAAGAGGCTGGGATGGACAAAACCAGCGAGGGAACTGAAAAGCAGCATGAGACTGGAAAGAAAACATTCCCAAATGTGAGTGATTGGTGGCTGGAGGCCAAAGAGCAATTACAGAGAGAAGAGAGAAGAGAGAAGAGAGAAGAGAGAAGAGAGAAGAGAGAAGAGAGAAGAGAGAAGAGAGAAGAGAGAAGAGGAGAGAAGAGAGAAGAGAGAAGAGAGAAGAGAGAAGAGAGAAGAGAGAAGAGAGAAGAGAGAAGAGAGAAGAGAGAAGAGAGAAGAGAGAAGAGAGAAGAGAGAAGAGAGAAGAGAGAAGAACCTTCCTCCAAGAGTCTTCTGTTCCCTCTGTGGCTGCAGAGTCCTCGGGAGAGCCCCGTGGTGCTGCCAGCTGTGCCAGGCCCTGCTCTGCCAGGCTGTGGGCATGGATCCATCATGGGATCAATCATGGGATCCATGCTGGGTGCTGGGGTTGGCTGATCAGGGAGGGTCGATCAGGGGGTGCTGAGCCCTGCACCCCACAGGGTCCTGCCAGGGACCACGAGTGCCTGGAACTCTCAGCACTTGGAACATCTCAGAATTTGGAACATCTCAGAATTTGGAACATCTCAGAATTTGGAAACATCTCAGCAGAGCCTGGGACCTGCCCAGGGTGCCCCCGGGTGACCTCGAGGGGACAGGAACAGCCCAGGCTGTGGCAGGGGGTGTGGGGACAGGGTGGTCACGCTGTGGGTGGTTGGGGCAGAACTGGCTGGAGATGATCCCTAGCAGCAGGGTGAGGTCCCTGCTCCAGCCTGGACAAAGCCTCTTCCCACCTCCATTCCAATTGCAACCTGTCCCTCTCTGATCCCTGGGCAAAAAAAAACAGGCAGGAAGAACAAACGGGTGGCTCAGGGATGGAATGTGTGCACGGATCCCCACGGGCCCCTCTCCTTCCTCCTCCTGCTTTGGGACAGAGCAAAATCCCTCCACGCCTGAGCCTGGGGCTGCAGGGTGGGAACTGTGCCCCCAGCCTCAATTCGGGGCCAGGGGAATGAGTGGCCAAACGTCTCTGAAGCTGCCGAAGGTGATCCATGAGCCAGGTAAGGTCCTGCAGCCCAGGACCCCTGGGGGTGTGGGGATCCCAAACTCCAGCCAGTGCAGGGCTTGCTGGGCTCCATGGGCTGGGCTACCGGGCAAGGCCGTGGGCAACCTGACTTCCCAACAGAGCATGGAGACACGGGAATGCTGTGGGGAATGGAGCTGGGGGAGGCTGAACCTCGCATGGACCAAAACCCTCCTGGGGGAGCACCAGGATCAGGTGTGGAAGAGCCACAGCTCCTGGAGGGAGCAGAAATCCCAAAGGAGCAGAAATCCCAAAGGGGAGCAGGAAGGTGAGTTCATCAATGCCCTCCAGTCCCCAGGAGGATTCCAAACCTTTCCTGGACCCAGGCATCGCCCCTCGCTGGGCAGTGGGATTCCTGGCATTCCCACATCCCCACTGAGCAGATGACCCTCCCTGCTGGGCGGTCCCAGCCCAGCCCGGCTCCGGCAGCCCCAGCCCGGGGCTGGCAGGGATTTTGTCGGTGCCACCGCTTGTTTGGAGCCGCAAGACTTGGATTCCGGAGCTTTTGGCACGATCTGCTCCTGGCCCGTGTTCCTTGGCTCTGCATCCCTCTAGGTGTGAATCCAGCCAAGTGGGAGAAGGGAGACAAGGGATGAGGACAGAGCCTGGCATGCCCTGACACCAGTCCCTTTCCCTTCCCAAATAAAAATCTCCCTTTTCCCCATCATCCCAGAGCATTTTTATTTCCTTTCCTTTATTTTTGAAGCCAAGGAGACACATGGAGCACCCGGGGACACGCGGCTGAGAGGCAGAAATGCCCAGTGGGAGGGGACAGGGACAATGACAGCATCCCTGGCTCGGGAATGGGATTAACCATCAGGTGCACTTAAAGGAATTTTAATCAACAAAAGATAGGGCTGTCAATAAAAACAAGTGCGAGGCTCCGAGGCACCACGCCAGGGGAGGAGAGCAGAGTTTTTAATCTAGGAAAGTACCCGCTGGGAGGGAACAGCCGTGGAGGTGGCTGGGGAAGGAGCTGCATCCAGCCAGGGAAAGGGAAGGGGCCAAACCTGAGCTGTCTCCCCCAGGTGCTGGGGAAAGGGATGGGTGCTCTGTGTGGGGCTGTTGGGATTCTCCACAGCTGCTTTGTGCCTCGGTTTCCCCACTCCTAAGAGGAGATGTTTGATCACCCCTTTCAGATGGGGAGATTTGGGGTGGGGATGCAGAGGGAGCGTTGCAGGGCAGGGGTGAAGGCAGCAGTGGGATGTGGGATGAAGCTGGAGCAAAGCCTGGGAGGGCAGCAGGAGCTGAGCCCCCTGAGGGAGCAGGAAGGGCCAGCTCCGGGCCAGGATGCATTTCCAGGGCTCCAGGAAGGGTAAACCATGGGGAGCAGCCTGTACCCCACCAGGGGCAGGTGGATCCCTGTATCCCTCCTCTCTGCATTCCATGGTGTGGGGCTGCTCACCTCTAGGACATTCCTGGGGATTTTGGGAGGGGAGGTTCCCTCGATCCAGGTGTGTTTCCTCCTTCCCACCTTGGAAAGATGAGGAGATTGATTCCCTGCTCTAATCCCAGCTCTTGGTTGAGGATGCCACAGCCTGGGGAGCCAGGGGGCTGCAGGGGATGGAGCTGGGGGCACTGGACGGGCTCTGAACCCAGCCCAGAGCAGCTCCGAGCTCGCCCAAGTCTCTGGTGCAGTTGATGTCCCCGGTCAGAGCCTTGGAGCGAGGATGGTGAAGGTAAGGGATGGGGTTCAAGGGGCTGCCATGTTCACTTTGGGATCAGTGGGATGCTGTAAAACCCTTTTCCCCTGCAGAGCCTCAGCCTCATGTGCTGGATGTACCCTGGCATCAGGTGGAGCCCCCTCCCCTGGCTGGGTGTGATCAAAGACCCCTGAGCCAGCCTCTCTCCAGCCTCCAGGAACCTTTATTCATGGAACAGAACTATGGAATGGTTTGGGTTGGAAGAGACCATAAATCCCATCCAGTCCCACCCCAGCCATGGGCAGGGACACCTCCCGCTGTCCCAGGCTGCTCCAAGCCCTGTCCAGCCTGGCCTTGGACACTTCCAGGGATGGAACAGCCACAGCTGCTCTGGGCACCCTGTGCCAGGGCCTCAGCACCCTCACCAGGGAACAATTCCTTCCCAATATCCCATCCATCCCTGCCCTCTGGCAGTGAGAGCCATTCCCTGTGTCCTGTCCCTCCATGCCCTTGTCCCAGGTCCCTCTCCTGCAGCCCCTTTAGGCTCTGCAAGGGGCTCTAAGATCTCTCTGGAGACTTTCCAGGCTGAGCATTCCCAGCTCTCCCAGCCTGGCTCTGGACCAGAGGGGCTCAGAACATCTCAGGCCTCCTTTGGACTGGCTCCAGCAGCTCCAGCATCTCCCACACTATTCCCACCATCCCTGTTTCCACCAGGTCATCACTACCCTTTTACCCACTGGAACCAGTTTGGTTCAGGGCTTCTCCCAGCTGGTGTTCCCATGCCCAGGGAGCTCCCGAGCTCCTGGGCTCTGTCCCAGCACGGCTCTGCGTGGCAAATGCTGCTCCATGCACAGGAGCCAACGGTGGGGCTGGGGGGGTGAATCCCCCTGATCCCACCGTGATCCCACGGGGATTTACAGCTGCAGCATTCCCTGACTGCAACATCCCTGCACGTCCCCACTCCAGGGATGCTCCAGGCTCCCAGTTTTGGTGCTGGGGCAGAGGATTTCAGTGTGGAGGGGAGGGAAGGGCTGGGGGTGTTCAGTGTGCCCAGTTTCCACTCTTCTAACGAGATGCAGTCTAATAAATAACTCAAGCCCCAAACAGAGTTTCTTTATCATCAAGGAATGAAGAAGCCTTGAGTCTGGTTTTGGCCAGGCCATGCCTGCCTTGCACAGATTTATTTCACTGCTCTGGCTACTCAGAGCCAATGGCCTTAATCCCATCCCTGCTGGAGTGAGATCTTAGAGCCCACAAAAACTGACCTAAGATGTTCTTTTTTTCCTCATCCCCGCTTTGCAGTATTGTAAGATGTGTTGAAAAGCCAGATAAGCTGGGGAGAGGCTTAGGAGGGGTGCCTGGGGTGCTGGGAATGGCTGATCCCTGAAATGGTTTCTACTGGGAAAAAGGCTTTTCCCACACTGAGCAGGGCAGGGGGGAATTTTCCACTGCAAAACCCCATTTATCACCCACCCTAAATCGTCTGACTGTGAGCTGGGGATGGCATTTTTCCTGCTTCCCTAGATCCTGCTAGAAATGAAGGTTTAAAGCAGCATCCTGGGAATGCCACCTGATTCCCCCACAGCTGGAAGAAAACCAAATGTATAAATGCAGAGTTTCCCTAGAAAAATCAATCCCAACTCTCCATCCAGCTGCTGGAGCCCCCACAAAGCCACTTGGATGTGGGTCAATGGACTTTAGAGAGAGCCTTTTAATTAGGAAGCAGCACTAATCAGGGTAGGAGAGTTTCCTTGATGGGGTGTTGCAGGGCAATGCCTGATCCCAGCTCCTGGCACAGATCTGGGAAACCTGGATTCACTCCCAGCCTGCAAAGAGCTCTCGAGCAAGCAGGCTTGTGCCTCAGTTTCCCCATCTGGGTGTTCTCTCCCGGGGAATGCTGAGCTGCAGGGAGAATGTCCTTTAAAAAAAAAAAAAAAAAAAGAAATTAAGGAGGTGTTTGTGTATTCTGCAAAAAGCAGCTCTGGGAGTCAGCTGAGGACAGTCCCCGCTAATTGGGAGGGGAGAGCTGGGTTTTATTTTCCTATTAGGGCCCTGGGAAGGCTGGGCTGGCACGGCGAGGGGCTGGCAGTGCCCACGGCCCCAGGGCCCCTTCTGCTGCACCTCAAGGTCTTTCTTTTTGTCAGAGAAATGATAGAAGGGAGAAGGAAAAACGCGGTGCCAGCAAGGTTACCCCTCCCTCATTGTCCCCAGCCCCCTGGGTGGGGACAGCTGGCTCCTTCCCTGCCCGTGTCAGTGCCACGCGTGGGGCTTGGCATGGCAGAGGGCACAGCGCTCCTCCCAGCCAGCCGGGGACCAGGGCAAACCTGCTTTTCCTGCCTTTACACTGGGAAAAGGGCATCTTGGAGAGGTGCAACAAAGCCCCAAGGGCCTGTCTGCAGCCTTGGCTCTTTCTCCATCCCTGCAGTGGGATTTGCTCTTCCCCTCCGAGCTGCTGCTCCTCGAGAGCTGAGACCCCACGGTACCTCCCCCACCCCTATTTTTTTTTTTAGCTGATTCATGGAATTTCTGCTCTGGCAGCACCGTGTTGCTTTAAGCTGTTTACTCGAGTTCAGGAGGCGACAGCTCACAGGGTATTTTTAGCTCTCCGGGTAGCGGAGCGGGATTAAAATGCAGTCAGTGTTACAGACGCTGGGGCTGAATCAGTATTCCTGCACAAGCGTCTCCGTGCCAGCGTTTTCCATTGAGTGTCTGAAAAACCCAAGTTTCCATGGAGACACAGCTCCAGGGCAACCCGTTTTCCTTGCAAAAAATAATGATAATAAAAAAAAAATAATAAAAAAAAGAAGAAGAGAAGAAAAAAAAAAAAAAGAAAAAAAAAGGCGGCAGGTAGAGAGCGGGCACAGGGCTGGCCATGGGATGGCTCCAGGGGGAAAATCCAGGCTGGAAACCCCAATTCCTTTCCGCTGGGATGTTGGGGCAGAAGCAGAGGTGTGGGTGTGGGTGTGAAATGCTGGTCAAGGTGCTTGGGTGTGGGCTGTGCTGCTGAAGCCACCCCATGGCCCTTTGGTGGGTTTTAGGGGCTGGGTTTGGAGCTTTGCTGTGGAGAAAAGGGGCAATGTGATGGCAAGGTTGGGTTTGGAGTGGTGGAAACAGGAATTGTCACCCCATGTCCAGGAAGTAAATGAGTTAAGTCAGAAGATTCTCTTACTCAGGTTGGCTCTGTGTCATCTTCTTGAGGCATCTCTGAAAGGGCTTTTCCAGGGGCAGGTTTGTCTCCAGCCCCACGTGCAGGAGCAGAAAAGGCCTCAGAGGATGAGAGGATGAAGGTCCAGGGTCACACCACAGGATTCTCTTGTCTTGGTTTGCTTGGCCAACACAGAGACATCAACCACAAGACTCTCCCATGGAGAAGAGACCCGAGTGTTTGGGTTCTCTGTCATTTTCTTGGCACATTTCCCCTTTCCACTCGCCCCTCCCGCTGCATCTGCCTTGGAAATTCGGAGGGAAAAAAGAGAAAACTCTTCATTCTTGCAGGACTTTGCTCTAACTTCTCTTACCTGTGGCCAGGGCTCAGCCCAGCTGGTGCAGTGAGTGTTGGGGGGCACAGCTGGTCAGAGGGAGAAAACCCAGTGCTCCCAGTGAGGCACTGGAGAAGATTTGGCAGAGGGACCCAGCCCTCTTGGTTTTCCCAATAACCACACCATGACTGGCCTGGGGACTTACCCCGTGGCACCCTTGGAGGTTCTCCTGGGTGGGGATGTGGCCGTGGGTCAGATGCTGAACCCTGGAGCTGATCTCTGCTCATGCAGCTCCAGCTCTGGGGTCTTGCCCAGGGATGATTTTCCCAAATGAGCCTTGAGCTGCTGAGATCCAGGCTGGAGACACAGAATTTCCTGCTGCTTGTTTTCCCCTGCTGTGGTGGGATTTTTCGTGGTGATCCAGCATGTGGAAACCTTGAAAATTCAACCTGGAGCCACTTGTAGGTGCCCCAAGGGAGGCTAAAAAGCACAATGGGATCGAGGACAAAGCAGAGACCAGCCCTTGGTCAGCCCCAGCACTGCCTCACTGCACAGGAATGCTGCTCCCACAGGGACACTCCATGGGGGACATGGAGATGGTGCAGCTGCTGGGCAGGGATGGACCATCCTGGATGGAGCATGAGCTGCTCCTGGCAGGCTCCCCAGACCCAGATGTCCTGGTGAGAGCCAAGGTGTGAGGGCAGGTGGGATCCATGGAGAGCTGGAAGGCTGCAGACACACACGAGCCACCAAACCTCTGGTGCAATCAGGCACTTCAAGGCCACGTTGTTCACAGCACAGTTCATTATTTGGATTTTTCAAACCAGTCATGAGCAGCCGTGGTTGAAAACAAATTGCTCCATTTTCTAAGCAGAGTTTGTGCTTTGCCATCCGTTACCTGAGGAAAAATCCTGAAATCCCATCTGCAGAGAAGCTCCCTCGCTCTCCCCGAGGTGTTTTCATCAGAACAGCAATGGGTGTTTAACACCCCGTGTCCTCTGAGCCAAATCCAACTCACCACCTTGTACCAAACCAAACGATTTTTGCTACAGCTCCTCTCAGCCTGATTGATTAACATTTCTGCCCAAGCAAAGAAAATGTCCTGTGAAAAGGCTTCTTTTGATCTAAAAACTGTTGGCATCGGCTTTTTTTAATTGAGAACCACTTCCACTGGCACTAATAGCTGCTCCCCCAGCCCTGCCCTGCCTCAGCACGCCTGAAACTGTTCCTTTCCAACGGATTATTTTCCAGGATTGGAAATAGCTGACACGATGGCATTTCATCTCCATTCACAGAGAATTTAGGCAGACTTGTTCCTATTCAGGCCATGCTCAGAAAATGGTCTGTTTTCCTTGTTCTCAGTAATATAAGAGGAAAAAAAGTCGTTTTTCTGCCCAACTCCCTGCTTTTTGTACTCTTGGAAGCTGTGTTGTTCCCCATGGAGTCCAGGGGGTGCTGCCAGAGGCATTTTGGTGCTGGGGGGGTTGTGGTTCAGCTCTTGGATCGTGGATTTGGCCAAGGTTTGGCAGAGGTCAGGAAAGGGCCAGCCCTGCCCGTGCTGCTGGGGTTGACATTCCTGTGGGGTGCAAGGTGTGATCCCATCCCTGGGAATGCTGTCACCACAGCAGGGGTGTCCCAGGGAGTCCCTTCTCCCTGGCTTAGGGACAACGTGCCAAGGGCATTCTCTCATTGCTGCCAGAAGCTCTGTGGTAACCAGGGGCTCATTTCGTGTGTGTCTGAGGCTGCATGCAACACATGCAAACGAATTCCCTCTCATCCCTGCCCAGGCTGCTCCATTGTCAGCCTTTGTTTTTTTCCCAGTGAGAGCAAGTCCCTGGCTTTGCTTCCTGCTCCCAGAAAATGTTATTTGTGGAACAGCCTGCAAGGAAAACAACCAACCAAACCAAACTGTAGCACTCCAGATATCCACTGACTTTATTTCAGTAACCTGGTTGAATTCTCCGTGGGTTCTTCCTGGAGAAAGGAAGATTTTTGCAGCTTCATTCAAAGGCTGGACTCGACGTTCTTAGAGGTGTTTTCCAACCTCAATGATTCTGTGATTCCCAGCATTGGTGGGAAGCAGGGAGGGTCAGACAGGGCTGGGCAGAGATAGATGACAAACCTGATGTATTTATGCCCTGGCGGGAAGAATTTTGCAGCAGAGCACAGAGTCCCCCCTTGAGCATGGAGACGTGGCCAGGGGAAGAGGGGAGAAGTCCAAGGAGCAGCTTTCACTGGGAATGCTTTGGGTTGGAGGGGACCTTAAAGCTCATCCCATTGCACCCCCTGCCATGGGCAGGGACATCTTCCACTGTCCCAGGTTGCTCCAAGCCCCATCCAGCCTGGCCTTGGACACTTCCAGGGATGGATGGCTGCTTCCAGCTGGAAGAGACACCATCTCCTCCCAAACTGGCAGCAAAGGGAAGGTCAGTGGTGTCCAAGCAGCTCTGCCAGGCTGCAGCAGCTCCTCGCAGGGCCAGCCCAGCATTTTCCCCTTGGAATGCATTCCCACTTTCCCTGCAACCCCCCAGCCCCTCTCCAGGGGACCCCAACCCCCTCCAGCCCCTGCTTTGCATTTACAGCCGCCACTTGCAGCTCTTCTCTTGTTTTCTGCTGTTCATTTCAAAAAGGCAGCTGACACCATCTCACTGTTAATGGAAGGAAACTATTTAGGGACACAAGCAGTAGGTTTTGGAAAACTTACCATAACGGGAGAGCTGTGGTTCCCTCCGGGCGTGCACCCTCCCTATTCCCTGCCAGCCAGCACGGGGCACTTTTAATGGGATGTTAACAACTCCAAAAAATACCACGGAGCACTTTGGGAGCAGAATAATCGGGAGTCAGCTGCAGCTGGGGGCTCTTGGTGCTTCCTGAGTATTGTCCCTCTCAGAGAAGGACGTCACATTCCCGTCACTGCTTTAAGTGTCCTTGGAGCCAGTCGGGTATGTGGAAAGCCAGCATGAGCTGAGGAGCTTGGCAGGGCTGGGATTTGTGGGGAGAAATGGCCTTTGAAGAGCTCGGGGCTCCTAACTCATCTGGAGCAGCACTTTGGAAGAGATTTAGGAGGAGCAGGGAAGGAGCAAGTTCTCCTCTTTTGGCTGTGATGGAGGGGCTGTGCTGGCTCTGTGCAGCACAATGAGAGTCCCTGTATCCCGGAAAATGATAGGGATAAACTGGGGATAAATGCTGAGGGACCCCCTTGATGTCCCCCATCCTCTGCTAACACCCCTCAGGGGACACCGTAGATTAAAAGTTCCTGTTTGTGGGGCTGCTGCTCCACTCCCGGGCAGCCCCTACTGCCCCTTGCTCGGAATTCTTGGGCTTTTGCTTCTAAATTTAGCCCTTTTGGGGCAGGATGGGTCTGGAGGAGGGCAGATGATAGATAAGGAGGAGGAGAAGCACTTCTTTCTCCCCGAGTCTATTGTCTAATCAAAGGGAGCCCGACTTTAAAGGCTCCTTGTTCACCGCAGAGCAGACAGGGAACATCCATCATTAAAAATGCTCAAGGGCTTTTGTTTCTCAGCACCTCTTTGAAATTGCTGGCAATGACCAGGCTTGGAGCAACCTGGTCTGGTGGAAAGTGGCCCTGCCCATGGCAGGGGGTTGGAACAAGATGGGCTTTAGGTCTCTTCCTCCCAAAACCATTCCAGTATTCCACGATTCCAAACGCAGCCTTGGCCGTGCTGCTCCTTCCCCTCCTCAGCAGCCCCGGGCCGGGACCCAGCTCCCAGCAAAAGGAATTTCAATGCAGGAGCTCCTTGGGCTGCTGGGATCTCCCCACCCCAAAATGCAGCACGCAGTAGGAATTGTCTTATTTTCATGTTCAGCCCCTCTCCCCGTTTCCCTCTGAAACGGCACAGATGTTACTGGAGCCAGAGAGGTATTTGGGGATAAACCAGGGATGTTTTCCCCTCTCTCGTGTGCGGGAAAGCAGCTGCTGGTGGGGATGGCCGTGCTCCTAAAACATTTGTAACCAAAACGCCAAGCGGGAGGGAGGGAGGGAGGTGATGCACGGTGGGCTTCAGCTCTCAGACCCGCACCGCCTGTTTGGGTCAGGGTTTATTTGGGCCAGGACCCGCTTTGGTCCCCTCCGATGGACAGCTTTGGGGGCAGAACGGGGCCAAGACACTGCAGAAATGTCAGCTGCTGGCTGGGGGAGCCGGGGCAGGGAGGGGCGGTGGGTGCGCAGCCCGTGCCCAGGATGCTGCTCCCGGCGGATCGATGCTAATCCCGTTGTCTGCGCTGCAGAGCCGGAACAGCCCCGCAGCCAGGGGTGAATCGGGATGGCTCCCGAGTCCAGCTGAGCCTAAAGGAGGTGCAACAAGCCCTCCTCAACTCCCACAGTGGGCACGGAGCTGCTGCGGAGGGAAGGGCTCCAGTCTCTGGTGGTCACGGTTTATGCCCGTCCGCAAAATCTCACCAGCAGCGAGAAAAAAAGTGAATTTTCTTAGTGAGTCCATCCTTTGTGAGCCCCAACCTTTACTCCTGGCTCCTCTCCCTACATTTCACTGCTGCTTTTTCCCTCCACGTTTTCAGCCTGCAGGACAAAATCATCTCCGGAGCTGCCCTGCCCACCTCAGCCCCCCGCTGCTGCTGCATCCCCACGGGATCAGACCCTTCCCAAGCCGCGGAAAGAAACATTTCCCGGGTTTTTCCCCTCCAGATTTCTCCCGTGGAGGATGCGGGTGGATGGGTTTTCGCCTGGCCTGATTGAAATTCGGCTCAGCACACCCTGGCCGCCCATCAGCCGGTGGAGCAGCTGCTCCGTGCTGATACCGAGCAGCTCCCGAGACCCCCGGCAGGCACCGGGCTGGGCTGATAATTATCCTAATGGGGGGGGAATAATTATTCTAAAGGGGGAGAAAATCCCTGCGAGGGGATGCCAACCATCCATCCATGCACTTGTGTGCCCGAGGCAGAATCGCGGGCACGGCTGGCAGAGGAGCAGATCGCCAGCCCCGGCTCCTGCCACCGATGCATTTCCAGCCTCGGGCGCATCATTTAACTCGCAGATTCAGCTTTGATAGCCCAAATCAAGGCTGCTGGCTCGCTCTGCTTTGGCTTTTTCCTTGGATTCTGCTCATTTTTGCGGCTAGAAGAGCCCATTGTGTTCAGTTACTTTGACTTCCTGCATTAGACAGGCCATAAAATGCTGCGTGGTGCTGAGCCTTATTATTAGCATTTATTACTGCGGAGGGAACAGGCTCGGCAGCGCTGCTCCATGGGTGGGGAGCTTTTTAAAGCAATCACCTACGGCCATGCAACCTGTTATGAAAGCTCTGCATAACCAGGATGGATTTGTTATGTGGGTAATTAGAGGGAAATCAACCTCTCTTGACAGCGAAGAGCCTGGTGTGTTTGTTCTGGAAATTAGGGGGGTCGGCTCAGTTGTTGGAGGTGTTTCCCCCCATCTCAGAGTTGTTTTCCTCGTGCAGGTGGGGATGGTGGAGGCTGGCAGCCCATGGATGTGATGCCTGCCAGGAGCAGGGCTGGCTGCCTGGCTCTCCTTGTGGGCACAGGAGGCCGTGCTGGGCTAATTCCTGGGTAGGAAAAGGCAGTGCTGAACTCTTGATCACACCTTTCCTTCATCATCCTCCGCTCTCACACCGTGCCCTAGGATGGCCTGGCCTCAGATCTGCCTCCTCCACCCCTGCTGACCAAGAAAATGTTGAATTTTAGCACTGAAAGCTCCGGTCTGGGCAGGATCTCATGGTGTGAGGGACTTGAAGGGCATAAAATGGGACCCACGTGGCCAAAGCCAGAGTGGGATTTGGTTCTGGGTGGAAGGCAAGAGGCAGGAGAAGCCCTGAGCCAGGGGAAGAGCTCGAGATGGGCACTGGCACAGAGTGCCCCGGGAGTTGTGGAGCCTCTCTCTGGAGCCATTCCAAACCCACCTGGGTGTTCCCGTGTCCAGGTGACTCTGCCTTGGCACTGGGGTCGGGCTGGGCCAACCCAGAGGGCTCTGCCCAGCCTGACCAACCTTCCCACCCTTCTGTAGCCCTGTAAGAGCTGGCAGGGATGGGCACAGGGGAGGGCAGCACAGCCTGGGGGGCAGGTCAGGAAGGGATTCATGGGCACCATGGTTGGATGTTCCTGAGGAGCAGGACAGATTCAGCACAGGAGCCAAAGTCCCTTTGGTCTTGGTCCTCCTGCTCCCTGTGCCCACCTTGGTCCCTCCCCACTGCTGCCAGCTCTGCCCCTGCACCACTGGGTGACAGTGCCACCACCTCCAGCCACACCAGTACCTGTCCCCAGCCAACACCACTCCCAAAGTGGTGACCTTGAGGGCTGCTGTAGACCAAGACTCTGTGCAAAGGGCTTTGGGGGAGGCTGGAATTTTTGCTACGCCTGCAAAGATTTTTCCTTCCTCCTGCACAGCAGTGCCTGGGGAGGAGAAAGGATGACAGGACCTGAGGAGCTTTGGGGCTGGATCCAGCCCTGCAGGACCTTCCCTGCTGCTGGAGAAAGGCAGTGCAGGGAGAGGCAGGAGGACAGGCTGAACTCCTGGAGATATTCAGACCAGCTTCTCTCCCCTCTGATTTGGTTTAAATTAAGCCATCTGCTCACATGAAATGGTAAATTATCTCAGCTGCTGCTCCTCTCCCTGTGGGAACAGTGGCCAGAGGGGAGGGGGAACGCTGAAGGGCTGCACCCCTGGCCCAGAGGAAAATGTGGAAGCCACGGAGATGGGATCATCTCCCCTTTGGTATCCCAAGCAAACTGGAGCCAGTCACCTGGGAAGATCACAGGCCTGCTCCACTGGCCTTGGAGGAGGGCTCAGAGCTGGTCTCAAATCCATCTCATCAAGCTGAGCGTGGTGTGCCCTTCCCTGTCTGGTGTCCTTGGGAGTCCTTCCCCGGGCAGCAGCTCCAGATCAAATGATCAGAGCTCTCACAGGGATGCTGTGGCTCGGAGGAAGGAGGGGAGGCAGATTCACCAGGAGAGAGGGGCTGGAGCAGCCATGGGGAACAGCAGTCCAAGGCTGGAGCAGGACCTGGATTAGCCCAGGATGGGATTTTGTTTTATTTTTACGCCTGTTTTTACTCCTGTTCAGCTTCCTGGCTCTCCAGGGATGTCTGCAGCTGCCCTGGGGGGGCAGCCATGGTTGTGGGGGGACCTCTTTCTCTTTGGGCAGCTCAGAGGCTCAGCCAGACCCTGCCGGGGGTCCCAGCCAGGTCCCCTCAGCATGGGCTGCCATGGGCACACTCAGTGAGTGCCCTCTGCCCCTCCCACACCTATGGTCACCTATGCCAGTGTCATGGAATCATGGAATGGTTTGGGTTGGATGGGACCTTAAAGCTCATCCTGTTCCACCCCTGCCATGGCAGGGACACCTTCCACTGTCCCAGCTTGCTCCAAGCCCTGTCCAGCCTGGCCTTGGACACTCCCAGGGGCAGCCACAGCTGCTCTGGGCACCCTGTGCCAGGGCCTGCCCACCCTCCCAGGGAACAATTCCCTCCCAATATCCATGTATTCCTGTCCTCTGACAGTTTGAACCCATTCTCCCGTGTCCTGTCACTCCAGTTCATTATGAGCAGTCCCTCTCTGGCTTCCTTGTAGCCCCTTCAGACCCTGGAAGGTGCCGTGAGGTGTCCACACAACCTTCTCCTCTGCAGGCTGAACATTCCCAGCTCTCTCAGCCCGTGTCACACTCAGCAACACACCCAACTGCCACCTCTCCATCAGTGCCAGCTCCCCAAACCCAGCATCCCAAATCCAGCATCCCAAACCCAGCATCCCAAACCCAGCCCCTCAAACCCAGCATCCCAAATCCAACTCCCCAAACCCAGCCTCCTAAACTCAGCATCTGAAACCCAGCCCCTCAAGCCCATCATCCCAAACCTAGCCCCCCAAAACCAACTCCCCAAACCCAGCCCCCCAAACCTAGCACCCCAAATCCAGTGTCCCACTTGCCCACATCAGTGCCCCAACAGTGTCTGTGTCCCCAGGTCTCCCAGTGCCCTTGGAGAGCACCTCTGTCCAGATGTGCAATGGTCACTGTGGCTCTGAGCACGCGGGTCCCACTGATGTGCAAAGGACACCACTTTGCCTGGGATAAAAGAATCACAGAATGCCCTGAATGGGAAGGACCCACCAGGACCATCCAGTCCAAGCCCTGGCCCTGCACAGACACCCCCAAATCCCACCCTGGGCATCCCTGGAGCAGTGTCCACACTCTCCTGGAGCTCTGGCAGCCTCGGGGCTGTGCCCATTCCCTGGGGAGCCTGGGCAGTGCCCAGCACCCTCTGGGGAAGGAACCTTCCCAAAATCCAACCTAAACTCCCCTGGCCCAGCTCCAGCCCTTCCCTGGCTCCTGTCCCTGTCACAGAGGTCGCAGCTGTCACTCTGCTGCCCCTTGGGAGGATGTTGAAGACACAAACGGGGTCTTCCCTCATCTCCTTCTCCAGTCTGAGCAGCCCAAGTCCCCTCAGCACCCCCTCATTAGGCCCCTCCAGACCCTTCCCCATCCTCGTGGCCTCACATGTGTTTTATGCTGTGCCACCCAGAAGTGCCCCAGCACTGGAGGTGAGGCTGCCCTGGAGCAGAGCAGAGCAGGACAATCCCTGCCCTGGCTGGCAGTGATGCTGTAAATAGTGACCCAGGCCACTTCCCTTGGCCTCTCAGTCACTGCATCTCTCACACCCACCCTGCTCATCCAGAGGAGGCAACGAGGCTGGGGAGGGGCTGGGAACACAAACCCCGTGAGGAACGGCTGAGGGAGCTGGGGTTGTTCAGCCTGGAGAAAAGGAGACTCAGAGTGACCTTATCACTCTCTACAGCTCCCTGAAGGGTGGTTGTAGTTGGTCAGGTTGGTCTCTTCCTCCAGGCAGCACTGACAGACCCAGAGGACACAGCCTCAAGCTGCAACAAGGGAAATGTAGGTTGGATGTTAAGAAAAAGTTTTTCACTGAAAGAATAATAAAGTACTGAAAGAATAATAAAGTACTGGAATGGTCTGCCCGGGGCGTGGTGGAGTCACCATCCCTGGATGTGTTTAAAAAAAGCCTGGATGTGGCACTGGGTGCCATGGTCTAGTTGAGGTTTAGGGCATGGGTTGGACTCGATGATCTTGAAGGTCTCTTCCAACCTGGTGATTCTGTGCTTCTGTGAATTCCATGAATTCCATGAATTCCAGGAATTGTGTGAATTCTGTGGTCTGAGCATGGCAGGAGCTGTGACCTGGCTCTGCTCTGGGCCACATGCTCAGCTCTGACTTGCAGCAGCTCTGGGTGTCCTGGACCTCCCCCAAGAGCATCTGGAAGCAATCCACCTTCCCTGGGCTCTTGGCAGCCCCCCAGGCTGGGCTGGCTGCTCCGAGGGTTCAGGGGGGGCTGGCCCAGTGACCAACACAGCCACGGGAGGAAGGGCTTCGATCCACAGCCCAGGTTGTGGCACTTGACACTGAACTGATCGAATATTTTCTGAAGCTGTAGGGTCTCCTCTCCATGTCCTGGGTGTCTCCTGGGGTCAGTTCCCCCTCTGAGGGGCATTTCAGAGCATCTCACCCCATCTGTGCCTCCACTGGTCATGGATGCTGCCGAGCTCCTGGCAGACCAGGATCCTGGATCCATCCCAGACTGATTTGTGCTGAAATTCAGATGCAGGAGTTGGTGGAGAATCTCCAGGACCGAATGTGCAACAGGACTTTGAAAGGACCCCAGCTGAGGAGCTTTACAGTGAGCCACAGCTTCCCACCCTCAGTTCTTCTGTCCCATATCCCAGCCAGGATCTGGGGAGATTTTTTTCCAACAACAGCCAAATCCTCAGAGCAGCTCCAGCCTGCATTTACTGAGGTGTGAGAAACCTCAGTGCCAAATGCTGAGCACACAGGCAGAGCCCAGGGAGGAAGGGGCTGCACCAGCTCACCCAGTTTGGGCTGCTGGGAATGCTCTGAGTGTGGCAGTGGTGGTTACTGTGGTTAGAACCTGATTGTTGGCAGCCCCTCCTTCAGGGTCGTTTTGCACCAAAAAAGAGCAGTCAGGGTCTCTTAAGGCATTTTAGAGAGATTTGAAGAAAAATAGAAGCTCTGAGTATCTTCAGGCCCTGGGATTTTCTCCTCTACCTGTGCTACTCCACCTGCCCGTGGGACAGTTTGGAGGAGCTTTAATGGAAATCCAGGCTGGACTCTGGTGCATAAACCTCACCAGTGAAACCTTGGGGCTGCTCATCCAGCAGGTGCAGACTAAAATCCTGCCATGAGCAGAGAGGCTGGGGGAGCTCCCTGGGAGGCAGGGCCTCATCAGGGATCCATTCCCTCAGTGGGATCCCCATTTTCTGGTTTTATTTTCTGTGGGATCCTGTTGAGTCAACACTTTCCAAGGCTCAGAGATGCCTGAGCAGCTGAGGAAGTGCCAAAAAAGGCTGAAGGTGAGTCGCAGGTAAGGAAATTTGGGGGAAGGTAGAGATGGAAAGCCATGGAGAAGAAGCCAGGAGTAAAGGAGCATTGCCCCTTTCCTGCTGGAAGCCAGCAGGCAATCCTGCTTCTTCCCACTCAGGGAAGTGGAAATCCTGCTCTTCCCACTCGGGCAAGTGGAAATCCTGCTTCTTCCTGCTCAGGAAAATGGAAATCCTGTTCTTCCCACTCAGCCCATCCGAAGGAGCCAGACAAAATCCCCAGGGACACCTGAGAAATGCCCAGACCCAAGGGTCAGAGTGAGGGGGAGGCTGCTGTGGCAGATGAAACTCGAGGCTGGGAGTTAATCATGTGAAAAAAATGAAAAGAATGGATGGGAAGGGTGAGGGGCAGAGCTGGAAGGCGAATCAGCCTGCAGGGAAGATGAATGAGCCAAGGGCTCGGGATGAATGGAGGCTTCTCAAGGACATCGGGGGGGGGGGCAGGAGGCTGGGTGGAGATGAAAGAGTTAAACCAATGAACGGGTTTCTCCTGAGCACCAGCCTGGGGTTTTGCCCTGGTTTGCATTTCTGCCCTGGCAGTGTTTCAGTGCACTAAGCCATTGTGCACACACACACACACACACACTGCCCTTCCCCCGAGGGCTGCTTGTCAAAATAACCTCTTCCATCTGCGGGGCCTTATTAGCTCCAGGAACGGGTGATTTTCCACAGGTGTCAGATGAGAAAATTGAGATGTAAAGCAGAGAAACAGCTTGGCCCAAGGTGGAAAATTAATTGGGTTTGGGGCTATGGCTGGACCTGCTGTTTTCTCACGGCAACACTGGGATGTGTCTTTGCCTTTGAGCAGGGGCTGGTCCCAAACATCAGGACCAGTAGATCTCATCCTGACCATGTAGGTTTAATCCAGCTGAAGATTACAGAGGTTCTGAAAGCCCTGTTTGGTGCCTGGGTGAGGCTGCAGAGGGGAATATTCCACCCTGGGTGCTCTTAACTGGTGATTAGCAGCACCTTGAAGCTGGAGCGGGGCTGGACCCTGCTGTGCTCTGCCCTGGGCCAGCCCTGTTGCTATTCTTGCTCAGCCCTGTCTGCTCTTTTTTGGGCTGTTTTTTGTCCTCAGCCAGTCAGGCACCCCATCTTCCAGACAGGAGAGATGAAAATGAGCTCTTGTCCTCTCTGGAGGAGAAGATCAGGGAGAGACACGGAGAAAAAGTGAGGGAAATTAAGCAGAAATAGCTTCAGGGGTCATTTAAAAATATCCCCACGACTGCCTTAAATATATATTTAGCAAGAATTCATAGTCCATGGCTGAAGGAGCTCCAGGCACCAAATGTACAGTGTGGTTTTTGATAAAGACCCACAGGATTTATCACAGCTTAGAGGGGAAGAAGGAGGAATGGAGATGGGATGGAGATGAGGGAGATCCCGGGGCAGGAGGAGGCTGCAGGGCTGTTCCTGTACCTGTGAAGTGCCCCCACACTGCATAAAGCCATGTGCTGAGCCCTTTGGGCCTCTAAAACCAGATCCTTTTCCATCAGGATCTCCCAGCAGGGGTGCTGCTGGTGGGGTAGGGCTGGCACCCAACCTGTGGAGACCCTGTGGGTGTCACCAGGCTGTGGCAGGTTTGTGGGGACACCACCCTGTCCTTCATGGCTCTCCTTTGGGACTAACAATTCCTGGTGCCTCTGCCTGGACAAGGACAGCCTGGCTTGGGTCCTTGTCCCCCTGGAAGCTGAGGAGGTGCTGGAATGAGCCCAGCCCTTGTGGAAGTGAAATGCTGCTGGAGCACCTGGAGGGAGGGAAAAGCAGGGAATTACATCCATAATGCAACGTCCATGAGGAGACACGAGTGGCAGGGATGGTTCCATGGGATGAAGCTGTGCTAATTCACATCACAGTGCCCAGTTTGCCAGGGCCTCAGGTTAATGTCTCCTATTTCAGCTGACTAGAGGAGAACCCCCGAGGAATGTGACATGGAGCCACCACAGGGATGAAGCTTGGTGGGTGTGAATCACCCAAGTGGCCCAGAGTGACTCTGTGCTCTGTGCATCAGTTGGGATTGAGATCCCAAAGCATTTCCCAGCTCCCAATCCTCTGGAAATGAGAAGATTCCCTTGTTCCTCGGAGCATCCTGGGGTAAAGCCCCCTCTGAAGAGCAGCCCTCAGGTCTGCCCAGGAGCTGTGCCACCAGCCTGCACCATAAATTATTTACAGCTCCTCCATAGGGTGGAGGATCCCCTTACACCTGGAGAAGGGTCTCCTTGAGCAGCACAGCCTTGCCCAGGGCTGTTGGCTTGGAAACACAAGATCTTGAGGGAATTGAACTCACACATTCCCTCCCCAGGCCCAGCACTGCTCCAAAAGCAAAGTCAGGCGAGGTTTTGACTTTGGGGCCTGACTGAAGGTTGGTGGGTGTCTCCTTACAGACCCACGGGCCTTATTGATTGTCTCCTGCCTGAGCTCCCTCCCTATCCAGGCTGGAACTGCTCCCCTCGAGATGACAAATGGAGCTGCCAACCTCTGATTTATTTTAATTGCCATTTTTCCCTGCTCCTGCTGACATAAAGATGTGATGAATCCACGCTGGAGCACCTGAGATGAGATGTGCTGGGGGCTTGGAGAGGGCATCACCCACTCCTCCACATGGAAAAACTGCTCCCTGAACCCCCCCAGTGTGGGGAAACTGAGGCACTGGAGCTGGCGTAGGAGGAGGTGGAAAATTGTCTGCAGGTGAATGGGATGAGAAACCAGCTTTGGTCTGCCTGCGAATCACAGGGGATAGGAAGGGCAGATAAGGAGGAAAAATCCTGGAGCTGGTGGTGAGCATGTGTCCTCAGAGCTGAGGGATCCCAGGCACCTTCTCTGGGCTCTCACCTGTGCCCTGGGATGAATTAACCCAGCACACCACTTTCTACACTTGGGAAGGTGTTGGAGAGGAAGGAAGATGTCAGGAAGATTTGGTCTGCTCTCCTCCAGGGCTGCAGGCAAGGCCCTGAAGGGACAGGGACAGGGACAGGGGAGGACGTGCTGCTCGGCATGGCATGCTCCACTCCCCCCGCGGCTGGAGCCTGTCACAGGGAAGAGCTGCCAGACGTGACACACACCACCCTGAAGACAAGGGAGATGGGGATGATCCTTAGAGGTGTGGAAGAGAGGTGTGAGGTGCCTGGAGCTGGGTGGCACACGGAGCTGTCCCTGGGGCCATCTCCTGGGCAGGCTCCTGCCCAGCGCTCCCTTGCCGGCTGCTTGAGCAAAAGGTTGGGAAATGTCTTTTGCCGCAGGCTGTGTCCTTGCTCCTCCCCGCTGGGACACAGGGAAGGGCGCAGGTCTCGGTGCTGGTCTCACTGTCTGGCTCCTCAGAGCATCCTCAGCTCTGCCTCTCCCTCCCGGAGCAAGTGCCGCTTGTCCTGCCAACATGTCACACGCAGCGGTGACGTTATAGCTCAGAGCAGGGCTGGGGGGGTCTCCCCCATTTTCCCTCCCTCTCTCTATCCAAGGAGAATCCTTTGCCAAAGGCAGCCAGGAGCCCTGGCTGGGATGAAGTCTCCGGTGTTTGGGTTTTTTTGGCACTTGTGGTTATGTGATGTCCCCCCTCCAGAGCCGCCACCTGTTTGGTGTCTGCCCAGCGAGCCCCTGCTCGTCCGTCATTCCTGGCCGTGTCACCGTGCGGTGACATGGAAATGGCTCCAGCGTTTAAAGGCGCCTGCCTGCCGGGATGGGCCGAGTCCTTCTGGGCTCTGCTGCTCCTCCCGAGCACCGGGAGGAACCGAGGCACGGCGTGGCCATGGACCAGATCCCCGCCTCTCTGTGGAAGGGGCTGTGAGGGGGCTGGATGTAAATCTGGGCTCCTCTGAGCACAGGTAGCGCTTGGAAGGCAAAGGCAGCAGCTTGCAGGGGGCAGATGGACCGGAGACAGAGCGGAGCCAAAGCACCTGAAGGCCGTGGATGTGCACAGGGCTCCGCTTGGCTTCCTCGGGCTGCATCCCTGCAGGAGGAGCCGCAGGGCTCGGCCACCCAAAAGCAGGCGGCTCCATCCTGTACAGACATCACCGTCCTGTGCGGGGCCATTCCCAGCAAGTCCCTAGAGGGAAACGCGACCAAGAGCACGGAGGGTCCCTGGGTGCCCAAAGCGCTGGAATTCTGGGTTCATGTCCGTGCACCAGGTCTCCTCAGGACACGGCTTTAGAGAAGGATGTGGCCCTGCAATGCAATCCCTGATCCTGCCTTAATTCTCCCTGTACTTTGGGGGTTTATTCTTTTCTCTCCATTAATCTCTGAATATTAGGTGGAAAGCGAACAATTACCGTGCTAATGGCTCCATAAATTCCTTCATTACTTATTAAAACTCGAGCCCTCCCCACGCAGCGGAAGAAAAGAGACGAAATGGAGAAGAAAAGGGAGCGGGGGGGGGGGGTGAGGAGCCAGGGCAGAGGGTCTCGGGCTGGGCTGCGGCGGCGGGGCCGGATCAGACCCGATAATTCACGGGCTGTCATTGCCCTCTGCCGGCAGCGGGACGGGCAGGGGCTGCGAGCCCTGCTCTTCCCTTCCCTTCCCTTCCCTTCCCTTCCCTTCCCTTCCCTTCCCTTCCCTTCCCTTCCCTTCCCTTCCCTTCCCTTCCCTTCCCTTCCCTTCCCTTCCCTTCCCTTCCCTTCCCTTCCCTTCCCCTTTCCCTGTTCTGCGGGCAGAGCCCCGGCATTCCCGGGGCACACGAGGCCGGGGCCCCGCGCGGTGTCTGGGGCTGCTGGTGCCGAGGATGCTCCGCAGAAGTCGCTGCTTGGGGACCCAAAGCTGATCCCAAAGCCCTCGGGGACGATGCTGAGCAGAGTTCATGGCAACACGAGCTTGGCTTGAGGAGCGGTTTAACCCGGCAGCGGCACAGGCAAGGGTGAGGAATCCTGGGGCTGTGTCCATCCCTCACGCCGGCCAGGAGCGCCGAGCAGAAATCGGCTCCCTCCCGTCTTTCCTCGAGGTGCCGCCTCGCTGCTCGCTGCCAAACCTCCCCGGCATCCCGCGGCGTGCATCTTCTCCGGTTTCTTTTCTGCTGGCCAAGGCGAGGTCTGGGCCACTGCGGGGATCGCAGCCACCGTTCCAGGGGAAGCTTCGCCTCGGCTCCGGGTCGGAGAGTGCGGCAGCTCCGCTCCCGGGAGGGCTCTTGTGGCCTCGCCTAAGTGGAGCTAATGGATTTCCATGTCTCCAACAGCCAGCGGGGATACGAGCACATCTCAGCTCGTCTGAATGCAAAACTGCAAACAGGCAAATGCCTCCCCAGCAGAGGTGCTCGCAAGCCTGCCTGGATCAGCGGGATTGGAGTGGGAGCTCTGGGATCCATCCAAGGAGCCCACTGCATCTCCTCCTCCAGCAGACCCACCTGCTCCTCTGCGATCTGCTCCAGCTGGGTTTGGAAAGGAAAACACACAGTTAAACGCCGAGATGTTTTGGGTTTGGTTTTGGGTTTTTTTGGTTTTTTTTCAGGAAGCAGACAATTTCTGTGGTTCTACAACACCCAAGTATCCTGTGGGATGAGCCCAGCTCCTCAGAGGGACCTGGATGCCCAAGTCCCAGGGACATCAGCTGTAATTAGATGTTTAGATCTAGGCCAGGGGCTCAAGGGCCATCTGGCACCTGAATTATTCATACACTTTTATCTAAGCACAGGCAGAGCAGAGCACAGTGCTCCTTCTCCAGCCTGGGCCCAGGGGAAGATTCCTGCTTGTGCCAGATCGTTTTTCATGGCCTGACAAACGTGATCCTCTCCAGACCTCCTTCCCAGTGCTGCGCTGCCTTTTCCCAGTGCCAAACCTGCTCCAAAGCACACCAGCGCTGCCCAACAGAGATCCATACAGATCCACAGAGATCCACATCACCAGCAGCTGATGCAGAGGTGGAAAAATCCAGGAGAAGTCTCCCCTTGGAAGGATTGGGTCAGGAGGAGTGAAATCTGATTAAATGTCTATCAGGAGGGCCCGTTCCTGTAGTGATGTGGCCCAGTGCTCCCCCCAAGGTGTCTTTTACCCTGTGACTCATCTGCTGAGGAATTTTAATCCCTGTCGTTCTCTCCCAACCCCAGGCACCATCGGGAAGAGGAGAGGACCTTGGAGACAGAAGTCTCTATCACTTGTTGTTAAAGTGATGCATTTCTTCCCCAGCCGTGGAGCTGTGCCAGGTTTTACCAGATGTAACTAAAAAAAATTAGATGAAGCTGAAATATGGCAGATTATGGTTTTCTGCATACTTTTCTCTCACCTCTTTGAGTGATTCCTCACCTCCTCTGAGCAACCTGGGCTGTGGAAAGTGCCCCTGCCCACGGCAGGAGGTGGAAGGAGATGAGCTTTAACCCCAACTCAAACCAGTCTGGGGTTCCATAATCCTACAGACACAATCAGAGATGCAGGAGAGGAGCTGGAGGAGAGAGATTCTGCATGGGATATGGGGTCATCTGATCCAGACTGCAGTGATGCTTTCTTACTGTACACTGGGATATTCTGCTCCCTAAAACATGCTGGCTGCTGGGTCTCATTCCTCAGTCAACTCCAACCCGGCCTCCCAAACCCTTTCTAGCAGCTCTGGAAGGGAGGTATGGCTATAAAACGGTACCATCTTGACAGAATAACTTCTCCAGAGGAAAACCATAATGCCTGAGCTTCATCCTTCAGCTGTGTTTCTGTGGGAGCAGCTGGATCCAGCAGCTGGGACAAGCCCATGTGACAGATCCAGGGATCAGCCACAGCTCCTCCCGCACACATCTTCGTGTCACCTCATCTGATCACATCCACCCAGCTGCAGTGTCTGCCTCAGCTCTCTGATGATGATCCACACACACCAAGCTCCCAAATCACCACGGCTCTGCCTCTGAAACGCCTGCTGTTCCCAGGTTGTTGCACAGAAGAATCTCAGTTTCAGAAACTCGGTGTTTGTTCCCAACACAATTCCTGTCATTTTAAGGTCTGTACTTAAATATCATGGTGCATCCAGTTCTGCTGCCCTAACATTAGAAGGATGTGGAACTGTTGGAGTGAGTCCAGAGGAGACCATGAAGTTGTTGAGGGAACTGGAGCACCTCCACTACAGAGCCAGGCTGGGAGAGCTGGGAACACCCAGCCTGGAGAAAAGAAGGCTCTGGGAAGAACTTAGAGCCCCTTCCAGGGACTAAAGAGACTCCAGGAGAGCTGGAGAGGGACTTGGGACAAAGGCCTGGTAGGACAGGACAAGAGGGAATGGCTTCCCACTCGCAGAGAGCAGGGTTAGATGGGATATTGGGAAGGAATTCTTCCCTGTCAGGATGGGGAGGCCCTGGCACAGGGTGCCAGAGCAGCTGTGGCTGCCCCTGGATCCCTGGAAGTGTCCCAGGCCAGGTTGGATGGGGTTTGGAGCAATCTGGGATAGTGGAAGGTGTTCCTGACTGTGACAAGGGGTGGCACTGGATGGGATTGAAGGTCCTTTCCAGCCAGTCTGGGATCCTGTGATTCAACATCCACTCGCAGCCAGTCACTAGTGGAGTTCCCCAGGCCTCGGGATTGGGGCTGGTCCTGTTTAATCTCTTTATCCATGATCTGGAAAAGGGGACAGTTCACAGACAACACCCAGCTGAGGGGGTCTGTGGATCTCCTGGAGGGCAGGAAGGTTCTGCAGAGGGATCTGAACAGGTTGGATCCATGGGCTGAGGCCAATGGTTTTGGGTCAACAAGGCCAAGGGCCGGATCCTGCCCTTGGGTCACAACAGCCCCTTGGAACAGTCCAGGCCAGGGGCAGAGTGGCTGGAAAGCTGGAAAAGGACCTGGGGGTGCTGGTGACAGAGGCTGGACACGAGCCCAGGTGTGCCCAGGGGGCAGCACGGCCAAAGGCACCTGGCTGGGATGAGGATCAGGGTGTCCAGCAGGACCAGGGCAGCGATTGTCCCTCTGTGCTGGGCACTGCTGAGCCCACACCTCAACCCTGGGGTCACTTTTGGGTTCATCACGACAAGAAGGACAGGGAGGGGCTGGAGCGTGTCCAGGGAAGGGATCAGAGCTGGGGAAGGGTCTGGAGCACCAGGAGTGGCTGAGGGAGCTGGGAAGGGGCTCAGCCTGGAGAAAAGGAGGCTCAGGGGGAACCTTGTGGCTCTGCACAACTCCCTGACAGGAGGGGACAGCCGGGGGGGTCGGGCTGTGCTCCAGGGAACAGGGACAGGAGGAGAGGGAACGGCCTCAGGCTGGGCCAGGGGAGGCTCAGGGTGGACATGAGGAGGAATTTCCCCATGGGAAGGGTGGGCAGGGCTTGGCAGGGGCTGCCCAGGGAGGTTTGGAGTCCCCATCCCTGGAGTGTCCAAGGAATGCTCTGGGCTGGTGAGAAGGGTGGAGATCAGGCACAGGTTGAACACAATGGTCTTGGAAGGTTTTTCCAACCTTGAATGATTTCACAGTCAGCCATTTACCCACCACTGAAACCCTCCCAAGCCCTCAGGAGCCTCTATCCCTGTGCCAGAAAACAACAGGGCAGGGACAGACACAGCCTGATGGCCGCTGCTCAAACAATCCAGTTCCATCCTCCCTGTGCTGCATTAAACCCTGGAGCAATCAGATTTCCATGGGGTGACACAGAGATGTGAGGAAATGCCTGTTCCCAGTGAGGGAACATTGTGCCTCCTGCTCTCCTGATTTCCAACCACTTGGGCTGGGATTGTCAAACACAGCCCAGAGGAGCTGGAGCATCGTGGGTTTCCACAGAGCCCTTCCCACTCCAGTGCAGCTCCAGGGAATTCCTCCTCAGGAATTGCTGGATTTCCATGTGTTTAGAGAGAAGACAAGAAGAACTACTGGATAATTCCCCAGTTAGCCCTGGGCAGTGAAAAACAGCAATTAGGAGGGTGAAACTGGGGGTTGGGGGGATCAAACTGGAGTTTGGTGGGGTGAAACTGGGGTTTAGAGGTGGAACTGGGGGGTTGTGGAATGGTACTAAAGTATGGAGGGTGAAATTGCAGGTAGAGAGGATAAAATTGGGGTTTGGAGGGGTGAAATTGGGGTTTGGGGGTGGAACTGGGGGTTTGTGGAATGGTACTGAAGTTTGGAGGGTGAAATTGGGGTTTGGTGGGGTGAAATTGGAATTTGAAAGTGAAATTGCAGTTTGGAGGGTGAAACTGGGGTTTGATGGGATCAAGTTGGGGTTTGATGGGGTGAAATTAGGGTTTGTTGGCAAGAAATTAGTGTTCAGGGGGATGAAAATAGGGGTTTATAAAATCAGGGTCTGATGGGGTGAAATTCATGCTTGGGGGAAGAAATTGGGATGTTGGAATTAGGGTTTGGGAGAATGAAATGAGGGTTTGGTGGGTGAAATTAGGTTATGGGGGAGGAAATTAGGATTTAGGGGATGAAATGAGCAGTTGGAGTATGAAATTCGGGTTTGAAGGATGGAATAGGAGGGAGTGATATTAGGGTTTGGGGAGAAGATATTTGGGGTTGGGTGTGAAATCTGAACTTAGGCAGGGAAATTAAAACGTGGGGGATGCATTTTGGGTTTGGGTAGAGAAATAAGCGTTTGGAGGGGCTGAAACGAGGGTTTGGAATGTAAAATTGGGGGCTGGGGAATCCAGCTGTGAAATTGGAAGGTCGAGGGTGAAACTGGAGTTTGGCTGTTGAAATTACGGTTTTACTGGGGGGAATGAGGGTTTAGGGGGATGATTTATGGGACTGTCGGATGCAGGGGCAGCGGTTCCAGCAGGGTTGTGGGACCCCGCCCTGCCTCAGTTTCTCGCCCTTTGAACCTTTCCTTTTTCCCACCTACATTTCCCACAGGCAGAGCAGAGCAGGAGAAAGAGGAGGAAGCGGTCAAGGCCCCAGGTGGCAGCGGGATCCTCACAAAACACAGGGATTAGAGAGAGAGCCTCAAAAAACACAGGGATTAGAGAGGGATCCTCACAAAACACAGGGATTAGAGAGGGATCCTCACAAAACACAGGGATTAGAAGCGTTCCTGCTCCAGGGCGGCCGGGATTCCCTGCCCCTGAGGCCGCCAAGGCTCCTTCCCCTCAGACCGAACCCAAACCTCTTCCCCATCCCCGAGAACCTCCGAGCTCCAGCTCGCCAAGGAAACTTGGGAGCGCTGGTGAAAGCAGGAATGTATCAGGACAATCACTGTAATGTGAAGCTTTAGACGGGAATTATTTCAAGCGTTTTGGTGGCCCCGAGACAGCCCCTGCAGCTACGCAGGGCTCCAGAGCCGGCAGAGAAGCGCGGGCCCGGCCGTGGGCAGCCCCAGAGAGCTGCGGGGCTCCCGCAACCCCCGGGAGCGCTTCTCTGCATTCCCTGGTGCGGAAAGGCACAAGGAAACAGGGAGAGGGTGAGACAGGCACTTCATGCAGCCCAGCTTCCTCCTCTCGCCCCGCAGTGGTTTCAGCCCAGCCCGGTGGATGCACTGGCGGGCTGAGGGGAAGGACAAGGAGCGCCCGCTAAGCTCCGCACCGCACCACAGCCGGCCGCGCTCTGAGCCCTCAGGCATCGCCGCACCGAGAACTCTGCGGGGAACCGCCCCCCTCCCTGAAATGACCAATCAAGGCCATACGCAGCCTGATTGATTTTTTTATCCTATCCAATCAGCACTCTGCCCGTCTGCACCCAATCAGACGCCTGGGGACATTTTGTCGCCCAATGATAAACCAGGAGTGGAGTTGAGGGGCAGGGCGCTCTCCTTCGCGAGCGGCGTAGGGACCAGCCAATCAGAGCAGGGCGACGGGTTGACTAGTGACCAATGAGGAAAGGGGGCGGAGACAGAGCAACTCGCGAGATTTTGTGAGGTACGATGGGAACCCTCATCTAAGCGAGACAGCCAATAGCAAAGGGCGAGGCGGGGCCGCAGAACGATTATTGTAACTGGCAGGCAGGAGAGCCAATCAAAAAGCGGAGGTAAGTTCGGCCCAGTGCCCAATGGGCAGCGAAAATCCTCCCATGGTTGAACTGCCACGATTGACAGGTAGGGCCGTCCAATGAGATCGCCGCGCCCTTTCTAACTGCCCAATGAGCGAGCGGGGCTGGGAGGCGCGCGACAGCACAATTCCCGCCCCCCCCGCGGGAGCACGGGGCTAGCTGGCAGACCGACAGCCCCGCAGGCCAATGGGAACGCGCAACGCCAGGCGGTGGGTGGAGCTCCCCCGCGGCGGCAGCCAATGGGTGAGGGCACCGCCCTGGGCAGCCAATGGGCGCGGGGGGGGCGGTGCGCGCTGCCGGCGCGGCTCCCAAGATGGCGGCGGGTGCGTGAGCGGGCGGTCGGGGAGGCCCGGCGGGAGCGCGGCCGCCGCCGCCATGAAGGGCAAGGAGCGCTCGCCCGCCAAGGCCAAGCGCTCCCGGGGCGGCGAGGACTCGGCGTCCTCCTCCTCCTCCTCGCGCGGCAGCAAGAAGCCGAGCGGCTCGTCCGGCGGAGGCGGCGGCTCCAACGGCGGGAAAGCGGCGGCGGCGTCCGGCGAGAGCAACAGCGGGAGCGGCCGGCGCGGCGCCCACGCGGACAAGGGCGGCCGCGCCGGCAGCCGCGAGTACGAGACCGGCTCGGCAGCGGCCGCGGGCGGCGGGAGCCGGCACGGCTACAGCGGTAAAAGCGCGGAGGCGTCGCGGAGCAGCAGCAGCCGCGGCGGTGAATCGCGGGCGGCCGCCGCCGCCGCCTCCTCTTCCTCCTCCTCGTCGGAGCCGGGCGGCGGCGAGTACAAGACGCTGAAGATCAGCGAGCTGGGCTCGGCGCTGAGCGACGAGGCGGTGGAGGACGGGCTTTTCCACGAGTTCAAGCGCTTCGGCGACGTGAGCGTCAAGATCAGCCGGCTGCCGCCCGGCGCCGGCGCCGCCGACGAGCGCGTGGCCTTCGTCAACTTCCGCCGGCCCGAGGACGCGCGCGCCGCCAAGCACGCCCGCGGCCGCCTCGTGCTCTACGACCGCCCGCTCAAGATCGAGGCCGTCTATGTCGGCGGAGGCAGCGGCCGCCGGCGCAGCAGCCGCTCCCCGGCGCTGCTGGACAAGGAGTCTCCCTACGGCACGGCGGCGGTCGGGGCGGTGGCGGCGGCCGTGCGGCACCCGCCGGCCGGGGCCGCACAGCGGGCGCTGTCCCCCGCGGGCAGCGGCGGAGCTTTGGGATACCGGGACTACCGGCTGCAGCAGCTCGCCCTGGGCCGGCTCCCGCCCCCGCCGCCGCTGCCGAGGGAGCTGGAGAGGGAGCGGGACTACGGCAGCTTCTACGAGGCGCGGGTGCGGCCGGCCTACGGGCTGGAGCGCGTGGCCGGAGTGGCGGCGGCCGGGGGGTTCCGTGGAGGAGGAGGAGGTGCCGGAGCCGCCGGTGAGGAGGAGATCAGCCCTGAGGATGACCAGAGAGCCAACCGCACGCTGTTCCTGGGCAACCTGGACATCACCGTGAGCGAGTCGGACTTGCGGCGAGCGTTTGACCGTTTTGGGGTCATCACTGAGGTGGACATCAAGAGGCCGGGGCGTGGGCAGACCAGCACCTATGGGTTTCTTAAGTTTGAGAATCTGGACATGGCGCACCGGGCCAAGTTGGCCATGTCAGGGAAGGTGCTGCTGCGCAACCCCATCAAGATCGGGTACGGGAAAGCCACCCCGACCACCCGGCTCTGGGTGGGCGGCCTGGGGCCCTGGGTGCCCCTGGCTGCCCTGGCCAGGGAGTTTGATCGGTTTGGCACCATCCGCACGATCGATTACCGCAAAGGGGATTCCTGGGCCTATATCCAGTACGAGAGCCTGGACGCGGCGCAGGCAGCCTGCACCCACATGCGGGGGTTCCCCCTGGGGGGGCCGGATCGCCGGCTCCGTGTAGACTTTGCCGACACAGAGCATCGGTACCAGCAGCCCTACCTGCAGCCCCTGCCCTTGCCACCCCCGGCTCATTACGAGCTTGTGGCGGAGGCGGCTGCTTTTGGGGCTCACCGGGGAGCCCCCCCTGACCCTCTCCGGGGGGCCCGGGACAGGACGCCACCGTTGCTCTATAGAGACCGTGACAGAGACCTTTATCCCGAGACAGAGTGGGTGCCCCCGCCGCCCCCTGTGCGGGACCGGAGTAACCGGGCAGCTGCCTATGACCCACTGGAAAGCCTGGAGCGCCGCCGGGATGGGTGGTCCTTGGAGCGGGACCGCGGGGAGAGGGAGCTGGGCAGTAGCAGTAGGGATCAGCCTAGGAAACGGAGACTGGCGGAGGATGGAGGCCGGCACTTGGACCGTTCCCCTGACAGCGAGCGCTCCTCTTCCTCCCGAAAGCGCCACTGCTTGGCCACAACCTCTCCCCCGGACCGCAGCCCCGAGCTCCTGGGAGGCCGGGAGCGTTACAGTAGTGACCCCGAGCGCTCATCCCGCTTGCTCCTCTTGGAGCGACCTTCCCCCATCCGGGAGTCCCGCCGGGGCAGCCTGGAGCGGGGGCAGAACGAAAAGCGCGACCGCAAGAATTCCGCAGAGCGGGAGCGCAAGCACCGCGCCGCCACTGCCGCCGCCCAGGAGTGCAAAAGTCCGGCCAAAAAGGACGAGCGGGCGGCGGAGGGAGGTGGCGGAGGCTCCCGGCTCAAACCTCCTCCCCAGAAACAGCAGCAGGACGGAGCAGCGCAGGCCGGGGCAGCGCCCAAGCTGTGCCTGGCTTGGCAGGGGATGCTGCTGCTGAAGAACAGCAACTTCCCGTCCAACATGCACCTGCTCCAGGGGGACCTCGGAGTCGCCAGCAGCCTCCTCGTGGAGGGAGCGACGGGGGGGAAAGTGGCTCAGCTCAAGATCACCCAACGTCTCCGTCTGGACCAGCCCAAGTTGGACGAGGTGAACCGGCGCATCAAGGTGGCGGGTCCCAATGGATACGCCATCCTTCTGGCTGTGCCCGGCGCCTCCGACAACCGCACCGCGGCCGCCGAGGCCGCCACCACCTCCACGCAGAGGCCGCTCAGGAATCTGGTGTCCTACCTAAAGCAAAAGCAGGCTGCTGGGGTGATCAGCCTCCCTGTGGGGGGGAACAAAGACAAGGAGAACAGCGGGGTCCTGCACGCCTTTCCGCCCTGCGATTTCTCCCAGCAGTTCCTGGACTCCACGGCCAAGGCGTTGGCCAAATCAGAGGACGACTATCTGGTCATGATCATTGTCCGTGGGGCGTCCTAAGGCCCTCGTGTTCTGTTCCCAACCCTGCCTACTCCTCCATGCAGCCCCTCCAGCGTGTGCCAGGTGCTATGGGATACAGCCTTAGCCAGCCCTGTCATTATTTTAAATAGATCTTTGTTTGTAGGTGACTTTCCCGGGCCGATTTTCTGTTATTACATTTTTCTATAAAGGTAGAAGCCAGAGAGGTTGGTTAGGAGTAGCGTGAATAGGATATTTTGAGAATTCCCTATCAGTGGGGACAGCAGGAGGCTCAGCCTGCTTTGATTTACAGAAAATAGAAAAATAAGAAAAACTGGGGTGGGGGGGGAGGGGGGAAAAGAAAAACTCCCATCTTCTTAATTTAGATTCATGTCCTTTTTTCATTTCATGTATTTTAAAGCAAGTCCCAAGAGCTCGTCCTTGAGAGAGCTCCAAACCGAACAGACCAGATTTAAAGCACTCAGTGGAAATGGAAAACCACACTTTAATAACAGACTGGTGTCAGCTCCTCTTTTGAGTCCTTGAAATTCCCTGTCAGCCTCAGGCCCCTTTGGGGATCCCTTCCCTCGGGAGCCGCAGTGCTTTCCCCGTTGAGTCGCGTGGCTCAAGGTCGACGTTTTTCAGGTGAGCAGCAGCTGCTCTCGGGTACACAGCAGAACACTGAATTCCTTTTTGGAAAGGGGTTCCTTTTTCATCCAGCCCCCCAGGTGCATGCACTGAAACTGGGCTTTTTAACAGGTGTATTTCCCTGATTTCCCAGTGTATCCCATTTGTGCACTTTGGGTTTGTAGCAGTGGTGAGGTTTGGTGAAGAGCTGAGGACTTTGTTGCAAACCAGGAATGTCTTGTGCTCACTCTGGTGTGCAGGAAACAAGGAGGTGCTTTAAGGAGAACTCGAGTTTTATTGTGGGGTTTTGGTTTTACTACCTTTTTTTTTTGTTTGTTTGTTTTGTTTTCCAAGAGTTGCAGGTTCAGTGGGGTCTGGTTCCACAGTGCAAACTGAGCAAGTAAGTGCTTCTCTCCAGAGATGCTTTTCATTCTGTGATAATTTAATTACATAAAAGTTCTCATTAACATTTTACCTCTTTGTTAATAGCAAGGAACTGCTGTCTGCTAGGGACTTTTCAGGTACAGTGTGCAGCGGGCATTACATGAGGTTTATCATGGGCACCTGGAGTAAAGTGGTTTCAGCATCTTGGAGAAATATTAAAAATACTCCAAGACGCTGAGGTTTGAGCTCTTGTTCTTGTGATTCAAGGATGAAATAATTTGCAGGTTGTTGTTTGTTTTTTTTTCCAAATAACATGGTTAATTTTTTCTTGTTTTTCCCCAATCATTTGGCACTTTTCTCCAGCTGTCTCAGCCACCTTTGGTAATCCAGGCATTTAGGAGGGAAGAAGGGATCTCAGTCCCTGATGGGATCTAATTCCATGATACTCTGTTTAACAACCAAAAGGATGTTGCAGCAGCTTCTAAACTGAAGTGTAAATCTCACTGTATCTCTTTACAGGCCCCAAAATTGTAATCTTGCACTTAAAGCCAGAATGTAATCTTGCACTTAGCCATGTTTTCAGGGATTTGGGCAACGGAGAAGCAACTTTGCCTCACTTGGTCCATGCTCCAATAGATTCCTTGGATAATCCATACAGGCACAAGTTGATTTCTGTTACAACTTGCATGGCAAAAATCAGATTCAAAGTGTGGATTAGGATGTGAATAGGAGATGAACGAGGAAATGTCTTGAATGTATTTTGTGGGTGTAACTGAACTTGCTTGAGTTTCTGTCACAAAAATAGAAATTTTTGTTATTGAGCCACTTGTCAGAGAAGGCTGTGGTTTAAGAGGGCTTTGATTCCTTTATCTGCCCAGGATGAGTGGACCCAGTATCCCAAACATCGTTGTGAACTGAGAATTCCAATGTGGTAGCATCTGTTAAACGCAGATTTTGTTTTTATAGCTACTTTTCTTTCTAAAAATGAAAAGGTGAAAGCCTCATTGAATGCTCTTAAATTTGAGGGTAAAATCCAGGATTTCTGGGTTGTCCTTCTATGTGAATGTAAGAGATGGCAGAACTCAGCTGTTCAGCTTACTGTTAACAACGAGAATTTTTGGGAATGACACCGGCAATGCAAATCACTGTGTTTAAGATACAGCATGTTTACCACTTACTGCAAAGAATGTTTGAATTGGAGCAGGTGCCTGTTGTGTGTCAGCAGGTGATCAATGCTGCAAGTGCTGCTTGCATTCAAAGGGAGTTTTCTCATTTCATCTGACAGAAATCACTTGCAAGAGTTTTCTAGGAAAGAGACTTGAACGGCTGGGTATTTGAATCTGCCCAAAACCTGGGGGAAAAAAGCACTAAAGTTTGTGTTGGACGTTTAAAGTCACTGAGAGCAGCGTTTGTTCCGCTGATCCGCAGCAGGCACCTGTTTAAAAACCCATAAAACTTGGGGTCAGCACAGCTTGTCAAAGCCAGCTTGGTTTGGGAGGCCTTTTGGGAAGAGCATGCTAGGTGCACTTCCACTTTTCCTTGGAAAATCGCGGTGGTTCCACCTGCCACTGGCTGTGAAATTGTGCTGTGCTGGAGGGCAGCAGGGAACAGGCAAGGCTGTGCTTGACTCCAGGTTTTCTGGTTCCTTATTTAATGGAGCACCTGCTTCTTTGAATCTGGTTTACTTGTGGTTGCTGCTCTGTTTTGTAAGCAAGGGTTTGAGCACCCTTTGAGCGTTCTTGTGGCAGAACTTTGGCAGCATTTTTTTTTTTTTTTTGCCGGCGCTGAATTCCCGTGCTGCCATCCCGGGCGGAGCAGCCGGGCAGGCTGTGCTCTCCTCCTTGGTCTGAGGTGTTCCCCATTGGAGTAACTGTCCACTGAAGTCGGCTTGGCCAGGGCTGAAGGTTTAGAAGCCTGTGGGTGATACCACTGTGTGTAGAGCAGAGCAGATGTAGCAGTTGTTGGCTCTCTCCTTGTGTCTGGCATTACGCTGCTCTGGCGAGAGCTCAGTATTCCCTCCCGACCTGGTGTGCAGCTGATGTTCTTCTATTTCATTAGTGTGTTGAATTAGCCTGGAAAAAGGATGTCCTTTTCCTGAATCATTTCATCCTTGTGCTTTATGCTTTGGGGAAAGAACCTCAAATGACTCGTAGTTTTGTCGGAGATTTTAGTTTCTTGTTTTATTTCTTTCAATTGGAAACTTTGTGCAACTTCCTTGGCCTCTGGCCAGTGGCTTTGTTTGCTCCCGCCGAGCTGCTGCCACAGGAACACCGAGGTTATCCTCAATCCAGAGGTTTTGGGGACACAAATACCAGCACATCCTTGTCAGCCTCGCAGAGAGAAAAGGGCATTATTGCCAGGCAGACAAACCTTGCCCTCTCTCTCTTTTGTTTCCTACAAGGATGTTAAAGATAGAATATTTTGGTGACAGCTTTTTTGGTCTCTATGGAGAGCCAAGTTTTATGAAGAACGAGTTTTAATTTCTTGCGTGGGTTTGAGAAGCCTCTGGTTGATGGTAACTGAGGTGAAAGGCCTGAGGTATTAATTGGGAGGAGGAGTGAATCAAAATTGTGAAGACAAGTTCAAAAACTCTGAGGACTCAGGGAAAAATGGCTTGGAAAATGGTAGTTCCTGGCTCTAAGCAAAGCAGTGTTGAGGGCAGTGCTCCTGGGGAGTGCTGTGTACCCAGAGGGGAAGAAACGAGCCACGTGGCTCTAGAGCTTTTGGGGTTCTTTCCCCTTTGTCCCCCTGTTTATTTCTTTATAGCACCGAAGGACAGATATTCCAATGATTGCTAGACTGAACGATGAGGTGATTTTTGTATCAGGCTTAAAGCAGACCGGGTGGTGCAGAGAATGGTTCATTGAATATTCATCTTTCTGCAGTTCCGATTGTGTGAAAACGATGGCTAGGAGATATGACTTGAATAGTAACAATTTGAAATGATATTGGGTGTGTCTTTGATTTGACCTTTTAATATTGGCATTGTCTGCTGTCAGAACTGCACAGCAAAACGAGAGCAGAAGAGCTGTGGAACACTACATTTCATGGTTTTGTTGATAAGTTGCCTTCAGGAAATACCCAGTGAGGAAAGTCAACCGAATTAGCAAGAATTAGGTTGGTTTTTCTCCTGGTTAATGATTTCGATGTGCCCCATCAAGTGTTACTGCGAGTTGAGTAATCATCAGTACTGTAAGCCTAGTTTAATCCTGGTCCAAAAAGAAGCCCTGCACTACTTGTTTTGCATCTATCCCTAGAAGGCGACTTCATTCCGAGGTTTCATGCCTGTGGGTGGTATTGGTGCTTTTTGAAGTCCAAGTAGAATATTCAGAAAGGCCTCGTAGCTCTTTATGTTCATCTGTATAATGTAGGGAGGGGAAAAACCCGAATCTGGTGTACACATTTGTATTGAAATAACGTTTTTTTTCCTCCTGCAAGCAAATCTGGTGGACTGCAGAAGACAACCGCATGGAATACCAAGCTCTAATGGACCTTTGGGAAGAGAAGCTGTGGCTTATGTGGAATTTACATGGGCCTCCTGGTGGAAGAAAGCTTATCTGTTTAGTATTTGTGCATTTTACTAAAATGGCAGCTTTAAAAAAAAAAAAAAAAAGTTGTGTATCTGCTATTGTGATGCCAATGCCCGTGTTTTAAGTGGAAAAAAAAAATGACCTCTTTGCTTTGTGCTGTGTACACAAGATTGCTGGAAAAGTAAAGGAATACCCTTTTTATGGCTCACACAGCTTAAAAGTAGCTGTCACTCAAACATGCGCTCACAGTTGAGCTGATTTTGTTTCATTCTAAATAAATTGTTTCTTTTGAGGAAAATGGTTTTTCTGCCTGGAAGTGAATTGACGACAAACGTTTGGCCCCTGTGTTGGCAGCGGAGGGGTTCCTGCTGCTGCTGCCCAATTGAGCTGATAGTTGTGGGTCTTGAGCAAGAAGCAGGGAGAGCACCGACACTTTTCGCGTTGATCGACCTGTGGTACCAGTCAGAAGAATTGTGTCTGATGGCCTTGCTGTGGCCCCCGTGTTTGCAGTGAAAAAGGGGTCACTTGCTGCGTTTCTCCTCAGCGGGACGGGGCAGCGGTGCTGCAAGAAGCAGGGAAGCACCACCCCGATCTGGGGCTTCGCTGGTTGGAAGAGCTGGAGTTACTGAATTTTAAGTTTCTGATTTATTTTGTTCACCCAACATGTTTGCCTTTAGTTTTGATTCTTGGTTTTTTTTTTTAATTTTGAAGAAAAAAAGTTTTGAAATTGCTTTGAATCGTGCACGTAAAACCTTTTGCACCAAAATTGCCAAAAGAAAAAGAGAAATGAGTCCTTAAAAGTGTTTAAATGCTGTTAATAAAGCCTTTCCTGCCGTACGCGAGGCGCTCCTCCATCTCCAGGGGCTTTTCAGCAGTTGTGGGTTTAGTGCTGAATGGATGAAGAGTTCCTGAGAGCTGGAGGCAGTAATTTAAAAACCTTTGCGTGGTGTCTCAGTGCCTTATTTTGACCGGTTTTGAAGCCAGTGGTTCCACACGCCTCGGATGTGCATGTGCCCTGCTCGCGTCCCGGCCGCGCCGCGCGCTCCCGCTCTAGTGCACATGGGGAGAGGAGAAGCCGGAGGCGGCCTGGAAACCTCGTGTGCTGTAGTTCTCCTGTCCCGGGGGCTCCTGAGCTTTGGAAGGCTGTTCCAAAGGAGCACAACTCCGTGTTTGCTGCAGGAGACTTCGGCCGTCGAGAGGAAGCCGCCGCCGCTGCATCGTCGTTGTGCTCGTGGTAGAATTCTTGTGACGTGCCATGAAGACACCTTGAAGGGCAGCTTGCCCTGTTTGCCTTGACATACTTTAACCTCCATGGATAAACCCCCTGCAGCCGGGCAGGATCTTTGCTAGGCTGCAGATGCCTCTCAGCCGACGGATGCTGTGGTTGTGCTCTGCAAGGTGTCTGTTCCCGGGGCAAAGCGCTGTGTAAATCCCTAAAACAGGTAAGGGGCTGGAAGAGGTTGGACTGAGTTGTAATGTAAAAGAAGATTGTTGTTCGCCTTTTGTTGTCTTGATTCTCCAGTTTATCGATGCTTACTAATTGTGTTTTCTTCAGCCACCGTGCTGCTCCACCCGCTCGGGAGTGAAGGAGCCAAGTCTTGGATGTGCTTCCCTGTTTATTGGGGGCTCCCGTTAACAAACAGGGCAGTGCACATAAAACTATGGGTTCTCAGCTTGGCAAGCTGGAGCTGTTATTCTGACTTCATGAACTGCTTGAATTAACACTGCTTTAACCCAGAGTGGTGTTTATAATTTGTATGTGTTGATAAGGAAAGCCAAGCCAATGATTTGGCGAAGTGTCTGTGTTTGTGGGATGCTGGTGTAATAATTTAAATGAAGCTTTTTGTTGTAAATAGGAGCAATTGCTGGTTATGAGGGAAGGGAATTGGAGAGGGGACACTCAGGAGATGCCTTTTCTTCTGGAAGTTGGTGTTTGTAGTTCAAATTCCTACTTTTTGCAGTGTGTTTCTTTGTGCTGTTGAGATACAACTGCTGAATCTCCTTTCAAGTGTTGTACAATAGGTCTGGGGCTGGTAGCAGTAATGGGAGATGTGTTCCAGCCCCTTTGCCTGGGCTGGGAGGTCGATGCTGACAGGAGATGGGTGATCTGTTAGTGCACCCCCAAAAGGGGATGTTTTTGGCTAGCTGGCCACCTGCTCAGGTATCCAGCTGGTTGTGTCAGGGCTTGGGCACTACCCCACCTTTTGGGTGTGCTTCGAAGTGTCAGTGGCTGTTCCTGGAGAGTTCTGCCTCTCTGAGTCAGATTTCAGTGTCTGTTTCACTGGGAGATGATGGTTCCCTGTCTCCTTTACATCATGCATTTATTGCAGAGGCTCGGAGGTGTCGTGGGATGTGCTGTGGGATGGTTCTCCTACGGTCGCTTGGCACTAGCGAGTTGTTTTTGGGGTGCTGGGTCTGCCCCTCTGCCTTCTGAAGGGCTTAGAGGGATGTTCCAGTGGCCAGGTAGAGCCAGTCTATTGTTAAAACCAGTCTCTTGGAAGGGTTAAGTGCTCTATATGCATCATATTAATTTGGCTAATGAGACTTCTGGGGAAAGTGGATTTATAACGAGAACCATTTAATTAACTGCACTGCAGCAGAGAGCGATGCGAGTGGATTAGATGGGAGCCGGTTATTTGAATTCACACATTTTTTTAGAACTGTGCTTTTACCAGCTGCAGCTGAATTAATAAGTTTAAAACATCAGATGGCCCAGATTCTGCTCTTGGCCAATAACAAGCTTGTGTTGGCCTCATGCTGCTGGTTTACTATGAGATGGAAAATGCTCTCGGAGGGAGCAAATGGTCCCACCTCGTGTCCCGAGGTCTGGGGCAAAGACCAGAAAGGGTTTGGTCAAACAGGCAGAGCACTGGGAAGGCTCCCGGGCTGATGGCTTTGTGATTCCCGTTGTGTCTCCTGCGGTTCTTGGCTCGGAGCCCTGTGCCTGAGTGTAATTAGAGCTGCCTTGAGAGCCGGGTGAGGTAAAGTCCTAAGGCACAGTGAGCTCTGGGGGACCGGCTCAGCTGCACTGCTCTGATGGGTTTGACAGGAGCCTCCTGCTGCTGGTCCTGTTTGTCCAAAACCCTGTTTGTGCTGCTGGAGGTGCCTGTAGCAGGAGCAGAGAACGTGGACAGTGGCACAAAGGTTGCCTGGTGTTTTTCCCCCTTTCTGTGCCGCTCCAGGGATGTATTAATTAAATGTTGGGGGTGTGGATGCTGTCACACACGCTGCTGTTGCTGTGCATTAATGAGTTGCCACCTCCCAGCCCAGCTCCTGTGCCCAGGTTGGGTTTGAGCTCGTGTGTGCTGTCCCAGCGTGGGGGTGGGATGTGCTCAGCCCCACGAGTGGATGAGCTGGAGATTAATTGTGGGTCACAGCTACTTCATCTCCTTATCTGCCCGCCTTCACCTTCGTTCCTGGTTCTGCAATTGCAGCCGAAGATGGGGCTGGAGATTTTTAGCTCTCTTCAGTATTTCCTGTCCCCAGATCAGTGATAGGTCAGGCCAGGCTTTAGCAATGCACACCACTTGACCCAGCCCCGAGCTGGCAGCTTGCCCTGGCGTTTCTGCCCTTTGTGCAGGCAAGCACTCGGATCCTCCAGCCAGGCTCTGCTTTCAGATGCGTGTGCTGCATTTCCAGGCTGTACAGTTGCACATTTGACATATGGCTGAGGACACACGTGTGTGCACAAGGGTTTGAGTCAAGGGCAGCCAGCCAGGTCTCCTGGGGTTCTTGTTAAGCCCTTGGAGGAGAGATGTCCTTTGGGCCATGGAGGTGTTTGCAGCCCCCTTGGCCAAGGGATTGCTTTGCTTGTTGCCAGCCTGGGCTGCTCCAGCTCTGACCCGGGCAGAGGTTCAGGGCAGGATGAGGTCCTGAACCAGCAGAGCTGCTGTTGTTGAGGTTTGTGGGGAGCACGTGGTGAGAAAAGGGGATGTTGATGTTTCTCATGCTGTTCCTCTGGGGTGGGTGAAGACAAAGAGTGTGAACAGAATACAGCAGGGACTCCTGGTCAGAAGCAGGACAAAGGAGAGTGGATTCAACTGAAAAGGAGAAATTGGGATTTGATATTGGAAGAAATCCTTCCTTGTGGGGGTGGGCAGGCCCTGGCACAGGGTGCCCAGAGCAGCTGTGGCTGTTCCATCCCTGGCAGTGCCCAGGGCCAGGCTGGATGGGGCTTGGAGCAGCCTGGGACAGGGGAAAGTGTCCCTGCCCATGGCAAGGAGAGGATCAAGATGAGCTTTAAGGTTCCTTCCAACCCAAACCATTCCAGGGTTCTGTGACTCTGAGACCTTTGGTTTCAGCTCTGCCAGCCCAGCTTGCCCCTCTGGCACTAAGGCACAGCAAGTGCTGAGCTCTCAGGTATCTGAGAGTGCCTTTGCTGATCCTCTGGCACTCAGAGCTGCACCCCAAGAGCAGCTTGAGGCTGGGAGAGCCCAGTCCCAGACTCCCATCCCTGTGTCCATCCTGTGTCAGCCTGGGTGGCTGTGGCTCCTTTCCAGCTTGTGCAAATGCTAGAGGGGCTGGAGCTCAGTTTATTGGAGTTCTCTTCGTCCCTGGGGTGTTGTAAAGACACCCTTTGCCTCTTTCTTCCAGAGCACAATCCTGGCTCTATCTTGCCCACGTGAGGGATATCTGTAGGGGAAAGTTTTGCAAAGCTTGGTGGTGGCTTCAGAGGCAAAGTCTGCTTTGGAAAAGAGACTTTGACCCATGAATTACTTCTGGAATTGTCCATGGCCATGAGCAAGAGCTCCCATCCCCTTTGTGGTTTCTGCAGGCTGGAAAGTTTTCCCATGAGGATCTCAGCTAAAATTAAAACTCCTAGGTTTTCAAACATCTGCTTTAATTTTTGTTCATTAGAGTTGCTGATAAATTCACATGGACTTCAGTGAAAACCATTATGGTATCTTTAAATATTTCCATTCTTATTTTCCAAACAACTCCCACCTCCTATGAAGGCCTTCAGCTCCTCAGAAGTGAAACTTTTAAATTCAGGCTCTGGTGAATTGCAGCCTAATAAACACGACTGCAGGATATGTTCCAGGCTGGGGGGGAAGCCAGCACCAAAAAAACTGTTCCTGTTATCAGTGTATGAGGGCAAGTAAACAGCCCAGACCTCAGGGTATCTGCCAGACAGGGTGAGGGAAGAACAGCCACGTTTCCTGTAGCTGGAAGGCCCTGTTGTCATATCCTTACCCAGCTATTTAAAATTGCTTTTGGCTTTCTTCATGTGGCTTAAGGTAAACACAGGAGCCTCGGCAGTGCTGGCAGCTGAAGAACCTTGTCTGGGCTGTGTTTTGTGCTGCCACAGCTGTGAAAAAGCCTCTTGTTCCTCTTTAAAATGGGAATTATGGAGATTTCCCCCCCTGTGGTTAATGAGTGTGCAGACCAGCAGCTTTGCAGTGGGATTGGGTTCAGACACCCCCTGGAAAGGTCCAAGGGATTGGGTTAAACCCAGAGTTCTTGCCCCTCACCCTGGTCTCAGCCCCCTGAGGAGGTGTGGGATTCCCAGACAGCTCTCCATGCAAACCCAGAGCTCAGGCACGTTGGAGAAACAACCAATAAATACAATAAGAAATAATCCCAGCCCAGCCCTTGGAGAGGATTTCATTGTGAGATAAAGATTGTTCCTTATTATATGATAAACGTCAGGATCAACTTCCTCTGTGTCCAGTGCCTGGGTTTGTTTGCTGTTGGCATCTGAGGAGTGCTGGGACAGTCACAGCCTTGGTTTTTAGTAGATTATGTTTTTTATCAAGGGCAGAGCCTGGACAGGGAGAGGTTTATTTTGTGTACTGTGCAATGCCTAAATGCATGTTCTAGGAGCTCTACCCTGCCTTTCAATGACCTAGAATACAGAACAAGGGAAACCTGCAGCTGGTAGCCAGGACACTCAGGGGTGTACAATGACTGTATAAATTAATAATATAAAATAATTCCAGTGGGAATGGGGGGTGCAGTGTGCTTCCTGATGTGATCTCAGATTGCACTGACTTCTGTAGCTTTGATAGACCCGAGCCGAGGCTTAGCAGCTTTTTATCCTGGCATGTGGAACATCATTTGAAGTGAGTTTAAGACCCAGCAGGTGCCCACCCCATAAATCAATCCTGGCAGGCACTGGGAGCAGGTCCTGGAGGCTGCCCAGGCTCCTCCTTCAGGATTTCACCTGGGAATAAATCACTGGCTGACAATGGAAAAGTGTTTCCTTCGCGGGAAGGGTGGCACCCTGCAGCCCAGCTGTTGGCATGGCACAAACCCTGCAGTGATCCTTACCTGCCGTGTCTTGTTGGAGAAGCCACTTCCATGTTTTCTTCTTCCTTTCTTAATCCTGTGGTGCTAAAATTAATCAGGATTCAGGGTGTCAGTCCTCTGAATGTTGGTGCTCAGAAAACTGATTATCTAAATGAAGTTGTTTTGGTTTTTTTTTCCGGAGGGGCTCAGGTGTTGCACCAGGTCTTTGTTGGGGTACAGTGGAAATTGGAGGCTGTGTTTTGGGTTCCTTTGGTCACTTGGAATCCTTCCAGCCAGCTCTGGTTCCCTGCAGCTCACTGAATCTTTGGAGAATTCTTTAGTGTTTGGTTTCTCTGCACCATGAATTTTAGAAGGTTTTTAAACCAGTGAATCCTGGTTAAAGTGCTTCCAAATGTGATTTCCCATCAAGATCCAGCTGGCCATGGAATATTATCCCACGTGCAGAGGGTGAGCTTGGGCAGGAAAATATTCCCCCAGCACAGGGCACAGTGCTGAGATTGGCACTGGTTTTCCAAGGGGTTTGATTTATTGTGAGTGCAGTTCTCTTGGAGACATCCAGGAGGCTGCTGGTGATTTCTTTCCCGTGCAAAGTGTGGAGATGCTGCCTGTGGGGAGCACGAGGGTTGGAAGGCAGGAGGGATCTGGTTCTCCACTGCCTTCCCAGGACCAGGAGGGATGCATGGGAGGGCCCTGCCCTTCAACAAAGCATTTTTCATGCTGAGGATCACTTTTAGCCATTGCTGCTGATTTTCTCTACCACAGATGAGTAAGGGAAGAATTTCCTTTGAGTAAGGGAAAAATTTTCAGGAATAATTTCTGCATGGAAAAGGTGGTCAGGGCTTGGCAGGGGCTGCCCAGGGAGCTTTGGAGTGCCCATCCCTGGATGGGAATCCAGGGACGTGGCACTCAGTGCTCTGGGCTGGGGACAAGGTGGGGATCAGGCACAGGTTGGACTCAGCAATCCAGGAGAGCTTTTCCACCTTAAAGATTCTGTGAAGACAGCAGGGACAAAAGGGATTTTCTAATCCACCTCAGATTGCAGCTTTTAACCTCATTTGTGTCCCAGCAACCCCTGTCTTGCATTTCTCCACACACCCTGTCGTGTTCTAACTATGCAAAACCAGCTTTAGGAAGTGATTTGCAGGATGACTTCAGTGGGATGGGAAAACCTTCCTGGAGGCAGATGTTCCCATGCTGCCCACTGCTGCTTTGTCTCTTGTGTTGTATGCTGCAGTGAATAAATGCCTTTGGTTTGCAGGGGAACTGAACCATCTGTTCTGTGCTTCCTTCCCAGCACGAGGTGTGAGCAGAGAAGTGTTTGACCATCAGAAGTTACCCTGGGCCTGCTCAGTGGGAAGACAAAGGTTTGAAGACTCTTCACCCCCCTCCCAGCCCACTGGCAGGATGGTGCAGGGCTCCTGGGAGGAGTTTCTCACTGTGGGCATTGGTTTCCTCAACAATTTTGGATAGACAAGAGGTAATTGTGGCTGGAGAAAGGTGCTTTGCCTGTGCAGGATTATTTTGGTGGTGCCCATCCATGGGCTGGGGTGTGGGAAATGGGAGCTCCTGAGCCCTTTGCTCCTCTGCAGAAGGAAAGAGGGGAGGACAAGCACTCCCATTTTGCTAAATAAGGGTGAGGAATTGGTGACATTGCTCTGATGGAGAGACAGGGCAGGACTCTCCTTAAGATCCTGGAGGTTTGGAGGGGAGCTTTGACGGAGCAGATGGGATGGGAGGTGTGGACACCACATCCTGCCAAGTTGTTTCTTGGTGGCAGAAGAGGTGAAAATATCACAGGGCTCGTGTTGAGCAGAGGCTTCATTTACAGGGAGAGAGCAGAGCACAGGGAGAGCTGCTGGAATTGTGCAGAGTGGGAGCAGCAGGGTGAGGAGCTGTGGGGTGGCTCTTCCTTTGCTTTGGTCCTGCTCTGTTAAAGCCAAAAGCACAGCTGCTCTCAGGGAGATGCAGAATAAATGAGGGTTAAAGCTTTAGGACTGGAAAACCTGAAACAAGGCTCCCACATAATTCCTGTTAGAGCAGCAAACCAAAGCTGCTGGCACTGTTTGATTTGGTGAGAGTGAGAGCAAGGAATTTTATTGTTTCAAGAGGTGAAAACTCCAATTTTTGAAAAGAAAGCTTCCTCCCTGCTGCAGAAGGGCTTGGCTGAGGCCTCAGTGCAGGATTGGCTGAGGATGGTACCTGTTCAACTCCCAGTGCCTTAAACACTTCAGGAATAATAATCTTAGCCAGAAATAATCATTTTATCCAGAAATAATCATCCAGAAATCCTGGTGTCTTGGAACACGTGCCCCTTGGGATCCTGTCCTGGAGGCAGACATTAACTGCTCCATCCTAATCACACAGTGCTGGATGCTGAGGCTGTAAAGGGATGATGGTTACAGTGTGACAGGACCATTCCCAAAGCACTTGCTGCCTGCACATTCCTGGGAGAAGCTGTCAAACAGCATGTGGAAAATGAACTCTTATGTAGCACTGATATTCCCCATTCCCTGTCTTTTTTCCCTCATTTAAGCACAGTTTCTTTGGCACTGCTGGATTTGGCCCATCAGCTATGGAGGAACTTTCTTACCTGTGACACTGTTGGAGCTCCTTGAAACTGTTATTCTGTAGCTTTTTATTAAATACAGACCACCTCATTTTGGGCTTGAAATAACCCATTTCACAGTTTAAAGGATTGTTTCTATAGGGGAAACAACTCTCTTGCTGCCTTACTATTTAAAAAAGGGATGAGGAATAAAAGAGGTGAGAAAAAAAAATAGGATAATCAAATCTCCTTAATAATTAAAAAAAGGAAAAGGTAAAAAGAAGGATAATTGCATTGGCTGGAATGAATATCCCAGGTTGACATAATAATTTCAAATACGTGGTGATAATGGAAAACATTGCATCTTCACTACTGGAAAGAAAGTCAGAGGTGCTGCGTTGTGTCTTACCCAACTAAATAAATGAATTAATTAGTCTTACCCATCCAAATGCAATCTGTGAGATGTGGTTGAGTGCAGGCTCAGCACTGGAGCTGCCTTTGTGTGTTGTGGAATCCCTGGGTGGTTGGGAAGCTGGGAAGGGCAGAGGAGGCTGAGGAGGGAGGGCTTTGGTCTCTGACTTTGCTGTGTCCTGCTTCTGGCTTTAATTAAAACTGGTTTTGCCTCCAGGTCCTCTGTGCTGTGCCAATAACTGTGCCTGGGAGGTGGAATGGCCCCAGTGCAGCATCCTTGCCACAGAGAGAGGGGCTCCTGGAGCAGCTGATCCTCATGGAAGTGTCACCCTGATGTCCCCAGGGCCAGCTGTGTGTGTGTGAATGGAATGAGCCGAAATCTCTGCTGTGCTCTGGCACCTGGAGCTGCTCATGCCACGAGGTGAGTGAGTCAGCTCTGCTTGGGAAGGACAGAGCTGAGGATTAAACGTGAGAGGCAGAAAAGCCCAGCTCAGGAGCAGAGGCACAGTGAAAGCCAGGCCTGCAGTTTTCCCATCGAGTCACGCCTCACACTGTGCATTTCTCAGATGGCTTTAATCAGGAGAAATATCCAGGTATACAGACCGAGTGTGGCAGCCAAAAATCCCAGTTTCCAGTGTTGCTGCTGTTGATGCTTCCCAGTACAGGCAGTGGCTTTCCCAGCATAGATGCAATCAAAGCCCAGCCTTTAAAACTTCAGCCAGACCCGGGGCTCTTGTTCAAATTGGCTTTTTTTAGCTTCCATTTTTGGGCTGAAGGCTCGAAGAAGAAGGAAATAGGTGAGATGAGAGCACAGGCTCCAGCAAAGAGAAAGGAGCAGGCGTAGGTCTGGGTGTAGTCATAGAGCCACCCTGCAGGAGAGAAGGTTGTTATTAAAGCTGTGGGATTTTTCTCAGTGAAAAAAAAAAAAACAACATTTGGGGGAGGTGGGCGGGAGGCAAAGGATGTGTGTTCTCATCTAAGAATTGCTCAGATATTTTCCTTAAATTATTTTAACTCTTCCTGGGCAGCATTTCCTGTTAGGAAATGACATGTGGGTTGTTTTGCCCAGAACCAGTTTTGATCCTCGTAGTGGACGTGGTGTTTAATTTACTTGAATTTAATCCCTGATTTTTTTTCTTTTCCTGTTTAAATGAGTGGGCCAAAAGTGGCTGATGGAAGATCCCATTGGATTGATGGGGTGACTTGCACGTGCTGGGATTTACAACATCTGGGCTGCAAACCCCCTGTTCTCCAGCCTTGCCTTCTTGTGAGCAGACCTTGTCTAATAGGAGAGAGCCCAGGCCAGGAGCTGGAGGTGAACTTGATAAAAGTAGCTCTGGGAGGACTTAAAAGGAAAAGCTGAATTCCATGGAGCGCCAGGAATGTCTGGAGGATGCAGGTCGCCTTTTAAAGTGACCTCCAAGTGTTGGGTTTGGTCCTGGAAAATCTTGGGTCTGGGCAGTCCTTTGAAAAGTGGGGAATTCCTCACTTTGAATTGAAAATCTGCAAAGTGGGAGATGATGCTGCACATAAAACCCCGAATCCAGTCCCAAATGTGGAGTGGGATGGGTGGGTGTGGGGCAGCAGCCGAGCCAGATCTGCTGCTGGTGTGCAATGCAATTCCTCTGGAGACATGAATGGAATCCAGACATCCACGGGCTCCTTTGATTTACACCAACAGCACATCTGGCCCAAACCTGGGATTCCTGAACCCAGGAAGGGACACGGTACAGCCCCTGAGATCCTGGAGGGTGCTGGTAAAATGTGGGATGTGTGCTGCAGGGAGGCACTGACATTTGCCTGCTGTAGATTTCCAGAGCTGCAGGAAGGTTTTCTGCAGCTCAGGAAAAGCTGCTTTTGCCCACTTTCAGTTTCTGTTGGCTCATGGCTGTCTCGGGGGGTGTTTGTTCCTCAGGGATGTCGTGAGCTGCAGCTGGGCAGGAGCATCCATCCCATGGTGCTGCCCTGGGGACTCTCCCATGACCCTGAGGTTCTTGTGGAGTGCCTCATTCCCAGGGCTGGGATCTGCTTTTGCTGCCTGGAAGTCTCAAAATCTCGAAGGGATTTGGAGAGGAGAGGGGATGCTGACGTAGTTATTTGTGAGAGGAACAGGACAGAGTGCTCCAGTTGAGCTCTGATTTATTGCAGTTATTCTTAAAATATCCTTCTGGGTATTGGTTAATTTTTTATTTTTTTTTTTTACATTTTCCTGGGGTTTTTTTGGTGCTGAATGGGATTTAGGTGCAGTGGGATTTACCAGCATTGCCTCAGTGGCAGCACAGCCATCAACTTCCATCACAGCCCAACCTTTTGAAGCAATTCCAGTCTCTGTGCCCCCAATTCTTTTCCAAAACAATAATCACTTCTGCTGCAGAAAGCTGAGCTAGGAGCTTGTGGTGTCCAAACCCCAGCAAAGCAGCAGTTTTGAAAGGAATGCTGGTAAATCCCAGGCACCAATGTAATCCAAACTAAACATTCCCAGCACTGCTGGTGCTCCCAGCTGGCTCAGGCTGTCTGCTGATCTTTAATCAGAAGTTTTATTTATTCCTGATGCCCTGAGGAGCAAAATTCAGTGGGAAGGTGAAGGTAAAATTTAAAAAACATCTGAATAGGTGTGCCAGCAGAGCTTTTGGGTGACTCCATCCTCTTCCCTTTCACCACCCAAATTTCCTGGGACTGGAGTTCATGCTCTGGGGGCTGGAATCTCTTGTAGAATTTGCATTACATGCTTTAGTTCAGCTCTTTTGCACTTTGAGTCAGTGATTTGTACTGCTTGTGGGAATAAACTGTGCCCTTCTCTCCTCAGCTGGCTCGTGGCTGCCAAAATAATGTTTGTTCTGGTTTGGGTTGGGTTTTTTCAGCATGGCAGCATCCAGAGGTGTCAGTGGCTGGGGAGCTGTGAAGGAAACTCCAAACTTTCCCTTTGGGTCCTGCCAGCTGCCCCTGGATTCCAGGGCTTTCAGCTGAACACATTTACAGGTAAGTCACCTTTTCCTTGCATTAGGCTTTGGTCTAGTATGCAAATTAGGCAGTTTTAACCTTTGCAGTTCTCATTATCCATCATCATTATTTCCACTGCATGAAAGCACTTGAGGTTGATAAAATTGTAATTCTAAACTCAAGGGTTTTGGGACATGAGAGCACCCAAAATCCCAGGGTCTCCCAGAGCATTTAAATGCTGCATTCTGCAAGGAGCAGATGGTTTTGGACACTTGTTCAGGAGTTTCTGGTCTCACTCAGTTTTCACACTTAAAACTGCATTGGAAGAGAAAATTGCAGAATTAATCTTGGATCCCAAACCTGGATCCTGAGCTCTGGATTGTTTCCATCTTGCTCTGCCTGTAACAAGATGGATCAGGAAGTGTTTTGCTTCTTGGTTTTATTTGGCCTTTTTTTAATCCCACCTGCATTTAGCCTGATTTCTATGGAAAGCTTTCTGCAGAAAACCTGCTTGTTTTACAAACCCACTGCAGAAAACAAAAAAGCTCCCCATTAGTGAAAATATATTGCAGGTGGAGAAAATGTAACTGCAGTATGAGCAGTTGGATAAAAGGTGTTTAGCTCCTGCTGGATGTTCTGTGTCAGGGGATTCGGTGGGATTGAGGGATTGCTTTGTGCTGAATGTGCACCTTGTGGCAGCAGCAGAGATCTGCAATCCAGGCTGTGCATCACCCTGGCACTGGGAAACTCGTTGTCAATGAAATGTTTTGGCTCCTTGAAATTGCATCCACAGACAGAGCATGACCAGCCCAGGGATATTGATCAGGAATATAAATCTTTTCCTGTGCTGGTGGAACAGCAGCATTGCTGAAACTTTGCACGGAGCTGCAATTTACAGAATCCTTGGCAGCTTTGAGCCAAGTGCCTCTGCAGGCTGGGGGCAGCTGATTTGGAGTGCAGGGAACAAAAAATGATGGTTTGAATTGGAAAGGACCCTAAAACTCCTCCTGTTCCACCCCTGCCATGGGCAGGGACACCTCCCACTGTCCCAGGCTGCTCCAAGCCCTGTCCAGCCTGGCCTGGGACACTGCCAGGGATCCAGGGGCAGCCACAGCTGCTCTGGGCACCCTGTGCCAGGGCCTGCCCACCCTCACAGGGAGGAATTCCATCCCAATATCCCATCAGTCCCTGCCCTCTGGCAATGGAAGCCATTCCCTGTGTCCTGTTCCTCCCTCCCTTGTCCCCAGTCCCTCTCCAGCTCTCCTGGAGCCCCTTTATGCCCTGGAAGGGGCTCTGAGCTCTCCCTGGATCCTTCTCCAGGTGAACATTCCCAGCTCTCCCTGGCTCCTGAGCAGAGGGGCTCCAGCCCTTGGAGCATCTCCATGGGCTCCTCTGGACTCTCTCCAGCAGCTCCACGTCCTCCTGGTGTTGTTCTGCAGGGCTGAGGCATCTCTGCAGGTGAGGACTCACCTGGGCAGGGCACAGGGGCAGAATCCTCCCCCTTTCCTGCTGCCCTGGGGGCACTTGGCTTTTTGGGCTGCAGGAAAGGAAAAGCTTTGTCCTGGCCAAGCTGTTTGGAGGAGAACAAGTCCCCTGCTCCTTAGCAGAGGCTGGACTCTCATTTCTAAGCACTTGAAATCTCCCAAATCCTCCCAGCTGCCTTGGTTTCCTGGCAGAGGGAGAAGAGCAGAGGCTTTTCATGCTCCTTATCTCTGGGCCCAGAGCTCTGGTGGCTGAGCTGTGTAATCTCTGTCAAAACAAGAGATTACTGAGGCTTCTCCTGATGTTCCAGTGCCTCTGCCTGGTGGGAATGTTGCTGAGCCTGCCCTTGCTTTCCCTTCCTCTCCTTGCTTCCCCTCCAGTCCAAGTTCAGTGTTATTTTATCACCATTGGGAGTAAAACCCATGATGATGTGCTCATTGTCCTGCTGTGGTCAAGGCTGAACCGTGCACGTGGGGCTTCCCTGCATTTTCCAGATATTCCAGGCAGCATTTTCCAAGCTGCTGGCTGCATTTTGCAAATTCCCAAGCAAAATGTTTCCTGTCTATAAAAATACTTTTCTGAAATAGGATTTTTTTCCTCTCTGTCTGAACAGAAACCCCATCCTGGGATGGATCCCTGTAGGAGAGTGAACCAGCAGTGTTTTATCCCTGGATTTCTGGGGTGAGTGTGTGTTTTATATAACATCACTTACCTGCTAGAGGGGGTCCTCCCATGGCTGCTATCCCTGCAAAGAAGGCAGCAAACCCCAGGTAGCTGTGGAGCTTTTCCACACCCACCAGATCCACCTGTTTGGAAACCAAAATGGATAATTAGTGAATGAGTTCATAGGACTGCCTATGCACAAGAGATTAATTGATTTTTTTAATTATTATTTTAAGCACAAGAGAGATGATTTGATTCTTTTTCTGGGGAATTTCCTCTTCAGCTGCAGCTTTGGAAGGACTTTGCCCCTGTAGGTCTGATCCAGCCTGGAATGTGTTTGCCTCCTTAAGGCAGGGGTGGAAATCACTGCCATGGGAGATGCTTTTCTGCCTTCCAGCTGCCCAGACTTTGAGGAAGGAGTTGTAAATTCTAAAAGCCTTCCAGAAAGAAATGCCAAATTATAATGGTGCCTCCCTACCTGGATCAGAGAATCCTGGAATGGGCTGGGTTGGAAGGGACCTCAAGCCCATGGGCAGGGACACCTCCCACTGTCCCAGGCTGCTCCAAGCCCTGTCCAACCTGGCCTGGGACACTGCCAGGGATCCAGGGGCAGCCACAGCTGCTCTGGGCACCCTGTGCCAGGGCTCACAGGGAACAATTCCTGCCCAATTCCCAGTTTCTCCCCACTATCACACTATGGCCCTGTGTTCAGAGCACCCTCCAGCTCAGACACGTGTGGGTGCAGCCGTGTCCAGTTTGGAGCAGTCTGGGATGGGATTTGGATGCACAGAGCATCCTCAGTGCCCCCAGGGCAGGCAGAGCCAAGGCCACCCTCCCAGGGAACTATTAATTCTCAAAATCTAACCCTGCAATTCCTTCCAATATCCCATCCATCCATGCAATTCCTTCCCAGAACAAGAGGTCACAGTCTTAAGCTGCATCAAGTGAAATATAGGTTAGATATTAGGAAAAAGTTTTTCACAGAAAGAGTGATCAAGTACTGGAATGGTCTGCCCAGAGGGGTGGTGGAGTCACCATCCCTGGATGTGTTTAAAAAAAGCCTGGATGTGGCACTTGGTGCCATGGGTTAGCTGAGGTGTCAGGAAACAGGTTTGGACTCGATGGTCCTGAAGGTCTCTTCCAACCCAGTGATTCTGTGATTCTTGTGATTCAATATCCCACCCATCCCTGCAATTCCTTCCCAATATCCCATCTAACTCTAATTCCTTCCCAAAATCCCATCCATCCCTGCAATTCCTTCCTAAAATCCCACCCATCCCTGCAATTCCTTCCCAATATCCCATCTAACCCTGCATTTCCTTCCCAAAATCTCATCTAACTCTGCAATTCCTTCCCAAAATCCCACCCATCCCTGCAATTCCTTTACAAAATCTCACTGAACCCTGCAATTCCTTCCCAATATCCCACCCATCCCTGTCCTCTGGCACTGGAAGCCATTCCCTGTGTCCTGTCCCTCCACCCCTTGTCCCCAGTCCCTGTCCAGGCCCCCCTTTCAGCCATTCCAGGGTCTCTGGGCTCTCCCCGGAGCCTGCACCTGTCCAGGTGAGCATTGCCAGCAGTGTGTCCTGGCCGGGAGCACAGGGGCTCCGTGTCCGGGCTGCCCTGCAGGCTCTGTGTGCGTTCCTGAGCCCGCGTTCCCTGCCCGGCCCCCGGCACTCACCAGCACGGGCAGCACCAGGGCCATGAAGGCTCCACAGAAGGTGGCCAAGGCCACGCTGTAGGCCAGCAGCAGCGGCAGGCTGGTGGCCAGCGGCCCCAGCAGGTTGGTGGCCCCGCAGAGCAGCAGGTAGGTGACATGGAAATGATATTTCCGGGTCCAGTCGTGGTCAGCCAGCCAGCCCGAGAACAGCTGACTCAGCATCTCCGTGATCCCTGCGGGAACAGCAGCCTCGGGAATGTTCTGCTACTTCTGCACCGTCTGATATATTATTGCTAAATAGCAATATCAATATATATAAATATAAATTAAATATGGATATGGATATAAATATAAATTATCAATATCAATATCAATATATAAAAATATAAAACAAATATGAATATGGATATAAATTATCAATATCAATATATAAAAATATAAATTGGATATGGATATAAATATAAATATATAAATTTAAATATATATAAATATAAATTAAGTATGGATATAGATATAAATATAAATATAAATATAAATATAAATATAAATATAAATATGAATATAAATAGAAATAGAAATAGAAATAGAAATAGAAATAGAAATAGAAATTAAATATGGGTATGGATACGGATATGGATATAAATATAAATTAAATATGGATATGAATATAGATATAAATACAAATATAAATAAATAGAAATAGAAATAGAAATTGGATATGGATATGAATATATATATAAATAATGTATGATGTATCATATATCATGTACCATATATATCACATATCATATATCAAATATAGTATATAAGATATAAGATAGTACATAAGATATAAGATAGGATATAAGATATAATTCAGTATAGAATATGTTACATAGAAATAGAATATAGAAGTATACAAGTATAGAAATATAAATGGAATATATAAATATATAAGTATATAATATATAAATGTATAAATAAATAGAATATATAAATATGTAAATATATGAGCATATAATATATAAATATATAAATAAATATATTGGATTTTATAAATCTAGCTGTATTTTGTAGTATTTTATATGGTTATTTTTATTATTTGTAGTATATGTATTATATTGATACAGTATTTTATATTTTATATTATTCATATTGTTTTATATTATTTTTATTATAGTCTATTATATATTAGATTAGATTAGATTATTATAGTATATTATATTTTTATAATATCCATATTATTTTATATAATTAACCATATTTCATATAGTTAAAGTATATTATAGCATAGTATATGATAGTATATTAGATTATTATAGTATATTACAGTATATGTACTAATACTTACAGTATTTTCTATTTTATATCATTTCTATTATAGTCTTTTATATTATAGTATATTTTTTTATTATATTACCTGTATTATTTTATATAATCAACAGTATTTCATATAGTTAAATTATACTTATCTTCACATTACTATAATTTAATATTTGCATATTTTTAATGTTTTATATTTTTACTATATAGTATAATATGATAGAACATATATATTCTAATATAATAATATTTTACATATTTTATTATATATTTACATTTATTACATATTTTAGTGTTTTAGAATAGATTATTTATATTATTATTATTATTTATTATTGTTACACTTGATTATTTATATTAACCCTAATATAATTTATTCTTATATTTATTTTATTACATTAATTATTTGTATTGTTTTATATTAATTTATACATTATTTTTATATGTTTATTTATATACTTTAAATTACTATATTTATTATTTATTACTGATTTTTATAATATTTCTTTTATTCCATATTTTCTCTGTTACTGCCTGTGTCACATCCCAATTTCCCTGTTCATTGTGAGGACGTGACCCCAAAGGGCTAAAATGCCAAAAATTCCAGGTGATTTTTTTGCTGCAAAATCCATGGATTTTTTTTTTCCCCTTTTCCCTTGTGCTGTTCTTCCCAAAGGCACCAAAGTGCTCTTGGAAAAAAATTCCCTTTAGGGTCTCTGAAATGCCCTAAATCAGGGAAGAGGAACTTGCTAAAAGATTTTCTCTAAAGAGATTTTCTCTTCTCTCAAGAGACAAAGCTGAATATTGTGAAGAAAAATGAGCCTGAGATTTTAATTTTTCTAAAAAGGGCACAGAAAGCCAGGGCTTTGAGAGGCTCTGCAGCCTTTTAGTTGTTGGGGTTTGGAGAATTGGGGTTTTGAGAGTTGTTTTTTACATTTCTTGGTCCATTTTTATGAAGCAAAGATCGAGGAGCTCTCAGGTGAGCTCGTGTCCCTCCCACTCCTAATTCCAAATATCCCCAGAATTCCTGGGCTCTGCCAACACCTCAGCACCCCCCTCCCTGCTGACTCTTCCCCAGCACTGCAGAAATAAAATCGATTTTTGTACAATAAAATATTTGCTGCTGACTGAGGCTGGAGCCACTTTGTTATGGTGTTAATCCTGGCTTAGAACCGGCCTTGGGGTCGGTTTTTGGGGAGCGTGCCTCGGTTTTTTTTCCCCACTTGGAGGTGGATTTGCCACATCCAAATGCCTGGATCCACATTAATGGGGGAGGGAGGGAGGATTTTCCCCCAATATTGGATTTCTCCCTCCTGGGTTAAGCTGGAGAAGGTTTTGGATGCACATCTGGATTCTGGTGGGTTTAAGCAGAGCAGGGACAGAAGGACAGAGACAGCACCTTGTGAGTGGAAATTTGGGGTTGTTGGGAGCAGGGGAGGGTGTGGGGTCACCCAGCACCCCGGTGGGGCACAGGAGGTGCCTGTGCTGCACCAAGGGGTGGGGGCTGAAGCTCTGCCAGGAGCTCCATCCCAGGACAGAGCTGTTTGTGGGCACAGTTTGGTGTTTTTGTGTGAGCAGGGCGCTCAGGGTGTGTTCCCTACCGGCCACAGCGATCAGGTAGGAGCCGTCCCTGCTGCTCAGCCCCAGCGTCCTGGCCCTCGCCACCAGGTGGAAATAGGGCACGAAATAGGCCAGGTGGCTGAACAGGAAAGACCAGGTGAAAATGAAGAAAACGGGATCCTTCAGTGGGGAGAAATCCAGGAGAGGCTGAGAAGGTTCCTTCGTGGTGGCTGCAAGGGGTTTGTGGCTTCTCCTGGTGGGTGTTTCTGAGCTCTCCAGGATGGCTCTTCCCAAAGATGGATTTGCTGGGTCAGAGACATCTCTGCCACGGGGCACCACAAAACTCTCTGTGGTGGGAGCCTCCTGTAATTCCCTGGGAGTGCTTCCATCTAAACATCCACCAGGAGTTTCTGGATCCTTCTTTGCCACTGGAGATCCCAGGTGTTGATTTTCAGCAGATTCCCGAGGCACTTGGGTGCTGACAGGCCACAGCAACATGCTGGAAGGCACCAGGTTCAACATGATGCCTCCAAAAATCAGGAGAGTACCTGAGGGAAGGCAAAAGGTGTTTTGGTCTTGGATTGGGAAGGGAGGAGCAGTAGGAAATGGCCTTTGTAGAGCAGGGTGTGATTTTTCACTGACAGCTCTGCCATGACAAGGGAGTTTGCCTTCTCCTTATGGAGGAGTTAATAGAACAGGGATTTTTATTCCTGTTTTTCTAGCTGGAAGTTCCTTTTGCTGTGATGCACAGAACCTCTGGGATCCAGGAGCTTTTGCTTTTCCTCATTTAAAGTCATGATGGACCGTCAAGATGGTCCTGAAACACTACAGCAAAAGTGGGGATTCCTGGTTTTGATTTCCAAGCTCTGTGCTTTGGCTGATTTTACTTTACTTTTTACTTACTGACTTTTTTTAACCACTCATTAGTGGTTAAGTGTCTAATTATTAACAACATATCCCCAAACTATCCTAGAAGAGGCATAGTTCCCCCTCCCCCCAGTGTTTTAAAACTAAATTTTAAACTTTAATTACATTTTAAAATTCCCGCGGAATTTTCAAAAAGAACCTCTTAGCCCTGCCCAGACCTCCCCAAACATTTTCTCAGAGGCGAATTTGAAGGAGCAGGCGGTGGCTCACCTTGCCAGCTGTATGCCTCGATGAGGAGCTGGGTGAAGGGGGCCATGAGGAAGGTGAGCCCCATCCCCGAGCGAGCCAGGGCATTGCAGAACGCCAGGCGAGCCCGGCAGCGCTTGGCCGTCATCACCGCGGCCGCCTGGTACAGGCAGGCAAAGCCCATCCCTGTGCAAGGGTGGAAATGAGAATTCTGTGCCCAAACAGCCACTCCTGGGTGGGGATTCCATGCCCTGCTAGCCCAAGCTCACGGTCCCTGGCTCTGCAGCGTTCCCAGGATGAAAGGAGGGGATTTCTGCTGTCACACTCAGGGGACAGCGAGGTTTGGTGGGTGGAGGTTTGGTATTTGGGGGATTGGAGGCTCTGCCCTTTTATAAGGGGTTTTAAAAGGCCAGGATCCGTGTAGGTACCAGGGAAAAAAATCAAGGTTAGTTGGGAGTGGAATGTTGAAATTGGTGTTTTATTCTGAGCACAAGGCTTTGAGAGTTTGCACAACGTCTCACAGAAAGGAGCTGGGGACGCTTTGGCACTGAAGGTTCACAGAATCCCAGAATATCCTGAGGTGGAAGGGACCCACCAGCATCATCCAGTCCAACCCCTGGCCCTGCACAGACACCCCCAAATCCCACCCTGTGCACCCCTGAGAGCAATGTCCAAACTCTCCTGGAGCTCTGGGGCTGTGCCCATTCCCTGGGAGCCTGGGCAGTGCCCAGCACCCTCTGGGGAAAGAACCTTTCCTGATAGCCAACCTGAACTCCCCTGGCACAGCTCCAGCCCTTCCCTGGCTGTCCCTGCTCCCCTCAGGCTCCTCCAGCTGAACAAACCCTTGGCTGCTCCCCCTCCAGACCCTTCCCCAGCTTCCAGGTAAAGGAGCTGATGATCTGCTCATGCCCATCTCACCCGGGAGGAGTCCCATGGAGAAGCAGAGGAAGGGGACACTGGTGGCCTGAGTGCTGAGCAGGCAGCCCCCGGCCACCAGCCCGGCCCCGAGGATGGAGGTTGGGCGCTCTCCCAGGCGCCGGCACATCACGGCCACGAGCGGGGCTGCAAGGAGACAGGGACAGCTCAGGCTGAGGGGACAAAAGCTGCTTTGGCTGGGCTTGGGGACCTGGCTGGGACCACTGGGATGTGGATGTGGCTCCATGTGCAGCCTGGAGAGGCAGGGGGTGCTGGGGTTTGGGATGGGTCAATGCTCAGGAGAGAGGCTGTGCCTGTACCCGGGAGCTCAGGGAATGGGGAATGGGGCAGGGAAGGAGGCACAGCCCAACCTTGCAGCTCTCCTGAGCCTCCTTCCTCAATCACACCGTGCCCAGCACCTCCAAATGCTTCCACAGCTGGGACAAGAGTGTTCTTTGCTCTGATCTGTACAATAAACCTACAGTGACGTTCAGAGGATCCCAGAATGGTCTGGGTTGGAAGAGACCTTAAAGCCCATCCAGTGCCACCCCTGCCATGGCAGGGACACCTTCCACTGTCCCAGGCTGCTCCAAGCCCCAAACCTGGCCTTGGACACTTCCAGGGATCCAGGGGCAGCCACAGCTTCTCTGGGCACCCTGTGCCAGGGCCTGCCCACCCTCCCAGGGAGGAATTCCTCCCCAATTTCCAATTCTCACAGGGAAGGATTTATTCTCAATTTCCAATTTCTTCCCACTATGGCCCTGTGTTCAGAGCACCCTCCAGCTCAGACACGTGTGGGTGCAGCCATGTCCAGTCTGGAGCAGTCTGGGATGGGATTTGGATGCACAGAGCATCCTCAGTGCCCCCAGGGCAGGCAGAGCCGAGGCTGCAGCACTGCTCCAGTCCCTGGGGACACCAGCTCACCTCCTAGGAATCGCAGGGAGGACATGATGGAGCCGATCCAGCTGACCTGCTCTGAAGATCCCCCCATCTCCTCTCGGAAAGCCACGAAGAAAATCCCAAAGGTCTTGAGCATCCCCATGACGAGCACATTGACCTGAATTGAGAGGGGGTGGAGGTGAGGTGCCACAGGGCATCGGGAGGGAGGAAAATCCTTCTGCTCCTTTTGTGGTGGTGTGGGAGAAACAAAGTGGGACACTTGACCTGGTGTTGGGGAATGCCAGCAGGGTGGGCTGGCCACGGCCAGTTTGATCTCAGCAGGCTCTCAGAAAACACTGCAAACTAAGGAAAGGAGCAAAGTAATACTAGAGCTCAACTCTGGTTTAAGTAACTCTTAAGTTACTTTTTGGTACTGCAGCAATAGTCTAAATGGATCAGTTCAAAGATCACTGGGATGAGGGCAGCAGGGATGGACATTATCTGGGGCAGTTTCCCAGGATCTCTCTGCCACAGGGGCAAAGGACAGACTGTGTCCTTAATTTTAACTCCTGTTGTCTCCCTGGTAGCAGGGGGTTAATGATTGGCAGAGAGTTATTTGGGGTGGATTTGAAGTGAGGGAAGTTTGGGGGAGGGTGCCTTCTTTACAGTTGGACTCAGTGACCTTAAAGGTCTCTTCCAAGCTTCACAATTCCTGGATTCATCACTGGTGGGAAGATAAAGCCTGGGGCACAGAGAATTGGTGGCTTTAAGTGGTGTTGAGGTGCCTGGTCCTCCCAGAGGGTATCCCAGAGTGTGTGCTGCTCCCAGTCAGTCCCTGGCTCCCACCTCCCTGCTCAAGGTGGGATCATGGCCTTGAAAGGGACAGGACACCCCTTTGGGGTTTGACACCCCCGTGGTGATGTGTTTGAGTAGGGAAATCTTATGGAACCCATCTTATCCTGGCAAGAGGACCCTCTTGTCCCTCACTGAGGCGTTTGCAGGAGGCATTCCACAGGGAATGGCGTGCCTGGGTTGTGCCCTGGGATGGGATCAGCCTGTGCCGTCCTCTGAGCGAGGCTGGAGCCTTCCCGCTGCCCCAGCCCAGGAGGGTTTGGTTCATTCCCTGCTCACCAGGAAGAAGTGGAACACCACTCCCCACGCCCACCCTCCGGCTGCCGCTGCCGTGCCTCGGCTCTTCCCAGCTGACGGAGCCTCCGGAGCCTCCAGCTCTTCATCCTCCTTCCTGCGCCCTGCTGAGGAGAATTCCAGGACTCCTGAGCACCTTCCCCCGTTCCTGTTTCCATCCACGAACCATTCCCGTGCAGGCAGTGCTGCCCTGCAGCCCACTCCGCACTGCCTCGGGTGATGCTTTCACCAAACTTTCTGACAATTCCACGTTATCCCTCTCTGGCAGCAGTTTAATATTCTTTCTCATTCCCACCAAATTACTGTAATCACTTAAGCTTTAAGGGCGGGCAAGTGCCTTAGTGCTGCTTTAGCAGTTTGGGTTGTGCCAGAAGCCCTGGGGTCACTGTCTGGATCCACCTCGGAGCTCTCCGGGAAACTCTTCCCATTCCATCTTTCTCTGCTTGTCTTCCTTCCATCCTCTCACCCACCCCGTCCCTCTGGCAGAGGCAGGATCCTGCTGGACCCTACAGCACCAGGGATGATGATCCTGGAACTTTTCCTTACCCCCTTGCTGCTGCATGCTGGAAAATCCTCCCCGGAGTAGTCGACAGCAAAGAGGAAACTCTTCAGAGTGTCTTCATTTGCTCCAGAGATTAAATCCCCCCTTCCTCACTTGGCACCCCAGAGTCTGCTCCTTCATTCCCATCCGGTGAGGATGATGGTGTCTGTCCTGAGCAGGACATGGAGCCTGGCAAGCGCTGGGGGGACAGAGCCCACCCTCCTCCTCCTCCTCCTCCTCCTCCTCCTCCCTGGAGGCAGAGCTTGGCTTGTGAGGCCCCAAGGCTGGGAGTCCCTCCCCTTCCCCAGCTGGAACAGGAAACCCGGGACGTTTGGAGCAGCAATCCTGTTGGGAGGGAAAAGGAGGGGGAGCCTGCGAAGTTCTGACTCCGGGGAAAGCTCGGGATCTCCCCAGAGCAGAGCCGGGGGGGCAGAGCTGGACTGGAGCCACCTGGGGCTGCCGGTGGCTGCGGAGGAGCAGAGCCCTGTCCCTGCCTGTCCTGCACAGCCCTCGGCCCGGGAAACTGCATCACTGAGGAGGGGATAGGCTGGAAAACTTGGGTGGAAATCTTGGATTCTCCAGCTGGACAGAGCAGCCGCGCTGCTGCCGCCCCGGGGCGGCGCTGGGGTTTGAGCAGGGTTGGTGTTGGCTCCCTGCCTCCATTGTAAATCTGCCCAAACTCCTGGGTAAACACAGCCCTGCTGCTTCCTCCCCTGCTCTCGGCTGACTTTCCCCCCAATCGTTCCTGAGCTCAGAGAAAACTGGCATCACTGAGGGACAGTGACCCTCTCTGGTCTCCCTTGGCAAAGAATGCAAAAGCTTCATCATTCTGGAGGAGCCCAGGATCTACGGGAGCCTGTGGAGGAGCTTTCCCTACAGGAGGATTTCAATATGTACACTGAGCTTTATTTAAGCAGGATGGGATTTGTAAGGTGTGGTTTAAGGGCCAGAAGGAGGGGGCAGAGGGGCACAGGATCTGCACTCAGAGCTGTTGGATGCCCAGGGGGAATCTCCAGCTGCTCCCAGCCTGCGGGATGGAGGGAGAGGGGAGGAGTCCCCAGGGCCACCACAGAGGAGCCTGGAAATGCCAGGATCAGGGCTTTGCTCCAGATGAACACTGAGCTGAAGGGGAGTGAGGAGCCTGGCCGGGCAGGGGCTGCTCCTGTGTGAGCCTGTGACTGTCACTGCCTGAGGAGTAAAGTCAGAGCAGTGACAATGTCATTTCACTCTGACTCAGCCCAAGTTTTACCTCATGCCCTGCTGTGAAACTTCCCCTTCCTGCAGCTGAGCCCAGCTCCTTTTCCCTCCCCAGCACACAGAACCATTGGAGTGTAGCAGTTTCCCATCTTTTTGCAGGATTGTTTCCCCGCAGCGTTTCAAACCTGCAAGAGGGAGAGGGACCTGGATTTGTGAGGAGGTTCCAAGATCCCTGTACAGCTCCCAGGGCCCTGGCAGGGCCAGCACGTCCAGGTTTGAACTTCAACCCAAGGCACAGTGAGCAAGTAACTCCCACAGAATGTTTAACTTGAGGAGGCAAAATGTTTCCTAGGAGAAATTCCTCAGAAAGCATTTGTACCTTTTGTCTTGGAGGAGCCTCCACGAATTCCAATCTTTTTCTCCAGAAATGTTAATGAAGGGAGTGGGAGAAAATTACCTTGCCTGGCTTTGGAAACGAAACACCAGGCCCAGCTCTCCCAGCAGAGCACAGAGAAGGAAGGAAGGTTTTTTACAGGTCATTTATTGATTTCTCCAACAAATGAGGCCCCACACACAGCAGGGAGGATCTGCTTGTTACAGGGCCTGGGGGCATGCCCAGAGTTCATCCTCAGCAGTACAAGGGTTAAAATGTGAGCTGGAGACCCGGGGAGCTGCCCAGGAGCTGGTGAGAGGGGATGGAGAGCCTTCATCCCAGGGTGGAGCTCCAAAGGGAGAGTGGCAGTGCAGGGAGGAGCTGGGAGCAGAGCTGGGTCCCAGAGCTCAGGACAGCAGCTTGTGCACTGCCACGGTGATGCTGTCGTGCTTCTGGATCATGATGTTCCTGCAGGGAGAAAGTGCTGAGGGAGGGGAGCTGGGACAGGAGCAGCTGGTGGGGGTGGGAAGTGGGCAGGGGAATCACTGAGCAGCCACAGGCCCCATCCCCACCCCACACCCTGAGTGCTCCATCTCCCCACTCCATGAACAGCGATGGAGAGGTCCCTGCTGCCTCACTGACTGATCCCAGCCTGGGTTATCCACAGGGACCCAGCATTCCTTATCCACAGGGATCCCAGCATTCCTTATCCACAGGGACCCCAGAATTCCTTATCCATAGGGATCCTGCCTTGGTTATCCACAGGGATCCCAGCCCTGGTTATCCACGGGGATCCCAAGGGAGAAAGAGCTACTGAGCTGCAGTAACCACCCCTTCCCCAAAAGGTTTCCCATTTTCACATCTCCTGTCTCTTAAAATCCCATTAATGCAATGACTGTGCCTATGGCAGTGCTTCCTCCCCCTAGAGCTCCAGACAAGGAGCTGCTCCAGGGGTCTGACTCTGGGAGGCTCCCAGGGCTGGGGAAAGGCAAAGGTGTGGGGACAGTGGCAGCTGCAGGCTGGGAACTCACCCATTGTCAGACTCCAGGCACACCACGGGTGTGTCAGTGGGGTCAGAGGTGAGCTTGGCTGCCTGCTGGGCCAGCACTGAGATGATGCCAGCGTGCTCATCTGACAGGGTCCCTCTGCCTGTGAGATGGGAGGGGATGGATAAAGCCCTGTGAACCAGGGCAGAGCTCTGGGAGAGCCCTGCTGGCCTCCCCCAGCCCATTTCCCTCCCTGGGGGCTGACACAGCATCTCCCCAAATGGCTCCTCTCCATCCACCAAAACCCCTGGATTTGTGTCAGAAAGAGCTGGCCCCGGTTTCCTCGGAGGCACAGACAGGGGGTGGCCCCTGGGGACACCCAAAGGTGGGGGTAGGACAGCAGAGCAGGGCCTGGTGTCCTCAGAGTGGCACTGATGCAGGACAAGGCCGGTACCCCCAGCTGGGGAGGCTCTGCTAGGGCTGCGCCTGGGGCTCCCCAACCCAGGGAGCCCTAAAAGGGACTGGACAGGGCCTGGGGCACCTCCGAGGGGCAGTGCCAGGTGTCCCCACCCCTTGGAGCCCTTGAAGGCACTGGGCAGGCTCGGTGTCCCTAATGCGGTGCCCCCCACCCTCAGCAGGAGAGGGGCAGGGCCTGGTGCCCCCAGCCCAGGGAGGCCTTTGGAGGGGACGGCCAGGACCCGCTGTCCCCCAACCCAGGAGCCCACAGAGGGCTCGGCCAGGCCCCGGTGCCCTCCCCCGCGGCGCCGGCTCACTCACAGCCCAGGTTGAGCCCCTGCGAGTCGGTGCACAGGACGCCCACCACAGCCGGGCTCTTCATGCTGCGGGAGAGAACGGCGCTCACACCCGGGACCCCCGGGCCGGCCCAGGCCCAGCTCCCAGCTCCCCTCACCCCGCGGGCCTGCCCCGTTCCCCCTGTCCCCACCGTGTCGCCCCCCTCCCTCTCCCTCTCCCTGACACCTCCGTGTCCCTCCCTGACACCCCTGTTCCCCCCGTCCCAGCTGTCCTCTCCTGTCCCCCGTGTCCCCTCCATCCCCCCGTGTCCCTCCCTGTCCCCCCGTGTCCCCCTGTCCCCGCACGTCTCCTCCAGGTGCTGTTCCAGCGTCCCCTCCATCGCCCCGCGCCGCCACTTCCGCCCCCACGCAGCCCACGTGACCCCGCTACGGCGGCTCCGCACGGCCAAAAGCGCTCGGAGCGCGCTCGGCTCCGTGGGGGTGTCCCGGGCACGCCCCAAAATCCGCCGGTCCCGAGACCCCCCCCGGACCCCGCTGCCCCCTCACCCGGCACCGTGCCCGGGTCTGGGGGGACTCGCAGCAAACCCGCACCCCTAAGTCAGCCCTCCCATGGTGTTTGTTTTCTCTCAGAGCACGCAGCACTGTTGGGATATTTGGGGTTTTTTCCGTCCTTTTCTCGACTTTGTCAGTGCTCAGTTGCGTCCCCTCCCTCCCCCCAGCACCGCCCAGGGTTTGCAGAGCCGAAGGAAATTCAAGTTGGGTTTCAATGGTGCTCCCGCTCCCCCGCCAGAGCATCCTCTCGCAGCTGGACCACGGCGGGATGCGGGGTTGGGATGCGGGGTTTGGGATGCGGGGTTTGGGATGCGGGGACACAGACACTCTGGGGTCGGGACCCTCATGGGGCACAAAGGGGCTAAAAGTGACGCTCAGACCGGTTTTCCATGGAGGATCCCCCCAAAGTCCCGTCGTGCCGGCAGTGGGAGAGGATTTAAGGAGCAGCAGTAATTTATTGATTTATTGATTTATTAATTTATCGGGAATTCGCGGCACTAAAGAGGCACCGCTGAGCCGCTCCCGGCTGCACCTGGCCCTGGATCTTGGCTTGGCAGCTCGGGAAATTAAAATGTTATCGATGGGGGAAGCAAAGTGCCGCAGGATTTTTTTTTTATTTTTTTTTTTTTTTTTTTAAATTTGACTTTTTTTTCTCTTTGGTCAAGGAGCCCCATCCCGAATCTGCAGGTGCTTCCTGCTGCACCCCAGCCCGAGGGAATGGTTTGGACTGAAGTTACCTTTATCTGTGGGGCTTTTCCCTCCACTGCTAGGAAGCAACACAAGACATAAATACAAATAAAAATACAAATATCCGCTCTGGAGATGGGGGCAGCATCCTCTCTGTCCTGTCAGCCCCTCCATAATAAATAAATAAATAGATAAATAAATAAATAAAACCCCAGCCCGTGAGGGTAAAGTCACACCCGTGAACTGCTCGTTCTGCTCCTCCTCTCGGGGAAATGTGGGAATCCAGGAAGTTTTCCAGCAGGGAAAAATGAATAAATCTTTATTGGCATCTCCTCGAGCATGTTCCCAACCGGACAAAGGCTCAAACACCGTGGATTTCCTCTTTCCCTCCCAAATTAAACAATTCAAAGAGGCGGCAGCTGTTGGAATAGCGAGGGGAGGCTCGGAATTCCTCCCGTCCATGGATTCCGTGTTCCCGAGTGAGCACTGGATCGAGGGTGATGCTAAAAGTGAGTTTTGGGGACAGAATCCAGGTTTTTTGGGACACTTCAGGATCCTGGGTGTTAATCTCAGGAGGTCTGAACTCTCCCTTTTCCTCGAGCAGTGAAAAATCTGTTTAAAACCAAGGCAGAGCTTTTCCATCCCGCTGCTCCCAGCTTCTCCCAGCCAGCGGGAATTTTGTTGTTGACTTCAGCTGCCTCTTGGCTGCTCTTTTCCCTGAGAGCCAGAGCTGTTTCCTTCCAGCCTGGGATGTTTTTGGCTGGATCTCTCCAAGCCCTGCCCAGCCTGGAGCTGCAGAGCCGGGCTCTGGGATCTGCAGCCGTGGAAAGGGGTTTTAACCCTTTAAGTGCAGCAGAAATAAGATGCACAGCTACATGGCCGTCTTTCATGACAGGAAGAAAGAGCCAAGTTTATTCAGAAACACACTTGGTTTTATAGCATGACTGCAACTCCCAGAGTAGAGAAAAGGAGATTGGTTCAGAGAGAAGACACCCCATTGCCAGGGCCTGGGCACACACCACAACAGGGCTTCTATCTTGGTATTAATTCCTTTTTATTTTGACCAAATTATCACCCTGGGAGAAATTCTCCCTGGCCTTGAGCTGGACCAGCTCATGGGCTGGGAACAGAGCTGAGAAGCTCCAGCCTGGAATATTTTTCAGGCTGTAATTTTCTTACTTTCTCAATACGTGTCTGTCCTAGGGTGATGTTATGGTGTTTGTATCTCCAATCATGTGTCCTGATTATGTTTGGTATTATGTCCTGTGCTTCCAGGACTGACTCTGAAAGTGAAGCTTTGTTTTGTCTTGTTATCAGCCGGCTCACCTCCCCCATGGTCTGTGTTTAGGAGAGGTTTTAGCTCCGCTTGCTTGCTTGCTTGCTTGCCTGCTTGCTTGCCTGCTTGCTCGCTTCTGCCTCTTTTTCTTTCCTTCGCTTTGCCCTTGCTTTTTCCTTATTAGTTAGTTCAGCTAGGCAGTCCAACTTTTTCCCTGGACTGTTTTCTCTTCCACCCCGTCCCCTCCCTCTCCTGGATACCATCTGAACCTGTTCCGGACGGGGACCTGGGAAACCCCAAGAAACAGCGGCAGTCTACACTCTGTCACCTGCAGCAGTCATCCCCAGCGCCAGAGACTGATAACTGAGCGACCACTCGCCAGAGAGACTGAGTTTGTCATCCCTTCAGAACGGTGAAAGAGTTTTTTTGTCAGCTGGTGTTGTTTTTTTCCCCTGTGCTGGGGAGTGTCTTGCTTGTTAAATAAACAGGTTTTTTTCTCCCACTCTTCTCTGAGGAAATTCTTCCCGAACCCGGTGGTGGGAGGGGGGAGGAGTCGTGGGGTTTGCTGTCTGGGGGCTCCTTCTGGAGGTTTTCCCCCAAATTTGCCCAAAACCAGGACAGTGTCCCAAAGGGATCCACCTCTATCCAGGGCCAAGCAGATCCAGCAGCTCTTGAAATGATTCCCCGGGCTTAAACGGCTCCTTTTGAATAACCAAGAGGGCAGAGGTTGGATGTGCAGCCCCCGAGTTTGCAATGAGTGTCCTGGGATCTGGTTTTTAACAGAATTTGAGGGTTTCGAGGACATTTGGATGCTCAAGGAGAATCCAGGAAAGCGAAAACTCTGTAAAATCCCCTTTTTGCCACCCTGTTAGAGCTGCATCCCAGAAATTTTGCTTTCTGATGGGTTTTTGTGCTTTTTTGAGCCGTAATTCCCACAGCTCTTTATCTGTGATGGGTTTGTGCTGGGAGCTCCTGGGAGAGAGGTGCCCTGAGCAGGGGTGACCCCAGGGGAGTTCGGGAGAATCCCAAAGGTTCTCCTCGTGTTCCCGTGTCAGGCAGATGGGTCAGAGCAGGGTTTGGGGGTGCCATGAGCCCCTCTGCTCATCCTGGGGGAGCAGAGTGGGACCTGCTTCGTGCTCACAGTGCCCCCATCCACCTCGTCCCAGCATCTTCACTGAGACGATTGGTAATTCAATTGCCAATTCAATTGGCTTTCAATATAGGAGGTGACAATTTAGTGGGAAATCCCTTAAGTAAATAGAGGGACACCCCCATGGCAAGAGCAGCTGTGCTTGATTTCAGGGTGAGAATTGGAGCTGTCCACAATACAGGTGATGGAGAAGCTCCCCTTTCCTGCATCCCTGCAGGCTTTCCCCTGCAATTTAGCAAAAACCCACTTCTGATCTGCTTTCAAGGCGCATTTAGGGGAGTGAAAGCTAGGAAATATCCTTTGAACTTCTCCCTAGAGGAGCAAAGCCCAGGCGGCAAAGCAGGGACAGGGAAAGTCAACAGCTCGTGTGACCCCGAGCCCCGGGGCTGTTTGATCCCCGGAGCCGCTCCCGGGACGGAGCCAGGAGCCCCTCGGAGCCCGCACGTGCGAGTCCCCAGCTCTGTTTGATGTTCTGTGCCAAGGTGAACCGGCTGCCAGCCAGGACACGGCTGGGATGGGACCGGGACAGGGCTGGGATAGGACCAGGACAGGGCTGGGATGGGATTGGGACAGGGCTGGGATGGGGACTGGGCTGGGATGGGATGGGACAAGGACAGGGCTGGGATGGGATTGGGACAGGGCTGGCATGGGGACAGGACAGGGCTGGGATGGGACAAGGACAGGGCTGGGATGGGATTGGGACAGGGCTGGCATGGGGACAGGACACGGCTGGGATGGGACAAGGACAGGCCTGGGATGGGATTGGGACAGGGCTGGCATGGGGACAGGACAGGGCTGGGATGGGACAAGGACAGGCCTGGGATCAGGGACAGGGCTGGGATGGGATCGGCACAGGGCTAGGATGGGATCAAGAACAGGGCTGGGATGGGATCAGGACAGGGCTGGGATGGGATCGGCACAGGGCTGGGATGGGATGGTGACAGGGCTGGGATGGGATGGTGACAGGGCTGGGATGGGATCAAGGACAGGGCTGGGATGGGATCAGGGACAGGGCTGGGATGGGATCAGGGACAGGGCTGGGATGGGATCAAGGACAGGGCTGGGATGGGATCAGGACAGGGCTGGGATGGATCAAGGACACAGCCAAGGTGTCACAAACCCACACACGCCACATTCTGGCCTGAATATTTCACACCTAAAACAATTACAAAGATGGTTTCCAAACAGCATTATATATTAATATAATTACTTTAATATATTTATTATTTCAATAATTTATGTTAATTTTAATATTAATTTTCGGCTTGGATCAAATTTTTGTTGCAAAGGTGGTTCCTACAATTTATCCTGACAGATTTCAAATCTATCATGAACTCCTTCCTGACACCAAACTGAGATGAGCCTCGCTGCATTTTTGGCTGTCATGGCCCAGCCACTTCTCACTCCTCTACAAACCACCCGGACAATTTCAGCAGAAAAATCCTTATAAATTATTATAAATCTTTATAAATCAATATAAATTCCTGCTTTACTGCACTGCAAGAGCCACCCCCATTGTGGAAACTCAGAGGGGACATCCCAGTCCCCAAATTGGGAGCAGCTTTGCCCGCAGCATCCTCACAGTAGCGGCAATTGCCATAGGGGATTAAACAATTAAAAAAATAAAATCCATTGTCTTTTCCCTTCTCTCCCCAAGGAAACCCAACCCCCTGCAGATGTGGGGATCTGGAGGGGGTGCAGTGGTTGGGATCGAAGGGGAGCAGCGCTGCCGGATCCGTGTCCCGCATCCCCCGTGCCCTTCGCTCCGCGCAGTTCGGGCTCTCCCTCTCCCACCCCGGGCTCTCCCCCCATTCCGGGCTCTCCCCTTCCCACCCCGGGGCTCTCTCCCCCCCATTCCCGGGCTCGGGGGGCTCCGGAGCCGCTGTCGCTCCCGGTTCCGTGTGTCGGGCACAGCCCCCCGGGGTCACCTTGTGGTGTTTGCATCCCGCGGCACGAGCGGGGTTTGAGATAACGGGAATGCGTCAGACCCCGCTCCGCGGGTCACGCCTCGGGCACCACCGGGGCCCGGCCCTGCCCAGAGCTGTGAGCGGGGGTCCCCCTGCTCTCTGCCATGGCCTGGGGGGCCAAACTGAAAAGTCAAAATGATGCCTCCAGCTCTGGGCTCTGCGACATCAGGGGCACGTGGAGCTGCTGGAGCAATTCCAGAGATGTTCCCAGGGCTGGAGCTGCTCTGCAGCCAGGCTGGGAGAGCTGGGGATGCTCACCTGGAGAGGAAAAATCTCCAAGAGGAACTTGGAGCCCCTCCCAGGGCCTAAAGGGGATCCAGGAGAGCTGGAGAGGGGCTGGGGACAAGGGATGGAGGGACAGGACACAGGGAATGGCTTCCCATTGCCAGAGGGCAGGGATGGATGGGATTTTGGGATGGAATTCCTCCCCTGGGAGGGTGGGCAAGGCTGGCACAGGGTGCCCAGAGCAGCTGTGGCTGCCCCTGGATCCCTGGCAGTGTCCAAGGCCAGGTTGGACAGGGCTTGGATCAGCCTGGGACAGTGGAAGGTGTCCCTGCCATGGCAGGGGTGGCACTGGATGAGTGTTTAAGTCCCTTCCAACACAAATTATCCCGGAATTCTGGGATTCCATGTCCACAGCCAGACAGTGCCTGGTCAGGTTGAAGGATTTGGGGTCTAAAGGATGGAGAGTTTGGAATTGGGATCTAGTGGGGAGCATGGGGTCCCCAGGAGAGGATCATGGGTGGCATAAAGGGACAGTTCCCCCTGCCAGGTGACGTGTGGCTCATGTTTGCTGTGTCCTTCAGTCCCTGGGTGCCACCTGCCTTGGCCAGGTGCCCAAAGGAGGGGAGGGGGCAGCTCCCGCTGGTCCTGGCTGCTCTTGGCACGGCAGGGGGGGTGGGCAGGGGCTTTATAAACCTGCAGGAATTCACCCTGGCTATCCTGGCAGGATGTGGCTCCCCGTGCTCCTCTGTGCTGCCTCTGCCCTCTGCCAGGGTGTCACCAGGTAAGTCACAGCAGCATCACTGCCAGGGCCACCCAGGGAAAGTGAAGGGGGAAAAGAGCATTTGGAGGCTTTGAACGGCTTTGGGGAGCAGAGGTGAGGTCTGGGGATGCAGAAAGCTGCTCCGGGGGGCAGAGAATGAGGGCATGTCTAGGGAGGGCTGGTTTCTAGGATTGTTTGGGGATTTTTGAGGAAATCCCCGATTCAGAGTTTGGGGGAGTTTCCTACCCTCCTGCTGTTGGATCAGAACATTGGAGGTGTCCAACACTGCTCACTGGATCTGCAGGCAGCAAAATCCCATCTCACTCTTCTTTTTTCCTTATTGCTCGTGCCAGGCTGCCCTTGGAAAGGGGGAAGAAGCTGAGAGAGGTCCTCAGGGAGAAGGATTTGCTGCACCAATTCTTCCAGAATCACCACTACGACATTGGCACCAAATTCCCTCATGCTTTTCCCAACAGAACCGGGGTGGCCACTGAGCCCCTGCTGAACGCCCTCGATGTGAGTATGGGCTCCAATGCCCTGGGGAGGTCTGTGGGATGTCCATCCCTCTGTCTGTCCTGGGCACTGATCAAACCCAAATCCTTTACCCCAAAGCCTTCAGCTCACATCCTTCACCCCTCCTTGCCCACACTGAGCAGAGAAATGTCCCCCAGGAGCTCTGCTTGCAGCAGGAGGTCTCCATGAACAAACAAGGGGACCACAAAGGTTCCAAGCCTGGGGAAGCTCCAGGTTTGGTTTTATGCCTCAGAATCCATCCCTGGCTGCCCCACAGGTGGAATACTACGGGACCATCTCCATTGGCACCCCCCCACAGGACTTCACCGTGGTGTTTGACACCGGCTCCTCCGACCTCTGGGTTCCCTCTGTGTCCTGCACCAGCCCGGCTTGCCGTGAGTAGGAGCCAGGCCCAGCTGCACATCCTGGCTTTGTAAAGCTCCACCGAGCCCAGAAATTGGGGTGACATTGCCAGGGGACAGGGGATCACCCTGTGCAATGAGCTGGAATGGTGAATATCTGGGGGGTAGGGGCATTCCTCAGGTGATGGGATTGATGCTTGGTGCCTCAGTTTCCCCACCTGTCCATCTGCCTGTGGATCCCTGGTTGCTGGAGGAGGGGAAGGATGAACAGCAAATGCTCCCAGCTGAATTATTCCTGAAGGCAGGATAACAAACAGCAATTCAGCAGGGCCCCTCCTCCCCCACCTCCCTTAGGCTTGGCCTTGCCCAAAGGTTTAATTCTGTGTTTCTCCACTTATCCAGAAACCCACCAGATGTTTGACCCCTCTCAGTCCTCCACCTACAAGAGCATGGGGCTGAGTCTGTCCATCCATTATGGCACTGGAGAGATGGAGGGGATCGTGGGCTCTGACACCGTCACTGTGAGTGTCCCACGGCATCGCTGGGGCTGTGCACAACATCCCAGCCCCAAAACTGGCCTGGGGTTTGTTAACCCAGCAGGACAAGCTGTCCTGTGCTGAGTTATTCTGGAGCCACGGGGTCAGCACTGGGCTGGCATCTCCCAACTGCCAATGAACATCTCACTGTTCAAGATAAGCTGGATTTATGACTGACATGGTTTTGCTGTAAAAGCCACACCAAACTTCCACAAGGCAGAAATGCTCTGCACATTTTCCTGGAAATGTGTGCAGTGAGTGGGGACACTGCTCCAAGGTTACTGCTCAGGGGTTAAGTGAAGGGATCTGTGCACATTATTGTTGTTTTGGTGGCAAAAAATCCTAATTTTTTGGATCTTAATCAATCCTATTCCTAGTGCCAGCTTTAATACAGGTACCTTGCTATAGTGCACTGTTTGTTATGTGGCTTTAGTTTTATCCTGTGTAGTAATTCTGATTGAGATCTTTCACCTGTTATCTTTTGTTCATTTTCTTACCAAATATCTCATCTTTTATTAAATGCATGACTTGCCATCATTAAAAGTTGTGGGACGGGGTTGCAGAATTCAAACCCATGATAGTGTCAGGGTGAGATTGGTTCCAGCAGCCTCCAGGCTCCTCTCTCTGAGGAGGGCTCACAAAGCCAGGGGATCTCTCAGCCCCTCATGCCCGGGGTTTTTTTTCTTTAATAACTTTTGTCTGAATCTCCAGCTCCACCTGCAGCAGGGGATCCCCTGCTCCTTCCCCAGCAGATTAACACCAGGATCCCAGTGCCTGCTGCAGGCTCAGGGCACCTCCCTGTCCCCAGGTGGCATCTCTGGTGGACACCAACCAGCTCTTCGGCCTCAGCACGGCCGAGCCCGGCCAGTTCTTCATCCATGTCCAATTCGATGGAATCCTGGGCTTGGGATACCCCAGCCTGGCTGCTGATGGGATCACTCCGGTCTTTGATAACCTGGTGAACCAGAGCTTGCTGCAGGAGAATCTCTTCTCTGTCTACCTGTCCCGGTGAGCCCTGTGGAGCTGTGGGGGGGATGCACCTCATGCGTGGCTTTGCTGGTGGCTCTGGCTCCTCCCTTGTCACTGCTGCCATGGGATGTCGTGGCTGTGTCATCATGTGCGAGGGTTGGGGGCCACCAGCCTCCCCCGAGGGCTCATGGCTCGCTGGGAAACAGTTTCCAGGCATGTGGCTCCTGGTTCCAAAGGTGCTGGCCCTGCTGCTGTGCCGGGGGCTGGTGAGGAGGGGGGGACACGGCACAATCAGTGTCTCACCCTTGGGACACACGGCCCTGCACTCACCCACATGGCAAAACCCCCCCTTGTTTTTCTTTCCTGCACCGTGCAGTGAGGCAGCAGGGAGCCTGGTCATCTTCGGGGGCATCGATGAGTCCTATTTCACCGGCCCCATCCACTGGATCCCCGTCTCTTACCAGGGCTACTGGCAGATCTCCATGGACAGGTGACAAACCAGCTCTGCTGCTCTCTGGTCACCTCAAGGCATTGCTTGTAAAGAGACCTTGGGCCCATCACCAGAGGCTTCCATTGAAATCCACAGCCCAGGCCTGAGGGATGCAGAGGGATAAGGGGATAAACTCCACAGTACTTTGGTAACTGACACCCCAAATGAGGATGCTTTGTGCCTGGGGCACGGCCTGGTTCCTGTCCTGTGATTTAGGGGATGTCTCTGGTGATGAGGAGAGCAAAGTCATGGGTCAAAACCTCCTTTGTTTGGCTCGAGTGGGTCCCAGCTGCTGGCTTGTGTTCAGTGCCCGTGTCTGCAATGGTGGCTGCACCCCAGCTGGCTCTGCAAGTCCAGAAAGGAAAAGATTCACAGGCAGCACTTGGGGTTACCCAGCTCTAACTCTTAGAAAAGAAGTTCAAAACCATCCCTAGGGCCCATGTGGGTGTTTCATGGCCCCTGGTTGTTCTCTCCCCACAGCATCATGGTGAACAGCCAGGAGGTCGCATGCATTGGTGGCTGCCAGGCCATCATCGACACTGGCACCTCCCTCGTGGCCGGGCCCCCCTCGGGCATCAGGAACATCCAGAACGTGCTTGGGGCCAGGCAGGGCATGTATGGAGAGGTGAGAGCTGGCCCTGCTCGTCCTGGAGGCAGCTGGCACTGCAGAGCCCAGCCAAGGCTGCTGCCACACACGGGGGAACTGCCCTGTGCTCACAGCAGCCCTGGCAGAGACAGCCTGGGCCACTCTGGCTGGTGTCAGCGGGACACAGAATCACACACAGAATGTCCTGAGCTGGAAGGGACCCACCAGGACCATCCAGTGCAGCCCCTGCCCTGCACAGACACCCCCAAATCCCACCCTGGCCATCCCTGGAGCACTGTCCAAACTCTCCTGGAGCTCTGGCAGCCTCGGGGCTGTGCCCATTCCCTGGGGAGCCTGGGCAGTGCCCAGCACCCTCTGGGGGAAGAACCTTTCCCAAAATCCAACCTAAACCTTCCCTGGCACAGCCCCAACCCTCCCCTGGCTCCTGTCATTGTCACAGAGATCAGAGCTGTCCCTCTGCTGCCCCTTGGGAGGAGTTTGAAGCCCCAGTGAGGTCTCCCCTCGCTCCTCACCCTCTGAACATTTCCCTCCTGAGCCCCTTCCCTCTGCCCCTGCAGCACAGCGTGAACTGCAGCTCCATCCCTGCCATGCCCGATGTCATCTTTGTCATCGATGGGGTCCAGTACCCTGTGTCTGCCCCAGCCTACACTGAGCAGGTGAGTGGGAACCAGCTGGGCCTGGCTGCAGGAGCCTCTCTCAAGGTCCTTCTGCTCTCTCCAGTGGCTCTGGCCACTTTGGCTTCTCCCATTCCCTTGGGAGACAGGGCATGGATGGCCACGGGCCTCCAGAGCAATGCAAGAACAGACACCAGCCCACATTTCCCAATTGCCTTTTGTGCTCAAACGCAGCACAACCAGGGATCCTGCATGAGCAGCTTCCAGGACACCTCTGGGGACCTCTGGATCTTGGGAGATGTCTTCATCAGGGTGTACTACAGCATCTTTGACCGGGCCAACAACCGTGTTGGGCTGGCCAAGGCTGTTTAGACCCACACGGTGTGAGTGGTGCTGTGGCTTTGTGCACACCCAGAGCACGGCCACGGCTTCTGGCACAAATAAAGTGTTGGTGGCTCTGAGCTGTGGCTGCAGGTTCATTTCTGACGGGATGGCAGGAGTCAGGGAGGAGCTGGCAGACACCAGCTGCTGTGTGGTGGCCAAGGGCTGTTTGGTCCTCACAGCTCTGGTGAGGGTTTGTGGGAGCTGTGATCGCTGCAGGGCTGAGGGGTGGAAGTCAAGATTGGTTCTTTTATTGGGGCTACAACAAGTGGGTGAGTCTGGAACCCCCAAATTTCCACCCAGGGAGGCTGAACTCACCACCCCAGACACAAACCATCCCAGAGCAGACCCCTGCAGACTCACAGCCGTGTCCCACCAGTTCCTGCACGGTATCTCCCCATCCCTGGGCACAGGATTTGTTCCCACTTTCCCTGCTCGGTGTGTGACAGCCCGAAGCCACCCCAGGGCAGGGAGTCCCCCAGGAGGATGTGGCTCAGCTGGAGATTTCCTTTGGACCACCCAGAAGAGCAGGAAAAGGCTTTCACCCGGTGCCTCCCATGGTGAGGCTTTTACAGAAGCACAGAACCTGCACAGTTCTGTTTTGGGAAGGAAATTACCTCCATCCATATCCAACCCTAGTAAAAATGGAGACTGCCTCTTTCTCCAGGAGCAGCTGCAGTGGAATTGCTCAGCAGGAAGCCAGGAGAGAGATCCAAATCCCTGCTGTGTCTTCATTTCTGCAGTGCTGAGGGACAAGGGACTGGCTGCAGCATTTTATTTATTGGTAAATGAGGCTCCATCACTGCTGGGGCCTGGAGAATCCATACCCAGCAGGAACAGGGATGTGGAGGGTGAGATCCAGGTGATTTGAACTGGAAATTAATTATTCTCTTCTCGCACTGTGTAAAAATTGAGCTGACATAGAGGAGGATGTGATGTGGGATGGTGGGAGTGTGATTTATCCCCCCCCTCCATCCCCCTGGGGTCTCACATCCCTGGGGTTCCGAGCCCAGCTGCTGGGAATCTCTTGGGTGCACGCACAGGAGTGACCCAGCCCTGGATTTTGGGCACACGGGACTTGTCCTCAGCTCTGCCACAGGAATTTTCTCATTACTATGAGCAACAAGAAATGAGGCAGATGCAGTGAGGACTACGACTCCAAGATCAGCCGTGCAGGACCGGGAGGAGCAGCCAGGAGCTGGAGCTGTGCTTTCAGAGCGGGGTGGGAGCAGCATGTCCCAGCATTTATCCCAGACAGGACCAAAACCTCAGTGCGGGGGGGCAGATCCTAAATCCTCCTCCTGCACTGGTGCTGAGAATTCCCGGCAAAGGAATTCCTCCACGGGAGCATCCCCCGGCGGAGACAGCCCTTCCCGCACCCGTGTTCACTTTGCAATAAAGGAATAAAGCGAGGAAAAGCTTCCACGCGTGGGTTGCAGAGCGGGGAGCGAGCGGGGCTGCCTGTGGCAGGGAGATGCCGATCCTGGAGTGCCATCTCGTGGCTCCCGTGCCAAACCTGAGCATCCTGAGAGTGTCCAAGGCCAGCCTGGACCGGGCTTGGAGCACCCTGGCATGGTGAAAGCTGTCCCTGCCCGTGGCACGGGATGAGCTTTAAGGTCCCTTCCAACCCAAACCATTCTGGGGAATTTCAGCTCAAAGGAGGGAGTCCCTCTTACCTGCAAATATTTCACACCTGCCCACAGGTTTTGTCTTGCTCCAAGGATAAAACGTGGTCAGGACAACTTTCTGATACAGCAAAGGGTGTTCTTGTCTTCTTTTAGCTTTTCCCGAGGCAGTAAAAAATTTGAAGAGGGAATTCATCCCCTGTGCAGAAGGACGTGACAGATTGGCTCATTAGGACTCCAGAGCAGGACAGTTACTGAAGGTTTTTTATGGATTTCATTCAGCTTTGAGCTTTGAGCCTGTGTTTGGGAAGTGACAAAGCTGTGACGTGCAGAAAAATGGGGTTTCTCACAGGCTTTCATCAGTGTTGACACTGGGAGTTCATAGCCAGGTTTTCCTCCACTGTTGGGCAAATTGGAAATAGGTTGATGTGTCTGGAGAGGTTTAATGTCTCTGACCCCCTTCCCATGGCATCAGTCAGGGATCCCCCTTGGACCTGGCCTCCCACAATGGATGGTGCAAGCCAGACTGCAGAGTTTGTCCTCAAATGACAGAGCTGGAGAGCTGAAATCATCTGTTCTCCCCAAGGCCAGGCTGGACAGGGCTTGGAGCAACCCAGGAGAGGGGAAGGTGTCCCTGCCCGTGCCAGGGGCTGGAATGGGATGAGCTCTCAGGTCCCTTCCAACACAAACCATTCTGGGATTCTACATCACCCCAAGTCTCCACCTTCCCACACACAAGTTCCAGCTGGAATTGTGTTGCCATGGAGCAGCACAAAGCAAGGGACAAAAAAGTTGAGTCCAAATAAACAGTATTTTCTGCAGACCAGATTTTCAAGCATTTATTCTTTTATTTGAGGATTAAGTTTACAAGTTTATAAGAATTAGGTTGTCCATCCATCCATCCATGCATTCATCCATCCATCCACCCATCCCAGCACCATTACAGTCCATGTTTGCAGGAGGAGTGGGAGTGTGCTCGTGGCTGAGTATTTCCCAGCCCAAACCTTCTCATCAGAGTTTTTCATGGTGATTTCCCAAGGAAAAACCACCAAAGGTGCTTCTGATTAGAGAGGCTGGGAAAGAATTTGGGGAGGGGAGCAATAAAAATACAAAAGAATGGAAAAATTCAAGTTTTTCTAGAAGAAAAGGAGAAAGAACCTGCTATGAAATAAAAATAATGATGTGAAAGAGCTGCTGGAGAGAATTGAGGGGTGAGAAGAGAGGAGCTGGGAATGTTTGAGTGCTGTTCCCAGCTGTTCCCAGCTGTGCTTCCTCCAGCTGTGCCCAGCTGTGCCTTCTCCAAGTGTCCCCACAGACGACAGAACTTGGACACAGTGGGAAGGAGATAAATAGCTCTGACAGTTTCTCCTGTCTGAGATGATGGTGAGGGCTGCAAGGGAGGGGAAAGGGGTGATGGAGGAATAGGAAAAAACCAACAGGGAGAGCAGGTGATAAATGGGATTTGTCCCAGAGGGAAAAGGAATTGTTCTGGTCATGTCTCAGATCCATCTCCTGGGGTGCAAAACACCTCATTGCAGAAAGACAGTGCACAGAAAAAAACCCAAAATAACCCTAAAACCAAAATAACAGCCCCCTCCTAAAGGGCTGTGGGATTTCTGCTACACGGAAAATCCCAGCGAGCCCAAAGCCACATTTTCCAAGAGAGCAGGAGCAATAAATCTAATCCCTGTTCCACCACTGCTTTCTGAATGGAATTGCAAACGAGGGATGCTGGCACGCTGTGTAATGATCATGAGGATGTGGCAGGAGATGAGACATCCGTGCAGCAGGTGTGGGACATCAGAGCAGATGAGACACTGCAAGAGAAGCTGGGATTTTAATGGAGGCAGAAACATAAAAAAAAAAATAAAAATGTCGAGTGAAACAGTGAAGTGGGAACAAAATGTTTTTGTCAGAAAACCTGCCGGCATTGGAGAGAATGGCAAAATGAGCTGTTGCTGGCTGCTCCCATCCAAAGTGCCACTGGAAATTTGCATTTTTAGGAAAACAGAAGTGCCTTGTTACAGCAGGGAGCGGAGCTGTCAGGAAATGTTGGCTCTCATCGCTCTGTGCCCCCTTTGCATCACCACAAGTGACAATAAAAGCTACAAGGTCACGGTGGCTCGTCCCCAGGGCTGTTTGTAGACCAGATAATGAGCATTTGTTGCAGGAGAAATCCCAATCCCTCTCTCAGAGCTCAGTTTTCCAGCAGAAACCCCGGTGGGTTTTGAGCCTGGACCTTTGGTGTGGCTGTGCCACAGTGCCTGGTGGGCATCCCCTACTCCCCCCCCTGCTGCCCTGGGTCCATCCGTGACTGCCCACCGTGCTGTGCCAGCAAAATTCATTAGTCAGGCAGACCAGGGAACTCATCCAGCTAAAAATATCCCTTCCCATTGCTTTTTTTTCAGTCAGAGCTGTCGCAGGTGTGGGAATTTGTCAGACCCCCCCAGATCTGAAGCGGTGGGTAGGGAGGAGCTTTTAAAAATGGAATTTAAAAAAAGCAGGGAGCTGGACCCACCTTCATCCCTGGACAGCTGGGTGTCACCGAGCCAAGCATTTCATGTCATTTTGCCCTTTTTCCTCTCCAGTAAATGGGGAAATCTCTCTATGTGGGGAATTCCACTCTGTCACCAGGGACAGAGAAATGTCAAGCAGATGAACATCAAATAAAAAACACCAGACCGATGGGCAGGGCAGAGAGATAAGAAAGATGGTATTTATTTGAACAGCCACAGGAAATCAGAGATTGAAAAATGTCCAGAAAAAAAAAAAAAAAAAAAAGCAGCAGCACATTATTAAAAAAAAAAAATAAATAACCAGAGCATGCAGATGTTGGATACGATTTCCAGCCACTCCCACCTGACTGTGCCCAGTCCCTCAGTGCCTCCACCATCATTTTTTGGCCTTGTCTCGAGGGTAACCCCCATTGGTCTTATTGAGGGACTCCATGCTGCCGTTGCCCGTGGCCACGCTGGCCAGCAGCCGCTCCACCTCCCCGGGCAGCATCTGCTTCTCCTCGTTCTCCGTCTCCCGGTGGTAGAAATAGTTGAAGTTGGAGACGATGACGGGCACGGGCAGGGCGATGGTCAGCACCCCCGCGATGGCGCACAGGGTCCCCACGATCTTGCCGCCCAGGGTGGTGGGACACATGTCCCCATAGCCCACGGTGGTCATGGTGACCACGGCCCACCAGAAACCGTCGGGAATGCTGGAGAAATGGGACTGCGGCTCATCGACTTCCGCGAAGTAAACGGCGCTGGAGAAGAGGATGACGCCGATGAAGAGGAAGAAGATGAGCAAGCCCAGCTCCCTCATGCTGGCCTTGAGGGTCTGCCCCAGGATCTGCAGCCCCTTGGAGTGCCGGGAGAGCTTGAAGATCCTGAAGACCCTGACGAGGCGGATGATGCGCAGAATGGCCAAGGACATGTTCTGCTGCCCGTTGAGCTCGCTCTGCTGGATCAGCTCGGTGGTGAGCGTCACGAAGTAGGGGATGATGGACACGATGTCGATGATGTTCATGATGTTCCTGAAGAACTCGGTCTTGCTGGGGCACACGATGAACCGGACAAAGAGCTCAAAGGAGAACCAGACGATGCAGGCGGTCTCTATGACGAAGAAAGGGTCCGTGAAGGTGCTGTGGGCCAGCAAGGTGTCTGTCACGTTCCTAGAAAGCTCCTGGGTGGATCTAAACTCCCTCTCCTCCCGGAACTCTGGCAGGGTCTCCATGCAGAAGATGATGATGGAGATGACAATGACCAGGACGGAGACCAAAGCTACGCCTCTGGCTGCACTGGAGCTCTCAGGGTACTCGAAGAGCAGCCAGAACTGCCTGTGAAAGTCATTGGTTGGTAAGAGGGTCTCAGGATCCTTGATGAACCCTTCATCCTCCCGGAACTGGTCCATGGCTTCATCACCCAGCTCATAGAAGGTGATTTCATCAGCAAAGACGTCGATGGGGACGTTGGCCGGGCGCCGTATTTTCCCCCCAGACTGGTAATAGTACAGGATCCCATCAAAACTGGGCCTGTTCCTGTCAAAGAAATACTCATTCCTCATGGAGTCGAAGTAACGCATCCTCTTTTCCGGGTCCCCAAGCAAGGTCTCGGGGAACTGGTCGAGGGTCTTGAGCCGGGTCTCAAACCTCAGCCCAGCGATGTTGATGATGACTCGTTGGTCCCCCTCATCCATGCCCACCCTCTCCCCCACCAGGTGGTCGCTGAACTCGGCGGAGAACCTGGAGAAGATGGTCTCATTGTTGGCGTTCTCGCTGTTGATGAGGATGCGCAGGTTGGACAGGAGGTTGGCGCAGCTGGGGTGGCCTTTCCGCGACTGCCCGGCGGGGCTGAGCTCGTTGGAGTAGCAGGGATCCTCCACGATCTGATCAGCGTTGTCAAAACTGACCAGTGCCACCTCCATCTCCTTCCAACTGGCCACGTCCATCATACGCTAATCAGCTCAGCAGCAGAAATCCCCGCGGCCGACGCCGGCTGCCCGCGCCTCTCCCACGCTAGGAGGATCTGCAGGGGACAGGGACACAGAGCTGAATTGTGCCTCTGCAGAGCACCACAAACCTGAGCTCACACCATCCTGTCCTGGTTTTTAGTGCCTCATTAATGCCATCGAGTAGCAAAAGTGACTCCTATAAAGTTGTTCATCTTTGGATCCTGCACACTCTTTAAATGACTTTGTCATCGTTAAACCTCCCCAAACCACCTACAGAAGCCAAGGATGAAAGGTCAGGGAGCAGCAGGGGATGGGGGCGAATCCAGGTGTCCCACCCAGCCTCTTCCCAGTGATTCCAGAGCAAGGGGTCGTTTCTTCCATTTCCAGGTGAGGATCCAAAGTTCAAAGCAGGATTTGGAGGTTTTAAACACGGCTGTCCCAAGTTAAGAGCAGCCCTTGATCCAGGTGGGAGAGGCACTGGGTCAAACCCCAGGAGGTTCTGGGCACCTTTCAGGTGGGTCAACCATGGTTTGGAAACAATTCCCAAAGCAGGAAATGCACTGGAATTTGGGGAATGCAGCCCAGGAAGAGAAATGTCCACCAGCCTTGGAGAACCCCTTTGGTCTGGGAAGAGGGGTAGGAACAGGACCCCTCCCGTGGGGCAGGCAGAGGTGACAACCCCCAGAGCTCTCCTAGTCCTCCACAGCAGACCTGATATTCCCAGCCCCAGGAAGAAGCTCAGGACCAAGAGTTTGGATCACTTGGAGAGCACCTTTCAGGCCATGGGGTGGATGATTTCCCAGCCCAGCTCTGTGAGGCGCTCAGGAATGGTCACCATGGCCCCAAATATTCCCGAATATCACACCACACACATTCTGTACTCAAAGAGGAGCCCAGGGACCAGGCCAGGTTATGGAGCTGGGAAATTACCTGTGCTGCCTCAGGGAGAAGCACAGAGAGAAATGAGGTGTTAACAGGGAACGGTTCTGTGGAGATTTCCCCCAAACTGAACTTTCCAAGTAAATTCAGTGCCCTGATTTATTTCCCCTCCAAATGTATTTCCCAGACATGAGACACCACAGGAGGACACGTGGAGCTGCTCTGCATGCCTGCTGCTCACCAAGGGCACTCTGGCTTTCTTACCCAGCCAGCTCCAGCCAGAGGGAGACAAAAAACCCAAATGCCCTCAACTGCCAGGAATAGCAACACAATTTAGGGCACGGAGCAGCAGCAGAGGCATCGGGGCTGGTCCTGTGGTGAGGATGGTCCCCAGTGCAGGGTTTGTTTCCCAGTGCTGGGCATCCCCCATGGGGCCTGAGCTGCTCCCAGTGCCTCCCTGTTTCACTGGAATAATTTGGGGCACTGAAGGTTTTGCCTCCCTGGAAGCAGAGGATCCGTCCTTGCTGGCACACAGCTGGGAAGGGGGGGTAGGATGAGCCAAAATCCCCAATCTGTTGCAGAAATGGGCGTTAGGATCCTGACTTGCTACAAATCCTCCCTCTCCTCCTCTCAGCTTCACAGCTCCAACAGCAGAACTTCATCCAGGACCCAGCATCCACATCCCAGACAAGGCTCAAGCTGGCTCTGAGCTCTCTGCTCAGTAGAAGAGATTCTGGATTCTGCACAAATCCTACAATTTATCATAAGCTATTTACTGACCAGGTTTCTTTGCTTGAACTAAACCCACAGAGCTTGGCTGTTCTTAGAAATCCAGCCCTACTGAGCTGCCTCAGGCTGGTTTTGTGCCGAATTTCCCTCTTGGGGACATGCAGAGAGGAGTGGTTGGGCCAGGGGACAGAAGAGATGCCTGGAGCAGCAGCAGCGTGGTTGTGTCCCCAGCGACCTGGGGCAAAGCTGGGGACCCTCAAGGACTCCAAACCTGAGTCCTCCAGCCCCAGCCGTGCCCAGCTCGGACATGCCCAAGGTGCAGCTGCTCTCCATGGGGATGGATTCATCCCAGGTTGGAATTTGGTGGCTTTGGGAGAAGTTGGTGCTGGCAGGATGATTTATGGCATCAGAGCAGCAACCCAGAGCTGAGGATAACCCTGGTTTGAGGAGCATCAGGAGGCCTACAAAGAGAAATTGCAACAAACCTGGCCCAGATAAAGCACTTTCAAGGGAAAGATAAGAACTAGAGGAAAGAAGAAAAGCAGCACACATGATTCTCTTCTTGCATTCTTGTTTTTTCTTAATATAAATCCCAAGCTGATTGTAAAATCAGAATTAAATAAAGTTTGAATCAGAGTTTAGTGTTGAGTGGCAGGATGAGCTGACCTGACCCACCACACTTCCAGGGGAAGGATCCAGAGGGGTCCACACTATAGGAACTTCTCTTGGCAGTGGAACAAAGCCGAGCAGCTAAAGCTGACCATGAAATTCCCAGAGCTTTTCAGCTCCATTTCAAGCTCTTGGAACATTCCCATGGGATGCAGGGCTCTGAGGTTCCTTTCTTTACCTCAAAGCCACAGAGCATGCTGATATCTGTCTGTCCCCATCTCTGCAGGTGCCCCACCTGTCCCCAAACCACTTTATTTGTCTCATTTTTAATTAAGACCAACATTAACAGCACATCCCAAAGCCACAAAACATCCTCCCTAAGCTTTGCACCACGCTCCGGGCTCCAGCCGAGGCTTGAACTAGAAAGTTGCCTCATTTTTTCCTCCTAAATCACCCAACATCTGCTTCTCAGAATCTGATTAACTAATATCCTTCAGCGGAAATCCCTGCCTGTGGAAAATCATAATAATAACAAAAAAACCACGCGAGGGAGAGCGACGGTGAAAGAGAAAGGTCATTTTGAGGGAGAGTTTGTGTTTCTCCCATCACATCCCAGCGAGTCGGGGCTGTGGTTTGCACCGGGCTCTCTGATCCAGTGAAACCTTCCCGCCCGCAATCCCCTACTCCTCCTCCCCCTCCTTTGACCGCCCTCGAACTCCTGCGGCGAACAATGTCCATTCCCAAGGTTTTTCCAGATTATTGGAGATGTTGAGGCTCTTGTCCCCCTCCTGTCCCCTCCCCGCCATCCCTGAATGGGGTGAGAAAGGAGGGGATTGTTCCCGTGCCCACCCCCGCCAGCTCCTGAGGACTTACCTGGCCAGGGCATGGAAGCGCCAGCGCTGTCTGCATCTGGGAAGAGAGTTATTAAACACAGCTAGGGATGCGGAGGGAAAGCCGAGATGAGAAAAAAGTCCAGCCATACCCTCGAAAGGCGCCTTTGGGATAACGCACACAATGTCATTGCAAAGGCTCCTGGCTCTCGGGTTCACCCGGGCCGGGCTTTGGCAGGCGCGGCTTTGGCACCCGGCACCGAGCGGGGCCTCGGCCCCGCCATCCCCCGGCAGCCCTGAAATCAGCCGGGGCTCCATGGGGAAAGGGGCTGGTGGCCTGTTGGGGACACCCTCTCCCCAGGGGGACCCGGGCCCCTCCTCCTGTCCCCACCCGCCGGCGGGCGAGACGGGGGAGGACGTGCCCTTCTGGCGGATGCCACCTTTAATCCCCAATAATGCTGCGGATGGTCCAGGGAGGACAAGTCTTGTCCGTGACGTGGCGAGGTCTGAGCTGGTCCCCCGGGAGGGAGGCACAGAGGGGGGACAGGGACCCGCACACCGCTGGCACCGAGAGAGAGATTTACAGCAGGCAAAAGGGCGCTTTTTAGTATTAATTTAAAATAATGGCTTTAGAAAGAGGAGGGGAGGGGAAAGCCCAAGGGTTGGAGCATCCCCCGCTGCCCACCTACCTCTCGCCTGTGGCCGTGGGGACAGCGGGCTCCTGTCCAGGAAGGGACGGCCACAGTGCCACCACCACGTGGGACATCTCCGTCCCCGCCCCGGGGTGACTGGGACCAGTTGCAGCAGCGGGCACGGCTGGCACAGCCCAGCAAAGGGCATCGCTGGGGGACGAGGGACAGGAGGGACGCGGCCCTTCCTCCCGCCTGGCTGCAGCTGGATGCTGGCTCCGACCCCCGGCGCCACTTGCCACCTGGGCTTGTCACCTCCAGGAATTAATTAACAAATAAATAAGAGCCCTGGGCGGACAGGACCAGGCGGGTTGGCATCAGTCGTTAAAATAAATGGGATTTTTGTTTTCTTTCCCTATTTTCTCTTTCTTTCCATTCCGGAGCCTGTTGCGGCTCACGGCCATCTCGCCTTGGGTGCTCCGGAGTGATTTCATCCTTATTGGCCTCACCCAGGGCTGGATCCCACCTCTTCCTTCACCCCGGTTATCTCCCCACCCTCCTCTTCCTCCTCTGTCCCCTCCTCGCCCTCCCAGGCAATGGGGGAAGGCAGAGGAGGGGGTGGCACATTTCTACCCGCAGGCTTCAGCCTCAATTCCTGAATTCCTCCTCGGTGACGTTCCTTTGCTCTTGAGGGACCCGGTCACCTCGATTTCCCCCCCTCCAGCATCCTTTTCTGTCCTCTGAGCTATTTCTCCTCTCACGGCGTTAATGAGCACATTAAACCTCCCTGTCCCGGAGGAGAGCCCGGCTTGGAGCATCCTACAGACATCTCCAGCCTTCTGTGGTGGAAAGGGGACAGGAGATTATCCAGACCTTTGATCAGCTCCTTCAGGGCGGCGTTATCATTTTATACACCATTTCTATAGACTACAGTCCTTAAATTTACCCTCATCGCAGCGAGGGCATCTATTAACAAAAAATAATTAAATTGATATTCCTGGCATCTCAATTCAGATTCTGTCCACCTCCCCTCCAAACCCAGCTTTGGAAGGGCCTTGACCACAGGGTGATGAGGCAAAATCTGATCTCTTTTGGTGCTTTGTTGGGTTTTTTTCCAAAATCTTAGAAATAACCAGGGTCACTTCCTGCACCCGGGCAAAGAGCAGCTGCGGCTGAGGGAAATGTGGAGCAGGGAAAGCATCCAGAGGAGCAGGAGATCTGGGGCCGGGGAGCTTTAGCAGAAACCCACGGATAATGGGGATATCCCTGGAGTGAAGGCAGCGCTGTGGTCCAGGGGAGACGAGAACAGAGGGAGATGCTCGGAATGACATCACAGCCTGCGAGAAACGGGGCAGTTACACAACTCCCTCATCTCTGGGGGGTTCGGCTGCACCCCGGACACCCCCGGGAACTTCTGCCTTTGTATCCCGCCAAGGTGACTTTAAACCCTCTTGGCTCGAAGGATTTCACTCCTCCTCCAGCCAGGCTGCCCCAGGCACTCCTCCGGCACTTCTTTCCCTCTGATCTCCCGCTCCTGGAATCACCGGCTCTGCTGGGATTTATCCCACAGACAAATTCGGCCCCTGAGGGTGTCCTGTATCCGGGACGGACCAGAATCCAGCAAGTCCTGGGACGGGATCGCTGCTCAGCAGCTCTGAATGCACAGCTCTGACACCAGAGTGGAGATAAAACACCCCCGAGCCTGTCCCAAAACAGAGAGGGATTAGCTGGCACAAGAGGAATTTTTGGCAGCAGGTCCTGAATTATTATTTGGACAGGGAGCTTAATTTTCCCTGTGGGAAACAGTGCAGGAGAGTGAGCAGCTCATCCCAGCCCTTTCCCTTTGATCTGACCCGGGATGAGCTGGAGCAGGGTGGGAAAAAGGCTGGAGTGGAACAGGGCAGTGACACTTTATTTGCTTTTCCTGAATTCCCAAGCAAAACGGTGCCCCACAGACACCCCTGTGAAATCCGGGCTCTGCCCGGCACCGGCTTCGGGCCACGGAGCAGCTCAGGGCACTAATGAGCCTCTGCTAATTGTCCTCTCTTTGCAGCACTAATTACCTGGGGTGCGGTAATTCCAGCCCCGCGGCTCGGGGATGGAGCTCAGGTGGCTCTGCAGCGTCCCCACCAAGGGAATTTTTCTTATTTCTCATCCCAGCTAATTGAAGAGCCCCTCAATTAGCAGCAGTCCCCCAGCATCAGGAGGGCTGGATTTTGGGGGGTGCAAGATGTAAAACCACAACCCAGACCCTTCAACGCTCTCGATCAGGGCTGGGGTTATTAATTTTGGAGCTCTGATTCCAGCACAGAGTGTCCTTGGAGGCTTAGTGAGGTGCCCTGGGCATCTGGCACTGATGGAGCAGGGCAGGAATCATCCCTGGAAAGAAATCAAGGAGCTTCTGGGTTTGCTGCAGGGAGACACCCTGCGAAAATCTGTGGCTCATCCTCCTCCTCAGGAGAGGCGTTTGCAAATTGAACTCTTTAAATGCCAAGCAAATGTGTGCAGCTGGGAGGGAATAAACAGGAGGGCAGATGCTGGTAGTTTAGGAATGATTAAAATATGGGAAAGAATAATTCAGATCTTTCAGGGGATAATGGGGTCTGGTAAATGCTGCCTCTGCTTTCGAGTTCTGAGTGTGGGAGTAGTGGAGAAATGGAGAAAGGGTTAAAATACACCAACATAATGGTGTGGCTCAGAGAAATCCCAGGGTTTCTCCAGCCCCAGGAGAGCCCAGGGCTTAGGAGCAGCCAGACCTGAAACCTCTTTGCTTTTAGAAGCAGAGGTTAAAGTTTGTCTGTGGCAAGAGGAGGGTGGGGGGGCAGAGGGGCAGGATGACAACATTTAAACACACAAGGTGTCTTTAAACTGAAAGAGAGTAGGTTTAGATGAGGTGTTTGGGACAAAATCCTCTCTGTGAGGGTGGGGAGGGCCGAGGGCCTGGCACAGGGTGCCTGAGCAGCTGCTCCATCCCTGGAAGTGTCCAAGGCCAGGTTGGATGGGGCTTGGAGCAATCTGGGATGGTGGAAGGTGTCCCTGCCATGGCAGGGGTGGGACTGGATGAGCTTTAGGGTCCTTTCCAACCCAAACCACGCTGGGATTTCATGAAATTGCACCAGGAAACAAGTTATGAGCCTGAGCAAACAGCTGCCAACTCCTGTGGGCTCCCTCTCCGTGCCTCAGTTTCCCCAGGGCTGTGGATGGGCCATAAAGCCAAGCAGGAGCTCTCCAGGGAAAGATGATGATGAGGAGGAGGAAGATCCCCAGCTGGATTGCCAGTGCTGGGATGGAGTGTCCATCACTGCTGACCCCATGGCAGGCAGGGACCTGTGTCCAGCCAGACCCCTGCAGCCCTCCTCACTTTTCATACCTCCTTCTGATTTTTCCACCCGTATTTTTTTACATGAAAGAAATCTGATTATCAGAGAGCTCAGTACATACAGTACACACCACGAGACAGATGAACCCTTCCTTATACCCAGCCATGGAGTCCAAAATTAATCAGCTATGGATTAACCGGGTCAGGATGTAATTTAATAACCAGCGAGGGCGAGTTCCTGCTCGGAGGGAGCCGGCGAGGTCCCGCTCTGGGTGTGCCATGGAAGAGCCACAGCCCGGCACAGGTAGCAGGAAAAGCCGGATGGGATGAAATCAGCCCTGCGGTGGTGCCGGCTGCTCAGCCAAGGGACAGGGACAGGGACAGCCTGGGACAGGGCCAGGCTTGGCTGCAGCTGAGCCCTCCTCATCTTCCCTGCGCTCCGAGCCGGGGTTTAGCCTGATTCAGGAAAAGATGTAAATGGATTTTTGACTGTGAGGTGCTGCGGTGGCTCTTTGGGGATGCTGAGTGGGCTCTCTGCTCCCCGCTGGGATTCACGGAGCAGTCCCTGCTGTAAAGTGTTGGACACACTCTGGGAAGTGACTGATGGATGGACACACGGACACCAAGCGCTTGGAACGTGTTTGATCAGCCTGAACCAGCAGAGGAGTGACAAAGGGGGTGCGTGGAGTGACCTCTTCCCTCTGGAGCATCCCGGCTCCATCCGGGCGCCTGGCTGGGGCCGGGGCCGGCAGCCACCCCCGCGCTGCCACCCTGCTGCTTACGACAAAGAATCCGATCCCAAATCGATGGGGAAACTTTCCCAGCCTGTCCCAAGGCGCTGGGATGGAGGCAGAGCCGCTCCCCTCCGCCTGCTCCCCCACCCCCAGTCCAGCATCCAGAGCTCGGCGCTGTAACCTCAGTCTGCTCCTAGCGATGAACGAATGACTTTGTCCCCCCTCAAAATCTGCACTGGCAGCAAACCCTGGAGGAGGTCGGCGGCCGGAGCCAAAAATGGAGAGAAGATATAAATGGAAAGCAATAGGAAGCCGCTAATGGGGTCAGACAGATCCTGCATTGATCCCGATTTCTGCAAGAGCAGCACTGAAAGCGGCCGGTGGCAGGTTTGGGGTCCCGGTGTCGCTCCAGGCTTGTGGCTCCATGTGCAGAGGCAGAGCCACGGCAGAGGTCAGGGCAGCCCCAGCCCGGCCAGCAGCTCACACCCCCACGGTACCCCCAGGAGAGGACACGGGAATTCGGACCCACAATAAATAATTAAGATTAAAGTGGTTGAGATGACGCCAGTGAGACCCTCTGACTCCTGGTAAACCATGGGCTCCTCGCACACTCACCCGGTGCTCAGGAAAGCTTCACCCTCCCTGCTTCTCCAAGGACAAACTAAACTTCCCCCCTGGTCACCATCACCCAAAAATACCCACCAAAAAAAAAAAAAAAAAGAAAAGAAAAAAAGAAAAGGAAATAAAAACAGCACCCGACTGCCCCAAACCCACCCACCAAACTCTCCTCTCCTCTGCCCCCAAACTTCCCCGTGCCACGACGGCGGCTGAGCCCGAGAGGGGAGCAACAAACCCGGTTTTGGCATCGTCCTCATCCTGCTCCGGCCAGCGGGGTGCCCGGTGCTCCCATCGCCGCCTCCCTCCGGGGGCTGCCCGGCCGAGCTGCCCCTCCGCTGTGCCGGGCAGCGCTGGGATGCTCCAGCCTCTCCTGCGGAAAGGCGATGCCGGTACCCACGTGAGCCCGGTGGGACTCCTTGCCCTCATTCTCCTTGTGCCTGAAATGGGTTTTTGCTCCCTCGCTGGTCCTGCCCGGCAGCAGCAGCGGCATCCAGGGCTCCAGGGCACCTCTTTCATGTCTACAGAAGTGTCTGAGGCCTTTGCTCTCCTGGTGAGGGTGAGGAAGGAGCAGCGTGGAGCAGAGGAAGAGGAGGTGATGCCCAGATGTGACCCCTTCTGTCCCCTCCTCTCAGAGCTGCTCACTGGGATGCTCTGCCACGGGCAGCCAGGACAGGGCTCACAGGGACCTGGTTCTTTTACATCCACGGAGAGAAAAGCTGGAAAAGCAGGAGCCTCCAGTGCTCCCAGTGCCAGCACGGACACACACTGGTGTCCCGGGCCCCTGTGGCTCTTTCTCCAGGCATTACCTGGGCCTGGCTTTTCTCCTTTACACAGGAAAATGCTCTGCTCCGGGGAGCCTGTGACTGCCTTCACAAGAGCTCCCAAACTGCTGAAGCTCCAGGAGCTGGAATTGCCTCCCCGGGGCCTTTCCCATCCTGTTTCTCTATGGCCAGGGAGAGCTGTTTGTCCATGAGACCCTGCGGGGAGTGTCACACCTGGATGGACAGCTCTGGGTCCTGGCTGTGCCCTGCTCTGAGCCCGGAGCAGCTCTCAGCAGGCGCTGGGCAGAGCTCTGGATGTGGCCACAACCCCCCCGTTATTCCAATGATCCATCGGGACTGTGAGCATCACCCACCACCCCCCAGCTGCTGTTCCAACCCTCTGCCTGTTTCTCCAGCAGGATTTAATGAAACCACAACGATTTCCCTCTCCATGTGTTCCCCCAGGTCCATCAGTGAGCTCTTCCTTCCCTGCCCCAAAACTTCCCAAGCAAAGGCAAAAACATCACCCTGGAAAGGGATTGGACACACAGGAATGGGGGAGCACCAGTCAGGGCATTTCCTGACTGACCTCCAAAAGTCATCTGCATCCTGAATCCTCCTGCCAGCATCTTGGGATGCAGAGATTTTCCCTCAAGCTTTATTCCAGCCTGTGTAATTGGGGCAGGTTTCCATGCTGTGCTGCTGAACTGGGATAGGAAAATATTGAGATCAGCCTGCTCTGAGCCCTTCCAGAGGCAGTGGGGTGTGCAAAGTTGGGGTCTCCCAGAGGCGCTGCTCCAGAGAAAACCCAAGGAAATAAAAGGAATCGTGGAAAATCAGATCTGAAAAAGCCACCCTCCAACTATGGAAAAAATATCTCAAAAAAACCCAAAAACCACAAAAAGCTGCTCTGTGGGTCCTTCTTCCCCTGGCAGCCCAGGCTCCTCTCACGGAGCTGGAGCTGATTTTGCCTCGGAGCAATTCCCCAATCTCCTTCCCGTGACCTTTACCCACAGATGCAGCTCAGGGATTCTCAGCTGCCCGGGATGGGCTGTCCTGGTCCCGACTCCACACCCAGGACAAAGGCATGGATTTCCCAGCTGCATTCCAGGAGCTGAACTGCACCTTGGAATGCCCTAGGAAATCAGTCACAGGGCACAGACACTGAGCCTTGGCTATAAAAGCTGCACTTTTAAACCATTTTGGGGTCAAACTGTCTCAGCCTAGGAACCCCAATCCTATCTCTCCAGGAATCAGCAAAACAATATTTTTTTCTCTCCATTAAAAATTTGGCTTTATTTGGTTTAGGCTTTGTTTGGCTTGAATTTCTACAGTCTCTAGAGAGAGAATGTCTGCTGCTGAGGCCGTGAAACTCATCACACCTCAAACACAAATCAGTGTTTGAAATCAGAGTAATTCCAGGGTGGTGCTTGGCTGGACCTGAACCCAATACTAACTAAGGAAAGCCTCTGATCCCTCCGAGCTCTGCCACCCATCCCTTACCCCCATGACTGATTTTCCATGGATTTTCCATGGGGATTTGAAGGATGGAAGCATTGGTAGAGCAAGCAGTGAGCACTGAGCCAGCACCAGGACTGGCTCCTGCACTGACCAGGGAAGACTTCCTAAGCCAGGCTCCCAGAAAATCATGTAATTCCTCACCACGAAGTGCAAACTGCACCAAACCCATGGAACCAGCAGCACTTTTAATCCAATATTCCCATTAACCCTCTCCACACCCTGCTCTGTGTCACTGGGGTGAGCACTGTGCACTGGGGATTCCCACATCCTTGGGATCACCTAAAATGTCCCTCTTATTCCCCAGCCAACCTAAAAAGAGACACCCATTCACCGCTATTATTATTATTATTATTATTATTATTATTATTATTACTATTATTATTATTATTATTATTATTATTATTATTATTATAATTGCAGCCTGAACCTAAAATCATCTTTCCTGCACCCCATCCCCTCCCGATTTAATTCATCCCAATGCAATGGATGTTCCCAACACTGTTTTGGAATTTAAGTGACTCCTTGGCAGCCATGGATTTCAGCCTGTCAGAAATCCTGATTAATTCTTTCACTCCAGGTTCTCACAGTTTAGTTGGAGCAGGCTGAGGGTAACCAATATTTCCTCGGAGTGTTTCGATGCCTTCACTGTTCCTTGCACACATTCCCATAAAGCAGACTGCAGCAGCTGAGGATTTTCTAATGGAAGCCTTGCAAAACATTCAAACCCATTAAAAAGATCACAGCCAAAAGGAACCACTTTATTTAAGTCTTGGAAGAGAAGGAGAGGCTGTAAATGCTCAAAGCACAGAGTGTCTCTGTCTGGGGTCGGGCACAGACCCAAGAGCAGCCCAAACTCCTGTATCAGCACAAGTTGCCCTAAAACCACGAACCCAGCACCAATTTAGCTGGAGATAAAATGGAAACCTTTTCAACCAGGTGATTCTTCCACATCCTACTGACAATAAAGTAAAATAAGCTGCTTAATATAGGTGGGAACTTTCCCCAGCTGGCTGCATTTCCATTGTATCATCAATGGTGTCTAAAGCACAGAAAACACAGTAAAAACCAGTCACTCACCTGCAGCCCTGGTTACAGCCCTTCCTCGGGCACGAGGAGCATCCCAGGGGCTCTGGACATGGCAGGTCCCTGCACGTCTCTGACACGCAGGTAAGGATTAGAGTTTGTCTCAGGAAAGACTCAGATTCAGAAATTCTACACCCCAGTGAAACCCTACCTTGCCTGGCTGCCCTTGGATTTAAAGGAAACGTGGGAAGGAACTGCAAACAGGGCTGTGGTGAAACTCCACACTGGGGGGAATGGCAGCCCCAAACCACCCCCAAGGGAGGGGCTGCACCTCCCAGAGCCCAAATCCCAGGCTGAATCCCCCAGTGATCCCTTCAGTGCCTGGGAACAGATTTATCCCTCTGCTGCTCCATGGGCAGGACACCCATGGAGGGAGGGATTCCCCTTGGCACTGAAGGTTTTCCCCGGGCACCAACCCCTGTTTTGAGAAGCAGCATTTACATTTGAAGAGCAAATGGCACCCAAGTGTCCAGCAGCTCTTACCTGCCCAGGTGTGGGCTGTAGTCCAGGCCCTGGGTCTCACCAAGGAATGCTCCTGCCTCGACAGGGGCTGCAGGGATTTGGGGTTGGGCTCTGGCCTCAACCTCTTCCCTGTGCAGTGCCTTAGGGCCATGAGGCCAAAACTTTGGGGTCTGTTTGACCTTAGATCTGTCTGTGTCTCAAGGAGGCCCTGAGAGCTTTTCAGGGGATTTCCAGGAGACACCGAGCCCCCCACACTGTGGGGAACAGGAAAAGGGACCCCACATTCCACTCTGAGCCCCCCACACTGTGGGGAACAGGAAAAGGGACCCCACATTCAGCTCTGAGCCCCCCACACTGTGGGGAACAGGAAAAGGGGCCCCACATTCAGCTCTGAGCCCCCCACACTGTGGGGAACAGGAAAAAGGGGCCCCACATTCAGCTCCAAGCTTCAGGCAGTGCTGGGGAAGAGGCAAAAACCCCCAAGGATGCAGAAGGGTCTTCCCATTAGCCAAGATTCCCTGAGCACCAAGAATGAGCTGGAGGAGGCTTTGATTGCTCTGGTGGCTCCTTCCAAGCCTATGGCGTGGTGTCCTGGCCAGCTTTATCCCAAGAACACACAGAATGTGTCAAACCCATCTTGTTTTGGGGGAAGAGGGTGGGAGGGAGGTCCAGGCTGGAGGCTGCAGCGTGGCCAGGAGTTTGCAGAGCAGCACGGATGGGTGTCCCCAGTCTCTCCTCACCACACTGAGCTGAACACTTTGGTGGTCAGTATCACACCCAATCCCACAGAAATCACAGGCAGCAGTGCTGGAGGGAAGGTCCATGGCTTTAACCCAGCTCAGGAGGAAGCCCCAAAGTCCAAGCTCATCCTTCAAGCAGCAGCCAGGGCTGTGCAAGCCCAGCACCCTCAGAGGTGGCTCTGCCGTGGGTAATTCCCAGAGGTTCCTGTTACACCGCAGCCATGGGAATCTCATTAATTACTCGTTCTGCTGAATGGCCTTAACGAAGGCCCAGGACACATCAAGAATCATGTTCACATGGCAAAGTGGCACAGGAACAGCCCCGGAGGGTGATGCTCCACAGAAAGGCCTGAAGTTGTTACAAGGACGTCAGGAGACTTGATACAAAGGGCTGGCTTATGAATAGCTAATGGGGGAATAAATTATGCACCCACTCGGCTGGATTGGGTTTCTTCCTCCTCACTGCACCCTGACATCTCCATCACCCCCCTGCTCTCTGCTTTCTGTCCCACTTGGTTCTTTCTTCTCCTTATTTTTGTACTTGGCAGGATTTTTAATGTGTTTACCCATCACCAAAAGTTTCAAAGCCGAGTCCAGCCTGTCCCAGAGTGATGCCAGAGCAGGACAGGGCACCACCCTGAGCCCTCTCTGGGGAAGGCTGGATGCTCTCCCCATCACAGCAGGGCTTCTCCCGCTCCCAGAGACCCTGTGACACCCTGGAAACCTGAAAGAGAAGCTCCAGGCAGCAGAACAAAAGCTTCCCAGCGTGGTTTTCTGCAGGATGTGCCGTGCCCTGCCTGCCATCTGCCCGGCCCGGAGGGAGCAGCCCGAGCTGCCCGTGGCCAGCGCCAGCAGTTCCGAGCCGGCCACGCTCCAGCGGGTCCCTGGCAGGCGGAGAGGGACGGGGAAAGCTGGGACAGGGACAAAAGGGAGAGTTTTCCGTGTATCGGGATTTCGGCTTCCCAACACCCCCAAAGTCCGGACCAGGAGAAGGCAAAGCCGAGATTAACTCGGTGAAAGGAGGTTCGGGATCTCCCCGTTCCCTGAGCGACTCCGCAGCGCTGCCCAGCCCGGGCAGGGCACGGATCTGCATTTCCAGCCGGGATAACGCAGCTGGCGGGCTGGGACTGCCACCAGCTCCTATTTCAGCTGGGACAGCAATTCCCCCTCTCCTTCCCGAGCCCCGTTCCCCTGCCGGTGCCCGCCTGACGCTGAGCCAGCGCGGTCCTTCCCGGCAGATTCTCCGTCCTGAGCTCGCAATCCCGGCCGGGAGCGCACAGAGGAGCCCAAGGCTGTGTGAGAGCGTGTCCTGTTCAATCGCTCGGATCCCGGCACCCCTGGGCTGCCACGGGAGCTCGGGGAGCTCGGGATGCTCACACCGGGGAACTCTCCGCTCCTGCTTGGAGTCGGCGATTTCGGTCAGCTCTGAGGCACAGCCACGTCCCCAAAGCACCGAGGAGTGAAGAGCGTTTACAGGAGCAACATCCCAGCCCCTGGCCCGGCTCTTTAACAGGGTGGTCCCTGTGGCCCTTCCCGCAGCGCTCCCCCTTCTCTAATCTCCCGTTATCACTTTCTCTGCCCGCTCTGATTTCACGGGCCGGGCTATGCTATCCCTGTGGCCGGCTGGGCAATGTGATCGCCACCCCCTGACCAGCCTGGCTGCAAACACCGTCACCACTGGCCCGGACCCCGCACTGACCCCGCTGCTGCTCCAGGCTCCTTTTCCATGCCCGTCCCTTTCTGAGCGGGTTTGGATAACCCCGACCCGCGTCACAGCAGCTCCTGGTCACCAAAATCGGGCTATTCTGTATCAGTAATAGGAAACTCCCAGCACCTCTGACCAGAGCTCGTGTCTGCTCGCTCCCTGGGGAGAGCAGCCTCTCACCCCATATCCAGCGGGGATCACACCACAGCTCCAGCTCCAGCCTTAATTTCATCCCCACAGCAGTCTCCTCCATGGGGGAGGGGTGGGGGGTGTTGCTTGTCCATTTTTTATCAGCCAAAGGATGTGGAATCACAAAATAATTTGGGTTGGAAGGGACCTTAAAGCCCATCTCCAATCCCCTGCCCTGGCAGGGACACCTTCCACTGTCCCAGGCTGCTCCAAGTCCTGTCCAGCCTGGCCTTGGACACTTCCAGGGATGGGGCAGCCACAGCTGCTCTGGGTTGAAGCAAAGGAGAGGGAAATGGTTTCTTTTCTGATGATCAGGGCAGCAAAAAGCCACAGTTGGAAAATAAATGCTGGAGCAAGGTAGTAATTAAATGCTTTCCCTTTGGTGCTCCTGAAAGTTAGGAAAAGATGGAGGAGCAAGGAAGAAAATGGGAAAATGGGATCTCTGCTGTGTCCTTTCCTCTCCCTGCACGTGCTGGGGTCAGGCAGGAGGAAGGTGAGGAGGAGGCTCTGGAATCAGCACCACTGGAGGGGAAAATTCCCTCGTGTGAGGTGCAGGATACGAAACTGAGCCAACATCCATCTCCTGCTCCGTGGAGTCAGCATGGCATCACTTCATCCTCACAAAACCCTGTCCAAAGGGCGTTATAGGTGGGGAAACTGAGGCACGAGAGGGCTGAGCTGCCAAAACTCCCTCCCATGGGGCAAGGGAGGAGCAGCTTTGCTCCCTTTGCTCCTCTTCTCACCCACAGCCTGAGGGAGCAGCTCTGCCTGCTCAGGGTTCTGCAGCTGAGTCTCCAAATCAGGTCCCTGCAGCAGCTGAAGCCTGGAAACATCCCGAAGTGTTTGCTGGTGTCTCCAAAGCAGCAGCTTCTGTCTGCTCTGTGCTTACTGGGTCTTGTTGGACACGGGTGACTCGGAAAAAATGACCAAGAAAATTAAAGTTACTGTCAGTAATCTTAAATTCACCTTGCAGGGGAATTTGTGCCCCTCCTGGAGAAGATTTAGCAGAGCATAAACGAAGAAAAGATCACAAAATAGAAGCAGGAATTAAATCCAACAGTGCCGCTGTCTGGGGGATGGGAATACAGCAGCTCCATCCAGGAGTGTTTGCACAGCACAAAAATGATTTAAACTCATCAGCACAAATCTGGGGACAGCCCCAGGACCCAGCCCCGAGCCCAGCCCTGCTGCTGAGGGAGTGGGGCCTCCCCACCCCACCCTCTGCAGGGCCAGGGATGGAACACGGAAAATTTACCCCAAAAAAGCTCCTGAGATCTCGGCTGTTGCAGTTGTGGAAAGGGATTTTAACCCTTTAAGCGTGGTGGAAATAAGATGCACAGCTACATGGTTGTTTTTTATGATAGGAAGAAAGAGCCAAGTTTATTCAGAAACACACTTGGTTTTATAGCATGACTGCAACTCCCAGAGTAGAGAAAAGGTGATTGGTTCAGAGAGAAGACACCCCATTGCCAGGGCCTGGGCACACACCACAACAGGGGTTCTGTCTTGTTATTAATTCCTTTTTATTTTGACCAAGATATCACCCTGCGAGAAATTCTCCCTGGCCTTGAGCTGGACCAGCTTATCGGCTGGGAACAGAGCTGAGAAGCTCCAGCCTGGAATATTTTTCAGGCTGTAATTTTCTTACTTTCTCCATATGTGTCCCACAGGCTGTGATATCACAGCTCCAGCCAGAAGAGGACAGTGGTGCCTGTGTTTTATTTAGGGCTGCACCACGAGGGATTGAAAGGCTCCAGGACACTCTTGGCTGTTCAAATCCCCCTTTCCAACACACAGCCAGGCTCCAGGGGGGTCCAGGCTATTCCCAGTGACAAAACCCATCCAGCTGCGATGCAGAGGGGACATCTTGGCTCTGACTGCTGGGGAGGAGCAGGGAGACATTACAACAAAGATGACATAGAGAATTCATCTTTTGGGGGGAAATTTTCACCTCAGATAAATCAGGAGTTACTGGGCTGCTTGGAAAAGTGAGGAGGGAGCTGCTCCAGCTGTGCCATCACTCTCTAGGGAAGAGATAAATAACGTGCATGAACACAAACATCCCTCCTGCTGCACACAGGCAGAGACAAAACAGACTGGAAACACCTACATATCAATGTGAATTTAAATATGACACTTACATGCATGTTGATATGTAGATAAATATCATGTAACTGCACAGGAACAGGTATTCAAGCTGTTCCCTGCATCTCAGCATATTTTCCCAATCCCAAAGAGGAGAGCTGCCCCTGGCAAAGGGACTGGCACAGGCTGCAGGGGTAATTTCTTGCTTGGAGTAAAAAAAAAAAAAAAAAAGAGGACTAAAGTGAAAGCAGAGCTGGAAACCTGCCAGCCCCCACCCATGCACCAGGGTGCTGCTGCTGCTGCTGCTCTGGGGAGAAAAGCAAAGGTGGAAACACAGGGAGTGACCCTTCTGTGCCAAAAATCACCACATTTAGGGTTCTAGGATCAAGATGTCCCAGGGACTTGGCACCAGCTCTCAGGTGCTGCAATAAGACACTGATTCACAGCTCTTTCATATGCTGAACCTCAAATCTGAATTTGTTCCTCTAAAAGTCATTCACCCTGGGATGGAAAGCCAGAATTGTCCCATACTGGGGTTTTTTCCACCCCACTCCTCAGGAGCAGGGGCAGAGGGGGCTCTTGGTGACTGACTCCAATGTCTGGGTACTGCAGGAGCTGCAAAGGTCCCATTTCCCCCTCAAATTTCTCATTTGCTCCAAACCTTCCCTTTCCTGCTGGCCCAGAGCTCAGAGGGATTCACTCTGTTCCCTCCTGTGATGGAGGCTGGATGGATGCAAAGGGCAAAGATCCAGTTCAGGAAGGGTCTCAGTCGAGATGAGGCTTTCCAGCCTTCTCCCAAAATGGTTTTTTCTTTCCCCAAGCACCACCCTTGTGATGCAGAGGCTGAGAGGACTCCCCGAGCTCGGAGCTGTCACCTCCCCCTCTGTCAGCACCGACCTCTGTGTGCTCCCGTGGGCACAAGTGTGGTCACTGTGCTGCAAAGAGAGAGAAAGGACAGTCACACACACGGACTTTTGGGGGGAAAAAGGTTAACTTTATTGTACGGATAACTTGCATTTAAAGTGTGTTATGTGCAGCCAGGACAGGACAGGAGCTCATTGGACAATTGGGAAAAACATCCTTGGGACAGCACCTCAGGATGTGTCCCACGGCAAAGACACCAGGTGTTAATTTTTATTATGAATTCCACTCTGTTTGTCACCATGTTCTCACCCTGGGAGACTCCTCCCTAACTGAAGCTGCAGTCAGCTTGTCAGCCTGGGAATGGAGCTGAGAGTCAGGAGAAATCCAGGCCTGAAAAGAATTTCCAAGCTGCAATTCCCCAGCTCTCTAAATGTGCGTGTCCATACAAAAGTGATGGGAAAAATCCTGACAAAGAGCCCCTCCACCCTCCTCCAGCCCTTCCCTCCTTTCTCATCCCCAGTGTGGTGTTCAAAACCTGCCCTTTGCTGCTGCACACCTGCCTCGCTGCAGGGCTGCTCCTGGGGCTGAAGGAGGGACAAGGATCTTCTCTAAAATTTACCCTCTTTGGGGGAAAAATGGGAAACTCACTCACTCAGCCCCTTTGGGCTGGAGAGGTGACACTTTCACATGGAGAAATCCTCAGCTCTTGGACACTGATGGATCCATCACCCCACAGCCTGCCTGGGGTAAAATATCTTAATACAAGCATTTGAAAAAAAAAAATTAAGCTTTTTTCCTGACTGCAGGTGGCTGACTGGTTTCTTCTTGCTGCCCCCAAACTTCCAGCCCCCCACCCCTCCTCTGCTCCCTCCAGCTCTGCAGCAGCACCGCCCCCAGTCCCCCGGTGCACACCCTGAAACGAGACAGTGAAATTCAGAGGTGTAAAACAAACCAACCCACAGGAACCCAGCTCTGCTCACCCCTTCCATTACCAACCCTCCTTCCCCCTCCCAGGATCCCGCAGGGGAGGACGATGAGACAGGAGCTGCCAAGAGCTGTCACAACATCCCCGGCACCGCTGCCTGAGACTCGCATCCGACACTCACAATCCCGGTTTTTATTCCTGTCTCACCGCCTAAACCCAGCCCCTTCCTCCTCTAAACCCAGCCTGGCCTCACCCACCAGTCACAATCCCGGTTTTTATTCCTGTCTCACCATCCAAACCCAACCCCTTCCCCCTCTAAACCCGGCCTGGCCTCACTCACCTGCTCCACCCCAAGACCAGCACATTTATACCCTTTATCATTTATACCCTTTATCATTTATACCCTTTATCATTTATACTTTTGACCCAATGACCAAACACCCTTGACCTGCACTGCAGGATTTTCTATCCAACAAAAACTACTTAAAACTAAGAAGAAGAAAGAACAAGAAGAGAGAAAAAGACAATGCCCTAGAACGTCCATCCTGTCCCATACCTGTTACCATATTCTAAAACCCCAAATTCCAAACCCTTCACCATGTGATATTACACATCCTACACAAACTGCACACCAGTGATTCCAACTCCATCACTCGGATTTGGAAGCTTCTCCAAGGCCTCAAGTCAAAAGCAGTGCTCCCCTGAGGGTCAGAGTCAGAAAGCTCAGAAAGTCCAAAATTCCCAGGCTTCAGGGTTCCAACAGATCCTGGCTGTCCCAGTAAGACCAGAAGCCCCAGGGTGCTCCCAAACTGGTTTCCCTTTTGCCAAAGGTCCTTTCCCAGCCTCGGGCAGGTGGAGCTGCTCTCCAGGTGATCACCTCATTCCTCAGGTGCCCAACTAACCCAGAGCTGTGGAAGGCTCCAGATTCCCCGATCATTCAAATGAGCAGCTTTTCCTGCTGGTCAGGTAAAAATCTGTGTGCAGCTCTAGGAATTGGATAGGAAATAAGAAGGAGAAGGTGATGGGGCTGGACCTGCAGTCTGACCCCAGATCCAGGGCTGCAGCTTCTCCCTTCCCATTCCCCATTCCCAATTTCTGAGATGATGAAATCATGAAATTCATGTGCAAGACAATATGGCTCTCTGAACTTCCCCTGGCTCTGCTCTGCACCCATCTCACCTGTGCTGTATTTCTGATGTCCTGTGGCCACATTTCTAAGTGTTTCAAGACAAGGTGCACAAACCTCTTTTTCTGAATGCCTTGAGGATTTATTTTCCCGGTGGAATATGGTTACAGCACTCAGTTTGCACCTAGTGGGGTTGATTTAGGAGAAATAAATATTTGCAGGAGAAAAGAAAATCAGTCCCCATGGCTTCACTCAGAGGGTGAAAAGGAATGATGGAGATGCTAGATCAGCCATGGAGATGCTGGACCATCCATGGAGATGCTGGAATCATCCATGGAGATGCTGGATCACCCCTGGAGATGTTGGACCATCTCTGGGAGTTTGTCCATCATCTCTGCCCCACAAATCCCAAGCAAATCCCTGCAGAACCAGGCAGGGCTCCACAGCACAGGCCCCAGGGCCCACGTTCCCAAAGATGTGCCATGGAAAAGGTGTGGAGATAAAATCCCTGATTCCCCAGAGATTCCATCCCTGTTCTCCTCCCTGGGCAGCTCCAGGCTCATCCCTGGGGGCTCTGGGGGCTCAGTTTGCACCCCCTGGAGAGCTGAACCTGGGGAGCCTCCAGAAGCAATTCCCAAGTGGGAAATGGCTCCCTGAGAAATAATCCTACCTGGTCTAGGCAGAAACACTAATTTTTGCCCCACATTTTCATCCTTTTCAACCCTGCCCCAATGTCAGTCTGTGATCTTTTCAACTCTGCAACCTACCACCATCCCTCCGAGCTCCAGGGGGCTTCTTGGAAAAGACTTTTAAGCAGAATATTAAAACTATTCCCCCATTAAATGCCAATTTGGACAAATTGCTGAAATTTGGGAAGTCAGAGGTTGACTTGGGGGGGCCACAGGGGGAGATCCCCTTGAAGTCCCACATCAAACTGGAGCTGCCTCTGGTTTGGACACAGGGACAACTCTTGGCTCGGGTTCCCCCCATCCTTGCTGGAATGAAAAGTCAAAATAAGATTTTTTTTTTTTTTTTTTTTTTTTGAGCCAGCAATGACTAATTCTCCTCTAGGAGCAATGAAATAATTATGGGTCTTTCCCAAGGAAGGGATAGCCAGTCTTTCATTTCGAGCCTGGGCAAACCCTCAGAGCAGCTTTTGGAATTTCTCTCCTCCTCCAATGAGCTCCTGACACCTCATTTCTCCATCTGCTGAGAAGGAATGATCCCTCTCTGGGATATCTCCACGGGATTAACTACGCAGAATCATTCCACTTTTTTTTTTATTATTATTATTGTTAATAGAGCTGAATAGCCTATTCCTAGGGAATAGCCTTCCTAGGGAAGCCCCAGAGGTCGTATGTGCCCACTCGTGCACAAACGGGGAAATTCAGTTTTTCCCATCTGCAAAAATCCAGATTTTCAGGCTGATGGTGCTCACCATGCATGGAAATGGCGCTGCTCCCCAAGAATGCCCAGAATTTGGGCTGCAGGCATCAAACGCTCCCTCCTCCAGCCTTTAATTTCCTCTGGAGAGGGTCCACAAGGAAACTCCCTCGCAGGAAAAGCTAAAAAATCCCGTGTCACCACCAGTTACAAACCTACAGAGATTTGGAGGTGTCTGCTCGGGGCACGGGGAAACTGAGGCACGGGGGGCTCGTTCTGCCCGGAGGGGAGTCCGGGGCTCCAACATCCCCGGGGGAATCCCAGGGCTGGGATCGCTTCCAGAGGAGATTTGAGGATGAACCACGGGGATACCGGGGAGAGGAGAGAAGGAAAGGAAAGGAAAGGAAAGGGAAGGAAAGGGAAGGGAAGGAAAGGAAAGGAAAGGAAAGGAAAGGAAAGGAAAGGAAAGGAAAGGAAAGGAAAGGAAAGGAAAGGAAAGGAAAGGAAAGGAAAGGAAAGGAAAGGAAAGGAAAGGAAAGGAAAGGAAAGGAAAGGAAAGGAAAGGAAAGGAAAGGAAAGGAAAGGAAAGGAAAGGAAAGGAAAGGAAAGGAAAGGAAAGGAAAGGAAAGGAAAGGAAAGGAAAGGAAAGGAAAGGAAAGGAAAGGAAAGGAAAGGAAAGGAAAGGAAAGGAAAGGAAAGGAAAGGAAAGGAAAGGAAAGGAAAGGAAAGGAAAGGAAAGGAAAGGAAAGGAAAGGAAAGGAAAGGAAAGGAAAGGAAAGGAAAGGAAAGGAAAGGAAAGGAAAGGAAAGGAAAGGAAAGGAAAGGAAAGGAAAGGAAAGGAAAGGAAAGGAAAGGAAAGGAAAGGAAAGGAAAGGAAAGAAAGGAAGGAAAGGAAAAAGGAAAGGAGGATAATTCCCGCATGCCGAGGCACGGGGATGTCCTGCGGGCTCCGCGGTGCCGCAGCCCCCACGGGTTCTGGGAATTCCGCCCCGGGAATTTCTGCACTCAGGGCCAGCTCTGCCCTCGCAGCGGGATGCTCCTGGGCTCTGCCACACTGGTGACACTGGTCTGGACCCCCGGCTCGGGTTTATTTGCATGCAAACGAGATGGCAGCAGTGCGAGAACAAGCCCCGAGCCCAGCGACAGGAGACGCAGCATTGTGGGTTTTCTTTTCCAATGTGTTTCACCCCCACTCCTCCCCTCCCAAAACTCCGCTTTATGTCACCTGCTCCTCTTGAGATCCGAAATGGTGCCAAAATCCTGGCAGAAAAATCAGAAATCCAGGCTGGTGGGAGTCAGCCCTGCTGGGGAGAGGCTGCCAGGCACAGAGAGGAACGGAGGATTTTTCAGCCCCCTTTTGCAGCCGAGATTTGGAACACTTATTTCTGCCTCGAGGGTGTAACTGAAGCCTTTGGGGACCCAGAAAAAGTGTCTTGCAGGGTGTGCTGTGATGCTCCCTGCGAGCTTCCTTGGGGAAAATTGCTCAGGGGTGAGCAGGAGCACGGGGGGGTTTGCAGCACATTCCCAGGACAGCGTTACCTGCAGGAATCGCTGAGCTGGGTGAATTCACAGCTCACCTTTGGCCGGGGATGCCCAAAGCCACGGCAGCTCAGTGGGATATAAACCCTTTGGAAAAAATACATAAAATATGTATTATTAAAAAAAAAATATATATATATACATCTATATATAACATATAATATATATATTACATATATAATATCTATTTTATATAATTATATATAAATATATAATATATCTTTATATGTATAAATGGATATAATTATATAATATATTATATATAATATATACTATATTATATAATAATATATAATGTAATATGTTATATAATATTTATTATATATTATATATTTAGATATAAAATATAATATGTATATAAAATATATAAAATATATAAAAATAGATTTAAAAATCATGTTTATATCCTCCTTGGTCATGGCCACATGGGCTGAGGGACCAGCCTGGAGCAGGATTTTTCTCCATGCCAGAGGCACATCCACAGCTGGACCCCCCTGCCCGGTCCCAGGTTCTGTCCCCGTGTCCTGGCTGTGCCCACCCGGTGCCCCCTCGCCCCCATGGAGACCCTTCCTCCCTCCTGCCCTCCCTGGCAGAGGAATCCTCCCTGCTAAACACAACAGCCCCTGCCAAGATAAAAGCCAAGCTGTGAATAATTCATGGTTCAATCTTTTTTACCACCGTCTGCTGTAAATATTTAAATAGCTCCAAGATGTCTCGAGCTGAACTTGGGGAGGATGAGCAGAGCCCCCGGCTCAGGGAGCAGCACAGGGAGGGGGATGAGCTGGGAATGAGCTGGGGATGGAGCACAGGGAGGGCGGCAGATGCTGTGGGGATATTTTTTTTTGGTTCTGTGTGCACTGGGGAAGGGACAAGAGAGCTCCACGGGGAAAAAAGCTGATTTATAACTCCATAAGGAGCAAATCACCAAGCCTTTCTGCCCTTAAAAAAAAAAAAAAAAGAAAAAAGAAAAAAAAAAAACAACAGGGCAGTTTAGAAAGGAATGTATTCCCGCTGTAGGATACAGGAGTACCCAAAGGACATGGCTCAACTCTCCTCCCCTCTCCTCTGCTGCCTTCCCCTGGCTCAAAACCTCAGTGGAATTTCACTCGAGTTTATGACTGCCAAAAAAAAAGATCAGCAAAAAAAGATCTCTGTCCTCTGGTCTGCAGCTCCCTGCGCTCTGCTCTCCACCTGGGAAACGAGAAAACAACATCTGACATTAAAACACAGACGTGATCCTGGGCTGTCTCCCAGCTCCTGGGGCAGCTCCATCCAGCCTGGACATGAATTATTTACCCAATCCCAGCGGACTGGGAACATGTGGGAGCTCCTTGCAGGAATCAGGAGCCCCTCCAGGGACAAAGCCCGTGCCAGGCGTTGGTTTTGTTCTCAGTGTGCAGGAGAACAGCCCAGCCCTGGGCAGATGCTGAGTGGCTGCATCTCCTCCTGCTTCAGCATCGTTCAGTGCTCACAGCCCTTCCCAAACAGCTCCTGCAGCAATTATTGTGTGGCTGCACAATGGGGCCTCCTGGCCCTAAGCTGATGTGTCCCACAGCCACCCTGTCCCCCCACGTCCACATCTCCCCGTGCTCTGAGTCCCCTCTGGGGTTGGGCTCAGCTGCTGCAACTCCGGGCATTTTCCTCCTGGAGATTCCAGGGGGTTTCACCAGCGCTGGGGTTTTCCAGCTTTGCAAGAGCAGTTTTAAATGTGCTCTTCACTTTTCCATCTCTCCCTGCACCAGCACATGAAAATGTTTTCCTGGTGCTCTTGGTCCTCTTCCCCAGAACACTGTCTGCAAATTCCTTCATCATCCTCCACTGAAAGGTCAAAAAAAAATCGAGGAGGGGTTGTGCTCTGGCTCTAGAGCCTGGTGGGGTGTCCCAGTCGCTGAGCTGTCACCAGGCAGCACCAAACCCAGCCTGTGCCACCCCTGAGATCTGCAGCTCCACCACTGCAGAGGCTTTGGGGCCATCCTTGGACAACGTACCTCGACAGAGCCTGACCCTATCATCCTTTTTTAAAGAAAACTTCTGGCCTGGAAACAAGGGGGAATGATTTTTAACTGCAGAGAGTAGGTTTAGATGGAATATTAGGAAGAAATCTTTCCCTGTGAGGGTGGGAAGGCCCTGGCACAGGGTGCCCAGAGCAGCTGTGGCTGCCCCTGGATCCCTGGCAGTGTCCAAGCCCAGGCTGGGCAGGGCTGGGAGCAGCCTGGGACAGTGGAAGTGTCCCTGCCATGGCAGGGGTGGAATGAGATGAGTTTTAAGATACCTCCCAACCCAAACCATTCTGGGATTCCATGAAACAGCTTTGTCACCTCTGGGGGCTCTTTGGCTTCCCCTGTTGAAATCAGAGTAAATGAAGACTTTGGGACACCAAAACAATTTTCAGTTTGACTATTTGAATGATTGCTGCTCTTAAGCCAAGCTCTTAACTCAGTTTAACCTTTTAAAAGCCTTTCCTCAACCAACTTAACATCTGAAACAAAAGAGATTTTGTTTTCCCAGTGGGATGCTTTGATAACTTCAAATCTTTTTTCCTCATCTCCATTCCCAAGCCAAGATATTAATCAAAACAATATGTTTCCCACAACAGCAACAGCAACAAAAGCCTTTGAGTCAATGAGTCATCATTTTTCTGTGAAGAAAAATAAACATTTCCCCAATTCCCCGCTCAGGGATTGCACAAATCTCTGCACCAGCCCCTGTGGCTGAGGCAGCTGTGGCGGGTCCCAGCCAGATGTGGAGGTTTCCTGGGTGTGGGTGCAGGCCCAGGTTGTCTGGGCAGGGTTTTGTGCTCCCTCTGAGGTTGGTGGCAACATCTCCAACCTTTGGGGCACGGTGGGCTTTGCCCTCTTGGCTTATTCCACTCACCCACAGAGATTTTGGAGCCCACTGGGGAGAAGGAGAGTGTGCAGATGGACAGATGGACTAAACACTGAAGTGCTGGGCAGCTGGGGGTGGCTTCCCAGCTCTTTGCAGCTTTCCCACCTCTGGAAATGAAGAAGGAGGGAAAGGTTGGTGCACTGGGGAGATCTGAGCAGCCCGTGTGGATTGAGGCACCCCACGGGGACACCTCACCCCCTTTGGGTGCAGAGATTGAATCAGGTGCTGTAGAGCCCAGCAGCAGCTCAGATCCCCATCCCATGGCTGCTGAGCAGGCTCCAGCTGTCCCCAAAATCCCAGGACTGGTGGGCACAGGGACATGAGGGACATGAGGGACATGAGGGACATGAGGGACATAAGGGACATGAGCTGTGGGCCTCTGTAGCACTGCACAAAAGGTGAGGCAGGATGGAGCTCGAGGGGATCCCAGGTGGCTTCAGACAAACAGAGAAAGGCAGAGAAAAGGGGCAAAAAAAGAAATCCTGGAGCTGAAAGCCTTGGCTGATCAATTGTCCACAGAAAGCCTGGGAGGGTTCTCTCTGTACTCGCTGGTTTATAGATTTATAGATTTCCTCTAAAGAGGAAGATGCAGCACATGAGCCACGGTGAGAGGCTGAAGCAGGGGACGGGGACAGAGCTGGGGCTGCTGGCCTGGCCCTGCACACCTGGCAGGGGCTGATTCGGGGACACACCCCAGGAAAGGCTCCTCCCCACCCCCAGGCAGTGATTCCCTGCAGGGCTGGGGTTTTTAAAACCTCCCAGGACACCGAGTCCTTTTTAATTTATTTTTTTTTGGGATTGTGCTGAAGGAACTTGCCAAAGACCTTCTGGGGGAAGAAAAGAGGCAGAGCATCCTCTCCTGCCTTAGTGCACCCCCAAATCCCAACAGGGGGATCCCAGGTGGGCACATCCATCCCACTGGCCCCTCTTCATCCCACCCCAGGGAGGAATGGGATCCCCTGGGTACGTGAGTGAGCAAAGGTAAAACCAGCCCCGTGTCAGAGCCAAAGTAAGAGCAAAGGGGAAGGAGAGATTTTCCTGATTCTTAAACATTCCCACTGTGTCCCAAGGGGAATTGCACTCTGGAATCACCCAGGAGAGTTTGGAGAAGTTTCCATTTAAGCCAACAAATGGTCGGGGGTGAGAGGGCTGGAGCTGGAGGGAAATGATTGATCAAACCCCTCATCCTTTATTGATGGCAACAGCAGATGGGAGCGTGAGCAGAACCACTGGAGCCACGTCCCTGCAGGAGGCTTTGGGAGGAAAAATGAGCAGCCAAGGCAACAGTCCTGAAGGAAAGTCTTCTCTGGAGGGCTGGATCAATAGGAAGAAGAACCATATGAGACTTCTTGTCTCTCCCAAGGCCATTGACAATCTGCCCATCCTTCCCAATGCTTTTAAGACCTAAGCAGGAAGTCACTAAAAGTGAATGGCTTTGCTCCAGGCTGGAAACACCCCCAGGACATGCTGAGAAGGGCATTCTTCACTCCTCTTGGATTCAGCCTGATTCCCTGCAGATGTCTCATCAGATCCCTTGCAATGTCTTTTCCCCCTCTGTTGGATGCAGAAATCCTCTTGTAGACAGATCTGGTGGAGAGGACACTCCTCGCTTGGGAAGGTGTGGCCATGAGGCACAGCCCACAGGCTTCAGCCAATATTCTGAGAGCAAGGAATGGGATTCCCTGAGAAAGGACTTCCTGTGGCTCCTGCTTAGGAGTCTGAGTGGAAATGTGTGCAAAATATTTACCTGCAGGAGAGCCTGGCCTCTCCCAGGGGACCCAAAGGAACGAGCATCCCCCCCACTATGGGATTTGGGCACCTACAGTGCCACCATCACTCCCCTGCAGCTGAACTCCACCCTGAGTGGAGCCAGGGGAGCAGGGCCAGGATCTCCAGGCATTTCAAGGTCCATTAACTGGCAGCGTAAGGCCTGAGCCTCACCAGGCATAAAATTGGAGTAAATCCAGGGACATGTGCAGGGCTGGAACACTGGAGTGGTGGCAGAGGGGTGCTAGGAACCAAAGGCAATCTGAGCTGTGTGCTTGGAGATGAACAGGCTCAGTAGCCCAGAAAATGCAGCTCTGAGCTGTCCTAAAGCCCTGCTGACCCTCACACTGCCATGGTGGGCTCCTCTGGGTGACTCTTCAGCACCAGAAACGCTGCTCTGAGCAGGGATGGCTCGAGGATACGAGAAGATGACTCTGGGGTGGGCAAAGAGGGGAACACAGAGCCCTTGACTCATCTCTCACACACTGGGGCATTCCCAGGAGAACTCCATGGGGTCCTGTTACCAGGAGCACCACCATGGGCAGCACACAGAGACCTTCCTGCACACCAACCACCCAGCCCAGTCACACAGGGGAAAGCCGTTCATGCAGAACAGCAAAGCCTTTACAAGGCCTGGCTTAGTGCATTCCTGCTGGAAGCATTCAGGGAAACAAGCTCAGCTGGTCCACGGGTGTTGGAGCAAGAGGTGCCACCCTGCAGAGCCACACAAGGGCTTTATTGTCCCCTAAACCCGGTGTTCCATGCCCACACTGAGGCACCCCCAGTGCTGTTCTGGTTGCCCATTGAGCCCGGCCTGGCTTGGCAGGAGCTCTCCTTGGGAAGGCATGGGGCGGGCTCGGTGCCACGGCGGCAGACGGAGCGAGCACAGGCAGCCAGGAAAGCAGAGCCCAGCACGCCAAAGGCATGCAGCCCGGAAAGGAGCATCCACAGCGCTCTCCTCTCCTCTCCTCTCTGTAGGCATGAAAGGCACTGGCTGGGAGTGTGGAGGGAAATGTCCTGCGGCTCCACTGTGAAAATGTGGATCCAGGCACGGAGCTGGGGGTGGGAAACAGTTTCAGTCACGGGAACTCCTCGTCTCAGCTCTGCTCTGCCTGGACACGTATCCAAGTCACAGTTAGGTCTTAATAAGGGTCTTCCAGGCACTGGTGCCCTGGAAATCCGAGTGGCATCCCTTGCTCCGGGAGTGGGCAGCTCTGGTCATCCGGGCTTGTTTCCCTGACTCCTTCCACCACAAACACAGAGAACCAGGTTCTTTCCAGGCTTTCCTCTTCTTACCCCGAGGCAAAGGGCTAAATTAAGCCCGATGAATCATGCGGAGGAGTTTCTCTCTGCTGACCGTGACGGGGCTCCCAACACCGAGACCGAAGGGAGAGTTCCTGCTGGGAACGCTTCCATAAGCACGAGAGGGACCCGGAGGGCTCCTCCCTGCCGAGGAGCACCAGCACGGTGATAGAGGGGATAAATCCCGGCTCCAGGCACAGGGTCAGGCCCCGGGGTCAGCACAGGGCACGGGGGTCACCTCTGCCGGGATGAGGACAGGGATCGATAGGACACACTCATCTTCCCGCACATCAGCGGCCTCCCGGGGTGTTTTCATACACTAAAACACATTCCCCCATTTTCTATTTATGGCAGATGAGTGGCTAATCCTCGAGCCGGGGAGCTGCTGCTCTGTGCTGAGCCGGCGCTTCTGCGGCTGCTGCCGGGGAGGGAGGGAGAGGATGAGCTCTGGGATGTGCTGGGGAGGGAGGGAGAGGATGAGCTCTGGAATGTGCTGGGGAGGGAGAGGATGAGTTCTGGGATGAGCTGGGGAAGGAGAGGATGAGTTCTGGGATGTTCCTGGGGAGGGAGAGGATGAGTTCATGGGAGCCACATCTCACAGCAGAGTCAAATGGAGCCTTCCCTGAGCCCCAGCCAGGGAGAGCCCCCCTGAGCAAACCCTTTCCCACCAGCAGAGCATCCCAGTGCCATCCCACCAAGCCAAAGCAGCGCCTCTGCTCTGGCCAAAGGTGTCTTTGATTCTCTTTCTGGAGCTGACAGGGATTGTTTTCTCCCTGTGACAATTCCCATCGGGGAACCACTTGAGCTAAACCCATGGGTCATTTTTCCCTTCAGCATTGTCACTACAGCTGAAGTAGGGAATGGAAGGATCTCAAACCAGCCCTCACTGGGATTTAATGGGAGAATTTTCATGTCCCTGCACACATGAATGTGTCTTGCACATATCCCATGGATGTGGCCTGGTCTGGGGTGCCCCTTACCAAACAGTGCAATTTTCCAATCCTTAAGGAGCCAACTGGCAAAGGCAGCCAAAATCCTCAGTGCCCACAGGTGGGGGAGGCCAGGCCAAGGCTGAGCTCACTGCAAAGCCCCAAGAGAATCAGCAGCTCCAGTGCTGCCCCTCAAATCCCTGCGGGCTGGGCAGCACCCAAGGTCACCCCAGACTGGTGTGATCTCCTGTTCTTTTCCAAGCAATATTTCCCCACAACCAGGACAGGAACCCAGCTCGCCCCCAGCAGCTCCTCCCTGTCCTTGGCTGCTGCAGGGATGCAAGGATGGCCCTGCCCCAGGGGCTGCACGGCTGGAGCTGCTGCTGGCCCAGGGATGGGCTCAGGAACCCTCAGGGCCAGGCTGGAGGGCAGCTCCTGTTACCTGCTGGCCCCCGGCCAGAGCAGGCAGGAAAAGCAGAGGAGAATTTGTGCCGCAGAGCTGTGCCAGGAGCGCTTGTGATGCCCTTTGTCTCTGTCCTTGCACAGCACAAACCCCTCTGGGTGCCCCAAGTGTCCTCCCCCAGGGACCTCGTGCCTCCTCCCACTGTGAGAAAGCTGCAATTCCAATGATCAGAAATGCTGGGATTTTAGCATCTGCTGCATTCACTGCAGGTGGAATGGGAACGCTGGGGGCTGGAGGAGAGGGGGATGCTCGTGAGGAGAGCTGTCCCCCAGCTCTGCACTGGTCTGGCAGGACCACAGCGCTGTGTGCAGCACAAGGAGACTTCTGGAAGCTGAAGAATAACTAAAATGCCATTAGGAGCTGAGCAGAGGAGGACCTTGCCCTGCAACCAGTGAACTGCAGTAAGAGCTTCTGCATCAGACCATTGCCTGCTCTCCTCTGCTGAAATCACTGCAGACTGCCCAGACATCTGAGTCTCTTCTTTCCTAAAGCACTTTAGAGCTCCTAATGAAAAGCACTGTGTAAGAGCCACGCAACATCAGCATCAGAATAATAATAGTTACTCTCTGTGCCTGCTCCTTGCCAGTCTTACTGGATGCCACATCCTTGGTTTTAGTGTCTGTGAAATTATGCCCTGTTATACCAAATGTTCCATTGCTCTGGGGTTTTTTTTCATCCTTAAGGGTTTCAGGGCATTACAGTAACCCAAAACCTTTAAAAACATTTGTGAGTAAAGTGTTGTGAGCTGCCTGGCTGGGAGATGTTACACAAGTGCAGAGCCTCCTTCTTCCTCATTTGATGGAGGTCCTTCAGGGTTAAATTCTTCTGCCTTTTACAGAGTGGAAATAACCAGCATGTGAATGTTCAAGAGCATGGATCAGACTAGTCTGCAAGTGGAAGAAGTTGCAGCCATCTGTGCAGTTGCTGGAGGGAGGCCAACAGCCAAGGGGAGCCTCATCCTTCCATCCCCCTGGAGTGCCAGTCCCTCCATGGAGCACACTGAGCCCCGGGTGACCCCAGCAGACCAGACTGCTCGGCTTTAGACAGCTGAGGCTGCAAAATCAACTTCCAGCCCTGCTCCTTCTCCCTGGTCCTGGCCAGCCCTCCCACAGGGATAAAACACAAGGTTTGGAGCAAAGCCCTCCCACCACGCAGGGCTGGCAGGGGGCAGAGAGCAGCTGCAGCAAAAGGGGAAAGCAAGAGCCCTGACCCATCTTCCCTTCACGCTTTCCACCTTCCAGCCTGGTTTTGAGCTCCACAGGATCCACCTTAAACATCTCAGCCAACATCTGGGACGTGGGAGCAGCCTCCCTCACCTTCCCTGCAACAGCTGGAGCTGGGTGATGCTCCTTCCAGTTGGGATCCAGCTGCCTGCAGATCCTTCCTTGGGATGAAAGGGCTTGGATCCAGAACCAGAACCACCTCTGTTTGCTGGGACATGATTCTCTCAAGCCCTTCCCCACAGGGACTGGTGGCACCTCACCATGGCCTCGGAATCTCAGGGAATCACAGCGTGGTTTGGGATGGAAGGGGACCTGGAAAGTCACCTTGTTCCAATCCCCTGCCATGGGATCTCTGCTCAGGGAGGAGTTGGGAGTTTAGCTGATCCATCCAACTGATCCTTTTGTAAACTCGGACAACACGGGGCTCTATCCTCTGCTGCCTCCTTCGACAACTCAGAAATTTATTATCCCTGCAGCCAAAGCTGGTAAGCTGCAAGATAAAAATGCTATTTCTGCCCAGGATTTCTGCAGCTGCCTCCAAGCATTTGCAGCCACTTTCTAGTTATTAAAGCTCAGCTATGAAGAACTGCGTTCCTTCAGCACAGATTTGCCTTTAATTAGCCAAGGATAAAAGGACAGTGGAAGACAACCCCGCTCCTAAGCGGAAAAGGCTCGGCTCTCAAACGCTGCGCCGCCGGCACTTCTGCAGAGGCAGGGAGCAGGTGCCTGGCACAAGAGATTTGTTCTGCTTCCCTTGCCTGCCCCAAACCTTCACCTCTCGCTGGGTAAAACCACATCCCTGGGGCTGACCCCGCTCTGTGCCCGCAGCCCCAGAGGTGCTGGGGAGGAGGGAGGTCGTGGCAGCAGGGGGGCGGTGGGTGGGATGTGCCAGGCTGGGCTCAGTGTGGATGTGAGCAGCACGATGACCTTGGCATCTCCAGCTCCCCAAACCCCAGCACAGCTCTTGCTCAGAGCGGGTTTCAGCTGCTTTAAAGAAGCAGCAAAACAAACTCTGAGCTCTCACCAGCCCTGGGGTTTCTCTGCAAACCCGGGGGCTGCAGCCCCCGTCCCTTTGGGTCCCTGTGAACTCAGCAAGGCATCCTTTAAACCAACAACCTCCCAAAGACTCGTGGCTCATCATGGAATTCTGGGATGGATCAACACCCACAGCTCCAGGGTGGTGAGCGAGCTTTGCCCAGCAGCAGCAGCCACAGAGAGCAGGAGAGGGGCAAACCTTCTGCTGAGCCTTTGGGAAAAACTTCCCAGATCCCCTGGGCCCAGATCATCCCACAATTTTTTTAGAGTAAAAAGCTGAGGCAGTCTCACCATGGCTTGTCCCCAGCACAGGGAGGCTCAGGGCACCAAGATGTCCAAGCAGGACCTCGGCACTCCGGGCTGAGGAAGGCACCAGGTGCCCTCTCCATGAAATTGGGGTGACATTGGAACAAGGGGCCCAGTACTGGGGGAGCTCTGATATTTGGTAGAACTGGCTTTAGCCCTTGGATCTTATTTGTCTGCCCTAATGCTTTGTAGATGTGGGGCCTCAGCAAACTCATTTCTGACTCTGTAAAAACATAGATTCATATTTAATGCACCCAAATATTGCTCTCCTTTGCCTAACCCCCCTTTCTCCCACCCTGGACACTGTGCAGAGGTGCAGAGGAGAGAGCTGCTCCCAGGAATAGGTTTTTCAACACCCAGCACAAATGCAAAGGAGGGAGAAGAAGGAGCAAGGAGGAAGTGGGAAGGAGAAGGAGAGACCTGGCCTGATTTCCAGAGCTGCAGGATAAATGTTCATCTCGGAGCTCTGCAAGCTCCAAACCTTTGCCTAGAGGTTACCTAAAGATAGATTGTGGGGGCCCTGCTTCACACGCCCACCCTCGCAAATGTTTTGTACCCAGCTGCCTGGTTGGGGCTCTTTGGAATCACCAGCACTGCAGCAGTGATGGTTCAACTCAGCACCAGCTCCCACCCGAGCCCCACCACCCCAGAAAGCCACAGAGCAGCACTGCGAGGGCGGCAGCATCCCTGGCTCTGGGATCATTTTCCCTTTCCCACTCTCAGCTAATGGCCTCCTCCAGCTCCAGCCCAGGAAGTGCTTTCAGGATCCGAGTGCCCACTTTGCCAAATGGAAGCAGATTTGTTCACAGGCAGCCAGGAGGGCTAAAAATTCCTGCAGGTCCCTGGGGCACACACGATGGGCTGTAATGGGCTTTGAGCATCCCGAGCTTTCCAGGAGAACAGCACAGGTAATGCTTTGCTGGCACTTGAATCCTCTCCTTCCTCGATGGAAATGAGCAGGGTTTGGAGGGCCTGAGCCCCTCGGCAGGGAGAGGAGCCCCTGCAAATTGTGGTGTGGTCCCTGAGTGATGGGGAGCATCACCATGCCCACCTCGGGGGTCTCGGGGAGCATCACCATGCCCACCTCGGGGGTGTCGGGGAGCATCACCATGCCCACCTCGGAGGTCTCTCTGAGCTCTGGGTTGGATCCATGAGAGTTTTTTTGGCTTTTGGCTGCCAGAGAGGCGACACTCAGCAAGGAAAGTGGCAGAAAGTAGGTCAGCGAGCACAGCAGAACCAGCCAGGCTGGGCTCGGCGGGGATCGGCCACTCCCGCAGTCGGGATCACGGGCGGGGACAAAGAACTGTCTGCGGGTGGGGAGGTCTCCACCTTGGGTGGGTGATCCTCCCAGCTTCTCCTGGCCTCTTTGAGCGGTGTAAAAGCCCGAGCAGCTGGGCTGGGGGAGGATGCACACCCCTGATGGCATCTCCTGCATCCTCGGAGCGCGGCTGGGCTGGTGGCGCACGCTGACAGCCCGGCAATTTAAAATAATTACGGTGTCTGCCTCGCAGCCTCGGCTGCCATCGCCCTGAGAGCCCGTGCAGAGCAGCCGGTGCTGCAAACCCCCGGTACCGCTTTGTGTTAGATATTTATGAGCCCACAAGCCAACAGGACACCGAGAAGGGAAGGGTTTGGCATCTGCCAGAGCCAGCTGGAGCCTCTCCTGGGCTCGGAGATGGGGCTGAGGAGCACAGAGCGGCCCCGTTTGGGGATTGCTGCCACTCAGCGCTGCAGCAAACAGTGTGACACTTCCCTCAGGGTGCATTGCTCATAAACACTTCTGTTCCTTTTGTGCACTCCAATGGTTTTCCACGCGTAAATATTCAGAATTGGCTGCTCTTGAACACCTCTTCTGCCCCCAACAAGAGCCCTCATGGGTTCAGCCACCCATTTCTGCATTTTCACTGTCCTAATACTGAATTATGGTTTGCAATTTGCTGGGTCCAGCTTAGCAAACTGTGTTACAGACAGGGAAACTGAGGCACGGGATGGGACATGGCATCCCCTTGGTCACACAGTGACACTTGAACCCAAGATTTGACTCTGAGCCCGCACCAGGGGCTCCTCCATGACCAGTACGAGCAGTTTGGGGTGGTTGAGAAGGAGGTTTGGCACAAACCCTTGGGTTACTGGGTGGTGCCACATCCCAGAGCCGAGCAGGGCTGACCCATCATGGCAGAAGGAGAATTTCTTTGTTCTCTTTGTGTTCCACCACCATCCTCTGTGCACAGAGCGGGTTCTCCCCGTGAGAAGGAAAGCCCAGAGCAGCCACATTGCATGAAAGCCAGCAAGCAAACCCCAAAGCACAGAACCAAGTGCCCCAAACACCTTCCCTGCCTTTGCTGCCCCAAGGAACTCGAGGGAGAGGAAACAGCAAGAGAAAATATCATTGCAGCTGTTCCCTGGGGATGGACAAACCAAACACTCCTCTGCAAGGACAGCTGAAGCCATCCAGGGATCCCCTCCCCATTTCCTTCCAGAGATCCCCCCAGGAGCATCTCCATGGATACAACCCCACAGAGGATGTGCTACCAGCACCATCCCTGCCTGTTTGCTTCTCCCTCTTCCAAGAGGGATCGTTTGCTTTCAAAATCCATCCACTGGGTGCTCACAAGTTTTCCAAGAGCAGGCTGATCCCCCAGCACCACCCACCCCCTGTTACCTGCATGGATGTGGCTGATGTCCAAACTGGAGGAGGGGGAAGCCCTGGGGAACTGGGTTTGATCCAGGTTCCAGCCCCTTCCCCTCTGCTGGCGTCGTTTTGTGGAGCAAATCCCATGGGAATGCCGTGCACAGCATGCAGCATGTCCAGTGTCCATCACTGACATCCATCAGCTCCTCCTCCCAGGGGTTTTTGGGACTCTGCCCCTGCAGCCTGGCTGATGGTGGAGCACAAACTCCTTTCCCCTGGCTCAGGCTGATTCTTTCTCTTCTCACAGAGGGTTTAGTTGTAGAAAAAAACACATCAAAAACGTAATTACTTGTCCTTTTCCTCTCCCACCCTCCACAGAACTGATATCAAAATAACTCCTCAATAATATACATATTTATTTTCTCTTAATTAGTGCCGATATTTACAAAAATTGTGATACTCTGTGAAGAATAAATTATATACACTGATGATAAACCAGACAGCAAATGCTCATTTGGATATGTATGTACACAGCTCTGTATACCTATATACAACAGGCAGCTTTATTGACTCGGGGGCCCCAGCCCCTTCCCACGCCCCCCCAGCACCCCCAGCTGTCAATAAAGCAGGAATTTCTATAAACACTGTGCAATTCAGATCCAGCTGGTGTCTAAAGTTGTGGCTAGCAAATGCATGGTTAAATGACTTGAAATTCCCATGAGTCCTCCTTTAACAGTTTATAGGCCTCTCTCCATTCCTGGTCCCATTTCTCCTGTAACCATGGAAACAAAAGGTTCAGCTCCAGCATCCTTAGGATGAGTCCTTCTTGGATTTCCTCTTCCTATTGATTTGCTCAAATTAGGCACCACATGCAGGGTTGATCCAATACCCATTTTTTCCCCTTGTGCTTTGGGGATGACATTGGAGGACAAGAGCACAGTCTCAAACAATGAGGGAGCAAGTGCAAATGGATAATTACATCTTATAGGCAGCAGAAAAAAAAATAATAATCAAAAAACCAAACCCCAGAAGACCAACCCCAAGCTCAGGAAAGGCAGGCAGGGCTGGGGAGGGGATGTGGTGGGTCCATGTGCATGGACCTGGTGTGGTTACACAATGTCCAGCAGCTTCTGCAAGCCAAACCATCCCCTCTCCGGAGGAAAAACATGAATTAGGGATTTATCTCTCATCATGCACAACTGGGCTGGGGGATCCTGTCCCCAGGTGTAAATCAGTGCTGTGCTCCCAGGGCTGCTTCACCCCTGGGCTGGGCCCTCTCCCCCTGACGGGACACAGCAGGATCAGAGCACCCATTTCTCAGCAGGGGGTGGATTTTGGGCAGCCAAATGCAGAAACATCTTGGGGACACCGAGGCCAGGGGTGCTGACAGGGCTGGGGGAGGGCTGAGCAGTGGCTGGGGCTTGGGGGGAGCCCTTGTCCCCTCCTTGGGGCTCCTGGCAGGGGCAGCAGCTGGTCCCCAGCAGGAAGGACCCAGGGATGTGTCACATGGAGAAGGTCAAATGCTGCCGGGGTGAGGAGAGAGCCACAGCCTTCAGCTGAGTGCAAACCAAAGGGTTTGGGGCTGACTCCTTCTTTCCTCAGCCTGCTTCACCCCTGCAGCACAGTGAGCAGCTCCCACGAGTGACCAGCCCGGGTAACTCCCATGGGTAACTCCCATGGGTAACTCCCATGGATAATTCCCATGGATAATTCCCATGGGTAACTCCCCCCTAGGATACAGACCTTGGGATGTGGTCTCATGGTAAAGATCTTGAGAAAAAATTTCAAGGCCAAGTTGGACGGGGCTTGGAGCAACCTGGTCTAGAGGAAAGTGACTCTGTCCACAGCAAGGGGTGGAACAAGGTGAGTTTTAAGGTCCCTCCAACCCAAACCATTCCAGGATTTTGTGATAAATCTACCCTGGCTCCAGAACAGGAGCCACCTCACTGGGACCAAAAGTCATCACAGTTTAAGAGATTTTTAAACCCAACTATTACAAACAATAATCCCATCCCAAAGTCCACTTGGTGCAGCACAGCACCTGCATCTCAACCAAATCCCTTCCACCTCTGCTTGGCTTTCCCTGCACAGTCACAGAAATGGTTGTGACTGGCCCAAGCCAGGACTTGGGCCAGGAATAGACATTGCAAAGCTGCTGTTTGCAGAGGGCTGTGAGGAGCTGAATGCCACCAGACCCTCAGGATGCTTCCACTCCCAAGATGAGATCCAGATTTCCTTCCCCTGCTCCCATCCCCAAGTGTATTGCAAGCTCTGGAAAAGCTACAAGGCTTTGGCAGCAGTTTCAAGGGCTGACCCAGGAATTATCTGATAACAAAGCAAGGTCCTTCCTGAAATACCTCCTCCTCCTCTGTCTTTTTCTCTCCTTCTGTGTATTTATGCACAAATATGCCCATATTTATACACCCACGTGCCACACTCTCATAATGCCAATCCAGAGATCCTTTTCTTCTTATAGCTCAGTATTGAAATCTGTAGGACTTTGACACAGTCACTGCAGAGATTAATTTTCCCAATAAAACATCGTGCTCCAGAGAGATCATTCTTTCCTAATCACTTGGTAGCATCCAGCTGGTACATGAGCCTCACCCCACTGCCCTCAGCAGATATTCTGGAAGATTTGAAAGGGCTGATGGGCTGCCTGCAGGCTTGGGCACGAGGTTGGGTGTTAGAAGACAACCCGCTCTGTAATCACAGCTTTCCATCTCTCCAAAACTGTGGCACAGTGGCTAAAACTAAAATAGAGGCACTGCCTCCTCCGGGTGCCAAGCCAGGAGCAGCTCCACAGACCAGAGAGCTCCAGTCTTCCATTCCAGGCCTGGAAAGAGGGAAATGGCTCCTCGGGAGGAGGAAAGGAACCAGACTCCTCAGTTTAGGGGCCTGATGAATTCTAACACAGCTCTGGGACCCTCCTGTTCCCCAGTCCCTAATTTAGCATCCTCAGTCTGAGACAGTTTGCAGCTCATTTTTGCACCTTTCAGAGTCAGGAGGAGATTGGGATGCTCAGCATCTCCACAGAAACAGGCCCAGACTCTCTCAAACCACATTCCTTAAGAAAAAAAAATTAAAAAGAAAAAAATATCACAGTCTCCTCCTGAAAAACTGGTTCAAGATCACATCAGTGAGTCAGAAGCAAAGCTAGAAATAGCACTAGAGCTCCGACCTGCAGGCACAAATCCCATTAAAAGCTGTAGGGGAACCATTTCTCTGTGTGAGGCAGAAGTCTGGACCCTTCTGCTCCGTGTGGGCTCATGGATCCTTCCCACCATGGATCCTTCCCAGGCACAGATCCTTCCCACCATGGATCCTTCCCACCATGGATCCTTCCCACCACGGATCCTTCCTATCCACGGATCCCTTCCAGCCACACATCTGTCTCAGCCATGGATCCTTCCCAGATCCCTCCCAGCCACAGATCCCTCTTAGCCATGGATCCCTGCCAGCCATGGCCCTCACCAACCCTTCCCACCCTGATCCAAACATCCAGCACTGCTCCTGGGTGTTTTCCTTGTGCCCCAAACAAGGCCAGCCCAGAGCTGCTCTCACACCAGGGCTCGTTTTCCCCAGGAGCCTCTGCCAGGGTCAGCACAGGAGGTTCAGGATCTGCCCTAAGGAAGGGGCTGTGCTGGCCCCTGCCTTGGGGACAGTCATCACCTCACATCAGCGACAACAGGAGGGTGGCCTCTTGCTCTTCATCCCCATTTGTCCCTGATGTGTGACTGTGGAGCTTCCCAAGGCAGCCAGGACCCCCCCCCCAGCTTGGATATTGGGTTTGGATGTTTGGATCCTGCTCATGGATCCACTCTCCCCTCCTGCCTGGCCTTGGAAAGCCCACAGGAACACTGTGCCCACAACCCCAAAGGAAAACCTCACCTTCCTCCTCACCAAACCACCACAACACTCACCCAGTGCTCTGCCAAAGCTCCTCCAAAACACCCCAAGCCCACGGGTGTTCAACAACCGGACACTTCACTGAGTGCCAGCAAAGCACCTGCAGCCAAACCCCCAGCAAAACACCTCAACCCTGACCAGGAACGGGATCACCTGGTGCTAAGGGATCCCAGCACATCAGGCAGCTCCCTGTGTGAGCCCATGTCCCCACAGACCCACCACGAGCTGGATCCATGGAGACTGGCCAAGTGCCCTGGGAATGGTGCTGGAGCCAGTGACTCTGGCCAGCCCTGCCCCATGCAACAGGAGGAGCCTCAGAACTCAGGATTTATTGCTTTTGGTTGTGTTGGCTTTTTTGTGTGTGTGCATGAACGGGATTCAGGGTTTCCCATTCCCAGGCTGCCACAGCAAAGTGGGAGTGCAGGACCCCCAAAACAACAAGATCCAATTAAAGACAGGCTGAGCACCCCTGAACCCCAGCACGGGGATGCTGCTGGTCCTTTGCCCCACACAGAAGCAGGGACTGCCATGCACAAACCATGGAAATTTGGAGTTAATTATAGCCAGGCTTCAGTAATCAATCAGTCAATCAATCAAATAAAACTGAGTAGTGATTCCACCTGGCCAGGTGGAGCCCTGTCAGCAATGGATCCTGCTCTGGAGCAGCATTTGGAGCCATTGCTGTAGGTCCTTTAGCACCGGTTGGATTATTGTCAGGAGCAGGGGTTTCCTCTCCAAGGAAGGAAGGAAGGAAGGAAGGGTCTGGCTGGCCCCTCCCCAGGCTCCTTGTGCTCACCCTTCAATGTTTCAGGGCTGATCATGGCCCAGCTCAGCCCAAATTCACCCTGACTGAACCCTGTTCCACAGCCCAGGGAGGCTTTGCTCAGCCGTGACCTTGGCAGAGATTTTCCTCCTTCTCCCCTGACCTGGAAGAGGAACAGAGCACCTCTCCCTGAGGATTGTCAGCAATGGGGAAAACACAAGCAAACCCACACAGGGATGGGGAAAGTAGGTGAGATTCCCCATGGATCAATAACTCTCACCCATCCCCAGATAACACCGGGGAAGAAGAAGAACCTCAGGCTCTCTGCACCTTTGACCCACTGCTCTTAACCACCCTGGAGGAAGGCAAAGCAAAGGCTCAGAGGTGCCAGCTCGGATCCAGGCCACCTCAGAACACACCCAGTCCATCATAAAGGAATAAACCCCTGCCCTGAGGGGGTTGAAAAGGAGCGTTCAAGCCCAAAATGCACCTTGCCCTGGTGACCCCACAGGCTCCAGGGTCAGGCCACCCTGCTCCAGCCCATGTCCCCCCATCCCAGCAGCCCTGAGCTGGGAAGTCCTCGATGCCCCAAGTGCTCTGTTTGCTGAGGATTCGGCCCTGTAGTCGCTCTCTAAATATCTATACACACACACACACAGGAATTCTATGGGAAGGGCTGAAAACTGCTGAGCAAACAAGTCAGGAGAGCTGGAACCTGCTATTCCACCTGCTCCTCGTGCCCTCTCCCATCCACCGTGGTTTCTGCTCCTGACACCACGATTAATGACTAATTACTGGCCCCATAATGAGTGCAGGTGTTTAACTTTCAGCTCACCTTCCCTGGCTTGCATTCGTCAGCTCTTGTGTCTGGATGCTCGGACACTCAGGCTTTGCATTGTTATCTATCCAACTGTTGTCAGCACACGCCTTCCCCATCCGGTTTTTAACTATAATGGAGATTTTTTTAATTCCCAGCAATCTCCTTCGAGCCACCGGAGAATCTATAAACACTATAAACATGAATACTGTATAGTCTACTAAGAAAATATATATTTGTGTGTGTATTAAATATTCAGATTCATGCAACAAATATCCATGCAGCTGTACTGTATTACTGGTTAAATTTCACTGCAGTATAAATATATTATAGGCCACAGCATAGTTGCTCCAGTTTTATATATAGATATAAAAAAAGATGCTTTTTCCAACTCATTTTCAATGTGTCAGTGGAGGTGTCTTTGGTGATCCTGGAAATATTGATGATGGAAGTGTCATCTAAATAAATAAATAAATTCCAAGCTCTTGATTTATTTACTCGTCCCTCCCGATGCCTCGCATAGAAAATTTAAGACTTAATAAATAATGTGCCGTCACACTAATTATCCCTCCCCTGGGCCTCACACTGGCACACTGCAGTGGCTGAAACTATTGCAGCATGCAGCATTTTCAGTTATGAAACACGAGCCGGGCGCCGCGCTCGGCGTTCCTGGGGCAGGAGCCTCCAGCAATCCAACCCCACGCCTGCAGCGCCCTCCAGGAAGCTCTGCCTGACCTTTCCCAGCTCATCCCTGTCCCTGGGAGCTGCCTGTCACCCAGGACAGGGACCAGGATTTGTGGCACCCCGGACCTGCCCCTTGCATCTCCATCCCGTTGCTCCAAGGGCCCGTCCCCTCCGTGTCTTTGGAAACCCACGAGCCTGGGATGGGAGAAGGGCAAAGAAATGGTTTGGATTTGTTGGGGTTTTTTTTTTTTTTTTGCACGGACGCTTATTCGGTGCAGAAATCAAAGGTTAAAAGTCACTTACACAGCTATTGCTTCCCATGCAGAACCAAATATACACCGTAGAAAATACTGTATTAACTACAATGCAGAGCAGCACTCAATATCTGCAATTGTTCCACTTCAGCTTTAAATACGGGACTAGATTTTAGCAACTAGACATCAGTTAGCATTTTGGTGATATTCACATAGTTTGTGTTAGCTAGGGTGCAATTGGCTGTCTTCAAGTTCTCCTCCCTAAAATCCTCATTGCTATTGTTTACACCTTCCTGAATCTCCATATAATCAGACTTACTAATAGTAGAGGCACTTCTGCTTTTCTTTAGGTCAGGGGAAGAGGGGATCTTTGGGCAGCTGGTTACTTGCAGATATTGAGCCTGCTCCTCTCCCTCGGTCTCCCGGTGGTAGAAGTAATTGAAGTTAGACACTATGACGGGCACTGGTAAGGCAATGGTTAATACACCAGCGATGGCACACAAGGAACCCACGATTTTCCCCCCGATGGTCGTGGGGACCATGTCTCCGTAGCCAACAGTCGTCATGGAAACCACAGCCCACCAGAAAGCATCGGGGATGCTCGGGAACTGCGACTCGCTCTCGTCGGCCTCGGCAAAGTAGACGGCGCTGGAGAAGAGGATGACGCCGATGAAGAGGAAGAATATCAAGAGGCCCAGCTCCCTCATGCTGGCCTTGAGAGTCTGTCCCAGGATCTGCAGCCCCTTGGAGTGCCGGGAGAGCTTGAAGATCCTGAAGACCCGCACCAAGCGGATGACTCGGAGGATGGCCAAGGACATGGCCTGCTGGCCCTGCTGACCATCCTCTGGCTTCTCGGCCAGCTCTGTCCCTAAGGTGATGAAATAGGGAATGATGGCTACGATGTCTATGATGTTCATGATGTTGGTAAAAAAACCAGCCTTGCTGGGGCAGGCGAAAAACCTCACCAAGAACTCGAAGGAGAACCAGATGATGCAAAGTGTCTCCACGATGAAGAAGGGGTCTGTGAAAGAAGTGGACTGCTGGTACCCCATGCTGCTGTTGGAGTAGGGGGGATGGCTCAGCCCGCTGCCGTGCATGTCTTCATTCTCATCCCGAAAAATGGGCAAGGTTTCCAGGCAAAAGCTGACGATGGAGATTAAAATCACCATGACAGAGACAATAGCTATAATCCTGGCAGGGCCTGAGCTCTCGGGGTACTCAAAGAGCAACCACACTTGTCTCTGAAATTCGTTCTCAGGCAGCGGCCTCTCCTCTTCCTTGATGTAGCCTTCATCCTCCCGAAACATCTCCATGGCTTCTTCCCCCAGCTCATAGAAGCGGATCTCTTCGGAGAAGATGTCCAAGGGCACGTTCACCGGCCGCCGCAACCTCCCCCCGGACTGGTAATAGTACAAAATGGCATCGAAGCTGGGTCTGTTCCGGTCAAAGAAATACTCGTTCCGGAGAGGGTCAAAATATCTCATCCTCTTTTTAGGATCCCCTAGCAAGGTCTCAGGAAACTGGGCAAGCGTCTTGAGCTGCGTCTCGAAGCGCAGCCCCGAGATGTTAATGACCACCCTCTCACAGCACTCATGGTCGGTCTCGGGGTTGTACGTGTCCTGTGGGTGACCGGGAAGAGCTGCAGCTTCATCTGCAGGATCTCCAGTAGCAACTGTCATTATTGGGCTTTAAAAGAAATCCTTATGCTAAACTCTTCCCAGCGCCCGGCGGTGGGGTCGGGTTCAGGGCAGGGCTACTATCCTGCAGAAGGACAGGTACGTAGGTTTGGAAGAGTCTCATGAAAAGGCGAAGGGATGAGATTAAAAAAAAAGAAGAAGAAAAAAAAAAAAAAGAAGGAGAAGAAGAAGAAGAAGAAAGAAAATCGCCCCTGCTGAGAAAGAGAGAGATGGAATAAAGTTGGGGGGAGGAGAGCAGATCCCTTCCTAGCACGTCTATCCCCTTCCTGGAGGGGTTAATTTGCCTTCCTTGGGACAGAGTTCAACAACTCCCATCTAAACCCATTAGGTGGAACAGAGAAAACACCTGAGGAACCATCACCTGTTCGAAACCAGCGTGGAAAAACTGGCAATGGTAAACCAGGGCTTATTTTTTGGCTAAAAATAAAAATTCCAGTTAAAAAAAATAAAGAGGGGGAAGGGAAGAGAAAGGAAGGAAAAAAAATAACCCCATTCAGCCCTGAAGTGGCGAGAGGACCCCGCGGGGTGCCAGGCTCAGCTCATTTCCAGGCATGCAGCTAAGGGTTAATTAACATTTAACCGTGCGATCTCAGGCAATCTACCCTCCAGGAAAGCTCCAGCTCGGTTTTTAAGTTTAACACCTTCCCAATCCTCTTTCCCTGGTGACATGCTGCCCTCCCTGCCTGCAGCCAAGCTCTGCGGCTGCCGGAATGTGGAGCCGGCGGTTCCAGCTGCCCCGCGGACCACCGCAGTCCCCCTCCTCGACCGCTGGTGTCCCGGCTCCTGTCATTCTCTGCAAACCACCATGGCACACAGAAAACAAATCACATTACCTGGAGAAGCCAAATCTTAGTGTCTCTTAGTAACACCGATTATCTGACCCTGGGGAAATCCTAGAGAGAAATACAGGTTTCCAAGATCCCCATAATTTCCTCTCTCTTCAAAGTTAAAAATTATGGTGAGTCATCGTAGAAAAAGGAGAAGGGACATAAGAGGGGTTAGATTCCCAGATGGTGGAAGTCAGGTCTTGTAATGGTTTGGACTGGAGAGAGAGAGAAAGAGAGACAGAGAGACAGAGAGACAGAGTCTTCCCGGGAGCTGTTGCAGATCTGCACTTCAGGGTAGATGAGCGTCTGTCTGATGCCTTCGGTACGACGGTGAAAAGCTGCTAAGCTCAGCAAAGCCCGATGTCCCCAGTGTCCTCGGGAGGTGTGGCATCGCCTGGAAAAAACACCGAGAAGGTAGCGAGCCGTGGGGGTTGGCAAGGAGCATCCGCAAAGCCCCGGCTCCTCCGGGCACCCGCTTTCCCCGAGCCGCTCGCCCGCTGCCCGCCCAAGCTGCACTGCAACACGAGACAGAGGAGGGCGAGAGCGCCAGCGCCGAGGCGGAAAAAAAAAAAAAAACAAAACAGAGCCCCGTGTCCAAAACCAGAGCCCCGTGTCCAAAACCAGAGCCCCGTGTCCCTGCGCTCAGCCCAGCGGGGCCGGCTGCCCGCCGAGCCCGTGCCAGGCGGGGCAGAGGCGGGGAACGACGCAGCCCCCCCGGCAGCAAAGCTCTGCAAAAGCCACGGAGGGTTCCCGGCCCCGCCGGCACACGGGAGTCGGTGTCACCCACGGGGCACAGCACCCACGGGCCTCGCGTGGCGTCCCCCGGTGGCTCGGGAGGCTCCGGCTCCATCCGCCGCTCCCTGGCTGTGCCCCCGCCAAGGCCACCGGCCCCACGAGCACCGGGGCCGCGGGACCCACGCGAACCGCATCCACCCTCCCCATCCTCCCGAGAGCCAACCCCCCGGCCGACCCACCCCCGTGGGAGTTCGACTCCGGCGGGTGAAATTTCTCGTGGGGATGTTGAGGTTCATGTCCCCGGTGGGTGCCGGGTCCTCAGCATCCGAGCGCTCCCTCGGATCATCCTGCAGTGCCTCGCACCATGGAGATGCTCAGCCCGGAGAGGGCCAACCAGCCTCTCATTTTTTTTGCTGTTTTTTTTTTTCTTTTTTTCTTTTTTTCTTTTTTTTTTCCCCCTCCCAAATGAAATAAAAACCCCTCTAACCTCCCTTCTTCAGCTCCAACTCGACTTGTCTACTTTGAGCCAGGATTACAGAACCGGGCAGGGGAGGCAGGTGGAAAATAACCCCTCGGTCCCAATCTCCTCGGCAAAGATTTCAGCCATCTCCAGGCCATTTATGCCTGTTGGTTCCTCTCTTCATCCCCCGAGGTGCAGATATTGCCGCAGATCCCTCTTTTCTTGGAAATTTCCCTTTTCCGTGCAACCCTCCTCTCCCTTCTCCTTATGCACTAGAAAAAATAGTACAACCCTGACGAGGCTTGCAGCATTCAACCGCTTCTCTTAACCCTTTTCTGCCAGGCCCAGAGGAGAGGAGGTCGCATCTGTCCCAGTTTTTATCCTTTTCCTGCATTTTGTCCCCACCACTCACTCCCCAGCGACTCGCCGAGGAGTTCAGCTGGATTTGACCTTCCCTGGCTCGTCCGAGCATCACGCCAGAACACCACAAACAACATTTTCCAGCTGCTGCAGGAAAGATCTGGCAGCCACGAACCCCCATCTCACCAAAGATCCACCAACCTTCAATGTTTTATTTATTTTTTCATAAACACGCCGCTTTTCTCCTGCCCCTAAACTCTCTCCTCCTCTTTCTCCCTTCCCCAAACACCCCAGATTTGTTTAACAGCGCAGAAATTTACTTTGTTTTTATTTAACATGTTGATTTTTATTTGGCATAGGCTCTGAGCTTCTTCCTCCTGCTCCAAATGCAGGCTCTGGTGCTCGGTGCTTGGCGGAGAGGGTTACGGCATCATCTCAGTTGACATCACCCATCCCAGCACTCAGTTTCTCCTACTTTCTCCCCATGGCTGCTCTTCCTGGCAAACAACCTCCGCTCCCCCTCGAGCATCTTTAGGGTTAATTCATGCAAATTTGGGGGCTGGAAGGGGGGATGGAGGAGGTGAAGATTTGCCCAAAACCCCCTCAGTTTGTTCTCTGCCCGCACTGAGCACTGCAGGCGGGAGTCACACGATTTGGGGTCGTGTTTGCGACTAAAGCGCGACTCCCTCGCTTTGCACCGCTCCTGGCCAGGCTGGGTTTAAGCAGGGGAGCAGCGGGAAGAGGGGGAAGGATGCAGGGATGGGGTGGAGGGGAGAGAAAAAGGCACCAACTTACACTTGGCTCTGCAGTCAGGCATGCGGAGAATGCACAAGCAGCTGCTCTGCTCCCGCCGCTGCCGGCGCCTCTCACCTACAGCCCCCCAAACTCGTACCCCGGACTCAACCTCCCAAGGCAGCTCAGCTTCTGCATGAATATTCATAAGATTAATATGAGCGTCTTCTCCCCCTCCCCCCGCACCCCTCCTCCCAAGCAGGAGACCTAGATTTCAACCACTGGGAAATAATCATATCCCTGGATACACGGGGCTGCTCTGCCATGCGGCTCCGATCCATCCCATGCTCTTGGTGACAGCCTGGATCTGCTCGGGGACATCGGGGCACGGAGAGCCAGCAGCTCCCTGCAGCTCTGGGGAAGGAGATGGGGCAGGATTGGACTTCAGGGGCTGCCCTGGGCTGGGGTGAGGATGTGAGAAGCAATAGTTTTATATCACTTTGCATTTACTGAAGTCCCTCCAGGAGGAGGTTTCTCCCATTCCAAGGGAAAGAGATGGCCAAGCTCCTACCATGTAAAACTATGGATCAAGCCCTGCCTTCAGGCACGAGGTTTGGACCACTCTGTCATGGCCCCACAAGGAGCACCAAGGAAGCAACAAGTCCCACAAGGCTCCTGGCACCCAAGGCACAAGTGCTGGAGGAAGCAATGGGAAATATTTCTATCCCCATATACAGCAGCCAAATTTGCATGGAGTTACCACTGCTGACAGCAACCTCTGCAGGACACTCTGAGGTGGGATGGAGGGCCTGGAACACCCTGAACACCTGAGAAAATCAGTGCTCAGTGTGGTGCCCAGTCATCCAGGGCAATGTGGGGACATGCTAGGGATAAATCAGAGTATTTTAGCTCCCCGAGGTGCCTGCAGCAGGAGGTGGCCCAGACAAAGAGCAGGTCAGCACTGGGAGATGTGATCGCCTGCTGCTCCTCTCTCTTCACCTTGAAACAGAAATTGCATTTTCCCAAGCCCCAGGCAGATCCCAATATTGGGAAATAATATCTAAGCCTACAGGAGAACTGGGAATCCCTCATGACCAGCCCTTGCACTATGGGTTTCCTTCCCACACACATCCAGCTGGGCAGGAGGCCACTGTGGCTGAGGGTTTTTAATTCAGCTGCACCATTTCAGCCTTTTCTGGATCTGCCATGGCAGGGTGGGTTGAATGCAGAAAATTTTTTGCCCGAGGCTGATCCTTATGCAATATGTAGAAACTGAGGCTGGGCATGGAACAACTCAAGTGGAGCTGAATTTCCAACGTGCTCCTCCTGCTGCCGCCTTGTGAAGGTTCTGCAAAACCAGGGGGATTTGTCATCCAAACAGCACCAGCTCGGTACAAAGAGCCAAACTCCCGTCTCCAGCAAATCAGGGGAATTTCTCTGAATTGAGTGACGCTCTCTCCTGATTTACTATCCTAATTGTGAGCTATTATTATCGTCTGTGTGTCTGCAGCCGCCTCCCTCAGCCACGCTGACAGCTCCAGACGGATCCCAGCCTTTCAGAGAACCAGAAGAGCTGAGCTCTGCACCCACTTGGCTGTTTCACAAGGATTTAACAAGATGATGCCTTTGCTCAGTATTATTATTAAATAATAATTTCCTCCTGAATTATTTCTCTTATCTCAATGGATTTTATAGACACCCAAACTGGAATTCTTCTGCGTGTGTGGTGCTGGGAAAAGCACTTGGTGGGAGGATGTTCCAGGAACCAGGCACTCCTGTGTGCAGGGTGATCTCTCCTTGTTTCCTTTATTCCCAGGGATGCTCCCAGGGGCTGTTCTGACCCTCAGTTTGTGGGTTTGCAGCCAGCCATACAAATAGCAAAAGATCTGCTTTCCTCCCTCTTCTTCCCCCTGTTTGCTGCTGGCAGAGGGTCTGGGAGATGCTCCAAGAAGTGCTGCCGTGGGGGAGGAATGAAAGCCACAGGGCAGGGTTATCCCCAGGCCTGGCCTCATCCAGAACAGCTGAATTCAAGTCCTTGGAAAGCCCAACCCACACCCAGCCCCACTGCTTGGGGCACCTGCAAATGCCGAGCCAGGGAAGGGGTGGGACAAGCTCTCCAAAGAGGACACAGCCCGTGCCACCTCCACACCTCCTGCACAGCCTCAGACAATGGCCACTCCCTGTGGTGTCCCTCCTGGGGACCCCATCCCACCTCCTGCAAAACCAGAGGGACTTCGAGGGCTGGAGCAAATGCCAGCAGCCATTCTGGGAAGGGGATCCAAGCTGGACCAAACCCGGCAGCAGAGGGGTTGGACAGGGCAGAGCACTGAGCCCCATCTCCATCTGAGGCACGGTTTTCCAGCTGAAGGTGTTGACATAACTGGGCCTTGTGTCATTTTAGGAGCTGTGAAAGCTGTAAGCGAGTTCCCAGGACTGTGATTCACCCTGCAGGGAAAGCATCCGACCTCCCACCCGCTGCTGACGTCAGGGGATGGAGCTCCTGGACCCTCTGCACCTCCTCACCCCCCCTGGGTGGGTGGTGGCAGGAGGAGGGGATGCCAGGAGACTTCTAAAAATGAACAGAGCCCAGGAACACGGTGACACCGACCCACAGAGCCAGCTCTGCTCTGCCACAGCAGATGCTGCTGGTGAATCCCAAAATACCGTGGGGAGAAGGTCAGAGAGGCTTCCCCATCCTGGGAGATGGGGGAAGGATTAGGGATTTGTTTGGGGGGATGTGGGGAAGATGGAGCTGAGCAAAAAGAGAGGCTGGGCAGGGCTCCTTGTCCCTGGGAGAACTTCCTGGATCCCAGGACAATCTCATGGATCCTGGGACAATCTCCTGGTTTCTGTAGAGATCTCTTGGTTCCTGGAAGATCCTCCTGGGTCCTCTGTGGTTCTCCTGGTCCCTGGAAAGGCACAAGTGCTGAAGGGAAAACAGCAAAAATCACCTCTCTGCAAAGTTAACATTAAACACGTTGCTCTGTAATTCTCCAGGGTGTTTTTCATAATAAAATACCCAATTCTTTTAAAAGCAGCTCCTTGGGGCTCCAGTCTGAATTCACTTTTGGTCAGGATGGCTGAGTTGCCACTTTGCCTCCAAAGATGCTCCACCAGCCTGGAGGGCCTGTCTGGAGAGGAGCTGGGCACCGTTTGTTTAAGTAGAAAAAAATTGTAGCTCAACTAGAACAAGGCAGAGACTTCAGTGCTGGGGTGACTGGGAATATTTCCTGCCAGGCTGCCCCTGACTGGGCCTGGAGGGTGTCTCCCAGCTGGGCTGCTCCTGCCACTCCAGGCTCTCCCAGCCACTTGGTTGCACAAATTCAGGAAGGGAAAAGGAATCAGGAGCCTCCTTCCAGCCAGGGGTGAGGACTCCCAGCTCTGGAAGGAGCCAGGGCTCACAGGCCTGCTCATCACCCTGATAGACCCCCCCAGCTTCCCTGGGGCTGAGGCTTTATTGCAGGTGTCACCTGAGCTGGTCTGGGCCACCACTGGCTGGTCTGGGCCACCATCTCCTCACCAAGGGGACCCAGCCACGTCCCTCTGTCCTCCCAGCCCTCCTGTTCCAAAGAGACCAAGAACAGAGTGGCCTCAGGGCTCCAAAAGTGCCCAAAGCTTTACCCATGATGCCAATTAAACACCTGCTTTGCCAAGCCAGGGCTGGCTGTGGCACCCCAAGAGGAAGGTGATGAACATCTTGATTTCTTCTTCCTCAGGCCTGGGCCAGCCCATGCCCATCTCCCGTGGAGCATCCCCCTTCCTCCAGCTCTGGGGGGCTTTTCTCTCACTCCAGGTGTTGGAAAGAAACAGGAAAATGGGCCAAAAGTTGAAACCTTCTGGTTGTTGAGATTAAGGAAGAGAAGACCAAGGGGAAATGGAAGAAACCTGCAGGGGAGATGCTGGAAATGGCCAAAGCCTCAGCTGGAGATGACCAACGTCTGCAGACAGATTTCCTTTGCCTGGAGGGAGCTGTAGGTGACCTCAGGGTCCCCTCTGCACTGCCCTGGTGGGACACAGCTCCCTCCAGCCCCCAGCCCGGGGACTGGCTCCCCATGGAGGTGATGGCCGGGCTGCAAACATCTCCCTCACAGCACAGATGGGATGAGCAGCCCTGCAGACGCTGTTTTTAGAGCCTGTGGGTCTCAGCCCGAGTGTCTGCTGGTGCTGGGAGGGGGCCAAGAGCTGCTGGAGGTCAGATCTGAGCCACAGAGTGGGGTGAGATGTTCCCATCACCCCAAACTTTCATCCCTCCCCAGGGAGCTGCAGGACTGCAAACAAGCCAGGAGGAAAAGTGGTTTGAGAGGATGATTTCCCTCTTCCCTTCCTCCCACGCAGAGCTGCTTGCAGGGAGCAGAATCCAAGGGCTCAGGGTGGGAGTGCCTTCCCCACAGCCAGGGCACGGTGGCACCGTGGGCATGGTGGCACTGAAGGCAGGGTGGCACCAAAGCAGTGTCAGTCACGAGGTGGCCCCGAGTGGAATGGCCACAGAGCTGCCAAAGCCCTGGGCTGTGACAGGACACAGCAGACTCATGGCAGTGCCAGATGGGAGTTGTGCCAAATCATGGAATTTGAGTGCTTTGGGTTGGGAGGGAGCTTAAAAACCATTCACTGCCACCCAGTGCCATGGGCAGGGACCTTCCACTGTCCCAGGCTGCTCCCAGCCCTGTCCAGCCTGGCCTTGGGCACTGCCAGGCCTGGAGCAGCCACAGCTGCTCTGGGCACCCTGTGCCAGGGCCTGCCCACCCTCACGGGGAGGAATTTCTTCCTTGTATCAAATCTAAATTGACCCCTCTTAGTTAAAATCCTGGATTGTGCCAAACCTGCCCTGTGCCAGATTCTGAGCCGTGCCAGACCATGAGCTGTGCCAAACTGTGAGCCACACCCGGCCAAACTGTGGCTGGTGCCAGTTTGGGAGCTGTGCCAGCCCACTCTGCCTGGCCCTCAGTCTCTCCAGAAGCCCCCAGCTGCCCTCACCCTGTGGCCAAGCCCCCCCATATTTCTGCTGCCCAGCACCATTCCCTCCCCTGCAGCCTCCCCTGGAAATGGCCAAGCCACGGTGGAAAATCCCTGGAAGGAAAAAGCCAAGATTTGATTGTACATTTCCAAACATTCCAGATATTTCCAAAGCATTTGGAGGACACTCATTATTTATTGTCCCTGCAGAGCTGGCAGGAGCAGCTGGAGATGCCCCGTGCTGGTGACACTGACCTGGCCCTGGCAAGGTGTCCCCAGCAGCTCTGGGTCACTGGGCAGGTGACAGATCCAGGGCTGCAGGTGGCACAGGGAGTTTGCAAAGTGACACTTCCAAGGCTGTGTGTGCAGGCAGGGCCAGAGCCCCATCTGCTCCCACCTGGACCCAGAGCCCAGAACCCCCTGCCCAGAATCCATGGGGAATGCACTGGGATCCATAGGGAATGAACTGGGATCCAATGAACTGAGATCTATGGGGAATGCACTGGGATCCAATGCACTGGGATCCATGGGGAATGCACTGGGATCCAATGCACTGGGATCTATGGGGAATGCACTGGGATCCATGGGGAATGCACTGGGATCCAATGCACTGGGATCCATGGGGAATGCCACTGACAGCAGCATCCTCATCCCTGCCATCCCTCTGCTGTATTTACTATTTCTTCATCTCCCACCCCCTCTTTTGGGAAGAGACAGACTTCCCCGTTTCCATGGAAACACTCCCCCTCTCCCCTCATTTCTTCAAAGAGGTTTTCATCCCTTTCTTTCAAAAATAGCTATTTTTAGCCACGGCTTCCCCTTCTCCCCCTCCCCACACTCTGCTTCCAGCTCACGTTTTCCCCGACAAGCAGCACCCACCAGGCTCCCCTGAGCACCCCTGGAGCTGTGGAATCACCCCCAGTGCAGGTGACTTGGCCTGGGCAGGAGCAGCTCACATCCACACTCCACATCCTGAGGATTCCCCTGATTTGTGCCCAAACCCTCTGGGGCTGTGCAATATTGGTGTATTAAAAAGTGCTCGTGTTTGAGGGAAGGTCCTGGGAGCATCCAAAATCCCTTCACTCTGTGGAATGGCTGTCCCTGCAGCACCCTCTGTGATTCCACTGCTCTGAGAAGCCAGGGGAATATTTCCTGCCAGGATAAACCAAGAGGTGACTAACACCTGACAGAGCAGGAAATAAAGTCTCTTCCACCCTTCCCAAATACCAGGGCAGAAACACCACCCAAATCCTGCCTGTGGACCAGCCTGGTGAAGTGAGGGGCTGGAAATGCAGCACTGGGAGAACAAAATCAAAAATCTCTCAATAAATTGAATAAAAACAAACGGCCTGGACAAGGTGCTGTTAAGTAAAGGAGAATTCCATAGGGGAAATGATAACCTTAGCATTCCCATGGATAAATATGAGAGCAGAGGGGTGGACACACACCCACTGTAGGATGGTTGGAATACAAAGGAATATCCTTTGGATACAACTCAAAAGGCAGGAAGTGAAGTCTCTGAGACAAGAGCTCCTTAGCAAGGCGTGCGTTGAGGAGGAGGGAAATACCTGGAGGTATTTCCTACCTGTAGGAACCTGACTCCAGGCTGGGAGAGCCCCTCTGCAGCATCCTGGAAAAGTCACGGTTGGAAGATCCAGATGCTCTGGCTTGGAAAGAGGGACAGGACACAGGTCATTAAAATCCTGCACGGTGCTGAGGTGCTGAGCAGGGAATGATGAATCCATAATTCTCTATAATGCAGAGAGAAATGGCTCCTAGGGAGATTCCCAAACAGGAAATTTCAAGGCAGGGAGGGAAGGATTTACAGCACAGCTCTGTCACTGTGCAGGGATGTGCTGCAGGATCTGCCACAGCCACCAGCCTCCCAGGGGATGCCCATACTCTGGTAGAGCAAAGCAGGAGCTAAAAAGCAGCAGAGACCATCCTGGGCACAGCCAGGCTCCTCCAGGGCCGCATTTCAGCTGAATTTCTGTGTGACAAACCCTGGCAGCACCAGGGGTGGCTCTGAGCACCCAGGCACTGCCTCGGGGCCATTTATCCTTTATAACCTCTGCACATGCAGCAGGAAACACCCACCCTGGAGCCCCACGGTGCCCCCACCAGCCTCTCTGCCCCCTCAGCTCTGCCCACAGCCAGGCTCTGGCCAGAGGAGCTGCTGGCACTGACCATGCCCTGTCCCTCTGCAGCTCCATCCCTGCACACTCTGATCCCCCAGGAACGGGCTGGGAGCCCTGCAAAGCCCACGGGGGCTGGGGGGCCTCAAGGCAAGGTTCCTCCTGGGCTGGGTATGGGATCATTGCCCTCCACTCAGCACTGTGCTGGGGAAGGTGTTTTCTGTCCTCCAGCAATCCCGGGTGCCAGGCTTGTCCTTCCTAACTGAGCCTGGTTTTGGCTGGTGCCGTTTGTGCCCCGTCTGCATCTCAGGGTTTGTCACATCCTGTTTCTCCCAGATGTTCAAGCGCCCCCCAGGTAACCACACATCAACAGAAACCTGCAGCTGGAGACACCACAACCCTTTGGGGAGCTGGTACAGAGATCAAGGTCACAGCAAGAGCTGCTAAAACTCACCTGAGAGAACCCCTGAACCAGCCCAAAATCTGCCCTGCCACCCACAGCAGCCAGGAGTTACTGTGGTAGCACCCAGCACAGCCACACTGCGAGGATTTGGGAGCTTTTGAGCTGGAGCTGACTTTGCTCACCATGGATCATCTTCCCCCAGCAGAGCTGGTGCTCCCAGCAAACCTCGAGAGCAGAGACAGGTGAAACCACACAGAGCAGCTCCAGCACTCAGTGCTGCTTTATAGGAGCTTCTTTGCCCCTGTCACAATTCCTGAGGCCAACAGGATCAAGATATTTTGTAAAGCTCAGGAATTTGAGGTTCTCTGTCACTGGGGTGATCCTGTCCTGTGGCTGCTGCTCTGCTCCCACTCCTGATCCCCAGCTCAGCACCTGAAGCCTCTTGCAGCATTTCCTTCGGGATTTCAGTCCCAGAATTGGGATTTGCCAAAATAACCAAGTCACTTGGGGATAATAGTTTGTGCTCCTGGCTCAGTGACCACTGAAATAAAATCCCCTTGCAGCAGCCTGGACACAGCACAGCAGCACTTGTATGCACAGCTCGAGTATTTTATCATGGAATCATCAAACCCTGGAATTTTGGAATGGTTTGGGTGGGGAGAGACCTTAAAGCTCCTCAAGTTTCACCCCCTGCCACGGATGGAACCACCCCCCACTAGCCCAGATTCCTCCAGCCTGGCCTTGGCCACTCCCAGGGATGGGGCAGCCACAGCTTCTCTGGGCAACACGGGAGAAACAACTTCAATATTTTTAAGGCAACCAGAACCCTAAAACAAAACTTTGACACTCCTTGGCCACATTCACTTTTGTGTGAAGCTCACAGAGGTTTTCAAACGAGTTTCTGAGCTCCTCCTGCAGGATTTCCACCTGTGGGCAGAGCAGGTGGCTCAGACCCCTCCTCCTGTGCTCGTGTGCCCAGGTACCATCAGGGACACATCATCAACATTTTAACATCATCATCATCACCAATATCCCTTCAGGGACACATCATCAACATTTTAACATCATCACCAACATCCCTTCCTGGGACACATCATCAACATTTTAAGGGTTTCCTGGAGCTCCCTCAGTCCAGGGGCTGGGTGGGATGCTGGAAATGTGCAGATTTTACCCAGGAATTTATTTCTCTAGCAGGGTAAATTTAACTCCTGTGAACAGCATTAAATTTCAGATGATGTCATCCTGAAATATGAGTTCACATAAAGGGACACTCCTCAAACCTCATCCTCACACCCCCCTTTCCATCCCAACATCTCCTCTTCACCCATTTCAGTATCAAACACCACACACTGCGGTTCAGCCTTTTATTGAACTTTGCATATGAAAGAACAGTTTCAAGTTCTAATGAGAAAAAAAATTAAAAAATAAATTCAACATCAGGTAAAAAAATCACACAACTGAAAAAAGAAATCACTTTTTTTAACCAGGAATTGAACACAAGGCCCACACCATGGTGGAGTCACCAGGACAAGGGAATGCAGCAGCTGGTTTTAGCATCAGACTGGTATAAAAAAATCCAAGTTTGAAACAGTTGCAACACAGCTCACTGGCAAAATCAGAATTTAAAATGAACTGAGAGTAACAAGACTGCATTTAACATCTCCAGTCCAAAATTGCATCGCTCCTGTGGCACCTGATTAGTCAGGATTTAGAGTTCAGATTTCCAGTTGGATACACAGAATTTCCCCAATATTTCACTGTTCATAGACCCAGTGCATGTCCCAGGTGAGACACTCATGGAAACATTTCTGCATTACCCACATACACATGTGAAGGAAGGAAAGCAAAGTCAAAATTATATCCAGCCATCTCCATCCTGGGAAAATTCCATGAAAATCACTTGCATAGTAAAGGATGGGAAATTAAGAAACACGAGCTGCTGCTGTGCTGGAGGATGATGCAAAGCCTCCCTTTTGCCACATTTTGGGGTCTCAGATGATGAATTAAGAGCCTGTTCTCATTGCAAGGTGCCAAATTCAGTGATTTTCCTGCAAGACCTGAGCACTTGGGATAACCAAGTCCAATTCCAGTGCACCAATGGCAGCACGAGGGACGTGGCAGCCAACACAGCTTTGCATTAAAATTCCAATATTTCAGGCAATTCCTGACTACATTTCCACTTAATGCCTTTTGATTCACAATTCCAGCTCTATCCATGACTTGTGTGTTGCCAGGCAAATTGTCCTGCTCTGAAATCATCCTCTGGAATGGGAATGGTGCATTTAATACCCAGCAGCAGTGCCTGGCCTTGCAATGGTCAGAGATGTGATATGGACAGCACCAGTCAGAACCATCTCAGACCATTCCCTTTATAGGTGCACTGATGACATCATTGTGGACAAAGCAGGAAAAATGGGAAAAAGGAACATAATTTACCTGTATCAGAGACTGGTGGAAAATATGGGGATTAGAATGTGTAAGTTAATTCACCCAGAGCTGCTTTGGCTTTAATCTCAGGTTGAGAGACAGACTTCCAGCTGGATTTGTGCAATGCAGGAGAGTGGGGAGCACTCAGGAAAGAAAAACACTATCTCAGAAATTCCTTAATTTTGAAAGGATTCAGTAGCAATAACAGCATTTGAACACCTGGCTCAGAAAACAGCCAAGTGTGTGAGGTAATGAAGCCTCCAGCATGCTCGAGGCTGGTTTCTGAGATGTCAATCCTGCAGGGGTTTGCCTGTGGGAAGAGGCTGGGATGGGAATCACAGAATCACAAATTAATGGAATCCCAGAGTGATTTGGGTTGGAAGGGACAGCTCATCCTGTTTCCATGGGCAGGGACACTTTCCACTGTCCCAGACTGCTCCAAACTCCATCCAGCCTGGCCTGGGACACTTCCAGGGATGGAGCAGCTGCTCTGGGCACCCTGTGCCAGGGCCTCCCCAAATCCTGACTTTTCCCCCAAACCCAGCAGGGCACAGCAGCCTCCCAATATTCCCTCAGTGCCTCTGACAGCCCATTCCAGCCTCACTGCCAAGCCCTGTCCCTGTGCTGTGTCCCTGAGCCTTCGTTAGTGCCCTGAAACACTTTTGGAGATCTTTTGCTTTCTAATTTTGCTGCCTTCTTAAACCAGCTTAAAACACGGCATTAAAAGCAGCAGCTTTACGTGACCCCACACCAGCCTGGCTCCCCAGATCCGCTTTTCCTGCCTGCACAGAGCCAACAGCAGAGCTCTCATCACTTTAATTGCACCCTAAAATTAAAAGGGGAAGGGTTGGTTCGTGTTCAGCCTCTAAAGAGCTCTGTCTGAGCACGACAGCTCCGAGCTGCTCCAGCGTCTCAGAGCACGGCTTTGAAGGACTATGAATAAAGATGAGCAGCCTGCCTTGGGATGATTATGGGAATCAAAGCACGCTATTTTTTGGATCTTCTCTTGATGTCAGCCATCATTAAATCGCTCCTTTTTTTTGTTTTTTTTTTAATCGACTGGATACATTTTTAATTTGTCTTCCCTTTGCCAAATGCAGCCCTGCTCTGCCATGGCTGTCCCGGCACGATGGTTATCAGCAAACACACACGAGGCTGGGCTCGGAGTGGTGGCAACACGGATTAATACACTGGACTGACACTTAAAGACTATCAAACTCTCAATTCTTGTGGAAAAGCACATTAACACCCAGCTGGCTCAGCGACCAAGCACAAGGAACCCAAGAGCACGGAGCGACGTCGTCAGCGCCGGAATGTACAACAGCGAGGAGAGGAGGAATTTGGCAAGATTGTCATCAGTGTGAGATGGTTGGGGGTGGGTGGGACCCACCAACCCAGCCAGGTGAAAGGATAAGGTTTTTTTCCCATCATTTCAATAGTCAAAATACAGTTTTGAGCCCTAACAGAGAGATGCTGTAACAAGTGGCTACTGAAAACAGACGAGGTATAATTATGTTACACACACACACACAACCATAAAAAAGCGCTCTGTAACACTGGTGAAAAATGAAAATAACTTTAGTACTGATACATTCTATTCCCCATTTTAAGGGCTACTAGATCATGTTCCAAAAGAAACTAAATATAACACCTTTGGGACCAGGGCTTCCCAAGATCCAGGTCTGTGCTGCAATCCAGAAAATCAATTCTCCTCCCGTTAATGTGCCCTTAACCGTGTGGGCAGCCTTGGCCCCCCCCTCTTTTCGTGGGGGCTTTGGCTGTTTGCAGCCCAAACCCATCAACACAGTGGAAAAGTGGCTTTGGGGTCAGTCTCTCATGATTTCAGAGCTGCTAAAGCTTTGTTCAGTCTCCTTTGCAGGCTCAAGAGCACACTGAGAACCTGTCACGCTGCAGGGAGGCTGCAAACAAATGTGCTTTGCAGTTCCTTAGTGGTTTGGGAGGTGAGGTGTCCCAAAAAAGGCCAGCAGCTCCCTCCACGGCAATGGGGAGAGCAAAGGGGAGCAATGGGGAGCTCCCCGCGATGGAAAGGGCTCAGCCTCACCCCAAACACCCCAAACACCCCAAACACTCCTCCTGCTCCTTTTAAAGGGCTCCTTTAAGGTCTCTGAGGTTCTATGGCCCGAGCAATAATTCATTTGAGTGCTGGGGTGGGGCAGGCAGGGGACAGCTCCTGTGTGCAGGGACACCCGGTCTGGCTGTGCCGGGGCCACCAAACGCTGCTGTCCCTGCTCGGAGCGTCCCGGCTGCTGCCACAGCCCCGCGGATTTACCGGGGGAGCAATTTGCTGCAAGATCCCATGGAAAAGCTCCCTCTCCCTGCCCCACCACGGGCTGGCCCCCGGGCAGGGCACGGCCAAACCGAGTTTCTGAGAGCCGCTGCCCTAATTAGCTGTAATTAGCTGTGATTTGTGCAGGCGGCTTTGGCACCGCGTTGATTTTCACAGCGCGGGTTCTTTCACCTCCTGGGCAGCCTCGGCACCCCCTGCTCGTCTCCGTGGGCTCAGGGATCTGCTCCCTGTGCTCCTCCAGCACTCCCGGTCCCCGACCCCAGGCTCCCTCTGCACCTCGTGCTGTTAAAGCCGGGGCAAACCCAGGTGCCAGCAGCACCAGCCCTTTCTCCTCCATTTACCCACAGCTTCAGTGGCCACAGGGTTTCTTCCATGCTGGGAATAAATGCAAGAGGAGCAATGTCCTACTGACAGCCAGATCCATATTTGCTCTTCATTCTCCAACTGATTAAATTGACTAAAACTGCTGGGTTTAACACTTTTGCTTCTTTGCACCCTCTCAGCCCATTCTGCCCAAGCTGCATCTGTGCAGAGCCCTGGAGATTTCTGGGTTTGGGCCCCCAAGTCCTTCTGCCATGAACAAAGTCTCCATCACCTGCCATGGCAGGAGGAGGAATTCCAGCCAAGAATTTATCTGTGTTTAAAAAACAAACAAAATAAACACGACCTCACCAAAGCTGACGAATTCCTTGTAAGGATCACATCATTTCCCAGCGTTAAGGGAATTTCTCAACCCAAATTCCAGCTGACATTTGTCTGCAGCGTTCTTGTTCATCTTCTGCAACACAGAAATGAGGTGCAGACATTTGGCTGCTTTGCCTTGAATATTCCCAAGTTTTCCCATTTCCAAGCCTTCCTTCCAGGGGCTGGTCCCAGTGCATCCTCCCTGGGGCTGTGCCTCCAGGCATCCCACGTGTGTCTGCTGTGGATGTCCTGTGTGAAATGCAGGTAAACAGCTCCACTGGGGGAAGGATCCAGGTTTTGGTGCTTCCCTCTGGAGGAGTGCTCCTTGCTCCACCTTCCAGGTACCTGGTGGGGACCTCAAGGCTTGTCCTTGGACAACAAAGTCAATCAGCAGCATCAGCTCAAGGATCTGCTTCACACACAACGATTTTGGCTCCTGTTACCTCCCCTTGAGCAGTCTCTGCTTCAGAGGAAGCTCCAACTCACTTGGCTCTGTCCAGTTCAAATTAACATTCCCAACCATTCCCAGGGAATTATTGCAATGCAGACAAAGATGTTGCTGTGCTCATCTGAGTCCCTCCAGCATTATTTTCACCATTAAATCCAACACTGCTCCAAGTTTCACTCTCCTCCTCTGATCCAGGCTGTGCTGGGAGGGTTTCAGTCTCCAAGCTGGGATGGAGGCAGCTGGGGAGGGGGAAAAGGGAGAGCCAGAAGCAGAAGAGACCATCAACCCCTCTGCCATTTGCATTTATCCCTTTGCACATCCTTTTTCCCTTTGCACATCATTTATCTCCTGGCACCAGGGTAATATTGATCCATGCAGTCCTAGGAAGCACAGTGAGGTTATAGAAAGCTCAGCTTTAAGAGCTTCCCAGCCCAGTATGGGCAACCCACAGCCCTAAACCTGCCACCAAAAACCTCAATGTGCAAAATGAAACAGCAACGGGCAAAGGAGGGCTGGAATTCCCAATTATTACAAAATTAGCAAGGCAACACTGTAATATTCCCACAAGACTGGGGTACTGTGGAAGTGCAGGCAAAGGCAGAGAGGCTCTCATGAAATGAAGCAGGAGCATGGTCAGCCAAGAACTGGGGTTTTAGACTTTTTCTACCCTGGAAATTCTATTTTTTCTTAGTTTTTCGTGAAGTGATCCTGATAGCAAGGCACAACTGTTCGACACCCTTTTCCTCAGCACCAGCAGAGATGTTTCTTTCTAAATAAGGACTTAAAGTAAATCACAGCCTTTGGTACAGCACAGAGCTTCTTATAAAGGGCATTTCCAGGAAAGTGAGAAAAATGGAAGAGGAATGATTCCCAAAGAGCTGAGAACAGCCCGTGGCCTTCGCCAGGGAACAGCGACTGCAACTGAATTTCCCCCCCCACTCCCTCCCACCCCGAGCAAAACACTTGGACTGAGTTTTAGCAGCTCTGCTTAACATTTCCTTTCTGGTTCCTTCATCTTTCAAGAGATTTTTTTTTTTTTTAAATAATAAAAAAAAAAAAAAAAAAAAAAAAAAAAAAAAAAAAAGACTGAAATAATGTCCAAGTGACTTCCACCTCTCCTCCTCCTTTTTCCTGGCTTTGCTCAGTCTCGTTATATTGCACATGAGTTGAAGATAATCTGGCTCCAAAGATGTTCCCTTCTACATAATGCACTTGTTAGAAAACACAGATAAGGTGGGAAATATTCCATATATAAATATATATATATGAAATATGGACTGGGTTTAGCTGGGGAGGACAGGCCCTTTGTCAGTCGAGTCCACGGCAGCCTCGGTCACCGTGTCAGGGATGTTTGGGATGTTTGTCCTTTCCTTGGAGATGTTTTATTTCTCAACACAGTCCTCAAGGTCTTCATTTCAAAACTTCTTCTGTGATCTGTTGGGCAAAGTAAAAAAAACACTGTTATGCACAGCCTGCTTTGGAAAACAAGGACAGGTTCCTTTTTTTTTTAAGTAAAGTGGAAGAGAAGTTGCACATTGGTCCCCCCTGACAAATTCCCAGCTCCATTTTCCACGAATGAAAAATGAACATTTTCTACTTAAAATTCTTTAATGGACTAGATGCCACACAGTCTAAAGTGAGCTAAAGATAGGGAAAAGATTCATTAAATATATTCTTGTTATTAACTGTTATCTCACATTAACAACAAGTTCCAAACCCAGAAAAATTAGTGCCAAGTGGGCTTTCCTCATGTTTTTATCTTAATCAAGATGGGTTTGTTCTGACCTGATGTAATTCATGAGATTTTGAGCAATTGGTTGATTTTATAAATCCAGTCCAGGTGATGGGAGGAGCCAGGGCTGATCCCACTCCCAGAGCTTGGGCTGTGGAGTCGCTCCCACAGGGCACAAACCCAAAATCCCATTTTGATGTGGGGATGGGGGTGTCCAAAAACGGGCCCAAAAATCCCCCAATTTCTGCAGTGCCTGAATTGCATCCATAGCTCTACACTCAAGGGACTGGCTCCTATTTTAATATAGGGAGATGCTCTGCTCTGTCTTTGAGACTCTGAAATTTCTAGAAATTTCATGCAAGTTTTTATCCCTCTCATCTTCCAAAAAATCTTCACATCATGGCAACTGGAGCATCCCAGCTGCCCAGATCAGATTGTCTGAGCTGGGAGCTTCGTTAGCAGCTGGTGATGAGAGGTTGGGAGGAGCTGCAGTCACAGCTCAGAGCCCAGCCTAAGGTACCAGGACCTGCCTGGCCCCAGCTCAGCCCCAACAATCAGCCTGTATTCCCCAAAGGGAGAGAGGCAGGATGGAGATGTGCCAGGTGGGATCCATGCACTGAGGGGGGAGAGATTCTCTCTCTGGATGCTGCAGGGATCAGGATATTGGGATGGAGATGTTGCAGGGATGAAGTTGCAGCAGTAATGAGGATGTGGGAATGAAGTTGCAGGGATAACGAGGCTGCAGGGATGATGAGGATGCAGGGATGATGATGTTGCAGGGAACATAAGGCTGCAGGGAGAATGATGTTGCAGCTATGATGAAATTGCAGATGAAGTTGCAGGGATGAAGTTGTAGGGATAATGAGGATGCAGGGATGATGGAGATGCAGGGATGATGAGGATGAAGGGATGAAGTTGCAGGGATGATGAGGCTGCAGGATGATGGAGATGCAGGGATGAAGTTGCAGTGGTGATAAGGATGCAGGGATGGTGATGTTGCAGGGATGAAGTTGCAGGGATGATGGAGATGCAGGGATGATGGAGATGCAGGGATGATGAGGATGCAGGGATGATGAGGCTGCAGGGACGATGAGGATGCAGGGATGTAGGAATGATGCTACAGGGATGCCAAAATCCAGCAGAGAAAGGAAAGAAATGGGAATTCCTGCCAGGAGCAAAGATCCCTTGTGAGGCAGTGCAGCATTGGGGAAATGAACCTCCAGAGGGGCTCAGTGCTCTGAGCAAGGATCTCAGCCCAGGCAGATCAAGCCTGGGCTTATCCTGAAGTGCCAGCAGGACCAACCCTGGGCTTAAAGCTAATGGGGCTTTCTGCTTTATTAGACTGGGCTTGCTGGGGGATTAAACCCTCCCACCTGCCAGCTGGGCTCCAAAGTGCCAGGATCCTCAAGGATCACTGGAGCTTCACACACTCAGTAAATAAATAAATACACAAATTAGACCCAAAGAGCACCTTCAGCCCAGGAAATGCCACTGGGCAAGAAGGGGATGGTGGAGTTGGCACTCTGCAGATGAACTGGTAAATAACAATTTTAATTCCCACCAGGGAAATAATCCAGTGCTTTGGGGTACCCTGGAGCCTTTCCAAACTTATCCTTGCCAATGAAGAAAGAAATGCCAAATCCTCAGCCTGACATTGCTGTTATTTCTCTGGATCCAGTAAGAACAGCAGTGAGAGTGAGAGTCAGCAGCATTCAGGATCTATCCCTGCTCGGGCTCCTGAAGGGATCCAGATGTCTTTCCATTGTACAGGGGTGAGGAAATCCTCTCCATCCCAAGAGAAATAGAGGATATTAAACAGCAGCCATAAAAATTAGATGTTTTTCAATTGGCTGAGCCAAATAACTTCTATCTAAACACTCAGAGCTGGCAAAACAACTCCTGGCAGTGCAAATACTGAGCATCTCCTGAGTCCTTCCAGAGGACTGGAAAACAGCTCCTGTTTGGGACAGTTTTCTAAGGGATAAACAAAGTGACCTGCAAAAAATGATGGGTCTGGCCATCCCTCACTGATCCCAACAATATGCTGGAATGGCTGAGAGTCTTAATACAGAATTAAAGAGGAAGATTTCATTGATCAATACAGGTTTTCTGTTAAGAAAACAGATCTTATCAAATTAACTGATATGTGTGACTGAGTCCCAGACTTGGCTGATAAAGGTCCTTGTGTAAAGCTCTCCTCGAAGGGAATTGCATGGCTGTTTGCTCAGAAACAAGAAAGAACAAGAAAAGAAAGAAACAAGAAAACAGAGGAAATAAAGCCAAATTCCCCGGAGATGTCCCAGGTGAGAAATTCAGCTGCACCCAGATCATGTTCCCCACTCGCTCCCCCTCAGGCTCGCTGCACTTTCTCAGAGCATCTTGTGACCAGGATGGGAGAGACATCCCTGAAAATTTCCAGCCCTGGGAGAGAACAGCCCAGCCTTGCTTCTGATGCTGCAGAAAGATTTCCTGCCTTGATTCCGAGGGATTTAAAGTGTGGAATATCTTTCAGTCACCTGCACCCATCGAGGTGCAGGCAGAGGTAGAGAAGCCCTCAAACCTTCAATGCTACATCCAGTTCACAGCAACTCCTTCCTCATCCCTCCTGCAAACCCAAATTCCCAGCAGCCAGGGCCATTTTTAAGCCCAAATTTCTGATGTCTGGTTTCTGATCTGCTGCAATAGTGTGAGGAGAAATTGTTACAGAGGCACAGCTCCAAGCAGAGAGTAGCAAGGAGGGAAAGAAGGGTTCTCAACCCTAAATTCACTGAGATTTCAGGAGAAATGGGCCAGAAGGGTGGGAAAGAGAAGATGCAGAGTGAAGAAATCATGGGAGGGGAGAATTTTGATCGGGAGCTGAAGGCAGAGCTGTCAGTTTGGGAAGCTGTGTAAAACCTCAAGCTTCCCTCCAGCCAAGGAAAATAACTGAATTATTAGGGTACCCAGGGGAGGGTTGCAGGCTTTCCCAGCCTCAAGAAAGCTGAATCCCATAAAACCTTTGGATGAGTCCTCGCTTCTTGCTCTGTGTTTCAAAACTGCCTCTTCCTTCCCCAGGAGTTTCATTGCAAACATTTCCTGAAGCTGCTCAGTGCCATTGACAGATGGGGAAACTGAGGCACAGAGGAGCCCACCTGCCCAAAGCCAGGGAGCAAATCCCACAGTGTCACACCCTCCAGGCCTGGGACAGGGACACATTTTCCTGGGGTGCCAACCCAGATACCAATACCACCCCTGAATGGCTCAGCATCACCCACCGCCCTCTCTGCACAATGCTCCTTCCTTGCACCAAGTCCAAGAGCAAACTCAGCCCTGTGCAAATGCAGAAAACACTTTGCAAAGTGTGTGTTCATCCCTTCCATCCTCCGTGCCAACCTTTGGCTTCCCCTGGAGCAGCACCCCAAGCACAGACCCTGCTCCCTGCCCCCGACCCCTCTGCCACGGCTGAGCCTTGGGTGCTTCCACCACTGAGCAAACCATGACAAACCCCAAAGGACTTCCCTCATCTGTCCACGGTGCTGCTTTGGAGGAAGCAAAGCGAAGCAGCTGTGCTGGTCAGCCTCAAAATAAACCTGGCTGCACTTGGCAGCTTTGCTGGGGCAAGCAGAGGGGGCAATGGGCTCATCTTCCCCACAAGCCACACATCCAAGCCCAGCCTGCCCAGCCAGGGCATTCAGAGATGCTAAAAATGAAGTGAAACCACTGGAGCACAGCAACAGAGCTCCAACACGCTGAGAAAAGCTTGGGAATCACAAGTGCCAAGGAAATGAATCGTTCCCAGGCAAACCCAGCAGCGCCTGCTGCTGTCGGTGCGGCTGAGCCGGGGTCTCACCGTGAGTGTGCAGGGAAGGCAGGGAAGGCAGGGAAGAGCAAGATCAGGGAGCATTCCAGCTGCTCCTGGCTCCAGTGAGAAGCTGAAGGAGATGGGAGACATGTTCTGATTTATTCGAGCGTGTCTCGGTTGATAAGGAGGAGAAAAGTGACGGTGCCCTGCAGGGATGTTCATGCGGGGAGGATTCCCTGCCCTCCCTGCTGCCGAGCATCCTCAGCACTGCAAATTCAGGGCAGTGATGAGGCACTGACAGACCCTAAGCCCTGTGGCTGCCAGAGCAGCACGTTCATCGTTAACCGTGTGAGGAAAAGCACTGAGGGGCTCACGGGGTTTGTGTTTGTGCCAGAAACTGGGATAAAAGGGACCCCACACACATCCCTGTTCCGCACATGGATGGGATTCACTGAGTGACAAAGAGCAGGAGCCCCCCCTGCCTTTGTCAGGGGGACATAAAGCCCTGGGACAGGGACACAATCCACAGGGACACCATCACCCCTCGGCCTGTCCGGGGAACCAAGGACCAAGTGAAAGGTCCCGACTGTGTCCCAGGCTCGACCACAGCAGAGCCAGGAGAGCTTTGCCTGGAGCAAGAGCTGGGAGGGGCTGGAAAATGGGGCTGGGGTCACCCTGCAGGGATCCCCTGGGGCTGGGGTCACCCTGCAGGGATCCCCTGGGCTGGGGTCACTGCAGGGATCCCCTTCCAGTCTCATTTCTGACTTCAGAAACCCCCACTCAACAGCCCCTGAAATGGACCCAACACCCTCCACTACTGGACAAGTGGTTCCCAGCTCGGACAAGGCACCTCAGGGCACCCAAAATATCCCCCAAATGTCCTCCTCAAAGTGGTGATGGCCACGGCCCCAGGACTGTTTCCAAGAAAAAGAAGCACACGTCCCTCCGTGCTCAATGGCCACCCCTGGCATGGGCATTCCTGGGATTGCCTGGACCTCAGCCATGCAAACAGCACCCAGGGAAAAGGGGGGAGGCAGCAACATCCCATCCTTAACACATCCTCCAGCTGTACAACACCCCCAAAGCTGAGCCAAGGGTGCGATCCAGAGCAGGGAGGGAGCAGGGGAGCAGCACCAGCTCCACAGGAGTGAGAGTTCCCAGGACATGGCCCTGTCCACAGCACCCTGTAACCATGGAATGATCAAATGCTTTGGGTTGGAAGGGACCTTAATCTATGACAAGGATCATGTAATATCCAGAAATGCCGTATTTCCCTGCTCCCCTGCATGCCCCTGCAGGAGGAGGCACTGAGCTCTCTTTGCAGGTGCACACAGAGCTCAGACCGAAGGGCAAAATAAGGCACAGTTAAACCCTGTTTGAGTGTTTGCACTCCCAGGCTCGCAGCCTACCCAGAGATTCCTTTCTAAAGCTTTGAAAAACAGAGAAAACCAAGCTCTGCTTCCCTCCGGCGGCGGTGGAGCCGCCGTGTGCTCGCACCAAGATATGCATATTTTAAAAGCTTGGCAGGAGAGGGCTCCAAACTACACAATTAAACAGATTTTACACACAATGCTCGCCGTACACACCGAGCACTGCCAAACACTCTCCTTGTGCTACATCCCTGCAGGAGAGACCCCTGCGGAGCAATGACCCGGCTGCCTCCTTCCATTCTGCCGGGGAAAGCGCTTGTCTGCCCTTTGCCGCTGCTTAATTGCCCATAAACTGCGGATTAAAAACAAAAACGATTTCTTTTGTCAAGGGATGGAGCAGGAACAATTGACTGGGAAGAAATTTAACCCTCCTGGAGGAAAGAGATATCTCCAGCTCTTGTCTGTGTCCACACGTGGGGTGGGATGGATACAGCTCTGCTCCGGCCACCACAAGCACCCGAAGGGCATCTATTGTGCTGGAGAACAACAGAACCTTTGGAAGGAGTTCAGGCCTGAAAACACACCAAAAAACAGGGCAAAGAAGCCGGAGAAAAAGGTGATGGTGTCAAAGTACCAAGTGGAGGGGCCAGGGTTGCAGCTGCTGCACCCCCCCAGCACCAAGGACGCGTTTCAGCATCCAGGGCCGAAAATACAGGCAGAGAGAAAGGGAAAATGACAGGAGTGTGTGAAAAGAGAAATCAGGAGGTACAAGGCTCTACAGCCCTCAGTGCCCCTATGTGGAGGCTGGAACAAGATGTTCTTTAAGGTTGTTTTCAAGCCAAACCTTTCTGTGACTCTGTGACAAACTGAAAGCATCCATGGAGGCAGCTCCAGCCTCCCAGGGCTGCATCCCTGGGGTGGGAGCTGCCTCTGCCATCCTTCAGTGTCTCCCGGGTGACAGGCATGAAGGACAGGGAGGACATGGCAGAGGAGACCACGCTGGGATTGCCCAGAGCTGCAGGGACCCTGCTCCCCTGCTCTTGGGGTGCTGGGAAGCATCAGCCAGGAGCTCGTGGCAATGCCCTTCCCTCCATTTAATGCCCTAAGCTGAGTCTGGGCGAGCCCTTGGCCTCTGCTGATGCCAATCCCCCAATGCTGCCCCTCCAAGTTAGGGACAGGCCAGCCCAACACAGCCTGGAACTCCCCAGTGGCTGCTGAAACACTGCCTTGCCCTAATGGGGCACAGGGCAGGAGAGCAGAGCCCCTGGAATAACAGCTGACTGGGGAGAGCCCCGAGGTTCAGGGATCTCTCCAATTCCTGGCACAACGTGTGCAGCAGCCAGCTCCAGAGAAGCTGTCAGACCATGGGACAGAAGGTATTTATCAGAGTCACTGGATGGTTTGGGTTGGAACAGATCTGAAATATCATCCAGCTCCAGCTCCCTGCCATGGGACACCTCCCACTGGAGCAATGCCTCAAGTGGCTCCGTTTCTCTCACTGGATGGTACCCACGAGACAGCAGAGGGGGAAGATGCAGACAGGGCAGAACATCCAAAGGATATCCCCAGTTTTCCACTTTCACTGTTTGGGGTGCATCTAAAAGAGCAGCAGTGAATGTTTTTTCTTCAGTGACACCACTCAGTACTGAAAAGTACTTTACTGAACGTGAAAAAGGGGAAATTTCCATTCCTGGCAGTGTCCAAGGCCAGGTTGGACGGGGCTTGGAGCAACCTGGGACAGTGGAAGGTCCCTGCTCATAGCAGGGGTGGGACTGGATGATCTTTAAGGTCTCCTCCCAAAACCATTCTAGAATTCTACCAGAGCCAAACTGCCTTCTACCCCAGTGGGTGAAATGGTTTCCTTATCACTTCCTCCATAAAGCCTCTTTTACTGTCAATAAAATCCCTTTGAAACTACTCTGCTCCTACAAAATCAGGCAGGGAGGAGTCAGGAAAACAAACCAACAACCTGCAAGGTCTCTGCTTAGTTTAGATGACAGCGAAACTGAAAATTGTTGTGTGCCATTTCCAGGAGAACACGTGGTATCCACACCCTGTGCAGCTGCCACAGAGAAAACCCAGAACTCATCTGCAAACTCTCCTGAGTGCAACGTTTCCACTGCTCCTAAACTCAAACCCTCTTTTTAGGAATAGGCATGTGGGAAAGCTTTAATAACAATAAAATGTAATAAAAAGAAAAGAGAATAACAATAAAAAGTGAGAGCTCGTAGGCAGAAATGACATTTCAGCCCACTGGCAGCCTGGGGGAAAGGCACACTGAGGTGTTCCCAGTTATCCCAGACAAGGAATCCCAGTTATCCTGGACAAGGGTTCTCAGGTTTGTAAATTCCCATGATGTTCCAGAGCATCTCCCTAATAAAGATCACCTCCTGGACCCTCAGCTGATGAAAACTCTGGGAGTTAATAAATAATCACACCTGAACCAGCCAAGGAGGGGCTCTGATGTTTTTCTTGGGTTTACTGACTGTGGCTAAGGGAGGGTGCTGCAAACATCCAGATCCTTCTGAGTCTGGGAGAAATCCCAGCTAAACTCCAGTTTTGGCATGGCCAGCATCTCTCAGGACAAGGCCCCTTCTTCACAGCCTTGGGAAACATGTGACTTGCACAGGTTGGGGCCAAATTTCTCTTTGCTGTAGGTATTTAACAGCATCCCCTGTTCCATGTGCTACCTTGAAGGAATTTGGCTTTTTTAAACTCAAAATCCAGCAAAACTGAGCAGAGCTGGAGCCAAAGCTCTCGAGGCCAAGCTGCTTTTGGCCTGTGTCGATGGCAGGGGCTGGATGGGAGCACTAAACCACTGAAATCACCTTTTTAGCACAGAAATGAAGCAATCCAGCTGCAGAGAAGCAGCAGGGTTTTCCTCCTCTCACAGCATTAAAAAGCAAATACAATCAGAGGAGCTACAGGATGTGATCCCACTTTATCTAACATGTATAAAAATACCCGAGAGCGGCAGGATAAGCTGGAGAATAAAAGGAAGCAGTGGAAAGCATGGGGTTTGTCCAAAAAAGCCCAGCATTATGACTCCATTGAACTCTCCCCCGTGCAAAGCTCACCTGATCCCGTCAGATGTCCCATGGCCCCTGGTGCACACGTGAAGATGAAGCCGGTGATTTTTCCCGCTGGGGTTTTTGGTTATTTTCCCATCCTGTTTTTCACTGTCCCCCTTGTTTCACAAAGCTGCCAAGGGTCCCTGGCCAAGCTGCTCGGTGCCAACTCCCACGGGCTTTGGGGTGGCTCTCAGAGGAGCAGGATGAGCCTCATCCCCAGATTGCAGAGCCGAGGGGAGGGACGGGTGGATCTGGGGGTGGTTATTGCCTGGGGATGCTTTGTTGGGCACACGGGAGGAGCAGAGGGACGGGAACCAGGAAGGGGGTGCAGAGCCACGATGTCTTGTGGGATGGAGGAGCTGGAACCATCTGGAAAAGCTTTTTGCGGGAAGAGCAAGGACCAAGGGGGATGGGAGAAGGGATGCCATGACAACCTTTGGGGGTTTCCCAGGAAACCATGGTCACCATGGCAACTGCATCACTCCGGTCGGAATTAGTGACTTCCGCTGGAAGGCGTGTTCGCCACTTTAATCTTCTGGTGATAAGCGGCTGCAGCTCTTCCAAAGGCATTGCAAAAAGAGGGGGAAATATCCCTTTGTCTCCGGCTGGGTGGCTTGGAGGCTCCCAGCCGTGGTGAGGAGCCCGGCGTGGATCCCGCTGTGCCGGCATCGCTCCCTGCGCCGGCGGCTCCCGAAAACATTCCAGTCTGCCTCTCCTCTCCCTCCTCCCGCACACATCCCTGCTGCACGGCCGCAAACTTGACATTGGAGGAAATCATTCCGTCAGGTTACAGGGGAAGGGAATCCAGAATAGAAAACGAAGGCTTAAGGAATTTTCTTTTTTTTCCTATTTAAATCATCACTCGGTCTCTGACCAGATTAGAATTTCATAAACGACCTAATGGGGAGAAAAAGGGAATCTGGGATGTGCCCGTAATGGCACATCACATGTCTCAATATTAAGCATCATTTAACGATGTGGTAACAGAGACTCTCTGCAGAATTAAATGGTTATTTCCTCCCAGCCCCCTCCCAGTACGCTCTGCCTCATGTTTTCCTCGTTCCTCCACCCAGTCCAGGTTTGTTAATCCAACAAGTTATTTTATGTGATGGAAGGGAGATTGGCTACACACTGCCCTTAGGGGAAGAGGGGGAAATTCGGGAGCAAAGCAAGAGGTTCCCCAAAAGCCTGAAAAGCAAAGCATCCCTGCAACACGTTGCAGAACAAACACCTGTTTTGACAGTGAGTGTGGCTTGTCTTCATCTTCCTTCTCTTTACCCTTTAGCTGTCCTCTTCTTCAGAGAATTTTAAATCCTTTTACTTTTGGATCTTTAGAAAGGAAGGATCTAAAAAAATAAAGGTATAAAAACGAGGGCACACACAGACCGACGATGGTGCATGTTCCACACAACACCGACACACAGTCACTTTGCATTATTATTGGTATTATTATTGGTATTGTTTTACCGCATCCTCAGGTTTTGCTGCTGTTCGTTTGGTTTGGGTTTGTTTTAAACATCCGTAAAGATCTTTTTGATGTTCACACAGTTGGGATTGTTTGTGGTTGTGCAGTTGCCTGCTTTAAAGGCAGCCTGTTTGAATGCACTGTGATTGATCCCCCCTTCCTCGATCACCATGTACTCGGACTTGCTGAGGGTGGAATTGCTGCGAGCCTTCTTCATCTCCTCGCTGGACGAGAGGTGCTGGCAGCTCCCGACGTGCATGTACTGGGCTTGTTCCTCACCCTCCGTCTCCCGGTGGTAGAAATAGTTGAAGTTGGAGACGATGACGGGCACGGGCAGGGCGATGGTCAGCACCCCCGCGATGGCGCACAGAGAGCCCACGATCTTGCCCCCAATGGTGATGGGGTGCATGTCCCCGTAGCCCACGGTGGTCATGGTGACCACGGCCCACCAGAAGGCATCAGGGATGCTACTGAACCCCGAGCTGGGGTCATCGGCTTCGGCGAAGTAAACGGCGCTGGAGAAGAGGATGACGCCGATGAAGAGGAAGAAGATGAGCAAGCCCAGCTCCCTCATGCTGGCCTTGAGGGTCTGCCCCAGGATCTGCAGCCCCTTGGAGTGCCGGGAGAGCTTGAAGATCCTGAAGACCCTGACGAGGCGGATGACTCTGAGGATGGCCAAGGACATGGCCTGCTGGCCGTTGCCTTGCCGCTCCGCCAGCTCCGTGCCCAGCGTGATGAAGTAGGGGATGATGGCCACAATGTCAATGATGTTCATGATGTTCTTGGAGAAGGTGGCCTTGCTGGGGCAGGCAAAGAAACGGACCAGCAGCTCAAAGGAGAACCAGATGATGCACAAAGTCTCCACCACAAAGAAAGGGTCGGTGAAAGATGACACCATGGAAGCAGCCGAGGATGAGGAGTTGGTGAAGACGTCAGGTGGGAGAGGGCCACCGCCCGTCCCAAAGGTCCCCCCAGTTCCCTCATAGTCATGGTCATCCCTGAATTCAGGCAGGGTCTCCAGACAGAAGATGACAATAGAGATAAGGATGACCAGGACGGAGACAATGGCAATGCCTCGGGCCGGCCCAGAGCTCTCGGGGTACTCGAACAGGAGCCACACCTGGCGCTGAAACTCCTTCTCGGGCAGCGGCCGCTGCTCCTCCCGGATGAAACCCTCATCCTCCCGGAACTTCTCCATGGCCTCCTCCCCCAGCTGGTAGAAGCGGATCTCCTCGGAGAAGATGTCGATGGGGACATTGACGGGACGCCGGATGCGCCCGCCCGACTGGTAGTAGTAGAGGATGGCGTCGAAGCTGGGCCGGTTACGGTCGAAGAAATACTCATTGCGGAGGGGGTCGAAGTAGCGCATCCTCTTGCGGGGGTCCCCCAGCAGCGTCTCGGGGAACTGTGCCAGGGTTTTGAGCTGGGTCTCGAAGCGCAGCCCCGAGATGTTGATGACCACGCGCTCGCAGCACTCGTGTTCCCCGGGGCCCGCGGGCTGCCCGGCGGGCACGGCCGGAGCCGGGGGCTGATCGTAGCGCTCGCCCCCGAGCAGCGCTGGAGGATGCTGAGCTTCCTCCAGCAAAGGGTCGCCGCCGCCGCCGCCTCCCACCACGGTCATGCTGCCTTCCTCCCCTTCCTCGCCCTCTTCCTCCTGCTGCTCGGGGCCCGGCTGGGGGGCGGCGGGGGGCGGCTGCTCGGTGTAGCCCAGGTTGTGGTGGCTGCTGCTCGAGCCGCCCCGCGGCTGCCGGCCGGCGGAGGAGGCGGCCGGAGAGTAGAGCAAGCTCCGGCGCTCGTCCATAAAGGTGTGGGGCGGAAGGGGAAGAGGGGGGGAGGGAGGGGACCGGAGAGGCGGCAGCCGAAGCCTCTTCTTCCTCCTCTTCCTCTTCTTCCTCCTCTTCCTCCTCTTCCTCCTCTTCCTCCTCCTCCGGGCGGAGAGGGAGCAACAGCCGCCCAACTCCTCCAGCGGCTGCCGCTGCTCTGAAGAGCTGAGGCTCTTCTCAAAAAATCCGCCCCCAGCCCTGGCACCGCCTCGCTCAGTCACCGCTCCCGGAGACACCCACCAGTCCCCCGGCCCTGCCCCGCAGCCCCCCGGCAGCCCCGGGCACCCCCTCCCCTGCCCCGGCTCGGGGGAGCCCCATCCATCCCCCAGGCAGCGCCCGGGGGCTCCAGTCTCCTCCCGGAGCATCCTTTGCTGCTCAGCGGGCTGCAGGCAGGGAGAGGGGGGGTTTTCCTGGCAGAACCGCTGCCTAGAAAGAGTTTTTCTGCCCTTCCCCAGGTGAAATGCAATTTTGACTCTGAATTTTAGGGTTTGCCTGTTGGTTTTCAGCTACGGTTTCACACGGTGGGAGGCTGTGGGCAGTGGAAAGCCGAGAGCGTGGCCAGAACCAACAGTTGTTTTGAATCAGGGTCTGAGTTAGGCTGGGAATTGTTTTCCTCTGTCTAGGAGAGCGTGTGCATGTGTGTGTGCATGAGTGTGTGTGCACATGTGTGTGCATGTGCTACCCCCACCAAAATAAACCCGGCAGCCAAGCTGAGCCAGCCCTCTACCAAGGAGGCTGAACCTAAACCTGCATTTCAGACTTTCCACCAAGAAAGCCGAAACCCTTATATTTCTTTTTCTTTCTTTCTTTCTCCCTTCAATTTGTCTTCTTAAACAGATAGTTCAATTGTGAGCAAAAGGGAATTTTTCAGGCAAAAACCTCCTCTGCAGGAGCCCAGAGCTGGAAAACGCCCCATCCCCAGGAGATGTGCACCAGGGACAGCCTCTGATCTCTGCACTCCCAGCTCTCCCCTGGATCCCCATTTTTCCAACCCCATGCAATGGCTGGAACGTTTTAACCCCCAGCCACGTGCCAAGGGGGTTTAGGCAATTCAGGGAGCTTCCAGCTTGGGAAAATGGAATGGAATGGTTTGGGTTGTGAAAGGGACTTTAAAGCTCATCTCATCCCACCTCCCTGCCATGGGCAGGGACACCCTGTACTGGACCAAGGGCTCGACCGTGAGGGCTGGGGAGGAACAGGAGGGAGCCTAAATTCCCTTCAAGAGCCAGATGGAGGGTGCTGCCACGACGGAGGTTAAAACCCCTCCACCGTCCCCACTGGAGCTCATCATCCCGGTTATTTTTAACCAGCACAGCCTCCAGAAGGTAGGGAGAACAACAGATGAAAAGATCAAACTTATTTATACTTTAAATCAGAAACAAGCTGTCCAAACTACCCAGATCTGGGGAGGGAACAATAAGCATTGGTGCAAGAGCTGACTGCAGACTCTGGATGGGAGATGAACAGTGAGGATGGAGCCTGGCTGGGCTGAGCCCACCGACCTCTGCTGACACAGGGGAAACACCCTGTGCCACCAGGAACCCAGCAGGATTCCTGAGGGAATGAGCTCCAGCAAGGTGTGCATGGAAGGATGGATGCTCACCCACGCCCCCACACAAGAAGAGCAGTCTCCAGGCCGTGTCACCCCGCCCCAGGTTTGGACACAAGTCCCTTGTTGCCACCTCCCTCCTTGGCTTTAAGCCCCAATTTTGACACCTGTTTTTCTTGAAGGTGTGGATCTCCTGGGAGGAGGGAGTTGGGAAGTTGCTCCCCCACCATTCCTGCAGCAGCATGCTCCCGGTGAGAGTATCCACTCGTCCCTTCCACCCCACAGCATCTCCCAGCCATCCCAAAACCCAGACAAGGCAGGAAGCAAAGCCCTGGAGCACCATTAACCCTTGAGCTCCCCTTGTTGTTTGTAGGCTGGGAAGAATTCCTGTAAGCAACAGTTCACACCCAAGTCTGAGGCTTTATTTCCATGAAAAAGAAATAAACATCATCCCTTCACCACATATATGTGTGTAGCAGCTAAAACTTGTCTGGCTCATCCCTTTTCCCTGCTAGGATTTCTGCCAATAAATCAGAGCGTCTGGTCTCAAGCAAACAAATGAGGCTGCCTCAAACCATAAACATTTATTGAGGATACAAGGCTCGAGGCACAAGGTGTAACTTCCATAATTGCAATAATTTACTCTGCATCTGTGAGGGGCAAACCCATCAGGAATTACCAAGAGAGCCACAGACCTTTGGGATGCTGCTTGGAAAAGCCTTTCCTTTAAGAGCAGCAGGATTAAGCCCTTACCCCATAGCTGCAGCACAGCAGCAGACATTAACCCTTGAGCTCCCGTGGCTTTGGTCAGACATTGTGCTGGGATTTCTCGTCGTGGCCTCCTGGCCCTGTGTTTACTCCTCTGCTGCTTCCCTGTAATCCTATCAAAGCCAATTAGGCTGTGCCAGGCGAGCAGCAGCGCTGCAGGCAGAGAGCAGCCCAGGGGCAAATCCTCCCCAGCCCTTCCCCTCAGCTCCTGCCCTGCCCTGGCTCTCCAGCAGAGCTTTGGGGCACGCTGGGGATGCAGCAGCAGCAGCACAAGCTTCACACACCTTCCCTGGAGGGCTCTGCATCCAGGAGCTGCAGCAAGTCAAGCATTTGTCAAGCAGAAACAGAGGTGGTCTAGGCCAGGCTTCAAACCCTGGAGATCTGAGCACAAGGGAAGGGGAATAAAAGCCCAGGGGAAGGGACATCTCCCTGGTGTCCAGCCTGGCCAAAGGTTTCCCGTAATCTGGGTGCAGCACCAAACCATCTCCTCTAGGCTGGGGTTTGCTGTTTAACACGAGATGTCCCAGTGCTCCCTCTGCAAATTTCCTTCTGCTTTTTCATCCATCTCTTCTCCTGCATCTGGTCTCAACAAATTTAATTTCGTTCCTAACGGCCATTTAAGAAATCCCCCTGTGCAATGATCCACAGACTGCCCTGGAACAGCACATGCAGTTTCTATGAGGAAGCAGAGCGAGCATTGCTCTCTTCCTCCCTTAATGGCCTTCTCAGGGCAGATTTCCAAGCAGAGGGGATGAACAACTTCCCTCTTTCCACAGCCAGACCCAGACCACGAGAGGAATTCCCCCAGCATCCCTCCCCTGGGGTATATGAGCTGCACAAAACATGTGGGACCTTCACCCCAGCTCTCAGTTATTCCCAGCCATGGGGCTGCTTTAGCATCCTGCTTCCACCTTGAAATTTTCCTCCCTTCTTGATGAATCCCAGTGCCTTTCAAGCAGCGTTTTGGGGTTGTCCTTCTCGCCCCAAAGCTGCCCTTGGCAGCACCAGCAGCCAGGCAGAGTGTACAGAATCCAGCCTGGCTGTGAGCAGGATCTCACCCACCCTCCCCTCCCTCCCTCCCTCCCTCCCGTTTCAATGGGAACTCTGCTTCCATTGATAAATCTGGGACAAATCTGCTCGTCTTTATTTCACGGGATCAGAAACCTCTCAGCAGTTACAATAATACCTTAATGCACTGCAAATGCATTGTCTGTCCTCCCACAGCAAAGCCCCAACTGCTCCAGCCAGGCAGTGCAGCTTTAACTCCCTCCAGGTTTCTCTTCTCGGGAACTCAAGCCCTCCTGTGCTGCTCAGAATGGACAAATGTCATGGAGAAAGGCTCGAGGTTGTCACTCAGGTCACCAGTCACAGGCAGGACTGCAGGGGTTGTTGGCAGCAAACACAGATCAGGATCAACCCAACTTTCTGAGATTAACTTGGAGCAATCACAGAATCAGGGACTTGTTCAGGTTGGAAAAGCTCTCTAAAGGGATGGAATGCAACTGTCCACCTAAAACTGCCAAGGTAACCACTAAACCAAGTGCCCAAGTGTCCCCAAGTGCCACATCCATGTGTCTTTTAAATGCCTCTAGGGATGGGAATTCCACCAGTGCCCTGCTGAGACTGTGACAGTGCCATATTTTGGGAAAGAAATTTTCCCAAGCTTGAGGCCATTTCCCCTTGTCCTGACTCTCAGCAATAAGGGAATAAGTTGAACAACACAACCTCTGGCTCCTGACTGGCCAGTCCTGCCATCCTCACCTTCTCCCTTGTGGAGACAGGAGGGGGGAGCATCCCCACAGTCTGTGAGCTCACACCCTTCCAGAACTGGGACACTATTCCCAAAGTACTCCAAGCTGGAGTGCATTGAGACATCTCATTCCAGAAATCAGGGCTCCTCTCTCATCTCCTCATGGAGCCACAAAATCATCCAGTGAGGGTTCCCTCTCTGGGGTAAGACAAATTCTCCACCAACGCCATCCGGGGAGACAGGGGGAAGGACGGGAACTGGATCTCGATTTCCCAGGATGGATTTAGAGCTCTAACTCTGGAGCACACCGTTCCTATTCCTGTCGCTGCCTTAGTCAGACTCCAGGCATAGCTCAGCCGTGGAGTGAATCCTGCAGTCCCTCTGTGCCTCAGTTTCCCATCTGTACATTGAGGGAGTATTTCTCGCCTCCCACCTGGAGTCTATTTCAATCCTACACCAGAAGTTTTTCACTGCACTCACAGTTGCAGAGTTGTTTCTCTTTCTCAGATGGGAAAGATATTGAAATATGGAAAAGGGGGGAAAATCCAATGCTGTGTAAATCCTGCAGCTTGCTCAGCCCTCAGCACAGGTGGAAAGCATCACTGGGAGCCCCCCAGGGAAAAGTGGAGATGCCTCTCTCACACAGGACATTTAGCAGCAGGCACAGCAGGATCCCAAACCCGAACTGGGCTCCTCTCTGACTGCTGGATGCTTTCAGAGAATGGGGAAGGGGGGGAGAGGGAGAAGTGAAAATTGAACTGATACCCCAAAATAACAGAGTGTGGACAGCAGCTGTTTTTGACGGGTTGTTTCCCACAAAGCTGAGGATTGAGCAAGAGCATTTCATGGGAAGTGAAGAACAAGTTCCAGGGGCTAAAAAAGATCAGCCAAATTGCTCAGCATCACCGTCATCGTCGGCTTTAATGGAGCTAAATCCCATCCAACCTTTGAGGATCCAGGGGTTTCAGCTCAGGATGGAGTTAGACCTATTTCAATATCCTAAAAATGTGATTAACTGGGTGGGATTATGATGGCCAAATAATGTTAATGCAAATACCACTGGAATGGGGATCACATTCCAAGGCCTCCACAATGACAGCAAAATGATACCCAAGGACTCCTGTTGCAGGGCATTATTTGGTCATTAAGGTCTAAGATTACATTGACAAAGCAATTTAACCACAAATCCTGGGAGACAACAGTGTTTTCATTACCAGTGTCTGCGGGAGGGGAAGATGAGCTGCATTTCAGAGAGGGGAGCAGCAAAATCAGGGACACCTCAGGGACTCAAGGTGATACTGGAAGAGCACCACACACAGACTCAGCATAAAAATGTGAAATCCTCAATTTCTGGGAGTAAAAAATCATCATGTGGGCCAGGGGGGACTGTTTGGCCCCTGAATAATTTATTCCATGGATGTCACTTCTGGTTGTGATTGGTGACAGTCACTCAGTGAGGTGACAAAAGCCTCCACAGCCTCCCTAAGCAGGGCAGTGCCATCCCACAGCAGGGAAAGCTCTCGGTGTCAGCCCCTACAACCAAAACCAGCAACTGATCCCCCTCTAAATCAACGCTGTTGGAAAAATTCTCCCTAAAATATGGGCTCGGTCTTTTTCCGACAGTATTTTAAGTTGAATTTTCAGAGGATGTTCAAGACATTCTGGGTGATTTGGTGCCGAACTCCAGCTGCACAAACAACTCTGGATTTAAGGAAAAAGGTTTTGCCTTCCATCGAAAGCCTGGGGAATCTGTAAGTCACTGCTGTGCCACAAAGCATCCCTTGTGCAGGCTCAGAAGTTTATTTTTGAAACACACCCTCTCCACCTTTTCCCCACTCTTTTAGACAGTTTTATTCAGAAAAATAAATTGCATCAGAGTAATGAAGCAATTTTTCCTGTGCTGGCAGCTGGGCTGGAGCCAGCCTGGACCCTGCTCTGCCTGGCACCAGCAATGAGATCCGTGGGAGCTGGGTGAGGAGGAGAGGTTTGGAGGGCAGGGAGCTGTCTCAGGCTCACACAGATCCTGGTGACAGCCACGGGGCCGCCTGGCAGCTGTCAAGGACCTTCAGACCCCGTTTTGTCTCTTGGATTTTTCTGCCTCTCTGCAATCCTCCCGATTTTTCTGTGACTTTTCATTTGCTCGTTCAGTGAACATCGTGTCAGAAAGGAGTGAGATGGAATCTGAGGCTGCAGGAGTTTGACTGACACAGCCCAGGAGCAAATAATGAAGGATGAGGCATTGCCACCCTGGTGTGCTCCAGTGGGACACTTGGTCCATCAGTCATGACAGAGAAGAGCCACCATTTATTGGATTATAGAACCCCAGAGTGGTTTGGGTGGAAAGGGACCTTAAATTCCATCTCATTCCACCCCCTGCCATGGGTAGGGACACCTTCCACCATCCCAAGTTGCTCCAAGCCCTGTCTAACCTGGACTGGATGGGGCAGCCACAGCTTCTGCATCAACACCTTGAGCTTGGGGACAAACCAGCCCTTGGACAGCAGGGCTTGTTCTGCAGAGCATCCCAGATCTCAAAGGATGAACAGGGTTGGGCAGCCCAACCCAGCTCTGGGTACCCCCAACCCCCTTGAAACTATGAAGCCCAAAAAACCAAACTGAGGCCCCTCTGTCTTTCACCAAAATCACTCACCAGGTTTTGCACGATGTGAAACTGCTGGTGGTTAAAGCAGGAAACACCGGGAGAGGCAACTGAGAAGAGAGAGAAAATCCTCTTTTGTGGTTCTCATTTTTATGCCTTCTAACACACACAGGAGCAAAGTCACTGTGGTAGAATTACCCTGGAGCCATCAGACTTCCATCAGAGTTTGATGAAATCATGGAAAGAAACAGAGTGACTCTGCCTGGCTGCAGTGAGAGAGCCACAGCAGGGACCAGGATGCTCCTGAGGGCTGGATCCCCCAGCAGCTCTGTCCTTGGCTTTTGGGTCTCCAAGGAAGTGACTAAAGAGAAAATTAAAACCTGCCCAGGTCACCACACAGTGCAGCCTCAGGCTCCTGGCCTCTGTTCATTAGTTAATGTTTGGGCAGTGCTCTGAGAGAAAAAAACACACCCTGAATACAGGTCTGATATTGTCATCACTCCCTTTCCAGCTGGAAATCCAGAGGAAATTCTCTTCTGCCTCAAGACCTTTCTGTCTGTTCTCCCCATCTTCACAGCCAGTTTAACCCTTGATCACCAGTGCTGGGAACTGGTTTGGGATAAAAACCCCTCCCTCAGCTGTGAGGTTGTTATTGAAGGGGCATTTTGTGCAGGGGAGATGAATTTATTTGCAAACACAGGTGGGGAATTGAGCTTTAGCTGCAACATCTGGATGCTGGTAGAGCTGCATTTAGCTGTAACATCTGGATGCTGGTAGAGCTGCAGAGCCTGCAGGTAAAGCTGGAGCTCCCAAACATTCCCCAGCCATTGACAGAGGCTTCATTTCTAGCTGGAAAACCCAAACCAGCAAAAATTTGGAGCAAAGGAATTTGTCTGCAAAGGGCTCAGAGACCTGAGCTCTGCAGCTCAACCCTGTGAATTTATTTTTAAACAGATTTCCTGCTTGCCAGCTGCAGCACTTCTGGGGAAAACCCTAAAGCCCCACTCAGAAATCTCCTGTTTGCAAGGCTGAAAACGGGGTAGGGAGAGCAGATGAGTCATTTTTTGCCTTCTTAATCATCCTGACAGGGCTGGGGGTGTGATGGGTGACAGCCCAGGCAGGAGGTGACCCATGGGTGCCACAGGTCAGGTTCTCTTTGCTGACCCCAGTCCTTTCCATACAGATCCAGCAATAACAAATTAATTGTGAAACAATTACCACCAAATTCTCTCGAATGACTTTTCTTACACAACCTCCAAAACCACCATGTTCCTTTTTTCGTTTTCTCTAAGCCCCAAACGACAATATAACCAATTTGGGAGCGGGGGTTTTCGGGGCAGAATGGAGGATTTCTGCAGCCTGCCTTTTGATTTTGCTTTGACATATTCAGAAAAACATGTCCTGGCTCGGCTTGGGGACACCAGAAAGGCTGATCCACTCTGTCACCTGTGACAGTCACCCCAGCAACAGCTCTGCTGCCAGCAGAGGCAGGAGGATGCTGACTCACTGCCTGCTTCACTTGTGCAGCTCACCCTTCACAGAAAGCACTGCTGAAGTCTTGCTCTTCCTTTCCTTTAAGCCCTGCTCTAAAAAAAAAAAAAAAAAGAATTAAGAAACCTTAATTATAAATGGATGCAGGAGCAGGGAAAAAAAAGCAGCAGCCACTATCAAAGAGAAGTTTTATGCCATTATGAAATTCATTTGTGTTCCAAAGGCAGAGCCCACCGTTAATTCACTGGAGTCACTGCACACAGAAATTGCTCTGAGATTGAAGGATTTGCTGCAAATATAAATCATTGAATGATTAACAGCCTGGAGACAGCAAGGGAGGGGAGGAAATTTGAGGGGCTTTCTTAAAACAGGAACTGTCCCCAAAATGACCAAGTGTCCTCTTCCCTTTGACCCTGTTTCTGTCTGCTGTTTGCTTTCCTTTGCAGTGTAAATCTGGTGATTTCTCTGCTGCTTTGTTCCCCTTCTTCTTTTGGGGAAGCAAAAAATGAGATCCAGAACATCCTAGAGAGAGGAAATTACTCCACTTTGCCTTTTTCTTTCAATTCTTCCTCCTGGTGAAGTCATTTTGGCCAGTGAGTGGTGGGAGCAGAGTGGAGCAGAGGATGGAGATGCAGCTGGGAGCAGGGCCAGGGGTGGCTGGGAGAGGGGATGGCATGGAAGTCCCCCCCAGGACTTGCTCCTGCAGCTTCCCTCTGGCCAGCAAAGCTCTAGGACACCACTCCTAATAAACACGAGATGCTTTTTGAATTGCCAGGATTTATTTCTCTATTTGATTCCTCCATTTGTCCCTCCTGAGGAGCATCCAGGTACCCCAGACACGTGGGAATGTTTCTCTTGGCAGATGTGGCCAGGTGTGGGCTGGGTTCCCTGTGTGCTGTCACACAGGACAGAACACCTTCTCTTTCACTCAGAGGGTGAATTCCCAGCCCTCGTGCAGCATCGAGCCAGAGAAAACCCTGCACAAGATATTATCATTGTTATTATCTTCCAAAGCCTCAGGAGGTGCCTGAAGATGCCAGGGAGGGGGAGAAGCAGAGGATGAGTTGTGACTCACGGCTGGGAAATGCACGAGGGTGGCAGAGCCTGTTAGAGAAAATCAACCCAAAAATCCCTCCTGGCTCAACAGTTGTCATGAGGCAGAACTCGACAGGGAAATCCTGCAGCACACAGAACCACCTTCAGCACTGCGGGAATGCACCAGAGCCAGAGCCAGGACACCAGGACAATGCAGGGCTGGGCAGCTGAGGAAGCTCTGCTGGCCCGAGACCCTGCACACACCCTACACACACCTTACATACCCTACACACACCCTACACACACCTTACACACACCTTAAACACCCTACACACACCTTACACACCCCACACACACCTTACACACCCTACACACACCCTACACACACCTTACACACACCTTAAACACCCTACACACACCTTACACACACCTTACACACACCTTAAACACCCTACACACACCTTACACACCCCACACACACCTTACACACCCTACACACACCCTACACACACCTTACATACCCTACACACACCTTACACACACCTTACATAGCCTACACACACCTTACACACACCTTACATAGCCTACACAAACCCTACACACACCTTACACACACCTTACTCACACCTTAAACACCTTACACACACCTTACATACCCTACACACACCTTACTCACACCTTACACAAACTACACACACCCCACACACACCCCACACACACCCCACACACACCCTACACACACCCTACACACACCCTACACACACCCTACACACACCTTACACACACCTTACACACACCTTCCTTCCCAATTCACCTCCTTTCAGGTACAGCCACCACCTGCAGACAAACCCCCCAGGAGCCCCTGTGCCAGAAGTGCCTCCATTCCCAGCCAGGAGCCTCCTGTCACCCCAGACTGAGGGATGTCCCCTCAGCTAAGGCTGGCCTTGTCCCCAGCCCAGAGCATTCCTTGGACACTCCAGGGATGGGGACTCCAAACCTCCCTGGGCAGCCCCTGCCAAGCCCTGCCCACCCTTCCCATGGGGAAATTCCTCCTCATGTCCACCCTGAGCCTCCCCTGGCCCAGCCTGAGGCCGTTCCCTCTCCTCCTGTCCCTGTTCCCTGGAGCACAGCCCGACCCCCCCGGCTGTCCCCTCCTGTCAGGGAGTTGTGCAGAGCCACAAGGTTCCCCCTGAGCCTCCTTTTCTCCAGGCTGAGCCCCTTCCCAGCTCCCTCAGCCACTCCTGGTGCTCCAGACCCTTCCCCAGCTCTGATCCCTTCCCTGGACACGCTCCAGCCCCTCCCTGTCCTTCTTGTCGTGATGAACCCAAAAGTGACCCCAGGGTTGAGGTGTGGGCTCAGCAGTGCCCAGCACAGAGGGACAATCGCTGCCCTGGTCCTGCTGGACACCCTGATCCTCATCCCAGCCAGGTGCCTTTGTTGCATTTTGTTAGAAATTAATGTGCTCCGGTGATGTTCTTCTTTAATATCACAGAATCTCAGAATCACTGCGGTTGGAAAAAAATCTCCAAGGTCAAAGACAACTTGTGCCCAATCTCCACCTTGTCCCCCCTCACTGAGTGCCACACCCGGGCATTTCTTGGTCAGCTCCAGGGATGGGGACTCCAGCAGCTCCCTGGGCATCCCCTGCCAATGCCCAAACATCCTTTCCATGAATAAATTCCTCCTGATGTCCAGCCTGAACCTTCCCTGGCACAGCTTGAGGCTGTGTGCTCTCATCCTGTCTCTCATTGCCTGGGAGCTGCAGCTAACTCCCATTTTGCTACAACCTCCTTTCAGGTGGAGAAATCATCTCCTTTCAGATGGAGATGCTGCCGGCAGATCCCCCTCCTGCTCCTGGCACAGGGAATGACTCAGGAAAAGTGGTTTTCACCTGCTCCTGCTGCTCAGGGCTGCAGCTGTACCTGCCTGTGCCCAGGTCTGCTGCCGACCTTGCACCGGAGCTTTTAATAGCTCTGCCACGGCAGCAAAGAGGGTGAGAAGCGTCTCTGCAGCTCAACTGGAAATGCCTTTTAATGAGGATGATTCACGTAGCTCCCAGCCCTGGTGTCAGCCCCAGCACCTCGCACTGACATTTCATCACGAGGAGCTCGGCAGAAAAGATTCCTGCAGCATGGAGGAGACAGGGAACTGGGACCTGAGGCTGATCTCTGATCATCTGTATCCTAAACACAGAGGTAAAAGGACGGGCTGAGCCCCAAAGTTTGCAGGAATGGCCCAAAATTGATGTGAGCAATAATACAACCACCTCCTCCAGTCACCCAACTCAAGGACAGGGATAAAGCCACAGAGCAGGGACAGGAGAAGTCCCGGACCTGGATTTTGGAGGCTGCTTCACCATTTAAAGATACCTGAACTGCAATCAGGGTCAGGGAAAAGCCAGGAGGTTTGACCCAGGGTGTCCTTGGACCCCTGGAAGTGTCCCAGGCCAGGTTGGACAGGGCTGGGAACACCCTGGGACACTGGAGGTGTGGGAAGGTGTCCCTGCCCATGGCAGGGCTGGAATGAATTGGGATTTAAGGTCCCTTTCAGCCCAACCCATTCCATGGTTCCTCGAGTCAGTGCCCACATCTGGTTCAGCCCATCATTCCTTGGCCCAGGACACAAATTCATTCAACACTCCATGAAACCATCCCCGAGTCCATGGAACAGATAACTGGGACTATTTCCCGAGGTGATGCAGAAAATTTGGGGGGAAAAGGACTAAACCACCATCCCTGTTACCAAGGCCCCGCAATGCCCTGTGGTGCCTCAGTGTCCCCGTCTGCAAAAGGGGCTGCAGGTATCGACATTCCTTCCTGGAGTACCCTGAAATCTAGGAAAGACCTGATTAGGGGTGGCAATTATAATTATTCACACCCTCTTAATGGATCTTTAGAGCCCATCAGGGCTGTGTCTGGATTCTAACACTTGTTAGAAAGAGATAAAAGCTTTCTTCGCTGATGGTGTGAAGACTTTCGGGCTCTCTTTGATGTGCTGTAGCTTAATAGCCCCTTCCTTTGATTAATTTTCGTTTCTGCCGTCGGTCTTTAAGAGCTGCCACACACACAGACTTTGTGAATGGATTGAGGAGAGGGAGCAGCGATTCCCCCGCCCCGAGCTGCTCCCGTTCTCATTAACACCAATCCCTGCAGGGCGAGCTCCCAGCCCGGCGCTCCTGTTCGAGGCAGCCGAAAATAGCAGCGTTTATAATAACAATAAATAACGGGGGAAGAGCTCGCAACCATGAAATGCCTCCGACGGATCTGGGGCGGGGGGGTTTGGGTGTGCATGTGTGCGGGAAGGTCCCAAAACGCAAGTGACAGCAATAATCGAGGCTTTTGTCAGAGTGTGAGCGCTCACAAGAATTGAATCGCTGCCTTGGTACACACGGACCGATTTAGACCCTCATTATGTGTTTGGCAAGTACTTGGCATAACGAATCAATTTAAAACGGCACATGAGACTCAAGTGATTCATAGCGAAACTCCAAATCAAGATTACAAGGCAAGACTAAGCCTCCCGAGCAGAAATGAGCGGGATGGGATGAGCGGAGGGTGGGGGATGCTGGAGGAATCCTCGGCCCCCACTCAGCCTTGGCTCCAGCATCTCCCTCTGCCGGGGCTCTGCACCCCAGATTGGGAAGGAGAAGGATTTGACAGGAAGGTCTCACAGATGTGTAGGTATAACAGAAAGATCTTTGAATGTAGAATCTGAAGAAGGAATAGAAATGATAGCAAGTTGTAGTATTGAATAAAAGAATTGCTGAGCCAGTCTGACTGGGTAACTAAGAGGCAAAGAGCAAGTGAGTTAGAAGAGGCTTTTATAACTTAAACAAAGGATTAATCCACCTCAAACGAAAGGTGTTTTTACCAAGCAAAAAGATTTTCACAGGCAAACAAGAAAGCCAGTGTTGCAAGTAAAGATCTCAGAATTTTCCACTGCAAGAAAACTGAAAAACAACTTCTAGCTTAAACTGTAACACACTAACTTTTTGTGATTAGACATTAGTAACATGAATATGGTAATGTTAGGAGTTAGGATAAGCCACAGGTAATAGTAAAGGTATTGACTGTCATGTATTAAGATGTTCAGTAATAAAAAATATATAATGCATTGTAAGCAGAGCTAGAGTGGCTTCAGACGAACCCACAGCTGAGGCTGAAAAAGCTGCGGGCTGGGCTCTTGTCACCCACAACCCCTGAATTGCTGAATCACTTGGATACAATAAACAGCATTTTAAAGAGCCCCTGGAGCCCCCATCCCTCATTTCGGCTCTTACACCCCAGAATTGCCCACGTGGTGCTCCTATTCCAATAAATATTTCACTCTCACAGCCGGGGAGGGGAGGTCTGGTCTGTGGTCACGGCTGGGTGTCACCGGTTCTGTCACATCTTTGTGTTTCTACTGAAGAAACAGCCCCAAATTCAACTCTCATTAACTCTTCTCCTGCTGTGGGTGCCTCATCCCTCGCACATGACTCCTCAACACCTCTTCCCCCATCTCACTGCTGTAAGCCCAGAAACTGTGATTTTTGATTTTTGAGGGGTAGGGAAATATTTGGGAATGGATTTTGATTTAAATAAAAATCATGAATAATTACCAATAAATTAACACACTGTAAATAATGGAAATTAAAGACCATGTATTTTCTGCCAGGACTGAACTCGCTTTTGTGAATTTTGCTCATTTGCATTAAGACAAAAATATGAAAATAGATAAAAAATGAGAAAACTTTTGCGATTTTCATAGTATTTTCCTTAGAATCACAGAGACACAGAATCATTTCGGTTGGAAAAGACCTCTAAGATCATCAAGTCCAACCTTTGACTGATCATAGCCTCGTCAATTAAAGCACAGTGCTAATCCATCACCTCCCTTGGCCAGTCCAATCCATTGCTTACCCACCTCATTAATCTTCCCCTCAGTATTCCTATAAAAGCCCCTGTTCCACATGGCCTGGGAGCTCTGTCATCCCCTCTGCTGATCCCAAATATTTCCCTGCCCTTCAAAAATCAAAAATCAGTTTCTGGGTTTACAACAGTGAGATGGGGGGAGATGTGTTGAGGGATGAGGTACCCACAGCAGGACTGGGGTGTAAATAAAGCCCAGAAAAGCTTCACAAACATCCCAAAATCATAAATCCCTCAGAAAGGACAGGGGGATAGTCCAAAAGACTTGGAGCAGGGCAGAGCTTGGCATAAACTGTGCTCAAGCCTGGCTTTATATGCCCGAGGCAGGCAAGGAATGAACCAGCACATTCTCAGAGCATCCCTCTGCTCAGCATTTACCTCTGTGCATTTTAGGAATTATCCAGCTGGGATTAAAAACGCCTCCCACCCTTTATTATTTAAATATAGGTTTTCAGGCTAACAGGAAAAAAAAAAAAAAAACAAGGAAAGAAAGAAAGGAAGACAGAGACAAGGCTTTGCTCAAGTAGAGCTGAATAATTGGGGATGAGTAACACGAAGGAAAGGCAGAGGAGATTCTGGCCAGGATGCAGCCCTGGCTGATAGAACCTGCTGCCCCTACAGGATGGGTCACCCGGGGTTCCTGGGGCACTGCTGGCTCCAGGTGACAACTTCTGCCTCCTGACACCCAGCCAGGCTCTGCTCCCTGCCCTGAGGAGCTGCTGAGCCCACGGGGCTGGGCTGGGCTGTTTGCTCCTGCTGCTCTGAACAGATCCCAACAAACACAATCATGGAATTGAGAGGAATGAGGGATTTGTCTTTACAAACAAGCTCTGGGGCTGCTGTTCGGTAAAACCAGCACTGAGAGATAAAAGTGACAATGGGAAGGACTCCATTGATTGATGAATGGAATAAAAGATATTTGCCTTTAAAAACAAAATGTAGGTTTGCTGATAAATGAAATTGGATATTGAAAGATGAAAGAAGCAATGGGGGAAAATCATGAATTCTATAAGAATTAAAATTAAAAGGGAGAGTTGTACATTACAGAGGAATCTCAGTATCAGGTGTTTGGGCAGTCTGTGCCTCTCAAGTACCTCAGCCCATGGGGAAAGAGAGAGGGAAATGTGGATGGGAAATTGGGATAAAAAGGAGGCTGTGTCCTCCAAAAATCTGAGAGACCCCAGGGGAATGTCCCATGGCCTCTTCCTTTATTCAAATAAAGTAAAAGGACTCCTCTGTCTCCTTTTTGGACATAAACCTTTAGTGTTTGTGGATTCATTTTCCTGATAGAATCATCCCAGGGATGGGTTGGAAGGGACCTTAAAGCTCATCCCATCCCACCCCTGCCACAGGCAGGGACATTTTCCACTATCCCAGGTTGCCCCAAGCCCTGTCCAAACTGGAAATACACACCAGAAACTGGAAATACACACCAGAGCCAGGAGGGTGCTGGGAGCACTGGGAACCCCAGCTTGGCTGAGACACTTGAGTTCCTGGGGGGAAAGGAAAAAGCTCATCCCACAGATTTACACCCAAGTGATGCTCCCTGCAGGAATTCCTGGTTAGAGGACTTAGAGCTGCTATTATAGGGTGACAAAAGGATGCTACTAAGCTCTTGAAAGGCAAGTGCAATCCTTAATCTGTATTAGAATGTAAATCAGACCATGAAAAATATTTGGGTTCCTCTGATCCATCCCACTGCTGCTGAAGCTACTACCCCAGCAGCTTCCATCTTTTTTTTTTTTTTTTTAAGACCTCAGGAAAAAAAAAATAGAGCTTTGTGTGTCCAGAACATTCAATGCAAGAGATTGAAAAAGAAGAGTATCACATCCAGTGTCATTGTGGGATAATTTTGGCTGAAAGGCATTTCTGGAGGGATGTTGTGCACAGGAACATTTAAAATAGGCAAGAATTGAAATATTCATGGAGACTTACATGTTGTGATAATCAATACTTATTGCATTAAGTTTCCTTAGACATAATTCTCTTTTAAATTAATGCTGAAGTTTCTCAGAGATTCAGGATTTATTCTGCAAAGTGCAGGGGTGAAGTTACCTGATCCTTTACAAAGTTATTTTGTATTTTCCAACATAAACACCTAAATATTCCCTGCTCAGTATTATATCAACAGTGTCATGGCCTATACAAGTCTTGTTTTGGACAATGTAAAATTTTGGTGGGATGGGCTGTCCCTGAAGTTACAGCAACCTCCCAAAATTTTGGCAGAATTAATAATTCTGCTGCCCAGGTCCTGCTTACACCTCCCAGCTGGATGCATGAGGTTCTACACATCAAATGTGCACAATCAACTCTTTCCTGTCTTCACATTTTTCCCCAAATTATTCTTTTTTTTTGCTGAAAACCCTTTGCTACATGTCTGTGCTCAAGGCAGGCTTTTTCTGCTTCTTCTAAAATCTGCTACAACTCAACAGAAGATGAGAGAAATTCATTCCCCAAAATGTGTTCACGATTCTTCTACCCAAAATACTTCCCAGGACTCAAAAGCAGAATGAAGTATTCTAATTTTATCCAAGTTTGCCAATTCTTATAGATTTATTTAGAAAGCTGCGATTTCCAGGAAACCACCAGAAAACTGGGGAGGAAAAAAAAAAGGAAAATCATGGCAAATTACAAACTTGGGTCACATCCTGCTCTAAGGGAATTATTTGCAAATATTGAGTCTGTCTAAAAGCCTGGACTTTGAGCATCTCTGGTGAGACTGGGCAGTTGGGACAGAAAACAGGGAACTGAGTTACCTGAGCCTGCAAGGGAAGGTGTGTGTGCACCCACAGGTGTTCACAGGAATAACTGGGACATGGCAAAGCGTGGACTGTGTGTTCAAAGAAATGAATGTGCTCCAGTGATGTTCTTCATTAATATCACAGAATCCCGGGGTGATTTAGGTTGGAAAAGACCTTTGGGATCATCGAGTCCAACCTGTGTCCCCACCTTGTCACCAGCCCAGAGCACTGAGTGCCACGTCCTGGCATTCACTGAACACCTCCAGGGATGGGGACTCCAAACCTCCCTGGGCAGCCCCTGCCAAGCCCTGCCCACCCTTCCCATGGGGAAATTCCTCCTCATGTCCACCCTGAGCCTTCCCTGGCCCAGCCTGAGGCCGTTCCCTCTCCTCCTGTCCCTGTTCCCTGGAGCACAGCCCGACCCCCCCGGCTGTCCCCTCCTGTCAGGGAGTTGTGCAGAGCCACAAGGTTCCCCCTGGGCCTCCTTTTCTCCAGGCTGAGCCCCTTCCCAGCTCCCTCAGCCACTCCTGGTGCTCCAGACCATTCCTCAGCTCTGATCCCTTCCCTGGACACGCTCCAGCCCCTCCCTGTCCTTCTTGTCGTGATGAACCCAAAAGTGACCCCAGGGTTGAGGTGTGGGCTCAGCAGTGCCCAGCACAGAGGGACAATCGCTGCCCTGGTCCTGCTGGACACCCTGATCCTCATCCCAGCCAGGTGCCTTTGGCCGTGCTGCCCCCTGGGCACACCTGGGCTCGTGTCCAGCCTCTGTCACCAGCACCCCCAGGTCCTTTTCCAGCTTTCCAGCCACTCTGCCCCTGGCCTGGACTGTTCCAAGGGGCTGTTGTGACCATCCTGGAAGCTGCATCCAGGGGACACGGCTGTCCCAAATTCCAGGATCTGGGTCCTGCACGGGGCTGGCTCCAGGGCCATGGAGCCAAGGCCAGTTTGGGATCAGTGTGGCTGCAGCCCTGAGTCACCCAGAAGGAGAGAGAGCAGCTCATGGGCTGTCACATAACCTCCTCCTGCCACGCCATGGCTATGTAGGACACACAGCCCCCGGGGAGGCTCCAGTGCTGATAAAGCATTCCTGATTCACCCAGGGCTGTGCTGCAGGGTTCTTTGGCAGATGGATAATCTGGGCCAAATCCTGAGCTCAGGGATACCCTGCACATCTCTCCATGACTTCACTGAGCCTCTGGATCCTGCTGAGCCAGGCAGGCAGGGTGACCATGGGGTCTGTGAGCACTGCAACAGGCTCCTGGGTGCCCCAGGTGTCTGTGACCAGCTGTGCCAGCACACACACAGGACATGGGGACAGTGGGGCAGGGGGGATGCAGCTCCACTGCACCCCCTCGTTGTGACAAGAATCGTGTGGCCATCCCAGCACTGGGAAAGGCACAAGGGAAAGCATGGGGGAACTGTTCAGCAGCTCCCCAGTGTGTGGATTTGGGGTTTTTGTGTTAAAGATCAGCTGTTCAAGGCAGGTTTCAGCTCCTGCTTGGGGTACTGAGCATTTACCATAAATCCTCCCCAAATCCCAGTCCTCGAGGGAAGCCAGTCCCACCTGCACATGTTCACTGCAAATGATTAAAAACCCCTTTTCTAAGGAATCAGAGAATCATTAGGGTTGGAAAAGACCCAAGATCATCGAGTCCAACTGTGAAAGGAGACCCTCCCCTTCCATCCCCCACCATCTGCACGATCGATGTCCTCTCCCTTGCTGGGGAAAGGAACTGACCTTATTTCAGTTCCCCCTCCTGCAGAGCAAGGAGAGAAGGTGACACAGTTTGGAGATGCAGCTGGGGCACAAGGCAGTGCCTTGGGCATTGTTAGAGCACCCTGGAAGATGCTCTAAAATGGGAGGGGTGACATTTTTGGCACTGGGTTGTTCTGCAATGCTCTAAAAATCTATTAAAACAATAATAATAATAATAATTTAAAAAAAAAAAAAAAAAAGAGCTTCACGCTACACAAAAATCCTGCCGCTGGTAAAAGATTGCTCCGAAACACCAAAAGCCTTGGCTTAATAATTTTTTTGGGAAATGTCCCCCAAACTGTGACCTCTAAGCACTGACTAAATGGATTCTTATTTGACACAGTTTAAGGAAATGTTCTGGGCTTCCCCACGTCTGGTTGGGTGTTGGTACAGCACAGATTTACCAGGAATGTTTCTCTTTGTGTTTAACATAAAAAAGCTTTTTGCTCTGTAATTCCCACATCAAGCCTGGCTTGCAGCAGAGCTGGAGGAGCCCTTCAATGTTACACCTCATCTCAGTGCAAAATTTCCATTACTTTTTCCATTCTCTCTTTATTCCACGGCTGAGTTTATTTCACTACATCTTACAAATACTCCCATAGAGAGACAGTCTTTGAACTGCAAATTTTAGGGCCTCAGCTCAAAACATGATGGAAACAGAGCCACAATTCAAAGGAGAGAAGAGGGGGAGCACCTCCCTGCCAAGTATTTTAGCACTTGAGCCTCCAGGATACAGACACACAGCTTAGCCCAGCTTCATATTAATTCTTTTTGAGATGCAGAGTTTGACTGAAAGATGAAATTTCGCATAAGAAGAAAACTTTATCTCCATGAGCCAGCAAGGGGGAGGCTGTGCCAGAGTCACTGGCACGTCCTGGAGCAGACACAGCCATTCATCTCAGCCACCTGAGGACAAGGAGTTTGTCTCTTATCCTGTTTTCACTCCAGCTGGGCCCAAGTGGCAGAAAGACAGAACAAAGCTGTTGATTTAATTTCTATTTGTCTCCTTCAGTTTTGCTGGATGCTGAGCCCATTATTTTGGATACATCCCATGAAGCTGCTGCTGCTCTTGGGAAGAGCTTCTGTGCATTATCCAAGCAGAGCAAGCTCAGCAGTGACCAAATCCTTTCTGGTTCTTGCTCTAATCCCCCAACCTCTCAATTTTACCTAATAATCTCTGTGTTTTCCTATTTATACTGCTCTGCTGATGTCCAGAATCTCCTGCTCTCCCCATCCAGGGGAGGGATGAGGCTTGTGAATTTTTCAGTTGTGCAGGTGAATTGTTAAAAAATCTGGTTTCACATTCACAGTCTCATCTGTTCCTTTCTTTTGTTCCTATTTTTGGAGACTGACAGGGGTGTGAGATGTGAGGTGAGGGGACCTGTCCCCTCAGGTCCCAGTCCCATGGGCAGACGTGGACACCCAGGAGCAATGCCAGGGATGAAGAGCTGAGGATCCCTTTAGCTCCTTATCTCAGCCCGACCCAACCATAAATACATGAGGATGAAATAATAAGAAATAAAGACTGGTTTTAGTCGTGCTGGGGGGTGGGAAGGTTCACATCTGAGGATCGAAGAGCAATCTTTGCAGGTCCCTGGAGCTCAGCCAAGCATCACAAGCTCAGCCAGAAAACCTGCTGCCCTCAGTTATTAGCTCTGCTGTAACACAGATGCTGCAGGATCCAGCTCTCTGCCTCACTGAACGGGAATTCTGTCCCTGGGGAGGCTGGCAAGGCTCAGAGCCACCCCTCCACCTGCACTTCAGACACCCACCCTCCTCCTCCTCCTCCTCCTCCTCTTCCTCCTGTGCCACATCCAGAGCCCAACACCACCCAGCTCCTGCTCATGTGCTGCAAGGGGGTGACAAGCATGCAGGTGTTTTCCATAGGGTACAAAACCTCCCAGGTTTTGCCAAGTCTTCCCCCAGACACCTTCAGCTGCCAGCCAGACTCTCACAGAGCTGTGTGTATTAAAATCAGATGCAAATCTCTCCACTGCAGAAATATTCGACAGATACAAGCCTTTGTTCTTTCCCAGGCATAATTGCAATTTGAGGAATGCTCTCATCTAAGAGAAATGTCTATTTAACCTCTGTGCTATCGAGAGCTGGTTAAACTCCACATGTCCATCTGCAGCAGCTGATAGGGAAACACTGAAGGAAGCTGATAGCATCTTTCATTTCTCCTCGGTAACCCCACGGCCAGCCTGCTGCCAGCCAGCTCATTTGCCATTGTACAAGCACCAGCTGCATCCTTCCAAGCCCTAACAACCCACTTTTCTATCTATTCAAAGCCTGTCATTTCCACCAACATCATTAACAACAAGATTTAGGACAAAATGTTTTGCACCTTAGTTTTTTTTTTTTGTTCATTTTATGGTCACAGCTGGGAGAAGGAGGTTTGTTTTTTGCTTTGCAAAGGAAGCTGCTAGGAGAATGACAAGCCTTTGTTCTTCCTAGGGTGCTTGGAGAATTGGCACTTCCAGAATTTAAGTCCTTAGGAGGCCATTCAGACTGGGGGCTGTTAAGAAAATTGATTAGAAATTCCATTAAGCAAGTTGAATGAACTGAACCTGGCACCTTTGATTACCAGCCCTGCTTGCCTCAAACTGACATTCCCAAAAGCCTGACAGATCCAGGCTCTTTTTTTTCTTTTTTTTTTTCTTTTTTTCCTTTTTTTTTTTTGAGAAAAACCCTTTCTGCTAAGTTCAGCAATGCAGCTGAAGAGCCCTGACACACAAACCCAGGGTCAAGGCTCAGATCTGCCCTCCACAGCTGCCATGTGTCTGTGACACTCAGGCAGCATCAGGCTCCACCCAAACCCAATCACCCCTTCCCAGACTCACAGAACATCCTGCAAACTCTCCAGAAAGTGCTGGGAACGAAAGAGCAGCAAACAATCCAACAAACCCACCCTGCAAAGCTCAGCAGAGTGTGGCACTGGGATGCAGACAGGCTGAAGGGCACAAAGTGACTCCAGCAGATATCCCAACCTCCTGCCCTGGGTCCTGCTGAGCACAGGAGGTGCCTGTAACTGCTGGAAGCTTTTCTGGAGAGCCTGGAATGTGCTGCACCACCTCCAGCACCCAGCACGAGTCCCTGAGGAGACACCTGAGGGCTTTTCATCAGTCCTGGGTACAGTGGGACACTTCTGTGGGGTGGTGCTGGTAACCCCCGCCAGGAGAGTGTCCCCTACTCAACACCCAAAAGCTCCACCAGGCTCTGCCACCTCCTGTGTCAGGTCCTGCCTACACATCTGAAAGGCTTTTTGTTCCCAAAAGCTCCAGCTGGAAGTGTTAACCTTGCTGCACACATGGGAAACGGAGGCACAGGGTTTCCTGCAGCTCAGGAACTACAACCAGATCTCCCTGCCACATCTGACCCCAGTGTCCCTCAATGACCACCAAACCACAGCCCCTCCCAGCCCCACGAGGCACCTGAGCCACACCTCATTCTGCTTTCCTCAGCACAGGGATGGCAGAATTCTCCCTGTTTCCATCCCTCATCCTGCAGCAGGATCTATTCCCAATTCCCGGCGCTGGGCCAACACCCTCTCACCAGGTGAGAGGGGCTGAGGGATGTGTGAGCTCTATTTTAGGGTGCTGCTGTCAGACTGATGTTTCTCTGTTTCCCCAGCAGCTCCGTGGTGTGAACACGGTGTCAGGGACAGGGTGGGGGCGGTTCCTCCAGCCACGCCCTCTGCAGCAGGAGCAGGGCCCTCACCTTCCAGCTGAGTCACGATCCACATGGGGAGAAAACAGCCTTCCCTTCCCTTCCCTTCCCTTCCCTTCCCTTCCCTTCCCTTCCCTTCCCTTCCCTTCCCTTCCCTTCCCTTCCCTTCCCTTCCCTTCCCTTCCCTTCCCTTCCCTTCCCCCCATCCCTCTTATCCCATCCCATTCTATTCCATCCCTTCCATCCCATTCTGTTTCCTCCCTTCTCATCTCATCCTCTTCTATTCCATCATTTCCATCCATCCATCATCCATCCATCCATCATCCATCCATCCATCCATCCATCCATCCATCCATCCATCCATCATCCATCCATCCATCCATCCATCCATCCATCATCCATCCATCCATCCATCATCCATCCATCCATCCATCCATCCATCATCCATCATCCATCCATCATCCATCATCCATGATCCATCATCCATCATCCATCATCCATCATCCATCATCCATCCATCCATCCATCCATCATCCATCCATGCCATGCCATGCCATGCCATGCCATGCCATCCCATCCCATCCCATCCCATCCCATCCCATGCCATCCCATCGTGCCCATGGTGTGGAGGAGAGGCTGTGATGGGGGAGCTGATGATGTCCCAGGGCTGACACATTTGAGTGCCCAGTACAGAGCCAACCTCTGTCCCCTCTCCGTGTCACCAGTGCCTGACCAGTGACAGCGACTTCCAGCACTCCCAGGCCAGAGCAGATCCCAGTGGCCAGCTCAGAGGTGGCAGCTCCCAGCCCCATTCCTGCCCACCTTTCCCATTTCCTCAGCTGGATCCGTGGAGGGGAGTGCTGTGCCCCTGCCAGCCTGCCATGCACACCCTCACTGTGCCCAGCTCCCCCTGCCTGGCACACATTTGTCTCTGCTCCTTGGGAGGGTTATTGGTACAGAGGCAAAGCTAAGCAGACAATAAACCTTCAGTGCTGCTGCAGGAAACTTCAAAATCCCGTCCACAGGGACTTGAGCCCAGTGGTGGCTGATGCCAGGCTGCTGAGCAGACATGTATTTATTTTAATAATAATTCCTCCATTAAACCTGCAGTGATTTTTGAGGTTCCAGAGACCAGAAAGTGAAAAAAGGGGATATTGAACCTGCAAGGCCAGGCAGTCATCTCCACTGTTTTCCTAACCCTCATCAAAATAATTTTTAAAAAAAAGAAAAAGCTTGTCTTCCTGAAAGGGAGGGATCTACAAATGCTTGAGCCCAGTACAGCAGTGGAGAAAGCCCTGCACACTGACCTGCCCCTGATAGCCAGGTAAAAACCACATTTAAGGGATTAGATCAGCTAATCCCTGATAAATGCAGTTTTGTTGCACCACGTTTGGATTGAGAAAACAACCAAGCATAAAAGCCTGGACAAAAAGCAGAGTTGAGGATATTTGGATCCCAACAGGGAGGGTAGGGAATGGTAAACACTAAAATCCAGAAATTGATGGAAACACAAAACTGAGCCCAGGGGAGAATTCATGGTAGATGGAGGCAGTTGAGGGAAGGTTTCCAGGGTTCCTGCTTTTACATTGGCTGTGATTAAATGCTTAACTCCCTGACACCCTCCTAGGGAGACAGAAAAGGGTCTGAGGGCTTTTTTTTTTAGCTTGGGCTGGCCCCAAATCCTACCAGAAATATGTTCAGATGAGGCTGTGTCATACAGTGAGGGGAAACTTGGATGGGGACACCCAGCAGTGCTCAGTACCTGCTGCTGGTGAGAAGGAATCCAAGAATTTGTTCAATGGACCAGACACCCCAGGGATGTCTCCAGTCCCCTCCAGCCCATCACCTCCTGCTTTCTGCCATATCCCAACCTGGGCTTGCCCCATAGGAAAACCCACAGCCAGGCACGTTCCTTCCCATCAGAACACTGCAGCTCTCAAACTAGAAAGAGCCTGACACCATCCAGCACTGCCACAGCCACATGGAGAGCACAAATCCCTTCAGCAGGCACTGCTGGACGTGTGTCAAACCCCACGAGACCTCAGCAGACAGCGCTTTCTTCTCAGCCCTGCAGCAGCTGATTCTCTTGCTTTAGTGGGACTTGACAGGGTTATTTTTTTCCCCAGGTACACTGTTGTGTCTTTTCTGCTCTCTTCGTGGTTTTTGATGGCTGTGATGCTGTCAGCCTCATCCCATTTCACAGCAGGGGCTGATGTTTGGAAGGGATGCCCTGCAATACCAGGAACTGGAGGGGGAGGCTGTGGGAGGGGGGCCAGGGATTAGATATGAGATGATGATTTCTTCCTTTTAATTGCAAAAGGGGGGGTCAGGCCCTGGCTCCCACCTTTCCCATAGGGCCAGTTCTTCATGAGGACTATGTATTTCCACTGATCCTTGCATAAGGACTCCACAAATCACAATTACATCCACTAAAAAATCCAGACCCTTTCGATTTTAATGCAAAGCAGGGTGCTGGGTGGCCGAAGGGGACCCTGTGACACTCTCTGTTGTCACTGCAGAGATGCAGGGTTACACACAGCAATCCCAGACCTGCATTTGAGATTTCCTTTGAGCAGAAACACCTCTCCCAGCTCCCAACCCCTTCTCCACGTCCCTTCTGAGCTGCAGCAGCCTGGTGAGCTCAGGCTGAGTGTGCCAGATGGAGAACCTTCAGGCGAGCAAGCAGGGTTGGATTTAATGTGCTGAACAATCCCGTAGAAATCCTGGGCCCAGATCCTACATCTGCTCCCAGAGCCCTGGAGCTGGAGCCTGCAGGGGCTTCCCTGAGTGTGGGGAATCCCAGCCTGACACCGATACCCAGGCTGGGGAGAGAAAACAGGAAATCACACAATTCCTGTAAGAGCACCTCGGGGACGTTCTCTGGTAGCCTTGGAGGTGATGTAAGTGACACGTGGAGCCACCAGCCAAGGCCAAGGCCATAAAGCAGGGCTGGGCTGCTGCTCCCTGCTGGCACAGGCTCCGTGTCACACAGCTGGGCTCAGGTACAGCCTCACCTCACCTCACCTCACAGCAGCACCTGCAGACCTCCAAACCACCCCTGCAGCGCCGGGAGCACCCCAGCCACCCCCCTTTCCTGCTCTGTGTGTACGTTTTCTAGTCCACTGCAGCAGGGCAGGGAAGTCCCAGGAACTCCGGGTCTGGCGTCCTTCAGGGACCTGCGGGGAAGGGAGGGCACTGGAGCTGCTGTGGATGGATCCTGGCAGGATCCTTGATGCAAACCCCAGCGTGCTATCTTTAGAAGGAGCACATGCTCTGCTCAATTCCTTCTGCTCTATTTGCCACCTGAAACCCTTCCTGGTGCTCGCTGGCAGGGCACAGAGGGAGGAGGGGGCTCCCCGTGTCCCACAGCTGGTGCTGACAAGTCCAGGAGCACCGAGGAGGTTGGCATTTAAGCTTTGACACCATAATGCATCTCCTCCTGCTAGGGACTTCGTTGTCACACATCAAGAGGCACAGGAGGTCACTCCAGTGACAGTGGGATGGAGCCACATCCTGCTCAGCCACCCTCACCACTTATGGTCAGCTCCAGGAAGGCTGGTGCAGCCCTGGTGCAACAAGTGTCATGGAATCCTGGAATGGTTTGAGTGGGAAGTGACTTAAAAATCATCCAGTCCCACCCCCGGACATAGGCAGGGACACCTTCCACTGTCCCAGGTGGCTCCCAAGCCCCATCCAACTGGGCCTTGAACATTTCCAAGGATGGGGCAGCCACAGCTGCTCTGGGCACCCTGTGCCAGGGCCTCAACACCCTCACAGGGCAGAACTTTTTCCTGCTATCCAATCTGACCCTACCCACTGTCAGTTTGAAGCCATTCTCCCTTGTCCTGTCACTCCAGGCATCTGCAAACAGTCTCTTTCCATGTTTCTTGTAGGCTCCCTTCAGGTACTGAAAGGCCACCATTAGGTCACCCCAAAGTCTTTTCTCCAGGATGAATATACAGGATTTATCCTTAAATTCATGGCCCAGCATCCAGACCCATCCAAGTCTAGGAGCTGAGGGCTTCCATCCTGTTATATACTCCCATTTGTCAACCTTTTAGTAACAGCTACACAAGTGTTCCCTATGGAAGTCTATAGGGTCCCTGCAGGTAAGAACTACCTGGAAAAGCACCTCCTCTGCTTGGGGTGGGTGCTGTAATAAGTGAGGTTCTTCCAGCAAGTTTCTCCATCCTTACATAGATGAATTTCAACACCTTTGGGCTGGGGTCCAACCTCCACTTCCTGGTGGGTGGTTTTCACTGTTAGACTCAGCTATAAATGGGTCAAAGAGGTATTGCCTGCCCAGAGTCTGCAGGAAAAGAGCTGATGGTTTCTGTGGGTTTTGGGTGTGATCTCAGCCTTCTACCTCACAGTCCTCCTGTGCTTCAGACAGTGCCTGGATTTGCAAACCCAGAAGAAATCATTGCAACAGAGGAGCTCTGAGGTCAGGCCAGCCAAAGGAGCATCATTATTCCCCCTAGATTTCAGGAACCACCACACTTTATGGGAATCTGACCCCAAACCCCATGTCAGGAGTAAATAGCAATCATTTGCACGATTTGCAAGGGAGACAGGGGAAGGAAATTTCCTCTCTGCAGGGCAAAATTTAACCTCGGTGCAGCCACAAATGAGAAACAGCAGTGAAGGGACACCCAGACTGTCCCCACACGCTCCCGTCCCTGAAAGCATTCTCAGTCTGCCCCCACCTCTGGGGTTACAATCCAGCCAAGCCACGTGAAGCAGAAAGAGAAATGTTTGGCAAGGAGTCGAGGCTGCTCTTCTGGGCTGCCAAACCTCATCAGAGCTGCCTGTGGGCGAAGCAGGGCTCTGTCACCTCGGCACAGCTGAGCACAGCCACCCAGCAGCCCCACCGCGCCTGCAGGGCAGCAGGAAAACACGCAGCCAGCCGAGGTGAGGAGAAACTGCTGGATACCGGCTCCAGGAGCCAGGAGCATCTCCCACGGCAGGACTTTGAACAGCATTCTCTGAATTAAATCACCCCACCCTAAACAGAGAGATTTATTTATTGTCTTCAGTGAGTTTAAGTGTAACCGATACTGCAGTGCTGTGTGATTTCTCACAGGGGTGACAAGGCTGTCATCCGTAATAACCTCGCCTGCTGTGTGTGACAGTCACCCAAGGCAGGAGCAAAGGGCTGGCCCTGCTTGGTGGGGCTGGTGAGACAGCTCCAGCTCCAGCTCCAGCTCTGGGCCATTGCATCAGCACAGGGGATGTAATCACAGAGCTCTGTGCTCCTCATTGCTCCTCAGTGCTGTTCAGTGCTGCTCAGTGCTGCTCAGTGCTCCTCTGTGGTCCTCAGTGCAGCAAGAGATGCCCAGCCAAGTCCAAATTCATCTTCTGCCAGACTCTACTCCCTGCAAGGCACCAGCCCCTGTTTGTTCTGCGGGGTTAAGCAAGGGGAGATGGGGATCCCAGGGGAGGAAGCAGCATCCATCCTCAGTGGTGGCACAAAGGGAATTCTTGTCCTTGGCTCCCCCAAGTTGCACAGGGAAGGAGTGCAAGGGGCTGAGTTGTTCTTCTGGTCTCTAGGCACAAATCTGATATGCCACATTTCTCACTGGGAGAGATGGGGGAAAGCACAGGGCTCTCTGCAGATATTTATTTTTTATTTCCAAGAGGAAGAAGAACAAAAGAGCCCCAGCAGCAGCCAGCCAGCAGAGCCACTGGCCAGGCAGGCAATTAACACATTGTCACTGAAGCAGGAGAACAGCCCTGATGGCTGGCACCACCAGCAGCCTCTGGCTTCTTCTCTTCTGTTTGGGAGCCAAAGGAACACAGAGGAAGGAGCCACCATCCCAAGGGTCTGACTCTGCTTGGATCAGCAGCCTGATGCCCCCCGAGTGCCAGGCTGCCACGGATGTCAGGTGGCAGAGGCCAGGCTGCCAGGGGCTGAAGGACAGCGAGGAGCTCTCCTCCTCCTCCTCTGCTCCTCCTCCTCCTCTGCTTTGCCAGGGGATCTTAGAAAAGGCCACTGTCATCCCAAAATGTCCAGATGTGCCTCCAGCCAAGCGGGGTTGCCCTGACATTTCTTGCGGCTTCCTCCACCCACCACCAGAAATCCAAAGGGATAAAAATCAAAGTCTGGAGAAAGGAAGAGAAGAATCATTTCTCGGGGCATTTCTACTAAAAATTGTTTAGGGAGTGCTGGTTTCCAGTCTCTCCTGGCATTGAAAAGAGCAGCAGATCTGGGGGTCACCCAGTGCCAGCTGAACCTCTTCTTGTAGCAGGCATCTCGACCCACTTTTTTGTGGGCATTAATGCCACAATCCTATTCCAAATGATACAGAAACTCAGGCTGGGAAGGGGATTTCAAGCTGTGATTTTCAGTCTCTGGAGGAATAAAGAGATTTTGGACAGTCTCACAGTGCCTCAGCACCATGTGGAGGCAGCATCAGGAGCAGGATGGGGGAATTCTCACACCAGACTGGGAGTTCTGACACTTTGCACAATGGCAATAATAAAAATCAAAGAATTAAGAGCCACTGAGGGAAGTGTGAAGCCCCTGAGACAGGGGAGGTCACAAGCCAGGGCTGTTTTTTCAGATGGCACAGCAGTGAGTTTGGCTCCTTCTGCCCAGAAGCTCATTTGAACTTGGCTGAAACAAGCAGGAAAAATTGAACGGGAGGAAGGGAATGCTTCATTAAATATTCATAGAAAAATGCATTTTTCTCCCTCATAAATAACAAAAATGTGTTCCTCCTCAATTAATATGCATCACTACTAACTTGTCTAATGAAGCCAAGCTCTGTCTGAGGAACTCAATGCTAATGCTTTCTGTCAGTTACATGCACCAGCACTCACAGATTATTTTTCAGTCATTTTTTTTCCTGATTTTCTTCTCAAAGTGGGAGTTCCCAGCTTGTGTCTGCCCTGAAAAAAACGTGAGCCAAGGATCTAGAGACACAATAAGTAAGAAAGAGCATCACACTAGAGATACAATCATGCTGTACCAGGCAGTGCAACCCAGCCCTGGTGGGTTGGGATTTTTCCTTAATTAGAAATATAAGCAGTCCCTCTTGCTGGCCTATATTTGGACTAGGATATTTAAAGAATTCCTCTTATGAAAAGAGGAAGACATGGAAATCCCCAGCAGGAGGAGGCTGATGTCAGAAAATACAAAGATTATGAGGGGGTAATATGTTCTTCCTATTTCCCATTTTTCCAGCTATGGGGTGGATGATTAGAGGAGGATGCTGAAGTCCAGGTGCAAATCACCCCAAGGCAGAGCTAAGATCCACCTTGAACCACTTGAGACCTTCCCAGAGAGGGACCCAGGGCACCAGCCCAAAATGCAGATGGATTATGTGGATTACAAGGCTGTTTTCTTGTAGGGAGTCTTCAAGAAAGATGGAGAGAAACATTTTACAAGGACATGTAACGACAGACCAAGAGGGAAAGGTTTCAAATTGAAAGGAAGTAGATCTAGAGAAGATGTTAGAAAGAAATTCTTCCCTGTGAGGGCAGTAAGGCCCTGGCACAGGGTGCTCAGAGAAGCTTGGCTGTCCCATCCCTGGAAGTGTCCAAGGCCAGGTTGGAGCAATCTGGGACAGTGGAAGTGTCCCTGCCCAGTCAGGGGCTGCAATTATCCAATCTTTATGATTCCTTCCAACCCAAACCATTCTGGGATTACAGGATTCCATGATTCTGTCTCTGATTCACCTGAGACTCCACATCTCACCACAGGTCCTTCAGAAAGGTCTTTGACCAGTTGCTTGCTTGAATCCTCACTCTGCATCTTCCACACGAGCTCCTTGTAGCCGTGGAAAGGAGTTTTAACCCTTTAAGTGCGGCAGAAATAAGATGCACAACTACATGGTCGTCTTTTATGACAGGAAGAAAGAGCCAAGTTTATTCAGAAACACACTTGGTTTTATAGCATGACTGCAACTCCAAGAGTAGAGAAAAGGTGATTGGTTCAGAGAGAAGACACCCCATGGCCAGGGCCTGGGCACACACCACAACAGGTGTTCTATCTTGTTATTAATTCCTTTTTATTTTGACCAAATTATCACCCTGGGAGAAATTCTCCCTGGCCTTGAGCTGGACCAGCTTATCGGCTGGGCACAGAGCTGAGAAGCTCCAGCCTGGAATATTTTTCAGGCTGTAATTTTCTTACTTTCTCAATATGTGTCCCACAGCTCCCCTGTCTCTCCTGGAGTCCTTTCTGACTGTCTGGAGCAGTTTTGTCACTAAGGGCCAGCTGTCACTGCTTCTCTCACCTCCTGAGCACTGCATGTCCCTGCCTGGCTCCAACCCCTGCCACCCCAGCTGTGAACCCTGGCAGTGTGAGCACTGAGCTGTCCCTCCTGCTGGGACAGTCACCTCCAGGCAGCTGGGAAGGGAACTCCTGCCACAGCAACACCCAGCAGATCTGGGCTGTCAAAGGTGTTAAACCCTGGAGATTCAGCTGCTCTACACAGAGCCACTGATGCCTCCTCAGAGCACCCCAAAACCTCCATGAGAGCAGTGCACAGAGACAACTGCAGCCTCTGTCCTGTCCTGCTGTCCCAAACTCCCTCTGCTTTGGCCACAGGCAGTGAGTGCACTCGGACAGAGATCCTGGCCATGCCCACCAGCACATCACCAGGGCCACTGCTCTGCCCTCCCATTGCTGCTCTGCCCTCTCCAGCAGCCCCAAAGAAGTGGTTGAGATGGGATTTTAAGGACATCTGGCTGGCCCCTCTCTGCAGGCAAGAGGCAGAGAGCAAAATGCCAGCAGCAGCTTCTTGCAAAGAGGAAATCTGGGGTCTTTGTAGTCAAAAAGCAGATGATGGACCACACACAGCCTGAAGCCCATGAGCAACTTCTGGAAATGCCATGCTGGTACCACCCTCCTCCTGTCTCCACTCCAGCCCCAGGGAGAAGAGCCATAAAAGAGGAGCAGAGAAATGCAGGAACCAGCCCAGCACACAGCACCTCTGGAGATGAATATTTGAGTGAGTTTCCCTGTTTTTTGTTCAGGATGGAGAAAAGATAGCTTTGGGGAGCTTCTCATTGCAGACTTCCAGAACCCTGAGGGATTACAAAAAAGAAAGAGAGAGAATTTTTATATGGGCAGATAATGACAGGACAAGGGGCAATGATTTTAAACTGAGAGGGCGAGGTCAGATAAGATATTACAAAGAAATTCTTTATTCAGAGGGTGGGGAGGCCCTGGCACAGGGTGCCCAGAGCAGCTGTAGCTGCCCCATCCCTGGAAGTGTCCAAGGCCAGGTTGGAAGGGGCTTGGAGCAGCCTGGGACAGTGGAAGGTGTCCCTGCTCATAGCAGGGGAGGTGAAACTGGATGAGTCTTAAGGTCCTTTCCAAGCCAAACCACTCTGGCATTTCACCCCTCAAAACCAGGCTTACAGAGGAAAAGAGTGAAGTATAAATCTAATTCCCACCATCAGTTCACAGCACACAATATTTGCAACACCACAGTGCCAGCAATTGACAAATCAATAAAAAATAATCCCTGGTTTAAAGTCACCTTACACAGGTCCCTCTCGGGATGACCTAGAATTGATGGATAAGGAATTTTCTTTTACCAGCCCAGCCAAAACCTTGTGTCTGCTTGAAAGAGCAGGCGATGCTACACAGGAGGAGAGCCAAGAGCAATACTTCTAATCCCATGTTAACAAACATGACTCACCCATTTATTTTCACTGGTATGTTCATGGTTATTTTAAGCTTTGTCTAAAGAATGCCAGCTACTGTATAATAACTGCAATGAAAGATGGCAGTGTTTTTATTTTGCTTTACAACTAAAGATTTATTTTTAGTTCCTTTTAAATAATGCAAAGCGAAACTGGTTTGTAAATTATTTTAAAGACTTTGGCACCGATTTCCTAAAGCAGATCCACATGAGTAAGTCCCATCTCCAGGCCAGAGTCCCCATGAGGGAAGACTGGTGGCCCAAGTGCCACAGGCTCTGCCCTTCCCTGTGAGTCAGCCAGGACATCCCAGGAGAATTCCACCTCACAGGTGAGGGTTTTTAAGCAGCAAGGTTTTGCTTTGCAGGATGTTTAGTTCAAATCTGAATCTAAACAGCTGCTGTGTTTCCTCAGGCTCTCCCCAGCACTTAGGTGCTGTAAGATTAATTCTTGGTGTGTTGGATCCATCCTTGCCCTGCTCCCTGTTGTGCTGGTTTGCAACCTGGAGCGTTCCAGGGGTTCCTGTGGGGTTACACCATAAGCTGCCATCAGGGATCCATCTGCTCTGTGGTTCTCCATCTGCTCCCACAGCCAGGGGCTGGGTGCTGTCTGGGGGGTGCAGACAAGAGGGAAGATGCAAGTCAGGATTCCTGGGCTCTGCTCCTACTGACAAATAAATGGAGGAGTGAAAAAATATCCAGAGCCCGAGGCTGTCCTCTCTCTGTTAGAAATGAGGGAAAAGGAAAACAACATCCAACACCTATTCCAGCCCTGGAGAGACTTGGTACTGAGGAGTCAGAGCCCAAGGCTCAAAGAACTTGTTAGGAAAAGGGAGAAATCAGGGAGAGATCAGCAGAAATCCTCTCTTTGCTAAGATACAAAGACACCCAGTTGTGCTGGAGAAAGGCTGCCTGGGGCTCAGCTGTGGAAAAGGACAAGCTGGGCCTGCTGGCTGCTCCTGCCTGTGGTGCCAGACACACGGCATGTGTCCAAAACCCCTGGGTACAGGAGCTGGAGAAGCAGGGGTTAAGTGCCTGCTCACACGGGTGATGACTTTAATTTCAAACATACACATCTCTCTTAGGGATTCCTTGGAGCTGGCAAACTTGGAGCTCCCTGGGGCCATGGCTGGTCACTTTGATGTGGCCATGGCAGGGGTTTCCCCAGGCTGGGTCTCAGTAAGGCACACTCAGGGTGATGGGTCTCCCTGCACCACCATGCACGGCCAGTGGTTTGTCTGCCCCAGGGAGAGCTCCCTGTCCCTCCAGCACACCAATTTCCAGGGGTAAACCCCAATTCCTGTTTGGGAAACAGGAGGAGAAGCATCTTTGGGACAAGAGAGGCTGAACTTTAGCTGAGCAAGGGCATAACCACATCCAACCACCCTTTCTCAAACCTCCCACGACCCTGAGTAAACACCATCCCATAGCTTCATTTCTCCTTACTGCTCTCCCCACACTTGTATCTAGAATAAATCCCCTTTGCCATCCCCAGGAGACAGAGGGATGGGGAAGGCTGTGACTGCTCATAAGAAATGCAGAGCTTCTCACACAGGGTGCTCTTGGCTTTGCTCTCTGCTCCATGTTTATGCCAGCTCTGCTGGCAAATCTGCATTACACTCCTGCCTCCAAGCAGACCCGAGCTTCCCTAAGAATTTTCCATCAGAAAGTCACTGTCAGGCTCCCAGAGCCACTCGCTCTTCTGCAGCTGTTTTCTGCCCTCTTGTGAAGCTCTGCAGAAATCCACGACTCTGCTGAGCCACATTCCCTCATTTCCCAGACAGAGACATGAAGAGATGGTGACTGTCCCCAGCTCACATCACTCAGGATTTCCTGAGTGTGAACAGGGGCTTTAAGGACCATCACCCCTCCCAAAGATGTGCATTGCTCCCACTTCTGCAACAACCTGCCCTGGGCTCACTCCTGTCTGAGCTGCAATCATCACTTTGCAAAGCCCTGAGCAGATCCCCCCTTGCACTACTGGCCTTGGCAGAGACAAAGCTCTCGTTCTCTCCATCCAGCTCAGCGCTTCCCCAAGATCCTGTGGGAATAAAGGCTCGGCAGTCTGTGGATTCTAAAAGGCTGAGCGACTCCACAGGCTCTTCCTACCAACAGCTCCTCAGGTGCACGGGCCAGGCATTGCAGGTTTCATCCCTGCCTCCTCTTTTCCTGACCTTATTTTGGGAATTACCTCCACGGGACACCAGGATTTGGTGGTTTGTCCCAGGGGACCAGGCTGGGATAGGACAGGGATGCAGCCTGAGGCTCAAAGTATTCCTGCCCACCAAAGACAGCAGTTATTCGTCCAGGAGGAGCAGGAACCTTTGGCTCTGATCCACATTTGGTGCCAGTGTGGGCTGTACCAGCATGGCCCAAATTTCTGTTTCAATCCTGTATCTCCCCTCTTGGCTCCACAGAGGGACAGACGGGATGTGACTCATGCAGACACTGAGACAGAGCAGGGACAGAAGGGGAAGTTGTGCCTTGCTGTGCACGTTGCCCTCCAAGCACAACCCCTCCATCTGAACCCTGCCATCTGATCAACAAGTCATCTCCTTGTCCAGGGAATGTAGGACAGCTTGGGCCAACACAGTCCAGCCATAAATCCATAGCTGCAATTCCCTTTGCCTAAAACCTGCAGTACTGCCCCCCTAAAGCAGCAGAACTGAGACACAACAGGAGCTGTGACTCAAAAACCCCCAGCCCTGTTAGGGACCAGCAGATTCACCCACGCACTCTGGCTCCAAAAGCCATCCAGGTCAAACCCCACACAGCATTCTCTGCTCTCCTCCTTCTCCAAAGTGCCAGTGACAGATGCCAAGGGCTCCCTGGGGTCCCTTCCATCTTGCCCAGGCATGTGATGCTCTCACACAGATCGTGACTGCTCCCATCAATTCCTTCACTGGGGCAGAATGATGCAGTACCAAGCACCGGCTGCACAGCCCCCGGCTCCTAAACCAGCAGCAGAAGGGAAACAAACTCCATTTGGTCTGCCCCAGTCCCTTGTCACAGCCATTGCAGGACTGCTCCTTCAGCACAGCTTTTATTCTGGATTGTGGTTGTATCCAACAGCACGGCACCACCACACTGAGCTGTTTTCCTTCCAAGAGCTGCTTTTCAGCACTCGGGCTCTGAACCCCACAGTGCTGCCAGGGATCTGCTTGTGTGGATGCCGGATCCATTCCCAAAGCTGACAGTTGGACCCAGAGCGTCCAGAGCCACTTGCCAGATGGCACAGGCACCCCTCTCTGCTCGCAGACAAACACTCAGCCACACGCAGCCCAACCCGCTCTGACAAGGGAGACAGGAGGAAAGTCCAACCATCTGTTTGCCAAGGGCTCAGTGCAGCATTTAAGGACAAATTGTTTAAAGACTGGATATTGCATCTTTGATTTGCCCATTACACAAGTGCTTTAATCTTGCTTCTGCCCAGTCTCAGTGAGCTTGGAATTCTTTGGGTGCTAATGTTGATCAGAAATAGGAAAGCACCCAAGAGCTACAGGAGCAGCACAATTCTCCTCAAACTGATGCCACATTCTCCTCTTGTGCCACATGACAGTCAGACAGATTGTCTCACAGACTCAACTGTATTCCCACAATGGGAAAAAATATTCTGGGTTTTTTTACAGTTTAAGTTTCTGAAGCTCTTACTGCTAAAATATTTTTAATATTTTCAAATATTCAGTTGATATCAGTTTGCATCCCTTCCCAGAGCAGCAGCTGGTGCCTCTCATCACAAGCAGCTGGATTTCATGAGACTGTAACTATTGCCAAGAGTTTGGGGTACTCTGAGACACATGGGTAGATCCACTCAGGCTTATTAATTCCTTCTGCAATGAAGGAGACCTTTATTTTTCCTTGAAAGCTCTCACTGCTACACAGCTAAACCATATCTTGAGTGCCCTGGTTTGAACTCCCAGCGCACAGTGGCTTTGAACTGGAGAGCTGGACTACAAAACCTCCTTCTGAGCTCTCTCAAGCTGAGTTTTCATAAGTTTCCCCGAGTATTCCAGCCACACTGGAGTTCCCTGCATCCCACAGGGCTCATGCTTGGCTCTGCTGTGTATTTATTTCCAGGCCAGGTTGGACAGGGCTTGGAGCAACCTGGGATAGTGAAGGTGTCCCTGCCATGTTAGAGATGGAACAGGATGAGCTTTGAGGTACCTTCCAACCCAAATCATCCTGGGATTCTGTGATCTACTATTCAAGTGTTTTTCTGGTATAACAGGGTGATCCTAAGGGTCCACGTAGGCTAAGGAATCTCTTCTAGGCTGAAATAGGCTGCCCAAACATGTTCCAGCTGAAGGTGATCTGCTCAAACATCTCCTTACCCTCACCCTATAGCAAGAAGTGGCAGGAGAGGAGCTTTGAGTCCCTTCCAAACCCAAACCAGTCCAGGATTCTCCAAATCCTCCGTGATTTGGGAGCACCAGCGCAGTGGGTGTTCGTGATGTTATAAATGAGAGACAAAAGTCTCGACATCCAGCAAAATTTAGATTGCTTTATTTGATATAGAAAGAGCAAGCAGCGCGCTGGGGAACGCAAGGGGTCACCGCCCACTCCACGCTGCACCCAGCCTTGGTTTGCAGCCTCTTCTCATACTGTGGGTTCTCGTTGTTCACAAATTCACAGAGCCTTTGGGCGATAATCAGTCACAGATTGCCATCCGGTCCTTGTAGATGACCACCAGGGAAGTTCTGGAGGTCTGGTCTTTGTAGATAACTACCAGAGAAGTTCTGGGAGTCTGGTTTTTGGGGTAGGCAGCATTGATTAGACAAAGGCAGGAAGGGCTTTTTGGGAAGTCCAATTTCGCAAGCTGGTAGCCGATACAACTTATTTGAAAAACATAACATAATATAACATAATGTAATGTAACATAATACAACATAATATAACATAACAAGGTTATTTTAAACAGAATTATTTAATCATATAATTTCCTTTATCTAGTGTCCATGCTTCACTTCAGAGCTTAGTATTCTGGTTTATACAAACCCCAATGCTTTTGTGATTAACATGAATCTTTATTGGCCCGGCTTCATCATATGCATCAGACACGGTCTGAGCAATGCAGAGAGAATGTAATATCATTTAAATAAAAAAAAGAAAAAAAAAAAAAAGAAAAAAAAATTTAATAGCAACAGCTACAAATTAACAAGCGTTTCTAAAGGTTCGCACGGCGCATGCGCAGGGCCGCGCTTGCCGCGGCCGCCATTTTGGTGAAGGGCAGGGGAGAGGGCAGGAGGTCCCGCCCTGCACGGGGCTGGGGACGGGAACGGCCGAGCCCCCGGAGCACCGGGAATGGGAACGGGAATGGGAAGGGCCGAGCCCCCGGAGCACCGGGAATGGGAACGGGAATGGCCGAGCCCTCAGAGAACCGGGAATGGGAACGGGAATGGGAAGGGCCGAGCCCCCGGAGCACCGGGAATGGGAACGGGAATGGCCGAGCCCTCAGAGAACCGGGAATGGGAAGGGCCAAGCTCTCAGAGCGCCGGGAATGGGAACGGGAAGGGCCGAGCCCTCAGAGCGCCGGGAAATGGGAACGGGAAGGGCCGAGCCCTCAGAGCGCCGGGAATGGGAACGGCCGAGCCCTCAGAGCACCGGGAACGGGCACGGGCGATCCTTCAGAACCCTGAGGGCAGGATCGGGAATGGCCGAGCCCTCAGAACACCAGGAGCGACCAGCCCTGACCGGGGCAGCTAAAGGCAGGGAACAGCGGTTAATTCAGGGAATGGAGATTCACCTGGAGCGAGGCCAGGCTGAACGGGGCTTCGAGGAACCGGAGATAGTGGAAGGTGTCCGTGCCGTGGGCAGCGGATGGAATAATGAGATGAGCTTTAAGGTCCCTTCCAGCCCAAACCGTTCCGTGCTCCCTCGGCTGCCCTGGGCAGTGACATCATCACCTCATGTCCCCAGATGAGGTGTTTGTCACGGGAACAGGGAAAAGGTTTCTCTCCTTAATGCTGAACACAGGATAGGCTGGAGGTTTGCGTGCCACACTCCTCGTAGAAGGAAAGATAAGTATGTTGGGACATGTTCTGAGACCTGCCAAAGCCACAGAAATACCTATTAGTGAGGCAAGGTCAAGGGTGGATCATTGCCACTCTTTCCTTTCCTACTTTGAATAAAGGTTATCAGTGACATCAGCAGCAAAAATGTCACTCGTGGTGTCAAATCTGCTAAAATCTGTGTCCTGGTAGGAGGGCAGGGATGGAAATGTGCTCCCTGAGCTACTGTCAGCCCTTCCTGCTGAGGAGGCAGCGACTGGGATGTGATGGAACCCTGAGCAGCCAAGAGGCAGCTGAGGAGCCCAGGTGAGCACACACAGGTGAGCAAGGCCCCAGTGTGGGCAAGTTCAGAGCCACTCCTTTATTCTGCTCCTGTTCCACTGCACTAAACTGGGGAGGTGCCATGGAAACTCCTTGATTAATCACAGATTGTTTAGACACAAATAATAAAACTCAGCTTCCCTCAAGGTGAGAAACACAAACTGGCTTTTGGTAAGATTAGACTCTTACATGAGGAGATTTCAACCCAAAATAGAGCTGCACTTTTGGCTTTCTGCATTGATGTCTTTCTGCCCCTCAATCCCTTTTTCTCTGCCTGCTGTCGCTGTAGGGAATGGTCAGATTCCGTGTTTTGGACTCTGCAGCATCACAGCTTGTTTCCAGTTATCCACGGGAGCAGGAGGCACTGAGGGCAGGCTGGTGTTTGGGGCAGCAGGACTGGTGAATCCTTCGGTGATGGCGCAGTCCTGCTGATGGGAATGTGAAGCCAAAGCACCCTTTTGTTCCAGCCATTGTGACAGAGGATACAGCCTAAGGCAATCCCTGCTGACTCGGACAGGGATCTTCTGCCCCTGTGCTGGAAATCTCCCAGCACCTTTGCTTTCCTGGCATCCACAAGCCCTCTCAACTTCACCACCTTGCAGGCAGCAGCTTTTTTTCCAAGTGCCTTTTCAGCAGTGTCAGGGTCCCAAACACTTCCTGGTCTATCAGGATCTTTTCAGTTTTCCTGGGGCTTTTAGGTTGCTGTTGGGTGCTGCTGCAAGTGTGGCTGGAGCAGGAAATTTTGGAGATGGTTCTGTGTGCAGCCTGAATGAGCTCGGCCCCTCCTGACTGCTGCCTTTGGCCCTGAACCCTGGCCAGCTAAAGCTCCTTCAGCCAGGGAGGTGCATTTTGAGCAGCCAGATGCTGTCTAAGAGGACCAAAGCTGTGGCTGTGTGTAAAACCATCCAGGACATGGCTTTTCCTGTGTTTCTCAGGTGCAGGAGAGGATATTTCTGGCTGTGCAGAGGGCCTGTGAGGGCAGCAGCACATGCACAGCTCCCAGCTGTGATCCTGCCCACACAGCACCAGCTCCTCACTGCCCATGGAGCTGTTGGTCGGGTCTGTGCCAGTGCTTGAAGTGTGACAGCTTCACCTTGGCTTCTGGGGTGATTCATTGTCCCACAGAAACAAATTCCTCCGAGTGGTTCTCTTGAAAGGATTTGCACATCAGAAATGGAAGTGGGTTAGCAACACACTGCATTCCCAGAACAGGGCAGCCCCGAGGTCACAGCTTTGTCATTGCAGCAGATCCGTGAGGGAAATGGTTTGGTGTCAGCTCAGTGTTAAATATTCCACCGTGGGGAGGTGAGAGAACCTCCTTGCAGGTGCCAGCCTGTCCCTGCCGTGTCCTGGCTGAGCAGCTGAGGTGGCTCCTGGTTCATTTGAATCCCACAGGAGGAAGATCCTATTTGGCTATTGGCCTGTATTGTCAGGCACACAGATTCCTTTGTTTCATTTGCCCAATAGGGCTCCAAAGTGGCCCACACTGGATGGTCTCTTTGCCCAAGGCCAAGCTTGGCTTTGTCCCCTAATCTGGGATGATGAAATAAGGGACAGATGGGCAGGGTCCCTGGGCTTGCAGTGGTTTCTGACCCAGTAATGGGGAAATGCCAAATGCCACGGGGGTGTTTGGCCTGGTAAAACAACTGACCTAAAACACAGGGCATCACTCAGGGACACACACAGCCTGTGTCCCATCCTGGGGCAGGGCAGAGAGGGGCCACGAAACAGCTTCTGCATTTCCCAACCAACGGTTATGCCACCTGGGTCACTCCTATTCAGATCACCTGGATTTCTTCTTTCCAAGCCCCACCTTTTTGGAGCCCTGGCTACCTCACTCTAACACAAGCTGCACCCAATTAAATTTTTTCTAACTCCTTGCTCCTTTTGGAAGATACCAGGGACAGTCCAAGGCTTTGAAAGCCAGGGAGATGTGGCACTACCTGCTAGGAGGGAATAAGCAGACACAGTCTTGGCTTCCTTCTGCTTTTCCACAATAAACACTGTTTACTTCTTGGTGCTGCAGGATTGGGTAAGAAGATAAAACAAAAGGATTTACAAAGCATCTCAATATTACAGGGCTGCAATTAAGAGTAAAACATGGCTTGTGTGGTGTGATCCATGGGTTTGGTTTGGGATTGGAGTGCCACGTTCCCCAGCTGTATTTGGAAAGCAGTGCAATAATGTGTCACATTACCAGTTCCCTCTTGTGCTGCTGATTGAGGGCAGGAGGGCTTGAACCCAGGGCTTGAAGCACTGGGAATGCTGGTGCTCCTACAAGACTGGCTCTGGTATTTTACCCAAGCCATGGAGTTGGGTGTAAAGGCTCAAGAGTTTTGTGTGCCTCACCCATGGGTTCCAAATGCCACTTCCCTCCTGCACCAGAAGCTGCTTCTGAAGTTGGCTCTTCTCATTGCAGTTCATTCTCAGGGGATCCTTGCAATAAAGAGTAGATGGACAATTATTTCCAGAGCATTTGTCCTCTTGATTAGACATGTAATATATTTATTCCTCTTATCTCAAGTCTTCAGGTTTATTTTGCTGCTCAGCAGAAGGCTCTACAAGATGTGTGCAAGGAGCTCAGTGCCTTGGCTCCTGGGTGGTGGCAGACACTGGTCCTGTGTGCAATTGGGGCTGGATTAACCCTGGGCTGATGCTTTGGGGTTAGTGGAGCCCCCAGCCCTGTCAGCCTCAGCATGTCCAGCACAGCCACTCTCTCATCCTCAGGGCTGTTTTGCAGCCCCTCACAGAGATCAGAACTGCATCCAAATCCCTCCAGCACTGCCCTGCACACAGCAAGAGAGAGACAAGCATCTCCTGGTGGCTTTGGAAGCCTTTTTCCTGAAGATGTTGGCTCGATTTCCATGTATATCACAAGAGGGGTGTCCAGGTTGTTATTGTTTGTGCTGGCCACTTGCCTCTGTCTTGCCCAGCTCTCAGTGCTGCTTTTCCCTCTTTCCCAATGTCCCACTCAGCTGCAAAGCTAAAAAGGTTTTGCATTTCTACATGGATAACAAAAAAACCCTGTGTTTGTCAGTCTTTTTGCCTCCTTCTTTCCTTCTTTATTGACCTGTTGCTCTACTGAAATCTCAGCCATATAGGAGGCAGGTGAAAACACATGTTGTTACCTGGAGTCTGTATTTTTACCCTTTTGCAAGCAAAGTCAGGTCTTGAAATTGTGAAATAAGGAAAACAACTTGGATTGTGATCTCTTTAGTAACCCAGTCACCTTCCCCAAATTCTGTTATGATTTCTTTACTAATCCAGCCACCTTCTCCACTCCCTGTGATGGGGTTTGGCAACTCATTGCAAATGGGGCAAGAGAGTTTTGAGCAGCAGCTTGCAGGACTCTTTTGTACCAGGGAATATTTGCACATTCCTGCTGCCCAAGAGGCTGGAATTTTGTGCTGGAACTCCAGGGTATCATTGGAGCACTTCACCACTTTGGGAAGCAGCTTTCCCCTGCAAAGACTCAGTCCTGGGGCCCACAGGAGCCCTGGGCTGCTTCCCCAACACATCAGTGTGATGTGTGGCTGTCCCCATTGCCTGGGGCTGCCAGTGCTCACCTCAGACACTCTGCAATGCTGTAATCTTATTTTAATGAGCATTAGGACATCACATCATCCACTTCTGCCCACTGCTGCTCTTTCACTAGACATTTGGCTCAGAGATTTATGTTTAACAGAGCATATAAGAGTGAGAGTGTGGTTGGAAAGAGAACCACAGCTGAGGGTTTGCTGGCTCTGGAAAACCTATTGAAGCTGTTGGGCAGCAGTTTTCTTGTTGTTGGGGTGTTTGGAGTTAGCAGAGATGCTGAAAATAAGTGGGAAAGAGGGAAGACCTTACTCTCTACTGTTTAGAGGCGTTAGTTTCTCAATTTCCTACGAAGCTGGAGTGCTTTCTGCTTTGCTGGATTTGTCTCCTGACATATTGAAATCTGCATCCAGGGTCTATGGATCATCTTCAGGATCAATTGTAGCTACAGCTGGATTGTGTGGATGTGATGTGGGTAAGGGCTACAGATTTCTATTTTGTGTCCAAAGAGATGGAATATCTGGGAATTTTGGAGTTGCAAAAGATTTTAGTTTCGTTATCAGTTAGGGTAATTCCTCAGATTTTTTACTTGATTGGCTTTTGAAGAGTGGAAAACATGGGTAAATTAAGCAGCACAGAGAAAACAGAGTAGATATAGCCATTGCATCTTATTAGCTGGAATTAATGGTAAGCATATCTAATAAAAGAAACAGAGGTGCTCTCCCTGATAAGGCACTTCGGATTGTTGGTGGATTCCCAAAACAATGAAGGGAAAGAAGACACATTAGCAGGGCATAGATGCAAAGCTTACAGGAGGAAATGTTATAAAAAGGCCTCGTGTCAATTTTCTCCTATATGTCCAAAAATTTTTAAGATGTCTTGTGCAGAAAATGGGGAGAAATGAGGAAAGAAAATAAAATACTTCTGCCTCCTGCAATATTGAAAGTCCTTGGAAAACGTGAGTCCACACATTGAAGCTTCAGCCCTAATGAAAGCAATGTCTCTAAATGTGCATTTAGCAGCTGGATAAAATACTCCTTTCCCAGGCAGAAGTGTAGCCCAGAAAGTGCATAAATAGCAAGAGATGTAGAATGATTGTTTTGCTTTGCTTTGCTTCAGGTGCCATGCTGGAATATGGCCTCAGTCATGTGGCAGCCTCTCTCTTGAGGCTGGTCTCTACAGGAGGGATACCTAAATTCATAGGGGATGTCTTAGAAAAATTCCTGCCTCCAAATGCCCACGAGCTGGTGTCTGGAAAGCTGCACATTGTCCTCACCCGCCTGCACGACTGGAGAAGTGTGACAGTGTCTGACTTTGCCTCCAAGGAGGAGCTGATTCAGGTGGGAGCAGCCACAGCCACCCTGTGAGGGAGGAGCTGGGTGCAATTGCTACCTGGCCATGTCCCACAGCACAAAATCTCAGAATGGTTTGGGTTGGATGGGATCTTAAAGCTCATCCAGCTCCAGCCCTGTCACGGCAGGGACACCTTCCACTGTCCCAGGTTGATCTCAAGCCCCATCCAAGCTGGCCTTGGACACTTCCAGAGATGGAGCAGCCACAGCTTCTCTGGGCATCCTGTGCCAGGGCCTCAACACCCTCATGGTCAAAATTATCTTCCCAATATCTAAATCTCCCCCTTGTAGTTAGAAACCATCACCCCTTGTCTTATCCTAACAGTCCATGCCATGATTTCTGTCCTTGCCACCCTCTGAATCCAGTTAAGCTGAAATAATTTTAAAAATCACCCTTTTTGATCACTGAGTTATTTGCAGAGAGCAAATTGAGGCATTTCATGGGTTCCCTTCCTACTTCTGTGTCCTGGCTGTTGGTATCAGACATGGTCTGGTGCCCCTTAGTCAGTGGTGCCCAATAACCCAGCTGGGGATCCCGTGTTGGCATTCACAGAAGAGCCACCACTCCCAAAGGCAACAGTTTCTGTGGCTTTTTGCTCACCTCTGTCCTTCTCATCTCACCCACAGGCTGTGATATGCAGCTGCTTCATCCCGCTGTGTTTTGGGTTTTCCCCTCCAAAGTTCCGTGGGGTGGTGAGTAGCTTTGTGGTCTGGAGACCCTGTCCCAGCTCAGGCCCAGGGCCCCTCCAGCCTCTGTGCTTTCCCAGTGGTGGCATTAAGGATGTTTCAACCAGCGTTTGCCACCAATTTAGTTCGAGGCTGGGTTCCCCCAGTGTCTGCAGAGGGAAGAGCAGGGCACCAAAATCTGACCTCATTGCAGATAGGACTGAGCTTCTCACAGAATTATTCACCTTCCCCTTCCCTGGGGTTGCCTCAGCTTCCTTCTGCTGCACTTTGCTCCCAGTTTCATTGCAGGAGCTTTTTGGCTGGAAGGGAGGAGTGTGGACCTGGAGTAGGGGAGCAGCGGGTGGGGCAGTGCCCTGGAAGGGGATCCCTGGAGCCCCAGAACTTCAGTCTGGTGTGGGCCTGGGTGGGGAACAAGGCCCACATTTCCCCTATGACAGCACTGCTCTCTCTGCCTTTCCCTGTTCTGTCTCCCAGCGCTACCTGGACGGGGAGCTGGCCATGTGGAGAGCTGACTTCGTGTCCCCCAGCACCATCACCATCTCTGCCTTCTCTGGCGAATACGACATCTGCCCCAAGGATGGCTCAGCTGCCTTCTTGACCTTCCAGATCTCTGACTGTATCTTACACATCTCAGAAATGAACATGTGCCGCTTCTTGTACATTTTTCAGCCTCCCACACGTCAGGTGAGCAGCTCCTGCAGGTAGCCAGAGCCATGAGCCCCCTGCAGCAGTCCAGCTGCCCTGACTGCCACCTCCCCCTGCAGGTCATGGAGTGCTTTTATATCCAGGGCTACCAGGACACGGTCTCCTTCCTAAAAAGACTGAGTAAGTAACTGGGAGTGAGGCCAGCTAGGTTGGGTGCTTCCCTTGCATCGTTGGTTTGCTGGCATAAGGTAAGAGATGGTGCCCCAGAGTGACTGGGGCAGAGAAATGCCTGCATTCCTGCCATTGCCAGGATGACTTGAGTCCTGGCCTCTCCTGAAGCTCCCTCTGGAGCCACACTCCCCTTTTCTCTGCCACACTGGGCACAAAGGAGTTTTTTGCCAGGGAACACAGGTTCCAGTACCTCTAGACAGAAGCACAGGTGCCCTGTAGGGTGTTTGATAAGCCCCTGATGCACAGAGCAGCAATGTTTGGTGATCCCTGAGCCCTGGGGTCATCAGTATCCCTGATTTCCACTCAGCCCAGGTCATGCCTCACACTGCTGCAGACCTGGCAGTTGAACAACAACCAGCGAGAGCTGCAATCTCTTCCCACCAGGTGATTTCCAGGTGAATTACTTCGATGGCTTCACAATTTCCTTGGACAAGAAATTCAATCAGAAAGATGAGGAGAGCCTGCACCCAAAGCCAGAACTGAGGGACCTTCACTCCAGAGGCACGGATGGTGAGGATGACACCAAAGAGAATCCAGGGGTCAGCCAGGCAGCACATGAGGAATAGGGAGCCCCACACCACCTTGGCCAGCCCCAGGAAGGTAAAGAACCAGCACTTCCTTTACCCCATCAGTTTTCAAGTGACACTTGCCCAGGGCTGTGAGTGCCCAAAGAGCCTCTGGGGCAGGTGAGAACATCAGGAATGGGAGAAAGTTCCCTCTCAGGTCAGGGGTTACAAGTGAGGCCTCACTCTGAGCCCTCACCCTCGATTTGGGTGAGCATTGAGGACTTCATTTGTGGCTGGGTCCAAAGGGCTCCGTGGAGAAGGAGCTCTTTCCATGGAGAAGGCTCTCCATGTATTAACTCACCTTGTGAAGAAAGAACAGGTTCTGCCCACACATCCCTTCTTTAAGGGTGTCTCAAGGCTTCAAGCTGTCTTTGCTGTGCCAGCCAAATCCAAACTTCTCCTTAGGAACTCTGGCTGCAGCCACAGAAACACTTAGTGCAAGGAAAGCATCTTAGAGCTACAGGTAAACCTCCTGCTGGATCATTTTCAAGCAACACAAGGCAGGTTTAAATCTGAAACTTTTCATATTCTGCAATCCTACACAAAATAAAGCCCACTCCCATTTTAGTTTTGCATGGAAAACCAGCGAATCCATTTCAGTTTGCAGTTTGTTGTCACTAAAAAAATACAAAGAAGCATCTGATGAAATGCAGTCTTGCTTTTAGTTTTACTCTTTCTTTACTCTGTCCTTCTGAGTCTTTCAACATTTCACAATTTATCAGCTTAAAAAAAATACACAGCTTTTTCAACATGACGATTATTTAAAATGTAGCCACATCAATTAAATGAAAAGTGAAAAATGACACAACCTGCTGTATCTATGAGGCCCACAACAAATGAGGAATGTCAAGGGGAAAGAATAGGACCCTTACCATTCTGGATCTACAAATAAAAGTTTGGAAAACATAAAATGGAAGCAAGAAAGATATTTCCTTTGAAAAGAAACCAACTCCAGACCCACTAAGAAATGCAGGACACACTGTTAGGCTGTAGAAGTTGCTTCCTTGGTTGCTTTTTTAAAGGCTCCATTAGTCTGAGCTATGTGGAGCTTTTGGAAGCAACAAGATGGGAATGAGGTTTCTTTGGATGTTGGGCAGTGCTGGGCTATCAGCAATCTCTGTCTCAGGTTTGCAGCTGGGCTGCAAAGTTTTTGACCAGCCTCAGATGAAAAATTCCTCCTGTGGGAGGAATCCAGACTAATTTGTTAGGCCAGAGAGCAATCAAGGGCTCAGTGCAGGCTCTCGATTTCCAGAGCAGAAGCACATCAGAGTTTCCAGTTCTGGGAAGGAAAAGCCCTGCTGGTGAATGCCAGGAAAGGGCTCTTTCACTGTTTGTGCAATCCCAGAATAGCATTGATGCTACCAAGGCAGCAGGGGGATAAACTTGTGAACAACTTGTACCTGATTTCTTGAACAAGTGACATTTCCAGAGGATGAGTGTCTGGAGCCTGCAATCCCATGAGGCTCAGGCTGCACTGGCACATGATCCACAAGCCCTTGCCTCTTATCCATGTGCCCAGCAAGGCAATTTCACAAGGAATTGCACCCTCCTTAGTACCCAGACTGGAAACAGAGTCTGGCATAAAGCACCTGCAGCCAACAGCCAGAGCCACAGGCAGGACTGGGCACCTGCTTGGTTTTGTTGGGCTCAGTTCCAGGAATCACACTCCAGGACTCTTCCCTCTAGACCTGCAGTGGGATCCAGCTCCAGAGGGAGCTCTGCTCTCTTGGGTTGTCTCCAGACTCTCATCCCATCCACCTCAGGCTTCACATTTCTGCCGAGCTCGAAGCAGAATGAGACAAGCAACAGGACAGGGCTACAAGGGTAATATTTTGAGGATACCAAATCCTGCTGCCCTTTAGACAACAGGAGGAAGGCAAGCAGCTCTGACCAGGCACTTGAATCCAGTTTGTCCCACAGGAGCTGCCAGAGGTGTCTGTCAGACTGACCAACGTGGTTTTATTCCCTTCAGGGCCAGCTCGGCCACAGAGGAGCATTTCTGACCCTGCTGCTGCCTTAGACCCCCATTTATGCTTTAAAGAAGCAGTGAACAACTTGAAACCCAGCCTGAAGGCTAAGCCTGAGCTGCCCCAAGGAGCACATGGACTGAGCCAGCAATGTCCCTGGATGATTCCCATGATCCACCCTAGAGGAGGCATTCCAGGCTGTTCTATCCTGACTGGCTGGGGTTCCCACTTTGCTTCCTTGGGGGGAAACAAGCCACAAGAAGATTCCAATAAATGCCAAGTTTTGCCTCTATCCATTGCCTCTGGCAAAGCCTCTGTTGCCATTAGTTGCAAGCTCATGTCTCCAAGAGGAGACAGCATCAGCTATGCCTGCTTGAAAATATGAGGGATTAATAAAGCAAAACCCAGCCGATTTGAATATTGAACTGTTAAGTACTTATTTCTTGCTCATTCCTGCAGGTTTGGAGCAGGAGGGTTCTGCACTGAGGCTATTTTAATTTGGGGGTTCCTTGCAGATTGATTTTTGTTCAAGTTCTCAAAGTTTTATTAATTGTTTATGATCAAGCACCACATGGGGCAGGTGGGGTACACTGGACAGTTCAAACTGTGCTCCTGTTTGTGGCTGAGGTTTGCAGATGCATTTAGTGCATTTGAAAGTGCAATTCCTAGATGAGAATTTTCGTTGGGGGATTTTGATGCCCATTTCAATAGGGTAACTGCCTCAGGCTGACTGAAATGGTAAAACCCTGCCTTGAGGTGGGGATGGTGCTTGCAGCAGCCTGGAGAAGGAGCTGTTGGATAAGTGGGAGGGAGCAGAGGTGCAAAAGCAAACGATGGGCTGATTGTCCCTGCCTGGGGAGGACTGGGCGTCTCTGAACCTTCCACTTTGCCCCGTGGCAGGAACAGCTGGATTTGAGCAGCCTGGCTTTGGCTGCAGTGCTTGAGAGGTGTAAATCCATCCAGGATGGATGGAAGACAGGAGCAGGCAGCATCCAATGCAAACGGGATCCATCCAAATGGGCCAGAAAGTTATAATGGGACTGGAGCACCTTCCCTATGGAGACAGACTGAGAAAGCTGGGGCTGTTCAGCCAGGAGAAGAGAGGGAGCCCCTACAAGGAGCTAAAGGGGCCACAGGGAAGCTGGAGAGGGACCCCTCATCAGGAACTGCAGGGACAGGACTAGGCTCAATGGCTTCCCACTGCCAGAGGGCAGGGATGGATGGGATATTGGGATGGAATTCCTCCCTGTGAGGGTGGGCAGGCCCTGGCACAGGGTGCCCAGAGCAGCTGTGGCTGCCCCTGGATCCCTGGAAGTGTCCCAGACCAGGTTGGTCACTGGGGCTTGGAGCAACCTGGGACAGTGGAAAGTGTCCCTGTCCATGGTGGGGGGTGGGACAAGATGATCTTTAAGGTGATCCTTTTTTACCCAAACCATCTTATGATTCTATGAAATAAACACCGAGGTTTCTTTTAGCAAACTCATTCCAGAGAAAGCATCCCAGGTCACTGATTTAAACCAAAGATGGCAGAACACAGGATATTGTTCTTTCACACAGCACTCCTAGTTAACTTTGAGTCTGGTTACATCAAAGCTGCCTTCAGCTGCTTCCCACATTCATTCCTGCAGTCTTCATGGCCCTTTGGATCAAACTTTCCTCTGTTCCATTTCCCTTTGTCCAATTAAACAGGCTATTTACTCTAATTAACAGCTGCTGCTGTTGGGATACATTTGTTGCCTATGGGGAACCAACAAAAGGGGGAGTCACAGCTGGGGCAGAGCAAATCCATGGCCTCTGATATGCTGCACGGATTTGGGATAATTAAGAGCACTGCCAATTAATTCTGTGTGCAGACCAGTGACATGGGGTGCCTTTGCCTGGGCCATGCTCTGCATGTGGCTGTGAGTTACAGACAATTGCAGGAAAAAAATCATATATTTGTGAAATGTCAGGTGATGCAGCCTGCAGGACTTGGAAGTAGTTCTTTAGGTTTCTCCATCCTTCTGCACAGCTGCAAGTTCCAGGGGGATCCAAATGCACTCCCACCTCCACAGGCAGGAGAAGCAGGGCTATGGGCAGGTGTGAAGCTCAAGAATTGATAATTGGTGAAAAAACTTCAGGGAGCTGGCAAAAAATTAGTTCCTGCCCAGTAGGATGCTCCTTAAGGCCTCTCTCTCTCTCTCTCTCTCTCTCTCTCTCTCTCTCTCTCTCTGAGGAATCTCTCTGGAACTTTTTGAGTCAGAGGAAAACACTTAAAACATGGCATTTCCTGGCAACTGCCTGCCCTGGGATCTGCATTAAAGCAGGGAAGGGATGCTGCTGGTGGGGAGGAGATGGAGTGGGCAGGGAAAGGGCTGGGCTGTGGGGTCTGCAGGTGAGGCTGCCCCGTGGCCCCTGCAGCCTGGGGTGGGTCCCAGGAGCAGCACTGGAGCTTTGCCTCAGCCATCATGGAAAAGCAGGTGAGGCCTGAGCACGGCCACTGCAGACAGAACCAGACAGGTTCTGAAGAAAAAAGTACTCTCCAAAAATTCCCTCAAGGACCAGCAGCTGTGCTGGTGTGTGCTGGTGTTGCCCACCACATTCTGAGGCAGCGCTGGAGATCCCCAGGGCCCCGCTGGGACAATCCTTGTTACCTGTGGGAACAAGGGGAGAGCTGAGGCACGGTTCAGGTACTGACAGGGATGAGCAGCCCCAGGAATGTTTGACTCCAAAGGGTTTTCTCACAGCTAAGGGGTTTGCAGCTGCCTCAGGGCAAAATAATTTCGACTTTCTTGGCTAGTGGCACAGGAAGGAACTTGCAAGCAGATTTTGGAGGGATATGCCCTAAATCCCTGAGAGCTTAGTGCCAGAACATCTCTCAGGATCTTAGTGAATGTGCCTGGTGTCCTGCCAGGACAGAGCCCAGCAGATAAATATCTGGAACACAAATGTATTGCAGTAGGGAGGTGGCACTAAGCTGGTTTGTAGCTTCTTTGAGATATCAAAATAATATCCCAGGGATTAAAAAAAAAAAAAAAAAAAAAAAAAAAAAAAGCTACTTTAGATGTGGGCTACTCCAGATTTGGAGATTTTAGCCACACTCAGCATCAGTGACCCAAGTGAGTGAGGTTCCCAAAGGTTTCCCTGCTCTCTTTGTGGAGAGGATCTGCAGCCCCCCAGCCCCTCACCTCCTCCTGTCCACGGCTGTCTTAGGCAAACCAGGCACCAAGGTTTGGAGGAGCTGGTGGACTCGGCGTAGGAGGGAGCTGACACCTTCCAGCAGCCCCCACACCTTCTTCACCCTGCAAAAGCAAAGTACCCAGGCTGAGTTTAATGATGGCTAAAGGCAGCAGAAGGGGAGGTGCTGATGGTAAATGCACACTGTAATCATCTCCTCCATAACCAAGAGATCCTGTGGCATTCCTGCCAGCTGTACCCGCTCTCTCTTGGATCTTGCCTTCAGGGAACACCAAATCCTTCCATGTGTCCCTTCAGCTGGCCCACCACTGCTAAAGGCACAGCTCCTGGTTTGGGTGTCATTCCCAAATGCCTCTCTTGGGATGTTCTTACCCCTTCCTGAACAAGGCTGGGAGCCTGTATGGTTGCAGCAGCACCTTGGCCAGTGGGTCTTGCAGTCCATTCACCTGCTCCTTCTTCCACAAGCCTGGGAATGACAACACAGAAAGAAATAAAGACCAGGAATTACAAACAATTAAATAAATGCAATAACTCCTCTTGTCCATAGTTCGACTGGAGCCACTCTTACAAAGCCTCTTTGCAACTCAAATATTTACTCTAATAAATAACTCAATCACGTCTTAAATACAACATTGCTGCTCTTGAAGGCCCAAATCCAAGCTGAGCAGCCCAAATCCTCTACCTGGCAGGAAGTAAGGGGTCAGGCACTGAGGGACCCTTTTGCACAGGCCTGGGTGTGTCCCACTGGATTTTCCAGAGTCATTCTTCCCACAGGTGCTGCCAAAGCGGAAATTGCCATCGAAGTAGTTAAAGCCAAAGGCATCTGGGGGACACAGACAGAAAGGGATGATGTTTGTCTGATGTTTGTCTGTGTCACACCAAGGTGCCCTCGGGTCCTGGGGTGCCACTTACTGTTCCTGTACAGGAAAAGGGCAGTGTCCTGGTACCCCTGGGAGAAAATGTCGTTCAAGACCTGCAAGGAGAAACACTTGAGGTCACTAAAGAGCCCTGCCCCCAGTACTACAGGGTCTATCCAAAGCTGTTTGATTGTGGAGTGTTAGGGTGGCCCATTTGGGAAAGCAGCAAGCACTGGTTGGTTTCCAACCACCACAGCACCAGTCAGAGAAACACAGAATGTTTGGGTTGGAAGGGACCTTAGAGATCACCTGGTTTTGTCTGGTCCTTTGCAGGTTGTGGACCCCATCCCAAGCTGGCCACCCATCAGCAGTGTCCCCTCCCCAAAATGTACTGAAAAAACAGTGGGTGCTGCCCCCTCCCTTTGAAATCCCATTAATTAACAGTGGAGATTGAGCTGAACCTTAAATCTTGAGCAAGCAGGAGCAGCATTAAACCTTTCACCAAAACTAATCTGGGAGAAGTTCTGTTGGGCTCACCATGGTGCTGGGTGGAAAGAGAGCGTAGCTGATCCTGCACAGGTTCTCGATGGAGATCTGGATGCTGCCGTTGAAGATCTGGAAGCAGAAGAAGATGGCGGGGCAGTCTCGGGGACAGATGTCCAGCTCTCCGGTGAACGGGGACACGGTGATGACAGGCTCCTCCAGGCTGGACACGGGCTGCAGGCCCGTGAAACCTCCGTCCACGTAGCGCTGGGGAGGAGCACAGGCAGGGTTTGCTCTGGGGACCTTTGCAGTGTCACCGAGTTGGGAGCCAGCAGTGCACTGGTGACACTCCTGTCGTGAGCCCGTCCCAGCTTGTCCTCCCCACTTTCAGGAGCATCTTGTCCCACCTCTGCTCTTTCTCTCTTTTCCAGCTCCTTCCCCTGCCCTGCCTGTGGTACCCAGCCACCTCCTTGACCAGGTGCTGTAATCCACAGCAGTTATTAAAATGGAAAAACAATTATTTTCTCTCACAAAGCTTTGTACAACAATTTTTGGCAGTCAAGAGCCAATTCATTCATCACCAAATGGATAGTATTGTATAACTTTCAAGTCCCGAGCTCGAGCAGTAGGGGGCCCATGTTTAGGAATTGCCTGCAGATTCATGGGGGATTACTGGGCAAGGAAAATGTCAATTGCTCTATTCCAAAAGGAATCTGGATCTACCATCCACCCCAGTGGGACGGGAAGCTGCAACTGGTTAAATGTTGATGAAATAACAGTGCAGAGGGGCCTCACAGAGCCATCACAGACCTGAGGATGGGTTGGGTGAGAAGGGACCTTAAAGCTCATCCAGTGCCACCCCCTGCCATGGGCAGGGACACCTTCCACTATCCCAGCTTGCTCCAAGCCATGTCCAACCTGGCCTTGGACACTTCCAGGGACCTTAGAGACCCTTCCAGTGCCTGAAGGGGCTCCAAGAGAGTTGAAGAGGGACTTTGGACAAGAGATGGAGTGACAGGACAGGGGCAGTGGCTTCCCACTGCCATTAGGGTTCGATGGGATGTTGGGAAGAAATCCTTCCCTGTAAGGGCAGTGAGGCCCTGCTCAGCTTGCCCAGAAAAGCTGTGGCTGCCCCAGCCTCAGAAGTGGATGCACTGGAAATCACTGCTGAGCTCCTCCTTCCCTTCCCTCAGACAAGCAGAGCATGGAAATGCTCCAGGCTGGAGGAGGATCCTCCCACGAGCTCTCCATGTCTCAGCTGTGCAAGCCAGCACCTGAGCCAAGGGCTGAGCCTGCACTGCAGACAGGCCCTGCCCAGGATAACTGGATTGTGTCTCAAAGTCCCCACTGTGGGCATCCTCTTATCTCCCTCAGACATCTGCAAGGTCATCCACACTCTGCCCATGGGCCAAGCAGGACAGGGCTCTCCAGATGGCAATTCCACCCAGCTGTCATCTTAGGATGCAGTGAGGGATAAGCTGAAGGGATTTATCATCCTCCATCAACTGAAGGAAAAGCCTGCACACACCTATCCCTCCCTGCTCAGAGGAATGTCAAGTTCCAACCCGAGAACACCCTGCTGGGAGCACGTGTTTTAGGGGAAATATCACTCACCACTCCTCGGTAGGATGGAGGGATGAATCCACAGTAAATTGGAAGAAAGCAGCTGCAGAGGAGAGCCTGGGGAGGAGAAGGATTGCAGAAGTCAAAGCTCCTGTCAAAGTTCTTCTGGACAAAAGCTGTGACTTGGTGCCTGAAAATTCAGCCTTGACAAAGTCTGGAACCAGGCTGTTGGTGCCACCTGGACTTTGCTGGGGTTATGGCAAGAAAAGCTTCAAGAAAGGGAAAAGATTTGATTTCATTGAAGTGGAAACACCTCCCTGGAGCAGGGCACAATGCTGCATTTTTAAATTTTATAGCTGCCAGAATTAATAGTTGTGAATCTACATATGTGTCCAACATTGCCCTTTGATGGTGGCAAGCTGAAACTTTGGGGCCAATTTCCATCTTTGCAGGTTTTTGGATAAAACCAAGACACCCTCACAAGGCATCCTCACCCTGCTGGGATCTGTCAGTGGTAAAGCCACTGCTGGGACATTTGCAACCATTTCCCACCAATCTCATGAGCTGGGAATGAGCACCCCGGGCTCCTGGCCTGCCCAGAGGAGGCACCATGGGGGGAACTCCAACATCTCCATGGAGTTGTCATCCTTTACTGTCTCCCTGGAACAAGGGACCTCACAGTCAGCTCTGTTAGGACTTTACCCTGGGATTCTCTCCCCTGTAGATAATTTACTGGTTAATGAGCTGCTTGTTGTTCAGCAGCAGCTTTGTCCAGTCCTTTCCTCCCAGGAAAGTACTGAGGCAGCAAGGAAAACTGTAGCCGTGGAAAGGGGTTTTAACCCTTTAAGTGCAGCAGGAATAAGATGCACAGCTACATGGTCGTCTGTCATGACAGGAAGAAAGAGCCAAGTTTATTCAGAAACACACTTGGTTTTATAGCATGACTGCAACTCCCAGAGTAGAGAAAAGGTGATTGGTTCAGAGAGAAGACACCCCATTGCCAGGGCCTGGGCACACACCACAACAGGTGTTCTATCTTTGTTATTAATTCCTTTTTATTGTGACCAAATTATCACCCTGGGAGAAATTCTCCCTGGCCTTGAGCTGGACCAGCTCATGGGCTGGGAACAGAGCTGAGAAGCTCCAGCCTGGAATATTTTTCAGGCTGTAATTTTCTTACTTTCTCAATATGTGTCCTACAGAAAACCATTGCCAGATGGCTGAGGAGAGACCTGTGGGGAGAACTGAGAGGTCACATCAGCACTGACAGGGCTCTGAAAAGTCATTATTAGAGCCCCAACATCAGCTGTATGAGGCTGCAAACAAACCTGCTGCTTTTTTAGCATGATTTGTTCCATCTGATCCTGGAGCTTCCATCCTGGAGCTCCTCATGGAGCTCATTGTGGTGGGACCATGGCAGAGCCTCCTGCCTCCATCTCGGGCAGAAAACAGAGCAGTTAAAGCCACCAACACTTGGGCTGTGTCCAACCCAGGCAGTGAGTGGGGACCTTCCTGGGGCAGCAGAGGAAGGAGTCAGTACCTGAATGAGCTCCTCCTTGGAGCTGAACTCCGAGGCCATGACGTTCTGGCCGTCCACCACTCGTGTCAGTGAGATGTGCAGCCTCCCCGAGGCCAGCAGGTAGGAATCCTCGGGCAGCATCCTCTGCAGGACAGCCTTGAGATTGGCCAGCAAGCTGCACTTGGGGGAGAGGGGGCCCAGGATGGTTTTCCTGACTTCTGTTGCCAATGCAAAGAAAAACTCCTTTAGGTCATCTGAAACAGAGGTGAGGGAAAGATGGAAAGTCAATACCCCTCCTGCACTAATAGTTATATTTTAAATCCTATTTTTAACACTCTCACAAATAAAGTTTCTTGCAGCCCCTCTGTGTTACCCCGGGATGATAGTGCTGCTACAGTGGCAGGGCAGAAAGGGGGCCATGACCCCCATAACGTCCTCAGAGGACATCATATCTTTGTGTGACCCCACTGGTGAAATCCCCACCTGCAGCAGAGATGGGGCCTCAAAGATGTTCCTGGTCTGGATTAGGGAAAGGCTCCAGAGAGCCCCAGGAAGGAGGACACTGAGTTATCCATGGCAATGTGACTTGCACAGCACATTCCTGCCTTCCACCTCCAGTTTTCCTCGTGGGCAGCCCCAGGCTTTACAGGGGGCAGGGCTGGCTCCTGGATGAGGATGAGGATGAGGATGAGGATGAGGATGAGGGGCATCTCTTCTTCTACTCAGGGCTTTCCTGGCTCCCCATGGCTGGGATTCCTGGCTCAGGGGAGGTGTTAATAGCCACGGCATGTGTCTGCACACCCCAGGAGGGCTGAGGGCTCAGGAGACTCCAGGTTTGAACGGTTCCAGTGATGGGGAGGAAGGAGTGCAGCAAAGCCTGCAGGCAGCCTGATCCCATGGAGGGAATTTGGTGCCTTTGCTGACATGGGGAGCTCACCTGGGGGTTTAAACTCTTGCAGTGAAAGCTTGTCCAGCACCGAAGCTTCAGAGAGCTGCCCTTGCACTCGGGGGGGCTCCCTGGGACCCTGCCCCAGTGCCAGACCACGGGCCTGGCTCAGCACCAAGGCTCTGTAGGACCAGAGGATTCCGTGCAGTCTCATGGGATTGTGAGGATGGACAGACGGATTAGGTGGAGTGTCCCCAAGGCAACTGGAGCAGCACAGGCATTAGGAGGGGTTATGAGTGCTTGAGAGGATGCTGAGGGCACGCGAGGCAATGATTAACACTGGGCGGGTTTGCACAGAGACGATGCTGGAAGAGCCGGACCTGCAGGGAGGTGGGGCACGCCCAGGTCACTGTCTGGCTGCTCTGTGTCCTGGAAATGGGGGAAAAACGTGGAAAAACCGCCCACAAGCTGCTGGGAAGAGGTGAGAGCCCAGCCCAGCTTTGTGGGCTTTGGCTCTGAACAGTGAAGGATGAGCCTGGCAGCAATGTGACTGTCCCTGCCTGCACCAGCCTGGTGACAAGTGTGTCCCCACGAGGTGACTGGTGGGGTCACAGAGGGCAGCCTGGCTCTGGGAGCTCAGAGCTCCTCACCCAGCCCAGGGCAGGGGACGGGCACCTGACTGCAGCCACCCCCTGGGACACCAAACACACCTTTCACCTTCATTCCATCCCTATTGTCCCCAGTAGGGATATGACAGAGCTTGTACCACATTCATTCTCCTTGTTAGAAACCTGACCAGAGCCATCACTGTCCAAAGTGTCTTTTCTACCTCTGGGGAAGATATTTTGGGCACAAGATCATCTCAGCCCTTTTAAGTGGATGGTGCCTTCCACCTCCAGGGAAGCAGATGCCCAGTCCAGGACTGGTGCCCCCAGCAAGAGCAGTTACCAAATGTATTTTTACTGCTGGACAGCCCCAGCTCCATTCATTACATCAGCAGGAGGAATCAGAAATTTTGGGGCCCTTGCTTATTTGTGCAGGAGTTCATCTCCATGTGGGCAGGAATGTTCCTTTCTGCCTTGTCTAAACATATTTGCCAATGTTTTGAATTATTTTTAGCTGCAGAAGAACATTTCCAGCATCCACCAGAGGTTTCAGGAACCGTATGTTCCCTCCCAGTTTCCTCCATCATTATTTGGTCCCAAATAATTTGGAACCTTCTGTTCCTCCTAAATGTCCCCATTGCTTGAAGCAGAACTTGGATCAGGCTTTAGAGCCTTAACTCCTGTGTACACTTGTTTACACATGGGCACTAATTGGAAATATGCGAGGATGTGATTATTAAAAGTGGATTAACTACTCTGAATTAATTCTACACACGGAGGATCTTGTTGCTAGAGGGGCCTGTTTCCACATTGTTGAAAGAGGGTCAGAGCAAAACCCCTTTAGCAGCAATAAGAGAAATCCCAGCCCCAGGCTGGAGCAGACTGCCTCTCCTCCAGGAGTGTCCTGCTGACAAGCCCTCGAGCCTTAGCACAGGGAAAGGTGCACCTGGACTTGGGAATCACACAACATCTCCCCTTGCTCTGGGAAGGGTGAGTGGGATAAGTGACATGCAAACAAGGCTGTCAGCTCTACAGACACCTGTGTGACAGCCACTCGTGTCCCTTCATAGCTACACATCCCAAGAAACCTGATCCAGAGGGAAAGGAGGGCTTCACCTGGGCAAACCCAGCCCCTGCAGCTGCACAGACTGCAGGGACACATCACAGCACCCCTCAGACCTCAGAGCACAAGGGAAAGGAGCCAGTGGAATACAGGCACATCCAGATTTCCCCCTGTAATTTCTGCCCACCAGCTGAGCCAGGGAACACTCGGGCTGTAAGAACCCAAAACTCCCAAAAACTCCCACCTGCCAAAACAGCACCGCGCCGGCTGCCGAGCGCACCAACACCTTGGGTTTCTGTAATGCCTCGTGAGCCTGGAGAGTTCCTCCAGCCCCAGCACCCCAGCAGCCCCCCGAGGCATCACCCCTGGGCTCATGGACCCAGAGAGCTCCAGGAGGACCCAAGGCCGTGGTTTTTTGGTTTTCTTACCGAGGCCGACGCCGCACACGACGGCGGCGGCGATGAGCGAGCCGGCCGAGGAGCCGTAGACCTTGCAGGCAGACCTGAGGAGCTCGGGAGCCAACTCCAGCAGGGACTGCACCACCCCAACCTGGTACAGGGCCAGGAAGCCACTGCCCGAGAAGGAGAGCGAGAAAGGGGTGCTGGAAGCCCGGAGATCCTCCACGGCCATCTCGGGATCGAAGCGGCCGATCTGGCTCAGGGTCTCGCCTCGTCCTTTGCCACCAGGTGAACCTCAGGCTCTCTTCTCCTGTGCTGTCTCCAGGCTCATCTCTGGCTGCACAGGAGTCCAGAAGAAGGATTTTCTGCCTCCTTTTATGACAGCTCCCCGAGGCGTTGAGATTCACGAGCTATTTTAATTGCCGCCTGTGCTAAAAACAGAAATTTTCCCCTGATCAAAACAGCTCTTATAATCCTAAACCACTGCCAGCTCCAATGAGCTGAATCAGGGCTCTCCTCTCATGCCAAAGGTCTGCAGTGCTCCAGGAGCCCTCCCAGAGAGTGTCCTGGTGTTATAGTGCCCGTCCCACTTGGAAACGTCCGTGCAAAAATTCCTCTTTGCTTCATGCTTTCTTCATCAAAGGGTGTTTTCCTAAATTGGATTCTCCATCAATCCCAGCTTAGGCACAGCTCAGTACTGAGTGAGTAAAGGCTTGTATAAGACACTTAAAGCCAGAGGGTGTTACACAAGGGGTGGATGCGGGGTGTTACACTGAGTTAGGTATGGAAATATTCCTTATATTTGCTCCCTGTTGGAAGAAGTTTTAGATTTTTTTCCAAACTAGATTCTTGGCTGGTAGCAGAAACTACAAAAATTATGTTGTACATTCACAAATACATTTAGAAAAGCAGGTAAATAAAAACATGTGCACAAACAGCAACAACCCCTGTTGGGAGGGTTTTGCCCTTGAATGACCCTCGGATATCGTTTGCATGGGGCAAAAACTGAAGACCTGGCTTTGTTTTTCTCTCCCCTCTCAACAAGGCCCTACAGCAGCACCAGTTTGCCCAAACCTGTGGTTATTAAACCAAAATCAATCTGTCTTTGAACTGTCTGCATTGCCTGGGGGATACTTATAAAACCAGGGAGAAATGCCTTGTCTTGTCTTTTCATGATGATCCAATGCTGCTGCCAACATACAGAACAAAAATTTCCATTTTAACAGATGTATTTATTAAGCACTGGTAAATATTGTGTCGTTTCTGTTGTCCAAATCCATAGAGCTGCACACTGAGAGGAAGCATTCCGTGGGATAGAATTAGGGCTGTGTCTACAACACAATATGTGGGTAAGAACAAGGCTCCCCTCCCCTGTGTCCATGCTCCAGCCTGGCTGGGACAGTGCAGGGAACCTCAGCATGGTCCCAGCATCCTGATACCACCTTTGCAGTGCTGCTTCACCCCAAATTTTCACACATTTTTCCCTGCCTTCTCCAGCCATGACTGTGTCCCCAAGACAGGAATTGGAGCAGAGTTCCCCACACTGACATGAAAAATGTCCCTGGGTGGAATTGTCACCAGGAGCTGCCCATCAGCAGGTGGACATTGCCTGGAACCCCCAGGTAAATGTCACAGCATGGCCAGGGCTGGTCTCTGGTGCTCCCTGGATGTCAGGACACACAGGAGGAGGTTGCCAGCTCCAAGATATATCTAATAATGAATGGGATTATCCTGGAAGTGAACAACTGCCTGAATTAGGGCTTTTAGATCCACAGCCTTACTGGAGCCTCTAATTTCTTGTCTTTCCAGTGCTTGACGTTTCCCCTGATCCCCTTGCTGGGTGAGTCTCCCACAGGCCCCAGCCTCTCCATCAGCCTCCTGGAGGTATCAAAGCTTTGATCTCCAGTCCTTAGGAAAGCAAATCCCTTCATTTAAAGGATTTTCTTCCATCACTGGCAAGCTCAGAAGGACAAAACTATCACCTGTTGCTGTGACTGGTCCAGACCTGCCAGGGCACTGGAAGTGCAGAGGGTTTGTGTGCTGGAATGAGCTGTTCCCATGCTCCCTGTGCATTAACTGTTCCTATTGTTTGCTCAGGCCCCCAGGGACTCCAACAGGCTCTGCACACAGAGCTGTGGGATGCTCCTGCTTCACTCAGCCCTTGCAGCTCCTCAGCCATGCCCAGCCCTGACTGCCAAGGTTTGGGAAAGGTACAAAGGAGCCCAGGGGAGCTGTGGGAACAATCTCCTCTGTCCACACACAGCTCTGTCCTGCACTCAGTCACGGGGGCTTCTCCAGGAGGGCCAAGGTGTCAAATCCCCCCTGCACCCTCCCCAGCTGCCAACACCCCGGCCTGGGACAGCCTCCAGGAGCCATCATCCTGCCTGGCTCAGCTCCACGCTCCCGTGAGATGAAACCTTGTCATCATCCTCTTAGTGACAGCAAGTTTTGCATTAATTGGCTCATTAAGTGCCAGGCTGATTTTCTAAGCTGCCCTCCCCCCCACCCCAGCACTCTAAAGCAGGATTAGAGGGCACTGCCAGCTTTGGAGACACAGGATCCCTGAGCAGCCTGGGATGGTTTGGGGAGAAGCCCCCGGCTCACAGGAGCACTGGGTGGGCTGGGGGCTGTGCAGGGCTGTGCTTTGCCCTGTGTGTTGGGCAGGTCAGAGCCCAGATGGTCACTCTGATCACGATCATGATCCATGATCAGGGATTGTCTTTGCTGGGGGAAGGCACAGCCGGGTGTTGAGGGCAGGATGAAGGTAATGCCAAGAGCTGGAAACAGCTCAACCCTCCAGGACTTACAACTTGCCCTTCTTTAAAACCTTCTTAATATCTTCAGTGGCCACAGGCAATCAGGTCCCAATTTTATAACCCAGTTTTATAATCCAAGATGCTGGAATTGCTCACGGGAAGGGACCTAGGCTCCAGAAGCCACCAGCCCTGGAATGCTGCCCTAAGGCAGATCCTGACCTCATCCCACCATGCTCGGCTGGAGCAGCGTCCCTGCACGCTGGGTTGGGTTTTTTGGGAGCAGGAACCTCTTGTACAAGGGGCTGGGCAGGCCTGGCTCCTTGTTCCCCCAGCCTGGCTGCCCTGGTGGGTGGGAGAAGCTCCAGTGGGCAGAGGAGAGTGTTTGGTTCAGCTGCGCTATTGGGAAGACCACAGGAGGAGGGGATGGGAGTTTTCCTTTCTGATGTTTCACCTGGCAGGTGCACCCCACGTGCTGATGGAAGATGATACCCTCTGGGACAGAGGATATTTGACTTTCCACCAGGAAGTCAGTGAGGAGACAGAGCCCCTTTCTGCTCCATGCAAATCCCAACCCATCCCTGGCACCGCACGAGCTCAGATGCAAAACAAACGGGGGCATCCTGTGACCCTCCAACCCCATCCCCAGAACATCCCCAGCACCAGCTCACCCAGCCCTGGTCCCAGCCTGGTCCCAGCCCAGCTCAGCCCCAGGGGCTCTGGGCAGGGAACAGCAATGTCGGGACTGTTGCAAACAAACGAGGGCGGTTTCAGTTTCCCCCACAGCAAAATCTCCTGGGTTGGTTCCCAAGCAAAATGAATCGTGGTGCTGATGCTACACTGTTGTTGGCAGGACCCAGGAGTGGGATTTAATGTTTTCCACACTCCTAATTACCCCGGGCTGAATTAGATGGAGCCCTGCAAGGTGCCCCCCTCCCTTGGCAGCCGGTGACTCAATCCTGTGTCTGTCAAACACAGCCCCGGAGGCTCTGGGGATGTGGATCTGGGTAGGGAAGGGCTGCTTCCACCCTTCAAGGGCTCTGCTTCCCCATTTTAATTTACTTTGGGTTTTACAAGGACCGGGAAGGTCAGATCCTCCAGGAGAGGAGGTGCTGGGCAGACCTGGGCTGTCACCACGGCTCATGGCAGTGACTCACACCCACACGTTTGTTTGCCACCACTATCGCCTTCAACCCACTGGAACATCCCTCCTGCACAATGCAAACCCCAAAACTTCATCTCCCTCACCCCCAGCCATGTCCAGCCTTGCAGAGGAGATGCTGCTGCTGGTGCCACCACACTGAGCCCTGGCCATTCCCCTGCCAGCCCAGCCCCAAGCTGCCTTAATCCATGGCCCTACTTAGGGTCTGGGCAAAGATTAGCTGGAAACATTCCCAGTGATTAGGGTTTAAATCGCTTTGGCATTTCACATCTTCTTAGAGCTCATAGGTGAGACCCCAGCTGTAAATCCTCGAGGATGTTACAGCTCCTGCACTGCTTGGGAATGAGCTTTACCCAGTTCTTGGTGTCACATCAAGCTGATCTGGGCAGTAAATCTCCTTCTGTGCAAAGGGAAGGCCTATAAATTATAAAAATGGCAGGACAACACTGTGTATCTGCTCTCTTGGAATTTGGCTGGAAAGGAGCAGCCCTCAGCAGCTGGAGCACAGCAAACATTACTCCATCTATAACAACTCCCAGCAGACAAGCCTGGCTGGCATTTAGGCACCAATTTATTTGAGTTCTAGATTTTTTTCCAAACTGGATTCTTGGCTGGTAGCAGAAACTACAAAAATTATGTTGTACATTCACAAATACATTTAGAAAAGCAGGTAAATAAATACTTATGTACAAACAGCAACAACCCCTGAGGTTCAACATGAGCACTTGGTGGGAGCTAAAATACAAATACAGGGTGAAATCTGGGCTCTGATTTTCAGACTCTTCGTCCCCAGCCAGCTGGGGTTCAAGCATTTCACACTGCTGGCACTGTCATGGGGGTTTTCCTTCAAAGATTTTAAATCCACAGCTCGGAAGTTCACCCCCACATCCAGGTCACCGTCAGGGATTGTTTTCCCACCACTAAGTGTTCATCCTTGGGTTCCCAGGCACCACAGGCCCCTTGCAGCAGCTGCTGTCAGTCTGGGCTGTCACAGTGGTCTGTCCTGAGCTTTTCTCTCGTCTGCTGAGACAAAAGGAAACATTCTTAGAATCATGGAATATTTAGATTGGAAAGGGATGTTTAAAGCTCATCCTGTCAGGGGCAGGGACACCTTCCACTACCCCAGGTTGCTCCAAGCCCCATCCAACCTGTCCTGGAACACTTCCACAGATGGGCAGCCACAGCTTCCTGGGCCACTTGTCCTAACTTGCTGCTGGGAGCTCATCCCAGGCTCATCTTCCTCCTTACCTGGAGAATTTTGCCGTAGGGTGCCAAGGAATCGTCCAGGTAGCGAGTGCCAAAGCCCATGATCCTGTTCACTGCCTGGCTGCAGATCCCTGCCACCGTGGCTGTCAGATGGACTGTGTAGGCAAACTGGATCTCCTGGGGGCTGGCATTGGGCCTGCTGGCTGTCAGCTCCCTCTGCACGTAGGCATCAGCCAGGCTCTTGAAGGAGCTGTAGGACATGTCCCTGAAGAACAGCTGCAGCCGGGCATCCTCCCTCACCTGGGTGGGACACGAGTGACTGAGTGAGTGAGTGAGTGAGTGAGTGCATGTCCCGAGGGAATGGCTCTGAGTGCCACCCTTCACCCTTCACTGCAGCTGGCAGAGGACAGACAGCCAGGCACGATCACACCCAGGCAAGGAATTAAAAGTTGCCATTTCCTTGATTTTCCCGAGTGTTTTCCTGCCCCAGGGAAGTGGTTGGTGTTGCCGTATTTATTTTACAGCAGTGCAGAGCCCAGATTCCCCCAGCCCCATCCAGCTGTCCCCAGCTCCCTCACCTGCCTGTCCAGCTCATCTCCTGCAGTCCGGAGCAGGGCAACGATTCTCTTGATGGCTTCATCTGCAGAGAGAGACACCAGGTTATGTCCAGCCCTTCCTCCAAGCCTCACACATCCAGATGCCCTGTTTAGTCCCCAGGAAAAACTCCTTGAGCAATGTTTACCCACCTCCATCCTTCCAAAACCCATTCCAGCCTATTGCCAAGCGCCTTGTTACCCTTATTACCCTCGGCCAGCAAAAACACTCTCTGACCTCTGAATTTTGTCTTTTGTGTGGTCTAGTGGAAGGTGTCTCTGCCCATGGCAGGGGGCTGGAATGAAGTATTCTTTAAAGTCCTTCCCGACCCAAAAACCATTCTGGGATTGAATCTCCCTCTCCCCCAGTCAAACCCTGATGCTGAAAATCTCCCACAAAGTCTTCGTCCAGCTCTCGGGATCATGAAAGCCCCGGGACCAGGAGGGAAGCAGGGATGGATCCCGTGCAGGCTCTGCAGGACACAAGTCCCGTTTGTTCCCAGCACTCACCGACCCCGTCGGTGCCGGGGGGCTCCGGGGGCTCCCCGCCTTCTCCGGCCCCGCTCCCCCGGCTCTCGCTGCCCTGCCCGATCTCCTGGGACGCGGGTGTGTAAAATCCATCGGGCTCCGCCTCTGCCGGACACAAACACACACCCTGGAGTGAGGATTGGCTTCGGCAGCGCTGACTGATGGAGCAAAGCCGGGGTGCCCAGCCCGGATCAGCGCGTTCCGAAGGTGAAGGAAGGAGCGGAGCAGTTGTGACCTGCCCCAAATGCACCAAAACTGCTCAGAACTCAGAACCCCCTCGGCAGAGCTCGGGCATGGCAAGGGCTGGGCTGGGACCGGAGTCCTGTCCCCAAGGCGAGTGTAAAGCAGCTTTAAATCAGCCCTAGAGCGGCTCAGGATCTAATCTCAGCTCTCAAATACAGGTTTTAACTAAACCACCGTGACCCTTGGTTGCCAGAAGGGGAAAGCTCCTGCTTGGGTGACAACACCGACAGCTGCCTTGGGGTGGCTGTGCCCAAAGCAGGGGCACAACGACCCCTCCTGGGGCAGCAGGTTGGGACTGGAGTCTCCAAAACCCACCCCAGACCCTACAAAACCCTGCGAGGGGGTTAGAAACCAGCACTGAACAGGGTGGCTTTCCCCAGAGCAGCCCAGCAGGGGTGGGTCGGGGTTTTTGGGGGTCCCACCTGGCTGTGCCGGGGCCAGGACGTGCCGCAGGGGGAGGCAGCTCGGGCGTTTGCTCCTGGCCCCGGATCCCGGCTCTCCCCGCTCCTCCTCCCCGTGCTTCTTCATGGAGAAAACCTTCTTGAGGCTGGGCTTCTTCTTCAGGGCTCTGCCCAGCGTTGGGGACGTGCTTGAGTCTACTCTGTGTTTTTTGGCTCCTTCTGATTTGGAGCCCTGAGGAGCTTTGACATCTTTCTCCTTTGCTTTTTGTGCTGTGTTTTCTTTCTGGTCCTCAGGGCTCTTCTTGAGGACGAGATTTAAGAAACTTTTCAGCCAGGCTGGTTTTGAGTGCGAGTGTTGTGTTTTGCCCTGGGAAGAGTTCTTTGTGCTTTTCTTCTTGGCCTTCAGCCCCTCTTTAGGCACTTCCTGGGAAGTTTTGCTGTCTTCACTCAAAGCCTCCTCCAGGTCTGGTGCTCTGAGTCTCTCCTCCTGGTCCTTCCTAGGGCTGGCTTTGGCACATGAGTACCTGCAGAAATCACTTTCTGACCGCTGTAGCCCATCCACTTTCTTCCCTCGCCCTCTGTCTTTCTCCAGAAAGGTTTTTTTAGCCACCAGTGAGTTCTCATGGCAGCTCAGTGAGCGTTTCACATAAATCTCCAGCACTTTCTTGGCCTCTCGCCTGTCCAGGGAGAGGATCTTGCCCAAGGGCTGCCCCCCCACATCTGACTGAGGCATCTCCTCAGCTGCAGCCCACGTGTTGCTGTGGAGAAAAAAAACAACACTTTCAGTCTGGTTTTTGCCTTCCCCAGGCCACTGCACAGTTGGGTTGGGCCAGATGGAGACCTCCTTCATGCTGGCACCCAGGGATGCCGTGGGTGTCTGGGCTTGTTTATGCTCCTGGTTAATGATCAGTCAGTTTTTTATGGTCCTTATCTGAGTGCTCCTCATGCCCACATGGGGTTTTACAGCCACAGACTCGTGATAAAGGAACTGAAACTGTGGAGAGGGGGGAGAGGGGCTGGGCATATCCTGGAGGAGGAGCCTGATCATCACCCAGGGGGTTTTATCCAGCAAGGACAACACCCAGACACCATCCCATTATCCCATGGCAATGTGTTCCCACAGCATGATGAAAAACAACACCCCAGGAGCACCCAGTGAGTCCTGGAACAGAACCCAGAATTTAGAGTATTTCCCCTTCAAGTATTGGCTGCTAAAAATCATTGCAGCCCCTGGAGAGGCCAAGGGATGTGGGCTCTTGCAAATGGCCTTGGTCACCTTGTGGTGACACAGCCCTTCTGTGAGCTCCCAGCAGCACAGGGATGGAACAGAGCTCAGAGCACCAGTCCCTGCCTTTCCCACCACCCTTCTCCTCTACATTCACGAGCAAAATTCAACAAAGATGCTGCTGTTGGAAAACCAGAGAGCCATGGTGGTGCCTCATGCTGGTTTTACCTCCAAAACCAATTTCACCCTTCAAAGAACCAGACCCAAACCAGACTTCTCCACCCCTGAGCAGCACACGGGGAACCTGCACCGAAATCTGGCACACTGGGCTGTACAAAGCACCTTGGAGTTGGGAATCAGCCTCTGCTCAGACCCAAAGATCATCATCACAACACACAGCATGCCCACCCCACCTCAGCCTGCTTTTGGGATCAGAAAGGCAAGTTCCTTTCATCCAAGCCAACACCAAAGCCCACCAAACACTCAACAAAAAATCATTCCACTAAATTTCATCATGGCAAAGCCACAACTCCCATCCTACTTTGATTCCAATGCATTGACTTCAACATTGGTTATTTGCTGGTTTGGTTTTTACCTTTTCATGGGAATTTCTGCTCCTTTGGACATAGTTCAAGAGGAGTCCTGGGCCACAGGCGCTGAGGGATCTCAGGCTCTCCTGGGAGGTGCCTTTATATACCCAAGCTGGTGGCTGAGTAAAGTCCTATTTTTAGCAGCCATTCAGGTGAGAGCAGCCAAGGTTTCCGCCTGGGATCCCTGCTATCACCACCCTCGTGGTGGAGATCAATGGGCGTGAGTTTCACTGGAGGAGAAAACAATTTCCTTATGGCAAGTAGCAGCAAAACAACATAAAATCACCTGTCAGCTGCTGTAAGCACTGCCCTTTGAGACCAGCTATCTCCGGCAGCTGTTTGGCTTTGGGTTTGGTTTGTCACTTTTTACTGGGTGTGATGCCTCAGATGGGCTCTTCTGGGTTGTTTCTGTGAGGGGAAGTCACAGCTTTCTCGGGTGAGTGGGGTTTCAGTGCAGGAAGTTCTGATGTCATCCCTGGAGCTCCCAGGCGGATCCTGTGGGACCACAGTCACTCTGGGACATGGCACTGCCAGGTTCTTGCACAACTCTGGGCACAGCTGGGCTGAAACGTCCCTGGAAACCACCCTGGGGTCCTTCAGACACCCTGTGCTTCCACCCTAAAACATGAACCAGCTCTTGCTCCAAATCCTTCCCACTCCCGTGGCTCCCACTCAGCCTCACCCAGGGATGGAAAATCTCCCAGCAGGCAGATCTGCCCTACCCAACACCTGTAAACTGCACCCGGGCCGAGCAAATCTGACACCAAAGGTGCTTTTGGCCCCACGGCCACCCCAGTGCCCCCTCCCGTGGGTGTGGCATCCTCGGGCAGGTGCTTCCCGCTATTCCCCATCGCTGCTTTGCCATCTGATGGCAAAATTCCGCACTGCAGCTCGCAGGGATGGGGCCGGAGCTGCAGACACGCAGGCTTTGGAAAATCCCTTTTTGGAAAACCCCTCGGGAAGATTTCCACCGGAGCAGCGCTGCTTGCAGCTGATGTTCAAGGTGTCTCCTGGATAAAAATGTTCTTTTCCTGATACGGAGTTCAGCTTGCAAACAGAACACTTCAGGACTGTTTTGTTTCTCTTACTATAAATTCTCCATGCCATAATTTCCTGTGATTAGGAGAGATCCAGACCACATCCCTCCATTTCTCCTGAGCCCACTCGGCTGAATCAGAGTCTGGTATTGATTAGGAATTACCTGGCTCAGTTTTTCAGCATCCTCATCTACTGATAAATGGATGAGGAGCTTCCAGGCTGCTTCCAGCTCTTGTCCACACCCTTCCACAAGCAAGCTGATTCCAGGGGGTGAGGAGGAGTTTCACAATCTATTTTATTCCATAAAACAAAAAAGCCACATCCACTCTGGCCATGCAGTTTGGCCATCTCCAGTTTGGAGATCTTTCTATTGGAAATTACCCAAGGCTGGGTCCAAACACCATCTCTGCTCACGATTCAGTTGTGAATCAGTGTTGATGTGTGGCCTCTTGCAGGCACAGCTCTGGGAATTTCACACATCTCTTTGGGAGGTTGCTCCCTGTGTGCCCAATAAACACATCACTTTCTAACTTTCATAGCTGGAGAGTTCTTTCTGCTCATCACAGCCAGAAGATGGAAGAGCCAAACTCCAGGAAAAATCTTCACCTGAAATGTGATTCAGGATCAAGACTTTTATCCAAGCTCTGATCCTTCCTGGGATTTGGGGCATGTTCAAACCTAATGGGAGAGAGGCACAAGAAAAAGATGCAGGAGACTGAGATTAACCAAAATCCCATTACCAGAGTGGGGGCAAGAGATCTGGACCCAAATTTTTCATCCACCTTTCTTATCAGTGCTGGGAGAGAACGAGGAAGCTGGCAGGAAATGCAGTCATGGTGGGGGAGCACCCAGTGCTGGGGTTGGCATCTTCAGGCCAGTGATGTTGGGGAGAAAAGCAGAACTAAACCCATGAGAACACAGCAGGGGACAAGTGGCTTCTGCAGTGGAAATTTCTTTGTAAGATGGGAAAAAACCAAGGGAGAGGCATTCCCCATGTGAAACTGCAAGGTGCAGAGGGCAACAACAGGTTCAGAAGGCAGGGGGCAAAGCACTTTGGGAAGACACAGGCTGAGATTGGACATCAGGAAAACTCTCCTGTGCACGAGGCTGGGACAATCTCAAATGGGTGTCAGGAGGGGTTGGGAATCACCCTCTTGGAGGGGCTTGGCCAGCCAAAGCCACAGCCAGCCTGACCTGTGTTTTATGTCAACCACAAAGGTCCCTGTGAGCCATCAACCAGCCATGAGCCATCAACCTGGGCACCAAAACACAGCAGCTGCAGGTCTGAGCCATGGTGGGGTGGAGGGGAACACCTGGACAGTGGTGGGGGTGTAGAAAGGAACATCTGGACCGTGGTGGGGTGTGGAGGGGAATATCTGGACCATGGTGGGGTGTTGGGGGCAGCCACTGCTCCCTGCCCCAGCCAACACAGGGCCTCAGTGGAAACCTCTCAGCCCAGTTCTGCAGTTCCTCTGATCCAAGAGCATGGTGTGCACCAGCCCGCAGAGCAAATCCTCTTTTCCTCCAGCCCTGGGTGTGGTTTTAGCTGCTTCCCCCAGCAGATGAGCCATATGCAATGCCCCAAACACCAGCAGATGTGGGGCTGATGTTCTCCAGGGAATGAAGCACCTGGATACCTCTGGGAAAGCCCACATGAGGCACCTGGCTGTGTTTCACAGCCCCTGAACTCCAGCCATGCCAAAAGCCACCAGCAGCCACGTGCTGTCCTTCCCCACAGCCCCAGACCAAACTCCCGGCACAAGCAGAGGTCACTGCATTGTTTGCCGACAGGGATGGGTTCCTGTTCCAGGAAAGCTGCAGCTTTACAGCCCTCCTGCCTCTCTTTGTCACAGGGTATTTCTCCAGGAGGTACACAAATGCTTCCTTGGAGCATGGACAAAGCTCATCCTTCCAACCCATCCTTGCAAAGGTGCCCTTGGATTGTCACCCCTTCCCCGACCCCTCTGGAGCTGCTCAGGGAGGCACAAGGGGTTTGAGGGCTTTTGGCAGCTTCCCAGCCAGGAAAGGAAATCCCCAGCCGAGCCCAGAGTGATCTTTAGTCATGACGGGTAAAAGAGGAGAGGTCACTCCCTGCACGCACAGCACAACCAGGGCCACCAACTGCCACCTGCTCCAACAGAACACACAGATGGAAGGAGCAGTGGGAGCCTCAGGAGCCATCAGGGCTGGTTCTGTTGCAAGAAAGTGGAGTGGAAAGAGAAGATCAGGAAAAATGCACCCATGGGTGCATATCCCAGGAGTGGCACAGGAGTTACAGTTCCCAAGGAAGGAGATCTGTCCCACCAAAACTGAAGGATTTCACCCCAAGAAAGATTTGATTAGACTCTTCCCTGGGACAAAAACATCCTTTGTGGCAGGAAGGATGAGGTTTGGGGGCTTCAGTGCACCTTCCTGCTGTGGGCATTCCCAGGCTGCAGCTGGGTGGGTGTTGGGGAACCTTGAGCCCCCTCTCTTAGCAGGGATTGTGGGGATTCTCTCATCAGGGATCCTAGCCAGGATCTGCCCCAGGCTGTGACCTCACACTCATTTGCCCCACTAGAGCTCCTCGTTTCCTTCTCCCCCACCACTCAAATTTTCAAGCACCTCTGTTCTGGTAGTGAATCTCCTCAGCCATTTTTCCAGAGATGTTTTACTGCTGTTTGCCAACCACCACCCACCCCACCACTGTCTCTTACTGGCATCTCCAGGCTGCAGCTGTAAAGGACTTTTGCAGGACCAAGACCAGTTGCAGCCAAAGGTGCTGCAGTTTCAGGCTGGCACGAAGCACTTTGGGTGGAAACCTCGTGGTGTTTGTGCTGTGCTCAGCCATCAGCTGCTGAGCAGCTCAGACTGGTGACTTCTGGCTTAGGAGCTGCCATAAGATGGGGAGGAGATCTGGGTGCACACAGGAGCTGTTTTTAAATGAGGAAAACTTGGATTTCCCAGTTTCAAACAGCAAGAAGTGGTATTTTCAACCTTACAGTCACAGCATTTTATTTCCTCTGTGGAAAGCAAAGTGAAAATAGTAGTGGGTACTTCCTGTTTTCACACACACACACACACACACACACACACACAGACACTCTGTTCACTTCAAGCATTCCTGCTTCAAACTCAAAGCAAATAATCACATATCTGACCATGGGTGGGGTCGTATTTGTTACTAGCTTTGTTTCTTTTCACATTATTTAATCACAAAAGTAATTACAAAAAAAAAATTACCTGGAGGGAAAGGAGTTAAAGTGAATACCAGCTATGGGCAACCATGGAGCCTGGAGCTTGTGCCAGGCCTAAACCAGGCAGGTATTTCAGCTCACTCCTAACCTTAATTCCCAGAGCAATCTCACAGGAGACAGTGGGATTCCAGCATGCACCATATTTACAATACCAGTCCATGTTGAGCTGGGGAAATGGCTCAGGTTCAGAGCAGGACACTCCCAGCTGGGGACAGCCCTCGCTGCCAAAGCAGAGCAGCAGCTGCTCAGCTCAGCCCAGAGCTCTGCTCAGCACATCTCACTGGAAGAACAGAGGCATCTTTTCCACAGGTTTAGACCTTAAAGACAAGCATCAAAATTTCAGAGCAAAAATATCACATTCCCTTCCAAAGGGCAGGAGAGGAACCAGCAGAAGACCAGCTCACACATCCTCCTGCACTTTTGGGGCTGGGGAACAACTTCTGGGTGTGTTTTGCTAATGACACCCCAGAGATGTCCCAGATTTGGCTCACAGCAGGGTTTGGAATCCAGGCCAGCTCTGTGGCCTTCTGTACAGGAGAGGCAAGAGACACCAGCAGTGCTCAGCAAAGCACAAGGCTCTCTGTCATGCACTGAAGTGAAGCCTCCAAAGATTTACTATGGTGAAACCTCCAGTGGGTCTTCCTTCAAATCCTCATGGTCCTCACTCTCCATCTGCTCCAGTCTGCTGGATTTCTCATGGACAACCTCCCCAGGAGTCTTCAAAAACCTGAAATACATTTTTGTGATGACTTTAGGGCACATCCAAACCCAGCCCCAAACCAAGCTGTAAATGCTGGAGCCTTTGCCCTCAACAAGGCCAGGCTGGACAGGGCTTGGAGCAACCTGGGATAGCTGCAGGTGTCCCTGCCCGTGGCAGGGGGTGGAATGGGATGATCTTTAAGGGACCTTCCAACCCAAACCCTTCCATGATTCTGTGATCAGCTGAGCTCTGGAGCTCAGAGGGGATTTGCCATCCTTGGGCTTTGCTGAGGATCCCAGGAAGCACTGAGGTCCCAGCTGGCACAGGACAGAGCCTGGACACAAAGCCACTGGGGCATGTGCAGGGGAGGATGCTGCTGGATGAAGCAGCTGCCAACATCTGGAGCTCAGCACCTTTCCATGCCCCATCCATGCTGCCCCAGGTAGCTCATTTCCCTGTTCTGCTTCACCTCACCTGAACAACAGCTTCTGCCCTGGCTCCTTTTTGATGATGTTGAGTTTGTAGTAGTGTCTGAGTGCTCGTGACATCTTCTCATAGGTCATGTTCATCCTGTTCTGGAAGGAGAAAAGAATTGTGGGGTGTTGAGCAAAAGCAAGCAACAACACTTGGTGTGGGTCTGTGTGCATTTGAGGTGGTTTGGGGCACTGTGGGTCTGCAGTGTGGCTCCCTAACCCAGACTGCCTTCATGGTTTGCTTTCCAGGGGATAAGAAAGTCCCTCTTTAACCACCAGGCTGGCATCTCTCACCAACCCTGCACCCCCTGGGCCAGCAGCTCTAGGGAACAGGTCATGGAAGGGACATGCAGAAACCCAGGTATGAAAAATTCACTCTCAAGGATGACAAATTCACTCAAAACTGCAATTACCTTGTGGTTGCCCCAGAGCTGGGCGAGCCCGTTTGGGTTGACAACACGGAACACTTTGGCTTCCCTGTCCTCCCAGCGGATGTAGGGCTCGTAGCGGCGGTCGGACAGGAGCTGGTACACGTATTCCCAGAGCAGCCTGCAGTCTGAGCACGGGGGAATTGCTGCTCACAGAGCTCCCTCTGGGCCCCAGCGAGGCTGGCTCAGCAGCAGGATTGCACGTTTAGCAGCGACAATAAATATGAGAAGAACCCAGAGCTCACACATGGCATTTTTACTGTGAGATCTCAGAGCAATTACAATTTTTCAGGTGGGGAAATTGAGGTGGAAAAGCATGGAATGAGGGGAAAGGAGACAGATGGGCAGACAGGACAAAGCACCATCTCATTTCCCCAAGGAACAAGGCTATAAATTCATAATTACCTGCAATTTTCCCATCCACTGGGGCTGACAGGGTAGCAGGAAAAGAGCAGATGGCACCTGGTCTGCAGCTACTCTCTGAGCTGTGCTGGGAGAGGTTCAGTGGCTGCGTGTGCCCGTGGAACAGGGGCTGCTCTGCACAGCCCAGCCACGAGGAAACAACTGGGGCAGCCTCAGAACTGCAGTCTGCACCTGCAAAAAAAACCCTAATAAGCACCCCGTGGTTCACTAGGGCAGGTCCTAGACCTTGCAAAGCCCTGAAACAGGAGGGGAGGGACAGCCCGGGGTGGTTATGAGCCTGGGACCAGCCCAGGCAGAGCAGGAGGGTGCTGAGGAAAGCCTGAGATTTTCCTAAGGCTGGAGCAGCAAAAAGTCCAAGGGGGTTAGAGGAGATGTCAGGTAGGGTAAGGGTCAGATACAGAAGAAAAACTGGAATAGGAAAATGACCCAGAGCACAGGCACCCCCTGGTGAATTGTTGTGGGCACTTAATATGTTAATATGTTAATTACCTTGCACATGAACCAGCAGAAGAGCCCAGGCAAGTACTCCCACATCCACCTCCATACACATCCAGCCTCTGACACCAATCCAACCCCACCCTAACTCCTACCTGGGTCCCCCAAGGGCACGGAGAAGCCTCACTGGCCCCCACCACCCTCACCTGGGCCCTCTCCCCACCCCACCCACTGACCCAGAAGCTCTGTATAAGCTCAGCCCTGGCTCCTCAGTCCTTTCTTTCCCAGCTATGTTGCAGGATTAGTCTCCAGCAGGGCTGTGCCTCCCTGATCCAAATCCCAAACTTCTTAGGCGAGGCCTTGCCAGTTTGCCATGGACCCCCTGGTGCTGCCTGGCTGGTTCTGACCTGCTGCATCTCTACAAACATCCCAGATGACCCGGACTTTGCTGGGCCTGGCTGCCTCTCTCAGGTGTGGGATGGTTTCAGCAGGCTGAGCTCCAAGCCCCAGCTGTGTGCAACCCACTGGGGCTGCAGGCAGGTTCTGCCTGCTGGACACTGCTGTTCTCCCAGGGTATTTTTCTGCCATCATACCTTTCTCCATGCTCCTGGCTTTCCTGAAGGGTGAGTTCAGCAAGGGGCTGCACACCAGAGCTCTTCTCTGAGTCTTAATGAACTGGAGTATTTCATAAAGCACATCCCCTGCAGGGAAGGAAACTGCTCAGAAGCTTTTAGATAATGGTCCCTCTTAGGTGATGTTGCTGAGATTCTGAACTACACAGTGTGAGGTTATTCCCCATTCCAAAGGATTTGCAGTTCAGATGGACCAGAGAAAGGAAGAGTTGTCCTCATCTCCAGCACAAGACCTGGTCTGCTGGGACCCATGGAGCCCTCTCAGCAGAGCACACCTCGTGCTGGGATGATGCTCACAAACCCCTTGTCCTGGGTCTAACCTGAGCTGGGAGCTCGGTGTCTGAAGTCCTCCTTGGTGAGGATGCACAAGGCTTTGCCGTTCATCTCGAACTTGCTCTCGTCACTGGCCCGCAGGGAATATTCCTTCTCAGCCCATCGCAGCCAGTGGATCACATCCTCCTTGCTCCACAGTGAGGGCTGGATTCCTGAAACCAGCAGCAGCCTCTGAAACAACTCTGTCTCCATCCTGAAACTGCTGAGTGGCAGGGTGAGGCTTCTTCTCCATCACCAAGCTTTCCCTCTATATTAAGCACTCAGGAGAAAATGAACCTTGATAAAGCCCTGTCCCCCTCGCCAGCAGGGAATGGTCCCTGGGTGGGACACCATGGCTGTACCCACCCTGTCCCACCCCATGGGAACTCCTTTTTGAGCAGCATTGACTTGCTTAACCTCTACTCACTCAGCCTGCCTGGAAGCCTGAAGATCTCCCCAGTGCTGATGGGTGAGGGTCTGGCCTGGGATGGGGGTGGTAATGGCACTGCCACCACAGGGCTGGAAGAGCTGATGGCCACTTTGCCCTGGGGAAGAGATCAGATACATCAGTGGGGGGAAATTCCCAGCTCTGGTCTTGCCTTTGCTTTGGAGATTCCTCCACCTGCTCCAGTATTTATTTCCTAACTGATTTCTCATAGCAGTGTGATGTGATGTGATGTGATGTGATGTGATGTGATGTGATGTGCTGTCTGCACCTCTTCCTCACACTTTTCCTCACCCTAGCCCCAGGATGAGTCCCTGGTTGCCTAAGTCAGCATTAGTAGCCAGAGATCCCTCTCTTTCTTCAGCTTTTAGCAGAGGAACCTGCCCTCATTCAGGCTCTGGATGGGGATTATCCATCCCCACTCCCCATGGCTGCAGGGAAGTAGAAGATGGAGCTAAGACTGACAGAGCCTGCAGTGCCTGTGCTGGCTCCCTGCTCCTGCAGGACCCTCTGATGCTCAATGGATGCTCAAGGTTTTAGGAGAGCACTTCAATTCTTTAGAGCTGTGAAAATAAAGCTGCCCATAGTGCTTTGATTTTTGTCTTGAAAACACCATATGGAGAGAGATCTCTCTATCTGCACTGATCATTTGGGCATAAGTGGAAATGGCCATCCCATGGTTCAGGGAGATGCAAGATCCTCTTGCTCACTGTCCATGGAGTTCTGGCCCCTCGAGAATTACTTTTGCCCCTCAGCCATGGCATGTGAGCCAGAAGGGAGCTCGGATGCTGCTTCCAGCTACATCTAGATCTTGAAATATTACTGGCAGCCAAGCAGATAATGTTTCTCCTTAAAAACCTATTAATGTGGATCCCAGCCATTTCTCAGCTTCACTCACTGGAAAATTAACAATTTCGCTGTCAAATGGTATTTTCTGAAGCAGTTACCAACTCTGAGCACTTCAGGCTCAGGCAGGCTTTTGCAGGTGATTTAGAGCAGCCACCCCTCGACTGTGTGTGCAGGCAGAGGAGTTGAGCCCTCTGAAAATGCGGGGTGAGGAGATGGGAGTTGGACACATCTTAAATGCAAAGCTGAAGCTCCCAAATTCAGGAGAACAGGAGACAGGAGCAGTCTCAGTCTCTTTCCCTGCATCACCCCAGGGAAAAATGCTTCCCTGGGAGTCAGAGCAGGAGGAAGGCAGCAGGTGGTGAGGGGGTTTCCTCAGCAGAAAGACAATTTGGTGGTCACTGGCTGTCACTGGGTTGGATTTAGCAAAGCAGACAGCTACGTGACACTGCATGAGGAGAACGGTGAAACTCCTGAATAAACTCTGAGCAGACTTGGCAGCAATGCAAACTGTCTTTCAGATTCGCTCTAAGCAATAAGCTATAGGGAAAATAAAAGTGAAAGAAATTATCAGTATATTTTGTCTAGAACTATCTAAAAGTTATTTTAACTTTCTCCCATTGGTCTGACTCTCTTACAAACCAGAACAAATCTGGTATTTTTCTTGCTCTTAAAGATTTTTAAGCCTTGAGATACATTCCAAATTTTTATTATGTTATACTAATTTTATGTTCTTGCTTTTATCCCTGGTTAGCTGCTTTCAGACTTTCCTGAGATGGCTTTTCTTTGCTTCAAGAGGAAATACTGTCCTTGGTTCACGCGTGAATGTGAGGAAAAAGGGGGTAAAAAGGAAAAGGAGCCCCCCCAGATGTGTGAGAGCAGCTTTCTGCTCAGAACCAAACGTGGGGAAGGAACAGAGGCTGCCGGCTGCTCCGGGCTTTGTGAAGCCGTTTGGAGGTGGGGTAGGGGTTCACCCCCCAGGGCATGAACTCCCAGCCCTAAGTGAGGAGGAGAAATCCCGAGGGGGCCGGGGAGGAGGGAGGACAAGGGCCCGGGCCGGGCGGCTCCTACCTGCATGGCCGGGGGAGCCGGAGCCCGGCGCTGCCGCCGTGTCCGGAGCGCTCAGGTCCCGTCCCCGCGGCCGCTGCGCCGCGATCCTCGCGAAAAACGAAATCGAAACGAGCCGGAGCCCCGGGAGGCCGGAGAGAGCCGGGGGCAGCGCCCGGGGCCGGGCCGGGCTCCCCCCGCCCCTGCCGGGACCGTGACCCGCGGCTCGCCCGGTACCGGGACAGCACCGGGAAACCTCCTTGTCCCGGGGCCCCGGGGGCGGATACGCGGCCGAGGGATCCCGGGACACGCCGGGAGCAGCTCCAGGACCGGGGTTCAGCCTTTTTCTCCACCAGGACAGCGGGGGACCCGGGGGAGAGGGGGGAAGGGGGGAAGCTGCGCGCCGGGACGGGAGCGACCGGAGGTAGGAGCGCACCTGGGGGTGCCCACGACCGGAGGTAGGAGCGCACCTGGAGGTGCCCACGACCGGGGGTGGGAGCTCACCTGGAGGTGCCCACGACGGGAGGTGGGAGCGCACCTGGGGGTGCCCATGACGGGAGGTGAGAGCTCACCTGGAGGTGCCCACCTGCCCCCTGCACACGCTGTGATGTGAGACACACACGTTGTGGGGTTCTACGGGTAAGTGGGAGGGGGTTAGATGGGACTGGGAAGGATAAAATGTACACTTTTAGGAACAAAAGAGGCACTGGAAGGGGACTGTGAGTGACTGAGGGGGGTAATGGGATAGACTGGGATGGACTGGAATAGACTTGGAGGGCACTGAGACAGACTGGGATGAGGTGAGAGTGACTGGAATAGATTTGGAGGAGATTGAATAGGATTTGGGAGGGATTGAATAGGACTGGGAAGGACTGTGAGGCAATTTTAGAGACTAAAACGGCACCGAGAGTGGACTGTTAAGGCACTGGCATAGACTGGGAGGCGCTAGGACAGGGTTGGATGGGAGTGGGAGGGACAAGAAGAATACTTTTAGGAACAAAAGGGGCACTAGACGGGCTCTGGGAACCACTGGAGAGAACTGCCATAGACTGGGATATACGGAGATGGACTGGGAGGAGACTGGGATAAACTTGGAAGGGACTGGGACGCACTTTTAGGGACAAAAAGAGGCTGCGGGAGGAGATGAGGCCGGACTGGGAGGAGACTGGGCCGGACTGGGAGGGCTCCGCTCCCCGAAGGCACCGCCCCCTCACGCCCCGTCCCCCCTCACGCTTTCTCGGTACCCATTGGCCAATCGGAAAAGCCAATCACGGAGCTGGTCCAATCACCTGGCGGCGCGGGTGGTGGGCGGGGCTAAGCGGCGGGGCCCCGCCCCCCCGCCCGCCTGAGGGAGCGGCCGCGGCGGGGACGCGGTGAGTGAGGCCTCGGAGGGCGGGAGGGCGGCTTGGGACCCTGCGGGGCTTTGGGGGCCTCTTCCCGTTCTCCCCTTGGTTTCTGGGGTTCTTCTCCGTCTTCTCTGTGCTTTGAGGGCTGTTACGGGCCTGGGGGCGCCCGCAGTGCGCTGTGTGTCCGGAAAAGGGGGTTGGGTGGCGGCCTTTCCCGGCCCAGCGGGCATAGAGGAGGGTGCGGGGCCGAGAGGGGCTTGGGGCTCACAGGAAACGTGGGGGAGGGTGCCGGGGGGCACGCTGGGGGTCACAGGGGGCTCTGTTGTTGTGAATGGGCTCGGAGGGTATCTGGGGATCACAGGGGATATGGATGAGTGGGCTGGGAGGTGTCCGGCCATCACAATGGATGTGGGGCTGAGGGGGTGTCTGGGGGTCACAGGGGATGTGGGGCTGAGGGGGTGTCTGGGGGTCATAGGGGATGTGAGGCTCAGGGGATGTCTGGGGGTCACAGGGGATGTGGGGCTCAGGGGGTGTCTGGGGGTCACAGCAGGCTCTGTTGTTGTGACTGTGGTTTGGAGGGGCCTGGGGAGTTTTGGGGGCTGCTCTGAGGGTGTTTGGGGACAGCACTGTGTGTGCACTGACAGGGGACATGTGTGGGGATGGGCGTGCTGCCACCTTCTTAGTGTTAATTTGCAAAGGGGGTCTTTGGAGTGTCTCCTACACTCTGTGTTTGGCAGGGGGCTGGGACTGTTCTCCCTAGGTTAGCACTGCATCCTCGTGTCCCTGGCACGGTCACATTTTTCTGGGCTGTGCCCTGTGGAGAGGCTGCTGCTGTGCCCACCGCCCCCAGAATGGAACCAGCCTCTCCTTGGGGTGCTGGTTGGTCACACACCACCCTCCTACGCGTGTTCTGGGGCTGTAGGCTGGTGCAGTGTTATTCTTAAACCTGTTTTTAGGTTAACCTTCCTTTTCCTCCCTCCTTTCTGGCCCCACTGTGCTTTGAAAGGAGCAGGAGTTTCTAAGGGGTTTTCCCCTAAATGGGGACCTCAGCCCACCTCTGTTCACATTGTTGTATCAGTTGTGATCCTGCCTGTCACTGTACTGCCTCAGTGACCTGAGGCTCTTCAGGGAAGGGATGATAATAATGCAAACAGTCTTGGGTATGAGGTTTAATAAGACCAAGGTCCAGGTGCTGCATCAGAGTTAATCCAGGCTGGGAATGAAGAGCTGGAGAACAGCCCTGGGAGAAGGACTTGGCCATGAGTTGCCCTGCTCACGTGTGTTGGACCCAGAGCCCTGGGCTGAGCTCCCAGTGTGGGTAGCAGGGGAGGGGGGATTCTCCCCCTGTGCCCTGCTGCTGAGACCCCTGCAGAGCTGCCTCCAGCCCTGGGGAACAGCACAGGAAGGACATGAGGCTGTTGGAGGAGACCACCAAGATGATCAGAGGGATGGAGCAGCTCTGCTGTGAGCAAAGGCTGAGATTTGGGATTCAGGCTGGAAAAGAGAAGGTTTGGGGTGACCTTATTGTTGGCCTTCCAGGAGCTGTAGGGAGCCTGTAGAAAGACCAAGGGAAACTTTTCAAGGGCCTGGCATGACAGGACAAGGGGGAAGGGCTTCACCCTGACAGTAGATTTGGATGGGATATTGGGAAGGAATTGTTCCCTGTGAGGGCGGGGAGGCCCTGGCACAGAGTGCCCAGAGCAGCTGTGGCTGCCCCTGGATCCCTGGAAGTGTCCAAGGCCAGGCTGGACAGGGTTTGGGGCAACCTGGGACAGTGGAAGGTGTCCCTGCCATGGCAGGGGATGGAACAGGATGAGCTTTAAGGTCTCTTCCCACCCAAACCATTCTGGGATTCTGTAAACCTGGGAGGTTGAGAACGTCTGTAAAGGAGAGTGTTCTGAATTGTTTTGCCAGGGTTAGTGTAACCCAAATCCTGTTGTAGCTGTAGATTATGGCTTCAAGGCAGAAAGGTCACCTGTGGTCCCTGTGAGAGCCCTGTCCTCACCTCTGTCCCAGTCCTTCCTGCTGGCATTAGCAGCAGTCACAAACAGCTCGTTGGAAGGAAGTTGTGTCTGGGAATCAACAGGAAGGCTGAGCCTTCCCTGTTCACGTGTGTTCTTGTTTACCCTGTGCAGGGGCTGTGAGGCTGCACTGCTCACGGTCACCAGGCTTTGAGGGTTATAAATACCTCCTGCTCAGTTTTCAGAAGTGTTTTCAGTGATCTGAGCATCAAAACAGTGAATTATTGGGGTCAAGAACTGTAGGTTAGTGTGCTGCTTGTGAGAGTTATTATCCTCCAGACTGGATTTCCATGTGCCTTTATTATTATTCCCCCGTTTAGGGAAGCAGTCACCTTTTGCTAAAATAAATACACTTCATAGCATGACTCTGTATTTACATCACTAACAAATGCTCTTCTGCAAAGCAGCCTGTACAGCAGCTGTCTTTATTTTCCATAATAACATCCATGTTCTGATCTTAGGGCTGAAATGCAACAGCTTATGTAAACCAAGTGAAGCCTGTGCAGACAACTGTGTCTAGACTTACTTCAGCTTATCTTAAAGCAGTTAAAGGTTAAAGTAAGTTCTGTTGTCATGAAAATAGGTGTGTGCTGATTTATTGGTGTTCCTTTCAAGACAGACTAATTTGCAGCACATGAAATGCTTTTTGATATCTTTTGATGCTGTCTTTTGCTGCCAGAATTAAAGGGGATGAATTTTGTGTTTGATTTGGGCTTGAAAGGAGTGCTCTTTCTGGTAGAGAGTTCATTACATCATTTTATTTTGGGGGAGCTCTCTGTTTTGTTGTTTCTCTCTATAAATGAGTGGAGTTCAGTGAACTCAGTCAAGCTGCAGGGGCAGCTGGAAGAAGCTGTAGATGAAAGAACCAAAGTGATTATTTCTATCTTTCTTAACAGTGGTGAGAACCAAGTAGCAAAATCATTTGAGCTGTTTGATGTAAAGTGCATATACCTACAGGCAGAGAAAGTGAATATGGGGTTGTTTATTTTCTGGAAAGGTTTTGAGAGAATTCTTGGAGTGTCAGATAAGATAGTAATTCCAGAAGCCTCATCACTGGTTTTGCTAACAGAAATGTATCATCTAAGATCCATGCAGGGCTGTTGGATGTGTCCAGTATAAAATCACTCACAGTTACTCTTTGTTTTCCTGTGCTCCAGAGGTGGCCTGACCTGAGCTCTGCACACCAGTAATTGATATTTGCATCTCCAAAGTATTTTTAACCAACAAACTTGAGAAACTCTCTTACTTCAACTGATTTGGTCATAAATCTGATCTTAGCTCAGTCTCTTTGAAGTACCTTCATGTTTTGGCATGCTCAGTCCTGCCTTCTCAGAATCCAAGAGGTTTCATAACCACTTGCTTGGAGTTTTCTGTTCAGAACATTGTAACATTTTTTATGTGGTGACTTCATCTTTACAGGTCATGAGAAGTAAAAATCATCATCTCCTTTTATTAGTTGGTGCTTTCAGCCCTGAGTTTGGGCAATGCCAAGATGTGTTTGTCACTTGACCTTGTCTCGAACTTGTTCTGTGTGCCCACAATAGGCAGCCAAGTGTTCAGTTCACAGTGTAACAGTGCAGCCAGGAGACTCAAAGTATAATATTGTACCTGACAACCCATAAGCAGAAAATTGGGGTGTAGAGAAAAATAAATAACATTTCACCCTGTAAATGAATTTGCTATAAGGCTCTAGTGCTGTAGTTAACAACACCTTTGTCCCTCTTTGCCAAAAGCTGTGATCACCAAGGGACATTGGCCAGGCAGTGGGACTGGATTAATAATTGCATCACAGAGTTGCTGAGTCTGTTTGGAAAGTCACTGCATAATGAGAGGCCAACTCATCCAAATAACTGGGGAAAGGAGCCTTGCAGCACTCCTGAAATAGCACCTGTGTGATCTCTCTTTGGTGCCTCTGCTTTCCAAAGCCACTGTTGGGAACTCTTCCTCCTTCTAGAAAAGTCAAATCCTGCTTAATAAATGCAAAATGAGTCTCCTGAAAGCTTCAGCTGGGGATGGACTCTGGAGCTGCTGTGTTCTGCTTGGAGATCCCAGAGGAGTGTGTGGATAATGAGCTCTTTCTTTACAAGAAAAATGCTGAGTTGGTGCCTGCTGATAAAGGTCACTTGAGCTGTCTAAAGGATCTCCTGATTTTTAAATGAGTTTCTTAATAAAAAGGGAATTTAGCCAGAGGATCAGTGCATTCCTGGCTAATTTAACCCCCATCTAGACAAGCAGCACAATAAACACCTTTTCTGTGGGGGAAGATGCCAAAGGATGGGGAGCCATCAGCATTTTTTTCTTCACTTTATTCATAAATAGCATAACCAGAGGTAACATAAAGTTTAGAAATTACCCATTTGGTGTCATTAACATTTTTGTAGAAACAGTGTGATTGCAGTATCTGGTTTTTGGGGAGGCCTGGCCAGGCTGCTGATGAAAGCCACTCTGATTTCAGGTTTCTGATCCCAGTGTCCCCTCCGATTCCACCATGACAGTCGGGTAGCACTGCTGGAACATCTTTGCCAAGGTTGGTAGAATTTTGTGTCTCTGGCTTTTGGATGGCCTTGCCATGTGAATTGTTCACTGAACAGCCTCCCTGCTCTGAGCCATGACAGTGCAGAGGAGCTGGGGCTGCTAATGCAGGTACTGGGGAGGGGATGTGTTTTGGGAGTGTTACAGGGCAATAATTACAGGCACTGAAGTAGCTGAAATCCTGGAACCTGCCTTCCCTGTGTTAGTCCATCCCTTTTCACAACCATTTCTCCTCCTGTGTCTTGCTCCAGTTCTAATTTGCAGTCACAATGTGTCCTCCAGCCTCAGCAGAGATTTCAGACTGGCCCCTGTGGGCTTTGGATCCACTTTTTGGAGTACAGAAGAGGAGTAAGGACTTTTGAAGGGCAGCTGGTCCATAAGCATGGGCCTGAAATTGAGAGGGAAAATCAATGTCTGTTAATCTTGGAAGCAGCATTGAACATGGGCTGTAGTTGCTGAAGCTCAACATTCAGTAATTTCTTCTGCAACTTGTGATTGGTTTTTTTTTTCTTGTTGCCCTCAGAACAACCTCATATGTGTTATGTGCAGCTATTAAAAATTGTGTTAATCCATGGATTGCTCCTGGGAGCAGGAATGTTCAGCCTTTGCTTTGGTTTTGCTGCTGAGCACACAAAATATAGAAATACCCTTGTGAACTATAAAATGTAACAGTCATGTATCCCACTGTCAGAGTGACCGAGAATTACTCAGCTTTTTACTGCGAGAATAAAAAGCTGACTGAAATTCAATACAGAAATAGCCAAAAGAAGCAATAAAGAGGTGATGGAAATGGACTAAAGATAGAGAAATGAAAGTACAGCTCTGTGTCAGGTCTGCCTCTGCAATTTGTGGACAAATAGTCTAGATTAGGTTGTATTAATCAGTCCTGCTTTCAGTGGCAGCAGCATGTGTTCCAAGAACTGGGAAATGAATGCATTTCCCAACCTGCTCCCATAAAACAGTGCTGAGTCCTTGACCTGTGTTGGGTGTCAGAGTTGAGTCCACTGAATCAGGAAGTTTTCAGAAGGAAGCAGATCTTGGCAGCCATAAAAACAGGAGAAGTGACCCTTGTGACAGCAGTGAGAAGTGCTGTGTAACAGTTAATGATTGCTGCTGCCACCTGGTTTGTATGCAAAGTTTTGGCCACGTAGCTTTGCAAAACAGATGAGGAAGATGTAAATAACAAGGCAATGTTCAATAAAAGAGGGGTTTTCAATAAATGTAATTCCTGGACTAGAAATCATAGCTGAGTTCCTTGGAGCCCAGCCCTGTGGCTCGCTGTGCTGGGACAGCAGCTGGTCACGTTCCCTGTGAGTCCACGTGATGCCACTGGATGTCCTGTAAACTGTCAGGATTAAGCATCTGCCCCAGTTTGAGTGATATGCTCAGTTTAATAACCATTCACATTATTTTTCTCTGAGTGATGCCTGTTTTGTAACTGAATGACTGCAGTTCTCAGGTTATTCTGGTAATTCGGATAAATTGGAGTGAGAGGTCCACAAAAGATGTGAGTAGGGAAAAGGCAGAGGGAAGAGAGAAACTGATGGCAGCAGAGTTTCTGGATGGGCTGGAGATGAGCAAGGTGGATTTTCCAAGTCCCTCAGTTCATGTGCTCAGTATCATCTGCTAGTTCAACATGACTGCATCAAACAACAGAGAAAAACGGAATAAGGAAGCTTTAACCTCCATGAAAGTGAGCTCATTTCTCCTTCCTCTGGGCAAGTGGATTAAAAATCGTGGTGTTACATAATCTCTACCCACAGAAAAGCTTCCGTCTGTCTGGAATGTTATCTGCTGTGGCAGTTGCTGTTTATGAATGAGTTCCCTAATCCATTGACACAAACGTTCCGGCAGGCACTTGCAGACTTCCCTGTAGTCTAATGCTTGCTGAGGAGCCCTTGGTCAGATGTCAGGGGCTGATACAGCCTCAGGAAATGGACATGTACATAGCAAAGGCCTTTAAACTGATAAGGGTTTTGGGAAAAAAAAGTCTTTACTGCCTGTATTGGGAAAGGAATCCAACTAAGAAACAGAAAAGAAAGAAATTATTAAAATCTCACGTTTTTATTCGCTGTTAAAATTTGATTTCTTAAATCCATGGAGTTCCTCTCATATACATATGGGCACAACCTTTTTCTATAGGGTCTAATTTCTCTTTTTCCTTTCACACTGAAGTTACAAATACGAAAAATCCTGAGATTATTCAGTCACGTGCAAATCAGATGATTTAGGTATATTTGAAAAGTGGTTCAGCTTTAATGTAAATAAGGTTTTGTCCATATGCAGGCCTTGCTGAGATCCATCCTAATCATGTGTAAATTAGCTGATGTTTGAGTCCTTGGGACAGGCAGGTTTTAGCTCTAAATGCTGCTGATCTCTGGACTCAGCTGTGCTGCCCAGCGGTTTCACAGCTCCCTCGGAGTGCAGTCGAAGGCATCGATTTGGATGCTGCACTAATGGAGAACAATATTGATCCTGAGCATTTCCTGGGCACGTGGGAGTGGAGCGTTCTCATTCCCAGCACTCTGTCCTGTTTCACATCCAGTAATCGGGCTGCAGCCTGCCTGTCCCTGTCCCTGTGGTGACACGTGCTGGCTGGGGTGGGGAGGGCCTGGGACAGCCCTGTCCCTGCTCCCGGTGTTCTGGGGGTGGAAATCTCTTTGAAGCCTCACAGGGCTGAACAAGGTGGCTCTCAGCAAGACCAGATCGAGTGTGTTTGATGGAAGGAGCTGTGTTCACGTGCAGTTTTGCTGTCAGCCCAAGGAGTGATAAACAGCTGGGTTAGAGGAGGTCAGCTGGGGATCTCTGCACAAGATACTGAAGTGAAACCAGTCTAATGATTTCTGTTACCTTGTGCTGGCCAAGCAAGGGAGAAACTAGGTTTGTTTATTGATAATTATAAAGCTGTGAAGAGCTTTGTGCATTAGCACTGTGCTATATTTAAATGGTGTCCTGTCTGTCAAATGTCCCTTTTAGAAAATGTTCTTTGCCAAGATCATGGGTCTCTCCTTTTTTAAAGCTGGTTTTGAAAATCTTTTTTCTTTTTTTTTTTTTTTTTCCCAGAAAATTGGTTAATATGCCAGGGCTGTAGTACCTCTTATGTGTCTTGGCTTTTAAGTCATTCCAAGAGCATTTTAAAGGTGTTATGAGCAGCTCTGGGAAATGCCACTTTACCACTTGGAGAGTGGAATTATTGCATTTCTGAGAGATGAAACAATTCTTAATGCAGAAAATAGAGTGTTCTCCAGCCTCTCACCCTGTGTGCAGCAGACACTTAGTGCTATCTTTAATTACAAGGCTGTCACAGCTGAAGTAAAAATAACAAAACAAAACCTCCTGTGAACCAGAGCGAGAACCATGAGCCTTAAAGGTTTTCCCTCTGGAGCAGCTGGAGCCCTGGCAAGGAGCACTCCAGCCCCCCGTGCTGCCCCTTGTGGCACATGGGACTGGAGGAAATGTTCCCTGCTGGCAGAGGTGCTCCAGGTTTAGCAGCAAGAGCTGATTGATGCATTGTGCCTTCAGCCAGGCTGACAAAAGCCACCTCATTTCATGCGAAGAGCTCTGAAATGTCACCATGTGGTCACCTCTGGTCAGGACTGAGTTGAAGTGCTCAGGTTAGAGGGAGCTGCTTTTGGGACATTTTTAGACTCTTTAATTAGCAGGCTCTGCAGGAAAACCTATCTTCTTGGTAAGTATTTATTAAAGTCACACATCAGCTCTACTGCTGCAAGATGCTAATTAATTTGAGAATCTCTTGGATTACTCAGCAGAAGAGTGACTATTCCTCACAAAGACAGGCTTTGAAGATCATTTCCTTAAAATAAGTAACTTTTAAAAAGTCCTGGCATTTCTTTTGCATGTTATCTTTGAGACAGACACAAAACCAGCTACAGTTTTGGCTGGAATATTGCTGGGTTCTTGCTTGTCGAGGTAAAAACAAGCCAGAGAGGCCTGGAGCTCTGGAGTACACTTCAATTTTAGAACCTTCCCCTTTCGAGAGTGACCTTATCCAATACCCAAATGGGCACCTTCCCTCAGCATGAACACCTCATTATGTCTGTTGAAATAGACATTTTCTCTGCTTTTTCAATTTCATATATTTTTTGTGGTATTTTCCTTTTTTTCCTTCCTCAAAATACGGCTCCAGTGCCTGACTAATTTTGCTGTAATGCAGCACCAGCCAAATATTTTTGTGGAAGAATTATTAGTCATAGAAGAAAGAATGTAATGGAATATTCTTAGAAAGTGTTATAACTATGCTTGACATGTAAAATATTTACCCAAGCATGTAAACAAAGGAAGAGGTGTCTTGCCAATGTCCCCTTGTAAACCTTGGCTGGTTTGAAATCATGAACTGTTTTTCAGTTCTTGAAAATAAGGTATCAGGTTCTCTGCTGACATGAATTGCCAGAGTGCTAATGGTTGGCCTCACCTAGATGAAATTGTAGCCCCTGCTCTTGCCTTCCTCAAAATAAACCAGGAGGTGTTTTCCAAAGAGCTGTAATTGTGCTAAATAAAACTCCTATGTTTATTTTGGTTTCAGATTACTCAGTACTACTTGCAGTTACTAATGTGTGGAAGGAACCTTATGTTTGTTTTGCTTTTTCTTATTGTTTGTATCTTAATGAGAATTATGATTCGGAGAGCTCTGTTCTTTCTTAAGGACAGCACTGATAATGTTCCCTCTGTGCCTCACTCAGGGACCACCTCTGCCCTTCCTTAGGGAAATTCAGCTGTGGCTTTATCAGAACAGGCTTCCAGCACGTGTTGTGTGAGATAGGGCAGTGCCCCTGGGGATGGCAGATAGTGCCCCTGGCAGGGACCCTGTGCCAGCCTGAGCCATCCCAGCCGTGGGGCAGGAGCCCCAGTGCTGGCTGAGGACACCTGGCCTTGCCAAGCCTGCTCCTGCTTCTAGAAGAAGGATGATGAACACTGAAAGAGACACCACCCAAAATCCTCCATCTTGTCCCATACCTGTTACTGGAATATAAAAACTTCAGATTTAAAACCCTTCACCATATGAAAGCACACACTTCTATTTAACTACACACTTGTGATTTTAACTCCATCACTCAAATTTGGAAGCTTTCTCCAAGGCCTCAGGTTAAAAGCAGTGTTCTCCAGGGGCTCAGTGCCAGAAAGCACAGAAAACTCAAAGCCCCCAGGTTTGTGGGATCCAACACACTGGACACAAACTGCTGCTCAACCTCTTTCTCAACGTGGCAATAGTTCATTGCAGATTTAATTGCGTGCCACTGCAGCCTCCCTGGGTTTGTTTCTTGGGTTTGCTTTGAGTTTTGTCATTGTTATTATTTTGAAAGCTCCTGTAACTGCATCCAACTTTCAAAAATGTGCCACCTATTGTTAGTTTGGAGCTGTTGCCGTGTAATTGGTTAGAAATGAATGGCAGCTGGAGTTGTGGCAGATGAGCTGGGAATGAGTGAGCAGTTCCTTGTTGGGATCCCTTCCAGAGAAGGAAGGTGGAGTTTGGAGCTGCTCACAGCCTCTCTAAAATAAGAGTCAGAACAAGTAGGTGCTTTTTGCCGTGGCTGGAATGTCAGATAACTTTTTGTAGCAAAAAGCTCTGTAAATGAGGAGAGGAATTTTGGTTTAGGATATGGTCTCTGCTGAATTTTTCATTTTTACTTAAATTAATTAAAACACATAGTTCAAAACACACAGATAATACGGCAATGCTCATCTCAAGAGATCCACAGTGGACAGGTGCTGTGCTAAAAAAAATTAGGGTAATGATAAAAGCTAATTTATAAATTATACATATACAAATTATATTATATATAAAAATATCTAAGTCTATTCTTTCTCCTGATGGTGGCCACCAGCCCCACCTGGTGTGGGACAGCACCTCTTGGTGATTAGAGGTTCTTGCTGTTTACATTCCCCCAGCCTCTTGACCAGGCCACGGGTGCTTTATTGCACCTGTATCTAGACAAATGAGAGAACTGGACATTGAAGAAATAAAATCTTACCTCCAAACTAAAAGTAGTAACAAGTTTTTGCATACAAAAGTTAATAAATTAGTGACTTGGGGTTTTTTTTCTATGTTGTATTGCTTGGTTTGTTTTTAATGGAGAGCTCTCTAAAGGCATCTTTCATTCAGACTTAGCAGGACATGTGCTTTATCACTGGTATGAGGAAAATAGTTACCTGCCTGTTTAGACTCTCTTTGCATTAAAAATTATATATTATGGATGATATGTGATATATTTAATTCTGTTGTTTTGTGAAATTGTGTTTGGAGCAGTCTCTGAGCAATCCAGCCGTGTCTTAGAGGAAAGCAGTATGAAATAGAATTGATTGGTTTAATATTTGAGCTGACAGAGGGTGACATTTCCAAGTGATATAAACATGTATTGCCTTGACCATGGTGCCAGAGCACTCGAGGGAAAGTGGTGGTTCTTATTGAGGCTCTTCAGCAATGCACTGATAAAATAACTCAGTTACTGTAAATTTGTTTGGGTCCAAGTCCAAAGGTTCCTGGGCTTGGGAATCCGTGTGCACATATTTATGTACATAACCAAAAATTCTGGTGGCTAATTCCTCTCTGCTGTGTGTGGCAGGAGGTGTTTTACCAAATAGCATCAAGGGTTTAATATTTAATAGAATCGAGCCTTTTCTACCACACAATTCCTGCAAAAACTGAATGAGGAATCTGGAGAGAGAGAGAGATATTGAGGAGGCTTTTACTGAAAAGAGACTCAAGGCTGTTACAGCACAGATAATATTCAGACTTTCCATGAATCAGCTGCAGGGACTTTTAACCTGAAATATTTACATGAATCAGCCGCCCAGGCTTTGGGGGAGTGACCAGGGCTGCTCCAAGGGTTTAAACTGCGATGCTTTGCTGTGCCCTGGTGCTTCCCTGTGCTCCAGCAGGATTTCGGATCGGGAGCACCGAGCACGGATGAGCCGGCAGTAAGTGAGGGGTGCTTGGCAGAGGGTTACACCACAGTTACACCAGAGTTACACCAGAGTTACACCAGGACGTGGGGGTGAGCAGTTCTGGTGCTTGCAGGTGGATCAGATTCTCTGATACAACTCCCTCAGAAATGCTCTTGTCCTTATGCTGTTTGCTGCAGTTTATAACTGGAAAACTGGACTTCTCATAATATAAATGCAGGAATTAAGATCCTGGGAATTCAGAACCAAGTTTGATTTAACTGCCTAAGAACAAAAGTTGAGAAAGAAAAGCTTTTTTTTTAGATCCAAAGGGATAAGGCAGCTCTTGCTTTTATGCTTTGCTGAAGTGTGTGGGATTTTCTGAAAGCTTTATAAGTATTTTTGCAGCAAAGGTTGAACAGAGAATACAGCAAAACTGTTGTCTGCAGCACTTACTCCTGTTGCAGGCTTTCACCTGAGTATTTGTAGCTCAGTTTAACACAGGTGAAGAGAAAGTGTAACTCACAGGTGTCACCTGCCTCAAAACTTTATTTAGCTCAGTGTTGTTTATTTCAGCAGGGAACGTTTGTTTTTCCTGTCTCTAGACAAAAATATCCTGCTTATATTTACAACAGCTCATCTTTTGCCACAGTTGTTTTTCCTTCTTCCTGATCAGATCTGCACACTCCAACCTTCTGCCAAAGAAGGAGGTGTGTATTCTACATGGGCATGGCCAGCTTTATTAAAAGTGCTGAATTTAATCAGATAGCACTGGCAAAGCTGCCATTGCCATAGTGTTAAGGAGCTCTTTATGAGGATCAACTATAATTTTTCAGATGACTGACTGTGAGGAAATACCCTTTACAGTTTACTTGGGTTTGCTCTCTAACATGAATACCCTGGGCCTCAGAGGGAGGGAAAGAAAAAAGCAGGAACTTGCAGTGTGAGGAATTTTGCTCCCGTGGTGGAACATTGCTGGATGCATTTCATCTCTTCTGTTGATGAGGCTGCCACGGTGTGACCTTCCTATTTTGGGAAAGTCTGGAGTAGGTTACATCCAGTTAATAAATCTCCATTATTTTTCTGCAGGTGATTGTAAGTTGGCAAAAGAAAAGCTGCTGTGAGCTTGGGGCACTGGTGAGGGGTCAGCTCAGTGCATGAACTGAGCACTGGTGGTGACAGAAGGACCTGGTGACCCCCAGGTTGTAAATCAAGGTGTGCAAGTGCAGTGTTAAACCCTTAAACCCATATTGCCAACTGTAGTTTTGAATTGCATTTGTAGAAACAGTGGATTTTTGTTGAGCCTCAAGTTAATGAGTAAGTCAGTAAACTTTGCTAACAGTGCAGCACTATGCACAGAATAGGAGAAACAATCAAGCATTTCATCAGCCTCCTTGCTGTCTCTTGCCAGCATTTTCAGGCTGTCCTGCATTGCATCAGGCCTGCTGGACATTATTTTCCATCTCTCATTTGAAGCCAGATGGAAAATGAATCCTCTGTATATTGATAGAGTTATTTCATAACAAGGGAAAAGCTTTTTGTCATGTGCCTGTGCTGGTCCAGCCTATAAATCAGCTTTTACTGTCTGCTTGTGTTTGTGTTGGGAAAATGAAATAGGATCAGTAGGAGGTTTGTGAAAGGCTGCAGTTCGATGTTTTCTCTGTGGTGCTGCCCTGGTGAATGCACTTCCGTGTTGTTCTCCAGTGCTCCAGGTGTATCTACAGGTGCCAGGGAGTGGCAACCCCACACCTGCCAAGTCTCAGCTTGTCCTGAGCATCTCTGTGGGTTCAGGTGCACAGGGCAGTGTCTGGGGCTCAGCCTGGAAATGCTGATTTCCCTGGCTGGGAGAGACCTGAGGAGCCAGGCTGGGAGAGTTGGGAATGTCCAACCTGGACGAGAAGGCTCCAGGGAGATCTTAGACCCCCTTCCAGTGCCTAAAGGGACCCTAAGAGAGCTGGAGAGGGGCTTGGGACAAGAGCCTGAAGTGACAGGAAAAGGAGAATGGCTTCCCACTGCCAGAGGGACAGATGGGATATTGGGCAGGAATTGTTCCCTGGGAGGGTGGGCAGGCCCTGGCACAGGGTGCCCAGAGCAGCTGTGGCTGTTCCATCCCTGGGAGTGCCCAAGGCCGGGCTGGACAGGGCTTGGAGCAGCCTGGGACAGTGGAAGGTGTCCCTGCCCATGGCATTGGGTGGGGGCTTTAAGGTCCTTCATAGTTACAGAATGAGCCATCAGGTCTGGTCTAACTTTTAAATAGAGGAGAACATTTCCCTTTTTGCCTTTTTTTCTACTGGATGAGTTCCTGTCACTGCACAGCCCTTTGGAATGCCTCCCTGCAACTGGGAGGTTTTTATTGCAGGTGAACTGAGCTGGCAGTCAGAATCGTTTGTTTTTCTCTCTGGGAAAGTCTTCATCTGATGATCAGAACCAAAGTTATTATGAAAATTAGAAGTTGGATTGCTGCCTACATGCCAATATTATAATTTCTCGTATCAAGTTTGATGGCTGCTTTTTTACTTAACCAGTGTTACCCAGCCCAGGGGAGATCATTGTCTCTGAGCTGCATTCCCTGCTGTGGTTTCCACCTTACAGTGATTCCCCTAATCCTTACAGGAAATCCTTACAGCTACAGGAAACACTTCTTATTTATCTGAAACCCATGAGATTGCCCTTTTTCTCTCCAAAGTAGAAAGTCAATCATTGCTAATTTACTTCTCTGCTTTTATGTTTAGAGAAACTTCTGGCATATTCTAAGGAGACCTTTTAAGAATTTATGCTGGGTTTGGCTGATGTAAAGTTTGTTTTCTTCCTAGTAGCTTACAGGGGGCTGTGGTTTGGGTTTTTTCTGGAAAAAAGAGGTTGATAACAGATGTTTTAGTTACTGCTGAGCAGGGCTCACATAGAGCCAAGGCTGTGGATTTTGCTCCCCACCCACCTGGGGGTGCACAGGAGCTGGGGGGACACAGCCAGGCCGGCTGCCCCAGGGATGGATATTCCTCTCCTTATGGCATCATGCTCAGCATCTAGAGCTGGGGGAAGAAGGAACAGAGGGGGATGTTAGGAATGATGGTGCTTTTCTTCCCAGGTGATAGAGCCCTGCTGAACACATTCCTGCCCATGGAAAGTGGGGAATGAATTCCTTTTTTGCTTTACTTGCATGCACAGCTTTTATGGAGTCACAGAATGCCAAACTGGCTTGGTTTAGAAGGAACCTTAAAATTCATCATATTCCACCCCTGCCATGGCCAGGGACACCTTCCACTGTCCCAGGCTGCTCCAAGCCCCATCCTGGCCTTGGACACTTCCAGGGATGGGGCAGCCACAGGTGCTCTGGACACCCTGTGCCAGGGCCTGCCCACCCTCATAGGGAACAATTCCTTCCCAATATCCCATTTGTCCCTGCCCCCTGGCAGTGGGAAGCCATTCCCTGTGTCCTGTCACTCCAGTTCATTATGAGCAGTCCCTCTCTGGCTTTCTTGGAGCCCCTTCAGATCCTGGAAGGTGCTCTGAGATCTCCACACAACCTTACACAACCTTCTCTTTTCCTTTACCTATTAAAATATCTGGATCTCAACCCATGTGTTTCTCTCCCCATCCCACGGGCAGCAGTGAGCACGTGGCTGTTTGGGGCTCAGTTGCCATCTGGGGTTAAAGCAGGACACAAATTAAAGCCAGGCTTTAGGCACAGTGGAAGGACGTGCAGTTCCATCAGAAATCCATCTTGTTCTCATGCAGGACTGTGGAATTAGGTCAGGCACACCCTGCCAACGCGTGTTTCCTGCTTGCTCATATTTCTGAGAATAATTGTACTTAGCAATGTTTTTTGTAGACTTAAAGGAGTGTTGTCACCTTAAAAATGAGTTGTTTGGAGTTTTATTTCAGTCGTGATGGTTAGGCTGTGGTTTAGGAAGAGGGGAGCATTGTTCACCAGCTGATTCACTCACTGCTGGTCCTTCCTCACCGTTTGCAAACCAAAGGATGAAGTAAAGCCACTCATTTCTACTATTTTTACTCTCTTACACCCTCTCTCTTGCCATGCCAGACTACAGTGAGACCCTGTATGAACTGTCAGGTTTTATAGCAAGGGCTTTACTCAACAATGGATTCTGGCAGCTAGGCTTTTCATGATTTTTCTTTGAAATTTCTATAAAGTTCTTCATACCTATAATTCTCTATAATGGCTCTTTTTAAAAATTCCAATTATAAGGAGTATATATTTATAAGTATAATAAAATATTGTATGTATGTAATACAGTAAATAAAAAGTAGCAACCAGCACATTTGTACTGATAGTTTTGTTTTCTCTTGCTTAGTAAATGTGCTGTATCTAAATGGGTTTTGTCTGCTGGCAACGTTGCAGTATTTGAGTTCCTTTTCATGGCAAGTGAAGCCATTCAGCTCCTCCAGGAATTGGGGGAGAGCTGTATGTTTTGGGAAGTGGCTTTGGATGTGTTTTAGGCTCCTCAGGGTGGGGAAGGATAATGTGCTGAAGATGCCACAGCCTCTTTACATTCCAAAGCACTTCCTTAAGGATTGCAAAGAGCAGGGATCAGCCTCTTTATCTCTGCAAAGCATTTGCAGCCTGAATTGTTTGTACCACTTTGTGATTAAAAACAATTTAAATATGACTTCCATGTTTTTGCCTCAACAACAGACAAAGCTCCAGAGGAGTTCAAATAGAGATGATTTCAGTGGGACCACCAGCACAGAGTCTGGAGAACAGAGTGTTTGTGCAGTTCTTGACATTGTTGTGTTCCAGAGGAAGGAGGGGCCCACACGTTCCAAGTATGGCAAAACCAGAGCCAGATGGGAATTCTGATTTTTGATTCTGATACTTACTCCCTTTAAAAAAAAATTAAATCCTAGCCTTTCTCTGGCTGGGGGAGCTCTTTCTCTGATCTTTAGTGCTGAATGTGACACGGGGCTTTTGCTGCTCCAGATGCAGCTGTGAGGCTTCAGCTCCTGTGTGGACTGGTCCTTACCTGATCCTTCAGGTGCAAACAAGTCACAGCGAAGGGAGGAAAGACATCAGGGTGCCTGTTCACTGCTCCTGAGCCTTTCTGTGGTACCAGGCAATTGACACTTCCCAGAGGGTGGAAGGAAACGTGCATGGAAGGAGCCTCTGAGGAGGGTGGAACCCTTGGGAGTGTTTGTCCTGCTTGCAGAGGGGAAGTGTAGGGCCAGGGAGCTGAGCAGTGAACGTGCTCCAAGTCAGAGTAACACCTGAGTAGGCATCGGGGCTGCTGCTCTGATCCTGAGCATTGGGTCTCTGCCTCTGTGTCCCTGTTTTCTCTCATAAAACACTTCCCTGCAGTGCTTCCCAGGGCTCTCAGGAGCAATGAGCACTTAATATTTGTAAAAAGCTTTGAAGCTGAATGGTGCTAATTATTATTTATAGGCATTCGTTCTCACCACGGGTAGTTCTCCTTGATCCTGGGCATGAAAGGAAACCAGGACATTTGTAAGCTGGTCAGGCAGGAGTTTGTCCTTGAAGTCTTTATGTATTTGTTTCCCCACTGGGTTCTGGGTGTGTTTGCAATATATTTATCACGTTAAACGACTCGTTTGGGGATTTATTTTACCAGCCAGATGTGCCAGAAGATCTTTTCTCATTTCCCTCAATTCTGCTGACACATACATGCAGGATTTGGGCATGCCAAGAGGAGACAGGGAAATGCCATCAGCCTGAGCTGGGTCAGATGATCAGGACTGGATGTTCCACTTCCAGGAAAGAGGAAAGTCACATCTTATGCTTGGGAGAGCCACCACATTGCAAAGAGCAGCTGTTTTCAGCAGGTTTTCGTGGTGCTCAGTTTCATGTAGCAGAGAAGGAGGAGAAAGGTGTCAAACAGCTGGGGCATTTTCCCCTGACAATCCTGCTTAGCAGATTAAGCAGCAGAAGGAGAGGAAGGACAAGGGAAAATTGGTGTATTGTAGTTCCTGTGTAACTGGTGATAGTTCTGGAAATAATTTCTGAGTTGCTGTAGTTAAGGACTCTGCTGAAGGGTGTGCAGGGTCTCTGCATTTAATTCAGAGCTTGAGGTGATGAGCAAAGGTTTCAACATTCACCCAACGCAGTTTGGTTATTGTGAAATTCACTCCGATGGTGTTTCGTGCTATTTGACATCACTTAAATGGGGCTTGTAAGGCAGAGCTCTGGGGAAGTTATGGAGTCTAAGTGTCCCTGAATAAAGCTGCTCTTTGCCTTCATATACTCTGCTTATTGATCTGATTCCCTGCCTAATTTTCCTCTCTGCTGAGTAATGCATTCAATAAGCAAGAGATTGCTCAGGCACTGCAAGGGGAGGTTGTTGGCAGAGCTGCAGAAATTGAGCACTCCTGGAAGAAAGAGGCCCAAGAAGTAAATTTTATGCTTATCTTGTTTTCTTAATGGAGTTCTTGTCAGCTCACAGAGCAAATTCTGTTCCCTGGTGAGTGTGGTAGCATCAGCTTTGTCAGGGATATTGTTTCAATATAGGAAAGTTAATGTGGGGGGGAAAGAGTTCCTGAGCCACAACCCAGGGTGGTGTCTGCTCCTCTGGGCAGCCTGGGCTGGTGGGAAGTGTCCCTTGAGGTGCTGTAGGGTCCCTCCAACCCAGAGCATTCTGGGGGTTCCTCCTGACAGCCAGCAAGTTTCAGGAATGACCCCCTCAAAGGCTTTCCCTTAGGCTTGGGGTTACTATTTATTATATATCTGTTCAACCAGGGTATTCTTTTCTCCATCTCAAAATACTTTTCCCGATGTAAATCAAACTGCATTTTAAAAAACAGGTTTTGGCTTTCAGTGCAGTTACCAAATTTTAAAGCATTTTGGTTTAGATTACAGATTGTAGAATGTCCTGAGTTGAAAGGGGACCCACAAGGATTATTAAGTCCAACTCTTCAGTGAATGGCCCATGCAGGGATTGAATGTACAACCTTGGTGTTATCAGCATCATGCTCCAGCCAACTGAGCTAATCTCAGGGTCAAAACATACAATGTAATAATTCAGTGAATGTGTTTGAAATCACAATATTAGTTGTATAATTACCTTAACATTTGCAGTCTTGAAAAATTCCATTTCCTCAATAATTACAGTGCTGTGAAAGAGGGGAATAGTTCACTTTTTGTTCTACTGGACATATTGTCAATTCTGGAATTGATTTAAAGGCTTTGGGGGGGTGTTGGGCTTTTTTTCCCCCTCCAAGGTGTTTTAGAGTACGTGGGTTTTCATATTTAGATTTCCCTCCACACCCCTGTGTCCCACTGCCCAGCACTGCTGGACTTTGTACCACCCCTTTGCTGCTGTGACACACGAGAGAAGAGGGCAGAGGATTGCTCAGGTTGTCCACACAGACTTTGTGTTACCTTTGTTCAGGTAAAAGATTTGTTCGTGTGTGACCAGGTCCATTCCACTTCAGATATCAGGGAAAGGTTCTTCCCCCAGAGGGTGCTGGGCACTGCCCAGGCTCCCCAGGGAATGGGCACAGCCCCGAGGCTGCCAGAGCTCCTGGGACAGGGTGGGATTGTTGGGCTGGCTGTGCTGGACCCAATGATCCCTTTGGGGCCCTTCCAGCTCAGGATATTCCGTGATTCTCCCTGCAGGGTGCTTGGTCACACAGTTTGGTTGTGGGTGGTCCTGCAAGCACAGGGAGGTGGACTGATACTGATGTTCTCCTCCAGCTCAGGATATTCCCTGAGCTATTCCCAGGTACAAGGCAGCATTCACAGGGGTTTCTGCTGGGACTGCTGAGAGGTTTCTCCAGGGTTAGGCAGCCAGGTCAGGAAAGCAGCCTGGAAGGTGTGGGGAGAGGGAGTTTTCCCACCCTGGGTGTTTTGGTGAGAGCAGAGGGGGAGGCAGTGCTCTGGGTGCTCTTCAGGTTGCTGGGACTGAGATGACCCTTGAGGGCTCCTTGTGTCACTGTGCTGCCAGCCAGAGCCTTTAAAGAAAGAAATGGTTTGGTTGTTGCCAAAAATCTTCCTTTGGATGACCATCACATAATGTGTAAGCAGCAGATTTTCTAAAAATATACAGATATAATAATGCTGGCAACTTAGAATTGGATTTACAGAACAAAAGGAATGCATTTTTATTCCTTTTTTAAATTCTCATTAAGAACAAAATGCTTAATTCAGACTGCCAGTAACGATGGGCTTGGAACCCACCACTGAACTTCTCATTAAGGCCTTCACCCTCAGCAGGTGCTAGAAAACTCAACAACTCTGACTTGGCATTTTGCTGTTTTCTTTGTGCTGTGTTTTATCTGCTTTGTCTCTGCCAGGCGTCAGAGATGGCACCCGCAGGTCCTGCAGTCTTCACTCAGCCAAGGGAAAGACACAGGACAATTGTTCTGCAGGGGGGAAAGTGGAAAAATTCATTAATGAGGAAATTGGTGTTTTATGTTTGAGAGAGTGAAAGGAAACCACTTGAAGCCAAGAAGGGAGAGCTGGTTCTTGTCCCGGGCAAAACAAATGCCAGAGAGAATGAGGGAAAGAGACAGCAAAGAGGTCTGATCTGTTAGGAGATACAAAGGAGGGAAGTGGGTCTTAAAGACAGCAGGAAGAAATTTTACTTGGGGGAGAAAAGAAAGCTGTGTCTCTGCATATTCTGGAAGAGCATTCCAGATGTGAGTGGCAGTGGTTGAAGCATCGTGGGGCTGCTCCAGCCATGGCTGTTCTGCACCATGCAAGTGTTTGTTGTGGGACTGCAGTGGGTTAAATACTAGGGGGAGCACGGTGTGACAGCACAGTATAAATCAAGAAGAACCAAAACCAAGCAATGATTGGGAGCAGGGAACCTCCTGGTCAGACCTCAGAGTGGTTAAGAGGCAATGCCTGAGCTGTTAACTGGGAAAATGTTATATTTCAGGCTGTAACCATGTTACAGAGCTCATTTGGCCAGGACTGAGAGTCAAGAATATAAACATTTTTGAAGGACTGTAGAGATCTGCAGGAGTTGCCAGGAAGGCATTTGCAGGAACACACGTGTGATCTAAAGACATCAGTGGTTTTAGACTTACCTTTAAAAAAGTGAAGATCTATAGATTAAATAGATTTAATAGATCCCTGATTACTTCAAAATCTTTTTTTTCCCCTCTTCCCAGGTGAAAGTAGGGGCATAACTAGCACCATAAGCCTCTGAAACAGTTAAATCCCTGAAGAAATGCCTTTTGAGCCTGAGGGACCTTGTTTGTGGTACCAGATACAGGCATTTGAACTTCATTGCTTGGGAGTTTCTTCCAAAACTAACAACGTGGATTTTCTCTCCAGCTCTTCTCTTAGGAAACGCCACCAACTCCTCACAGCACGGAGGCCCAGCATGAATGGGAACTGTGCTGGGGGCACAGACTGGGTGAGAAATCTGGAGTCCAGTTGTCCTGTGGAAAACAGAACTGTAGCAGCCCATGAGTCAGAAGAAAGTTCTGTGGTGTTAGGAAGTCACAGCCCTGCAGTTCCCAGGACTGAGGGTAAGGATAATGCCCTCAACCTTGTAATCTCTAAGGGAGATTACTTTTTGGGCTTTAAGGGGTGTTCTGTTTTGGAAAAGGGCAGTTTGCACTGGGGAGTATGTGCCCTGCCTGTGCCAGGGCTGCTCTAAAGGACAGAAGTTCACAGCAGAGTTCAGCATCTTGGCAAGCCCATCCCACAGCAATGCCCTGGCCAGCCCGGAGCTGGCCCTGATCAGATTCTCTGCAGCCATCTGGACAGTCCTGTGTGCCCACCAGGGCTGGCACTGGGCACTGCTGCCTTACACCACTCTGGTGAGGTGTGTGCTGCTGCTCAGCTTCCTGTGGGAGTCCTTCCAGCAGCCTGGATCTGTAGTTCTGGCCTTGTTTAATTCCTGTGTTCCTGCTCGTCAGATAAATCTGAATCTGTCTTGCTCTCACAGGGAACATTAAGCCCCATGGCTCACCAAAACATCCAGCTGCTGGTTCAGTTCAATAACAGCCTAGTTTTATGTCATATAACATCACCCTGACAGTTATGGCATCCTTAATTATTGCATGACTCAGTTTTCTCATTTCAGTAGGAAGTGTTACTATGAAATGATGTTTTTCAATTAATTCTCTCCTCCAAAAAAAATGTTTGTTTGTCCCTCAGGTTTGGATTCTGAATGCCGACACAACACTTGCCCAGTAAGTCCCCAGATCAGTGGCATGCTGTCTGCTCCTGAAGAACCTCACAACTGCCATATCCCAGATGGAAATAAAAGACAGCTGGAATATTTTAATACCCAGGAACGCCATGGATGTTGTGCAGTGTCTTCAAGCAGCAGTTCCCAGACAGTAGCTCCAGAGAAAGTGACCCTGGTGGTGGATGGCACCCGCTTTGCAGTGAACCCCCAGATCTTCACTGCTCACCCTGACACCATGCTGGGAAGGTGAGTCACTTCTGGTTACCTTCAAGTCAGTCTAAATGTTTTTTTTAATGGAATAAACATGTAATGTTTGTATTGTGATGTCATCTGTACACACGGTGACCTCAGTCAGAATTTGGCTGTGAGTGAGGCCCAGATGGAGAGTTGGTAGTTCTCTAGATAAGTCTCCCTTTGGTCCATGTCCATGAAAAAATGAACACTTTTAGCCGAAGATCTCCTTTTGCCTTCTCCCCAAGTGTTTGCTTGGTCTGTCAGCTGTACATCTGTCCCCAGCTGATAACCTTGCTCCTGAATGGGGAATGTGATAATGTTCCATCCCCTCCTGCTGTCACCTCTCCATACTCTCCCAAAACAGAAGGCACTCAGCTCCTGCTGAGAGGTTGGAACCTGTTGCTGCACCAAGAAATCCTCGTGTGCTGTATTGCCAGCACTCTCCCCATCTCTGACCAAAGGGTACTGTTGGGCCACTGACCCTTGCATGGGTTATTGTGTAAAACAAGGCATCTAAAGCCATGTGGAGTTATCTGGTGTAAGTCAGTGCAAAGGCTTTATTGACAGGGGATTTTCTGCCCCAGGACTGAATGATCTGTTCCTTTGGCCTGTTCCTTAGAGTGCAGTGGCCACAGAAACAGAGGCCAGGCCTCCCTGAGCCAGCTCTTTCCTTATTTACTGAGGAAGGGGTTGAAGTGGAAGTTTAAGTTACTGTATCTCTGTGTCACTGCTGGGCTTCCTCACAGAATCATGGAATGGCCTCAGCTACAAGGGACCTTAAAGCTCAGTTCATTTCACTCCCTGCCATGGGCAGGGACACCTTCCACTACCCCAGGTTACTCCAAACCCCATCCAGCCTGGCCTTGGACACTTCCAGGACTGGAGCAACCACAGCCTCTGCCAGGACCTGCTCACCCTCACAGGAAAGAATTTTTTTTTAACTCCAGTGCATCAGTTTGTCTCTGGAATAAATGCATTTCCATGTTCTTGTGCACTTACATGCTTCTTCACCTCTTCAGGATGTTTGGGCCAGGCAGAGAATACAATTTCACCCGGCCTAATGAGAAGGGCGAGTACGAGATCGCAGAGGGGATCAGCTCAGCCGTGTTCCGCACCGTGCTGGTAAGGGCAGCTCTGCTCGTGGGGAGAAAAGAAACAAACAATCTGTTTGTCACATTGCACAGCTGAGCCATCTCCAGGCAGCTGCACTCCCTGGGACATCCTAGTTTTACATTTTGCATTGTGATTTCTAAAGAAAAAATATAGCAGGCTTTGGTATTTCACATTTCAGATATTTGCTTGTGTCCTGCTTTTCTGTGTCCTGCTGTTGCAATTCCTGAGCTCTATCCTGATCTTGTGGTTGTACTATAAATACATATTGCATATGAGATGTTAAGAAAGCCTGTGCTATGGAAAAGTTTTAATTGGAGCTCATAATTTATCAGACCCTAGAGGATCTGCAAAATGATGTAGATTCTCGGACCAGCAGGGCTGTTTTACTGTACACACTGAGCTATAAATAGTTTCAGTATCTCTCCAATATTAGTAAACAAAATAAAGGACTAATTAGGAATTATCATAGTCCAAGATGTTCTTAATTCTTCTCTCCAAAAACTGTCCTTTTATTCACAGGATTATTACAAAACCGGAATCATTAACTGCCCTGATGGGATTTCCATCCCAGACCTTCGAGACACATGTGATTACCTCTGCATAAACTTTGATTTCAACACAATTAAATGTCAAGATTTAAGTAAGTATGGAGAGAAATCTGCTCCTAGGAGATCATCTGCAGGGCGTTCAGCACTCTGATCCTGATTCAGTGCAGTTCTTAATCCTGTGCTTTAGTTTAAGCATGAACATGTTGATTTCACTGGGGCTTAAGTTGCATTTAAACAGCTTATTTTTGGCTGCTTCAATCCAAAGTGAAGTGACTGAATCCTTCAGAACACAGGTACTTTGCTCCAAAAGCAAATTATAAACATTTTAGTCTCTTTTTCTAACAGAGGCTGAGCAGAATTTGCTGTTACTGCCAACAAAATGAAGGCTAAAAGCAGGATTATAACCCCTATCCAAAGTGTACCAGAGAATCATGAATAATTTAAGCTAAAGGCTGATGGGCAGAGCACGAGCCAAGGATACCAAATCTGGAGAGTAATAGAATTCCTGGTCATGGAGGGATTTGATTTGGAGCAGCTTTTTGGTGGGCATGCTGGCAAAAAGAAGTACTTTTAACACAGACAAATCTGTGAAAGGCACTCTACTAAAATGGGGTGTGTGGTATGATAACACAGGCTGTGGGTGGAATTTCCTGCCCTGTGCTCTGATGAGTGATCACAGAGAAGGCAGCAAAATGTAGTTTCAAGGGCAGAGGTTGTTGCTGGAAATTCGAGTTAAGTGTCATAATGAATTAATTATTCAGTCTGTTACTGTTTCACTGTATTGATTGGAGCTTGGTGGGTTTTTAATGGGAATGGAGTGGTTCTGCAGTGAAATTTGCATCCCATTTGAAATGCAGTCTGCACTTCTGACTTTGCCAGTTCTGGATCTGGAGGCTGCCAATGTGTCTGAACATATGTTGAGCATTTTGTCTGAAGAGGAATTGTGGCTGTGCTCGTGGATGGATCTGGGAAGTGCAGAGCTGAGCTATTTCCATGCTGTAGCAAAGCTCCTGTGATGTGTGTCTCCTCAGGTGCTCTGTTACACGAGCTGTCCAATGATGGGGCTCACAAGCAGTTTGACAGCTACCTGGAGGAGCTCATCCTGCCCATCATGGTGGACAGCGCGAGGAAGGGCGAGCGCGAGTGTCACATCGTCGTGCTGACTGATGAGGACACCGTGGACTGGGATGAGGATCATCCACCTCCCATGGGAGAGGAGTATTCACAAAGTAAGGGCTCTGCACTCTGTTCCACACACACCCAGCTACTGCAGTTATTGTGTGGAGATGGACACGACTGCCATCATCACCAGTCCTTTATTAGAAAACTTTCCATGCCTTCTTTCGATGGACTCTTTTCAGGCAACCCGAACTCCTTCCCTCATAGGCAGCTCCACACAGCACTGACTCCTTTCCTTACAGGCAGCTCCACAGAGCTCTGTCTCCTGTCCTCTCTGCAAGTTTCCTTCTTCCTTCTGCACAACTGACTAACCCCAAGCTATCCCTTCCCTAACCTAACCCTGACTGTCCCTCACAACATCTTGCCCTCTCTGTCCCTTACATGACTGCATGTCCCTTACCTCCTCACAGCACAGCCAGCAGACTCCATCCCAAACTGCATCAGACTCTCAGTCTTAAGCTCTAACTTGTGGCCAGCTAACCCACTCTTTTATAAAGCCCAAACTCATTGGGCAGGCAGAGATGTTTCCACCATCAGTAATCAATACAGCTCTAATTCACTGAAAGGAATTGCCTTCTGTACTATCCTTTGAACCTATCTTCCCACACCCAGCCATAAGGAAAGGACACGTTCCCAAACTGGCTTCCTCCAGGAGGAAATGCTGGCATGTGGAACCCTGATTTGTGTGCTCTGTATGAGCTGGTGCTGCTGGAGACAGCACCTGGCTAGTTAGACCTGATCCCAGCACTCACTGCACTTGTCCTTCTGTTTCTACCTCCCCCTCAGCCTTTTCCTGGCTCCTTAGTAAGGGAATATTCTTTGTTTTCCACTCCCATCACCACCCAGTCTATCAAGACTGTGATGTGCATCTCTGCCCTCCCACAAGGAAGTGCAGTTAATAGCAGTGAGGAAAACAGGGACCTGAAGTAATTCTTGGAATCCACACCTGGCTTTTGGCATCAGCAGGGCATGTCAGAAGCAGGGAGAAGATTCCTCTTTGTAGATTCTAATCACCCTTTTTATTTCTCAAGTCCTTTACAGTTCCAAGCTGTACAGATTCTTCAAGTACATCGAGAACCGGGACGTGGCCAAAGCCGTGTTAAAGGAGCGGGGCCTGAAGAACATTCGCATTGGCATCGAAGGTAAAGTGCTGCTTCAGGCAGGGAAATGAAAAACCAGGTGACTCCACAGTCAGCAAAGCCTGATTTCTTCTAGACTCCAGGCATTTCCTTGTTTACTCTGTGTTTTACATTTATCTTTATGAAACCAGTTAAAACTCAGCATGTTTTTCCTTTACCTCTACCATGTTCCATTGAAATTGGCCAGGGGGCTTAAAAGTTAAAGGCAAGTAAAAGGTACATAACATGTACGAGAAAGACTTGTCTCCTGAGGAATGAGTAAACAGGAAACAGAGTCAAATGCTTCCACCTGCTGATCCAAGTATTTCCTTTGGGAGCTTAGAGAATGCTGGGCTCTGTCCTGGGAGACTTATTTTTATAGTAGCTGTGTTTGCTCACAGAATGGCTGGTGCTGTGCAGCACCTGCAGTCTGACTACACACACTGCTGCACCCTCTTGTCAGAGAATCATGGAATTATTTAGGTTGGAAAAACCCCCTGAGATGATTGAGTCCAACCATTAACCCAGCACTGCTAAACCCACCACATCCCAAGTGCCACATCCACACATCTTTTAAATCCCTCCAGGATGGTGACTCCACCGCTGCCCTGGACAGCCTGTGCCAGGGCTGGAAAACCCTGGGGAAGGAATTTTCCCTGATAGCCAATCTAAACCACTCCAGCACAATTTGAGGCTCTTTCCTCTTGTCCTGTCCCTGTTCCCTGGGAGCAGAGCCCAACCCCCACCTGGCTGCCCCCTCCTGTCCGGGAGCTGTGCAGATCCACAAGGTTCCCCCTGGGCCTCCTTTTCTCCAGGCTGAGCCCCTTCCCAGCTCCCTCAGCTGCTCCTGATGCTCCAGACCCTCCCCCAGCTCCTTTCCCTTCTCTGGACACGCTCCAGTCCCTCAATGTCTTTATCGTTGTGAGGGACCCAAAACTGAACTCGGTACTCAAGGTGCCTCAGCAGTGCCCAGCACAGGGGGACAGTCACTGCCCTGGGCCTACTGGACAGACTATGGCTGGTACAGCCCAGGTGCCCTTGGCCTTGTTGCCCACCTGGGCTCATGTTAAGCCTTGGCTCCTCCTTTTCTCCTCACATAACCTACGACACCCTCATAGTCTTCCTGATTTATCTGCCCATTTTTCCTTCTCATCCTCACTGGCTCATCTTTTGGTACATGGGGATGACCTGCCCTGGAGCTTTAAGTTTTCCTTCTTGAAGGACATTCAGCCTTTCAGGACTCCTTTGCAGGGGAAAAGAGAACAGTCTTTTGCAAGCCAGTAATGCTAAATGTGAAATCTGAGCATTTGTGTACTGAGCTGTGTGTGTGTCCCACCCTGACCCCTCAGTGACCTCTACCTGGATGTTCTGGAACACTGTTGTCCCTTTGTGAGGTGCAGTGAAAGTGAGTGGCTGTCTGTGTTTCCAGGGTACCCCACGTGCAAGGAGAAGGTGAAGAGGAGGCCTGGTGGCCGCTCTGAGGTGATTTATAACTACGTGCAGAGGCCATTCATCCAGATGTCCTGGGAGAAGGAGGAGGGCAAGAGCCGCCACGTGGATTTCCAGTGTGTTCGCAGCAAATCCCTGACAAACCTGGTCACGGTGGGGGATGATGTGTCAGAGGACCACGAGGTTATCATGCATCACCCCCCACAAGTGGATGAACTGGACAGGCTGAACGCCCCCTTCTCCCACATGGTTGTGAACGATCTGCCGGATTAGTGGGGCTCAGGGTGGAGAATCCTGAGAATGTGGGAACCTCTCACCGTGCTTTCATCCCACTGATGGGACACAGACTCCTGCAAGGTGCTTCATCCTCGTTCGTGCTCTTATTACCTTGTCATATTTCAAGCATGTTAATAAAGAGCCACACTCCATAGTCTTAATTGTGCAATCAAAAGCAACATCTCCTCAGACAAAAAGAAGTGACCTGTTGTTTCTACTACAAAGGCTTCCGGATTGTGGGTGCTGAATATTTTATCTAAACTTCTGAAAGAAGAGCACAAGTGTGTAGGAACGTCTTGTTTGACACGAGAGGAAAATCTGGGCCTGTCAAGACAAAGTTTTCCTTTACAATTAGGCACAGCTTTGTTTTTGTGAGTTACAGAGGAGTGAACGTCAAAGCAGGACAGATGATATTCTATATCAACCAGCAGAAATGTAGCACAGTGTGACAGCAAAACCCTGAGCGTGGAGGAATCTGCTTGCACTGCCACCTGGCTTTGGATCCAGCGTGGTGTACTGCTGCCCTAGGGAAGGAGGAACCAGTTCCATAGGAAGCACATGCCTGTTCACAGGAATTCCCCATCTGTACTTCTCCATGAGATGGAATCTTTGTTTTTAGGGATGTGTTCTGTTAAGTTCAGTAAAATGAGTTGATTATGCTGAAGGAAAACCCAAAAGAGACTGTAGCTAATATTTTACCAATAAAATAAATCTGTTAATAGCCAGATAGATGTAAGAAGCTTTCTAGAGGTGACTGTGCATGCTGAAGACTTTGACCTGTCTTCTCCATCCCCTTACTAAGACAAATAAAGCCAGTGGAGGAGCTCCTCCCAGTTTACTACCTGAGTAAAATCCTTGGTCTCATCAACCTTAGTCAGTCAGAATTGCTGTAGACTCTCCAAGGAGCTGCTGCTGCAGCTTTAAAAAGCCAGCTACTTTCTTCCCAATTTGGAAATGACTGGACCATTCTGCTGTCAGGCAGGTAAGAAATACCAATAGTAAACCAGCCCTCAGAAAAATGCACAAACCTGGGAAAAATTGTCCTTTGCTGCTCTGAGTGTATTGTCCTGATCTGGCAAGTTGGGTTCAGGGCCAACAAAGCTGTGACTAAGGAAAAGCACACTCCAGGCTGCTTTAGCTCAGGTGGATTGGAGCCTCACTGGTCCTGCTCCTGCAGCACTGAATTCCCTGTGGGAGTTCCCTGTAGGAGCTGACTTAACCCTGGTGAGCACACAGTGAGTTCTGCACTGCCCCAGCCGAGCTGAGGGCACCAGAGCAGGGCTGCCTCACAAAGCCATCCCTTCTGATGGCTCTGTACAGGCTCTGTGTACCCAAACCAGAGTTTTTAAACGTGGTGCTGGTGCAAAGAAAAGTTGAAACCATTCAAGAAGAAAGAGAAGGACAGCTCCTCACAAAGCTGGGCAGGTCAGTGCTGCTCTGGCAGAGGTATTGAAATCTGGATTGTGTGGATGTTGAGTTACCTGGTCAGACTGGGCAAAACTGAGGTGTAGGTATCAGTCTGGCTCTAGAAAGTTTAATCCTTTTCTTTGGCAGGGCTGCAGCATCAGGAAAATTTGTATTGTTGTCCTCCTGACTGCCAAGAGCATGGTGGATTGAGCAGTGAAGTTTGCTGCTGGTTGCTGCTAAGGTGTTTGTGGTTTTCAGTGCAACATAACAAAATCAAGTTGAAATTTTTTGTTGCAAGCAACAAATCTCTGCCAAGGCACATTTTAGTTTCCATTAGTATGGATACAAGTTTCATTCTTCCAGTGTTTCTGTTCTTAGCTTCTTTCCCAAGTGCAGCAAATGGATTTCTTCTAAAAAGAAGTGCCTGTGGGAAGATTTCAGGACCTCCTAAGAGTCCCAGGTGTTCAGATGCCCAAATTCCACTTGACTGCTTTTGAAAACTCCTCCCTGTGTGTCATTGGGTCAGTGGAGAGAAGTGTCCTTTGGTGCCTGCACAGAGCTGAGGTGATGTGCAGACACTCCATTATTGCTCCAGAGGAATTGCTGTTCATGTGGTGGAGGAAGGAAGACACATGGGCCATGAACCTCCACCAGGGGCCAGACCAACCCCACTCCCTGCCTTGGTGATGAGCTGTTCCTCAGCACAAACAGAAGCACTGGTGGCCCCAGCAGTGGTGGAATGTGTCCCTAGGCCCTGGGTGCCCAGCAGTGATGGCCTCCAGGCTCTGTGTTTGTTTTCCAGTGTGTATTTATTTCCCCAGCAGTGTCAGGATTAAGTAAATGAGTGTTGGTATTGCCTAGCTGAGCTGGAATTGGAGGTTCCACACATTCTGCTCTAAGGAGTGAAGTGTGGGTGTTGTTCAGAGATCCTCAGGACTGTGTCAAGCATCAGGTGCTGAGATTTGCACCTCAACAGCACCTCTGGGGATCTGACAGCTGAAGTACCATGTCCAGCCAAACCAAATCCCACCCAGTGTGTCCCTGAGCCCAGGGTTAGCTCAGCCTCTGGAAGGATTCAGGAAGTTTATTAAACTGCACCAGGCCCTCTTGGGAGTTACAGACTGCCAGTTCTGTAGGAGCTTGTGATTCCCTGTGCAATCAACTGGAGCTTCAGTATGGAATGGACATTATCCAGATCCAATGATTTCCACTTACCCACGGTAGCTTATTGGCTTTCCCAAGTAATTATTCATTTTGGATTTTAAATTTTGTTAGTAGAGTGAGTTCCACTGGAACTCTGAACCAGATTTTAAAAGTGTTTGCTTTTCCTCCTCTCACAGTCACCTACTTCAAGTACAAGGTCAACTTTTGTCTTACTCTAGATGTACTGAAGTGCTCCTGTGCTCTGTATGAACCCCAGATGTGTGGTTTCTTTTCTCTATTAAAGTATAAATTATATGTGACTCGTTTGGCTCCTTTAAAAATTGTTTTAAATGTGGAGTAAAGAACAAGCAGGACATAGAGAGCTACAAGGTTTTGTTTCCTTGCTTCATGAAGTAAGCGTGGGTTGGGATTCTGGAGTCTTAGGAGTAGTTTGGCATCAGAGCCTGCTTTGGCAGGGAAGTGTTCCCACCATTTGTGCTGAGAGCACCTCAGAGTTCATTTATCCCTACAGCTCATTGCAGTGATGTTCTAAAGGCAGCACAGACAACACTCCTTGACCACAAACTGCAGCATCTCCAACAAGCCCCAGTATTTTTGTGAAAAGTGCTCTCCACTTCTACCTACTTGTCTTCAGAAGAAAACAGCTTTGGAGCAGGTCTGGCTTTGATTTCCATCTTCAGCCTTGGATGTACTTCCAGGCTTCTCCTGATGAAGTTTGTGAAGGGCACTCAGAGTTTGAACAAGTTGGGATTTGTGTGAAGAACTCAGAGCACCTCCCACTATCTGGAGAGGCTACAAGAAAAGTGGAGAAGGACTCTTCGTCAGGAGCTGGACAAGGAGAGTGGCAGGGATGGATGGGATATTGGGAAGGAATTCCTCCCTGTGAGGGTGGGCAGGCTCTGGAACAGGGTGCCCAGAGCAGCTGTGGCTGCCCCTGGATCCCTGGAAATGTCCCAAGCCAGGTTGGATGGGACTTGGAACAACCTGGGATAGTGGAAGGTGCCCCTGGCCATGGCAGGGGGTGGAATGGGATGAGCTTTAAAGTCCTTTCCAACCCAAACCATTCCAGGATTCCCTGATTCCTGTTTGTAAAACACAACATACCAACAGGAATGTGTTTACTAAGAGGATTTTATTTACACAACACAATGAGATCGCTCCATAAAAAGGTGACTATACCTGCCAAATTGTACAGTGCAATTTTGTAACAGCTTTTAAATATTTACAGAACACTTTTTCAACTTAGAGGTTAAGGCAGAGTCAGGGCACAGTGATAAGAAACACTTAGTGCAGCTTTTTGCTAGGCATGATACAGAGATGAACTGGCAGCATAAGATGTTCAGATCCATTGGAAATTCAGATTGGAATTACTTCTACAAATCCAGCAACTGCAGCTTTACAAAAAAAAAAAAAAGAGGTAAAAGATACTAACAACCTCAAAACACAAAAAAATGTACAAATGTTTGGCTACTGTGGGAGATGTAACAGGCATACAGAATCTTTACTGTTAGCAGTGAAGTGTGGATCCTGGGAAGGAGACACTGTAGGAGACATTTTTTTCCCCAACGTTGGTAAAAACCTGGAACAGGATGCAAGCTTGCACTGCACCTGAGATACAGAACCTCCCACTGCAAAGGTGTGTCCAACAGGACTGGGTTCAAAAACGTCCAACTTTTGCTGGAAGACAACAGGAATGAGGTACCCAACTCCTCCTCGTGCCTTTGAAAACTTCACCTTGGACTCCAGTGACACAGCTGAGAGGTCCCACTTCAAACACAGCACTAAAAATGCACAATACACAGTACTAGAGAGTTGGTTTTTCACAGCAACTTATCACAACTTAAAATTGTTTAGCTTTTTCATCTTTGGTATTTACAAATAAAAATGCTGGTCCCTTTCAGTAAAGGGCTAAGAATGCAGCTATTATCTCAAAATCGTTTGTTCCTAATCCACAGCAGCTTCAAAGGATTTTGATTTTAATTTTAAGGCAGTAACTAAGCTGGTAGGAATTGAAAAAAAAAATGGTGTTACATTAATTCCAATGGTTTATAAGGCAACATTTTCAAATGGCTAGAAGAAACTGGATAAGGATGGAACAGTTTGAGAAGCTGGTATCAGTCCTTCATGTAAAGTCATAAAAAGGGAGCAGAATGTGACCTAGGGATGAGTTGATGAAAGCCTGATCCTACAATCATTCCTTCTGATAGTCCTTATTCATCTGAGTGAGCCCTTCTGACCACACAGATCCTGGGACTTCTCATTAAGGCTGGATTTGCATTTCAGCTCAGTAGGATCCAACTGCTTATGGCAAGTCATAAACTCGTAGGACATGTACAAAAAGCACAGGGGTGGTGAGGGGAGGACCCTGACGAGTTCTGTACAGTACTGGCAGTCCCCCACCAGTCCTGCAGGATGGCACTCGAGTCAAGAGACATCTAGGTAAACATTCCCTACAAGCACCTATGTAAAAAACAAGTTCCACTACAAATCCATTTTGTTTCATTTTCTAATCAAGAAAGTCAGGACTAAACAGACCTGGAAGCCTTTTTTTTTCCTGTGAGACATCACTGGAGCTTTGTCTCATCTGTACTCCAGAGTTAGTGTTCAGCACCAAGAGAAACTGGCAAGAATCCAAGACAATTTGTATTGAGACATGCTTTTAGAAACCTCATTGAACTGTGTTTTTAATATCTGATTGTAAATTCCAGACTGGAACCATGCAGGCCCGAGGGTCAATGCCTCTGCCCCTGGAAGTGCAGGGTTAACTACAAATGGACACAAAGTGGAGCTCGTGGCTAGAAAAAGGAATTAGGAAAAGCTCAGCTGAGGCAGAATCCTCCCTCCCAAAATGCTCTCATGTTCTGAGAGAGGCTTAAACAAGGAAAGGCACTTTGGGGCTCACCTGGAGAGACCCTGCTCAGAACTGAATTTACTTTTTATAAATTAGAATAGGCAACAATCAAAGAGTGGACACGGTGGGTTCCAGTGCCCCAAAAGTGAGCCCATGAGGCACCATCCATGGAACACTGTGGGTACAGATGGTACAGCCAGGACAGCAAGAGCAGCTCTGTGAGGGAACACCAGGCAGGCTCCATCAGCAATATTCTGACCCTGTTCTGCTCCAAACCAACAGCAAAAAGGCCACAGAAGATGAGTTTTGGCCTTTAAACCACTGCAGATGCAGCAGAGCTCAGAGGTGGGTAAGAAACAGCAGCAGCCAGCCTGGGGAGCCTCAGGGCTGGCCCAGCTGTGCACAACTTGCCCACCAAGGATCAGGTTCCTGGAATTTCCCTCCCTCTGCTCTAACTCCAGACCCACTTATGTGACCAGCTGTAGTTTATCTGCATTGTTTATAGATCCATCCTGACTTACAGTAACCAAAAACGCAGCGCTTAGTGGAGGAAATGGCCCATTTCTCCTCTATTTAGGAAAGCAAAAAAGTGTTGCAAACTCTTTTAATTTAGAAAAAATATTAAATGGCTTGAGGGTCACTTAGTACCAAAAGTAAAGTGCACCAGAACTGGGGGCCACAGCGACAGAGCTGAGAAATGCTATTGAAGAGGCTTCCATGGAACATTATAAAAACAGCACTACAAAGTAAGGTTAAGGCAATCCAAGTTGTGTCCTTCTGCTAGACAGTTTCCTGGGGAGTTGTTTGTCTCAAGCTTCAATTATTGCTTTGTTTCCTCTGTCCTGGAGTCCTCAGCTACTGGGCAAACAGTGCTGGCAGAATTGGCAGATTGAGTTTGTCACTTAATGCAGGACTGGATGCAGTCCTATAGAATCCCATGCTTTGCAATGCCAAAGGGAGAGCTTGCTCTCATCTCCCGATGGACTGGACAGTCTGGCAAAGAATACAAAAAAAAAAAACCTCTTGCTCCTGAAGCAGCAAAAGGTGCTGGCAGCAGAGATGATGCAAACCTGTGGAATTTTTCAATGGCACAGGAAAAAAAAAATCCTTAATAACAACCAGGTGTGTAACAAAACAGGGTCCTGAAGTCTTCTCCAAGAGCTGACAGCCCTCAAGTTTTCTTAAAAAAAAAAACAAAAACAAGTTCTTTTATGAGTATAAACCCAAAGTACAGCAACAGAATTCCATGGCTCAGCAGTCCCAGGTAAAGCTGTGTTACTTCCCTCCTTTCATGTAGGATGGAATTGCTCCTCGGGCTGTCAGGCCCTCGAAACGCTTGTAGGTGTAATTGATAAAAACCCAGTCCTTGTTCTTGTAGTCAGTCTCTGGGTGGTTGCTTGTTGCCACTGGGAAGACATAGAAGTAACAGAATTATCCTTTGGAACTGCAGAGTTTATTTTCATACAAAACACTAGATGAATGTTTCTAAAGGAAAAAAAAATATCCTAAATGCAGGATGCAGTTTTGGTGCTTCAACCAGCAGGAAAGAACTGCTGGGACACAGGACATGGCACAGGCATTTTAAAATAAAAGAGGGTAGATTCAGACCACACAGAAGAAGTTTTTTATAATATGAGCTATGGAACACTGGCACAGGTTGCCCAGAGAGGTGGTGGATGCCCCAATCCCTGGAAGTGTTCCAGGCCAGGTTGGACAGGGCTTGGAGCAACCTGGGATAGTGGAAGGTGTCCCTGCCCATGGCAGGGGTTGGAATGGGATGAACTTTAAGATCCCTTCCAACCCAAACCAGTCTGGGATTCTGTTTTTAAACTCATGGGGCAAATGTGTGACTATGCTGTGATCCCTCAGAGATTCACACCAAAACATCCCCTTCAGTTCCACCCTTCCCTACCCCTGCTCCAGCAGGAATCAGCACCAAGGGGAACTTGCAGCATTGGGCTCTCAGGCCCTGCTGAGATTTGAACTTTCTGGAAGCTCTACTGCCCTTTCTCAGGCAACTCCCACATCATTTACAAGCCTGCATCTCCTGGAACCCAAATTCCAGCTTGCACCCCCTGCACCACAAAGTGCATGATAAAAAAAAAAAATCAGCATCTAGTAAGATCTGATTAACAGGGAGGATTATTCTACAGGAGAGGAGGGAGGTTTACACAGAGAATCAAACAATCATTTTACCTGTTGGTTTAAGGATATCAGATTCTGGAAATTCATCAAAGTTTGAGGTATCATCAATGCTTTTAATTTCTATTGAAATCGCAGCAGGTCTCTCTCTGCCAAGAAGAGCAGATGGAGCATTGAGATTTCAAAGGCAGACAAAGCAGGATTCAGCCAACTTCTATTTCTTAACAGAATCAAGACTGAAGGTACCTAAACCTCAGCAAGCTTCAGGTAGAGAACAAAATGCTCTCACCCACAGCTGGATATGAGAAATGCCAGGCAGCTGCTCCCTGCTGCAGACCAGGGCTGGCCTGAGCAGTCCCTAGAGAAGAGCAGTTGCTTTTCTGCAAAGCCTCTTACCTGATGTGCTCCCAATCAACCCCTTCAAAGAATGGGTTACTCTTTATTTCCTCCACACCAGATGCACCAATTCTGTGCTCCCATTCACAGCAAAATCTGGGATGGAAGGAAGAATGAAAATGAAGGGAGAATGAAAACGAAAGCACATTCCATCCAGAAATGGAACAGCTTTCTGAACTGATACTGCTGCAGTTTCTTAACATTTAAATGGAGCAGACTAAGAACTTCCACAGCAAAACCAACACACACAGTTATGTATAGGAATGTCATGTCCAATGCCACAGTTAAGATGTGCTATTCCTTCACAACAGGATAACGTGACCTTTCTATTTCAGGAGCAGAGTAGAACAGGAGAACATTTAAAGCTTAAAAAGCCAGACATTTATATTTCTGTCCTGAGAACAGATACTGAAGTACAAATGAGTCAGCAAGCACTGACATAACATTTGTATGCTCCAGTGCTTACAAAGGCAAAATCATTGCTATTGCAAGAAGTCAGCTCTGTCAAAAGGATTGAACTTGTGTCCTTCCATGAGAAGCTTGCAGGCAACATAAGGAACAGAACCATTTTCCCAGAGTAGTAGCACTTCCATGAGAGCTACTTTTTAGCACATTTTAGACAAGGAACCACTAAATGGCTTGAGAGACAGAAGTATTTGACAAGGGAGGTCAGCATTTGATGCATGTGTGTAACAGTTTGTAGCATCAGGGTTTTTCCATGTGAAACAAGCCATGACAGGCACAGAATACAGAGACAAGACAAAAAAAAATCAGAGCTGTATTAACTGGCAAACCATGGGGCTGGCACCTTAAAATAAGATCCTTTGCTTTATCAGAGATTGGAACCTCTGGAGGAAATGTCAGGGTCTCCTTCCAGTTCATCACTTTCTTATATGTCTCTTGAGGAGTCTCAGAACAGAACGGTGGATAACCTGAAAAAAATCAAAAATACAATATTGGATCAAGTAAAACTAATTCCTAAAGTCAGAACACACCTCAGAGACCAGGCAAGGAGTGGATGCTCTGAGATCTTGACCCCAAGCACAGACATAGGCTGCCCAGAGCAGCTGTGGCTGCCCCAGTCCCTGCAAATGTCCAAGGCCAGGTTGGGCAGGGCTTGGAGCAACCTGGGATAGTGGAGTGTCCCACCCAGGGGGTGGCACTGGATGAGCTTTAAGGTCCCTTCCAACCCAAACCATTCTGGAATTCTGGGATTCTATGAATACAGCTGATGTCCTGCTCCACCATTCCCACCTCCAGCCCTGGCCTGCCTGCTCCTTACCAATCAACATCTCGTACATGATGACCCCCAGGGACCACCAGTCACACAGCTTGTTGTATCCAGTCTGCATGAAAACCTCAGGTGCAATGTAATCTGGAGTTCCCACCGTAGAAAAAGCCTGCAACAAACACCAGCACTTATCAGCATCACCATCAGCATCTGCAGGGAAACCTGCCTGACATGGACATCAGAACTGCCACAACAGTGGCTGGTTATTTTGAGGAAGACACCAGATTGTCTCTGAGATCCTGTAGCAAAGGTGTGTAAAGCCTTTCTTCCAAGATTCATAGAGACAAAATCAACATCTTCATGTGAAAGAGTCTTAAAATCAGGAAAACAAGGAAGGGTATCACTGTCTTGGAATGGGTCACCTTGGAATGGGTCAGCAGCCCTTTGTGAGACTGGAAGTGGCAAGAACTGATAATTTTGGCTGGGAGACTTCAGATATCCATGTAAATAATTATGGCAGGGCTGTCTCTAGCACATATGTCACCAGCTGTTCAGCAGATGGATGAAGGACAAACTAGAGTCATTCCTCTTCTTTTTAAAAATGCCTGAATCTTTTCCTTTCAGGATTGTCCAGGACTCAGATGCATTAAAAACTTCCATGTAAATCCATGTTCCATTGGGGTGCAACACCTCAGCAGGAACATTTCCAAGCAGGTGGAACCTACTCACCAACTGCCGGCGATTCCTCTTCCAAGTCTCTGCTTTCCTTTTGGAATTCATGTTCTGGAAAGCTGAAGGAGATTCAATAGCTGTGACTGAATCCTGCTGGCCACCCAACATATTTTTACCCCCAAAACATTACACTAAAGATCTCATTTAAGATGTGTGTCAATACCCCAAACCTAAATCTCTCAGCAACTTCCAAACCTATGAAATATGGGCAACATCTCATCAAGTCTTTCATTAGCAAACCATCCTTGCAGGGTTGATGTAACTCCCTGATCCAAGTTATTCCCCTCGAGAATAATCCTGGATACTCAGAGACTGTGCTGGTTAATTAATTTCAGTAACACTTGAGATCCAGCCAGCAGCTACCAACTCACTGAGTTCTCATTTTATTACACATGCAAAGGGCTACAGCAGAGCCTGTTTCAGAGACAAACTCCTGGAAATGAAAATGGGTTTAAAGTAACTGAAATTAATATTCAACTTTACATCTTGAGGTGGATTTTCATTTTCTGTAAAATAAAAATAGACTCCCCACTGCAGCCACACCCTCACACTGAAATGAGTTGTGTCAGGACCCAAGAGCAACCAATCAGTTACCCTTTGGAGCCAAAGAACTTACTGAAGTCACTGGGAAGACTGTGATTCAAGTTCCTGTAAAATTCTGTCCTGTGGGCTTTCTTCAGTCCAGTACACAGACCAAAATCTGAGAGTTTCACATGGCCCTAGAAATAAAAAAATCCAAAACCAATATAAGACATTATCATAGTAAATCACAGCATCAGCAAGGCTGGAAGAGAACCCAACACCACCATCAACATCTCTAAATGATGTCCCCAAGTGCCACATCCAGATGCCTCTTGAACTTCCAGACACTGTGACTCCACCACCTCCCTGGGCAACTTATTCCAATGCCTGACCACTCCTGCAGTGAAAAAAAAGAAATCTAATATCTCTGAACCTCCCCAGCACAACTTAAAGCCAGGTCCTCAGAAGAGCCTGACCCCCACCTGGCTATCAGGGAGAGCAAGAAGGTCCCCCTGAGTCTCCTTTTCTCCAGGGCTGAGCCCCCTCAGGTCTCTCAGCTGCTCCTGGTGCTCCAGACCCTTCCCCAGCTCCTTTCCCTTCTCTGGACACGCTCCAGCCTCTCAATATTCTTCACCTTCCTTATTTAAACCCAGCACTGGATGTGTACAGGGAATGAAGGCATCAATACTTCCATTGCTACTCCACAGTGAAAGCCCAGTGAGAGTTTACTTCAGGAAACCTCTGCTCTGCAAGTTCCCAACCACTTCAGGGTGAAAGGAAACCACTCCAGAGGCAGCTGCAGTCCCTGGGCTGTGTATTGGCCCCAAGAGATAAAAAACACTCTCAGTTCAGTGACTGAATCTGTCCTGGTGCATAACGTGACCACACTGACTATGTGCAATATATATATATATAAAATACATCTCCTTTTCAAAGTCCTAAATGTATTCATGTCTAGATTCTGAATTGGGCACAATGCTTGGAGAAGCTGTGGCTGCCCCTGGATCCCTGGAAGTGTTCAAGGCCAGGCTGGACAGGGCATGGGGCAGCCTGGGACAGCAGAAAGTGTCCCTGCCATGGCAGGGGATGAACAGGATGAATTTCAAGGTCTCTTCTAACCCAAACCATTCTGGGATTCTGCAGTAATTCCAACAGTGCATTACACAGTAGTGGGAAAGTCATTGTCATTATTTACTGCTGGCAAACTCTTTCCAAGGAATCTTAATTTCAGGCAAACTTGGAGTGAGCAGTAGGAGGACACTGAAACAACTGGGCTTTCAGCAAAGTGCCTGCAATACCCAGGTAGCCTGGCCAGCCCTCAGGACTACACCCTGATCCTCAGGGAGATTCTCCACTCTCAGCCTGGCTACTGCAACAGCCATGTCCTTCACATTTGGTACAACCAAGTGAGAGTGTAACAGATGTGAGAGGAAAGGGAAACAGCTTTGCCTGAGAGGGAACTGAAACCACGTGCTTTAAACTGCATCTGAAATAGCCAAAAATAGTTTAAACAGCTGTCAGAAGAGCTCCAGGTCTGAGTGGAGCTGGGGTCTTTCCTTTGGGGATTTTCCCCTGCAATCTGGCAGATTCCTCAAAAGCTGGAAGGAACAGGGCTAAATAAAGAAGCACCATCTTCTTCCACAAGTGTCAACACCCCTTCAGGTCAGTAAGAACAATCACAAGGCCTCTCTGCCAGCCCAAACCTTGCTGTCCAGGAGGAGGTTGTCTGGTTTGATGTCCCGATGGATGAACCCCAGCTGGTGGATGGAGTCAATGGCGAGCACGGTCTCAGCAATGTAGAATTGTGTCTCCTCTTCTGTCAGAGTGTCCTTCTTCATCAACAGTGTCATCATGTCACCTGCAAACCCCCCAGAGGTGAACACACAGCCTCCACTCTCACTAAGTTTGGAGACATTTATAGAAGAAAGCGATTTCTGCTGCATTCAGGTTAGAGGTTGCCAAACCTGGATATGCTGTGGCTCTATAGACAGCCAGGGCATAGCAAGGGTAGGAACTACAACTAGAAGCATGTTAAAGCTCAGTTTAAATACCTGCAGCCTGAAAACCCAAACAGGAAACCTCAAGCCTGCCCAAACACCTCAGTAGCCTAAAAAGCAGAAATCTGCTTCCCTCCCAGATGTACAAACAGGGCACCCATGTGCACTCTAGTCCCAGACTGCATTTGTAATGAAGAAATTACCAATCCCCCAAACAAAAGGAGAGCAGCCCTTGCATTCCAGAGAGTTACCTCCAGGCAGGAACTCCATGATCAGGTAGAGGTTTAGCTTGTCCTGGAAACTATAGAACATCTTCACAACCCACAGACTGTCTGCCTCCACCAGGATGTCCCGCTCTGCACGGATGTGGCCAACCTGGACACACACAGTGCATTGGATCTGGTTTATTACATGCATTTATTTCACACACAATTCAATTATTATTCTGAACAGCATCGAGTATTGAGAAGACAAAAGTCAAACTTCTGCACAAAGGCAGAAACACTATCAGAACTTCAACATGTGATTGATTATATACACATATTTTATATCAATTATATATACACCTAGTAAACCTATACCTTATATAAACCCTACATAGAAAAATCTCTTTTTTTACAAATATACCTAATCATTAGATCTCTTTTTGAAAACACAAGAGCTTCATCCAAGTGCTGAACATGTGACTGTCTCAGTTCATTATATATCCAGAAGTACTAGCAAAGGAAAGGCTTAAAGATGTTAAATGCTGCTGTTTTATGTCTCTGAGTCTGAATTCCAGCAGTTGTATCTCTGATATTTATATCTAATCCTGTAAGTCAGAAATGCAGTAAAACACTGCCCTTGCAGTCTGCATTGAATCATTTGCACAGGACTTTGTGTTGAAAGAAAACAAGTCCTTGTGAATTCAGAGATTTTTCTGACTTATTTCCTCTATAAGAAAAGAGGTAAAAAACCCAGAATTTTTAGCTACTAAACTAAAGCCCAGATGCCTATTCCTTCTCTGCACACACCACAGTGACCTCCCAGAGTGAGCCATGGTACAATTCCTGCTCAGGGTGTTCCTCACCTGCTCCTTCTCAAGCATATCAGCTTTGCGTAGGATTTTCATGGCATACACGTGCCCCGTGTCCTTCTTCTGGACCAGGCGCACCTGGGGGCACACAAAGGTGGCATCAAATCCAGCATTCCCAGCACAGCTCCTGGCAAAGTTGGCTGTCAAGCCCTTGGCTTCCATTTCATGAAATCCTCTCAGATTATAAACCACAAGAACAGTGCACAGTAAAGGCACGAAGTCCTGTCAATGCTAAGAGCTGCAGTTATTTTAAGTGAGAGGACTCTGAGCTATTCCCACCTAAAGCAGATGGTCCAAAGCCCCTTCTCTGAAGGCCACCAGACTTTGCAAGGGCCCTCCACCTCTCCTTTAGTCCAGTCTCAGAAGTTCACCTTTAAAACCCACTGCCACCCTGCATTTAGCTGCCCATCAGCTCCTTTTCAACATCACTCGTTTCCTTTAAAGCACAGGATTGAACCAGCATTTCTTAGGTAAAAACCAGCTGCACCTGACTGTTCACTAAAGTCAGTCTGTGGTGTTACCTTTTGTTTGTATAAACTGAGCAAGTCTTTAACAAACACCAGAGCCAGTTAAAAACACATGAACTCATTTTTTTTCTGGACTCACCTCTCCAAATGCTCCTCTGCCAATTACTTTTAAAGATTCAAAGTCCTCCAGTCCAAGCCTGGTTCTCTTCAGGCGAAGGAACTCTGTCTCCTTCTGTGCATGTGCCGACCTCCTGAGTCTTTTCTAGAGTTTAAGAGACCCCAGTGAGAGTTCTGCAGGTGGGTTCCACAGGAACCACAGCAATTCCAAGGAAAGATCCCAGATCTCCATTTAGAAAAGAAAATTTCTCATATTTAACCATTAAGATAGTTTTTCTGTATTCATTACCTCTTCATCTTTAAGGCCTTCTTCTTCCATCATTTGTTCTAGTTTCTTTTGTCTAGAGCAGAGACAAATTAGAAAAATAAAGGTTGAATCATTAACCTTACTTTTTAAATCAAATTAGAAAAAAACTCAGGTTGAATCATTAACATTGTTTCTTAAGGTGCACATACCCACCCCTCTGCCCTGTGCCAGCAAGTTACGAATGTAAAATATGAACAGGAGAGACTCAGACAGGAAATTAATTTTGAAGAATCTACAGTCCAGTTTTATAATTCCAACCTTGTCCTCTCTGGTTTTAATAAACTAAACCTGCCTTGAGTTTCACAAGTTCTTCAAATGTACATTTTTGCTGTACACAAATACAAATGGAGAGATCTGGGTTCTGTTCTTGTCTGTCTCTGACAGCTGGGCAAGTCACTTCAGGCCAGAGCCATAAGAAGCATTTAAACACCAAAATTTCCCTTATTCCAGGGAGAATTGGTATTCAAACACATTTAAAATTACTCTGCATCTCAATTCACATGCAAGATGAGGAAAGTTATTTTAGATTTCCTAATCGCTGAGATACTCAAAATATTTGGGAAGAGGAAACTTGTCTGTACATGTTCTCTGCCTTAAAGAATCAGAAATATCTACAGCCTTAGTACAAAATGATTATTTGGGAGAAAAGAAAGGAGGAAGCAAGACTTTATAAGGAGAATGACTTCAGGGGACATTTGTAATTATTATCCTCTTGGAACATTTTCCCAGTCGTATTAACAGCTGGCTGAACTGGGACTGGTGGTTTGGGACATTACAAATGTACTAAAAAATTCCTTCTCTTTCTGCAAGTCATTCTATGCAAGATCCTCTTCCTGTCTCCTGGGGCTCTGCAGCTGCTATGACATGATAATATTTGGGGATATCCCTTCAGAATCAGGCACAATGAAAATGTCCTTGCTCAAGTACCAGTGAGCCCTGCCCAGTCATCCCAATCCACACTCAAACCAGCAACTCCAGTAGCAAATACACAGAATTAAATGGCTCAGCAGGACTGAGTGATGCCAAAGCCATGCTGAAATTCTCCCAACTATCCCTAATAGGCTCAATCTGCACTTCAGGGTACAGTATCAACACCATTTAAACTCCAAATTACACACCCACAGACATCTGTTGTTACAAAAAACATGTAACTTATAAAGTCCAGTCTGTTTGTTCAGACAAGGTCTTGATCCTAAACAGGAAAAAAACATTTGAGATTTTGGGAATACACAACAGTGCTCATAATAAGTAAATAAATTCTAAAGGCAAGAGTTGTGTGAAGAGAAAGAAACTATTTTAATCAATGATATTTTCTGCCTGAATTAGACCTCAGTCTCTCTTTACTCATTTGAAGCTTTGAAGAAAATATCTTTGCATATTAGTATTTATTTCTAAATTGCTTCCTCATTTCTGCAGCCCTTGTAGTGAGCAGGCATTGGGGAGCTCCTCAGGGAGCTCATTACAGCTTTGGCAGCAAAGCCAAACCAACCTTGAACCATTTTCCAAATTCTGGTTATAGACTCCATGGCAAGCTGGGAGAACAGCAGAAATCCAAGTGTTACAACTTGAGGACATTGAGCAAATTAGAGGGTTCCAGCTGAAGAAAAGTCCCACAGCTCAGACCAGTTCATTGCTGGTTTGGACTGGGGAAATTAAAGAGGTGCCACAGGTTCAGGCCAGTCACAGGCAGCACTGAGTGACCCTCACAGCTCCCCCCCTTGGCTCCTGGCATTGTCTCCCTGTACATCTGCACATGGATGGGGGCAACCCCAGCACAAATACAGAGAAGGGACTGGGAGCAGCCCTGGGAGAAGGAGCTGGGGCAGAGCTGGACCTGCCCCAGTCCAGACCCCACCGAGCCCTGGGCTGAGCCCCCAGCGTGGGCAGGGGGGGATTCTGCCCCTCTGCCCTGCTCAGGTGAGACCCCACCTGCAGAGCTGCCTCCAACCCTGGGATCCAGCACAGGAGGGACCTGGAGCTGCTGGAGAGAGTCCAGAGGAAGCTCCAGGATGATCAGAGGGATGGAGCAGCTCTGCTGGGAGGAAAGGCTGGGAGAGCTGGGATTGTCCAGCCTGGAGAGGAGAAAACTCCAGGTAAACCTCAGAGCCCCTTCCAGAGCCTAAAGGAGCTCCAGGAGAGCTGGAGAGGGACTGGGGACAAGGGATGGGGACAGGACACAGGGAATGGCTTCCACTGCCAGAGGGCAGGGATGGATGGAATATTGGGAAGGAATTGTTTCCTGGAGGGTGGGCAGGCCCTGGCACAAGGTGCCCAGAGCAGCTGTGGCTGCCCCTGGATCCCTGGAAGTGTCCAAGGCCAGGTGTGGGGCTTGGAGCAGCCTGGGACAGTGGAAGGTGTCCCTGCCATGGCAGGGGTGGCACTGGATGAGCTTTAAGATCCTTTCCAACACAAAGCAATCTGTGATTTTATTATTTTTGCTTTGGCTCAAAAAAACGAAATTCCTTCAATCTAAATGTTGGCTCTTATCCAGTATGGAAGGGAAACAAGAAGGATTTTTACCTCATCTCTCGCTCCTCGTGCTGGGCAATGAGGTTGCTGTAGAAGTTTTCCAATGTCACCTTTGTCATCGTGACTCTCTCCTTGGTGTGGTTACTCATGGACGAGCACGGCGTGGGGCCTGTCATGGCCATGGCTGCCAGAAAAGGAGAAGGGAGGAACATCAAACATTATAAATGACAAATAATCTTAAAACAAGAGCCCAAACCCATTAAGTGATGCTTAATCAGAGAGCTCAGATTTTAACAACAAATATCACCAGTCTGAGCTAAGCAAGGAAAAGTCTTACAAAATAAAAGGTACAAGTCAAACTTCCTGTTTTGAACATTTTTGATCTGAAATTAGAGGGAAGGAAACTTAAGAAACTTTGTGCCTCAAAAACCACAATTTCAGCCAGTACTGCAAATGTTTATTGCTTCCACCTATCTTTATTCTATCTTTAATGAATGTTCAAAAGTCAGGAATATCACACTGAAACATCTAATCCAGAAGTTATTCTTCCCATAAACTCTGCAAAAATAATTCCAGCAGTTGCCTACTGGCTGTTCTGCTGTGAAATTTAGCTAAATCCCAAAAGTCATCCCAATAAGAGAGCAACTGAGGAATGAGCAAAAAGGGCATTTAGTTGTCCTTAACCACTTTTACTAGATGTTTTCTCAAAGAAATTTGGCCAAATCCTGAGGATCACTGCCTTCGAGCAAGTTGTAGTTTAAAAAATAGCCAAAAAACCCAAACCCTAGTGTAAGTATCTGACATACTTATTTCTAAGAAAGATATATGTATTTTGATATCCTATTTCTGAGAATACAGTATATAAATATTAGAGTGTGGCACCCCCAACCAATAGCAGTTTTAGTATATTTAACACCCCAGCTCCATTTCCTGATACACATCAAAAACCCAAAGATTTCATATATACAACTATGCCTTACCCTGGTTCTCCTGGGCACCACTGAACTCACAGTAAGGTAACAAGAGTTTTGCAACTATTACTAGAAATTGCAGACAAAATAGGTGAGACACTTCCCATTTTTATAACCCTGGGTGCTGCCAACACACTCGAATAACCCTTTCTGTTCACTTTTTACAGATCTTTACAAGGCATCACCACGGGGCCCTGCAAACCAACTCCTTCCCAGGCAGCAGCTACCTGTGTGCTGCCTTTACAGCTTCCTCGTGGGACAGGAGCTGGTGAGGATCTCCAGCTGGGTGACTTCTGAGATGGAATTATGTCTTTATGTAAGATGGAATCAGGGCTTTATGGAAGAGCAGCTCAGAGGGGACACACACGAGGAGGGGGTGACACTCTGTGAGTACCCCTGGATGTGTGAGAGGTTACACTCCCAGCAATGCGGGATTGCACACCCGGAGACTGGGGGGTTACAGGGTTAAACACTCTGTGTTTGTGAGCACGAGGTGTAAAAGCCATGGGTAGTCTTCACTTCCTAGACACCAAACCAGGAAAATTATCTAACAGAAGGGGGTGCAGGGAAACAAAACAAAAAATACAAAAAAAATAAAAATTTAAAAAAAAAAGAAGGGGAAGAAAAGAGAAAGTAAGCACCTGTTGGTGCTTGAGGCCCTTTCCACGGGGATGGGCGCTCAGAGCCCTGTGACCGCCGCGGGACGGAGCGGGGCTGGACGCCCTCGCCCCGGGGCTCGTCCGGGGAGGTGACACCGGCGTGGCACTGGGGTGGCGGCCCCGCGGAGGAGCTCGGCAGCATCCCCGGGAGCGGACAAAGGGGGCCCGAGCCTCCAACAGAGGAGCAGCAGGGGACCCAGGGGACTCTCACCACCCCCGGGCCCGCAGCCGGACGGACCCCGGCCCGCAGTACGGCCACCCCCAGCCCCACCGGGGCCCAGGGCTCCGGGCGGACCGGGCGGCAAAGGGGCCCGCGGGGCCGGAGGGAAGGAGGAGGGCGGGGAGGGGATGCGGAGCGCTGGGCGGGGGGCGCCCATGGGAACAAGGCTGGAGCGGCTTACCCGGAGCCCCCGGGAGGGGCGGCAGGAGCTGCAGGCGAGGCGGGGTCCCGGCGAGGCGGCCGCGGGCAGGCGGGTGGGGGGCTCGGGACCGGGGCCACCGGAGCCCCCTCGCCGCTACCGCCGCCCCCCGCACCGACAGCGACCCGGCCGGGACGGGCGGCCCAGGGACCGCTACGGCAGCGCCTGCGCCCCGAGCCCGGCCCGCCCCGCCCGGGCGGAGCCCCGAGCCCGCCCGCCCCTGCCGGCAGCGCCTGCGCCGGGCCCCGCACACGGCTCTGAGCTCCGAGCTCTGGGCTCCGGGCCCCGCGCACGGCTCTGAGCTCCGAGCCCCGGGCTCCGGGCCCCGCGCACGGCTCTGAGCTCCGAGCTCTGAGCTCTGGGCCCCGCGCGCGGCTCTGAGCTCCGGGGCCCTGCACACGGCTGCGGTCTTCGGGCCCCGCTTCAGGCTCCGTGCCGAGCGATCCGTGCGCGCCCGAGGCCTGCGGGGAGGGGGCACGGCGGGTGCAGCCCAAGGGGGCGGCGGGTGCAGATCAGCCCCTGCTCCCCCCGGGTCCGGGCAGAGGCACCGGCGCTGCGAGCTGTGGGGAGCCGGCCTGCCTGCGCTGCTCCTGGGGTAACTCCTCCCGGCCTTGGAAGCCCTGTCCCGGCTGATTTCCCAACTTCCCTCCTTCCCACAGCGCGCAGCCTGGGCTCACCGTCGAGGACAGGCTGGTTTCTCCCATGCCCATAGAGGTGATACCATCACCCAATACCCGGGGACAGAGGCCACCGAGCCACCAGCAGTCACCTCTGCCTGCCCGGGATCGAAGAAACAACCCCCCAGTCCCGGAGGAAACTGCATCTACAAGGACAGAGAGGCTGATCCACAGTGCTGGGCAGGACAGGACCATTTCCCAGAGATTTGAGCTGTCACGGTCAGGTCCCTGCGGCTCCATCCTCTGACTCTGATGAGGAAGAGCTCCCACATCCCAGCTCAGCAAACTCATTGTACAGCTTGGCCTGTACAACCCATTTTCATCTCGCTCCTCCCAGCTCATCTGAAACCATCAGCTCCAGTCATGGTTTGGCTGGCCTTGGGAACCTAATAGGGAGGTGTGAGGAATGACATAACACAAGAAATAACACATAATGATAACACATCCCAGATGTGTGGTGGAGACACTGGGAAAATGTTCTTTTGCTTCGTTTTTTTTTTAACATTTCTACCAAAAAAAAAACCCAAAAAACAAAAAACAAACAAACAAAAAACTCCACAGCAAATATAATTAAGAGGTTGAAAAGGGTTTTTATTATTGACGACATTTTGATCACTGAGAACTGCATTCAGCACTGTTGAAGTCTATCAGCAACAGAGGAATTTCAGGATTTAAAACAGTATGTAGAGTCCCTACACAATGGAAATGCTGATATATTTGTAACACACATGGCAGATTTAATTTCTGAAAGACTGACTTTACAGTTAAACTGGATCTTGCTTTGCTTAGACAGAGATGGTCAGTTTGTTATCAAAGGTGAACAGCAAAATCCAGTGGTACCTCTCAGGAAACACAGGTGGCCTCATGAATCTGATTTCCTGCTGCTGTGGGAGCTCTTGGAGAGGATTTCACTTAAAGAAAGAAAAGGAAGTGTGGAACAAAAGGCTCAGAGAGGGACCCTGAAAGCTCATTCTCATCTCTTCCACCAGCAGAACAAGGCGGGTGTCTGGGGCTTTGGCTGAATGGGGATCACTGCCAACTTCTACCTGGCAAAACAAAGGAAAACCTGAGGGTCCAAGATGCTTAAAAGAGTCTGCATGCTGAAGGAGCAGGAAAAATCCTTTGTAACTTCAGTATAAGAGAAGTGGTTACTAGAGCAGAGTGTGAAATTACTGCAGGCGGGTGTGAATGTAAGAGAACGAGGTAAAGTTCTTCAAGAGTCAAAAGATCAGGCTGTGAATGAGCCTGTGAATGCACAGATCAATGACCCAAACTAATGCTACTGTGAGCTCCAGCAGCTCCAGCTGGCTGCAGCATCCCTAACACATCCAGGACAGACAGGGAGGGCCCTGGTGAGGGAGGACAGGGGACCCATCTCCCATCACAGCGCCCAGATGGGAGAGGAGCTGCTCTGTGTGAGGGTCTGTGAACACCGGGAGCAGTGAATGCAGTTAAAGGTTTTCATTTTGCTGTTCACCTTTGTGCTGGAGCTGTTCCCTCCAGCAGTGCCCGTGTAAAGCGAGGGACAAACACTGTGGCTGACACTGAATAGTCAGAGGGGGTGGAAAAGGTGCTGTGGGTTCCAGTTACCCTTTGGGATCTTCCCATCCAGCTGCTTTAGCAGGAAGAAGCCCTGAGCTTCCATCGGTTCCAGCAGTTTCACCAGGCTTGAAGCCTCATCTCCATCACTGCTGTTGGAATCTGAGGGATCTTGGCTCTTCTGCACATCCCAGCTGGCACTGGGGAGTGGCATTTCCCTGCTGGCACTGGGGAGTGGCATCTCCCTGCTGCTGGCAGTGTGCACAGCACCCAGGGCGTGCTGCAGCCACTGCAGGCGCTTCAGCCCCTGCACCGCCCTCCCTTTGTCGTGCATGAGCTGGTGCTCAGTCACTGCCCTCCTGCTGCAAGGGAACAAACACCAAGTCAGGGACAGGAGGTGCTGGTTGGCATCCATCCATCATCCATCCATCCATCATCCATCCATCCATCATCCATCATCCATCATCCATCATCCATCATCCATCATCCATCCATCCATCCATCCATCCATCATCCATCATCCATCATCCATCATCCATCCATCCATCCATCCATCCATCATCCATCATCCATCATCCATCATCCATCATCCATCATCCATCCATCCATCCATCATCCATCATCCATCATCCATCATCCATCCATCCATCCATCATCCATCATCCATCATCCATCCATCCATCCATCATCTATCATCCATCATCCATCATCCATCCATCATCCATCCATCCATCATCCATCATCCATCATCCATCCATCATCCATCCATCCATCATCCATCATCCATCCATCCATCCATCCATCCATCATCCATCATCCATCATCCATCCATCCATCATCCATCATCCATCATCCATCCATCATCCATCATCCATCATCCATCCATCCATCATCCATCCATCATCCATCCATCATCCATCATCCATCATCCATCATCCATCCATCCATCCATCATCCATCCATCATCCATCATCCATCCATCATCCATCCATCATCCATCATCCATCATCCATCCATCCATCCATCATCCATCCATCATCCATCCATCATCCATCATCCATCCATCATCCATCCATCATCCATCCATCATCCATCCATCCATCCATCCATCATCCATCCATCCATCAACCATCATCCATCATCCATCAACCATCATCCATCCATCCATCCATCCATCCATCCATCATCCATCATCCATCATCCATCCATCATCCATCATCCATCCATCATCCATCATCCATCCCAGGTGCTTCTCTGCACTGAGGAAGGAGCACTGGAGGTGCCTCAGCCTGTCAAAGCCTAAAGATTCCTGAAAATGGGAAGCTGAATTGCTGTGTTATTCTCAAAGGTGTACCTTGAATCTCCTCTTTTTTAAGAAAGCTGAACTGAGGAGATTGGCAATTTGGTCTTTCCCATATTTAGATTCTTTTCAAAGGTTTCTACAGCAGAATAAAGTTCCCTTTCCATCACCTCAGTGTTGCTGGACTCTTGGGTTTGTTTCTTTCCTTCCAGAATTGTAACTCAGGAGTAATTTACCTGAAATCACTGATGTCCATGTAATAAAACCAAACTCCTATTTTCTTCAGATACACCACGATTTTTGAGTCAACTGTTGACTGAGGAGGGCAGGCTAAATCTCAGATGCAAATATTTCAGGATTCCAGGCTGCTTAGGTAAGGTCTAAGTGCAGCTATAGGCTCCTACTGCAGATTTGGATCTGAATGGAAACCTAAATATGGAATTTCAGCATATGCCATCTCCATGGCTTCTGTTGAACATCCTTATGTGATTTGCTACACTGTGTTTAGAAGTGACAACTGAAATGTGGTCCATGTTATGCATCTAAAAATGCAATGGGTCTAATTTTATACTGCAGAGAGGGTGAGGTAAAATGGTACTGTATCAAATACACTGAATTTTTCTTCTGCCATGCCTGGGGTAACCAAGAGTAATGCAGAACACAGCCCATGAAATCAAAAGTGAGCAGTTTTCTGATGATAATAATGAAGTAAAAAAGTGATGCTGCTTACTTTTCAAGGTCTTGGCACATTGCAAAACAGACAAAAAAAAGAATTGCCAAAAATGTAACTGTCTGCAGAGATCTCTGGGGCAGGAACATTTTCTCTCTTCTTTAAATCAGCTCCACAGGACCAGAAGCTGATGGTGTGATCAGAAATCTTTTCCTCTGTTCTTGCTTTCACCTGACAAAACGAATTTCAGCCTTTAAGCAGAGGTGAGCACTGTGCTGTGGTAAAACATCCCAGGACCTCCCATATCATCCCAGATCTGTGGATTTGTAACATATACCAGGGAAAGACAGACAGGATTTACAGGGTATGTCTACATTTCCTTGCTTAGAGTCCTAAATCTCCTTTCCCACTGTTGCCTATTGATAGAACATTTTCAACTTTTGTGCATTTGCAAGCACAGAAAATTATTTCAGGACTTGGAAGAGACCCCCCTGATAAAAAAACTTCACATTAATTTGATAGGAAGATTAGGATTGCTGAAAATCATGAAACCTGAAAGCTGTTTAAGGCTGGAGCAGGAATATCAATTTAAAAAGCCCTGGGGTTTGAGCCTTCAATAACACAACCTTTTCTATGAGCAGGACAAATGCTGACACCCAAATATCCAGGATTCTCTTAGACTGATGCTGGATTTCTTTTCTGTGAAGAAGTGAATTTCTGGTTTAGGGAAGGGAAAACTAGAAGATGTAATTGTGCAATGATTATTTTAATATATGTTGTAATTTCATCCAGCTCAATATCTGCTCATGGTCTTGGTTCACCCATACCCATCCCTTCAACCCCACCATGCCTTTATTGCCAGGTCTAGCCCTAAAATTTCTGCATTTTTGGTACTAATGGTTGTACCCTGCTTTAGGATTGCCTCCAGTCTGGCCTTTTATTCATTTACCAGCAAATCCTGTATTAATTGTTACATCAAAACCTGAAGGAGCAACAAAACAAAAGTTATAGCATTTAAATTGTTATGTAGGAGTAGTAAAGACAAGTTCCTGTACAATTTTTTGAAGGAATAATGATTTATAATGTGAAGGAGAAATTTGGGATAATAAAATACTCAGCATCTCCTCAAACCACTTGTCTTTACACTAACTTGAATATTGTCAGTGGCTGGATAAAAAAGCAAATTATACATCAATAGAACATAAATACACATCGATTCTGTATTTGTTTGTAACAAGCTAGTTCTAAATAAGCCTGCCTCAGTAATTTGTGAGTAATTTTCTTGGGCAATATGTTGGAATCAAACTAGATGTGAAATAACAAGTGGGTATTAGTTCTAATGAAAAACGTGTATTAAATGCAGATACATGCACATAAATATCCATAGAGATGTGTGTATTAAATGCTGAGGGATATTTTAAGTTATGCTAATGCAGAACTGCACAGACAAAATAGAGCAATGACACTTTGCTACTCTGATCAACAGTAAACTCGACATTAATTAAAAGCATCTCCCAGTTACAAAAGGAACATTATCCACTTACTGATGGTGGTGTTTGGCTCCAGGGAAGTCCTGACCTGCAGTCTCCTGCCAGCCCTGTGCTGATGCTCCAGTGCAGTGACACCGAGTGCCCTTGACCACCTTTTATAGCAGCCCAGGGAGCTCAGGAACAATGGGAATGGGCTCCACAGCCCTCTGTGACTAAGACCTTGTGCCAGGGAAATGACACAGCTCCAGCAATAATAAATCTCTGATTTTAAAATATTCAGCTCTGACTACAGAGAAGATCACAGCATTGCAGGCAGTTTCTTCTTCCTTTGCAGTGTCTCCTGTTTTGTGAGAACTTTTGATTCTAAAATAGTTTTCCTGTGCCCCAAGATGATGGACAGAGGATATCCAGCTGTTCCAGGGTTGATCAGGAAAAGTGTCTCTGGTATAGCAATAGATTTTCTTCTTTTCCTGTCCTTATGGCTCAGGTGTGAGACCCTGAGTTGGGTAAGAGGAATCTAAATTAACAGTACTGGTGCCCTCTGCAATCTACAAAACCCAGTTATTCACAGAAAATCTCAGGAGCTGGTAAATTTTAGAATCCCAAAGTGGTTAAACTGGAAGGGACCTTAAAGCCCACCATCCCTGTCCATGGGCAGGGACACCTCCCACCATCCCAGGCTGATCCAAGTCCTGTCCAGCCTGGCCTTGGACACTTCCAGGGATCCAGGGGCAGCCACAGCTGCTCTGGGTAATGTAAATAAAATCCCACTGGATTTTAATGTTCAGTACAAATTGAATTAAAATCTGTTGGCTGTACAGTAAAGAAATTTGTTTGAAATCTTGGGAAATGGGAGAAACTCACTAAACAATAAAAGTGCAAGTGGTAGTACAGGCAAAAAGCCAAATTCTGATGTGTTTTGAAACTCTGAAAGCGGACACCACACGAGGTTTGATATTCACTGTATGATCTCTAAGCAGGCAATTTCAGTAGAATTTGGATACTAAGGATGTGGCTGGGTCATTAGGTTGAAACTACGTAAGAGGACCAGTTCCTGTTTCTCAAAGTGAAAGACAAAGTGAATGTATTCTCGAAGTGAATGTATTTGTCACCTCTGAAGAGCAATTCTTGCAAAAATTGGGAAGATCATTTGCTCAGTGTTTTCTGAAGTGACAGATTCCTTTCACATAGGGACAGGGCTTCATTCCTGATAAAGCCAGGCTCAGGTGGATGCACACACGTTGTCCTGTCCTTGCAGGGCTTCACAGCCTCATCAGTTCTCACAGCTTCCATGGACACCAAATTGATTTTCATTATGTTCCTCAAGGCAGCCTGTCTGAGCCTACATCTGAGCGCCCAATAAACATTCCTGATTTCATTACCTGAGTCCTGATCGTTAAGGAGAGTGTCACCCATTAGAGTTCGTCACCAATTAAAGCTGACATTCGTTAAATATTGGTTGATCAGGGCCCAGCTCCACGTCTGAGTCTCCAGGGCAGCACTTACACTGTGGTTACACCAAATTATCTGCCGTGGATCCCTTGGTTACATCTTCAAGGATTAATAAGCATTGGCCAAAGTCCTGTGTAAGGCATCTGGGACGATTCATCCATGAACTTTTCAAGTCTCCGGTGTACAATGGGTTTCTATTGGATGCAGTTATCGACATCTCTGCTGGAAAACATCACCTGAGTGACCACAAGCAGAGATGGCAATGTGGGGTAGGGACAGGGGCACTTGGAGAGTGTTCTGGTGGTCACAGCACACTGCCGTGGCTACATCCTTCCAAGGACTCCGGAGAAGTCAAAATAACCATGGTAGTCACTTTGTGACATCTCCCCTGTGCCAGGGTTACTGTATATCCACGGGAGATACAATATTTGTAAAGAAAACATAAAATGTGTCGATTGCACACTCCAGCCGTACACCCAGGAGGAAATGTTCCCAGCTCTAGTGGGGTCAGCGCCAATGTCACAGGGGGAATTGTACCAGCAGCACTCCCGGCTGGGGTTTTTAGCTGGGATAAATTAACCTCTGTGAGAGCACTGAGCTGTGCAGAGTGGAGCAGGAGCCCATTCTGCCGGGAAGGCAATGAGGAATTCGGGCTGACCAGAGCTTGGTCCCTTCGGGGCCTCCCTCACAGCATCTCGGAGCCATCAAAGGTTTTAGCCATGGCTTCAAAGCCTTCGCTCCCTCCCTCCGGCTTTTCCTGCTCTTTGCATAGGAGGGGCTGTCGCTGTTCCCTCACCTTCAGTGGGACTTTTGGAGCAGGAGGGTTGTGCCAATTACAGTTTCCCAGGGAGTGATTCTTTTGTTTTGCTTTCCAGTCCTTCCCCCCGGGAGCCAGGTGGGGGAGGAAGGGAATATGGGCTGCTTCAGAGCATGAAAGAAAAAGGGAAGAGAAAGCCTGGAGGCCCAGTTGAGGGGGAAGAAGGAACTGGGGGAGGGAACAGAAAGCAAAGCAAATGTGCAAATAGCCTTGTTAGGGTAAGGGGGATCCTCTGGCCTGGGATTTGAAAACTTAATTAAACAAAGACTGTGCTGCATCAAAGGGATCCTCTATCTGTGGGGAGATGGGCTGAGAGATCTGAGGAATTTTTTCCTTGTGCTGTTCCCTGTTGCTCACCAGTAACAGGAGTGTGGGCTCCACGAGGCTTCCTGCTTCCCTGACGAAAACATCAACTCTTTTTTTTATTATTATTTTTGACTTGTGGTTTGTTTTTTTTTTTTCCCTTACTGCTCTTAGCCCAACAGGCCCGAAAGCTGTGAGCTGCTGTGCCGTGTGAGCAGAGCCGGGCACCGCCCTGCCCAGAGGAAACGCTCTGAGCACACTCACGGTAAATGGAGCTGCAGCAGCTGCCCAAGGGCTGTCTGCCCTCCCTGGCCTCCCTCGCTCAGAGATGGGAGGAAATGACATCTCACAGCAAACCACGAAGATTTTGGCACCATCACACCTGCACTCGAGGTGCTACAGGGGCATTTCCAGCTCTCTGTTTCCCGGAAAGGAGCCAGCACACCCACGGCTTCCATAACCATTTCAAGAGGTGAAGTTCAGCTGGGTGCTTTTAGCTCTTCTGTGTCACCTCCTTGTTGCTGGGGACAGTCCTGTGCCACCTGGAGAGGTGCCAAGAATCACATTTGGGAGGGGGGCAAACTGTTCCAGGAGCAGTTGGAAATTCTGGCCCCTGTGCAGTATGTACTGCGTCATTCCAGAGAAAACTCCCATCTTCCAGGGAATTAAAATTAGAGTTGAACAGCAGTGACTCAGGCTCACTGTTTTCATTTTCCATTTTCTGATTTCAAGCCAGATTTACAGAAGCTCCTGGGACCCACAGCTCTGTCTGAACATGCTAGCAAGTGTTTTGTCCTCCAAAACCTGCCCTGAAGACAAGCCTGGGGCTGATTCTCTTTTCTGCCTAAAATAGTCTCCAGATGGAATATTTGATGTGTGCAAAACTAATTCAGGTGAAGCTGAGACAAAGCCGTGGGTCCCTTTTGCTGCTTCTGTAACACCCACTGGGCTGTCTGAGCTTATCCCGGGTTCCACAGTGTTGCAGAAGTCTCCTGAGGACCTCACCTGAGTAAAAACAGTAAAAAATAAGAGATGTTTCCCAATGCTATGGGCTCTGTCTCAATGAAAAGGAACTCTCCGGGATCTGCCCCTGCCAGAAAATGTCACTGTGGTGCCAATAGCTTAGACATGAGACCCCAAGAGTGGCAGAAGCCTCATATGTGGAAAGCTGAGGATGAAGGATGAGCAATTAAATGTCATCCAAGTAAAGCAACATCACACTAATTAATCCCCAAGTGCTGAGTCTTGGGGACATGCTGTGCCCCTGTGCTTGGTGCTGTGTCTTACTTTAGGTCTATGACATATAAATTACAGTCTGTTGTTTCACTCTCTCTTTACATGAAGTCTGAGGTAGAGAGTAAAGCTTTCACAGTGTAAAAATATATGTTTTTAAAATGATGAAATAAAGGTACCCTGTAAAGAAAAGAGTGTGTGGGAATGAGCTGATGCACTGAAATATATCTAAAGATCAGGCTTGTGTAAGTCTCTGTTTTTTCAGAAAACAGCCTTCACCAGGGCTGGTCAGTGGGCAGGATGTGAAAATGGGGCGAATCCACTGGAGGCTCAGCTGTGCCTGTGTGCACTGGGGTTCTGACTGAAGATGCATCCCCTCCACCAGTTCCTGTTGTGTTTGGCATTTCCCAGTAAAAGGCCTTTCCGTGGGCAGAACCGTGCCAGTAAATAACTGGTTTTGCTGGTGGCTGGTTTTGCTTGAGGAGCAGCTCTAAGAGATCCTCCTGCAGATAGAAGCATTCTCCAGTAAATATTATCTGTCTCCTGAGGTATCCTGAGCTCCAGGAGTGTTTGGACAATGCTCTCAGTCACGTGGTGGGATTTTGGGGTGTCCTGTGAAGGGCCAGGAGTAGATTTTTGATGGTTCTTGTGGATCCCTTCCAGCTCAGGATATTCTGTGGTTCAGTGATCCCTTAAATTTGGCTCACATAGCTGAGGTTTCTTCCATATCATAACATCTAGAATGTTCAGGAGTTTATTTTCCTCTGAAATCTCAGGAACCACGATAACAGTTTTACTAGAACAGCTTGATCCAGATCAGTGTGGGCTTGGATCCTGGTCTGGGGGTGTTATAAAACATTTAACCAATTTTATTGGACACAAGTGGTAAAAGTCAGTGAGTACAATGCAGCAGGGTTTTCCAAACACTCACAAATTTGGAAGAAGAGGGGAAGGGGAAGTAATGTAGCACAAAACTTCCACATGTGTGTGACATGCAGAGGGCTGGTTTGGGACCAGCTTTGGGAGGACAATCAAATTTGGAATGACACAAAGAACTTTGGAATGACACAAGAGTTGTGTGGCTGTGCTGGCACATCCCAGCCCCAGCTGTGAGGGTTTGGCTGAGCACTCTGACCTCTGCCTTGTGTCCTGCTGATGGGCCATGTTTAGTTTCTGAATAATAACAAAAGCAAACTGAAAACGGGTTATGTTTGGATGCCATGATTTTTGTGGACTGTGGTTTATAAAATGTGGTGACAGGCTTAACCACAGGGAAGAGTAGAGCAGGTAACATGTCCTAGGTGAGTGCTGACTGCTCTGTTTGCTTTGTAGCAGGTGAACTGACTTCTGAATAAATCCTTTGTTCCCAAGTCTGTCACCTGGAATTATCTTCATACATCATGTGTAACTTTGGTATGAAATTAAATGTTCTGTTAGGATTACAAGGTTGGCCAACTTACTCTCTAATATTTGTTCTGTTTATTTTTTTTTAATATCTATTATTGCAAAACTTAAATCATGTTCGAAATGTACATTATGTAATGAGAGGAGGGTCTAGGAACGCTGCAAACCCCCTTGGAGAAGTGAGGTGAGTGCTGGAAATCACCATCTCAAAGAAATCAAAAAGTGAAATGGCTGAACAGATCCAACCTTCAAATTATTTCCTTTGTTTGTGTTGTCTCAGGAAATTAGCCATCAGCTAATTTAGATTACAATGGATTAGATTTCCTTAATTAATAGCAGGTAGCTCACAGATACACACAATAAAGATACTTTGGAGCATTCATTGCCTCAAAATCATTGTTGTGTTTCTGTCCCTTGTCCAGTTTTGACCCTTGGAGGATTTTACTGAGAAAAAGCTCTTAAAAATAATGCAGGATGATGCAAAAGATTTTTTTAAAATTCCAATTAATTTTATCAGCTGGTTGTTTTTAATTCCAGTTGGGTTTCTGTAATTCTGGTAGACAAGGACACCCCATCCTCTGCACAGTTCCTGCTTGGAAAGCATAGCACTAATTTGTACTCAAAATGCCTTTTTGTGTATGATATGATTTAAAGTATCATTAATTATACCTGTACCAGATAAATTTATCTTCTCTGGCCCATGACAAAGAGTTGAAATCTGGATTAAACCCAGCCTGGTTGCGAAGGGAGGTTTTTGCAGCAACAGGCCTGGGTGGGTTTCTTATATTACCTGATAACCAAACCCAGGAGGTATGTTATCTAAGAAAACCCCTTTGGAGCAAGTTAATTGTTTAATTAGAAGTTAAAACCCATGTTGTATGTATAAATGTTATGTATGAATCAGAGTTTGGCAAAGCATATCAAGAGCACTGTGTATCTGTAACTAAAATTACTCCCTTCAAATCCTCTCGTTTTCTTAAACGCTAAGTAAAAAAAAAAAAAATCAATTCTGTCCTTTGTGCCTCAGTAAGCAAAGCCCCGACCTAAAACTTACCAACAACTCTGACTTACGGCAGCTTGATCAACACACTTATTAAACGCTCATGGGTTAGAAAGGGCTCTGAGAGAACTGAAACGTCCATGGGAGTAAACCCTACTTGGACGGACCTCATGGGGCCAGAGACACCAGGAAAAAAAACTTTATTTTCCATGTTAGCCAGAAAAGCAACAGTTCTGGAGCCATTACCGCTCCCGGATTGCAGGGCCCGGGTGGGGCCCCCTCAGCGCTCCCGCCATTACCGCCAACATCCCACCCACCGCGCGCGCGCGCCGTGACGCAACCTGTCAATCAGCGCAACGACGCCCTCTGATTCGTTATCGTCTGGCATCACGTGGGAGAGGGCTGGCCCTATATAAAGGCGGGCGGGGTGGTTGCTGGCCGCCATTTTGTCCAGTGAGGAAAAGCGGAGCTGGGGTCTCGCTGAGGGTCGAGTCGGCTGAGTTTAGCGCGGGCTCCCTTCGCGCGCCCTCCCTCTAAGCACCGGTGAGGATCTTCACCCCGGAGGGCGGGGGGGAGGCGGCAGCCGCGGTCTTGGTGCCTGGCAGGGCGGCTGGAAGCGGCGGCGGCAAACAAAGAGCAGCCGCCATTTTGTAACGCCGGGCCTGGGGCGGCGGCTGCCGCGGCGCTCAGCGGAACCGGGCGGGGAGGCCGCGGGTTGCCGGGAGGAGCCCGTTCTCGGCCTGCTCCCCGCGGCGTGCGAGGCGAGGCGGAGCGGGAGGTGCCGCGGGGGCGGCGTGGCGGCGTCCCGCCCGCCAGTGGCAGCGCTGGTCCCTCACGCCGCGCTGAGGGAGCAGCTCCGGAGCGAGTCCCCGGGCATTGCCCGCGGAGCTCGGCGGGAGAAGGCGCTGCCCCCACCCCCCCATCCCGCTCGTGCGCGGATCGCCCTGATCCTAATCCCGATCCGGGAACAATGGAGCCTCCCCCGCGCAGCGCCCTCTGCAGATCCCCCCGCGCTAAGCACGAAGAGGAGCGCAGGGACCTTCCCTCTCAAATCTTAACTGTAAAAGTAAACGGAATTCCCCGAAATAGTGCACTTTAAGCACAACGCGGCGTAGCAGTTCTCTTTTTTGTGTTGGGTTTTAACATTCTTCGCCAACCCCGCCCGTCCCTTCCAAACAATGTCTCCATCAGAATGTATCACTGCTGAAGTTTCATGGGGAAGCAGCCAATAAAGTGACTTCCTTTAGAAGTGAACGAGCACATGCGCTGTGTTCAATATATGTGAACTTCTTTTTTCCTGTCCTAGCAATGCATCGTGACTCTTGTCCGCTGGACTGCAAGGTCTATGTGGGTAACCTTGGAAACAATGGCAACAAAACTGAATTAGAGCGAGCTTTTGGCTACTATGGACCACTGCGCAGTGTATGGGTGGCAAGAAATCCTCCTGGTTTTGCCTTTGTGGAATTTGAAGATCCCCGAGATGCAGCTGATGCAGTAAGAGAACTAGATGGAAGGTAAAATGTGCTTGTGGGCTTGGCTTGGCTGGTCTAAATATGAGATATTCTAAGAATGATATAGTTTTAAATTGTGAAGCTTAAACTGCAGGACTAAAGTTTTGACACATTTCTTATGCACTGTTTATTTATACGGTACTGTAAGGGTGTTCTTACAGTGCAGCAGTAGAATCCCGGAATGGTTTGTGCTGAAAGGCACCTTAAAGCCATCCCGGTGCCACCGTCCCCATGGGCAGGGACACCTTGCACCATCCCAGATTGCTGCAGGCCCGGTCCAACCTGACCTTGGACACCTCAGGGGTCCAGGGCCAGCCACAGCTTCTCTGGGCACCCTGTGCCAGGGCCTCCCCACCCTCATAGGGAACAGTTCCTTCCTAGTATCCCATCTAACACTGTCCTCCTTCATGAATAGCATTGTAATGGTTAATTTTGCACTTCACAGTTGAACTTGCATCTCTTCGTGTGTGTTAATTAAATTGCAGATTGTGTTACTATAAAGAGGTAAAACTGATCATGGAGACCCTCCTTTACTCTTTTCCTGCCTGCTTTATTGGCAGAGCAGTTTGGAGAAGCAGCCAAACCTTTTGTCTGCCAAAGAATCCCAGAACGGTTTGGGCTGGAAGCCCATTCAGATCCACCCTCTGCCATGGGCAGGGCCACCTTTCACTAGATAGACCAGGTTACTGCAAGTCCTGTCCAACCTGGCCTTGGACACTTCAGGGAAAGGACCCCCACAGCCATGCTGGAGCTGTCTCTGGGCACTGTGCTTGATGACAGAACATTTTTTCCCTTGTCTGGATGGCGTATGCTTTATTCCATGCTGTGTTCTCTGTGGAAACGCTAACCAGCTGACGTCTGTTCCCAGAACCCTGTGTGGCTGTCGTGTCCGAGTGGAGCTCTCCAACGGGGAGAAGCGAAGTCGGAACCGGGGCCCCCCTCCGTCGTGGGGCCGGCGCCCTCGGGATGATTATCGCAGGAGGAGTCCCCCTCCTCGGCGCAGGTACCTGGGCACAACACAATCCTAGAGCTCTTGGCACAGTTACCACGTAGCATCCTAGGAGCAGGCTTGTTAAACAGGCATGTTGATGGATGGCATTCATCTATCTGATCATGATTCGGAAATGACAAATGTCAAAAAAACCCAAAACCTAAATCAACCCCCCCCCCCCCCCCCCCCCCCCACAAAATCGAGGTGAACTTGAGTTGTGTTGAATGTTGTTGGCTTTTGTCCTTAGGTGACTGTGCAGTTGGTAGTCAGTGCCCTCTGTCCTGGGCTTATCCTCCTTCCTCTTAAAACCTGCTCATCTTCTAGTCACACTTTTCCCTTTCTTCCCCATACTTCAACTTAGGCTGTTCCTTTCCTTTACTCCATTATGGCAGAACATGACATACGGCAGTTTAGCATTTCCATACCAATGGGTTTTTCCACTTTGTTTGCAGAACTTAAAATACTTCCCAAGCAGGCAGCTGTGTAATAATAGATTGAATAACAGTTGCTCTAAACATCTGGAATCTTGACACTTTAGTGCTAGCGTGGAAATAAAGCATCGTGTGACAGTCCTGTCACTTGAGGTTTGCAAACCCAGCTCTAGCATATGGCAGGATTTTTGGGAACTGGCACGTTCTTGGACCCAGACTAGTTTGTCTGGCAGTTTAAGTGTGCACCGTGGTTTTTGCAGGACTGAATTTACCTGTGGCAGGTGAGTGAAGTCCTCCCGAGCCAGGGTTTCAAGCTTACCCTTTTGCTGTTGAAAAAAAAAAAAAATAACACATTAGGAGTATTTGTTAGCTAATAGATGGTTGTACTGATGGCTTGTTTTTCATTTTTTTTATGCTTTTTGGTCCATCTATTAATAAAAATGAACCCGTTACAGAGTCACCATCATGTCTCTTCTCACCACCCTCTGAGTCTGCATTAGCCAGCCAACTAGCCCTTTCAGCGTCATGTGACCAGCGCGCCCCATGCAGCTTGGCTGGTGTCGTTTCACATGACCCAGGCATGGCCAGTCGTCAGGTTGCACCGCCCTTTGGTTCCCGAGCATGCTGTTTTCTCTCAGCCTTCTCTCCAACCTTAACCAAATCGGCAGCAGCCACCTCGACCGCCCACACATTCCCGGCCAATCAGCTCAGCTGTTTATTTACCAAATGTCTTCACAACAACTACAGCAGCAGCCTTCGGCTAACAAAAAAGCAGGAAAAATCCACAACACCCCCTTCGCCAACCAACTAAATACAACGCAACATCTGGCAAAACCTTTTCAGCAAATTCTTCTTGGCAGTCAGTCCGGCAGCCTCACCTCACCATTTCTAGCTTGTTGAAACCAAAGACTTGTAAGTTTTTCCTGCTTATACAGTTTACTGCTGGTTAAAATAAGGAGTAAGCGGCTTATAAGTAATTACTTTTCTCAATCAAAGGCTGGCTGTGCATAATTAAGTGGTAACGTACATATGTTGCTTGAGAAAACTTTTAAGGGTGATATGGAAGCTCTTACACTGTGAATAATGTAAAAACCAGGATATTTGCATGTGAGATGCCGAACTAAATTTTTAATAAAGCTCTAACAAATGTAGCTTTTCCTTGCCAGAAAAATCCTATCACCTTTAAATGGTTTTACTAACAGTTTTCAAAACTTAAAACAATTACTTTTTGGGATGAACTGGGCCGAGCTAAGGTTATATTTTTAATTTTTTATTTTTTATAAGAAAATAGTCTAAACACACTCTATGGCATTAAAAATGACAATCACAAATATGCAGTTCTAATGTAGCACTTAATGGCATTATCAATATTGACACTGAGCGCATTTTCACTTTTTTTTTTCCACTTGATATCTCTTATGTCTTGTTATGGACCTTTTTGGCTTGCATGGGTTCCAAAACATTTGCTCTGTGCTATTTTTTTTTTTTTTTTTGAACCACCTGTGGGACTTTGGTGTGGTGTTCTGGGCAGTGTATTTAGTTGAAATGGAAAGTGTTGCATTGGACAACTCTGCTCTGACGCGTTCTTAGTTAAGTGAATTCGTGGTTGGAAACGTGCTGTTCACACTGAGCTTGGTTTTACTGCCTAATCTTTCCATGCCTTTTACTGGATGATGGATGCCAGTTATTCTTGGCACGTTCCCTGGGCCCAACAGTGAGTTTGACAAGTTGGGAAATGCCTCACCCCGTTAAAGCTCAAAGAATGGATAAAGTGCCTCACATTTGGTTTTCTGGTTCTAGATCACCACGAAGGAGAAGCTTTTCCCGGAGCCGCAGCAGGTACGAGTCCCTTCCCTGCCCCATGGACTGCTCCACTCTGGAGGCTTGGAAAGAACAGCCTGAAACAGCTCCACGTGTGGGCTGTGCACAATCAGTAGTTTGGTAAAAGGGAAACAGATTTGCCCCTGTTACATTGTTTGCCTGGAATTACTGAGCTGTTTGAGATTCCTGGGATAGCAGTGGAAGGATACTGAGGACGGAAGTAATTTCCTTTCTGCAGCTGCCTGGGCTCTTCTGTCAGTTTTCCTCGAAGTTCAGGCGTTAATGTGCTGCTCTCTCACAGATTCTGTGAGCATAGGATCATTGAGCCCTGAGGTGAGAAAAGACGATTGAGTCCAGCCATAAATCAGACTCTGATTAGGTGGGATTCTGCAAAAAAAAAAACCAAAAAACAACCAAACTTCTGCAAAGTACTGCATGCCTGTTTGCAGGACATTATAAGCTGTTGGCTCAGGCTGGTTATTCTTCCCTCAAGAATAGCAGCATCAGTAACAGGTTCCCTCTGGTTGAATAGTTAGAAACCTTCACTCCTGAAGGGAAGTTCCCCAGGGAGCCTCCTTGGCCTGATGAGATCTTGCTCTGATGTGGTGTTGTGATCTGTACCAGGTCCCTCTCCAGAGACAGAAGAAGAGAGAGATCACTCTCACGGGAAAGGAACCACAAGCCTTCTCGCTCCTTTTCCAGGTCCCGCAGGTAAGAGGAGTCTGCCGTGTTTGTGTGTTCTCAGTAAATGTAAAAGTGACTTTCTGTGCCTTGCTGGAGAATCACCTCTGGTGTTACAGGAGATTCTTCACCTTCTACAATAAAATACTCCGTTTTATTAAATGAACAGTATTTTTAAAATGCTTAAATATCACCTGCTGGTTGGCTGGGGGGTTAAAGGAAAATCTGCTGCTCCTGACACCTGATCCTAACCTTACCTGTGTGTTTTTCTTCAGTCGCTCCAGGTCAAATGAGAGGAAATAGGACTGTGGGAAGGAGCTGTGTACAGGAAGTCATGAGATCCGAAGCCAGGAGTATGTACAGAACATTGTTTTGTTTTGAAACTTCATAAAGCTTGGTGCATTTTTAAAATGTTTTAGCTGTTGAACTTGCTTTGTTCCTTGTATCTTGTAACAGGTGGCAAATGTAAAGATGTGAATCTGTATATGGTTCTGAGCAGATCCTATGATTTGTAATATTAATGGTTTTCCAATGTACCATTAGACACAGGGGGGTATGTGTGTGTGGAATGGCAAATGGTCTGTGTGGTGTGGCTGAGAGAGCGTGGCTGGGCTGGGGTTTGCTGGGGCTCAGCTGGAGGAAGTGTGCAGGGATGGTGTGTTCCTTGTGGAATCAGGCCAGGAGCAGAGCAGGACGTGGGTGCTCCACAGCCTGTCTGAGAGTAGAGAGCCAGTGGCACAGGGGAGGGCAAGGGTTGGGGTTGGGGGCTGCAGCTTCATCCAGATCCAGTTGACTGAGCTGCTTTATATTCCATGAAATAAAACTTTAGTTATAGGGTCAGTTAATTTTGTACTTGGTGTAAGTAGAGTCCTTAATTAGATACCTTTTGGTTGACCATGTATTCCAGAAGCTCTGAAAAGACCAAATCCACAGCAGAACTGACACCTGGAGTGGATGTGTTGTGTCTAATGGTACATTGTAAACATTAGTTATTAAACATTTCTTTACTGTACAAGAATTTTCATGTCACTTGTAAAATGTCTTTTGTGAGATCCTTGGGATTAAAGTTTTGGTTACAACTCGTTGTTCAGTATTTAACTCGTCCCTGACTGTGACAGTCACCCCACCTGACTGTAACACACCTGTGAATTGTCCAACACAGCTGTACCTGCTCACCTGTCTCTGGTGAGGTGTCACTCCCCCATGGCAGTCTAATCCCTGCTGTACAGGTTCAGCTGGGGTGGTCAGTAGCTGATGCCACCTGACTTCTTGCCTAGCAGTGAGCCCTGTAGTGGTTCCTTGGAAAACCAGCTGGAGATGCCAAGGTTTGCCATGGGCTTTGTATACCAGCTGTGGGTTGGGAACAGCTGTTAAGAACCTCATCCTCTCTTGGGTTTGGAAATTGCTGGTCTGGAAACTAAAACTTACCCTGAAGATTCATTTCCTGTAGAAATGCAGCATGGCTGGAGAGCAGGTGGGGCTCCCACACTGCCCAAGGGCTCCCTTGGATCTGAATCCCAGAGATGTGCTCCATTGGTTCAGTTGTGTGGTTTGGATTAAATCCCTCATGATTAACACTGATGGTGGAGTTTCCTTTGCTTGGTTGTTTCCAGGACATGGTGAAGCTGAAAGGGAAGGATGTGCCAGTTCTACCCCCTTGGCTTGCTGAGCTCAGTGTCTGGATTGATTTATTTTTTAATAACTTAGTGTTATTTGTGGTAGGACTAGGTCTTGAAGATCTCTTCAGCCTCAGTGTCTCTGAGGTTCTGTTGAGGAGTTCAAGCCCGGGCGTTGCTGTGTCACAGAAGCGCAGGGTGGCCGCAGGTGCTGCCCCTGGAGCGGGATGCTCGCTGAGCTGGGGAGGGCCCGGGCCCCGTTTCACTGCGGGGAGCGCGGGTGCGGCCGGCCGGGGCCGTGCAGTGCCCGCCGTGGCCGGCAGAGGGCAGCGCGGCTCCTCGGGCCCGGGGCCTGCCGCTCTCCCTCTGCCCCAGCCCAGCTCCGGGCCCTGCCCCGCTGCCTCCGCCGCTGTCCCTGTGCGGAACCGTCACAGCTCGTGGTGCCTCTGCCGGCACACACGTTCCTCCTGTGGTTACCTGGGGGAACAAGGAGCCTTCATTAGTTCAGCTACTGCAGGGACAGAAATCTGAAGTGCTGGAGACAGTGGGAAGCCGGTTGTGGTTCTCATACGTAACAGTCGTGCAGAACTGGAAGCATTTCCGTTTCAGGTTTCTGACTATTTCACTCCTCAGCTGAATGAAGAAGTTGCCCCTTAGATCAGAAGTGTGCTGGTTTTACATAATCAGGTGGAGATTTGAAGGGGAGCACAACAAGCAGCTTCTAGAGAAAGATGGGAATTGTATAAATAAGTGTAAACACTGACTGGATAGCCCTTCACACAGGTATAAGTAACAAGAACTATTTTTGATATATCAGCCCCTTCATGGAGTTCAGGTGTCCCTTTCTGAGGGAGTGACCAGCCTGGGAGCATTGTGTTTAAAAAGCTTGCTCTCAAACGAAATGTACAAGGAAGTGTTGGTGTTCTAAAGCCGGGGACATCCCTCTCCTCTCCCCAAAGCTTCTGACACCAGGAAGAGTCACCAAGCAGTTTGTCCCTGCCAGGGTAGCACAGAGGGACACTATCCAAGGCTCCTTGGCAGAACCTCAGCCCTGCTCTGGAAACCCCTGGGGTGATGGAGCATTTGCTGCTGCCTGATACCTTCCAGATTGTTTCAGGACCTGGTTTAATGGTGCTGACAGTAATGATTTATGCTGTGTTTCTAATTTGGGGAGAGGTTTAACTGCCCCTGCTTCAGGCAGGAGCATCCTGGGGTTAATCCTCAGAGGTCCTCAGCAGTGCCTGAGCACATCCCAGTTATTTTATACACTCTCCCTGGGGAGGGCATTGTGTGCAAATGGGTTTGCAAAGAAAAGGATCTTGTTTTTTTTCTTTTTATGTACATGCTGCTCCTTGTTTATGACCAAAGATCATGTTAAGAATGTGCCTTGCACTTAGAAAGTGGAGAGGTTAAGGATGTCCTTGCTTTTGTTGGGATTTGTTTCACTGGCCTTCAGACAGTGTTGTGCTTGGGTGAGGAGTTGTGATCGTCCCAAACACTGACAGTGCTTCTGGTTAAGCTGCTCCATGTGCAGGATGACGTGTCCATATACATGTGCTAGTTAGGAAAAAAATGAAGGCTGACAGATAATGTTAGAAAAGCAAGGGAAAAAATCCCTTGAAAAACAGATGAGTTTTTGTCTGTTTCACTTGAATTCACCAGGTTTTGGGGTACCTTATCCTTTCAGAGCTGAGCTGTTCAGAAAGCTGAAGGGAGCCAGTATGGATCATACCAGTGTTGATTTCACAGCTGAGCCTTGGGAGGGATTGCTGCTTCCCTATGCCAGATCCCTGTCCAGAGGTGCAGCCTGGCAATTTCTGGTTTCTCCTCTATTAAACTGATTTGCTTCCCCTCTAAGAGCAGAAAAGAGCTGCAGAAGTCCAAAGCCAGATGTCTTCTGTGAAAGAAGAGCTTTTCCACTCTTGGACAAACAGGTGTGCTGTGTTACCCCCCTCATCCTCCAAACCCAGTCTGGGTCTGGAGCTTTGCTCTTCTGTCCTCAGCACAGTGGGAGCTGCAGTGTGTAACTGATGGAAGGGCCTTGCATTTCATCCTCTGCCTTTGCCTTTCCTTCTTTTTGAAGTCACAGAAACCAGAGAGACACCACACAGTGCTCATGGATCTTCTGCAGCAGCCTGGGGCACGTTATACCTTGTACCTTTGAACCTCTCCTGCTTTGGTGGGGGTCTGTCAGCAGAATCCAATGCTGGAAGGGTTTTTTGACCAACAGATGTTTTCAGGGTTTTGTGTTTATTAATAAATCATGGAATCACTAAGGTTGGAAAAGCATTGAGTCCAACCATTCTCTCAGCAGTGCCCGAGCACTTCTGCAGCTTTTTACTGTTATCACCTCTTTTCAGTTTCCAGTTTTACTTTCATTTGCCATGATCTCGTCACCATGAGCTGCCTCAATGTCTCCTGATAGATCCTCAAAGGGGCTGAATGTTGGACAAATTTATTTCTGCTGGGTTTAATCCCAATCCCTGTCCCTATGTTCGAATCCTGCCCCAGAAACACTGTCCCAAAACCTGAGCTGCAGTCCCCACCACAGATCAACCTGCTCTGGTGCTGTTGCAGTGCAGTCTCTTGGCTAGAAAAGAAAAAAAAAGAAGTGAAGAAACTGGAGCATCAACCCCTTTTGCAAACAAAAGGCTGAAGGGCAGGAGAGCAATTCCAGTTGCTCCGGTTGGACCTTAGCTCCTGCACAGGGCGATGGCCCAGGGCCGGGAGCTGCTGTAAAGAGGCGGCTCCCAGTGCCCGGCTGCTGGAATGCAGCTGCCTGCAGCTTCACACCTCAGCCTGCCTCAAACAGGCACAATAAAGCCAATTCTTGCTTGGCCATGCTTTGCAGTTGGTCAGTCAGGGGCTTGCTGGAGCTGAAGCCTTGTCCCAGGCTCTCACATGAGAAGTGTTCTGGCTTCCTCGAAACACCATCACTGTCTGGGGTTGCTCTTTCATTTCTGCAGTTGCATTGGGGCATGGCCGTGAGTTCCTCTCTTAATGCCTTTCAAACAAACACGGCTGGGGACTAAAATAAACACGAGATCCAGACAAATATAAAATAGACATGCAAGAGGAACGCTATGTTCGTTCCCAAGTGATTCATTTGGCTATTATTTAATAATTTAGTGGCTGACATAACTTGGAGTTGAACAAATCTTCACATTGATTCGGGTGGTGTTTCTGCTCGCTCCTTTAAGTCATTTTAGCCGTCAGATTTTCTGTGGGAGTGAGCCCAGTCAGAAAGGGAAGTGCTTGTCCTTCCCATCTGGATCCTGTCACCATGCCCAGCAGTGTCACCCCACAGCTGTGACTGTGAGGAGGTTCCTCCTGTTGCACTCACACTGTTGTTCGTGGGCATTTTGCTGGATAACACAGAGGTTGTGAAGTGCCACTGCCTGATGGCACCCCCAAAACAGCCCGAGGTGTGTGACAGCTCTGGGCAGCGCTATCGGGGTGCAGCAGTGGTATCAGGGTGGGGCACTGTGTCACCCGGGCTGTCACTTGGGAAGATCACCCCTGCCAGCTGTGAGAGAGGCATTATCTCCTCATGGGCAGAGGCTGTTTAGAACATGCATATTAGAACATGAATATTCAAGAATATTCAGCAGGAAGCCCCAGCGCTGTCCCAGCCCTTCCTGCTGACGGAGGGTTTGCTGTCAGTGTTTGATACAAAGTGTTTGCAGTCAGTGTTTCAGGGAATCCCACAATGGTTTGGGTGGGAGGGACTTCAAAACTCATTTTGTTCCCCCCTTTGCCATGGGCAGGGACACCTTCCATTATCCCAGCTTGCTCCAAACCCTGTCCAGCCTGGCCTTGGACACTTCCAAGGCTGGGGCAGCCACAGCTGCTCTGGCACCCTGTGCCAGGGCCTCAGCCTCATCGCAGGAAAGGATTTCTGCCCAGCACCAGTGTTATTGCACCTCCTGCATTGGGTGCTGCTCTTCCTGGTGCTGGATTGATCAGCTTTTCATGCACTTGTACTATAAACTTTGTGGGAGGAGGTTGCCCCAGCTGAGGAGATAAGCTCCAGGTGTGGTTTGCTGCCACTCCTGCCAAGTTGTCCTTGCAGCTGCCTGGCTGACACGTGCCACTCAGAAACTCGTGGATGAAACTCCGCCAGATTTGGAGTCAGGAGTTCCCCTGTGCAAGGAATGTTTGAGAGGGACCTGTGGGGTGTTTTTTGGTCTATAGATATTTCAGGGTTTCATGTTTCATAGAATCATGAAATTATTTAGGAAAAGCCCTCTAAGATCATCAAGTCCAACTGTTCCCCCAAGCACTGCCATGTCCAGCACTAATCCATGTCCCTAGGTGCCACATCCACACTTTTTTTTTAAATACTTCCAGAGATGGTGACTCTGCCACTGCCCTGGACAGCCTGTGCGTGTGCTTGACAACCCTTCTGGTGAAGGAATGTTTGCTAATATCCAACCTAAACTATTTCTGGTGCAGCTTGAGGCTGTTTCCTCTCCTCCTGTCCCTGTTCCTTGGTAGCACAGCCCAACCCCCACCTGGCTGTCCCCTCCTTTCAGGGAGTTGTGCAGAGCCACAAGGTCCCCACTGAGCCTCCTTTTCTCCAGGCTGAGCCCCACCACATCTCTCAGCTGCTCCTGGTGCTCCAGACCCTTCCTCAGCCCTGTTCCATTCTCTGGACACACTCCAGCCCCTCAATGTCCTTCTTGTGTTGAGGGACCCAAAACTGAACACAGTACTCGAGGTGTGGCCTTAGCACGGGGGCAGGGGTACTTCCCCACCTTTACAACATCCCTCTCCCTTTGTCTCCCTCCTCTCCCTTTAGTGGATTTACAGTTGATAATCTATAAATGTCTCCGTGTTCTGCAAAGCTGAGGTTTGTGCAGAGGTGGGAAGGGCTCTGGTGCAGCATTGCTGCTGGGGAGTGAAGCACAGAACATTTAAAACCCCGTTTCCAGCTTCTGTGGCACTGCTGACCACAACTCCAAGTTCCAACAAATTTTCTTTTTTTTTTTCCTGAAACTGAAAGAGAAAGGTTTTATTTTTGGCAGCTGGAACTCCCTAACTTTCGTTTCTGTGGAACTGGCAAAGCCCCTTTAGTGTGTGGAGCATGTCCAACCCCATGGCCCAGCTCGGGGTCAAGCCCAGTGGGGTGAAAGCTGCTCCTCCATTCCCGGAAATCCTGCTCTGCCTGACAGACATGCAGGAGGAAAAGTGCAATCGACCCTTACCCCGGTGTCAAGGTGGTGGCTCCCATATCAACACCCCTGCCTTTATTGCCATCTGAGCTGTCCCCTCCCATTGCCTCTGCTCTGCTCCGGGCTGTGCACGAGGCACCGCACAAGGCAGGGCTCTGTCTGTCTGTCTGTCTGTCTGTACTCTGGGTCCTGCCCTCCTACAGATCCCATTTCATGACACTTTCAGGGTCTGCCTGCCCCTGGCTCTGCCCCTTCCCCCCCTCTGCCCACGCCCACCCCCCTCCTCGCCCCCCAGCACAAGGGCAAAGTGAATCAGGATGGGGCATTCCCGAAAGGTGTAACTGGAGATCCCAGACATGGTGACACAGGCTGAGCCTGCGGGTGTTGGGATGGGCAGGCAGGGCCCAGGTTTGTGTGGGACAACCCCAAACTCCCAACATTTGAGAGTGGAGACGCCCCATCCTGGTGTCTGCGTGCTCCAGGCAGGGGATGCCCCATGGAGCCAGGCTTGTTTCAGAGGTGACATTGTGAGCAAGTGCTCAGTCAGAGCTGCCCATCCTCACCTCCTTCTCACGGCTATAAAGGGCCAGACCGAGCTCCCAGTGGACTTTAAACCATCCCATGGCTTGGAGAGCACCAAATCCCTCAGCAGCAGCACCGTGCCACACTTTCCGTGCGTTGGGAATAAGTTACATCCATTGACAAGAAATTACATCCATTGGCAGCTCCACGGGCTGGGCTGCACCCAGGGCTGCATGGACAGGAGCAATCCTGCCCCACGCTCCCTCCTTTGCTTATCCTGCTGGCTGAGGTCCTGCTGCTCCTCCCCCTGCCCTGACTGAGATGCCCATGGGGAACCGCTGGCTGCAAAATAACCCGCGGTGGGCGTTTTGGATGGACCTTCTTCCCTGCAGGAAGCTCTGCACGAGGCTGGAGCTGCTCGTCCCGGTTCCCAGCAGGGTGTCCGTGTCCCCTCCGGGCATCTGCCCCTCCTGCCGCGCTCCGGGCCGTGGGCAATGAGGTGGAGCAGCAAGGGAATAAAGGGACAGCCGGGTTTGGAGCCAGGTACTGCGGCCGCCCGGCCGTACTCCGAACAATGAGGCCTTTGCTGCCAGCAAAAAAACCCCACAAAGCTTCCAAGCTGCTCATGGAAAGTCAGTGAAGCAATTACGTTAATGACTATGAATGGGGCTAAAAACAATCTTGGATGAAAATGAGTGAGGGGCCGAATGAAGCGACCGATTCATAGCCCGGCTCCCGCATCCAGGAATATTTCCAGTAAGCAAAGGCCTTGTTTTAGGACTGTCTCATCTCCCATTTGTGCTTGGTGGGACTCTATTTCCACTCTGCTGGGTCTGGTGTCTCATCAAAATGCCTTCATAAATGGGGCAAACAAGGGCTGGATATGGCAGGGGAACAGTCAATTAACACGATCCGAGTTCTTTTAGGGGCAGAGTTAATCAAGCATTCAGCGTTTTGTCATTCTTGTCTTTCTTTCCTGGGAAAATCCTATTAGTATAAAATCACTTAATTGGGCACTTCAAAGAGCTGATGGGAAAACAGGCTTCGCTGGGATATAAACGCCCTCCAGCCGAACACTGGGTTCATTTAGACTTCTGCTGGAGCGTGAGGGTTTCATTAAGAGCCTTCACGTTTCCCACTTAAAAGAAAAAAGCTTGTTAGCAGAAATAATAAAAAAAAAACACAGAAAAAACTCTTGGTGATTTGAATCTTGCTGAAGAGGGTTTTTAGTGCTGGAATACTCAGGACTTTGTCACTGGCAATCTGCTGTCCTGAGTCGAGCAATTTCCACCTGCCTGGGATGTTCTGGCAAATAAAAGCTGTTTGAGGAGGGAAAAAAATCACCCCTGTGTCCTATGGAGTGGGACACAGCCCTTGCTGAACATTTAGGGTGAGGGACAGTGTGTTCTGCAGGACTGAACCCCAACCCCATGTGCTCATCCCCACTCTCCATGCTGGGGCAGAGGTCCTGTGTTAGGTCCCCCCATTTTCAGTGTGTTTCCCTGGGTAGAAATTCACCTCTTTGCAGAGTTTATGTTTATCTCACCTTGAAAAATAAGTGTGTGATCTCTGCCATCTCCATTCCAAAATTCCTGAGGGATGCTCATCTACCTAAATTCTTGCTGTTTTTCCCTCTGTGCTGGTTGATCTAACAGGACTATTAGATATTACTGCCCCAAAAAACCCTCTTCACATAGACCTTTGACCACTAAATCTCAAAGCCGTGTAAAATGCAGGAATTTGGGTGCATTTAAAACAGTCCTGGTGAGCACGGGGTGACCTCAGTGTGTGTTATTCCTGTAAGCACAGCTCCATGAAGCCACATTTCCCTGTTCTCCATCCTATCCAAGGCTGGAGCATTCCAGCCCTGACTCCTCCATCCCACCCAAGCCGTTCCCCGCTCCACGCTGCAACTCCCACCCGTGTCCCCGTGGTTTTTGGGGGTGCTGCTTCCCGAGTCAGAGGAGGACACGGGACAGGGACGAGACTCGGAGTCAGAAGCGCTGTGCCTGGGCACGTTCCCTGACAGATCGCGGCTGTGCCGAGGATGGGCTGAGTCACACTCCGGCTCTGCCTGCCGTGAGTAATGTGTTTGCTTCCGTGTCTGCTGAGCCTTCCACTCCCTTCGGCTTCTGCGGGACCCACCTGGGGAGATCCCCCGGGAATAAATGGTCCCGAGGGCTCCCTGGATGAGGCAGCGGCCGCTGCTCAGTATTGGGGTGCCCCCGGTGCTGGGAAGGAGGTTCCTTTGAAGGCTGTGAAATGTGCAGTCGTGTAATATATTCCTTTTGCTTCCAGGCATTGGGACGGGTTACTCAAGGAAATCATAAACATGGATTCTCCCACGACCACACCCCTCCCGGGTGGGGGTTTTGGAGCCTGGGGAGGGCGAGCCTGGGACAGGGGAGGTGACAGATCCCGCACTGTGGCTATAAATGGTGAGAAGGAAATAGCCCATCAACCCTCGGCGCTGATCCTGGTCCCAGTCCTGTGTCTGTCGCCCTCCTCCTCCTCCTCCTTCTCCTCCGTGCTGTGGGATCAAAAACCATGAATCACCTTTGGGATTTTCTAATTTTTTTGAAGTTCCTGTATCGCCTTCTTAATCACTCTTTCGCCCCCCACCCCCTCCTTTTTTTTCTCTGGTAATGCCACTGCAGACGTGCCCATGGACTTCCTTACATAGGCCCTGACGCCATCCCTGTCCCCACTTCCCATTTCCAATCACCCACTTGGCTGTGGTCTCCTCCGATGCCGCTGCGGCCGGAGCTCCCCTCTCCCGGAGGAAGGGAAGCGAGAGTGGAGTTTGAAAGAGTCAGAAACCTGCCCATAGCCCCATCCCAGGGTGTGGGGAGTGACCCCTCACCCCACCAAAAAATCACTGAGAGAATTACAGAGTTACTTTCCTAAGGGAAAATCTACGTTTGATTGATTTTCTCGCTGGTTTAGTCCTGGGATGAATCCCTGGTGTAACAGGGATGTTCCCGGCAGCCAGGCTGGTTGGTTATCTCACTTTTTGAATCCCTTACTCTTGCATCAGTGACGTGGGCAGCTCTGGGTTGCACAAACTCCTTCCTCTGCCACTTCAAAAAGCTGCTGGTTTGGTCTTCCCATTTCCTTCTGTGTACTGGGGGGGCAGGAGGGAGGGAGCCTTTTATGGGAAATAAAAGAGGGGTGTGTTTTAAGCAGGGAGCATCCTCTGGTAAATGCTGCTCCATCCCAGAGTCCCAGGTGGCACTGGAGCTGCACCGACCCGAGGGATGCCCACGGTGCCACGGCTGGGGCGGTGCCCATTGCATCCCTCACATCCAGAGGGAGCAAACCCACACCTGCAGCTGGAGCAGAGCTGGAGCTCGGCAAAGAAATGATCCACAAGAGCCCAGCACCGCAGCTACCTCTGCAGTGAGGCTCTGAAGGCTGCTCCTTGCACCCAGGAGCAGAAATCATTCCCGGGTAGAAAAACCAGTGACAGCTTCCCTGTCCCAACTTGCCCCCTCCTCTCTCTGCCTGTTACAAACAGAAAGACAGGATGAATTTTGGAGCCTTTAAACCCATACTGCAGCTTTCCAGGATGGATTTTCTGTGGTGTGTAGCATGAATTTAAGGTGATTTCCCATTCCCCATCTTCCTTTCACCTTCCCTGTCCATCCCACTGTGCCTGTTTGGAGGCAAGCCACGGAGCTGAGCAGCCACTACTGATCCCAGTCCCAGCACTCTGACACAGCCAGCTCCACACAGTGGGGATGCACGAGTGATTGCAAAATCCTCCTGCAGCATTTGGCAGCCTCCAGTCAAACATGCCCAAACATATTTTCCAGCTGCTCTGGCCAGTGGGAAGCTGCTGGTCCAGCTGGAAAAAGCAGGAGTGGTCTGCACACCGAGGGTCCTCCTCAGCACCACAGCACCTGCTGCCTCCAGGGGCTTTCGAGGAGACCTGGAATTCCCAATGGATCGTTTTAACATGGCTTTTGTCACTTGGAATTGTGCTGTCACCTCCTTGTGCCCACGGGAGCAGGTTGTGTTTGTTTCCATGTGCCCGAGCCGTGAGGGGCTGCAGGACACGGCCCCCCTGTGCCCTGCTGGGCTGGCTCGAGGGGATCCCTTCCCTTCTCCTGCCACAGGGCAGGGATGGATATGGATGGGCAGGGATGGACATGGATGGGCAGGGATGGACCCTCGGACCAGGCTCAGGGACAGTGCCCTCCAGGCCTGCAGAGTAACCCCAGCAGAAGCTGCTCTGGCCTCACACATTTCCTGCCTGTGGACTTGGATGCATTTTCCAGCTAAGCCACAGATTCCCTCAAATCCTTGCCACAGGTTCCTGCAGGACATGCACAGACTTGTTCCTCCTCCTCCTCATCCCTGCCTGGACATCTGCAGGACTCAGAGCAGCAGATCCTACTCCAAACACTTTTTTCCACCCACAGCAGGTGCTGGGGTTCAGCTGGTGGAGCAGAGCCAGGCCAGGGGGAGACAATCCAGTTGGGGAGGCCGGGGGTGGCCCGGGATGGGTTGGGCAGTGCCTGGGGAGAATCATCACCTACGGTTCTCAGGTTGGCACCCTGAGGGGCTGAGCCACCCCTTCCTTAATCCATTAATCTCCTTCCTACAGCAGCCCTGTGGGTGGGACAGCCTGGCTAGGACTGAACCCCTGCATCTCCCAGCTGGAATGTGGCACCCCGGTATCCATGGCCGGGGGCTCCTTGAATCCTCCAACAAGGAGGTCCCTGCATCCCTCATGGGGGGCGTCTCCCTGTCCCCTGAGCCCTCCAGGACGGGGGTCTCTGCATTTCCTCATTGGAGGGGTCCCTGTATTCCCTGCACTTCCCAGGAAGGACAGCCCTCTATCTCCTGCCTGAGCTTTCCCTCTGGTCCCTGCAGCCACCTGGGAAGGGGCTCCCCCAGTTCCCTGATGGGGGTTTCTCCACCTGCTATAGGGGCGTCCCTGCACTCCCCAAGGAGGGGTCCCTGTATCCCTGACACAGGAAGGGTCCGGTGCCCATGGTCCTGGCATGCCGGGTCTCCGCTGGCACCGCGCACATTCCCGGGACCAGGACGGGAGAGGAAGGGGTGTGAGGGGGATGGGGGCACACGGAGGAGCGGGGCGGCTGCCGTGAGGCCGGGGTGGGGCGGGGCGGGAGGGAAATCCCGAGCGACGCCGGGACCGGAGCCCGGCCCCGCCCCGCCCTCCGTTATAAAGGCGGAACGGGAGCGCCGGGCACCGACAGACGCGGGGAGACGGCGGTGAGTGCGGGCGGGGAGCGAGCCTGGCGGCTCCGGCCCTTCGCTGGCCGGGGAAGGAGGGAGGGCGAGCGCCGGTGTCCCCGGGGAAGTACCGGTGCCTGGAGCGGGGGAAACGCCGTAACGGGAGCGGCTCCGCCCGTGACCTCGTCCCCAGCGCTGAGAGAGAGCGGGGCTGTGCCCCGGTGCCGGTGCGGAGTCCCCGGGGGATGCGGAGCCCCGGGCTAGGTCGCGCTCGCCCCCCGGTGGCGGGGATGAGGTGCGGGGTTCGGTGCCCGGTGGGGGGTTCGGGGTGCGGTTCGGGGTTCGGTGCCCGGTGCGGGGTTCGGGGTGCGGTGCCCGGTGCGGAGTTCAGGGTTCGGTACGGGTGCAGTCCCGGTCCCGTCGCCGAGCATCCCCGCGGCCACCCCCGGGCCCGTCCCCCCGGGCCCATCGCTGTCATGAGCCGGGCGTTCTCTGCGAGGGATCGGCTGCTCCCGGCTGGGAGCTCCAGGATTCGGGTGCCCCCCGCCCCCCCCGCTCGCCCAGCCTTCCCCAAACTGGTGTGACTGGTCCTGGGTGTCCCCCAGGGGTGCTCTCATCACCCAGCTCGGCTGGACGAGGTTTTGGTGTAGCCGTGCACCTGCCACTTCCTCGCCCAAATCTTGGGGTTCCCGGGCGGCTGCCGGGAGCCTCGAAGCTGCTGCTGGGCAGAGGTCGCTGGAAGCAGCAGCAGCCCCATGGGAGGTGACGATGACCGGGCCCGGTCCCTCCCTCCTGGGTGGCTTTGGCAATCTGCAGCCGTGACTCAGGGCGAGGGTGTTATCTCGAGGCTCCAGGGTGGCACCTGAGTCGCGCCGGTGACCTGAGGATGGGGACATCGTGACGCAGGCGGGAGGGCTGGGGGTGTCTGCTCACGGTGGCTGAACGTGTCCCTCTCCCGCCACCTGCCCGGGCTTGCCTGGACATGCTGGGACTTGCCTGGCAGTGAGGTCACCTCTGTGTGCTCACACTGCCCGGAGATAGGAAGTTGGATTTCTATTTTTACTCAGGGATGCTGAGTCCGAGCACAGGGTGCCCACAGGGGTTGCCCCAGGGACTGGGCACTGCCAGCTGCCCACGGGCACACCGTGCTGGTGCCGGGCCTGCTAATAGGATCATTAACTCGTTAAGGTTGGAAAAGACCTCCAGGATCCTCAAAGAGTCCAGCCATTGACTAATCCTCACCTCGTCAGCTAGACCAGAGCTCTGAGTGCCACATCCAGTCATTTGTTGCACGCTTCCAGGGGTGGAATGTGGGGAAGCCAATGTGGCACGGGCAATCCAGAGGGGCTGCAGGTGCTGAATTTGGGGAGAAATCTTCCCTGCGGGAGGCTGACAACTCACTTCTTAGGGAAGTTTGGGGATGGGGAGGATCTTTTGTGGCCTGGCTTTGGGAGTCCCAGATTAGGTGGGAAATGGGAGCTATGAATCTTCCTTTTTACAGCTGATTTAATGAGTGTGGCTGTCCCAGTAGGGGCAAGCCTTAGCTCTGAAAACTCAAATCCCAGAGCAGAGCTGACTCTCATCAGCTGGATTGATGATCTTGGAGGTGTTTTCCAACCTTAACAATTCTGATTCTATGTTGAGGTTCCTCATAAGCATGGGTGTAGTGAGGGGTCCATTATACCCACGTGAGGATAAGGACTGCTCAGATGGAAAGGCTTTGTCACTTACTGGGAAGGTCAAGGCTTTTGGCACCGATTTGAAAAAAAACAAACAAGGTCTTGTTTTTGATTACCCAAGAGCTCCTTGCAGATAAAGAGGGTGGTTTACAAACTGGTCAAGCTTGTGGCATGTTCTTGCAGTTGCTTGAAGGTTTCCTTACCACTGGGTCTGGGTTCTTGTGAGATGAAGAAACTGGCTAGAAAAACATCCTGTTGCTTCACTTACCCGTGTGCCAACTTGCCCTTGCCTGCATGGAAGTGGGAATGAGCAGGTTGGGCAGTGTCTGGGGACCAGGAGAGCATCATCCTGGTGTGGCTCTGAGGTTGGCACCTCGAGGGGTGTTATAGGCAGAGCCTGTGGCAGTGTTGAGGTGCTGGACGACCTGGCAGGGCTTTCCCTGCAGGAGGAGGAATAGGGAATGTTGACATCTGCACCTTCCCCACCCTCCTGTGTCGCACTGGGCTGGCTCTGACCTCAGCCAAGCTTCTGCTAAAACCTCCAGAGTCCAGATGTGTCAGTCCCCTCTGGGCTGCCCCACTGCAGACCCAGCCCAGCTTGTCCCACCTTGGCTACCTTGTGCTTTGTCCTGGTGGCCAGCACTGCCCTGTGTGTGCTCCTGTCATCCCAGCCCCTGTAACTCTCTCTGTTTCCCCCCCAGCCACCACGATGCCGCTGTCCCAGAGCAGGGCTGGGCAGGTCCCGTGCAGCAGCAAGGTGTGCAGGAACCTCTTTGGCCCCGTGGACCACGAGCAGCTCCAGCATGACTTTGAGAACCAGATAAGGCAACAGCTGGAAGAAGCTCAGCAACGCTGGAACTTCAACTTTGAGACAGAGACTCCCTTGGAAGGGCCTTTCAAGTGGGAGAGGATCCTGGAGGCTGAGCAGCCTCCCCAGGAAGTTCACAGCCTGGTCAGGGCTGTCACCAGCAGCGACAGCAGGAGCTCCTTGGCCCACAGGGTCCCCCCCAAGGACCGTGTTGGCAGGATTTGCCCCGAGGAGCCTGAGCAGAGCTCCAAGGCTTACAAGGCTGGTTCCCTGCAGAGCTTGAAACGTGGGCAGACCACGATCAAAGGTGAGTGCTGGGGCTTGGTGTCACTCCCTGGGGGCTTGGTGGCATTGATATCATGTCAGGGACAGACAGGGGGGACTTGGGTGCCAGAGCCCTGCCTGGCTCTTGGGCATGGGGAGGGGTCCCACCCTCTGTGGATCTCTCCTAGGGAAGCAGAGCCCATATTCCAAAGGGAAAAAGGCCACGAGCTGGGTGCTGGGGTTTGTGCATGGGTCTGGCATTGGGCCTGTGGCTTTTGTAGCTGAAGATGCCCCCAAATTCATCATCTTCAGTTCCAATGGCCTGACTCAATCACAGAATCACAGAATATTAAGGGGTTGGAATGGACCTTAAAGATCACCTCCCACTAGACCAGCTTGCTCAAAGCCTTTATCCAGCCTGGCTTTGAACACTTCCAGGGTTGGGACATCCCAGAACCTCCCTGGGCAACCTGTGCCAGTGTCTCACCCACAGAGAAAAATTTCTTCCTCCATGGTCAGGGCCTGAAGTGGAACTGCAGATGAGACAAACAGAAGAGATGGTGCAGACTTACAGCTCTGCTCTCCAGCAGCTTTGGGTGGGGGCTTTAGGGTGAAACCCACCTGGGCTGATTTTGGGGTGCCTCCCTGGGGACACCTCTCTCTTCCTGCCCTGCTGCTCCCAGCAGGCTGGAGACACTTTCCAACCCTTTGCTTCCTTCTTCCTTTCAGACTTCTACAGTGCCAAGAGAAGGATTGTCCCTGCCCGGCCCCGGCCGTGACTCGCTGGGGCAGCGAGTGTGGCTGCCCCCCCTGCTCTGCTCATCTGTACAAAGCAATGTAGAGTCTCTAGTTCCCTATTTATGAATAGCTCTGGGGTCCTGAGGGACCTTCACTGTGTGCAATGTAGAGGAGGAGCCCCGTGGTGAGGCTGGAGGTGAACTGAGATGGGCCTGGTGGGATTAAGGCACTGCCCTGCCTGCAGAGAAGTGCAGAAAAAAGTGCAGAAAAGTGTCCTCTGCCCTGTGCTTGTGGCTCCAAACACCGTCCTTGTGCCGTCCTGCTGTCCAGCCGTGGTCTGTCCCCTGCCTGGGGGCCGGCCCTGGGGGACACTTGTGTCCCAGCCACCTGGTGGCACCAGATCTCTTTAAGGAAAGTCCCTGGTGTGGATTGTAGAGCCCTGGGACACCCCGGCTGCTGGCACATGGGGGTGCCCTGTCCCAGCAGGCTGGACCCCAGCACTTGTCCGTGTGTGGGAGCAGAGAGATGTGGAGGCTGCTCCTTCCCACGGCTCTGGGCAGAGGAAGCTGTTCCCTGGACAGCCCCAGCCCTTCCTTGGGGTGTCTCACTGGGGGACCAGCACTGCCCCCCTTTGGGGTCCCCTGCACTCTGCTGGCCCCAAATCCCACTTTCTTACCTTGTTGTTGGCTTGTTAAGTGGTGCTGCTTGTGCCCATGTCCCTGCCTCCCTCAACACTGACACCAGGCTGGGGAGCCCCTGCTCTGGCTCTGTTGGGCTCCTCTAGGAAGTCCTGCTCACCAGCAGGGATGATGCTGAAATAAGGAATTGTAGCGTATTTTCCTGGACTTTTTCTCCTTTGGGGCTGGCAGGGAGAGGACCCTTACCTGGCTCTGCTCTGGGAACAAGGGATGGCCTGGAGCAGAGGCTGCTCAGTTCCAGCACTGAAGGATGAGTCCCTGAGGGACTCAACACTGTCAGGTATCGGCACTTTCATGGGGTTCATCTCCTGCTCTGCTGGATTTGGACTCTGGAAACTGGTGCAAGATGGTCCCAGGAAGAAAAGGGACAGGGTTGATCTCCCACCTTGCACCACGATGCACTTTGCTGTCCGTGAAGCTGGCAAGCAAGCACTAAATGTTTATTTATATTTAAAATAATGCTATTAAGTGTATGTGGGGAAAGGGGAAATACCTGTTTGTCTGTAAGTGTTAACTCTGAATAAACACCTCTACAAAGGAATTCTGGGTTAATGTGAGTGATTGGGAGCAGGGTTTTCCAGGGGAGTGCAGCCCTGAGCTGGGATCTGCCTTTGTGAGGGCTGAGAAGGATAAAGCCTTGCCACACCCTCTGTGCTTGGCCCCGTTCCCTGAGGACAGTGGTCTGGTGCTGCCACCATGTCCCCAGCAGGAGCTAGTGCCACCTGTGTGGGGTGTCCCTGTACGATGGGGGTTCTTTTGTTGCCCTCATCATTCTCCCTTCTCCACTGTGACCCTGTTCCCCCTAACCCTCAGCACCCTGTCCTGTGGTGGGTGTGGCCATTAGCCACGGGCAAGCTGCTCCCCTCTCTCACCCCTTTAAAGGGGTGCTGGGTGCCCAGGCCCAGGAGGGTGGCACAGCTGGTGGAAATGTGCAGTGGCATTTCCTGGGTGGGACTGAGATGCCCTGGGAGTCAGGGATGTCTCTACCCCTGGCTGCTTCCTTGGAGGACTGAGCAAGGCTTGGATGCAGGCTCAGGTTCTGCTTAATGTGAGACATGACTTGATTTGTGGAGGATGCAGAGGGCAGTGAACAGCCTCGTGTTATTGTTCAGCTGAGGATCCCTAAAGCATCTGCCTGTCCCTGGAGTGTGGGGTGACATCTGTGCAGGCCTGTGGCTCTTGACACACACACACACTCAGCCTTGGAGCTGCTGCTGAGTCAAACCCTACAGATTTAGCCCCTGTAATCTTTCCCCTTACGTCAGTCCTTCCAAACCCCCCTGGCTGCTGCCAGGAGCTCCCCTCTGCTGTCACCTCCCATTTGCCAGGAGCAGTAGCAATGAAGGAAATGAGAAACAGAAATGAGAAATGAAAGCCCTTTGTCCATGTTTGTGGCTCTGGGGAGAGGGAGCTGGGCTTGAGTTGAGTCCCTGGGGCATTCCAGGCCTGTGTCCCCCCAGCTTTTGGGACAAACCAGTGATGATGGGCTCCCAGCAGCTGGGAAATGGATGGAAACCTCCCACTTTCAGCCCAGCCTGGCCTCAGCACAGAGCAGGGATGCTGAGGGTCAAACTCCCACGGGGGGAAGCTCAGGTGTTTCCTTTCCCTTGTCCACATTCAACCCCCTTTCAACGACACCTTCCAGCATCTCATGGGGGTGGGATCATACCCCTCCTCCTGGATCATGTCCTCCCTTCTGGGCTGTGCCCTCCTGTGGCCACTGCTGGTCCCTGTGCCCGATGCCAGAGTCTTGCTAGACAGAGGGCACAAATCAAGCTCTCCGAGGGATATTTAGGATTTTCCCTTCAAAAGGGAAAATTTTCTCCTCAAATCCTTGGGGAAAACAAAGCCAAAATCCAACCCTCTCTGTGCAGCAGCAAATATTGCAGAGGGCTGCAGGGTGAGGGGAGAGCCCCCAGCCTGACTGAGGGGATGCTGCAGTTTAGGGATGCTGCAGTTTGGGGTAGCAGCACCAACTTTGCCCAGAGTGTAGAGAAGAAACAGCTGAGCTTCCAGTTGTCCCAGAAATGCCCTGAAGGACCTGAGCTGGCTGCGGCTTCGTTAGGTTAAACAGCAAATGAGCAGGGTGGGGCTGGTTCCCAGTGAGGGATTGCACCAGTTTAGATGGGCAGAGAGCTGAGCATCAGCTTCCACCCCACAGCTCCTGTCCTGGGAGCCTGGGCTCAGTCTGTTCGAGTCATGCCCTAGAGATAACAGTGTTTCCTCCTGCCTCAGTTCTCTTCATGTTTTGCAGTTAAAGAGCAGGAAAAATACCTGTGGTCCATCTGATCCCCTCGTGAAGCAGAGTGGCTGCAGCCCAGTGGGTTTGGTGCTGGGTTTAAAGCCAAGATTATAATTCAAGTAGGAGCCTTAAAAAACATCAGAGAACAGCACGGGGGGACATCTTCAAATTCTGGGGCCCAAGAGCCTCCACAGGGGGAATTTTCAGGTTGTTCTGTCTTTCAGGGTGCTGTAATCCTGGAGTTATAGATAATCCCGTATTTTGGGTTGTTTGGAGTCTTAAAATAACATTTGCCGTTTGTCTGCTGTTCTTCCCTCCACTCCAAACACCCTCAGCCCTGGACCATTGCAAACCTGGAAAGGATGGGGACCTTTCTGCACTTCCCCATGGCACCAGCAGTGCCTGTGCACAGCAGCACTGGGATCTGGGCATTTTGGGGGCAGCGTGACCCTCCGGATGGGTCCTTCCCACACCTCACTTGCAAAGCAGCAAACAGGAAGTGTGTGAGCAGCAGCAGTTGTGTCAACCCAGAACGGAAAGTGCCTTGAGTAAGAGAGATGAGAGCGGGGCCACGGGGCGGCCTCGGGGTGGGACCAGCTCCCCCCTGACCTGGGCAGCCCCTCGGGCTCGTGTGCCCCAGCACGGAGCATCCCTCTGGCACGTGGGGAGGGTAAGTCCTGCTGCTCCGGGGATAGCTTGGCCATCACCTGAAGAAATAGAAAATGAGGGAAATAAGGGTGTTTTTTGCCGTTGGTGATCCAAGGGGGTTTTTCCTGCTGCCTGTGAGGGGCTGTGGCTGAGGGGCCCTTTCTGAGGGCTGGGAGCAGTGCAGGGAGCTGTGGAGGGAGGAAGGACACTGGGAGCTGGGGATGCCATGGGGGACCCTGCTTGGCTGGGGGGGCACAATTCCCATCCCATCCCATCCCATCCCATCCCATCCCATCCCATCCCATCCCATCCCATCCCATCCCATCCCATCCCATCCCATCCCATCCCATCCCATCCCATCCCATCCCCCTGACTGTTCAGCACCTCCATCACGCCGTGGGCTCAGCTTACCTGCCCTGGGGCTGGGGCAGGTAACCAGGGCCTTCTCCATGCCCGAAACTACCTCCCTGCCCCCCGGAGCTCTCATTTCTGCTGTCTTAGAGGCTGGGACCACCACAAAGGTGTTTCTGGTCCTGTGGGACTCCAGCAACTCCACAAGACCCTCTTGCTTTAAGGGGCTGGTTTTGGGCCCTGTTCCCATTTCTGCTGTACACTGGGATTTGGCAGATCTGTCTCTCATGGCAAAAGGAAGAGGGCAGAGGGCTGGAGGAGCCGGCATCTCCCCAGGCTGGGAGGGGAGAGCTGGGCTCAGGCAGATCGAGCACAGCCCCGGGCTCTGCGTCACTGCTCCCCACGGCTGTGGTTTCCTTCCCTCGGAGTTTCAGCTTTGCCACACAAAGAACAGCCCCTCTTGGGGATGGCACGGTGGCTGTTGGTGACACAGCCACCCACCCAGGCTGGGGACAGGGCACTGGGGGTCCCCAGCTCAGGCCCCACAAGCCTGGGCGAGCAGCAGCGTGATGGAAACCTCCCCAGGGCTCTGCCCGGAGGTGACTCACGGCTGTGAAAGCTGGGGGAGGAATTTTAAAAGGTGCTGCTGAGCTGTGAGAAGGCAGGTGTGGGACAGCACGTCTTGCTCAGCCCTCCAGCATCACCTTGGCTGGTCCTTTGCTGGCGTCACCTCCTGGATGTGGCACTTCCTGGGTGGCCCTTGCTGGTGCCCTGGGCATCCTCCACAGCCAGGGAAGGGCATGGGGAGGTTTGGGATGGCTGCTTGGCTGGTGGCAGGAGGAGCTGTTCAGTGGGTGGGGGCTGGGCTGGGAGCCCCTGGGGTGGCCAGCAGGAGCCCTGGGGTGGCTGACAGGTGGTCCTGGGGTGGCTGACAGGAGCCCTGGGGTGGCTGACAGGTGGCCCTGGGGTGGCCAGCAGGAGCCCTGGGGTGGCCAGCAGGAGCAGCCGTTGCTGCTGCGGATCCAGGCTCCATTCGTGCTGTGCAATCAGAGATAAGGGCTTCCCTTCCTGTTGCCAAACCCTCCTCAGCAACTGGGGTTTGGGCCCTTGACAGCAGCAAAATGAATTTGCAGCTCGCTCTCTCTGTGCTGTGTCCCACCAGGCCAGACCAAAGGTGCCCAGTGAGGACAGGGCTGGTGAGGCTCAGCCCACGGTGTCCCCGCTGGCCAGGGCCATGTCCGAGCGCCGTGCGGCCACCAAGGGCCGGCGCTTGGGCTCCAGCCGGCGCAAGCAGCTGCAAGAGGGCTCCAGGGAGGCCCCGGGGCCAGAGCCCATCCCTGGTGAGGAGGAGCCACCATGGGCGTCTGAAATAATGCAGAGGGTGCAGCAGCTCCTCAGCGACAGGGACACCGAGCAGGCGGGAATGGTCACCCGCTCGGACATGCAGGTGAGGATGGGGGTGTCCCCTGGGGTCCAGCACTGCTGGGGTGACCAGAGATGCTGTGACGGGGTGGGGTTTTACCCTGATTCGCTTTGGTTTTAGAAATTGCAGGAGGAGGGTTTGCCGTGCAGCAGGGAGGAGCTGGAGCTGGTGTTCGATGGGCTGGATGCCGCTGGCACCGGGAGTTTGGGCACAGAGGAGTTCACGGCCGGGCTCCGTAAGTGCAGCCCGGGCTGATCCTGGGCGGTCCCGGGGCTCTCCTGGGCGGTCCCGGGGCTCTCCTGGGCAGTGGGAAGTGCTGCCTTTGCTCTGTGGCACAGGATGGATCGTCCCCATGACCAGCTCTCAGCTCACCTGGCGCTGGTCCTGTTGTGCTGAACTCTTTGCTGAAGCTGTGGAGGGGGAAATGTTGGGGTTTGGGCTTTGCTGTTGCCCTGCCTGGGCACTGAGGATTTGGGATATTTGCCGGCAGGGCAGTTCCTGAGCTCCCAAAAAGCTGTCAGGGAGCACCGGCGGAGGAAGACGGCGTCCCGCAGGGTCCGGCTGGTCCTCCCCACCCCGGCGCTGGAAGTGGGGGACAGCGAGGAGCGCAGACACTTCGCTGCCTTTATGGAGCAGCTGGGCACAGGAAACCTCCTGGAAGAGTAAGTGCCCTGCTTGGCACCCATGGGTGTCCTGCAGGATGGATCGAGGGGGAAAGGCTTGGGGCAGGAGATCAGCACACGGGCAGGGAGGCCAGAAATGCCTTGCAGGTGCCTTTGGCCTGAGCAAAGGAGCAGGGTCACAGTGACGCCAGTGCTCACCTGTCCTCACACACCTCCAAAAGTGCGAGTTAAGTGGCTCAGCTGGCCCGACTTCGGGGGTTCTGGGGGGATGCTCACCCCAAAACACCGCCCTGCCTGCAGACAGGAGATCTGGCAGCTCTGGGTGAAGCTCCGGCAGGATGAGCCCCAGCTGCTGGACAACCTGGAGGATTTCCTGGCCAAGATGAGGCACCGCATCCAAGAAGCCAGGAGCGAGAAGGAGGCTTTGGAGCTGGCTCTGAACAAGTGAGTCTATCCCAGGATAGTGCACAGGGATGGCACAGGAGGGATGGGGACAGGGATGGGACCCTGGAGAGCCACTCCAGCCGTGCGGAGAAACCTGGGTGCTTTCAGCACACCCACCAGTGGCCGGAGCAGAGGATTTGCCAATGTTTGGGGTCGGGCTCCCTCTACAGTCATGGATGGGATGGCAAAAGGGCCGGACTCGGACTGCCGGACACATCCGTGCTGGGTGATACCCTCCGGGCAAACCCAGCTTGAGGCTCCCGAGGGCAGTGCGGGCTCCCAGGGTCCTGCACCCCTGTACCGGGGTCTCAGCCCCCTCCCCGGCCCTGCTGTCACCACAGACGCGTGGCCGAGCACGACAAGGACGTGCAGCAGCTCTGCGAGGTCCTGGAGCAGCAGATCCTGCAGGAGCGGCTGCGGCTGCAGCAGCAGGTGGGTCCTTGGGTCCTGTCCCCTCGCTGTTCCTGTCCCCTCGCTGCTCCTGTCCCCTCGCTGCTCCTGTCCCCTCCCTGGCCGTGCCGGGGGGACCCAGCACCCCAAACCCCATCCAGCTGCCGATGGATGAGTGGGTGCCAGTGTCCTTGTGTCACCCCAGAGGATGTCCCGGAGCCAGCAGCAGGGCGAGGAGCTGCAGCGAATGCTGGATGCCAGCGAGAGGGAGGTGCAGCGCTTGGTCACGGCGCAGATGGAGGTGGGCTGGCCCCAACCCCCCCTTTGTGTGTCAGGGGTCTCTGGGCTGTGCTGCAACCCCACGGTGCTGATCCCGAGGTGTCCCCACCAGCCCTTGCTGCAGGTTATCACACAGGACCCTCTACACCACATTCACCACCCCCATCCCCTCACTCCCCTCCATCCCCAGAAGACACAAATTGACTTTCCCACCCACCATCCTCTTGGGGAGGATGCAATTCAGCCCCGGGTCTAGAGGAGATGGTTATGAATTATTGTGGTGGGGATTTGGGCAGGCTGAGTGTCCTGGTTGTCATCCCACAGCTGGAGCAGCGCTGTCGCAGCCTCCACAGCTCCCAGCAAGTCACCAGCAGGGAGAACCAGCAGCTGGAGGAGAGCAACCGGGCCCTGGAGCATCGCCTGCAGCACCTGCACCAGCAGCTGCAGCAGACCCAGGGCCACCTGAGGACAATGAGGGCTACAGTGGTTTGGGAGCACATAGGGGAGCCCGGGTGAGTATCTGAGTGGCCGTGTGTCACTCATGTGTCCCCACACACATAATTTCCTCCTGGATGGGGAATGAGTTGGATGGGCCTCATGCATGCCATGGTGCAGGTTAATCTTGGTTTGGTGTGCAAGGCGTCAGAGGAAAAAGCAGGATTATCAGCACCGTGCACTGAATGTGTCCCTGGAGGGCAGTGCCAGGGAGATGGGGGTGTCCTTCACCCAGGAGGGCTCAACAGGACTGATCCAAGGATTGTGGGTTTTGCTGACCTGCTCTATCACTGCCACTATCAGTCTGTCCTGGTGCAGGGGTGGATTTGGTGAAGAGAATGGAGCTCCCATTTTGACCCTTTTGCTCTGTGTTTGCAGGGACAGAGTGGTGGCAGAGTTACCCATCGAGGTGCCAATGTCCCCACAGGTACTTCAGCTGGGCGCATGGGGACAGGGCAGGGGACGAGGGCCTTGTGCTGTTGTGTTTGGGACTGCTGAGGAGCTCAAGAGCACAGGGTGCTCCTGCAGCACTGCCTCCCCTAAAGGCTCTCTCAAACGGGGCTGGTGCAGATGTTTGAGAAGGGAGGGGCCTGCAGCACCTTACTTCTGGTACCCCTAAGATTCTGGGTGGGTACAGCTGGATACCTGCCAGAGAACTCCACATCATTTCAGGTGGATATTCTCCCTCACCAAGTGTTTTTCTCTCTCCTCTTCCCACCCTGTTTCCTGCAGCTGAGTCCTGGGAAGAGCGAGAAGTTCCGCTCCGAGATGCGGATCAGGCTGGGATCCCAGAGCAGCGAGAGCAAAGCCAAGAGTTCCCACCAAGTGTAAGGGGTGCTGCTGCTCCCCTGTGTGCCCTGGGGTCTGCGAGCTGGGGCTGAGCCCCAGGCCCTCCTTCCACCCTTCCCAGGCAAACAATGATATTTTGTCCTTTTAGCACTCCCACCCACTCATCTCTCACCCTGGAGCTCACATCTCTTATCCCAGCTCATCACTCCCTTGGCTCAGGAACTTGCTGTACCTGGTTGAGAGTTGTCTTTCCCTGTCTCATAATGTCAATATGGGTACTGGGAAGAGGCCAGGATGCAGCCCCGGGTCTGGCTGCCTGCATGTGCATCCCCCTTTCCCCTGCCCCCATTGCTGCCTGTGTGAACTCTAAGTGGACCCAGAGGGGAAATAAAATCAGGTTTGGAGAGAGATGGGGTGAGGCTGTAGATCAGAGACCCTCTGGGACTGACTGGGGATGGGAGGGAGCTAGAGCCTGACCTGGGAGCTGGTTCATTGCCCCCATTTTCTGTCCTTTCCAGGGTGTGGGAAATGCTGCCAGCAGAAATAAACGTTTCAGGAACCCCACGGAAAGCCAGCTCTGCAGAAGAGGACCCCTTCCCAGAATTTCTGAAAGAGGAAGGTGTCTCTGACGAAAGCTCTTTGCTAAGAGAGATGAATGATGCAATAGTAGCTCTGAGCAAACACCTCACGACACAGGCACTGGGTGCACCCCCTGCCCTGGCAGACACTCCCTGGGACAACGCTGAGCCCCAAACAGGGCCAGAGGCTGCCACAGCCCATGAAACAACCCCTGGGATCCTGCAGGAGACGCTCCCTGGCCAGAACCATCGTGAGCTGCTGGAAGGAGACGTGCAAGAGGGAGCAGCCACAGCTGAGCTTCGTGCTCTGGATGTGACACAGGCTGGTGCGTCCACAGGAGCCGGGCACTGCACGGCTCAGGAGCCAGGGGCAGAGCAGGGAGAGAGCCCAGACGAGGCACAGAGGATGTTATTCCTGCAAGGAAGGGGTGCTGGTGTGGAGGAGATGGTGCTAAATGTGGCTGAGCATCTGGGAGAGAGCATGGAGACAGCAGAGCAGGTGCTGACGGAGGTGGAGGGAGCAGGGTGGCTGCAGGAAAAAACAGCTTGGGCAAAACCACAGCTCTTGGGAGAAGCTGAGGAAGTGGAGATAAGCCAGAGAGAAAATGTGGAGGCAGGTCTGGAGCCACCTGAGGCTGGGCAGGAAGGCGTAGCAGTGGGACAGTGCCTTGCCATGGATGAGCAGCAGGCAGGCAGGACGCCGGGGGAGTGTGTGCAGACCCCGGGCACGGCGCTGCAGGAACGGGCTGAGCCAGCAAAGGGGCTCCCTGGGAAACTGCAAAGCGAGCTGGGAGAGCACCTGGAGCCAGAGCCACCATCCTGGAGCCAGAGCCACCACCTGGAGCCACAGACACCACGCTGGGCTGAGGAACAAGGGGAAGCAGCCCATGGGGGTGGTGTCCCTGAGGTGACAGTGGCTCCTGGCCCAGGAGTGCTGGACGAGGAGCGTGCCAGGAGGGAGGTGCAGCCCCCGGGAGAGACCACGGACTCCAAAGTGCTGGAGGTTCTGCCAGCCCCAGCTGAGCGTGCAGGGAGCAGCAGAGCCGGGGACGAGGAAGAGGAGGTGGAGGAAGCAGAGCCCAGGGAGGCAGAGCAGCAGCTGCAGGGTGAGTGTGCCAGGGGAGGCACAGGGTGGAGAGGGAGCGCGGGCACTCTGGAGCCACTGGCAGAGGCTGTGCCACCCACCCACGGCCAAGGAGGGGTGGGAACAGATGTGGAACTGATGGAGGCAAAGAACAGCACCAACATGGAGCTGCTGGCAGAGGAAGAGGCAGATCTGCAGGTCTGGAACGGGGCTGGAACCCCAGGGACACAGCAGGGAGGGGATGTGGATCCAGGTGTGCAACTGGAGAAGGATAAACCAGAGGTAGGGCTGGGAGAAGAAATGGAGGCTGCTGAAGTGCACAGTGAGGGTCCTTCCCCAGCAGAAACACCTGTGGGCAGCCCAGACTTGTGTGGGCTATTCCCAGTTAAACCTCAGGAACTGGAACTGGTGGAGACAGATCTGCAGCTGAGTGGGGGTCTCAGCCCAGAAACTCCCCAGGGAGGGAAGGGGAGTGTTCAGCTCCAAGAGAATGAGGAAGAGCATGGGGCACAAGGACAGGGTGAGCTCGGGCTGCCACACGAGCCACAGCCTCATCCTGGTGGAGTGACCCTGGATGAGGGAGAAGAGGCTGGTGCAGGTCCACAAGCAGGGAAAGAGGCTGAAAGTCTGGGCACAGTGGAAGATCAGAGCAGTGGTGCCAATGTGCAGCTGATTGCAGAGGGGGATGAGCTCAGCCTGATCCCGGGAGGGAGCACAGAGGCAGATCTGCAGCTCTTGGGTGAGGCTGGATCCTCAGGGACGGAGCAGGGAGGGTGTGTAGGTTCAGATGTGCAGCCCCTGGATCAGGAGGATAAAGAAGAGCTTTTGGAAGTGGAGGCAGAGGATGTCCAGGATGATAGGATGTTCCATGAGGGTCCCAGCCCAGGAGCTCCATGGGCATGGGATGGTGAAAGAGCTGTTCAGCTGGAGGAAGAGGAGGATGGGGCACAAGGACAGGGTGAGCATGGGCTGCCACATCAGCCAGTGACTCATCTGCAGGGATCGGGAGCTGGGCAGGGAGAGGGGGCTGGGGAAGACGTGCAAGAACAGGAGGAGGCTGAAAGCCTGAACAATACTGAGGAGCAGAGCAGTGGTGCCAATGTGCAGGTGATTGCAGAGGGGGATGAGCTCAGCCTGACCCGGGGAGGGAGCACAGAGGCAGATCTGCAGCCCTTGGGTGAGACTGGATCCTCAGGGACAGAGCAGGGAGGGTGTGTGGGTTCAGATGTGCAGCCTCTGGATCAGGTTATTAAAGCAGAGTTAGTGGAAGGGGAGGCAGAGGATGCCCAGGAAAACACACAACTGTCAGAGGGTCTCAGCTCACGAGTCCCACGGGCAGGAGGAATTGGAACAAATGTTGAGACTGAGGAAGAGGACGATGGGGCACAAGGACAGGGAAAGGATGAGCATGGGCATCCACACAAACCTGTGCTTGATCTGCAGGGATCAGGAGCTGGGCAGAAAGAGGGAGCTGGGGAAGACAGGCAAGAAGAGGAGGAGGCTGAAAGTCTGGACACAGGGCAAGATCAGAGCAGTGGTGGCAATGTGCAGGTGATTGCAGAGAGGGATGAGCTCAAATCAGCCTCAGGAGAAAGCACAGAGGCAGATCTGCAGCTCATGGGTGAGGCTGGATCCCTGGGCACAGAGCAGGGAGGGAGATTGGATTCAGAGGTGCATTCCCAGGATCAGGTTATTAAAGCAGAGTTAGTGGAAGGGGAGGCAGAAGATGCCCAGGCAGATCTGCAGCTGAGTGGGGGCTTCAGCCGAAAAACCCCTTGGGGAGGGGAGGGTGGAAGAGCCGTTCAGATTGAGGAGGAGGAAGAGCATGGGGCACAAGGACAGGGTGAGCTCGGGCTGCCACACGAGCCACAGCCTCATCCTGGTGGAGTGACCCTGGATGAGGGAGAAGAGGCTGGTGCAGGTCCACAAGCAGGGAAAGAGGCTGAAAGTCTGGGCACAGTGGAAGATCAGAGCAGTGGTGCCAATGTGCAGCTGATTGCAGAGGGGGATGAGCTCAGCCTGATCCCGGGAGGGAGCACAGAGGCAGATCTGCAGCTCTTGGGTGAGGCTGGATCCTCAGGGACGGAGCAGGGAGGGTGTGTAGGTTCAGATGTGCAGCCCCTGGATCAGGAGGATAAAGAAGAGCTTTTGGAAGTGGAGGCAGAGGATGTCCAGGATGATAGGATGTTCCATGAGGGTCCCAGCCCAGGAGCTCCATGGGCATGGGATGGTGAAAGAGCTGTTCAGCTGGAGGAAGAGGAGGATGGGGCACAAGGACAGGGTGAGCATGGGCTGCCACATCAGCCAGCGACTCATCTGCAGGGATCGGGAGCTGGGCAGGGAGAGGGGGCTGGGGAAGACGTGCAAGAACAGGAGGAGGCTGAAAGCCTGAACAATACTGAGGAGCAGAGCAGTGGTGCCAATGTGCAGGTGATTGCAGAGGGGGATGAGCTCAAATCAGCCTCAGGAGAAAGCACAGAGGCAGATCTGCAGCTCATGGGTGAGGCTGGATCCCTGGGCACAGAGAAGGGAGGGAGATTGGATTCAGAGGTGCATTCCCAGGATCAGGGGGATAAAGCAGAGTTAGTGGAAGGGGAGGCAGAGGATGCCCGGGCTGATCTGCAGCTCTGTGTGGGTCTCAGCCCAAAGGCTCCATGGGGAGGGGAGTGGGAAAGAGCTGTTCAGAATGAGGAGGATGGGGCAGAAGCACAGGGCGAGAATGAGCTGCCACAGGAGTCTGTGCTTGCTCCAGAAGGAGCACGAGGCCGACAGGGAGAGGGGGCTGGTGCAGGAGTACAATCACAGGAGGAGGCTGAAAGCCTGGCCACACTGGAGGCCAAGAGCGTTGATGCTGATGTGCAGCTGTTCCCTGATCAGCAGAAGCCCAAATCAGGCTCAGGAGGGAGCACGGAGACAGATCTGACACCTCTGGGTGCAGCTGGGATGTGGGAATGGGAGCAGAGCCTGAGTCTAGGTTTGGAGGCAGTTCTGGGTGCATCTCCCACTGCAAACCCATGGGAAGGAGCTGCTGCTGCAGATGTGCCCCCTAAAACTGAGGCTGCTTTGTGTCCTGAGCCTGTCACTGCTGCAGAGGGCCCTGGTCTGGAAGCAAAACTGGGAGCATGCATTGGTGCTGAGGGGCTGACTCTGGAGGAATTACTGCAGGGAGAGAGGGCTCCTGCAGAGGGGAAGTCTCTGGATGGAGCTCACGGTCTGGAAGTGGCACAGGGAGAGAGGCTGGAGGCAGGGCTGAGGAATGGAGTGAAAACTCAGAGTCTAGGACTAAACCAGGGCCACGATGACGCTGTATTGGCCTCCCTGGTCTCAGAGGTGCCGTTACAAACCAGCCCCCAAAAGCTGGGAACGATGATGCAGGGGGATGTTCTCATTCCAGATGTGTGGCGGCTTTGTGCTCCGGGACAGGCAGCCCAAAGGGAGCTTCAGGAGCAGGTTTCAGCACAGGGACATGAGGGGAGGCTTCACACAGTGACCCAACAGCCAGAGGGGGAGACACCACCCACGATGGAACCAGAGCACACGGCTGCTGGATCTGCTGAGCATCCAAAGCAAGAGGTGCCAGCATCAACACTGCACACCACAGTGCAGCCAGAAGGTGCTGGGGGTGATCAGCTGGGGATGGACCCCAGAGATAACTCACTGGGGCAAAGGCAGCTCTTGGGAGAACAGAACAAAGACCTCAGTGTTGGTCAAGAGAAGATGCAAGAGCTTGGTCAGAAAATGAGCCAGGAAGGCAAGCCCAGCCCAGGAGAGCCAGGGGCTGTGACTGCAGGTGGGGCAGGAGCTGCCCCAAGGGGTTGCCCTAAAGGTTCCCTGGACCCAGAGCACCTCTACAACGTGCTGTTCGTTGGGGACTCCCACGTGGGCAAGACGTCGTTCCTGTACCGACTGCACGCCGACACCTTCAACCCCCACCTCACTGCCACTGTGGGTAGGTCTCCTCCATTCCCTCTCCAAGCACTCACTTGGATCACTGCAATTCCCTTTCCTCCACCCCAAAAGCTGCTGGAGCTCACCACGTGCTTGTTACAGCTCATGCCAAGCGTGTTGAACAATCAGTCCCCAGGGGCCAAGCAGAACCCAAGTCCCCACGCCTGGATGCTCATGGGCAGGAAATGCTGCTCCTCCCTAGGGCACCAGTGACACGGCCCAGGGCTTTCCTCTCTGCTTTGCCTTTCAGCTCCAGTCTCCTCTCTTCACCAACCTGGTTTTATTCATCATGAGATGAGTGACCTTCCCAAAATCCAGCAATTAAACTTTTAAAAGCCAGAGGTTCACTTGGGACCAACCCCTGTGATGCCTTGGGTTTTAGCTTTTACATTCTTCAGAATATCTTCTGCTTAGTGTGTAACTCTGAAACTTCATATTAGCTGTTGGTAAGTTCTCTTCACAGGGGAGTTGGACAAAACAATCCCTTCCCAGCTGGAGAATCAAGGACAGCTGATATCCAAAGATGAGAAACAACAGCGAGGGAAAGGAGGCAAACCAGGGGGCTGAGACTTCATAGCCTGGGGCTGTGGGTGGATAATTGACCCCAATGTGTAGATGAACCAAAACTTATAAAAGTGTAAAAACTCTTGATCAGGATCCATCTTGGATTTGATTTGGGTGTAGCCCTGGCCAGGCTCTTGCACTGCCCGAGGTGGATCCTCTCAATAAATACCTATTTTATTCCTTTTGCTCTGTCTGGTCTCTATTCCAGGTCAGCCTTTCCAAGGCAACCGCTGGAGCTGCAGCCTCAGACCACCCTGCACCATGTTGCTTCTCCATCCATCTTCTGGCACAGGGCAGAACTCTACAGTATCAAAACATCCTCTTTTGTGTCTTCCAGGACTGGATTATCAGATCAAAAACCTCGTTGTGGATAACAAGCGCTTCACTCTCCGCCTGTGGGACTCAGCTGGTCAGGAAAGGTGAGCTGCTTAAGGACACAACATGGGTGGCTTTTTTTTTTTCCTGTAGTTTAGGGGCAATGAATCTTCTTGGTTTTGCTAAGCAAAGGTGAGATTGCTCAAGGAGGGACTCTGTACAGTATGCGATCTGATAAAAGCATAATAAAGGAAGTAATTAAGATAAAACTGGCACTCAGGCTGTTCCTGCTGCCCCTGCCATTAGGACAAGAGCCAAATCTGGGGGTTGCCTGTTTCGTAGACCTGCATTCCCACCTTTTCCAGTAGGCAGAACCCCCTTAGACCATCCTGTGACTCTCCCAAATCCCACAGGTACCGCAGCGTGACCAAGCAGTTTTTCCGGAGGGCGGACGGGGTGGTGCTGATGTACGACATCACCTCCGAGTGCTCCTTCTGCGACGTGCGCTACTGGCTCGGCTGCATCCAGGTGGGGGAGGTCCCGAGCTCCTGGGACTCACAGGAGTGGCCAAGCCCTTTGGAAAGGGCATTCTGCATTGCTTTCATTATAAAATAATTTCTCGTGGAGGATCTGAGTCAGATACAGACGATTTTCACGCGCTGGCAGGGTTTCCCAGGGTAATTTGTTAATAGCACCAGCAGGGTAATGATCAACTCTAACAATTGTTAAAAAACAATTAGTAACTAGTGCAAAGGAATGGGAAATGTTGCTTTTACATCAAGAATAGTCCACTTTGAGTCCTGGAGAATGGGAAGGGATTAAAGGCTTATTAAAAACTTATTTTCAGACATTTCCAGTTGACACAAAGCCAGTGTTTAGAAACACTGAAACAAAATAGGATATTGCCTGTAAATCCCAGCCAGAGCACCTTCAGAAGGCTGCTGCAGTTGAGCACAAAGTGAATTCATTACATCACATCAGTGCTCTGTCCTGTTAATAGACACAGGCAGATGATTTAGGGGAAAGAAAATAGTTTCTTAAATGCTGTTGAATTTATTTAAGAATTTAAAGTTTTGTTATTAGCCCAAATCCATGGGTGCCAGTCATGGTGTTCCAGGGTATGTGTGGACAGTGTGGCCATCTGGGATTCAGGGAAGATTTTGAATCTGTCCTGATCTTCCTTTCTTTCTCACTCAGGAAGCAGCAGAGGATGGAGTTGCTGTTCTGCTTCTCGGGAACAAAACCGACTGTGCTGCCCAGAGACAGGTCCCTACAAAGGAGGGGGAATGCCTGGCCAAGGTAAGGCAGGGACAGCTGAGGATGGACACCACCAACCTGAAAAGCTGCAGAAAAGGGAAAGCCCTTCATTTACCCCTCATGCATCAGTGCAGTTGACAAAATTTCTCTGAGCCCATCTCTCACCCTTCCCTGCCTTGCTGTCCCTTTGCCACTTTAATTTTGCCTCAGCACCATGCCAGTCAATTGGTTTATGGAACTGGATTTGTAAATTAAAACATTTTCAGCTCTGCTTATCTTTGCTGTGAAGTGTTGAGTATCTTCCCAGAATCATAAAAAAAATAAACCCACTGAGCACTATCCTGGTTTAAAGATACTGAAATGATCAAAGTTGGATTAATCTTTTCAAACATAGATGGCTAATAAAAATTAGGTGAGGAGAATGAGAAGAATCTCACTGTTCCTGACTTAATTTTAAAGCTTATGGGACTTGGGCCAGAATCCATGGACCAGTTTAAAAAATGGAGGTGAGGGATAGATGCTGATTTTCCCAAACTGGTAGGGAACAAAAGAATTGGGAACATCTAGTTATGCCTCTCTCTCTGTGTTCACTCCCATAACCAGAAGGCATCACAAATTCTTCTCTCTGCACAGTCAGCCTTTTCCTTGGTATTAAAATCTGGTGTCGTAGCAACCAGAAAATCTGGATTTCACCCTCATGTTCCAGTAAATGTTATTGAGTTATTTGTTTCCTTGATTCCCTCCTGTTTCCCCTTGACTGGGACTGTCCCATGGCTATTTATTCCCACATGAAGTAATTCCAGTGCAAGAACATTACATTTCTATTTGGGGTTGTGTCTTCCAGGAGCATCAGCTCATGTTTTACGAGTGCAGCGCTGCCTCGGGCCACAACGTCTTCGAGTCCATGGTCAGCTTCATCAGGTGAGCCATGAGCTGGGACTTTTCCAGCTGTCCTCAGTTTAATGGGCTCCCTCTCTGCTTTTTTAACTCCAAATGCTGGCATGTCACTGTCACCAGTGCCCAAATGTCAGGGAAAACTCAGGGCAGCACATGCTGGGATGAGCACTTAGCACTGCCCTAACTTGTCTCCTGAAGAACCAGCATTGCAAGGAGATGAATAAAACCCTCTTGGGGATGCTGCTGATTTCTCCCTGTCTTGACTGAAACAAGTTCTGTCTGTGATTTGATTTAGGCTGGCATTTTTAGCAGCACCCACAGCCCTTGGATCCTGCAGAGCTGGAAGGATCCCGACTCCTTTCAGCTGTGCTGAGCCTCTTGTACCAAGGCTTGTCAAGACAAACAGCACAGAAATACAAAATATGGGGGAAATACCCAGCTGATGTGCTTTCTTTTCTCCCAGGTTGCTCAAAAGTCGTGAAGATGAATTGAAAAATAAGGTTGAAGAGGTACCAAAGGCACCCCAGAAGAAAAAGGGCTGCTGCTGGTGATAGACAGACACCCCACACACTGATCTGAAACTGCACCAACAGCCAGAAAAGCATAAAAATAAACCTTGGACACCTTCTCTTTTCCTGTGTGTCTCCCTTGCCTGATCTTCCTTGGATGCTGAGAGCAAAAGCTGCTGTGGGGGACCCGCTGCCATTCCCCCAGAGCACACCAGACCTCCAAAATACTTCTCAGGGAACTTCAGCACTTTCTTTTGGAGACCAAGAACAGGCCAAGAAAAGAGGCAGAAAAGGAGGGGGTAAACCCAAGCCTTGGGATAGATGAAATGAAAACCTGAAGCCATCCAAGTGTATAAAACAAGGGGGTTTTGTGCTGTTGGTGCTCTGGGCTGTGGGGACTTCTGCTCTGGTTTGCAATCAGATTGGATTTGATCAGGAACAATGAGATATTCAATATATTCTAAATGCACTTAAATCTCTCCAATGAGACAAGGTAAAGCTAATTTTCCCCTTCCCTGGCTTATCTTGCCAGAGAGCAGTGATGGGGCTTGAAAGAAACTACTGACTATTTTGCTCAAAATAAATTCAAAATCCCCAAGAGCACATCCAGGATAAGAAGATAAATGCTTGCAAGAGGTTTTTTTCATTGCAGCCTATCTCAGACTGGGCAGAGATGAACAAGCTGCAGCATCCTGCTCTTCTGCTCTTTGTGAAGTGCTGAATTGGTTCTAAATCCAGCTTGAAAAATCTAAATAAACACATGTCATAATTTCAAGGGAGTTTTTGTTATCTTTTCACGGCTGATTTTTAGCAGAAAAAAAGACCTACAGGCTAAATAAATAAGAATACCAGTGCTATATTTTAGTATTTTTTATGTTCCATGTAAATCCCAGCAGTTCAACAGGTGTATTTAAAGACTGTGCTTATGTGCAGAGTTTGAGGAAATAATTCTGCCTAGTTGGGTTTGCTTTTTGTTGCCATTATTATTAATATGTATATAATGGCAAAGCATAATAGCAGCCAGTTTGTGCTTTAGAAAAATAAAGAAAAACAGGAGTTGGGCTTCTAGCAACACTATATATTTTCATATATAATTATATATCTTTTTTATCTATCAGGGTCCAACTTTGCAGCGACTCTGGAATTTCTGAGTCTTTTAAGGATGATTTATTTCTCCTGCACACCCCAATTTATCACTCTAGTACCTCTGTACCCTAAGTCTCCAACCTCTATGTCTCCCCCCAGCCTATCTCAAATAATTTTCCTTTTGCCCCATCATTAATTTTCTTAATGCAATATATTTAATGCTCCCATTCCCTGTCCATCCCTCCTTACTGTATTTCTTTATACAATATCTTTAGTGATGGAGCAGCTCCTCAGGAAGGATTTATGTGGCTCAGCTCAGAGCTGTGCCTGGGTTTTGTATTTGGGATATCTGGAATGGCTTTTTCTTATTGTTTGGGACCCTCTTCACTATTTCTTCTTTTATTTAAAAATAATATAAATCCAAGTGTACATTGGAAATTTGATCAGTAATAAGAGAAACACCATTTCAGCCTGATCAACCCAAAAACTTCTTTCTGCTGGGTCTGTAACATTTCCCCTTGTAAAGCCACCTGTCAGATCAGCTTTTCCTTTTGCCTAAATATGCTGGGATTGCACGTGGAAGACACTGCTTGGCCGAGTGGCAGCAGGATTGTGCAAGAAATTGTTTTATTTGATTCTAAAATGAAGAGTTGAGGCCGTGGAGGCTGAATTTTCCCATTAGATGGCAGCAGCTGCAGCAATTCCTCCCCACTGCAATATTGCTGCTGCAGGGAAGGACCAGGGAGCTCAAACAGGGCCCAAAGTGGGAGCTGAAAAACAAAAGGCTTCCCAGAACAGGCAGAAAGAAATGTCGATCTGATCCCCCTGGAAATCATCTCTAGAAAAAAAGATGGAGTTTGTGCCCAAAGCATGAGTTACTCCACTCCAAAGCTCCCTGCCAAACATGGAAACGAATTTTTCATTGCCAGGCTGGGAGAAACACCAGGCAGGCAATAAATCACATTGGAAAACATGGGCAGCATGTTGCACTTGAAAACATCTTTCACCTTTAATAATTCACATCCCAGCAAACATTCCCACTCCAGGATCAAAGGCACCGCTCCTTTGCAAGCCATTAAACGCCTGCACGAGTATTTGGAGGAGGATCAAGGCCTGGGATATTAATAGCAAGAGGGAAATGCATACTTGTTTGGACCACAGAATGCTTTTTTTTTTTTTAAATCAGGTGGTTTCCTTTTAAGCTGTTTGAAATTCCTCAAGGCACTCCACAAGAATTAGAGGAGCTGCCTCAGCCAAGCCAAGATTGGGAAGATCTCGGCTAGCAGCCCAAAATCAGTGGGCATTTACCACGTCCTGCTTGGATGAATCCACCTTGGAAGCCAAAAACCCACACGAGCTTCTGACAAGTTGGAACAAATCTTCAACCACGGCTTTCAGTGCCCCAGCCATGGGACTTGGGTTTTGCCCAGGAGTGTCTCTCAAAATTTCACCCCCTGCAAAGGCAGTAAAATCGAGATGAGGAGACAATCCCACTCCCCGGGCTGGGATTGACAGGGCAGGAAATCCAAACCTGGGTAGAGGAAGTCCTTTTTCTTGCAATGTTTAATTCATCTGCAGAACTCAGTGCTGCAGGAAGTTGTTGAGGCAGACAACTTAAACAAGGCTGAAATTTAAACAAGGTTGCTCTAAAGGGGTCTGGTCTACTGGAACAGGGGGAGTGGATGATCCTTAAGATTCTTCCAACCCAAACCATCCTAGGATTCTATGAAAATGCATCGGAGAGATACCAAAAACGCTCATCACACCAAAATCAAGACTGAAAATATGTTTAATTGCAGTTAAGGACTGAAGCTCATGTCTGAGAGTAGGGTGAGGCTGGGATCCCTCGCTCCTGCATTCTCCCAAGTTTTTCATGCCAGGGGTGCCTCTAGAGACCTTCTCTTCCCCCATCTCCAGCCCTTTACTCCTCAAAGCCTTTCTCTGAGTTTTTAGGGCTTTCCCACATTTTTTTAAGGGGTGTTAACTGTGTTCTCAGTGCTTGCCACTTCACCTGTTGGAATGGGCACTCGTGTCCCCGATGGGGCTGGGGATAAATGGGGTTCAAGGGGGAACTGTGTGGGTCTCCCAGTGGGTGCTGGAGGGTCTGGGGGGCTGTGGGGTAGTACTGGGACTAATGGGGTGCTGGGGGGTGGAGGGAGGAGTTAGGGATGCTGTGGGATGTGGCTGTGAAAGATTTTGGGGGTTCTAGGGGGTCTTGAGTGTGCTGAGCTCAGGAAGATGCTGAGAGTTCATGTGGGTGCTGTGTGGGATGTCTTAAGGTGCTGGTGGGGGCCTGGGGGATCGGGTGTTTCTTGGGGGGGGTCTGTGAGTGGCGTGGTCTCAAGATATTTGTAGGTTCATATGGGTGCTGGGAAGGGCCTCGGGGGTCCTGAGGAGCTCTCATAATGCAGGGGAGGCTCAGGCTGGTCTGGGTTAAGGATAATCATGGACTGAGATGGGTGCTGGAAAACGGGGTCTCCATATTCTGGGCTGAAACATGTGCAAGGAGCCTCAGTGGGACATGGGGGGTGCCAGTGGGGAGGGATGCGGGTGTTGGGGGCTATTGGGAGGTACCAGGGTGGCTGGGGGTCCTGAGGGATGCTCGTGGCACTGGGAGGCCCTGGGGCCGGCTCAGGTGTTGGGGGTCCCAGGGCAGTGTTGGGGGATCCTGAGGGGTGTTTGGGGCAGCAGAGGGACAGGTGTTGGTGAGGTCCTGGGGGCTGTTGGGGCTTTGGGCCGAGCACGGTGTTGGGAGTCCTGGGCAGTGTCGGGGGTCCCAGGCTGGGCCGGGCCGGGTGTTGAGGGCCCCGGGTGGTGTGGGGGGTTCCGGGCAGTGCTGGGTTCCCCGGGTGGTGTGGGGGGTTCTGGGCAGTGCTGGGTTCCCCGGGTGGTGTGGGAGGTTCTGGGCAGTGCTGGGTTCCCCGGGTGGTGTGGGGGGTTCTGGGCAGTGCTGGGTTCTCCGGGCCGTGTGCGGGCCAATTCCCCGAGCAATGCTTGGTTTCCCGGGCGGTGCTGGGCTCCCCGGCCAGTGCAGTGTTCCCTGGGCGGTGTGCAGGCCCCGGGCCGGGCCGGGCCGGGCCGGGCCGGGCCGGGCAATGCTGGTTCCCCGGGCAATGCTGGGTGCCCTAGGCGGTGTGCAGGCCCCGGGCCGGGCAATGCTGGTTCCCCGGGCAATGCTGGGTGCCCTAGGCGGTGTGCAGGCCCCGGACCGGGCCGTGCCGGGCAGTGCAGTGTTTCCTGGGCAGAGCCGGTTCCCCGGACGGTGTGCAGGCCCCGGGCCGGGAAAGGCTGGTTCTCCAGGCAGCGCCGGTTCCCCGGGCCAGGCTGTGCCTGGCAGTGCAGTGTTACCGGGCTGGGCAGTGCCAGTTCCCCGGGCAGTGCCGGTTCCCCGGGCAGTGCAGTGTTACCCGGGCCGGGCAGTGCCAGTTCCCCGAGCAGTGCCGGTTCCCCGGGCAGTGCAGTGTTACCCGGGCCGGGCTGTGCCGGTTCCCCGGGCACTGCCAGCTCCCCAGGCCGGGCCGGGCCGGGCCGGACCATGCCGGAAGCCGGAAGCGGGGCCGCGCCCGCCCCGCCGCGGGAGGAGCCGCAGCCGGAGCCGGAGCTGCAGCCGGAGCCGGAGCCGGAGCTGGAGCGAGGCGGGCGGGGCCGCAGCCGGAGCGGGAGGAGCCGCCGGGCGGGACGCGAGCGGGGTGAGGCCGCGGGCGCGGGCGGGGGTCGCGGGGGGCCCGGAGCGCGGCCCCTCACGGCGGGCTCGGCCGGGGGAGCTCCCCGGCTTGCGGAGGCCGGAGCCGGCGTGGGGGTTGGGGGTGCCCTGCTGCAGTTTATTGATTTATTTTTAAGAATAGCCGCCTGGCTGGGGCTCCTCTGCCTCAGGGGAACATGGGCGAGGCCGTGGGGCTGTGGCCGGGTGAGGGTCCCTCCAGAGGGGTTTCAGTGCAAGGCTGGGACCTGATCCCCGCCAGGGCGAGGGAGGCGACATCAAGGGTGTTAAAGCAGATGGGAGTATATTTTTATATCTATGTATATGTACATCATTGTAGGCTCACCAGCAAGGCGAGCAAGCTTTCCATTTTAAAGACTCCTCCAGCAGCGTTTCTGTCTAAATATTTATCTTCTAAAGCCTTGGAATAACCACCCTGTGGTCTGTGGGCAGAGCTGGGCACTGGCGTGCAAACCCTGCAAGCCAAGTGCCATCACTGTTTCTGTTTGTGGAGAGAGCTGCTGATTCCTCCCAGGGTGGTGGAGTTCATAAAAAACAGAATAACACATGGGCTCCTCGTTCACAGGCCTCTCTAAGAGAGGTTTGCAAGGGATGAGCCCTGCTCAGTGTGTGTGGTGGCAAAGAGGGTACAGTAGCCTATTGTTACTTTTTTAATCGGTTGTATCGGAGGGATAGGAAGGGAAATAACGTGTTATTATTTGTTTTTAAGGCCTCATTTGTTCTCCCAACAATGTGAGAGCATAATACCTTATTTCCTAGCTGGAGGATTGAGTTACTCTTGAATTTGTCAAGGAGCTGGATTGGGTTTTCAGTGTCTGTGATTTACAGGGGTTGTCTACAAAGGTGTTTGCTCAGAGCGGAATGTAAATGGAGAGGGATGGGAACTGGGATATATCGCAGTGTTGTATTTTAGCAGGATTTTTCTGTTGTTTGGAAAAGGGGAAACCAAAGCGTTTGACAGCATTCTGTGGGGATGTTTGTTATAAGTGGTTCCAGGCAGATCCTACAAGCAGAAGCTTGTTGAATCTGCAGGAATTCTGCACGGGACAGCTTCATGGAGGAAAGCTTTGGCACTTGGGAGCCAGAGGACACTAGATAACCTTTCAGACCACTTACCACACCACTTACAGTGGCCAGGCAACTAGAGCAACCAGAAATGCTGGAGGGGGAAAAAAAAAAGGCCTTTAATATCCTGCAGATGTGCTGGCTCTTGCTTGTTCCATGAATCAGGATATTGCATGAATGAGTTAGTAAAGCAATGGCTTGTTTTTATTGTCACGTGCACGGCAGGTGCTTTACAGATGAGAAGAAAAAGTCCTTGTCTTGGAGAGGTTAATATGAGATATTATTGACCCAACCTGCTTTGCTTGCCCATGGGGCTGCTCAGGTGGCAAGATCTGGGACAAATATTTGCATGGAACGCAAGCAGTGTTGGTAGAAGAGGGCCAGGAGCTAATTAACCTAGCAATGCAGTGCAGTATGTACTTGGAGTTGGGTTTTAATTTGACATTTTTACCTTTTTGGTGTTTTTCTGGCTGTGGCTAGAAATTTGACACTGATGTTAATATAACATCTGACATTAACTGCTGGAGTTGAATGCTTAGGCAGCTGCTGACCAAACAAATCGGGGTTATTTTTCAGCCAGATAATTTCCCCAATCTGATGCTCCACATAAACAAGTGTGCAAGGGCAGAACAGGGGGGATCTTGTGGGGAGGGAAGCATTCACTGAAGCTGGCAGTCCTATGAAACCTGGGGTTTTTTAAAAATACACCCCAGTGTTGCATTAAAAAGAAGATATTAAAATTGCCCTTGCTTGAGTTGTGACTTGCAGGAGTCCGTGTTTTGGAGGAGACCTGTCAGCCAGTTCTTTAAAGGCAAATCAGAGTTTAAATCTGAAATTTATCATGTGTCTTGTTCTATCCATACATAGAGTTATGGGTGGTTTGTGCTGTGGGAGCTGCCAGAACAAATTACAGCTGAGCAAATCTAAGTTTAGGTGGCTCATTACTCAGGGCTGGTCGGTGTGTGCTCAGGTGAGCAGAGCAGCTCTGTGCTTTCCCAGGCGGGCTGTGCTGTGCAGAGCCCTGTGAATAGTTACAGATCTCACAGTGCAGGGACAGAATTTGGAGAGAAAAGTGGTGAACTGGATGAAGTGGATTCATGAGCTGGTTCCTGGGGCCAGGAAACTGTAGAGCAAAATGGGGACAGGGGCGTGATTTCAGTTTTCAGCTGTGATTATCCATCGTGCTTCTCGTGTTTTTATGTGATGATCCTCAGGCTGTGCTCTCAGGGCAGAGCATTGCTGAACTCTCTCCCAGCTGGCCCAGTTTGATCAGGTTGGTGTTACCCAGCTCAGAAACAAGAGGCAAAGCCAAACTTATAGATTCTGCCTTTTCCCCAGTGTTTTTCCCAGGCAAAGGGAAAATTTTTACAACGTGATTCTCACATTGGCAGCTTGTACCTTGTCCAGCACTTTCTTTGCATCTTTTCTTGAGCCCATCAGCTGCTCTCAAACAGGCCTTTGTGGCAGAGAAGGCAGAGAAATATACTTTTTTTTTTTTTTACAACTTAATGTTGATCTCTCATGGATGTGTTCTTATAAGTGAGAAATAATTTGCTGTCAAATGCCATTTTGTCATCCAGCACAATGCAGTTCTTGCTGGGATATTTAGTTCTGTGGCATCTCTGACCTGCAGGCAGACTTGGAGAAGGAGGTAGGGGCTTTGTTGCCTGCAGAGCAGCTGCACTCACGTTGCTGTTACTCAATAATCAGTTGGCCTGGACATTAGGTTGCGAAAATTTAAACAAATTGTAAACTGCCAAACTTTGCCCCACACATTCTGCTTCTTGCTCTGTGCTGTCCCTATTGCTGACGGAGGATTTAATGAAAACAAATCTGGGTTAAAATAAGCGGCTGAAATTATAGCGCGGGAGGGCTTAGCGGGGCTGCTGCGTGTGATGATCAGCTTTGTATTGTTGGCTTTTGTACTCGGTGAGCAATTGCTTTACGGGATGGATTCATTTGGAATAGATGAATAAATGGAATTTCATTGATTTCTGGAAAGCTTTGTTCATTTACATAAGCTGCGAATCTCAGCCGGTTCTGCTCTTGTCAGGAAATTTCACGGCTTCTTTGAGTCAGCAGGAGATCCTGAGCCAGCAGAGACTATTAGGAGTGCAGCTCAGTGTTGTGCTGGGAGCTCCAGAGGAGCCTTCCTTCTCTCCTGGGCACTGCCACATTCCTGGGATGGCTGTTGGGTTGTGTGGCTGCAGTTGATTGCTGTTAACACACCCCATCTCTCCTCAGGGATTTCTCCTCGGAGGCCATGGAGCTTTCAGCCAACGAGCTCAGCATCTATGACAAGCTCTCTGAGACCATTGATCTGGTGAGGCAGACTGGCCACCAGTGTGGCATGTCAGAAAAAGCCATTGAGAAGTTCATCAAGCAACTCTTGGAAAGAAATGAGCCCCAGAGGGGCCCTCCACGGTACCCTGTGTTAGTGGCCCTCTACAAGGTAAGATGGCTTTTGTGCATGAACACAGCATTTGAGGGTCAGGGTTCTCCTTTGCACCTGAGCTTTTTATTTCCAATTGTGTTTTCTTGATGAATTTTCCAATATCTTTGTTTAAAAATCTGTGAAGTGTAGCTTCCTTCCTTCACTCCTTGAGCTGCTTTGAGAACAGGAGACAGCTGCCCAAGATTTTGAATGGCTTATGCGTGCTGTAAGTTTACCTTGTCAACATCTTCCTCTCCCATAAATTCTTAAATAATGAGATTTGGATTGATTTTTCAGACTAAGATTCCTAGTGTTGGCATCCTGAGGGGAAATGTGAGGAAGGAAAGAGATTCTTGAAGTTCAGGGTTGGTTAATGAAGTAAACATGGTTCTGTTTCTGACCCTGCCACAAACTTCTGCATGTCTTTATTCTCCTTCTGGTCTATGAAATGAACCTAATAGCATCATGCTTGATGGTAGAAAAATGTTTTTAAAGCCTTAACTAAAAGATTCTGTAAAAACTTTTGCAAAGTGGGTGAAAGAATGCTATTGTTAGGTAGGTTTGAGATCATTCAATCCCAGACTGGTTTGGGTTGGAAGAGATCTTAAAGATCATCTAATTCCAATTCCCTGCCTTGGGCAGGACACCTTCCACTAGACCAGATGTTTGCTTCAAGTCTGAAAAGCTTCCCACTGACATAATATTCAGTAATACTTTAGTGGCATCCTACAAATTCATTGCAATGGGTTTTATTTGGAAAAAAATTCAAGCTCTCTTCCTCATGTCCTATAAAAAGCTGTAAAATGAGGCAGGAGAACAGGAAACTGCAAATTTGAACTTTCAGCTTCTGTGCTTGTTTTTACTGTTGATTCAGTTTGACTTTGGCCAGGGGGAGAAATGCGTCATGTCATCTCTTTAGGGCTTATTTGGGATTCTGGTATGGAGGAGGGAGCTGGTGCCAACTCTGCCAAAAGTGTTTCGAGGCTTGACGGATGTTTGCAAAAGCCACAGGGTTTTCCTTGTGCAAGAGGCATGGCAGGAGTGCAAATTTTATTTGATTAGGTAGGGAGGAAAAGGAACTGTCTGTAGATAATCCTGATTGATCTCGTGCTGGATTATTTGCAGTGCTAAAATACAGGAACAGAGTTGTTTGTGTGGCTGGGGTTTGAAGGCTGCTTAATTTCATCCTTGGACAGCCCTAATAATAAAACTGGTGACACCTCTGTGTACATAAATAGGATTGCAGCTGAACGAGGAGACACAGCAAAAATGAGAGTGTTCATGTTGTGGTGCACAGCCACAAATACCAGCAGAAGGCATGTCCTGGTGTGAGGACACCTCAGCTGCCTGCAGTGTGATTAATCGTGTGCCTGTTTTCCCTCACAGGGTCTGCTCACCCTGGGCTTGGTGTTGCTGACTGTTTATTTGGTGATCCAGCCCTACAACCCCCTGCCTCCTGAGGCGCCGCTCTCCAGAGCCCAGGCCTGGGGCTCCCTCGTCGGGCACATCCGGCTGCTGTCCCTGCCCATTGCCAAGAAGTACAAGTTGGAGAGTAAGGAAATGTTTTCTCTGCTGTAACATAAGCCTAGCAAGAAATGCCAACTTAAATACCAGCCACACAAGTCACTCGAGCGTCTCCAGGGCACCACAAATGTGTTGCTGGCTTGGCATCATGGTTTTCTCTTTTCCTACCACTGTACTTAAAAATAGCATCCTTGAGTTCTAGCTTCACTGAGAATGAAGCATATTTTATCTCTAATTTGGTAATTTTGTTCTTGCACTTTCTCTTTTCCTTGCTTTTAACACCTTGGGTGTTTCTTCCACAAGAGTTTCCTTTCCTCTAGAAATCTTTGCACTTCTGAGAACCAGAACTGAGACAGCTCTGCTGGGGAAATGTCACCTTTTCTTGTTTTTTTCTGAGTAAGGCAAAATCAGTTTCTCAACCAAATCTTGATATCTGTGAGCAAAGTGTAAAAACCTCAACTTGAGGCCTGGTTTAAGGAAAAGGAGTTTTGGCTTATTGGGAAAGGCCTGGGGGATTGAGTGCTGTCGTGTTTACGTGACATTAAGGGCAGTGTGTGTGTGTGTGTGTGTGTGTGTGTGTGTGTGTGTGAGGAAGTCAGATAAGGGTTGCCTGTGAGGTAATCCCATCACAGGAGAGCAACATCATAGATTTTCCTAGAATGGCATAATGGAAATGGAAAAGTTTGGCTGTTTCTCATTCTTGGTTAATCATTTCACTGACTTAGACTGGCAGGTGGGTGCAAGCCTGGGCTTTGCCTCTGCTGGAACACAAAGACTGTCAGTGATGATAAAGCTGTGAATTATTTTGAGCAGGGATGTGGCACAATGTTCTTGGTCTGGTGGCTCACTGTAAAAACAAACTCCTGTAGCTGTGCCCTTGTCAGGTTTATATTTAGCTTGGGCACCTCATTGTGTTGGAGTTGTCTGTGTTGGCTCTGACCTTCCTGCCAGAGCTAAAAAGGGCTCCCTGAAATGCCAGCACCATTCTGTCTTCTCTCCCTCCCTCGTTGATTCCAGCTTGTATGGGTGGGACGGGGTATCCCCTATTGTTCCTCTTCTTCCTTATACATTGGGATATCTCTGGGAGTGAAAAACAAAGGTGAGGAGATGGCTCTGATAAGCACTTGACATTAGGAGCCTGCTTATGTACTGCATTCCAGCTTTTCCACGGGTGAACACCCCCCTGCTCCTGTATTGAGATGGAATCCAATGGGAATTTGAATGCTCATTTCACTTTTCACAAGGGCCAGGAGTGACAGGACAACGGGGAATGGCCTAAATTTGAAGGAGGGCAGGTTGGATGTTATTAAGAAGTTGTTCCCTGTGAGGGTGGAGAGGCCCTGGCACAGGTTGCCCAGAGAAGCTGTGGCTGCCCCATCCCTGGAAGCTTTCAAAGCCAGGTTGACAGGGTTTGGAGCAACCTGGGATAGTGGGAGGTGACCCTGCCCATGGCAGGGGGTGAAGTAAGATGAATTTTAAGGTCCTTTCCAACCCAAACCATTCTGTGGTTCTGTTGTATTTGTTCAGTCAGATTTTGCTCAGAAAGTTGACAGATTCTTCCTTTAGATACCACAGGGTCCCTTTGAATGAGAAGAGTCCAGGGAGGTTCCTTGGCACGGCTAAAGGTTTGTAGGACAAGGGTGCCTTAAACCATGAGCATCTCCTTGTGAAGATAAATAAGAGCAGAAACAGTTCTGGCCTTCCTTTGAAAAGCCATCTGAATAATGAGAACATGGGGAAACATCAGAGGAGCAGGGGAAAAGGGAAGGATGGATGGATAGATGGAGAGGAAGGATGCAGTGTTGTTATTTAAATGCACATAAAATCCCTCTTGCCTCTGTAAGTCTTCAGAAGCGATGAGCAATAGGGTGGGCAGCAATCCAGTTCTGGGGAAAAGAGGAGAGGGGGGAGGCAGTTCCTGCTCTCTTTCCACAGAAATTAGGTTGTGGTGGAAGCCACAGCATGCCCCAATTAACAGATTGACTGGGGTTGGCTGGAGTGACTTTGATCCTGCCTCAGCAAAAGGAACTGGCCAAGACCTTGGCTATTTGAAAGGAAGAGTGCAGCACCCAGCCTGAACCTTGGCTGGGTTCCTGTGGGAATCCCTCATGTCCTGGCTTCCCAGCAGGCAGCTGCAGCCACTGACACTGTCCCAGTGACACTGGTGTCACCATCACAGCTTGCTGCTGAGAGGACACTGATCCTGTGATCTGCTGATCCAGCAGGCATCTGGAAAAGGGAGTTCCATGGCTTGGGGCTGAGTGCTCTCCCAAGCCCTTTCAGCCCTGCTTTGTGTGTGTTGTATTATTTTTGCCCCTAATTTTGGCCTTGTGGTCTGCTGAAGGGAAGGGGTAAAGCTGCATTTTGTGCCTTGTTTGTTGATGAGAGTGTAAGTCCAGGAGGTCTTGCAGGTAGGTCTGGTGTTCTCTGATCACAGGATCCCAGAAGAGTTTGGGTTGGGAGGGACCTCTGCAGGTGACCTAGTCCACCCCAGCTGCCAAGGCAGAGTCACCTGGAACAGGTGGGTTTGGAGTGTGTACAGAGGGGAAGACATGATCTTCCTGGCAGCTGTTCCAGTGCTCTGCCACCCTCCATGGAAAAAAATTCTTCCTCGTGTCGAGGTGGAACTTTTTGTGTTTTAGTTTGTGGCTATTGCTCCTTGTCCTCTTGCTGGGCACCATGGAAGAGTCTGGCACATCCTCTTGGCATCCCTTGGAGATATTTATATGCATTAACGAGATAGAAGGGATGTTTGCACTGTGCCTGAGCAGCAGAGAAAACCACTAATGAGGGGACTCGACGTACAGACTCCTCTTCCTTTCCCTACACAGGTCTTGGGAAGAAAATTTTGAGGGGGCTGAGGATGGAGCTTGGAGCTTTCTGTGCTTGGGCACCAGTTCAAAGGCAGCTCGGGCTGTTCCTGTTGGAAGCCACCTGTTGTGAGCTGCAGGCTGTGGCCACCGGCAGTGCTGGCACACATTGCTGTGGTATGGACACAGCCCAGCCCGGCGTGGGCGCTCTGGCTCCTTCCTCTGTGCCTGGGCAGGCAGGGGCAGCCTGGGCTGTGCTGTCCCTCCCGAGCTTTGGGGCAGCTTTCCTGTGTCCGGGGTTGAGGTTGGAGCCCGGTCTGCTGGGAGGTGTGGGCTGAGCAGCCAGGTTTGTGTTGCAGAACAAGGGCAGCTCAGTTGCTGGGTTTCCCCTGAGAGCCAAGAGCTCCAGTCAGAGTGGTGGCGAGGTGTTGGGAGGTGCAGGATGTGCTCCCCACTCCCTCCTGCTCATGGTGACCTGCCCTCCATCCTTGTCCCTTCCACCCCAGAGTTGTGCTCTGGGTGACAAGGGCTGCCTGTCTGTCAGTGGCTGTGGGTGGACCTTTGAGCAGCCGAGGTGAGGAGCAGCATCCACAAAAATATCTTGCATTGTTTATAAGATTGAGTCCAAAGTAAATTTCCTTTTTGCCTGTCTCTGTGCTCTCTTTCTTGCTGACTTTTTCCCCCAGATCAATTCCCATATTAAACCTTATGTTCCCACCCTTTGTTCCTTGATAGCTGACTCTTAGACCCTTGGGTCTGTGCCTCTCTTCCAGCTGTTTTCCCAGGGCAAGGTCCCTGTGGTTGGGGAAAAGGTCTGTGGAAATGTGGTTTGCATTTGCTCTTCCTGAGCTGGTGTTTGTGCAGGGCTTGTGAAAGCCCCGGTCACGTTGGCTGCTCTGGGCCTGCAGTTCTTGGCACATCAGAACTTCATTTATAACCCCAGAGAGACTGTCAGACCTCTGGGTCTACCTGCTGTAAGGAACACAGTGTATTCTGATGGGCACATGGGGTAACTCATGGCTATCTAATGCTAGGGAAAAAGTAGGATCTGTGCATTCTGGATTCATTTCTCACATAGGCTGGGATGGACAGTTCCCTCTGTGTTTCAGTCTTCTGGTGTAAAATAGGGGTATGAGTGCTCCTCTCTCCCTTGCAAGCATTGGGAAGTAATATAGGAGCTCTCAAAGTCTGCAGTAAAACCAAATGAAAAGGGGTTTTCTATTCTTTTAACAGAAATTTTAAAACCACACCGGTTTTAAACTGTGGGTCACTCTACCTGGTTTTTCTTCCCTTCATAGCTGTGTCATCCCTATAGCTTTGTTAATGTCTAAATATGATTTTTGATGTCATCTGGTTGGTAACTATTCCCTGCCAGCCATGCAATGATGTGATGAGCAGAGCATTAAGCTGCTCTCACATTAACTCGTGTCTGCCCATGGTAAATTGTCCTTGCAGCTCAAAAACCTCAGCAGAGCAGGTTTGTCAGTGGGGAGCAGGCTGTGGCCCAACGTGACAATTTGCACGTTGTACTGGTAGCAGGGGTTGTGATGACTTCGAGGAAAATCCAGCTTTGCTTTTAGTAATGACATTTGGTCTTGGGCACACTCATCCTGCACAGCCCAGAATCAGCTGAGTCAGTAACTGCTCAGCACACCTGAAATCAGACAAAAGCACACGTGGATCTCAGTGCTGGAAAGGAGATCTTGTGTAAGTTATCCCCACCTTGGAGAAGAAGTGTTAAATACCCCTTTTTGCCTAGACCAGTAGGGCTAAAATCATGTTTATGGGTTTATTTGTAATTATTGTAGAGAAAGGAGCCCAGCTGGAGGAGCAGTGTTTAGCAACACCTTGTAAATGGCCTGTCACTGTGTTACTAAAGCCTGCTGGGTGCCAGAGCTATTTGTGGGGATGGGTCACAGCAGGCTGGGTTACTGGGGGAGGACAGCAGCTGGTTACTGGGAGAGGGCAGCAGCCTCTGCCTCTTGGCTGGCCCACCTTGGGTTTAGCTGGAGGCTTGCCTTGGCACTTGGCCAGCTCCTGTCTCTTCTCTGATCTTAACCCTTTGCAGGCAAAGCACTTTTCCCTGTGCTTCTCTCGCTCCAACCTTGGCGTGTTTCAATCCTTGGCACAGCTTTGTGCAGAAGGGGAGCATCCAGCATGCCTGTCCTGCATGGAGACTTGCTGCAGAATGAGAGCAGTGTGAGCACCCAGGAGTTCATCCAGCCTTTCCCCATGGGCTGAGCACCCAGGAGTTCATCCAGCCTTTCCCTATGGGCTGAGCACCCAGGAGTTCATCCAGCCTTTCCCCATGGGCTGAGCACCCAGGAGTTCATCCAGCCTTTCCCCATGGGCTGAGCACCCAGGAGTTCATCCAGCCTTTCCCTATGGGCTGAGCACCCAGGAGTTCATCCAGCCTTTCCCTATGGGCTGAGCACCCAGGAGTTCATCCAGCCTTTCCCCATGGGCTGAGCACCCAGGAGTTCATCCAGCCTTTCCCTATGGGCTGAGCACCCAGGAGTTCATCCAGCCTTTCCCTGGGAGCTGAGCACCCAGGAGTTCATCCAGCCTTTCCCTGGGAGCTGAGCACCCAGGAGTTCATCCAGCCTTTCCCCATGGGCTGAGCACCCAGGCACCCAGCCAGCCTTTCCCCATGGGCTGAGCACCCAGGAGTTCATCCAGCCTTTCCCCATGGGCTGAGCACCCAGGAGTTCATCCAGCCTTTCCCCATGGGCTGAGCACCCAGGAGTTCATCCAGCCTTTCCCCATGGGCTTTGCAGCCCATGCTCTGTCTGACCCGTAGGGCTCAGGGATTCCTGCTCTGAATGGAGGGTTGCACAATAAGGCTGCTTGGGAGGTAAGGCAGGATCTGATTTCGAACTTGCTGCCTCTCTTGCTCTCAAAGGATGTTACTTTTTTTTTCCCCTAAGCAAAGTCGAGCTGGTTTTTGCTCTTGTTTTCATGCATGTTCTCGTGCACCCGCTTTGGAGCTGAAGCATGTGGAGGTGGTTGTGGGTCACAGCATGTGCAGGGCTCCCTCCCATCACTGCACAGCTGCCAGTTTATCTGATCTTTTGTGTGTGTAAACAACCCTTTTATGATATAACCTGAAAGTAAGCAGCAGACATGTGTTGGCTCGTTCAAAGGGGAAAGAAACGGCTGACTTTGCAGGGCAAGGTGGTGCCAAGCTGTTCATACTCTCTGTTACTTTGGCCTTGGTTCAGCCAGTGGCTGTTTATTTGAGTTTGCTGGCAGTAAATTAACCCCAAACCATTCTGGTGTTGTGGAACACGAAATACTCTTCCTTTTACTTCTGTATTGTGAAGCCTCCAAAATTTCATGTTTCCTCATTTGCAGAGTGAATCCTTACTTTGGATTCACTTCCCCGGGAAGAGCGTTTGCCATAGGTGGCCTCTTGCAGAGGCATTTAGCAGCCTGGCAGAGCCCTCTTGTGACACAGACACGTCAAACCTTTTACAGGCTGAGGCCACCGTCAGGCAGGTGACAGCAGCTGGGAGGGATTTGTTTCCAAAGCTGTTCCTCTGAGGCAGATTGCTCATGCAGCACAAGCTGTCACTGGGGCAGGTAAGCAGAGGTGCAGCTGGAGTGGACTTTGGATGCTTTCCTGGCAGCTTGGTCCTGCCTTCCATTTTTGAGACTGGTAGGTGCAGATTTCTCCTGGAAACAATTCTCTTTTGCCCCAGTGGACTGTGAATTCCTCTTGGGCTTTGCTCAGCAGACTTGATTTCACAATGTCTGGTTGGATCACAATCATTTTCGTGCTTTGCTCGAGGTTGACTAATGATCCCTGGGCTGGTGGAGCAGCCGTTACCCATTAGTGAGATGAACGAGTAGTTCTTCAAACTGTTCACTTCTACCCAGAACAACAATAAAGGGGTTCTTGATGAGGCTTTTTGTAGCTGTTATTTTGTTTCTAGCTGTTCCTAAAAATGCTCTGAACCAAACTGGGAGGTACTTTCTTCTCATAGCATAAATATATTCAGTATACCCAGAGCTACAATCAGTATGAGGGAGGGGTGAGGTTCTTGTGCTGAACAGGGACAGTCTTTGTAGTATATATTTAAAACCTCACTGTGATGCAGTTCTTAATCAGAACTTGCAGGCTGTAATTAATAATCCTTATGTTTCCTGCCTGACTTACTTAAGAACCCATCAGTTTAGCCTGACTTTGACATGACATTATAAATGATCAAATTAATTTTTAGCCTAGTGAAGAATTTCAGCAAGATAGAGTTTAGGAAACATTGCTTGTGCAGCAAAGTGCTACCAATGCCTCTTGCAAACTGTGCCACCTGGTAACTACCAGGGCTTGGAATTCTACATCTGTAAAGTTGGAATGATGGGATTACCTGTGTTGTAGATTGTGATCATGAATTGATGTCTAAATTGTTCCACTGTCCCAGGTTGCTCCAAGCCCTGTCAGTCCTGGCCTTGAATGCTTCCAGAGACAGAACAGCCAGAGCTTCTCTGGGCACCCTGTGCCAGAGCCTCCCTACCCTCACTGGGAAGAATTTCTTTCCAATATCCCATCTAACCCTGCCCTCTGGCAGTGGAAGCCATTCCCCCTCCATTCCTGACACTCCAGGCCTTGTCCCAAATCCCTCTCCAGCTCTCTGGGATCTTCATGCACTGGAAGGGGTTTTGAGGTCTCCCCAGAGCCTTTTGCTCTCCAGATGAACACCCCCAGCTCTCCCAGCTTGGTTCCAGAGCAGAGGGGCTCCAGCTTTTGGAGCGTTTCTGTGGCTTCCTTAGGACTCGCTCCAACAGCTCCACATCCTTCTTGTGTTGTGGTCCCTGAGTGGAGGCAGCTCTGCAGGTGAGGTCTCACTTGACCAGGGCAGAGGGGCAGAATCCCCTTTTAATGAAACACCCAGGTTTGTACAATGGACCTACAAGAAAGGACAGAGGAATTTTGGGGGAATATTCAGTGCACAGCCTCTCTTGGGAGCCCTGAGTTCATCCAATGCTTGCTGAAGTTGCTTGAATATTCCTAGGATTGGCCCCGGTGAAGTATTTGGGGGGTCTGGGGAGTCGTCCCATCCTCAGAAAGAGAAATCTGGGATTTGGAAGCAGCCTTTGCAGGTTGTGGAGCTGCTCAGTACATGAGCCAGTCCTCTGGGGAGTTTCTTTTCAGTTACTGTGGGTGGTGGCAGCCATAGTCCCTACGGACACAACATCTGTGGGGACTGTGGAGTCCTGGGGGGTCTTCCCTGGGACCAGACTTCCCTGTGCAGACCTGGTGGCACTTGCCTGGTGGAGATTGCTTCAGCCTTGCAGCCTGAGTGCTAGGGACCAAACCAGCTTGGTGAGGAGCCAGCAAACTGCCTCAGCACCTGCAGTGCAACAAGAAGGAGGTTTTGTGTTTTGAACACTTTGTTAGGGTCAGGAGCAGCCCTTGGCTCTGTGTCCTGCAGGAACAAAAGTTCCCCCTGCTAGAGGCTTCCCTTTGAACCTGCTGCACTGGCAGATTGATCCTGCACCTTCCATATGGTCCCTAAAGAAAATAGGGCTTGCTGAGATCCTGCTCTCAGATCCATGTGGGCAAGTTTCCATAAGTTAATTTGCTTTGCTGCAATGGGCAGAAGCAGGGCCAGGTCTTCTCAGGATCCTTGAGCTTACAATCTGATCATCCACACCCAGCATCTCTGGGGCTGTGCACACACACCCCTCTCTAGTGCTGGGGGCAGCCAAAAATTTGGGAGATCCTCTGTGAAAACAGCCAAGAAGGGCGGGGTACTCATTTTTAATTGGTGGTGACTTAAAAATTATTTTTCTGCATAGTGGAAAGTAGAGTCATAAACTCCTTGTAGCATTAATCATAGATGTGTTTTAAATGAAGATTGTTATCTCGGTCTGTGCTGTGTTAGCAGCTGAAAGTGCCAGCCCTGGCTCTGCTAGGAGCTCTCCTGACACGGGGGAGAAGGCAGCTCTTGTTTTGAAGAAATAATAACACATAAAAGGAAATATTAGGAGGTTATGGCCGATGGGGAACTGAAGTTCTGTTGAACAAACTGAAGGCTGCCCCTCAAACAGGGGTGAGAAAGCAGAGAGAAGTTGGCCACACTTCTGTCGTGTAATAGTTGGATGTGTCACTGCTGCAGCTGCTCTCCTGCACTCCAGCTCCACAGGGACAATTGCCCACGCCCAGCACCAGCGAGTGGATGGGACCGTGGTGTGAGGGTTGTGCTGGGATGAAAAGAGCATCTCCCATTTGCATCCCCGAGCAGCCGTGTGTGTGCACAGACAGCGCGCTCGACTTCCACCGGAACAATCCCCAGGGTGTCTGGGCAGGCAGGGTGATAATGTAAAAGGAATGCAGGGAGGGTAAGGAGAGAAAAATCATCATCCTGGGTAAAATCCTGCCCTGGTCCCCAGTGGCAGCTGACTCCTCTGTGCACCATCTCTCCTCCCGCCCTCCCTGGGAAGGGCAGGCGCTGCCCGTACTTGTCATGCCAGTCACACACATGCTGGTGCACAGACTAACACCCTCCACAATAAATCTAAAAGATTAATTACTAGGGGGAAAAAAAAAAAAATCCCACAACCCCACTTGCAGCATTTGAAATGCGTCTCAACCAGTGCTCTGCTCTGGTTATTCATGGGGAAAAGAAATCACCTCCTGAATTGAGCAATTGAGAATGCAAATATCCCAGCCTGGCTCAAAAGAGGAATCAAGCTCTGTACTGTCAAGCTGATTAGCATCCTGTTCCATGGGGTACTGCCCTGAGCCCAGAGGGAAAATTTGGGGACAACTGTGCTTAATGCTTAGGGATGAGGTTTCTGAGTTTTGCCCAGAGAGAAATTACAGTCTTGCTACGCCCCGTCTGATGACAGACTGTAGAGATGTTTTCTTGTTCTCTTCACAGCGACTGCCCTTTCTCTGGTGAGATCTTTCAGCCTTTTGTTTCCTGTCACTGACCAGCTGTTTTTTGTGAGTTGAGTTTTTTTGTTGTTATAAAACTGAAGCTTTCTACAGGCAGTGGAACAAAGATTTTCTTTTTTCTCTTGTGAGCAGGGAGGGAAAGTACATCGGAGCAGTTTCTCATGGGAGTAGGACTTCTGCTTGCAAGAAGGATTTTACACTTTGTTTTGCCTTTTTTCCCCTTTCCCTGAAAGCAATGTAGATGTGTCTTCCAGAAAGACTAGGAATTACATCCTGATCCCTTTCAGTCCATTTCCCAGCAGTAGGGTGGGAAATGCAGCATTTGGGAGTTGGAAATATTCAACAAGAAAGAAACAAAATGAATCCCAGTCTGCTCCTTGTGGTTATGTCCCAATGAACGTAAATCCTCTGCAACATTCCTCGTGGCCTGTTGCAGATGTCAGAGGGGAAAATAAAACAAGAGCTGTCCTGAGAAGTGCTGTTCATCCCTTCTTAGCCCTGTGCAGGAGTGTGAGCGTGGCTGGAAATGGCACTGGCAGTGACAGGCAGGTTGTGTGTGGTCTTTTTTCCCCAAAAAAAGCTGCTGTGCATCCTTGTTTCCCAGCTTGATTTTTCAGCCAGACTTCACCCTTCTTTCTCCCTTTGCCCTTCCCCCTGTTTCCTGAGTTTGCTTGCAGCAATGTCCAGTAGGCTTTGGAGCTATTTTGACATGTGCTGGCAGGGTGGGCCTGTTGGTGAGGACACATCCCTGAATGTTTCACGTGAGATGTGTCCCAGGCTTTTCCTGACCCTGGGTTTTTCCTGACCCACCCTGGCAGATCAGGATGGGATGGGTTTGCTGCCACTGCCCAAGTTAAGCCTCTCCCGTTGGATTAAGGCTGCAGAACCAGAGCTGTCACTGCTATAAAATCTGTATTTGAAGTGGAATTTCCATTAAGCTCTCTCATTTCTCACAACCTGCTGCTGTATCTCCCAATATAAAATTTGTGTTGGGGGTGTTTAGACTGGGTATCAGGGAAGGTTCTTCCCCCAGAGGGTGCTGGGCACTGCCCAGGCTCCCCAGGGAATGGAAACAGCCCCGAGGCTGCCAGAGCTCCAGGAGAGTTTGGACACTGCTCTCAGGCACAGGGTGGGAGTTTGGGATGTCTCTGTGCAGGGCCAGGAGTTGGAATTTGATCTTTGTGTGGTTCTGTGATGCTGTGAATTGGAGCTACATCCTTTCAGCGTGGTGTTTGCTCTGCACATCCTTTAGCATAGAAATGCATGGGGTGTTCAGCATTGTCCTAATCACACCCTGCTGCAACAAGTCCCTTGTCTTAATGTTTCTTTGTTCTTTGGGGAGAGCTGTAAAGTTGGAGGAGGGAAGCCAGATATAGGCATCAAGTTGTGTTTTCATGTAAAGATTGGATTTTTGAAGATGTAAACATATGCAGTGTTCATTGTAGGCCTGATTCAGCTGATTGTGGTGTAACAACAATTTTTGGAATTTAAAATGAATGTGGCTGTGGTCCAGGGGTTGCTCGTGCTGGGACTTTTCTCCTCATTTCATCTTTAAGTCAATGCATGGGATAAATGAAAACAGCAGCAGCATGTCTTGGTGAAATCTGACATTTCCCTGGCATCTTCTGCACATCAGGGACTGGGCAATCATTGCCTGGGACAAAATATTTCTAAATTAGCACAGTGGTAAAGGGGAGGGTGATGATTTCAGGTATGTCCTAGCAGGGTTCATGACACCAGTGCTAACCATGTGGGAGTTACTCTTTCCAACCTGGATCTTTTTTGTGTTATCTCCTGGATAACACTTTGGGTTACTCTTTTGTTTATGGACTTGTTTCAGTTTAATTACACTACATATGATGGTTGCCATCCTTCTGTTGCTCATGGAAGGTTCTGTGTGCCTCATGTACAGAGAAGTGGAATTTCCACAAGCTCTCCCATTGCTCACAACCCTTAGCTGTATCTTCAAAATGTGCTGGAAACATTCCCTTCACCTGCCTGGTGAAGCTGCTTCTTTTTGAGTTACAGCTATCAGAAACTATAAGAAATCTCAATGTTTCATGTTAGAGATAATGAGTTTATCATTGAATTTTTCTCCTTTCCATTCCATTTTTGATCTTACTAAACAAGGTTTCCCTTGTTTCTTCCCCAGAATGCCAGGACTGGTGGGCAGCAGGTTGCAGACAGAACACTTCTGCACTTCCTGCAAACTGCACAGTCTGTTCTGCTGTGAAAAGCCTTCACATAGTGACAGACTTGACAGAGCTATCAGAAAAGCTCCAGAGGCATCAGCCTTTTCTAATCAAGGTAATGCAGGGATTTGTGAGGTTGGGTGATGAGTCCAAACTCTTGAACAGCACGAGCCCAAAACCCCTGCCCAGTATTTTCACCCCTGAACTCAAACTGCTCATTCAGAGCATGTGTCTAAGAAGACATTTCACCCCAGTGTAAAAATGTGGGAGGAGAGAGCTCCCTGCATTGTTTCTCTGACTAATGATCATTGTATTTGGACACTTAGCAATGCACGTGGCTGTTGCTCTTGGATGTTTTTTAGTGGGAGGGAAATGGGAGCAGGGAGCAACTCTGGGGGCACAGCTCCTTATCTTTGTTTCTTGTTTTTTAAGACAGGGCAGCATCTCTCCTATGAAGAACTGAAGCATTTTCAGTCCCAGGATCCAGAACTGGCAGAGGTTATAATAGAAGAAAATTCAGCTGAATTATGGAGCTGCCCATTTTTCTTTCCCTGGTGAGTCAGACAAAACATGGGATGGATGGACACATCCTTTCTGCAGGGGTGCTCAGGCTATTGCTGTGTGAGCCACCAGTGCCTGCAAGTTGCAGTTTAACTGGAGGGAAGGTGTACAGGAGTGGGTTACACTTCTGCTGGTACTGATTTGTTCTGAGAACAAGATTTCAGCACTAAAAATGGAGAGTTGTGGCTTGGCTCCAGGCTTGCTCCCATTATAAGATAAAATTGTCCCTGGGACTGCCTGGTCCTGTTCTTCAGGCTTTAAATGATCTGGGTTGTGATCTGATCCCCTGAGGCAGCTGGTTCATATTTCTATCACCTCTGTCTTCTCAGTGGTGCTGACACTGATCAGTGACACTGAGATGAGAGGCCATGACTTCTGCAAACACTGACAAGTAATGGAAAGTCAAAGAATCCTGCAAGTTGTGTTTGGTCTTGTGCAGAAAATATGGCCAGCTCTAATCCTGTCCCTGTTAACCAAAAGCTCTTTGCCAAAAGCCTTTAGTGTGAGCAAGAAGTGTGAACAACTGAGAGCTCTCTAAGGTCTCAGAGGTAGAGACTTCTAAGGTCCCACTGGTAGAGGGATGGTCAGGATACAGAAGAATTAATCATGTCAGCCCCCTAGACAGGGATGTAAAAATAACAAGCCCCCCCCCGGCCTTTTCCAGTTACATTTCCTGATCTAGAGAATAGCCTTGGATCCTCCCTGCCTCACCATGTGGGTTCAGTTATGGTTGTGTATGATGCCACCTCTCTGCATCTTTTGTAATTAATGGATCTGGTCAATGACTTGACTCATTTTAAAGGAAAAGGAGAGGAAAATGAAGTTCAGGTATCCATCAGGATCTGTTTTTTTCCTCTTTACATGGTCCTGGTGCAGGAGCCCAGAGGAAAGTGGGAAGGAGCACAGATTTAGAGGCTGAGGCTGAATTTTGCTCCTGGCTCCTAGGGCTAGTCTGTCATGCTGTTCGTCAAGTATGAATGTTTGGCAAGAAGTTTATCTGGAAAGAAGCTTTTAAATGCAAACTTTATCATTGTATGATGATTCCTAAATATGGGCTGGTTTGTTTCAGGAGCAGGTCTGTGAATAAATCTCGGATTCTGCAGGAATTTCTCCCTGCTTCCTCGTTGCAGTCCTTCCCCAAGACAGTGTCCCTGGAGAGCTGCTTCCTCATCCACCATCCAGATTTGGGGAATAAGGTGAGAAATTCATTCCAGAGACATTCTCTTCCTGTTTGTGAGTTGTCTCCCAGCAGATCTGAGTTTTTGTGGGATTTGCAGGGTATTTTTAGCTGATACAGTCCTGAAAAGGAGCATTTGGGGTTGTATCAGTTCTGTCCATCTCTGTGTAAAGTGGCTTCTCAAGGTGGCTGTGCCTCCCAGCAGTTGTGTCTGGTTTGGGGCAGGAAATGCCCTGAGCCCATCTCCCTTGGCAGCTGGAGATGTCACAGAAACAGAGGGACTTTAAAGATCATCTTGTTCCAGCACCCCTTGCCTGCTCCATTCATGTGTCTGGCCTTACTCTATAGCTGGGTGAGGTCTTTTTGTGCCCAGCTGGGCAGAATTGTTTAGGAGCTGTTCCTGGCAGTGAGTCTCACTCATTCTGAGACACTTCGGGCTTCTGGCCTGATCTCCTCTGTGTTTTCCTGAGTTTTGGGGACGTGCAGGCCCTGCCTTGCCTTGAAGGAGAGGAGAACCCTTGCATGCAGCTGACCTCAGCTAAAGTTTGTGATCTGCTGGTAACAGGGGGAGCAGCAAACGTGTTGTTTGCTCTGTCTGAGCTGCCTGCAGGGCAGTGACTTGTCCCTGCTTTGGGCAGACAGAGCCAAGGAAAGCTAGCCAGGCTTTTGAAATCCTCTTCTCCCATCCTAGAGCTACAGCCTGCACAGCCTGTTTGCTGTTGGGAGTGGGCAACTCACCCTGACTGTTGCACCTCTGGACACGTGCAGAGGACACTGTGAGATGTTCAAGGTGGAGCTGGAAGCTGGGGATTTGGGTGAGTACCAGAGCTGTGGTGTGCAGGGACTGGGAGGGCCCTTGGAATCAGAAGACTGCTTCCAGCTGGGTCTTACCTGTGTGACACGTGGGATGGTGGTTTGTACCATTGTCACCTCCAGACTGGTGTGTGCCTGCTTGTCACAGCACAGGAGTGATCCTCCTGGACTGGGAGTTTGTGGCCTGGAACACCCAACACTGGGATACCAGGAGATGCTCAAAGCTGAGCAGTGTGGGTACACAATGGGTATTACAAACCCAGTGCCCGCTGAGGGAAGTGTCTTTCCAAAGAGCTCCAGCATGGCCACATCCCTTTGTGAGAAATGGGAGCACTCATTAAGGGTGGGCTTATCTAATAGAGCCTCTCTGTTGCCTCTTCCCAAGGTTATGCCAGCACAGATCACTGGACAATGAGCTTCATGGCCAGAGGGACAGAGCCAGCAGTGATTTGTGATGGAGCTGCCAGCTAAGGATGGTGGGGTGTGAAAACAGAGCTGTTCCCAGGACAAGACTTTCAGCTTTGAAGCCAAGGCAACGTCTTGAGAGGAGCGAGCCCGGGCAACTGGGGCAGGCAGCTTTGCCACCCTGCATGTTTACAGTGTTTAAAAATGACTATTTTCCTGACCCTTGAGGTAATCCTTTGCCTTTCCTCAAATGTATTTTGGGAGAAGCTCAAGCTATTTATGAACCTCCCTGTCCCCTCAGGTAAGCCCTGGGTTTTCAGCAAAGGGTTTTTATTCCAGGAGCAGCAGATGGATTTCTCAGGATGAGATTCACCTTGTGTTCTTTGTGGATTATGGCACTTCCGAAACTTCCTGGGGGGTTTGGGAGTGGATGGGGTGTGTGACATTTCTGTGTACATTCCTCCTGAGGAGGAAGCTTTGAGCCTGTGTAGTCAGGCCAGTTCTATAAAGGGAATGAATTGGTGATGTGTCCCAGCTCTCCCTCACGTCCACAGCTGTGTGAGCCCTGCAGAGCTGATCTTGGCTCCTGCCCCTGTTCTGGGGAGAGCCTTGAGCCTGAGGGCAGAAACTCTCACCCACTGCATCCTTCTTGTACCAATAGAATCCCTTCAGGCCCTTCTGTGTTGTGATCACCCTTCTGCAGCTCTCTGTCAGCAGGTTGTGAGTGAGTCAAATGATAATTGTGCTTTTCTTCACCTCCACTTCCTTTCCTGCAAAAAGACCAACACGTGTTAGTGTGGTGCTGGCAGTGCAGGAGTTGTGGATGGAGCTGGGGCTGGGAGAGAGCAGCTCTGTCCAGCTCTCACCTCAGACACCAAGGGCTGCACAGCCGTTCTCAGCTGCTCCTTGTTTTTGGAGGCACTGCCTGCGTTCCCAGCCCACGGTACCTCTGGGAGCACCTGAAACCTCCCTCTTCCCTGGCATATTTTTGCATTGACTCGTTCCAGATCTGGAACTCTGTCTTCAGAATGAACGTTGGTTTTTCCTGGGTCCTTTCCAAGCTGCCTTTGCGTGTTTCCTGCTGCTGGAGCAGTGCTGCCTCCATGCCCTGAGAGAGGCTCGGGTTCGGTGTTTGCAGGCTGCGGATGCTCCGCTCCCTTCCAAGTGTGATCCTTTGGGTCTGATCCCACTGCTGAAGATCATTTACAGATGTGTCAGGCTGAACTCATAGGCCAGGGCTGGAGTTCAGGACATACTCTCACACTTGTTAATATGGAGTTGGGAGGGGTTTTGGTTGACAGTGAGTTAACTCTGTTGTCAGGAGCAGGAGCCTTTTTCTCTGTAAATATTTTAGGTACATGTAAAATGACAGACTGGGAAAATGTCTGTCCAGCCTTTGTTTTTGAGGAGAATGGGAGCAAACATTGTGCTAATCTGATTAGGAGCTGACAAAAGCTGCCAAGTGGGATGACCACGTCTGGCTCCTGTACAAGAATAAGGCAGAGGACATTTCCTGCTCCAAAGAATTAAGTCTGAGGCCTTGACACTACAAACATTTCTATGCATAACCCTTGTTTTTCTCCTGTCAAAACAATGAGAGCAAGCCCAGCACCTGTGTCAGTGTGTGGATGGCCCTCAGTGCTGGACACACACCAGATCTAGTAGAACCAAAGGGAGAGAGTCTGGCTCTCTCAGGATAGAAAAGGACGAATATAATTTGTTACAAACTATTAAAGGGAATTGGACTAATAAAACTTCCATTAGTATTCTCACTGCTTGGAGTGTATTTCACACTCATGACACTACATTCAATCTTGTACATGCCAAGACACACACACACAAACCAGTCCCCTCCCTCCTCTTAAAGCCTGGGTCTTAGTTAATGGAAATTTGGGAGTTCAGTGATGGCAGAATTAGGGCCTCATTAGTGACTGTTGCTATTTACACTTTGGCAGCTTCTCAAATCAAATTCAAAGGCTGACAAGGTTACTTCACCTCTTGCTGGTTTTGTATCTGACCCATTTTTGTAAAGCATTTGCTCAAAGATGCTGCTGGAGCCATTCTTGCTGAGACTGTGGCGGTTGGTGACACTGTCACTGCTAAGTGTCCTTGACTGTAACTTGTAAAAGAGCTGCGGAGACAATTCCCAAGTGTCTATGAAATGCCTGGATTTTGAGAGTCACACTTAAGCCATTGTGGCTGTCTGGCTCTTTCGGGAAGAAGCAGAGAAAATGGATCTATTTACAGTTGCTGTTTGGGCTGGGAGGAGGAGGGGGAGGAAGGGGCAGGTTTGTGCCTGTTTAGCAGAAGTGTTCTCACGTAGTGCTTCTCCCTTCCTCAAAGCGTTGCAGCTGGTTGGACAGGAGCTGGTGAGTCTGTCTGTTTGCAGAGCAGCCTTCCAAGTGCACTTTATGGGCTCTGCATAAGTTTCCAGCTCTGTCTCAGCGATACATTGCATATGTCCCAACCTCGCTCCCTTCGGAGTTTACATCATTTGTTTTTAAGCTCTCCGGTATATTTTCTCTTCCTCTTCCAAAAGCTGTAAGGAATTAGCTGCTAAACTAAAACAGGAGGGCAGTTCTCCTGCTGATAAAGAGCCGATTTTGGCCCAAGTGCAGAGCCCCAGTCTGCAGCACAGCTTCCAGAGCAGCTCCTGTCTCCAGCTGCCAAAGGAGTGGTGCTCACACCTTCCACATCCCAGGGCGGGTGAGGAGCCACTGTGGGAAACCCGGAGGTGAGGCCACAATGGCAAAACTGGGATGCCCAAAGGGAGGTTTTGATACCTTTACTGCAATTGAGCCCTGGTCATCTTCCACATCCAGAGCTCCAGCTTCACAGAGTCCCTGGAAAGGCTGCAGGACTTCCCTAGAGAGTCTGGTGAGGTGGAACTGGGGGAAACAGGGCTGTTCTGCAGCTATTGAGGTTTCACAGCCATGATCAGATGTGTCACAGAGAGGGTGTCCCACCGTGGTCTCCCTCACCTCAGCTTCCCTTTTGCACTCTGTGCTGGTTTGGACAATCTCCCACTCCCACTCTGCCCAGCTCACACGGGTTCCCAGTCAGCACATTTTGAAATCCCTTTGTGTGCTTCAGAGCTCATTGCCTGTAAGCTGGGAGATGGATTCCTCCTCACCCCACATCCCAAAGGCTGCTCTGAAATCACACCAGAAATCGGTACCACCCACTGGAGGTGAGGAGGGGTCACCTCTGCACTTGCCAGGCTGGAAGGATGGGCTGTCCCCATCGGCTGGGCAGGAGGATCGTGGTTTAAAGCTGCTCCCCAAAGCAGGAGTCACTGACCAGTGCTGTCAGTCAGTCCTGAACTCAGGGTAACTGAAAGGAGGAGAAAGGATTATTATGATTTACTTCAGTACCAGGAAATCAGCGGCCCCCAAGGGAGCCAAGCTGGCAGTTTCTATTGATTCTTTTTTTTTTTTTTTGCTTTCTTTGTTCCTTTTCATTTTTTCCCCTGCCCACTGTTATTGCACACATTGATTCCCCTGAGGGGTCCCTTTGCAAGGCCCTGGAGAGCTTTGAGTCAGATTTCCCGTGAGTCTCCAGACTTCAGCTTCTCCCACCAAGCCTGTTTTTGGAATGTTCTGGAGGAGAAGCTGGTTTGTCTGGGCTGGATCAAAGCACCTCCCTTCCCTCATGGCCTCCTGGGCTCCAGCAGCAGCAGGAGGAGGTGGGGAGCATCTCATGGTAGAGATGTGAGCTCTCTAAACAGCAGTGTCTCAGAAAAGGGGATCCTTCTGCCTTGAAACCCTCTTGTTCCCTCCCTCCAGGAGGGAAGTTTCCCTTCCACACACCCCCATGCCAGGTCCACGTTCAGCCCCGTGGCCCCCAAGAGAACTGAACACTTCCTGGGGTGAGGCCATTTCAGTGGGTGCACACAGAGCTTTTGCTTCCTGCAAACCAAACTTTCTCCTCTTGATAAATTTTATAGGTATCCTCCTCTTCAGGAACCTCCTTCCTGTAAAGGGCAGATTTAGTGTCCTGCTGAGTTAGACAAGGGAGATGCTGGACTTCCCTTTGCTTTGGAGATTCAGAATAATGGCAGGTGATTTATTTTTAGCATTATCTCCTTCTCTTGGGGAGGGGAGCCACATTCTAAAGGCTCAGAGGTGCTGGGAAGTAAAGCTATATATGCATAAAGACTGTTTCAATGCTGAACACTAAATTCAGTGATGGATTAAAAAAAAAGAATGTGAATATGCACTTAATGCAGAATTTTATGGATGGTCCTAATTTAATATATTGCAAACTTTGTAAATACTTGGGAAAAGCCTGTAAAGTATGTAAATAAATGAGATTTGTATGTAAGAAGAATAAAAAAGTTTTTAATTTTTGCAATTAAATACAAGTGTTAATGACCCTTTTCCCTTTTCTTGATTTTTATTTTCATGTTGCATGTCAGGTTATTGAGGGGTTATTTAACCTTTTTTAGATCACCTTTTCTAAGGCAAGTGTAATGTTAAATGAAAAGTCAGAACACTTTTGTTAGAAAAATGTCATAAGAAACACTTTGTGCAAGAGGAGTAGTTTGGGAAATGTTCTGTGGATTTTAGCCTGGTTCTCTGAACAAAGTTGATACAACAGCTCTGCTGTCCCTGCTTTCTTTTCTCCCCAGTAACATCTCCATCTTTCCTTCACAATTCAGTTGATTTTAGCCAAACTTTGAGGCGTGGAAGATGATAAACTCCTCCAGAGCTCATTAATCCGGGCGAGCAGGGAGAAGAGAGAGATCCTGTTCCTGCCCCAGCAGTGCAGGAGCCTGGTCAGACACGGGCCAGCCCCGCTGGAGCCCCCGAGACGTGAGTCAGTAGAAGCCCAGGCTTGGTCACTTGTGTGCTGCAGAGTGGGGCCCCTCTGGAGCCACCAGGCTGGAGCAGAGCCTGCCAGGTGTTGGTGTGTGGCTCCTGTCCCCGTGCAGAGGCTGCTGCTCCCCGGGGTGTGGGGATGGGGCTGTTCTTTGAGGGAGCAGAAGGAAAGCTGCATTCCACACACCCTGTCAATGCAGAGCCCATGCTCTGCTTATTCCAGGCAGCCACAGCCTCTCAACTCCCCTGTTTGGGGCAATTTCAGCTCTGTACCCTGTTCTTCCTCTCCTGCTCCCCCCTCTCCTGATGGTTCAGGGAAGAGGCTTCAACCCTGTGCTTGCCCCCCATTCCCAGCAGGCTGGGAATTCCTCAGCTGCCAAATGCTGTCCCCAGCACAGACACGGGGCTGGCCGAGGTGGCTCTGGCTGACTCTGAGGAGTTCTGTGCTGCAAACTGCTCTCAGCAATTGCATCTCGCTGCCTTTGTTTCTAGGGCAGCTGCATTCCAGGGATAGAGGAGGATCTCTGTGAAAACAGAGCTTTGCTGGTTGCTGTGGGATTATTGTTACAGATTGTGGGTGACACTGTGGTGGCTATTTAATACAAGGCAACTGTGAGGACAAGGAAATTGATGAGGTTTTCCATGGGCAGCTGGAATAGCCTCATGGTTACAGGTCCTGGTTCTTCTGGGGAACTTCAGCCATGCTGATATTTGTTGGGAGAGACAACACAGCCTGGCACAGGCTGGAAGTTCAGGAAGGTCCTGCAGATCATTGAAAATAACTTTTTGATACAAGTGGTGGAAGAGCCAAGGAAGAGAGGTGTGTTTCTGGAACCTTGTACTACCAAAGCAGGGGGGACTGACTGAAGGTGGGAAGGTTGGGGAAAGCCTTTCCTGTAGTGACCCTGTGAAACTCAGGATCCTGAGTGGGAAAGCAAAGCAGTAGCAGGGCTAAAACCCTGATTTTCCAGAGAGCCAATTCAACCTTTCCAAAGACCTACTTAGAGAAATCCCATGGAATAGGGCTCTAGAAGGGAAGGGGGCCCAAGAATATTGGTCAATATTCAAGATCAGTGTATCCCCATGATCCAGAAATGAAGCAAAGGGGGCAGGAGACCTGCATGGAAGAGCAGAGAGGTTCTAGCAATTCTCAAATGGAAGAAAGAAAGGTATGGGATGATGAAAAAGGAACAGGTACATGAGAGATCTATAGGAACATCTTTGAGGTTTGCAGGAATGCAACAAGGAAGGGCACAGTCCACTTGGAATTGGGTCTGGCAAGGGATATCCAGAACAAGAAGGGCTTCTCCAAGTACATCAACAAATGGAAGATTAGGGAAAATGTGGGGCTGCTGCTGAATCCAGTGGGTGTCCTGGGCATAGAAAACACAGAGAAGGTGAAATTACTCAACACCTTCTTTGCTTCAGTCTTTACTGCTGAGAGCACTCCTCAGGAATCCTAGATGTTGGAAGTAAGAGATGAAGGATGGAGAAAGGAAAACTTCTTGGTCACAGAAAGTTGAGAGAGATCAGCCAGGCAGATTTAACAGCCATAAATCCATGGTGGGATGCACCCACAGGTGCTGAGGGAGCTGACAGAGGTTGTTGCTTAGCCACTCTCCATCATCTTTCAAAAACCCTGGAGAACAAGAGAGGTGCCCAGTGATTGGAGAAAAGCCAAAATTAACTCCTGTCTTCAGAAGGGGCAAGAAGGAGGATCTGGGAAACTCCCAGCCAGTTAGCCTCACTTTATCCCTGGAAAGATGATGGAATAGCTCATTTTGAAGATCATCACCAAGCACCTGAAAGTAAACAAGGTTATTGGGAATGGTCAGTATAGATTCACCAAGAGGAAATCCTGCTTGACCAATCTGATGCCTTCTATGATGGCACAGCAGGATGGGTTGATGAGAGGAGAGCTGTGGGTGGTGTCTACCTTGACTTCAGCAAGGTTTTTGACACTGTGTCCCATAACATCCCCATGGATAAGCTGAGGAAATGTGAGTTGGATGAATGGACAGTGACGTGGATCAAGAACTGACTCAATGGCTGAGCTCAGAGGGTCGAGAGCAGAGCAGAATCCAGCTGGAGGCCTGTAGTCAGTGGCATTCCCCAGGGATCAGTACTGGGTCCAGCCTGGATGAAGGCATAGAATGGACCCTGAGCAGGTTTGGTGATGATACAGAACTGGGGGAGTGGCTGATCCACCTGAGGGCTGGGCTGCATTCAGAGGGATCCAGGCAGGCTGCAGAGTTGGATGGAGAGAGACCTCATGAGGTTCAACAGGGGCAAGTGCAGGTCCTGCACCTGGGGAGGGATAAGCCCAACTACCAGCACAGGCTGGGGGTGACCTACTGGAGAGCAGCTCTGCAGAGAAGGACCAGGGAGTCCATGAGTTGCCCATGGAGCCAGCAGCGTGCCCTGGGGCCAGGAGGGACAATGAGATCCTGGGAGGCATTGGGGAGAGTGTGGTCAGCAGGTCAAGGACGTGATCCCTACCCTCTGCTCTGCCCTGGGAGGCCATATCTGTGTTCAGTTCTGGTCTCCAAGTTCAAGAAAGACAGGAGTTACTGGAGAGAGTCCAATAGAGGCCATAACGATTAAGGGACTGGAGCAGCCCTCTGATGAGGAGAGACTGCTGGAGCTGGGCCTGGTTAGTTTGGAGAAGACTGAGAGGGGATTTCATCAATCTATATAAATATGCCCAGGAGATGTCAGAGGATGGTGTCAGACACTTTTTAGTGGTGCCCAGCAACAGGACAAGGAGCAACGGCAATAAACTCAAAACACAAGAAGTTCCATCTCAAGACAAGAAAAAACTTAATTCCATGGAGGGTGGCAGAACACTGAAACAGGAGCTCAGGGAGTTATGGAGTCCCTCACTCTGGAGACATCCCAAACCCACCAGGATGAGTTCCTGTGTCACCTGTTCCAGGTGATGTTGCAGAGGGGTTGGACTGGATGATTTCCAGAGGGCCCTTCCAAGCCCAGCTATTCTGGGATTCTGTGATTTTGAGAAAAGGGACAGGAAAGACCCATAAGTGAATCCTCAGGGGATGGCTGAGGTTTGGAGCAGCAGAGGCTTGGATGTAGAATGCCAGTCCAGGGGTTAGGATTCAGGCATGGGGAGTGACCATGCATGTTTGTTGGCACCAGCCCCAGTGCAACCTCTCCATCACTGCCGATATGTGACACGGGAGTGTCCCACGTGGCTCCAAAACTCTAATAAATACATTTCCTCCCCAGTCTTCAAGCTGTTGGGTGTTCCTGGCTCTTGGGAGGTGCTTTAAATCTGACTGCCAGAGCCGTGGGCTGCTGAGAGCAGAAGCTGCCTGCACAATGCTGAGCTCAGGTCTTCCTCCCCTTCTCCTGGTGCTCTCAGTGCTGGAGCTGAGCTGGTCCCTGAGTGATGAAGAGAAGAAGATCATCTTGGATGAGCACAATAAATATCGCTCCCAGGTCTCTCCTCCTGCCATGGCTATGATGAAGATGGTAAGTGGCTTTTATTACAGAGGAATATTGGGGTGTTTGTGTGGTCCAAGGCTCGATCTTCATGCAAGGAGGGATCAGGGCGTTCCTTAGGGGAGGCAGAGCAATTCTCGTGTAGGGTTACAAGTAGGTGTCAATGGAGGGGTTCCCTCAACTGTCTGTAAAGAGAAGAGTTCCCTTTACCTTTGGAGTTGTCTTTGATCATTTCCTGGAAGTTCCTAAGTGTGGTGTGAGTCCCCAGATGCTTTTCATGAGATTGATGCAGCTCTCACTCACCTGAGTGCCTGCTGGAGCTCCCTGTGATGGCAGGAAGGGCAGGTGAGGCCCTGCCATGAGCAGGTGCCACGACCTGGAGATTTTGCCATGGCTGTTGCCAAGAGCTGGTGGGGGAATCCTGCTGTGACACTGTGACATCACACAGTGCTCTGTGTTTGCATCAACTTCAAACATGTCAGTGAAGTCTTTCAGTTATTTGGGCCCAACAATTCCTTCCTCCTTCTCCCCGTGCCTTGTGCAGGGCTGCCTTGGAAATGTGGGATCCTCTGTTTTGCTTGAGGAAATTGAGTCAGGTCTCACATCACACGTGGCTGCAGTGGGAGCAGAACCGAGCTCTAGAGCTAGTGCTGCTTTTTGTCTTCTTCAGACTCTTGATTTGATTAAAAGCTGGCTATCAAGTTTTATCTTACATCACATGTGATTTTTCCTCATTGATTACAAATCATGGGGAGGAGAAGGACAGCTGTTTATCCTGGAAAGTTGGAGCCCTTTCCTCCTTGGGTCACAGTGTTCTTGGAGGACACCTTGCCAAAGTTGCCCAGGCTGAGTAAAGTCTTTTTGAGCTGGTAAATGAGAGCTTAACAACCAAACAAAGCCAAAAGTTAAATTCAGGGAAAGGAGGCCTAACCAGTGACTGCAAACTCAAAGGGGACAGAGCCAGAACCCTCAGCACTGTGATGGTTTTTCCACACTGAGCTGAGATCTCCATGATGGCATTAGATGAGCTCCAGGGGAGGTTGTGAGAGTTGTGCTGCTGCCCTGACCTTGTCCCGTTTGACCCATAAGCCAAGGCTTGTGCTGGGACTGACCACAGAGATCCCCTCTTGTAAGGACTAGGGTAGGGGTTTGGGTAGGGGGTTGAATATTCCTCATGAATGGGGAAACTGAGAGCACAGGGTCCTTGGTAAGTGCCTTGTTCCTGCTGGAGAGCCCAGTGTCCATCTCTGTGTGCTGACACCGAGCTCCTTTCAGACCTGGGACATGGACTTGGAGGTTGCTGCTGAAAACCATGCAGGGAATTGCAGCTGGAACCGGAACAGTGGCCCAACCAAGAAGAACCTCTTTGCTACCAATTCAACCCTGGATGTAAAATTGGCCATTGAGGAATGGAATGGGGAGAGGAAATTCTATAACTTTTCAACATCCCAGTGTGAGCCTGGGAAGATATGTGATGACTACATCCAGGTACCAGCTGCTGGGGTGGAGGGGCTGTTGGGACAGGAGCTGTACCAGTCCCCCAGCTCCTCCAAAATCTTTGCAAAAGGACAGGGAAGCAGGTGGGATTCACTGACAGAGGCAGACCTGGGCATGGTGTCAGCCATGAACAGCCTTTTGGAGAAGACCTTTTTTGAGACAAGCTCTGCAGCCTTTTTATTTGGCTGCTAGGCAGAACTCAGTGCCAGCTCATCTTGGATAGAAGGATGAGGTCTGAATGTTTCTTCACAGCTTGGGTGGGAGCAAGGAGGAGAAGAGATGGTGGTAGCGAGTGGATGGATGGACGGATGGATGGATGATTCCAAGACCAAAGCAGAGGTGGTGATGCTCTGTCTGAGTAGACTATGTGGTAGGAAAGCTATGGCACTGGAATATATACCTTGGGAAGGTGGTTTAGACAGAGGAAAGAGGAGATTCTGAATGCCAAAGCAACATGGGGATGTGGGATACGGGGAACATGCTGGGAGATAAAAAAGATATTGGAGCAGCCTTTAGGGCCAGGGGAGAAACTGCTTTCCCCCAGTCCCCCCACGTTCAACAGTGGTCTTTGCCTTAGGTGATCTGGTCAATAACAAATCGTGTTGGCTGTGGGAGCAAATTTTGTAAGAAGGTGGAAGACATCAAAGCAGAGAATGTACAGCTGCTTGTTTGCACCTATCATCCCTGGTAAGTACCAGGCCCCAATGCCAGTGCCCTGCTCTGTTCTGAGGGGGTGAGGGATGTGCTCCATGGAGTTCTCTGCCCTGGCTTGAGCTGCCTTGGGGTCAGGCTGGGGAGTAAATGGCCCTGACAGGCCATGGCAGGAGACCAAGACCTGTTTTCTACATTAATCCCAAGTTTTGCCTTGGCTGGGATATCCCAGCTGAATCAGCCCCCTCTCTGGGATGGGTGTTTCCCCTTTCATCGTGTCTTCTTTATCTTGGCATTTTCTGCTTCCAGGAGTAATACAGAGAAGAACAAACCCTACTGGACAGGACCCTCGTGTAAAAGATGTCCCACGGGCACAGTCTGTGTGGACAACCTGTGTGGTGAGTGAGCAGAGCCATGCATGGCCCTGGAGGGGCTGTTGGGACTGACACCCTGGGCTGGGTGTGAGCTCTGAACCCTCCTGGAGCTGCCAGGAAGCTCTTGAACTGCAGTTCCTGGGCTGCACCATGAGACAGCACAACTGCCTTAAGATAAGGAGGGGCTTGTACCCTGTTAGGCAGCACTATTTGCTGTCGTGCATGGCAGGAGGTTGAAGAGGGTCTTCTCTAATTTCACGTTTTCTTCTTCCCTGCATGCAGAAGAACGGAAGACAAACTCGGATTCTCCCAAAGATGGAGCTGCCAGTACCTGCTTGGGGTTTTCACTCTTCCTCCTCCCCAGTGCCATCCTGGTGGGCCTTCTGCTCTGAAGGCTCTTCCTCAGCTGTCCCTGCACCCCTCACCAAGGCTTTTGTCAGCACTGGTTGTTCCACAGCCCTGGTAGGCTCAGGACACTCCTTGGACAATTCCCACGCTCCCTCCTTACGCTGCCTTCTCTGCTGCAGCCGCGGCGAGCCAAGGGCAGCCGGCAGTGCCAGGGGAACTTTGTCCCCTTCCTGAGGAGACCTGAGGGCAGGAGGGTGTTTGCCATCATGCTGGTGACCTTGGACGCTTCTCCTTTTCCCTGGCTTCTGTTCCATTTCCAGGCTGGAAGTGCTGAGCTCTCCCACGCACCCACAGTCCCCTATGGCTGCAGGCCCTGCCACAGCGTGACCCTGGGGACAGCAGGGTGACCTGGGCACAGTCAGACACGGTGCTTGGCTTTGGTGTTTGTGGATGAGGCACGGTGCTTGGCTTTGGTGTTTGTCAGGATGAATTTCCAGCAGAAATGCTCTTTTCCCTCCCAGTGTGTTTCTTTCAATTCTGGACAAGTGTTACCTCTTTCCCTTCTTGTCCACACAGAGTGGCTGTTTGGAGGATTTCTGTTTCCTCCTGGTTCTGGTGTAGCTCTGGCCAGTACTAGCCAGCTGTTCCCCCCTCTCCTCCTCACACTCTGCAGCACTTGCCTCCTCCCTCTCTCCTCCTCCCTCTCTCTTGCTCTCTGGCACATGTCCCATTCCTCAGTTATTCCAGTGTCACAGATTTATTTTACGCCTGTGCCTGCACCTGAGAGCACGCACAGAAGAGAAACCTTCAGAGCTGAGAGAGGCCATCAGCTCCTTCATGTAGCTTTTCCCTGCATGGCTTCATCTCTTGCATCGTTTCAGTGTATTTGAATTTAAATAGAGATCCTGCTTTATGTGTAACTTGTGTGTGTGTGGTCAAGGAGAACGAGTCCCCAGGTGGGTTGGTACAATCTGAGCTCCAGAGATACAAGGGATGCTCTTACAGGTGGCTCTGCTGCCCGGCAGCAGCAGCTGTCCTGCAGGGACCCCGCTGTGCTGGGGTGCTCTGAGGTCACGGCCAGCCCAGCCCAGCCAGGCAGTGACCAGCAGATGGCACTGGGACAGGCACCGCTGGCAACTGGGCAGCTCAACTGGCCCCGCACACCCTGCCCGCAGCTCCCAGCTTTATTTAATCGCCAGCTTCAGGTGCAGTTAAGAATGAGATTAAAAAGAACCTCGTGCCCAGGGGCTGTGGCTGCTGCACGCTCTGGGAGCAGCCTGAGCTCCTGCTGCCCAGCTGCCTTCGGGGACAAATCCATCCCTGCCTTATGGACAGATGATAAAAATACAGCCCCAGAGGCTGCTCCTCAGCCGTGAGAGGGGACAGGGCTCGCAGCTCTGAGAGCATTTCAGGACCTCGTCTGGTTTTGCATCTGCATGCAGGACAGCGTAGCATTCCCTAAAAGTTCCCCAGAAACACCACAAAGAGCAGAAAAGCATTTCTCCTCCCAGCAAGATCAGGACACTCATCAGGGCAAATCCTGAATTTTTGCAGTGCTCGATCCCCCACCCTGCTGAGAGCCAGGAGGCACAAGGGTGCTGCTGATGAACAGCCACCAACAGAATTCCAGGATTTAGGAGTTTTATCACTTGTGTGGGGCTCTGAACCTGGTGAAAACTCTTGGGGTTTGTTTTCCTGAAGGTTTTGACTTGTGCAGACAGGCTGTTGTGCAAGGACCTATTTATAGAGTTCCTTGCAGCAGAAAACTCCAAGCCAGAAGGAAATCCTCTTTCCTCTTGCCCTGCTCCCCGGGACAGCGGGGCTGAGCCTGCCCACACAGGCATTTGGGGGGTTTGGCTTCATCCTGAATTTGGGCCTTTTGGCAAGGGCAGGGCTTGGTGTGCTGCACAGGGAGAACACAAAACATTCAAGGGAGACTTTTGCAGCATTTCCACTCCATTTCTGGGGTTGGCAAAAAGGGGACTCTGGCACTGGGGTGACCCTGGCAAAGATTCTGCCAGGTTCTTACAGCCCTGTGGCCCTGTGTGGAGGGAAGAGGAGAAGGCATTAACCTTCAGCTGGGCTGACTTGGGTTAAATGCTGGGATTTGTGGTGTTTATGAGGCCTGGACTCCTTAGGAACCTCACCTGCTTGGTTCCCTCCATCCCTGGGCTGTTTGCAGCAGGGACAGGGAGGTGTTTGCTGCTGCTGCTGCTGCTGCAGTGAGAGGAGGTTCCTTTGCTTCAGCTCCTGAATGTGCCGTGAATGCAGTGGGTCAGAAAGGTTGGGGTGGGCACACACACCCTGCTGGCTATCTGCATTTGGGGTTATGCTGCTGGCAGATCCATCCAGCTTCCAAATATTCCCTCAGTGTTGGGCTGAAAGTGCTCTCATTCCACAATGTCCTGTGAGGGTCTGGGGAGGACTCACCTGTTTTGATCTTGCTTCCTGGTTCCTTTTTGCTAGAAGGTGTTGCCTATTCCGTGCCATTGCAACCATCTTCATAACTAAAACAGGAGGGCTGTTCTCCTGTTGGTAAGGAATCAATTTTGGCCAAGTCTGCCAAGCCCCAGCCTGCAGTATGGCTTCCAGAGTAGCTCCTGCCTTCATCTGCCAGAGCGGGGTGATGCTCACACCTTCTGCATTGTCAGGGTGGGATGCCCAGAGGCCAGACCACAATGGCAGGGAGGGGAGTTTTGATACCTTGGCCAAAGATCTGCAAGTAATCCCTGCTCATTTTCCTCATCTAGAGCTCCAGTTTCACAGATCTTTGGAAAGGCTGCGGTGGGCTGGGACTTCCCTAGAGAGTCTGGTGGTCCTGGTGACCTTCTGAGGTGAAATTGGGATGAATGGGGCTGTTTCTGCAGCTGCTGAGGCATTGTGGTGACAGACACAATTGGATGAGTCACAGTTGGGCTGTCTCACCTTGGCCTCCCTCACCTCAGCTCTCCTTGGCACTCACTGTATTCAGGACATCGTGTTGTTTGGACAAAACAAATATTGTTTGGACAATACCTCACTCTCACCCTGCCCAGCTCAGGGGGATTCCCAGTCAACACTTGTGTCCCAGCATTTTTAAATAATAGAACAGATGAGTGAATATTGTGGAAGATGATAAACTCCTCCAGAGCTCATTAATCCGGGCGAGCAGGGAGAAGAGAGAGATCCTGTTCCTGCCCCAGCAGTGCAGGAGCCTGGTCAGACACGGGCCAGCCCCGCTGGAGCCCCCGAGACGTGAGTCAGTAGAAGCCCAGGCTTGGTCACTTGTGTGCTGCAGAGTGGGGCCCCTCTGGAGCCACCAGGCTGGAGCAGAGCCTGCCAGGTGTTGGTGTGTGGCTCCTGTCCCCGTGCAGAGGCTGCTGCTCCCCGGGGTGTGGGGATGGGGCTGTTCCTTGAGGGAGCAGAAGGAAAGCTGCATTCCACACACACTTACCTAATGCCGGCTGGACACGAGTGTCTCAGCCCCAGGGTGGGGCTTGGACCTCGCACTGCTGATCTTGATGCTTCAGACATTGGCCCAGGAGTCATGGGAGCAGGTTGGGAGTTGAGAAATGGCCCTGCACCCCTTTGGCAGCCGCCCTGCACTTGCCAAAGGCTCTTACTCACGTTTCTCCATGAGCCACATGCCCTGGTGATGACTCCTCCAGGGCTGTTTGCTTTTCCCCACAAGCTCTGTATATCCCATTTTCCTCCATCCTTGTTGCCTTATCTCCTGCAGAGCTCGGCCAGGGTGCTGTAGTGCCAGGGGCTATGGGGAGCTTGGCCCTGCATCTCCACATCACGTTTGGAGAGACCAGCACCTGCACTGCTCCAGTGGAAGCTGTCCCTGCTTGTGGCAGAGGGGTTGGAATGAGATGAGCTCTCAGGTTCTTCCCAATCCAATCCATTCCATGGCTCTGTGATTCTCAGCACTGCCTTGTTCCTTCTAAGCCAGACCACAGTGAGCTGGCCAGCAGGAGCTGGAGCCTTGTTGATGTTTTCTAGATGTTTCTCCAGGTCTCCAGAGATACAACAGCAAATGTGTTGAGGTGTCTCCATCAAGAGACAGATTTGCCTTAGCAATACATGGGAATCTCTGGTTTGACCATCTGAATTGCAGACCTGGTGAGATGTTGGCCTGAGACCCCACTTGCAGGAACTGTTGGAAAATTGAGGAATGGGTGACCCCAGAGCTAGTGAAGGACAATGCAATACACAGAGCTGAGAGATCTGAGGGGCAGCAGGAGAGCTGTTGTGGTGAGAGAGGTGATCCATGTGGTCCAAAACCAGAGGAAAACCGACAAAGCATCGCGTGGGGAGGGGAGGGGGGAGGCAGAGCCGGCAGCGTGTGATTAACTTGGCTCGGCTGTGCAGAGCTGCCCACCCGCTGCTCCTCTCGAACAGGCTGTGTGTGATCCCAGCGCAGCTCCTGGAGCCGGGCCGGGCTCTTGCACAATCGCAGATGGGGAAACGAGGCTGGGGCAGCCCGGGGGGCTCTGATCCTGCAGGTGTGATCCTGCAGGGCAGGGAGCACAGCCTGTGCCCGCACGGCCACGCTCTGCTTATTCCAGGCAGCCCCGGGGGCAGCCCCAGCCTCTCAACTCCCCTGTTTGGGGCAATTTCAGCTCTGTACCCTGTTCTTCCTCCCCTGCTCCCCCCTCTCCTGATGGTTCAGGGAAGAGGCTTCAACCCTGTGCTTGCCCCCCATTCCCAGCAGGCTGGGAATTCCTCAGCTGCCAAATGCTGTCCCCAGCACAGACACGGGGCTGGCCGAGGTGGCTCTGGCTGACTCTGAGGAGTTCTGTGCTGCAAACTGCTCTCAGCAATTGCATCTCGCTGCCTTTGTTTCTAGGGCAGCTGCATTCCAGGGACGGGGGGAAGACCCGTGTGAAAACAGGGCTTTGTCAATTGCTGTGGGATTATTGTTAATTAGGAGAAATGGAACAGGAGGTAGAAGAGAGGACCCGTAACCGAGGGCTCAGGGGATGGCTGAGGTTTGGAGCAGCAGGGGCTTGGATGAAGAAATGCCATTCCAGGGATTAGGATTCAGGCACGGGGTCTGTCCCGGGGAGAGGACCCTGCGTGTTCGTTGGCACTGCTGCCTCTCCATCAAGGACGATATGTGAGATGGGTGTGTTCTTCATGGCTCCAAAACTCTAATAAATACATTTCCTCCCCAATCTTCAAGCTGTTGGGTGTTCCTTGCTTTTGGGAGGTGCTTTAAATCTGACTGCCAGAGCCGTGGGCTGCTGAGAGCAGAAGCTGCCTGCACAATGCTGAGCTCAGGTCTTCCTCCCCTTCTCCTGGTGCTCTCAGTGCTGGAGCTGAGCTGGTCCCTGAGTGATGAAGAGAAGAAGATCATCTTGGATGAGCACAATAAATATCGCTCCCAGGTCTCTCCTCCTGCCATGGCTATGATGAAGATGGTAAGTGGCTTTTATTACAGAGGAATATTGGGGTGTTTGTGTGGTCCAAGGCTCGATCTTCATGCAAGGAGGGATCAGGGCGTTCCTTAGGGGAGGCAGAGCAATTCTCGTGTAGGGTTACAAGTAGGTGTCAATGGAGGGGTTCCCTCAACTGTCTGTAAAGAGAAGAGTTCCCTTTACCTTTGGAGTTGTCTTTGATCATTTCCTGGAAGTTCCTAAGTGTGATGTGAGTCCCCAGATGCTCTTCATGAGATTGATGCAGCTCTCACTCACCTGAGTGCCTGCTGGAGCTCCCTGTGATGGCAGGAAGGGCAGGTGAGGCCCTGCCATGAGCAGGTGCCACGACCTGGAGACTTTGCCATGGCTGTTGCCAAGAGCTGGTGGGGGAATCCTGCTGTGTGGGACATCACACAGTGCTCTGTGTTTGTCTTTGCAGGTGAAGGTATTTTATCTACTGGGGGGGAATTTCAACTTGTAAGTCAAGGTCTTCCAGTTATTTGGGCTCATCACACTCCTAATCCTTGCCATGACTTGGCATCTTGGAGATAGAGGATCCCTTGTTTTGCTTGGGGAAATAAAGTCCGGTCCCACATGAATGGGACCTGTAGTAGGACCAAAAAACAAGCTTGGTGCTGGTGCTGCTTTTTGTCTTGTTCAGACTCTTGATTTGATTAGAACTTGGCTATCAAGTTTTATCTTGCACCACACGTGATTTTTTTCTCCCTGCTTGCAAATCATACAGAGAAGGATAATTGTTTATCATGGAGAGTTGGAGTCCTTTCCTCTTTGGGTCACAGTGTGCTTGGAGGACACCTCACTGCCTGGCCCAGAAGTTGCCCAGGCTGAGTAAAGCCTTTGTGAGCTTGTAAATGGGTACTTAACAATTAGAAGAAGACAAAAGTTAAACTCAGGGAGAGAAGACCTGACCACTGAGTGCAGACTCAAAGGGGACAGAGCCAGAAGCCTCAGCACCATGACCCATCAAACCCCCCAGGCACAGCAAACTCAGAATATCAGGGCTTTGGAGCCAAAGTCTTAGAGCAAGCCTGAGGGAAATGATCTCTCATTAAGAGAGGTCCTTAAGTCAGTGCAATTCCAAACCTGTGGGGGCTGCTCCTGGCTGAATCTTTGATTGCAGCCCCTGTGCTTTGAGACGCTCCCTCTGCAGCTTCTGCTCCTGCTTAAATACACAGGACCTGCTCTCGATCTGGAGCCAAAAGCTTTTTCATTTTGAAGCCCAGGGAATGTTTAACTCACAGCAGCCCTGACGATTCCTCAGTAGAGGTTTTCCATGAGAACACCGTCCTCACCTCCCTCCTGGGACCTTTGCTTGGGCTGTCTTTGCCTCTGGTTTCACCTGCTGCCGTGGCACTGTGCCTGGCTGAGGTCACTCCGTGCTTCCATTTGGGACATGGGGCTTGGTTGCTTTGGAAATATTTAGTTGAAGGGGGGAATCTGTAGCCTGAAGCCACTTCACTAATGAGGCAAATCTGCAGCTGTGAGTCCCCCGTTTATGGAGCCCAGCTCTGTGCCAGAGGGGTGTGTGCTCCCCACATTGGGTCTCCAGCCATCTCTGTCAGCATGGCTTGGGGCCATAGGGGGAGGTGAACCAACACTCTGTGTCCCATGCAGGTGTTTCCTCCCCCCAGTGCCTTCAGGCTGTCCTCATCCCCTCAACACCCCAATGGTGCCATGCCCTCCTGTCTGGCACCTTTTGGATCCAGCCCTGGCTCTGTCCAGGAGGGTCCCCCCTCACCACCCCCTGTTTGCAGGGCTGCCTTCCAGCACCCAAGCTGTTCTCTCCATCAAGGATGGTCCAAACAGCTGCAGTGTAGGATTCCCCATATGCATGCCTGTGAGAAAACTCTCCACCTTCTCATCCTCCTCCTTCTCCTTGTTCTCCTCCTGCACATCCCTGTGGTTGGGGCTCAGCTGGTGGTGGGGCCACTGCTGCTCCAGAGGGGGCTGCTGAGATGTTTCCAGGAGTGTGTGCTCCCAGGCTTTGTACAGCTGCCAGGAGAGATGTGTCCCATTCCCCTCCTATCCCCATCCTGGATGAGGAGGGATGGCCCCAGGCCCCTCTCGTGTGACCACGGTGGTGGGTTTCCTTCCTTCCTGGAATCCTTCCTGGAATCCTTCCTTCCTTCCTGAAATCCTTCCTTCAATCCTTCCTTCCTGGAATCCTTCCTTCCTGGAATCCTCCCTCCCTCCCTCCCTCCATGGACTTCATGGTTTCTCCATGCTGAGTTGAGGATGCTCCATGATGGCATTAGCGGAGATCCAGGAGAGGTTGTGAGAGTTGTGCTGGTTCCCTGAAAACCAAGGTTTAGTTTGTGCTGGGACTGACCACAGTGCTCCCCTCTCCTGAGGACTGTGTTGGGTAGGGGTTGGAATTTTCCTCATGAATGGGGAAACTGAGAGCACAGGGTCCTTGGTAAGTGCCTTGTTCCTGCTGGAGAGCCCAGTGTCCATCTCTGTGTGCTGACACCGAGCTCCTTTCAGACCTGGGACAAAGAGCTGGAGGCCCTTGCTCAATCCTATGCAGAGAAATGCATCTGGGACCACAACAAGGAGAGGGGCCGACGGGGAGAAAACCTCTTTGCTATGGCTCCAACCCTGGAACTGGAATTCGCCGTGGAAGATTGGAACGGGGAGGAGAAATTCTACAACTTGACAACATCCACGTGTGTCCCTGGGCAGATGTGTGGCCACTACACCCAGGTACCAGCTGCTGGGGTGGAGGGGAGGCTGCTCAGCAGACCTGGGTGCCAGATTTTCTCAGAGAGACAAGGTCTGAGTGTTTCTTCACAGGGAAGAAGCAGAGATGGTGGTGGATCCTGAATGCCAAAGCAGCATGGGGATGTGGGATTTGGGGCACACTCTGTGGGATGAGGAGGTCTTTGGAGCAGCCTTTAAGGCCAGGGGACAGGTTCCTTCATCCAATCCCCTCACCTCCTGCCTGGTCTTTGCCTTAGGTGGTCTGGTCAAACACACATCAGATCGGCTGCGGGGCACATTTTTGTGAGAAGATCGATGGAATCGAAACAGAGAACATGCACCTGCTTGTTTGCAACTATTATCCCCCGTAAGTCCCAGGCCCTGCATGGATTGGTGCATCTCACTGGGCTTTCTGTGGGGAAATGCTCTGCCTTCAGTCCTTATGTCACAGCAGGGTTTGTCCTTGGTCTGAAATAGAAGTTCCAAATAATGCTTCTGTTATCTTGGGTTGGTCCCACAGTAAGGAAGGGTTGTCTGGAAGTCCTGGCCCATGATTGTGAGTGCTGAGGGCTGGTTCAGTTCCTGGCAGACACTCAGGGAGGGACCTTCTTCCCCAAGAGCTGCTGAAGGCTGAAGTGGCCGTAGCTGAGGGTACAAACAGCTCCCTGCCCCGGGCCCTGTTCTCCCCTGCTGGCAGCAGCCGTGGGGTGGAGAAGCCCTTTTGCAGCAGCAGGAAGGGTTGGACGTGGGAGGAGAGCTGGGTGCCCCTTCCCAGCCCTGGCACCGATTGCTTGGAGCTGCTGAGAGCACCAAGAGCAGCCGGGGGCTGCAGACATTGCTGGGGGTCTGGAGCAGAAGTGAGACAGAATTCCCTGTCCCAATGCCCGTGCCCTGCTCTGTTCTGAGGGGGTGAGGGATGTGCTCCATGGAGTTCTCTGCCCTGGCTTGAGCTGCCTTGGGGTCAGGCTGGGGAGTAAATGGCCCTGACAGGCCATGGCAGGAGACCAAGACCTGTTTTCTACATTAATCCCAAGTTTTGCCTTGGCTGGGATATCCCAGCTGAATCAGCCCCCTCTCTGGGATGGGTGTTTCCCCTTTCATCGTGTCTTCTTTATCTTGGCATTTTCTGCTTCCAGGGGTAACATGAAAGGCAAAAAGCCCTACGTGGAAGGACCCTCGTGTACAACATGTCCCACGGGCACAGTCTGTGTGGACAACCTGTGTGGTGAGTGAGCAGAGCCATGCATGGCCCTGGAGGGGCTGTTGGGACTGACACCCTGGGCTGGGTGTGAGCTCTGAACCCTCCTGGAGCTGCCAGGAAGCTCTTGAACTGCAGTTCCTGGGCTGCACCATTGGACAGCACAACTGCCTTAAGATAAGGAGGGGCTTGTACCCTGTTAGGCAGCATTATTTGCCCCTTGCATGGCAGGAGGTTGTGAGGGGCATGAGATGTGTCCAGGCTGGGAACCCCAGAGTGGGGGATGGCCCAGAGTGACCTGAGAGGGGTCAGCTGCTGTTTCAGCCCCTCACTGGTTTCTGCTGGTCCTGCTCAGTGCAGGGGATCCAGTGAGGTCAGCTGAGCCAGCCCTAACCCACAGCACTTTTCATCTCTCACCAGAACTCGTTGTAGAAGAGACCACTCCGGCCTCTGTGACAACAAAGGCAAGGCCATCCACCCCAGCCACAGCCAAACCAGAGCCCACAGCCAAACCAGAGCCCACAGCCAAACCAGAGCCCACAGCCAAACCAGAACCCACAACCACAGCCAAACCAGAACCCACAGCCAAACCAGAGCCCACAGCCAAACCAGAACCCACAACCACAGCCAAACCAGAACCCACAACCACAGCCAAACCAGAACCCACAGCTAAACCAGAGCCCACAGCTAAACCAGAGCCCACAGCTAAACCAGAGCCCACAGCCAAACCAGAGCCCACAGCCAAACCAGAGCCCACAGCTAAACCAGAGCCCACAACCACAGCCAAACCAGAGCCCACAGCCAAACAAGAACCCACAACCACAGCCAAACCAGAGCCCACAGCCAAACAAGAACCCACAACCAAACCAGAGCCCACAACCACAGCCAAACCAGAGCCCACAGCCACAGCCAAACCAGAGCCCACAGCCACAGCCAAACCAGAGCCCACAGCTAAACCAGAACCCACAGCCAAACCAGAGCCCACAGCTAAACCAGAGCCCACAACCACAGCCAAACCAGAGCCCACAGCCAAACCAGAACACACAGCACCAATCCACACCACAGCTGAACCAGAAACCACACCAGTGTCCACCACAGCCAAACCAGGACCTGCAACACCAGCACACACCACAGCCAAACCTGAACCCACAAAAGCAGTGTCTACCACAGCCAAGCCAAAACCTACAACCACATTTCCAACCACAACCACAGCCAAGCCACCACCCACAGCCACACTCCCAACCACAGCCAAACCCAAAGTCCCAGCACAGGCAGCCTTCAGCACAGCCGAGCCAAAACCTGCCAGCACACTCCCAACAACCCCAGCCAGGCCAAAACCCACAACACCAGCAGCCACCACAGCCATGGCCAAGCCAAAACCCACCATGCCAGCAGCCACCAGCACTGCAGCCAAGCCAAAGCCCACCACAACTATGGCCAAGCCTACACCCACCACACCAAAACCTGCCCTAACAACCACTGCCACTAAGCCAACAACCACCACTGCCACCAAGATGACACCCACCCCCCTAAAACCCACCACAACCACCACCACCACCAAACCAACACCTACAACCACCACTACCACCACTATCACCACTACCACCAAACCAACACCTACAACCACTAAACCAACACCCACCACAACCACCTCTACAGCCAAACCAAAAACAACCACAACTATGGCCAAGCCAACACCCACCACAGCAAAACCCACCCCAACTGTAGCTAAGACAAAACTTGCTACAGCCACAGCCAAACCAACACCCACCACACCAACATCTACCACCACTACAGCCAAGCCAAGACCTGCTGCTACAACACTAGCACCTGCCACAACAGCAAAGACACAGGTGAAAACTGCCACAACCACAAAGCCAGAGCCAGAAAGACCTGATCCAACTGAGGCAACCGGGATCACTCTTTCCTTTGAGCCCACCTTAGACACAGATGATAAATTATCTCCAGAGGCAGACACTGGAGAGCCTCTTAGCTCCTTCACTACAGAGGATCCAGCCTTATTAGAAAGCATGGGCTCAGCCTTCAGCCCCAGATCAGTCCCAGAAACAAAGAAAGGTGTCAAAGAGGAGGGGAAAGAGAAATCAGCCTTTTCCAGTCCATCTCCATCCCCCAGCCAAGCTGTTCCAGAGATGAAGTTAGGTTTCAATAGAGCTGAGCTCATAACCCCCTCCAAGTCAGTGGTCCTCAGCCCTGAAGAGCCCACGTTCTTGCGCTTAACATCATCCTCCAAAGACAAAAAAGGGCCGAGCCCCCATTTCCAGAGCTCCCTCTCAGGTAAGGCAACCGTGGAGTTTGTCCTGGCATGGACACTCGGACACTCAGGGATCCCCAAGCAGCATGGAGAGGGCTTGGGAGGAGCAGTGTCACACTGGTCCTTTGGATCCTCCTCTTGTATGTGGCACCAAGCCTTTTCCTCACTCTTTGCATTAACCCTGAGGGGCTGGTTGGATGTTCCTGAAGCATGGTCCTGTTCCCAGCCTGCTCCCACTAACGCACAGCTTCCCTGGATCAGAGCTCTGCTGCCTCTGGTGCCTCGGGACACGTCATGGCACACCTGCATGAGTGGGAGTTTCTCTTCTTCCCCATCTTCTCTCTAACTCCACATTTTCCTCTCTTCTTCCAGCAGGTGCCCTGGACACAGAAGAACTGGAGACAAACTTGGACCAGACGAGTGTGGATCCTTCCAAAGACGGAGCTGCCAGTACCTGCTTGGGGTTTTCACTCTTCCTCCTCCCCAGTGCCATCCTGGTGGGCCTTCTGCTCTGAAGGCTCTTCCTCAGCTGTCCCTGCACCCCTCACCAAGGCTTTTGTCAGCACTGGTTGTTCTCAGCCCTGGTAGGCTCAGGACACTCCTTGGACAATTCCCACGCTCCCTCCTTACGCTGCCTTCTCTGCTGCAGCCGCGGCGAGCCAAGGGCAGCCGGCAGTGCCAGGGGAACTTTGTCCCCTTCCTGAGGAGACCTGAGGGCAGGAGGGTGTTTGCCATCATGCTGGTGACCTTGGACGCTTCTCCTTTTCCCTGGCTTCTGTTCCATTTCCAGGCTGGAAGTGCTGAGCTCTCCCACGCACCCACAGTCCCCTATGGCTGCAGGCCCTGCCACAGCGTGACCCTGGGGACAGCAGGGTGACCTGGGCACAGTCAGACACGGTGCTTGGCTTTGGTGTTTGTGGATGAGGCACGGTGCTTGGCTTTGGTGTTTGTCAGGATGAATTTCCAGCAGAAATGCTCTTTTCCCTCCCAGTGTGTTTCTTTCAATTCTGGACAAGTGTTACCTCTTTCCCTTCTTGTCCACACAGAGTGGCTGTTTGGAGGATTTTTGTTTCCTCCTGGTTCTGGTGTAGCTCTGGCCAGTACTAGCCAGCTGTTCCCCCCTCTCCTCCTCACACTCTGCAGCACTTGCCTTCTCCCTCTCTCCTCCTCCCTCTCTCCTCCTCCCTCTCTCTTGCTCTCTGGCACATGTCCCATTCCTCAGTTATTCCAGTGTCACAGATTTATTTTACGCCTGTGCCTGCACCTGAGAGCACGCACAGAAGAGAAACCTTCAGAGCTGAGAGAGGCCATCAGCTCCTTCATGTAGCTTTTCCCTGCATGGCTTCATTCTTTGCATCATTTCTGTGTATTTTAATTCAGATACAGATTCCTCTTGATGTGTAACTTGTGTGTGTGTGGTCAAGGAGAAGGAGTCCCCAGGTGTGTTGGTACAATCTGAGCTCCAGGGGTACAAGTGACATTGTTAGAGGTTATTGGTGGCTCTGCTGTCCTGTTGCAGGACCTCTGGCATTGTCTGGGCCACTGTGTTTTGTTACCCCACATCTCTCCTCCCTTCACCTGAGGATTCCCAGTCAGGTGTGTTAAATATGTGACAAGCTTTGCAGACAGGTGGAAGGAATATAACGGGGAGATACAGCCCCTTCTCTGGTCATTGCAACCTTTCATTTCTTACAGATGAGGTGGAGGATGTCCTGAAGGCCATTATTCAGATCCTCCACTGCTGCTCTGTCCTGAGCATCCCCAGAGCATGCACTGAATAAATCCTGTTGTGAAAGTCTGTTCACTCTCTCTCTGGAGCATCTGGACACCTGGGAGCCACTTATTATACCTGTAAAATGCTCTTAATTATGTGCTTGCATAGAATTGCTAAAAGACAAAGTGGGTCCTGAAGGGGTTTTTTGGCTTTCCAAAGGCATCCAAGTGCTGCTTTATGTTAAGGGTGTAACTTAATGTTTTAAAACCTGTGCAAAAGCAGCAGGAGGCCATGGGGATTGAGGATGACGTAGGGAAATTTTCTTGAGCATCGAACTGAGTGTAAAGTAAAAATGTGTCCCCACCAAGAATTCTTGGGCAAGGGAAACAAGAGAAAAAAACTCAGAGCAAAAAAAAAGAAATAAAGACTATGGCTGGAGCACTTCTGGTTCTCTGTTTTAGGAAGCCCAACACAAGCCTCTCACACTGTAAACACACACCATTTCAACTTTGCAGCACAGAAAAAAAGTTAAATAGAAGTGTATGTCCCCAAATTCTGTGTTTGTGAATCAGCACCGGAGTGATGCTGGTATCTGACTTTTCCTTTTGCTTTTCCCCATCCTCCTGGCCCTGCTTTTCCCAGCAAAGCTTTCCTGCAGCTCCACATTTCCCTTCTCCCAGAGCTGCAGGAGCCCGGCAGCAGCAGCTGTCCTGCAGGGACCCCGCTGTGCTGGGGTGCTCTGAGGTCACGGCCAGCCCAGCCCAGCCAGGCAGTGACCAGCAGATGGCACTGGGACAGGCACCGCTGGCAACTGGGCAGCTCAACTGGCCCCGCACACCCTGCCCGCAGCTCCCAGCTTTATTTAATCGCCAGCTTCAGGTGCAGTTAAGAATGAGATTAAAAAGAACCTCGTGCCCAGGGGCTGTGGCTGCTGCACGCTCTGGGAGCAGCCTGAGCTCCTGCTGCCCAGCTGCCTTCGGGGACAAATCCATCCCTGCCTTATGGACAGATGATAAAAATACAGCCCCAGAGGCTGCTCCTCAGCCGTGAGAGGGGACAGGGCTCGCAGCTCTGAGAGCATTTCAGGACCTCGTCTGGTTTTGCATCTGCATGAAGGACAGCGTAGCATTCCCTAAAAGTTCCCCAGAAACACCACAAAGAGCAGAAAAGCATTTCTCCTCCCAGCAAGATCAGGACACTCATCAGGGCAAATCCTGAATTTTTGGAGTGCTCGATCCCCCACCCTGCTGAGAGCCAGGAGGCACAAGGGTGCTGCTGATGAACAGCCACCAACAGAATTCCAGGATTTAGGAGTTTTATCACTGGTGTGGGGCTCTGAACCTGGAGAAAACTCTTGGGGTTTGTTTTCCTGAAGGTTTTGACTTGTGCAGACAGGCTGTTGTGCAAGGACCTATTTATAGAGTTCCTTGCAGCAGAAAACTCCAAGCCAGAAGGAAATCCTCTTTCCTCTTGCCCTGCTCCCCGGGACAGTGGGGCTGAGCCTGCCCACACAGGCATTTGGGGGGTTTGGCTTCATCCTGAATTTGGGCCTTTTGGCAAGGGCAGGGCTTGGTGTGCTGCACAGGGAGAACACAAAACATTCAAGGGAGACTTTTGCAGCATTTCCACTCCATTTCTGGGGTTGGCATAAAGGGGACACTGGCACTGGGGTGACCCTGGCAAAGATTCTGCCAGGTTCTTACAGCCCTGTGGCCCTGTGTGGAGGGAAGAGGAGAAGGCATTAACCTTCAGCTGGGCTGACTTGGGTTAAATGCTGGGATTTGTGGTGTTTATGAGGCCTGGACTCCTTAGGAACCTCACCTGCTTGGTTCCCTCCATCCCTGGGCTGTTTGCAGCAGGGACAGGGAGGTGTTTGCTGCTGCTGCTGCTGCAGTGAGAGGAGGTTCCTTTGCTTCAGCTCCTGAATGTGCCGTGAATGCAGTGGGTCAGAAAGGTTGGGGTGGGCACACACACCCTGCTGGCTATCTGCATTTGGGGTTATGCTGCTGGCAGATCCATCCAGCTTCCAAATATTCCCTCAGTGTTTGGGCTGAAAGTGCTCTCATTCCACAATGTCCTGTGAGGGTCTGGGGAGGACTCACCTGTTTTGATCTTGCTTCCTGGTTCCTTTTTGCTAAAAGAAGTTGCCTATTCCTCTCTGCCACTGTGGTCAGGGATGATGTGGCTGCCCCAGTGCCTTGTGCTGTGGGATCCTGGTCCGTGGGTCAGGTGAGTGTCCCACATATCCATGGGTGTCAGCTCAGCCAGGCTGCTCACCCTCCTCCTGGGCAAAGCCTCCCTTTCCTTTGTGCCAGGACGCACTGGAGCAATTAAACATTTCCTGGACTGGTTTCTTAGCCCTTGATGTGATTTATTTGGGTTCGTGGACCCTGGAATCTCTGTGTTCTCCTCTTGCTGGTATAAACATTATAAACATGTTTATAGCAAGGACTATCCAGGGCAGAGAGAAGCCCAACCTGCAGCCCTTGAGCTGACTGAGGGTGAGGAAGCAGGTTGGGCTACGTGTAGGAGTTGTGCTGAAAATGTGTGTCAGGAAAGCACCTGCTGACAGCCAACACAGATGGTCTCAGCTGCTTGGCCAGCTCAGTCTGCCCCACGTCCTCATCCTGTGGCTTCCCTTTCATTCCCAGGATTTTGGTGAGTCAGGAACAGTGACCACCCCTCCAGAGGTCCCAGTTTACCAGCCAAGCTCACTTCAGGACAATAAAAAGACTGTTTTAAAAAAGTCAAACCAAGTTTATTTTCACAAGGGAGTATCTCCAGTAATATTTTATTCATGGCTTCCAGCTCACACAGTTCCACTGTTTGAGATTCTGTGTTAGTATCAATGCTATGGAGGGAGACTGAACAGATTCCATCTGGGACGTGTGGGATCAGCCCTTTTCCAGGGGACACCTCTCCAGATGAAGTGGATTTGCCGTCCTGTTCCCATGCTTGTGGTGCTATTTTGGTACCTTCCAAGCAATCTGTGGGCAGGAGCCCTGCCCCTGAGCAAGCAGCTGGAGGATAATAATGCAGCTCAGAGGACCAAGCTGAGCTTTGCACAGCAAGTCGCCAGGACTGCTGAAAAGCCAGATTTATGGAGAGAGGGCTGCATTCCTTCTCCGCTTGGAACTGCAGCATCCCCACCCACCAGCTGTGTCCCAGCTACGCCCTGTCCCAGCAGAGGGGCTGAAATGAGCTGCTTCATTCTGGGGACTCCCCGGCAGCCAGGGCTGGCTCTCCCTGTGCTTTTGCTCAGGGTGGAATTTGAGGGCTCCAATTTCTCTTTGCTCTTTCCCTCCCACTTCATCTGAGAAGGTGTCCCCTGCTTGCCCTCGCTCCTCGGTGTCTCGGATCTCACACGTCTCCCTGGCAGTAAGATGGTCGTGATAATGGCCTGAAATGTCCTTCCTGACACAGCCCTGATCGTGTTACAGCTCCACTCCTGCTCTTGATCCTACTTACTCTGGAAAACGGCAGAGGGATAGTCCCATCTGCCCCTAAGAAAGAGAAGAATTAATAATTCCCTGTCCCTTGCCATGGGCCAGAGCTCTGAAGCATGACGACTTCTCACATGTCTGCTGTCAGGTGACAGTGCCTGGGAGAACCCACAAGAGTTAGGATCAGCTCCCTTTGGCTCATGTCTCTTCCCTACCTGTCTCCACTTCAGTGGAATCATTGGCTCATCCTATGTAAATACCCAAGATTTTAGTCTGAATCATTGGCTCATCCTATACAAATACCCAGGAGCCCTGAACTTCCCTGTCAGGGTTTGCATGTGAGTGAGTTCAGTTGGTAAGTGATTATCAGATCAGAAAGAACCACCCTCTGACTCTGTTCCACGGGACAGGCTGGGAACTTGTCCAAAACAAAATGCACTTCTTGAGCAGGGGCCAAACAGCCAAATCTGACCAGCTCCCAGGGCTCTGAGTCCACAGGCTAAGCTTGCCCTTGGGTCTGGTTCTGAACCCAAACTTCAGAAATGGGCACAACAAAATTAAATCATGAGCTCAGATCTGTCCCATTTATACCGAAGAATCTGCTCCCCTCCAGACATGAATACAGACCAGAAAAGATCAACAGAAACACTTTGCAACTTGAGCCAACCTCCTGTAAAAAAAAGAATAGAATTGAACACTGGGAGCTGCTGTGCAAACTCATTTCCATGGTTCTCTTGCACCTTAAAGAGAGTTGGGCTCCCTGGAAGCAGGTGGCTCCATTCTCCAGCCCCCGAGGCATGAAGCAATTCCTGGAAGAATGCAAGTCTGGATGCTGTAAGAGAAACACCCACTGAGTTGTTTAACAATGCCACGCTGGGTTTTTGGATCCTCAACAAAAGAAGCCATGCCTCGGGAGCTCCTCCGGTGGTTTTGCTGCTCTTTAAGGAAGGCAATAGACTGTATAGTTATCACCTGAAATGGGATCAAATCCCTCCCACCAAACTATACAACCTACTACCTCACCTCCACAGAGCAGAACTGACGGATCACGGGCAGGGATTGGCTTTGCTTGCACCACCTGCCCCCACACCTGTGCAGAAGTGGATGAGCAGACCTGAAGATGTGACTGTCTCCTTAGGAAAGACAGTAGATTGTATAGTTAGCTCAGAGGGAGGACCGGACTCCACAACTATTCAATCTACTACCTCAGCCTCAAGGACAGCTTGGGACCGTGTCAGCCTAAGGCACTGGGATGAGCCTTATCCAGGCACTGGGATGAGCCTTATCCAGGCACTGAGATGATCCTTATCCAGGAACTGGGATGAGCCTTATCCAGGCACTGAGATGATCCTTATCCAGGAACTAGGATGAGCCTTATCCAGGCACTGGCTGCTCCGCAGGTCCTGCAAAGAGGAATGCATGAAAAATCAGAATTTTTGATGGCAGGAGAGAGGAGTCATATCCAACCTTGTTCTGGAGCTCTTTTTCCTTCTTCAAACCTCCTTCAGCTCACTAAGACTATACCTTGTGCTTGGCAATGCCACTGGCTGCAGTCTCCATGCACCCAAGGGTGCACAAAAGCAGCAGCCCTGCCCTTGGAACCCGGGGCTACACATGGAGATAGCAGAGCTCTCAGGAAGCTGCAGCAGCGCCAAGCACACCCAGCCAGGCTGACCTCACCTCCTGAACACACGGGGTATCTAGAACAAACCTGCCAGACCAGATAAGAGAATCCATCAATTTAGCTGCTGTGCACTCCAGGGAATTGAGCAGATTAGAAATAACTAAGTACAAGGAAGCTTTTAGGCTGCAAATGTAATGGTATCGAGTACATCAAGGCAGATCTTATTTCCTAAACAAATGAGTGCAACATGCAGCCGTGCTGTCCCTCTAATGCTCCAGCCCAGCCAAGCAGTATTAGCATGGATCTGAGACAGACTGGCTTTCCCCCAAGCCCTTGGCTCACCTTCTGAGGCTTCTTCACTCTCTGTACACCCAAATACAGAGACGAGGTATTAGTCTGGTAGTTTGAAAGAAATGTGTGAGGCTCTTTTGCAAGGAGAAAGAATTCCCCTCGGAGATTAAAGCAGCCCTAACAACGAGGGAGCCACGCCAAGCAGGCTGCATGTGCAGCCCAGCACAGACCCAAAGGATAACTTCCCATGGGAGCTCAGCAGGAGATGTCCCCAAGCTCCACAAGCATCTGCTGAGTGCTGTGCTGGGAGAGGAGGGGGCTCAGGCAGAAGGCTCCAAAGGGATAAAAGCTGCCTAATGCTTTGTGCTTCCACAGCTACCAGGCAACAGCCTAAATATTCCCAAAGCTTTGGTGAACTGCTGTAACTGGAATCCTTGTGAGAGTTTAGGATGGCCTTAGGATATCTCTGCAGCAAGGTTTGGGAATTGCCTTCTTCCAGAGCTCTCCACAGGCTCTCCTCACTGGCATCAACACAGTCCAGGTAATTCTCTTAATTTCCTTTGACAAACTGGTCCTTCACAGGGAATGACCCACTGTGCTGGACCATCTGGCCCAGGCCTCTCCTGGTGTAGCAGGGTATGAACAATGTCAAAACCCCAATGAGGTGGAACTGGTTCCTACAGCACTGCAGTGCCCGGCCCATCCCTGGTGCCAAGTGCATCCCAAACAGCCTCCTGATGGGAAATGCTATTTCTCCTGTTTTTATCAGCATCAAAAGTGATGCACAGGGGCTGCACATCCCTCCTCAGCACATGCAACACCAGCCAGAGCGTGGGTGAGGTGACAGCCAGGCTTAAGGGTCCATAAGGTCTGTCACTGCTCAGCTCCTTGGGGACAGAAGGGTTAATCTAAACTAAAATGTTTCAGCTTCCCAAAAATTTAGCTGCTGCCACAAGCATCAAGCAGAAGGGTGGCAAGAAAGCCAACAGATGCTGCACCAGGTCAGAGCCTGGGAGGGTGGGTGTTCCAGATGATTCCTGGGTGATGAATAGAGGCAGAGGATGCCAGTCTTCTCCAAAGAGACTTCTAGCAACTGACCTGGAGGAACTTTTTTTCCTAGTTCCCAATGTGGTGGTTTATATTACTTTAAGCACATAAGCACATGTATCAGGCAGGCATTTCAGAGGTCACTCGTGACACCATTGCAGACAACAGGCATTTGGGCCAATCTCAAAGTGTTGGTGGGAAATTAAATTAAATAAGTCTGTGTTCACATAGATGTAATTATACATGCAGAGAGAAAAAAAAATCCCTTTTGACTTCTATAAGTAAACCTGAAAACAGAAGACTTAATTATAATAATTGTCTTAATGAGTATAGGTTTTGGGAATACCCAGCTGCTGACACAGAATCCTGATTTTAGCAGGATCTGTGAAGAAAGGAGTCAAACAGGGGGATTTCTTAGATTTTTTATGCCCAGTAAGGATGACTAAGAGCATCCTACCCTTAGTATCACTGTCACACTTGTTTGTCCTACACAAATTGCAGTGACAGGAATTCCCTCTCCCCATGGCCCGAGGTCTAAACCATCAAGACAAAAGACGAGGAAGGAAGGAGATGTGCCCAAATTTGCCTGGATGTGATGTAGCTATGCAAAATTCTGGATAAAACAGCCAAAAGGCTTTGTATGAGTCAGAGACCCAGACCCAAAGCCTCTCACTCCCTTCTGAGATTAAACCCAGTTTTGAAAGGTTTTTGGATACTTGATTGCCAAGAACCTCTTCAAAAAACACCATTTTCTCTGCAGGCCTTACGGCAGTGGCCTTGTAATTTTCACTTTCCAGATTCATATAGATTCCTCAAAATTGATCAAATCTGATTTCTGTGAAAACACTTCATTGGTCTCTGCAAGCCACTGCACGAGGGTCCCTATGCACAGAGTGTGTCACTACATGGTCCCACTGTCTACAGGTGCTTGGAGGGGTGAGGAAAATTATCAGGTAAAGGGCTTGTTTTTTTCACAGCAAGATCCTCCAGGCTGGAATAAAAATAGCATTTCCAGTCCAGCTTTCAGACTTGGTTTTGGGAGCAAGAAGTGACCTAAACTGCTCCTCGTTTATCAGGGCTCAGGGTGGCTTGTGATGATCCCAACAGAAAACCCAAGATGATGCCCCCCAAATTCTGAAACAACTTTGCACCAGAGATTCCTGAGCATGGCCAAGTGTCTGCGTTTAAAAGGAGCCCACCTCGGAGAGGAGCTGGAAAGGCTCTGAAGCCTTGAGGAGCTGATCTGGTTTATTCAGGAGCACTGAATGAAATGGAGGAGGGGGGAGGAGGAAACCATAAAACAACAAAGTCTCTGCTTTAAAAGCTGACACCACTTTCAGCCTTTGTGAAGCCGCGGTCCCGCGTCGGTGCCGAAACGTGCCAGGGACAGGGAGGGCTTCTCAGGGGGAAATCAGGACCCTGAGTCCCCAAGAGGATTTTCAGACCCTGAGTCTCCAAGAGGATTTTCAGCCTCCTGGAGCTGGGGCAGAACCGGCCCCGACTCCCGGGAACGGTGGCGTTGGCACAAAATGGCCGAGTGTGGCCATTTTGTTCCCTTGGCTCCATGTCCTCCCAACCTGGCTGGGATGGAAAAATAAAAACCAAACAGACCAAAAAAAAAGATTTAAAAATCAAACCCAGAATTAGCCAAAAGAAGCGTGGAAGGTTTTCAATAACTCCCCAACATTGTGGGGACCCACAACGCCAATTTGAGCCGCTGATCCGGCCGCCAGCGAGGAACCCGCTCACACGAAAAGCAGAAAACAGACCAAAAACCCATCTTGGACACACCCTGTGCCATGAGAAAGCAATAAAAAACAACATTTGCCAAACTAGCCATGAAGACAAGTTGTTTATAACTTCTCCCAGGTCAGGCAAACCTCTCAGCAAAGCAAGGCCAACCGTCTTCGCAAACACCCCATCCTAAAGTCAATATTAAATATCCCACTTTGAAACAGTCAATCAAAGGCACTGTGAATAGGTAAAGAGAAATGGAAGTAAAAATATTTACAGTTCAATCCTGCAACGGCCCCTGTCTCTCAACAATGCTTTTACTCCATATGCTTTGAATGGCATAGGGAATATTTCACAGCAACTTTGCAATTGCATTTATTATTAAACAATTAGCAGGTATCTTTACAAACAGCTGCTCATCACTTAGGGGTTGTCTTGAGTCCTATCAAATGTTTCTAAACATCTGGATCATTATTAATGAATCTGATACTGTTATCTATAATGCAGGCACCTGTAACCTGCTTGTTATATGACTTATCTTTTATTAACCCTTCCTAAATGCATTATTAAAGGTGGCCATAAAGGTGGCCATTCTAAACGTTTGTGTTATTTCCTTGTAAATTTGTATATACCTCACCCTTTCCTGAAGCAAAAAAAAAAAAAAATCCCAGAATTTTTGTCATAAAAGATAGGCGCTACCGGTATTTCCCAGAGTGATTTCACTAAATACTAAAAATAAGAGAAAAAAAATATCCTTCAGGCTTATTTTTACCTGTTCTGCACCTGATTCTACAGGTTAACTCAAAAATACAAAGAAAGAGGGGGTTTTTTTCTGTTATACTCTATAAAACTGTTCTATTAATACTGTTAACCTTCTCAATGTTCAGTTCATGAGCTGCTCATGAAAGGTGTGCAGGTAAAGTCCACCTCTAATGTCGATTTGGACCAAAACATTAAATTTGCACCGTGAAGCACCCGCCCAGCGCCCGCCTGGCTCGGGGACCACCGTGGCCCTGCCATTCTCTCTATTGTCTGCTTGCAAACAAGCCAAGGGGATATGGAGGCAAATCAAATACCTTTCTGTGCAAGGAAAGCCATTTCACCTCTTTCTGCTCTCCTTCCCAGCTCCGCTCTGGAAGTGTCTGCTTCTCTCCACATGTCTGGAAAGCCACTCAAGGAACGGCAGGACGATCATTCCAACACCTTATCAGAGCCTGATCCCCCCCCGTGCCACAGGGCAGGGATCTGCTCCTCGGAGTGTCCACGAACAAAGCAACGTGGCTACTAACGCCAAGACATCCAGGCTACCGAAGGAAATGCAGAATCACTTAAAAAAAAAAAAAAAAAAGCACTTTTATTTGGCGCATGTTCTGGTGTTTTTGCCCTGCTTCTGCGCACAATTTTACAGTAACGCCACCAAGTTGCTTTAAACTTTCAAGGCGTGTTCCTGTTGATGGTGTTTCTGTTGAGTATCACACCTTAACGTGTGCAGGATACACACAGAGTGCAGTAAACAGCTTGTGAGCACAGTAGAGCTCCAGCCTTGGGAGAAAAGCAAGGGCTTAAAAAGCCAAAAACAGCTATTGCTTTAAATATTTAAATTAAGATGTTTTTATTCCTGAGATGAAAACTTTCAAGGGAAGAAGGCAATAAACAAAAAAATCCCTAAAAAAATATCCTCAGGATTACATCAGCTAAATCCAGGCGGTGCCAGTTCGGTGGAAAGGTCAGATCCCGTATGCACCAAAAACAAGAGGACACACAACAGGTTAAAACGCTGCTGTCCGGCAATGACCGGCTCTGGTCATACCAAGCCGATGTGTAAAATCATCCGCCCGTCCAAAAAACAAATTAAGACAACAGTGCTCTCTGGTACTTTATAAATCCAGAAGAAAGGAGGGCTGTTTTATTGAATATAGCGAACAAACCTTTCCGTCCGGCTATTCCGTGCAGCCCCGCGGCTCTGCGTGCACCGAGTAGCCCTTACGCTGCTCATACAAAAGCTCAGTTTGGCAATTCCAGGCATTTTCAGTGCTCAACATACGCCAAAACTACCCACTCTCTGCCTTTGGTCTCGTTCCAAAATGTCCTTTTTTTTTTTTTTTTTCCTCTTTTTTTTCCCTTTTCTCTCTCTTGCTACAGCCGGTGCCACGTAGAGACGGGAGAGTTGGGCTCGGACATGGCCGCAGCCTCCAAAAAAAGAGCCAAGTCCCGGCGTCCCGGCTTCCCCCTTCCAGACGGGAAACAAAATGGCCATGGAGCAGCCATTTTGTTTGCTGCGGGATGGGAGGGAGAAGGGAAGGGAGGGGAGACGCAGGCCAGGCGGGAAGGATGAGGGGGGAGAGGGGAGGGCGTCAATTCGGCAGGAACCCAAAAGCTCGGCAGCCATGCCCGGGCGCGTCCTCCTTCCTCCTGCCGGCCCAGTCCAGTCCCACAGCAGGACTGAGCAGCAGGGACGGACGCAGGGTTGGTTTTCCAGCCCTCCCGAGCTGGTTAAGCCTGAGCTGTCTGGCCTGACATGGGTGACACTTCGCTCCCTGGGCCTGGCTGGCACCTCCATCCCGCCCGTGGAGCCCGGCCTGGCCTGGCCTGGCTGCTGCCGGGCTCTGCCAGAGCTCCCGAAGGGAGGAAACCAAACCAGTAACGTCAAAGTCCTGAACTTCCCCGGGCAGGAAATGGTGTAAATAACACCCGCGGAGAGGGGACAGGAACCCGGCCTTGGGGACAGCGTGGCCTGCACAGCCCGGATCCCAACGGCACAGCTGTCCTTGCTTGCTCCTGCCTCAGACACAGAGGCTCTCTCCAGCAGGACCTTGTGCCCAGCAAAAGCCTCGTGAATTCCAGGACTTTTATCTTCCTGCCTTTCCACAGAGCAGCACCAGAGCTGCCCATCCGGGCAACGCACCCATGGCTTGAGGAACTGGAGACGCCTCTCACTGGACCCTCCTCTCCCAAAAGCACAGGGCTGAAGGTCCAGTTAGCATCCAACACGACACACACATGAATCCCACTCTCCACCACATCATGGTCCTCCAAATCCTGACTAAAACCAATGACAGGCTTTTAGAGCAAGGCAAACACCTCACAAACCTGTCTGGGAGTACCTGGTGTGGGAAGACCCTTAGGAGGACACAAATCAAACACTCCCTGGGCTTTCTGCTCCTGTAGATGGGACAAGCTGTGAAAATCAGGAGTATTCCCACGATTTAGGACTGGTAAGATCTCCCCATTAGAAGTCCTATCTCTTAAGGATGCAGGGAACTAGAAATGCCAAAACCAGCTTTGAAGCTGTTACAGGACCTGTAGGAAAATCCTGTAAGGAAGGTTGTCAATAGGATGAAGCACTCTGTGCCATATTCACATGGGATAAATTTAAGCACATGAGGCTGGACCTGCTCAGCTTTCTGGAGTCAGTGGGGAGGGTAATTCCTCTGCAAAGTAATTCAGAGCAGAAACATAATGGCAATATCTTGAATTATCCTATGAAAAAAAGTTAAATCTTCAGATTTTTAGCAACCACTATTCCTCACTGCAATTTCTGGCAAAGTAACCTAAGACCGCCAGGTGAAAATTGTTATGGATTTATTAGTAATTTGTTGTGATTGATTAGGCTTATTAAAATGTCCCTAAAAATAAGCATCACCTGTAACAAACTCCACTGAGAGCCTGCTCAGGATATCCTGATTTCTGGTATGGGTTTGATGTGGAGCCATGTGACCCCACAGATAGGTTTGTGCACTTTGTATTAACCTCAAAGTCTGGGAATTTTGAAGATATTTGAGAGATCTAAGTCTGGTTTATTTTATTATGCTTTGAGAAGACAAGGCTTGCTTGAAAATGCCTTTGCATGGAGAGAACAGTGCATTTCTTGTGCAATACTCTTCCAGGAAAACCAGCAAGACAGGTTGGAGAATGATGACCAAGGGGCTCTAGATGTGTACAGGAACACAGCATGTCAGGCTGAAGCTAAGAATGAAAACCAATTCCAGCTGCTCTAGCACCAATGCTCTCTTCTAGAAACCCCTGACAACCTGAGGAACTCTGTTTTTACCCTCATTCTGAGTGAAAATGAACAGAGCAGGATGAGACACGTTTACAAGACACATTTACAAGATGGGGGTTTTTGCCTTTCCCAGTAACAGGGCCCCCACATCAGCAGCACCTTCCTGGTGGTCCTGAGATGGAGAAATATGGAACTGGGGACATTCATGGGGCTGGGATTGTTCAATCTATCAACAGCACACCCAAAACTGCACGTAGCTGATTATTCAACAAATAACTCAGCACTAGTTGGTTATTCAACAAATCTTAGTCAAATGAGGGTGCATGGGGGGAAAGATGGGAATAGAGAGAATAAGGAAATGGGGATGTTTGGGAAGCTTATGGAGGGGAGAGTGTCTGACATGTAAGCAAGGGAATGAGACCAGGAATGCACAGGTTTTGTGGACCTGGGAGGGAGCTGAGATGGTTTGTGTCAGAAGAGGGAGGTGTGAACATGATTAAAATGCTGGAGCTTCACAAAGGACAAGGGAGGAGTTGCTGAACAGGGATATTTTTGTAGCCTCCAATCTGGGCTGCTGTGGGCTCAGCAAACTGGTGGTGGATTAAGCCATGGTCACGAAAGGAGCCCCTTCTACTCCACAGGCCACTTGCTTTGGGGCCTTCTGCTTCTGTGACCTCACCAGGTCCCTCATTCCAGGCACTCCCTTGACATTCCAGTGTTGAGCAGGGCTGCCTGGGCTGGTTGGGAGCCAGCACACTGGTAAAGCACGTGGCCCCAAAATTAAACCCTGTGAGATTCTCCTCCTCAGGGATGGATCCCTGCATGCAGCAGTTGGTTCTCATTCCTCTGCACACTCATCCTTGCTGCTGAGAATTGTCATTTGAGAGCAGGTAAAGCACAAAGCTTCAGGTCAGAGCTGGGTGGAGAGAACAAGCCTCCCCTTTCTGTTTGGGATCAGTGCTCATGACAAAGGTTCTGTGGTGCTGTCATGGGTCTTGCAAGCCAAATAACTCCATCCTTGTGCTTCAGCTCAGGGGTTTTTCCAGCCACACTGCAAAGCTGTGGAAATCAGCTGCTCATCATCATGTGCTGGAGTCAAAGAACTTCCTCAGCATCAAAGTTCCCCTTCTGGCTGTTTGTTTGAATCTCTTCAGGTCTTTGATCCCATCCCAGTGAGCCTCTATTGCCAGTCCTCATGTGCTCCTTCCCACACTGGCCATTTGCTCATGAAATTTAGAGTACATGAAGATGTGAGTGAAAACCCAAGCCGGTGAGAAAAACTTTCCTTGAAAATGAGGAGAAGTGGTTTTGGTTTTATTCCTTAGTTGGTGCATGTGGGTGAGGCAAATTGCCTCCTCTGAGTATTTGGATGGATTCAGTTCTTCTCAGGTTTGTCCAGTACCTTCCCTCACTGGGCCTGAGCACTCTCTTGGGAGTTTTTAGGATTCCTCCATTTCTGTCTCAGGGAAATTATGTGCATAAGGCAGCAGCAGCCACACAAAATCATTTAGGATGGAAAAAAACAGATTTCACAGCTGCATTGCTAAGCTCCTGCATCCAGTCTTAGTGAGTCACTTTGCCTCTGTTTTCTCCTTTGGGAGACAGCTATTCCCTACCTGGGATGCTGAGAAGGTTATTAGTTAATGTACTAATTAACCAAACGTGCTTTGAACAATGGGATTGCTTGAGGCAGTGGATCTCAGGAAGGTCTAACACTGGCTTTAACAAGACTGGGCTCCCAATTCTTACCAGCTGGGACACTGTGCCCTCAGCCAGGGAGAGAAGAATTGAACTCCTTTACATTATTCATAAAGGCCAGAGTCCATCCAAGCTCTTTCCTGTCCCACCATGGATGAAGATGGAGCTGTCATATCACAGACAGAGCTCTGGGGCTCCAGAGCTACAAAAAACCCAAGCCAGGGTTTTTGGCAACATTGCTGGCCTTTTTACAGCAGTCTGTGACCTGCATCCCACCCTGCTCTGGAGCTCTGCTCACACCCAGAGCAGCTTCTCCTCTCTCTTCCAGAAGCTGGATGGTGGCAGAGAACTCTCTGAAGTGAGAGATGGCTTCTCTGTGCATATCACTGGGACCCATCCCAGGCTGGGTCTGGAGCTGCAGCTGCCATAAATCCTGCAAGCCAAACCAGTTTAGACTTTGGCCTGAGCTCATCCAAAAGCCATTTTGTGCAGCTTCAGACACCTTATGTGTCTATTGAGGAAAGTGAAGAGGGAAGACAAAACCCATAGTGGAGATTTGAACCTGCTGAAATGTTCCAATAGAGATGTAACCACTGGAGCTGATGAAGGTTGTTTGCCTTGAATTCATGTTTGGTATGAATACAACAATCCTGCTCAACCCTGTACTGCCTCAGGGTGCCAAAGTTACACCTCAATAGTGACACTGTCCCCACACCTGGGGGTGCTGGAGGAAGAGAAATTGTGACAGTTTAGATTACTGAAAGAACTGAGCTTGATTCCCAAACGTGAAATTAAGTTCTTCTTCCACACCAGCTCTGCAAGCTCTGAAACCTTGCAGGTTTTAGCTGGTTCTTCCCTAGCTGGAGCAGAAAACGCCAGGCAATGTCACAGCTATTTCTTCTGTGTCACACTTACACAATGAAAAAACCAAATCATAAGAAGCTGAAAATCATAATTAGGCAGGCAAGAACCTACAGTCTGAAAAATTCATCCCTCTTTAGTCTAGTCTGAGGTTTGTATTGTATGAGACTCTTAAGAGCTGAGTTTTCAGAGCTGCATTTTCAGAACTGAACTGCTTCTGAAAGCAGGGCCCCTAAAATAAGCAAGATTAGCAAATGTTCCCACCTCCAGCAGTTCTGACGATGACACCAACAGACAGATTTTCATCACCCTTTTGGCTGAGCCCTTCTGGAACTGTGGACATATTTTCTACAGGCAGAATCTTTTCTAAAACTCCTCCTTTGCAACACAGAAACTGTACAGATTCCTAATTGCAGCCAAGTTTGACCACAGATCCAGCTCTCAGCCCTCTCTGTGGACACAAAAATGCTTTGGAGAAACAAAATCAATATAGCTTTGCTAATTGATGGTCTTGTGCTGGCTTTGACCCATCAGTTGATTGACCATCTTCAACTGTCATTTCCTAAACCCATTTTTTTTTTTCTGCTTGTTTACCTTCCCTGGCCTTGTCTGCACACAGCCACCACCCAAAAAACCTCTGTCCAGGGAGTGGATTTATCACCCCTGTTTCAGTAGCAGAAGAGCACAGAACAATGTAGGGCCTATGCAAGCAAGTACTGCTGTTTTCTTTTGCTTTTCATTTATTCCTTATGGTAAATCAGTGCATTCCAAGCCAAACAAAAATCAGAAGATTTAGGACCCGAAGAGCAGCCCAGAGCAATATAACAGGGGCTGAGGACAGGTTGCATTTAGAAATGAAGCAACAAGTAGCCCTTGAAAGCAAATGAAATGTTTAACCTGTGCTGCATTCCTGAGATTGTTCCTGGCTGTAATGACATTTTGGCACTCAGCAAATGGCAGGAGCTCGGGTGCCTGGAGCCCTGAACAACACACATGGGGGAGGACTGGGCTGTGCATGTAAACTCCCCTGGGTAGGGACCATCTTCATCTTTACATGGACAGCACTTGTTGTGACAGATGCCCCAGGACACTCCAGTGACACCAGTAAGAGCTATTTCAGTGGAGGTCGACACCAGGACTGGGGATTGTTACCTGCAGCTTTGTTCCAACTCTGTCACCAAGCTGGACCTTTCAGAAGACCCTAAAAGACCGTGCAAGCTTGAGCCTTGCACAAAAAAACCCACTGAACCACACATCAGGTCCTCTTTTGATTTCATTTCAGCCCAGGCTGGTGCATTACCTGACATTTGTAACCCACTGCAGGGCTGTCGTGTTTTTTGCACAGTTGGAACAAAATTGCCAAGGAAAAGAAGCTGAAACAGAACTTATTATGTTACAGAACCTATCCTAGAACCTCTTATGTTACCAGTGTTCTCACAGAGCAGGGCTGAGAGCTCAGTCCCTCCCTCCCCACGAGGGGCCTGTGTGTCCTGTGCTCAGCATCCCATGGGATGAACAAGGCTTTGAAGCCAGGCAGCCAAACATAATCCACCTTTACCTGCTTGTGGTAAAGCTGAGCTGGGATGAGCAGGCAGAGCCTGGAAAGCTGAGCTTATCTGTGTGTCACAGCGATCCCTTTGAACTGCTCCAAGCCCTCTGGAGAAGCCATCCTCCCCCAGAGCAGCTGATTTTCCTGGGCTGGATCCTGCTGCTCGCTGGGATCGTGGCTGTGCTGGCTGCAGCTCCCCCAGGATCACCCCAGCCCGGCCCAGGCTGTGAGCCCAGGGCAGAAGGGATGGAAACAGTGCCCAAGTGGCTGCAGCTCCCCCAGGATCACCCCAGCCCGGCCCAGGCTGCGAGCCCAGGGCAGAAGGGATGGAAACAGTGCCCGAGAGGCATCTGCCTGCAGTGGGGCGTGCGTGGCTGATGCGCAAGGATGAACAGATGGGTTGATTACACAGGGAGAAATGGACACTAATCGTATCCAGATTCACCAGCTGCAGGATTTCCTCCTGAGCCCTAAAGTACAGGAAGCCCGTACCTGCTTTGTTATCCTGTCTCTGTTCATTAGCCCCTTCCCCCGCCCTGGGAACAGCATCCCCGCTAATCCCCTGGGCAGGGGAGGGCCTGGGCTGCAAAGCTGAGATCCAGATGGGATCTCCCACCGTGCTCAGGCACGGCTGGATGCAGCCCCAGGTCGGGGCAGATGCTGGCTGCCAGCTCCAGCATAGCCAGGCTCCACCAGCTCAGCTCTCCCTACTCTGGCAGTTTGCTGCCAGGCTCTTCTTTTGCTGCTGCCTCTCTGAAGAGCCAGAAAGAGTTCAGGGTTAGCAAGGTGAGCAAAGACTGTTGGGGTTTGACACATCATTCACTCTGTGTCTCCTCATCTCTGCTGAGATGCAGCTGCTCCTAGAGTGGAGTTTGGTGTGTGGTCACAGCACGTGGCTGCTGGGGACATGGAGAGAAGGAGGTTTTGTGGATTGAAAACAGCAGAAGCAATTCCTCACCATGCTGTAGGATGACTGGCCAGACTGAGCTGGGAGGTGATGTTGGAAACCTCATCTGTATTCTTGTATCTGGAACACTGAAATATGCCAAGTGGCTGGGTTTCATCACTTGCCTGGATTTTGTGCACTGCCACCTTGGAGGAAGGAGCAAAGCCCTCCCAGGTGCTTCTATCCATGTCCCTCTGCACTCATCCCAGCTCTCTCCAGAGGCAGTGATGTGCTCCCAAGGCACAGCAGCTGGAGGGATGATCCCAGGCATCCTCCCTGTGGGGCTGCTCAGCTCCAAGGGCTTTATCCCAATCCTCCTCCCACAGACAGGAGCTCTGGGAACAGATGTGCAGACACTGAAGCTGTCGATCACATTGGCATCAGCAGCTGCCCTGACTTTTGGTGGAGTCTCTGTGAGGAGTTTCCTGCTCAGAAAACTTTATAACCCAAGTTGCTGCTCCGAGTTGGCCTTTTGAGACTTTCTCTACTTGCATGCCCAGGATGTCTCCACTGCCAGCCTGAGCTCACATTTCTGTTGTCAAAACTGATGCAAGCAAACTAAACTGTTCCCATGCTTGTGCCTGCACCCATCCTGCTCCCCATCCAGACTCACTCTGGCTCCACATGCCAGGATGCCACATGCTGCCCCACAACCTCTGCTCCCCCCATCAGGGCCAATGCCCAGCACTGAGCAAACCAAGAATGAAGGATGAGAGAACCTCAGCTCTTGGTGTTACTCACAGAAGCTCCCACACCTTGCAAATCTGCTTCAGGTCTGCACACCTGGCAATAAAACACCAGCATGGACCATCCCATGAGTCCAAACCGGACCTGAAGACTGAGATAAAGGTGGCTGTGGCTGCCCTGCAGAGCCTCAAACTGGGGGGAAGAGGAAGAGGAGGAAGGAGAAAGGAGGAGGAGGAAGAAGTTTGTTGTTGTCTTGCAGATGAGGAGAAACATCCTGCCCAGGGACGTACAGCCACCTCCCTTGGGCTGGGCCTCCCAAGCCCAGGAGGATGGTGATGGGCTGGCAGGGACCACCGAAGAGCAAAGCCCTGGTGTGGGAATGAGCAGGAGAGGTTCATGTGAAGCCACCCCCCACAGACCCCCCAGACCAGGGAGATATTTGGTTGCCATCTCAACAACACAACCCCCACCCCTCTGACTCCACACCTTGCCTCCTGCAGCCTGTTGGTTGTGTCCTTTGCTGGGCTACTTCTCTTACACTTCCTGTGGCCAGGACTATCTGCAGAGCAACCTAAGCATGCCCAACCCTGTGTGTCTCATGGTTTTCCAGCTGCAGAGCCAGACAGCACAGCTCAGTGCCCATGAGCAACCCTACAATAACAAACTGGTCACCTCCGAGCTGTGTCCTCCCAGACCTCACCTTTCACAGCAGCCAATTATCACCAAAGTTAAACAGTAGCTATGAGCAACTCCAATATAAAAAAACAGTACCACAGAAAAAAAGCTAGAGAGAAATTAGGGGTGAGAGAGAGAAAAACACTGCAGGGAGAAAAATAAATGGTATTGATTCTTCTGAGGCCCAGCTGTGGGGTGGTACAGAGGGTGAATCAGATCTGGCTGTGTTTGGACACCGTGATCCCCATGGTGCACAAGCCTGCCAGCATCAGCTCTCCCCTGGATGGGCTTCTACAAGGATCTCACGAAAATTGTACCCCCAAATCCCTTGGTACAATTAGTGGAAAAGCTGAGGGTGGAGCCCACAGAGGTCAAATTAGTCTCATTGCGTTTTAGCCCTTCTTTCCCCACCAGAAGTGGTTCCTGGAGTGGTGAAGCTGCTTACATGGATGGTCCAGCATGGGGGAAGCTTTGCCCCTCGGGTCTGGCCTGTGGAGACACAGAGCTCAGCATTTTCTGCAGCTGTAAATCAGGCAGTTCTCACCAATATAAATTTGGCTCTGAGTTGTAGGGGACTAAGAAAAAAAAAAAAGAGAGGAAAAAGAAAAAAGGAAATCACAATTCAAACTCTGCCTTGGCCAAACTTGGTCCTTTTAAGGAAAGGAAATTTCCCAGAGCCACCCTCGACAAACCTGGGGGCCTGATCCTGCTGTGAGGAATGTCTGTGCAAATCCAGAGTGGCTCTGCTGCCTGCTGGGGGTTACAGCAGCTGAACAAGGCTCCAGCCTCAGAGCAAAGCTCCTGGTCTCCTGCCAGGAGATGGAGCAGAGCTCACACCAGAGCAGCCTGAGAGCAAACTGGGGATTCAGAGGCAATAAACAGCACAAAGATCTGACTCCCCCTTTCAAGAATTTACCCTTTCTGCTGAGCCATGTTCTGGAAGCATGAGCCCTGTTTTGCTGTGAGCTGCGTGGAATAAAACAGCTGTGTCCCTTGGCTGGACGGCTCTTCCAGGGGTGCCAGATGTTTTACTTAGGACACGTCAGAAGAGCCTTGAGTTCAGACTTTTTTTTCCTCTCAGGCTGTTTGCAGAAGGTTCAGTGGGGTTTTGGGTTTTTTTTAGTATTTGCTCTCCACCAGATTTTCACAGGAAAGCAATAGGGATTGGGAGCAAATTGGGAAAGGTCTGGTTTCACCCCAGCCCCTCTTTGTATAAATAATCTGCAAGGGAAAAGCTGGAATGATGAGTAAAACACTTGTGCTGCCTTTTCACTGGAATTAAGGGTCTGCATGTAACCCGCTGTGTCCATGCACTCTGCTGAAGAGACCTCCTGGCACATTTTGGGGGTCAGACCCCACAAATGCCTGACTGCCCTCACCTCCCACAAGATGGGAATTTCAGCTGCCAAACCAGCCGTCGGGTGCTGTGGAAACAGCACAACAAGCAAGGTCCAGGACGGGACCCCAGCATCCCAGCCACCAAAACAGGGTGCATGAGGCCACACAGCTCCCTGCAGGGTCAGGAAGGTGTGAAATGCCCAGGACAGCATCTCAGGGAGGCTGTCACCATCCTGGTGGGTGAGGCAGTTTTTTGGGAATGTCCCCAGAGCAGGGCTGGGACAGCCAGTGCAGGCTGGAGGGTCACAGAGGCTCACAAGGGCCGGGGCATTCGGGTGCTTTGTGGCCAATTCGAAGGTTTTTACTGTAGGGCCATGCACTGAAAAAGGGTTTTTTTTTCAGAGAAAGGAGGAGGAGCGGGGAGGCTGGGCAGCGGGGAAGAGGAGGAAAAATTTGGTGAAGGAGGAGGGGTGGCTTTCATGGCTCCGAGCGCCTGCGGAGCGCGCGGCAGCCGGGAAGGAGAACCCTGCCCTGCAAACAAGCTGCTTTTGTTGTGTCCCAACCAGGCCTAAATTAAGTTTGACAGAAAGAGGGCAAGATTCCCCGGCGCTGGGGCAAGCCCTGGGCTCGGGTAAGGCCGTGCCAAACCTCGGTGCGAGGCGCGAACCTGCACGAGGCTGGAGGGACGAACCATCCCGAGCCTTCTCAGGGCTTGCTCCAGAAACAGCCGGGAACATCCCGAGCCTTCTCAGGGCTTCCTCCAGCAGCAGCCGGGAACATCCCGAGCCTTCTCAGGGCTTCCTCCAGCAGCAGCCGGCCCGGCCCCGAGGCCGCCGTGGCTCCAGGAAAAGCTGCCCCTGGAGTGCCCCGTCCCGCCCCGCTCCGGGCATCGCCCAGCCCCGCGCCCGCCCGGGCACGCCGTGCCAGCCTGGGGAACCAGCCAGCTTCTAAACAGTTAATGCCGACAAAACCAGGCGGCTTGAGTTCCCTCCTTCCCGGACCCGCTCCTGGTGGAACTCACCCCCTTTCAAATGAAATTAAATTAAATTATCCTCCTGGCTCTGACCTCGCCCCGGTGTCCTCCCCGCTGTCCTCTCGTCCTCCCTGTCCGTGCACGGTCTCTTGCCGTGCCCCCACCCTGCGCTGGCAGGAGTGCCCGTGCCCAGCGTCTCCCACCACGTTTCTCCGGCTGCCATGTTGAATTGCAAATCCGACATGATTCCACACATTCTCCCCGGTCCGTGGTGCCCGCTGGGGAACTAAAGAGGCACGCGGGCGACAACGCCCAGCCCCGGGTGGCTCTTGGGGACGTCCCGGGTGCTGGGGCGAGGGCACGGAGAGAAATCGCCCTCCAGTTCTGCTCCAAATGCTGCACGTAGGGACCTGCCTATATGCCATACATCCCTCTCTAGGAGACCGATTAAAGTCGGGTGTTTTAGCACCAAGGGCCGGAGGACTCGGCGAGAAGGGATTTTGGGGAGAAGGCAGGTTACAGCAACAATAAAGCGACGGAGCAACTGGAGGAACAAAACATTATTTCAAATCAAAGGCAAAAAAACCCCAACCGCACGGACTAAAAAAAAAAAAAAAAAAAAAAAAACCAAACCAAAAAAAAAAACCAACCAAAATTAAGAGTGAGGTTCGATTTCGTACCAAGGCAGCAAGAGAGACGCACCGTGGAAGAGAGTGGTTTTGTTGTTGAGTAGTGGCTGGATTTAGCTTCGTTTATCCGGACAATCATCGGGGAAGGATCCTTTTCCGAGAAAGGCCAGTTTGAGTGAGACAGCTTTTTTTTTTCCCTTCTCTCGCTCGCTCTCTCCCCTTTCCTTCTCGCAGCTCAATGCCAAGAAATGGGCGGTGCCTGGATGCCAGGCTCCATCCGAACGAGACACCCAAGGCCAACGGAGGCTGGCACAAAGGCGAGCTGGCAGGAATTCCTGCACTCGGAGCCGCGCGCCTGCGGGACGAGCCCTCCGCCTCCCAAAAAATCAACCTCCGACACCGCCCGCTCCGGAAAGTTGCCCCGTCAGGCTCGAAAATGCCCCATGGGGCTCAAGCACAGGGCGAAAAAAAGGACAAGGGGAGGAAAAAAACCCCAAGACCCCTCTTTGCATCGACGCAGGTTAAACAAAAGGCCTGGGGAGGTGGATTATTTTTTTCCCGCCCTCCCCATGCTTCTTTTCCCGCCTTCCCATCCCTCTCCTCCCTCCTCTTGTCCTCCATCGTTGTCTCCCTCGCCCGCCGCCCCGGCGTCCAGGCAGCAACGAGCCCTTGGCTCCCTCCTTCCTGGTTTTCGCACGACAGGAGGTGGCGGGTCCTTGAATAGGAACACACACACCCAACGCGAGAGGGACCCGATGGGGGCAGGAAAAAAAGAGGACAAAAAAAACCCCACATATATATATACAAACAACCCACCCGCCATGGAGGCCGGTTGGGAGCAGTTGCTGCCGAGGGTGGCAGATTGGGGGTGGTTTGGGTGCCAAGGGGTATTTTTGGCCTTATTCTGTTGCTGCCCGAGCACCTGGGTCGTGCCGATTGTAAAAGGGAATCGCGGCGGGTTGGGGAAGGGAGCGGAGGGGGGGCAGCTGGGGTTGGTAGCGCTGCTGGGGAGATGCCAAAAAACCAAAACAAAACACGTTTTCATTTTGTCTGCACCAGCCTGGGCGCAGGCGAGCACGGGAGAGGGAGGGAGAGGGAGGCGCACGCCAACAGAAAGCCGCCGTGCTCAGAAGCGGGCCTGCGGCCACGTCCCTCCGCAGCCGCCCCAGCAGCCGTTCCCGCTCCCTCGTCCCCCTCTCCCTGCCCACCCGGCTTCGCCTGCCAAGTCCGAGTTGGCACGGCTCCCCAGGCTGCGCCGAACAAAGCCGTCACCCATCCCCGAGCCGGCGCTGACAGTAAGCAAAGTGACAGGCGCATCTTCCGCATGTTAATCCAAACGGCGAGAAGGCGAGCGAGCGGCGGAGCCCCCCCTTGCCATGCACACACAGCCCCCCCCACCCCGTGCCACCGAGCCACCCACCCCACCCTTGGCACCCGACGGCCCCGGTGGCCTCGTGCGGGGATGGCGAGGCCCCCGCCGGCGGGAGCACCGAAGGCTCCTCGTCGGCGAGGTTTAAATCGAGCCGAAGCCCCGCTCGGCGGGCAAACGAGGCCACTCGGCATCTGCTGTACCTGTTCCCGCTGCCTTCATCTCGCCTTGGAACCGTGACAAGAGCGCACTCGCCTCTGGTGGGCTCTCAAAGCCGCGGGTCTGTAACCCTTTGCAGGAAGTTGGCACCGATCCCAGGTAGGACTTTACTCCCCGGCTCTCGCTCTCTCCCCCCACCTCCGCCTCCCGCTCCCTCCCCTCCGCTCCCCCACCCATCCTGTCCCTTGGGCCCCTCTTGCGTCCCCCCAAAACACCACCCGGCCCCCGCTCCCCTGTTCTGCTCACCCGCCTCGTTGGCCGGGGGTAGCGCGGGGGGCGGCCGAGGCTGCTGGGCGCCCACCGAGCCCTCGTGCCCACCGCCCTTGCACACATACCCTGGAAGGATGACCTGGGCAAGACAGAGAACAACAACTTCCTGCTCCGGCTCCCTAAAACGCCTGTTTCCACGCAGGGGTTAGGCAGCACGGCGAGACGGGGGGAGCTGGGAGGAGGTTTGGGGGTTTGTCGTCATTGAACCAGGCTTTTTTTCTTTTCCTCTTTTTTTTTTTTGCTTTTTTCTCCTTCCCCCCCCTTTTTTTAAAAAAAAGCCTTTTTAATATTTTTCCTGCCTATTTTCCCTTTTTTTATGCCTTTTTTTTTTTTTAACATATATTTTTGCCCTGCAGTCCCAACGCGAAGGGAAAGGAGGGGAAGAGAAATCAAATGGGAAGAGAATAGCTCCAAGTCGGCAGGACAATGCACGGGAAACGGGGAGATTAGCGTAGCTCTCGAAATCCATCACGCCCGCCCCGTTTCTGAACCGTTCGCCCCCGCGCCTCGTCTTTTTTAATTCTCCCAGCTCCTGAATTATTCCAGTCCACGAGCGGGAGGGGAGCGCACAGTCCGGAGTCCCTCAGAGCTGCCAAGAGCATTGCAACAGGAAAGAAAGGAAGCGGGAGAGGGAGAGCCAGGCAGAGCCCTCACAATCGAGCAGCGAGAAGAGCAAGGAAAAATTAACATCCAATTAGTGCCGTGTTTAACGAGGGAGACAGAGGCGGCTGTTGTTTTATTGCCCTGTTCTTTTCAGGCGCATCTGACAGGCAGCAGGGAAGGCACCCCTGCTCCGAGTGACGTCATCATATTTTATTTTTTAATTATTTCCCCCCCCCCCCTCCCCCGTCTTTCCTCCTCTAAGTTTCGCACAGACAATCTCGGCAACTCGGCCAGGGAAATTCGGGACTTTCTCGCATTCAAGCCCCCCTCCACCTCCAGCCTCCCCCCGTCCACCGACAGCAACCCCGGAAAAACAACAGCGCCAACCCACCCCAAAGTCTTTGTTCTTCCAAAAAGAAAAGGGAAAAAAGGAGGAAAGAAAAAAAAAAAAAAAAATCAGCGTTGTGATGAGAGCTGGAGGAGGTTTCTCCGCGTGTGCGTCCGGGTGTGTGCGTGCGGCGCTCGGTCCCTCTCCCGTCCCTCTCTCCCCAGACGCTCGCTCGCCTTGTAAAACTTTGCTGCATGTGACGCTGCTCCGGCCTCCTCTGGCAGCCTGACAAGAGCCGCCCGGCCGCAGAGCGCAGGCGGCTTTTCAGGGAGAAAGAAACTCCATTGCGAGGGATGGGAGCATTGACATTCACATGTTTGCAGCGAGGGCCAGCGCCTCCAGCCAGGGCCGCGGCCGCGGCGATGCCGACCCAGCCTGGCCTGGGGTCACAGCGGGGGAGAGGGGCCGAGTTTAAAGCTGGGGCCGAGTTTAAAGCTGGGGAGACTTTCCCCCTCCTGTTCCTCCCCTGGGATGGTGTAAGTGCCGAGGGAGGCGTGCAGGAGTCTCGGCTGACCTTGTGCTGCCACCTCTTCCCCGAAATCCCCAGATCTCCTCAGGGTGGGATGAGACAACACCGGCTCCCCTGAGAGCACTGCCCAGGAGGGAACAGGGCTGCTCAGTTCAGGGGGATTTGGGGGAATTTACCCTAAAAAAAGCCCACACCAGGCAAACAGGAGCATGGAAAGCAGCTTCCCCACACCCTTCCCATCTTCTTACCAGTGATGGATGGAGCTGTCACTGTCAGCGTGGCCGAGCTTTGCCACTGCGCTCTTTGTGGCCTCTTCTTGTTTCCAGACGGGATTTCCCTTATCCAGGGGAAAATCCATGAGAACCTGGCTCCTCTGTAATCCCCCATTTCAGGTGAAGGCCATCCCAGGGGATGGGGCTGTATGAAGACAGGGACGGGTCCAGGGCCACCGTGCTGCTGGCGCCTGGGCCCAATCCAAGTCCCCACCCTGAGCATTTCCTGGCACCAGTCGGCCCCACCACCCCGGCAGCAGGATCTCCTCTGTGAGGGTTATTATTTTTTACATATCTTTTTTTTTTTTTTTTTTTAAGGAATTATTTGCCTACGTGGAGCTCGGCGCTGCGGGAGAACAGAGCAAACAGCCTTATCGAGGGCAGCTGTGCCACAGGGCACTTCCTCATGCATGGCTGCAAGATGGGGCCCTCCACGGCTGCGGGGGAGGGCTGGCAGCCCCTGGCCTTCCCACTGACCAGACACCAGGGACACACCAGGCACCATCGGGAGAGCTCTCAGGGATGCTTCCCTCCCGCTCCACGGCGGGAGAGCAGCACGGCCAGGAGGGGTTTGGACTGAACTGAAGGGTGTTCAGCAGGACAGCTCTGCAGGGGAAAGGGGAGGATGGAACAGTCGCTCCGAGCTCAGCTGCACTTCCCTGGGCACAAAAGCCCATCTCGCTGCTTCCCAGATCCTGCCAGACTCGAGCATCCAAAGCCCAGTGGAGAGACAGACCAGCCTTGACCTGAGATTCCCTCTCCTGGCTGCTGTCGCTGCCGCCCTTCTCCCCCAGGCAGCTGGGAGCAGATGAGGCCAAAGTCTCGGCAATCTCAGTTTTCCACTGGAGGCTGATAAACAGCACGGAACAGCAGCGATCCCCACCCAGCCTGGCTTTGTGCAGGAGAGTCAATATTTAAACCAGGGTTTGTTTCCTGGGCAGACAGGGGAGCGCCAGTGGGAGAAACCCTCGGCTCCATCCTGGGTGCCAGATCCAAACCTCCTCCTCCACCCCTTCATTTGTTCTCCCGACCACCACATGTTCCAGTCTGGATCTCCTCTCCTGTGGGAATGGGGCCCCATTCCCTACAGCTGGGATACCTGAGCACCAGCTGCAGGGCCAGGCACTGACTAATGGGTAGCAATTTCAGGGAGAGGGATGCCCAGCCAGGTTTGGGTTGTCTCCTTGCCTGCTCCTCGTGCAGAGTCCTTGTAGTGGGGCCCCTCAAATGAAGCATGGGACAAGAATCAGGGATAGAAACAGGAGGTGAGGAAATGTTCAATCATCCTTAGAATGGCAGCCCTTTGCTTCAAAGTAAGGCAGTGCACTGAAAGCTTTGAAACCTGATTTTCATTTAAACTGAGCAAAAACTACAGTCAACTGTTGGGTTTTCAGCCAAGTTTGGGAGCCCCGATGAACTGGGCAGAAATTACTGGCAGGATGCATGCACTGGTGCAGCTTTAGGTAAATCCCTTAGGTGAATTCCTTAGGTAAATTCCTCAAAGGACAGGAAATAGCACTTTCCCTGCAGTGGCTGCAGTCAGGCTGTGCAGAGGCTGCAGGTTTCACAGGCATGTGAACAGCAGAAGGTGGCTTTAATTTGGAGGGTAAAGATTCATGTACCTGAGCAGGTGCTGTGTGACCTGGCAGATGCAATGCCCTGTGTTGGAGCAGGTCATAAACCAAGGTGATAAAAGGCCAGTGGGGAAGGATGGAGTTCTGAGGGGAAAGATGGAATTGCTGAGCCCACCTGACTGGTCTGACAGCAGCAAAGGGTCTCCATCACCCCTTCCAGATCTCAGGGTCAATTTTAACTCCAAAAACCGAATTCCACATCTATTGTTTCAAGCACCCAAGCCCTCTGCTGCCTCCACCCTCACTCCAGGCATACCCATTGCAGTTTGCTCTGCCTATATATGCCTACCTTCCATGGAGGTGAGGAAAATCAGAGGAAATCTGAGTTTTAAACAGCTGTTTTAGGCCCTCAGTTGAAGAAAAAACCAAAGGAAGTGCCTGTCTTAAACTGAAACCTTCCCTGAGGGAGCATGTTATACAGGAAAAAAAACAAACAAACCTACCAAAAAATCCCCCAAAACAACCAACTAAAAAAACCACCCAATAGTTGTTTTATAACTGTATTTTGGAGCATAATTAAATCCTCTTTGAAATTATCTCTGGTGTTAGGGAGCAGGTCCATGCATTATTTAACTGTAACACAAACTGGGAGCAAGGGAGGACAGACAGAACCGACTTCACGACACTGAAAGGAGCTGGGTGGGGGCTGCCAGTCCCAGCACATACCCAGACAGCACCACCACTGTCCTGCAAGCCCTGCCTGGGGTGTGCATCGAGCCTGCCTGCTGGAGTAAAAACCCTGTGTGATGGCAGGTCCCCAGAAGGGCAGGATGAGATGCTCAAGGAATGCTAAACCTCTTCCCAGAGAGTGCAGCATCACCTCTGTGCAAAAGACTGCTTCGTGGGGAACTGATAGGAGGGGAAAATGCCTGGCTGCCATCACAGCACAGACTGGTGCAAAGAAACTCTTGTCTGGGGAACTGAGCATCAATCCTGCCCTGGTGCCACTGGTGAGCTCTGCTACAAACAGAGCCAGCCGTGCTCCACTGAGCACCAAGAGCCTTCGACCCTCATGCCTTGCCAGCTTTTAGCCAGCTCCAGGTGTATCCCTTTATTGCAGACAACCCTGGACAGCTGCCCCTGCTGCAGGAGAGCCCTTTGTGTGCAGCTCCCAGACCCCAGCAGCTCCGTTTCCATCAGCAACGGGATCAGGAGCCCAGCAGGGCTCGTGGTGCTGCTGCCTGGGGGACGCCCCTCGGTGCAGCCAGGCCAGTCCCACCCAGCCTCCCCCGAGAGTGTGTGCAGGCTGCCTGCCCAGCCCTCAGCTCTGCTGGGTGTATCCTAAACACAGCCCATTCCATGACTGAAATGCTGCCCAAAGCAGCAGCACTGGCAGCACGTGTCCCTTGCCAAGGGCTCTCTCTGTGTTCACATCCCATCGCTGCCCTCAGCTGGGCTGGACCCGTCTCTTTGGGACTCTGCTGTTCTTTGCAGTGGGATTCTTGTTTTCCTTCCCTGTTTTGATCCTATAATTTCCTTTTCATGCCCCCGGGAGGTGAGATGCTCCTGGGTGTTCACGTACCCTCAAACCTTAAATATGGATGCCAGGTTGATTTTGCCCAGGCAAAAGTGGTCTCTCCAGAAAGGATGAGGCAGGAGGCTGTCACCTGGCATAACATTCCCAGGGAGGTGACCTTGGATCTCCTGCTGCTTCCCAGCTCAGACAGAACAAAGCAGTCTTTTGTCCCTGCAGCTCATGGCTGGCTCCTTTAGTACCTGGGCACTTTCTGGATTCCTGGACTTCCCCAGCAACTCCAGAGCTACAGCCTGGAGCAAAGAGACAATGGCTTTCTGCTCTCTCTGCTACACATCCCAGTCGAGACAGCCATGAGGATGAAGCTTTGGTCCAGCTGGAGCCTGAATCCAGACGTCCAAAAGTCTGTTGCTGGCCTTGCTGGAGAGGAGGTGTCAGTTCTGGCACCACGGACTTTGGATCAGAAAATAGAAATATACAGATATCGAAACAAGCTCGGGGTTTCTTGAGGAGTCCAAGTTGATGAGCTCTCCCTGCAGAGGCGTCAGTCCACGGGGAAGGAGGCAGCTGGGATGGGCGCCCTGCGGAACAGGAGGCTGGAGCCACGGAACAGCTGCCCCTGAGGAGGAGAGCCCGGGGTCAGGGCAGCCTGACACCTGGCCAGGGAACTGCAGCTGTTTTAGGGCTGGGCTGTAAGGCCTGGGCATCCTGGGCTGTTCTGCAGGACAAAGTGGGGTCCCAGCCCTGTGGGTGCTGGAGTTGGGCATTTCCCCCAGGGGTGACAGCTGCAGAGGGGCACAGACCCTGCTGTGTGCAATGCGTGGGCTAAAAGCTCGGGGTGCAGAGCACAGCAAGGATGCAGCACAGGCACTTTTGGGGAATGCTGGAAACTTGGGGAAGGAGCAGAGGGAGCCCAAAGCCCAGCATGTGCCCTGCTCCCTCACCTGAGCACTGAGATACCTCCAGCAGTGGATCCAGGATGCAAAGGCGGGAGCGTAGGGAGGGAGGCCCGCACGTAACCTGCACGGCAACAGGGAACAGCTGAGGTGGAAGTGTCACCTTACCCACACAGGTAACAGGAGAGCAGCAGGAAGTGTGAGTGAGGACACAGGACAGTGTCCACACCGGGCTGGTGGCCAAGTGACAGCTCGTTATTTACAATGCAGATCTGTAATTACCCCGGGGTGCACAAACAAGGAGCGTTACCTGGAGACCTTGAGAGTCCAGGACTGTATTACACCTTCAAAAGCCAGCAGATACTGAGAGAACACTACACCAGACTTGGATCCCATCCCGTTCCCAGGAGCACACATGCAGACGACTTGCAGCAGTGCAATTGGGAAGGCAAGCTTGGTCCTGCTCCTGTCTGCTCCCACTGCTGCAATACGAGCTCTGCTTCCCTCGTGCTGCTCCCTGGAGCCAGCAGTCCCTTTGATCCAGCTCAGCTCAGATCAGACCACACCACCACAACTCTCCCGATCTCTCACCACCTGAGCTTTTCTGCTGCTCGTGTCTGTGCCCTCTGATTTAAAATTATAAGCAACCTGGGACAGGAAACGAGCCAGCTCTTCGAGGTGCCACAGAGTTTACGGGGCTGTAGGAAAGCTTTACGGTCATTAGCAGCCCATTCAGACAACAAGGGGCTGCAAGAAAGGAAGGGAAAGCTTTAGATCTCAGTGTGAAGGACATACCCACAGTTGTTCACTGCCATGAGATCTCCCACGAGAAGGAACGGGTAGGTCAGCATGCTCACAGCGATCTGAAAGCACAGAAAACCAGCAGCCTCTCTAACGCTCCCCTTGTCAAAAACGCTATTTCCAGATTTTGCACGTGAGCAGAGTTATCCTTAGTTAAGGGACGTCAAGTACAGAGCAGCCTGTGCCCCCAGAGCAGGAACTCTCAGCCCAGAGGTGACAGGAGGAGGGGAAAGGACACAGCAGCTGCCTACGTACCCCCATCACGAACTTGGTGTAGCTCCGGATCACCGATGCCTGGCTGAACTGCAGAGAGAAACCAAAGGCGCTGTGGAGGAGGGGGATGACACCAGGCTGGCACTGTCATTATGTGACACTCCCAGAGCCCGAAGCGAGGGGCAAGGGGCAGGGGACAAGGCAGAAACCAAAGGAGAGCAGCTGCATTCAGCTGAGAGTCTGGGAAGGCATTTGCTGTCACCTGTGATCCCCCAAAGTGCAGGTGAAGCACGGCCCTGAGCAGACACAGCACCTCCAGCACTCTCACAGGGATGTCCCCAAAGCCTGGGGTCTGTATTAAATCAGCCCCTACCCCAGTAACTCCTTCCCACTGCAGGTGCTTGGTCCAGACCCCAAGCCCTCCCTCGGCACTTCCACTCACGTTGTCGTCCACCGCATAGGTATTGATGAAGTGAGCCAGGAGATTGCAGCACCAGAGGAAGATGACATCCCCCAGGATGTGAGGGACTAACCCACTGCAAGGGCAAAAGGAAGGGTGAGGTGCAGGAGGGTCCCAGTGCCACCTCCCGAGGTGCCCAGCCCTCCTTCCCTCCATCAGCCCAGAGAAACTCCACTCCCCCAAAATGAAATTTTTACTTCAGGAGGAACTGAAAAGGGAGATTTCAGGGAAGAGCTCTCTGAGCCTTCAAACTTGGTGCTATACGTGCTATGGCTGGAAAGTTTTTGGGATCTGTTTTTTGGGGATGACTCAAGACCCCTTGTTTTATCCCACAAGAAAAACCCAAGAGAAACCCAAGCCAGACACAGAAGTTGTTTCCATTTCTGAAGGTCCTCTTTTGTATGCAGAATGAGAAGTTCACCCCTTTGTGGAATCTCCCTTTTTTTAGAAATCAAAATGAGGGGGGTTGTTCCTGCACAACCTGCTCCACTGAGAAGTGGGAGTAACTGGGGGAACACTCAGGTCGCTCTGATTTTTCCCAGTCCCTGCTACCCCCAGGAGCACAGTTCTTTGGTTAATGCCTCCCACTGACACACTGGAGCTCCCAGCAGCACCAGCACTGCCAGGTTTTGCAGATAATGGGACTAAAACTTTAACAAAATATTCCAGAGGGTTTCTCCAGTTTTTTGGTGCTTCTGCAGCATCTGCTGCGCCAGGAACTTTTGCAGGGGTTCTTCCACTGCAAAAGGATCCAGGTGTGTGTAAAACCTCTGTTTGACCAGATGTGGTCAGTTATGAAAAGAAGCCTGTCAGGAGCCACACGAGTGTTTGCTGTGCTGGAAAGAGCCAACTCCAGGCATCTGAGTCATTTGTTTCTTCCCAAACACAACGCTGCCTCCTCAGAGCAAGGGACCGTTTGTTTCCTGCTGTGGCTGCTGCACAGCAGCAGGGACTGGGACTGGCTTTGGGAACAACCTGTGCATTGTCAAGGCCCCAGCAGTCCTGGGGATGCAGCTGAGGTCTCAGAGGACAGGCACAGCAGAAACCTTCAACAGAAGATTCACTGGCTTCAAAGATGTGATACATGAGAGCAGCAGACAGGAGAAAGAAATCAAAGCTCTCTGGCCCCAAAGAGATGTTCTGCTTTGTGTTTGGTTTCAGCCTTTGTAAAAACCATCATTTCTCTAACTCAAAGTTAAGTCTGAAGCTCCTGAGCTGCTGCAGATACAGCAGAGCCTAATAAAGTCCAGAAGCAAAGGGCTGGGCCAGGGCAGCCCCATAAGGAAAACCTCACCCAACTGTTGATAGGGAGTCAGACTGTTTATTCCACTTCCAATAGGGAACCCATCCCTCTCTCCCCTCCAAAGTAACAACAGCTGCTGGCCCTGAGCTGGACGACTGGAAACAGGGGTCTGAGAGATGCAGAAAAGAACTAAAAAAAAAACAACAAGCCAAAGGGATCAGGCCTGAAAACCCCTCCTGGAATTCCAGCGCTGCCTTTACTACTACTGACATAAAAAATGAGTACTGCAATTCTCACACCTTCTGAGATGTCCAATATCTGAACTGGGAATATTTTTGGAAGATGTTGAAAAGCTGGAATAGCAGCAGGCAGAGGAGGAAGCCTGAATGACGTACAGTGATGTGACCCAATGGCAGAAACCAATGGCAAGGGACCTGGGACGAGCCATCCTTGAGCTGACCATGCCCAGCAGTTTTGGAGCTCACCTTCCTGGGCTGGCTGCAGATTTGAGGGGAAGGGAGATAAATCCATCCTTGAAAGGTCTTTATTTCTAGCCAGGCACACACCCAGAGAGAGTGTGCCACTGTTATTGCTGGGGGTGGTTATAAGGCCATGAGAAACAAGTGCACTGCCATGATTTTAGGGCTGTGGATGTGCTGAGATTGCACCACAAGGACTGAGAGAAAACAAGCAGTTTGGTCCTTCAGATGCAGTTTGTGCTCCCCTCACAGCAGTGAGATTTCCTAACAGGGTTATAGAGCATGTAGAACTTCAGAGCCCTCCTGAGACAATTTGGGTTGTGTTAAAGTTTTTCCTGTGAACCATTAAGTTTCATTAGGCTACCAGCAGCGTTTATTTTATGTGGATGGAAGGGAATGTGGCAGCTCCTTTCAGATCACTTCCCTGGGAGGTGGAGGTGTTGTGAGCAGCCTGCTCCAGCCATGCCCCACTCACAGGGACCATCCCAGAGGATCCTATATTTAGTGGAGCTGATCTGGAGCTGCACAGCTCAGCTGAAAGACTGTGGGCTGCCAAAGGAAGAAGCAGTGACACTCAGTGGGTGAGGTCTCTGCAGACTCCATTTCCCCTTGGGGCAGGACAGGGTGAGACCCCCTGTGATTGCTCCCCTCTTCCTCATGCATTCAGGTTTCATCTGGAGGCCCAAATTTTGTGATTGCAGAGCCAAAGGCATCCTGAAAACCCCTACTGAAATTCCAGAGCTGCCTTTACTATTATTGACATAATAAAGTGAGTTATCTCCCCACCACGGGCAGAGACAGCAGGTGGTTCTGCTTTTATGTAGATGTAAAAAAGAAAGGCAGGAAGCATTAATTAAGGGTTCAAGCAAAACAGTGTCCACTAAACTTCCATTTCAGTGATGCACCAATTTGCCACGCTCTGTAAGCAGCTGGAAACCTTTCAGCTCCTCTTGGTCCAGGCACCACCACACTCGAAGCACACAGGTAAACCTGCTCATTACAAGCACCCACGGTGCTCTGCAGAGGAATATGCTGCTTATCCAGGCCCTGGCTTTCATTTCAACAAGGGATCTTATTGTTGCACTCGATTTTGGTGCCTGTTGCACAAACAAATGCTTTAAATGGCCCTTCACTGAAACACAAAGAAGCACCAAGGGAAAAACAAAGATAAGAAAAAATACAGCTTCCTTTGGGCTCTGAAGGTTTGATTGAAGATAAGATCTGGGGCAAACTTAATGGTCAAACTGGAGTGCTGTCAAAGGCAGAGCTTTAATTGTGGGAGTCCCTTGGTCAGACAAGGTTTCAGATCAGTGTGACTCCAGCTGGGGTTGGCAGAGCTGCTGGGAGAGCCATCAGTGCCTTCAGGCTACAGGAGAAAGTATTTAAACAACAACTCACGTACACAAAGAATCCCAGGATCCCTTCTTCCTTAAATATCCTGCCAATGGCACTGAACACACCACTGCCAAGAAAGGGAAAGAGCTGTGAGTGTGCAGAGCTGTTCCACATCTGCCCTGTGCAACTTCACACGCATCCTGCAGCCCCCAGCCATCATTCCAGCAGAAGGCAGCCTGTTCTGCTTACTCTGCTCACACCAGGCAGCTTTGAGGGAAGGAAGGTCGTGTGTGCACTCTGCCAGTCTGCAGTGACAGCCGGGAGAACACCCAGCCTGCACACAACTGTTCAATGCCGAAGGTACAAGAGCTCTGTGAGGCTTTGTGACTGGGTACAGATGTTGTGTGATATGGTTTCATTTGGCTGATTCTAAGCCCAAGAACCCGGTCCTGCCTTTGGGAACTCGAGCTGGCTGTCGTGGGCTGCCTGCAGTTCTGTCTAGCGTGCCTCCACATTGCTCCACAGGCAGTTTTGCCCTGCAGAGAGGCAGCTGGCACTGCAAAAGTCTTGGAAAAATTTCACAGACTAAGCAGGGCTGCAACAAAGCTTTGTGTTATCCTCTCTGCCTCCCTGCTGCCTTCTCTTTCCATTAATAGCCAAAGGAAAAAGGCAGGAGACTCACTGTGTGATCAGCAAGGGGTGATACAGCCCCAAACTCCCACAGGCACAAGGTGGAACAGAGGCACATCAGGGACAGAGCCCAGCCTTCCCACATCACTTCAAGCCCCAGTCACCCACCCTCTAACCACAGCTCAGATTCATTTTCCAGTCTCCCAAGCCTCCTGGATATTCCCCATGGCACAGGAGCTCCTGGCAGCCCTGACCCCAGGCCCCCCCAGGCTGCAGCCACTCACCTGTATTTGACTTCCCGGCCTACGAACTGGACCATGCAGCGCATGGAGATCACTGAGAGGAAAGAAACACAGGGCTGATAGAGAAACAAATCCAGTTTGGGTTGTAATGAATGTGTCAGAAATGAAACATGACCCTTCTGCTCTCCCTCAACTCACAGCATCTCCAGCTCCTCTCAGTGGTCACCAGCACTGCAAGACTCATTAGAAACTGGGGCCTTTCCTGAGCCTTTAAGTGGTTAGAAGGATTTCAGAGGATCACAGAGAGCTTTGGGTTGGAAGGGACCTGATAGATCATCTTTTTCCAAACCCCCTGCCATGGGCAGGGATGCCTTCCACTCTCCCAGGTTGCTCCAAGCCCTGTCCAACCTGACCTTGGACACTTCCAGGGATGGGGCAGCCACAGCTTCTCTGGGCACCCTGTGCCAGGGCCTTGCCACCCTCACGGGGAGGATTTCTTCCCAATAAGCCATCTAGCCCAGCTCTCTGGGAGTGGGAAGCCATTCCCTGGGTCCTGTCTGTCCACAACCTCGTCCAAAGTCCCTCTCCAGCTCTTCTGGAGTCTCTTTAGGCACTGGAAGGCTGCTACTTGGCCCTAACCCCAATAAGATCTCTAGGACAAAGTCCTGGATGAGAGGGAAGAGAGAAACTCGTTCCTCAGCTATGTTAGTGCCTGAAGACAAACCCCAGCATCAGCCTCACATGATAGAGAAGTATCATAAGTATCATCCCCCTGAGTAAACAGGGTTTGGGGTGATCCCCAGTCTGGAGGGGGCTGCCAGCCAGGGGACAGGACTCACCGTGCAGTGGGTGTGACACAACCCGGGACACACACTGCATCATCATCTCGTGGGATGTCTGGGAAGGAGCAGAAAACACCTGTGAGAAAAGCTGTGCTGCTCCTCCTGCACAGCCCAGGCCCTTGCCCTCAGCGTGGGGAAACCCAATATGGGCCCTCCTTTGAGATCTTTTCTTGTGGTAAACCTCTATGCCTGTGAATTATTTCATGGAGGGACACAGAATGGCCACTAAACACCACAAACTTCTCACTCCAGTTTCTCTCCAAGTAATCTCACCCACATCCCCAGGGACCTCCCCAGCCACTCATTAATGGGCAATATCCACTCCTCACCTCTCTGACCACTTTCCTCAGTGAAGTTTTCACATCATCCCTGTTAGACACGTGCTCCATGTCTTCCAGTGGAAAAGCCTGAGTGGAGGGGGAAGAAACATGGTCAGAACTGATGGAGATGCTGACCCACAATGTCTGAGGACAGGGGGAAACCATGAAAAGCCATGCTTTAGATGTAAGGACAAACAGGCAAGAAGGAACACAGGAGAAGAAAGGATGGAAAGTAAAATAGAGGAATAGAGGAGTCACAAAACTGCTGACAGAGGATACAAGGCAAGGGGATGACAAATCAAATTAAAATGGTTTATAAATAAAAACCTGCTTTGGGGATAAAGGCACTGGAGGACTATTCCCTTAGGAGACAGAGAGGGATGGATGCATCAGTTCTCCTGTTGGCTGCAGGCACTTGCTGCAGTAGCACTGACCCTGTAGGTGATTAATGGAGAGAGAAGCTGACCTTTACCTTCTTCACACTCCCCCTGGTGATGGTTGATAAAGTGCTTGAGATGAGGCGAGGAGCCAGGCCACGGAAGAGGCCTCTTTTCCCATCCACTTCCACAATGTGTCTGGCTGGGTGGGACAACACCAGGCTGCTGTCAGTCAGGAAGGGGACAATGCATGGAGAACACCCCAAAGAGCCCCAGGGTTCAGCTGAAACCATGCCAGGCTCAGCTCAGCAGCCACTCCACGGCCCCAAAGGAAGTGATTTATTGTAACAGTCCTAAATAAACTTCATACTAGAGGACAAGAATTCTTACTCTCTGCAATCTGCCTAATCTGGAAGGACAGCTCCAATATTTTGGGCTATGTTTTGTCTTTTCATGGTTTTGCTCACCTGAAAGGGCTCTGAGGCAGTACATGGACCCTCCCATGTGCTCTGTGCTGTCACCTCCTCCCTCCACCCCAGGAAGGTGTGACTCAGGGTTCATACGGATCTCACAAACCCATGGTCAGTTCCTGCCCCACCACCTTCTCCCAGGCACACTTCCTCAGGTCCCCAGTTGCAAAAAAAAGCCCAGAGATCCCATTTCTCCCACATATAACGAGGTGGGATAGAACCCACCATGTGCTGGTGGCTGCTGACTGTTCCTGGCTCCTGTCCTGTGCTGTCCAAGAGAAGCCAGGTGGGCTCTGCACCTCTCCATCACCCAACACTGCCCATCTCTTTGGAATTTGCATCTTCCAAAGGGCAGCACTGGAACATTTCCAGCCTTGGGTGTCCCAGGATGGGATTCCAGTGCTCTCATCCTGCTCCTGTGCTGATTCCACACCATGGATACCACTGGCTGATTTTGGGATTGGCCCAGCTTGGCTATCAAGACAGTGCATTCACCTTCCCCACAGCCAACCTGCTGTGACAACAGGTCACAAAGTGTTCACCTACCTCTCCCATGCTGCTCTACCCACAAAAAGAGGAAAATACTGCTTTTTTTTCCTTCTAAACATATTACCTGCCCTTTTCTTGGTATTTCTGTCCCTTTAGGGTTCCATCTACAACACAAATGAGCAGGGCTGGGGGCAGGTTATTCCAGGGCTGTTTTGGAGCAGTAAGCAAATATTGTGCAATCTCCAAAACACACAAAACCTTCCTGCAATAAGCCTACACCACCTAAAAGCCCCCAACCCCCTCCACCACGGTGCAAACTCAGAGCAATGTGCCACAGGAACACGATGCAGCACCAACACTGTGGTCACCACCTCCCTGTTCCCAGCAGCAGGTACATAAATCAGCACTGCAAGGAGTTGTGGTGGTTTATGCCTCACTGTAGCTTCAGGATGATCCCAAAGGGATGTGGGAGTGCTGCTGGGGGTTAGCTCAGTCTGCCTGGCAGCTCCCAGCCCCGATTCCCCAAGGGCAGGACCTCGTGCTGGCAGGGAGGGACAGTCACTCACCGTAGGTGAAGAAGCCAGGCAGGTACAGGACCTTCCTCCCCAGCACATTTCTTCCAATGGTTGGAGGTAGTGGCTCATGCCCAACCTGAGAGAGAAACTTCGTGAGCAGGTCTCTGTTCTGGTGCTCCCAAAGTCCCTGGGATGAAGAGGATTGATCCTAGCATCCTCCCATCACTCTCAGGGCACTCCCCCATTTTATGGTTTCCCTAGGCTACAGGGGATCCTACACCCTCCCATTTTAGGGGATCTCTGTTACTGAGAGGGTCTTGGGGTTTCCTATCTCCCCTTATATGGGAGGCCCCAAGGCAGAGGGGTAATTTTATAGGGATTCCCAGATTACTGGGTGTCCCCATTCCCCATCATAGGAGGTGTCCCACTGCCCCACTACAAAGGAGCCCCTGCTGTATAGGGGGCCTCACCCCTCCATTATGTGGTGTCCCCTATTCCCTGTATAGGGTGCCCCTGTTGTAGAAGGCATCCTCACCCTCCTATTACATGGGACCCCATTTTTATATAGGGTCTGCCATTGTATAGGAGACCCCATCCCCTTGCATATGGGGGACTCCATTACCCAGATGTCCCTCATTCTACACGTGCTCAGGAGGTCTTGTTATAATGGGGGGGCTGTGTAGAGTGACCCCCAGTGCATGGAGGCCTCCATAGGGGCACAAAACAGGAACCCACTTCCACCCATTACACTGGGGTCCTGATCCCGCACCACACACAGGGACCCCATCCCCTTACATATGGGGGTCTCCCGCTCTATAGGTGCTCCCCATCCTGTCGATGCCCTCATTTCACAGGGAGGGGGCTGTACATACTGTATATACAACCCTAGCACATGGGGGTTTCCATAGGTATGGAAACACGCAGGGATCCACCTCCTCCCGTTGTCCTGGGGTCCCGATGCCCCATTAGCCACTGGGACCCCATCCCATTACATACACTGAGCCGCCCCCATCCTATAGGTTCCCTCACCGCTCCGTTATACGGGGCAGGGCTGTACACACAGTAACCCCCAACGCACAGAGGCCTCCATGGGCGCATTATCCAGAATTATCCTCCCGTTATCCTGGAGTCGCGACCCTCGTTACACACGGGATTCTCACCCCACCGTCCCCCTGCTGTCCCAACCCCCGCTTCCCCTCCGAGCGGACCTGCACGAGCAGCTTGACGTAGAGCAGGGGGTGGCTGGCGGCGGCGAGCCCCGCGCCCAGCAGCACGAACAGGCCCTCGGCGCCCTCAGGCCCCGCCGCGTCCGCCGCGCCCCCGCCAGGCGGCGACAGCGGCCCCGGGGGCAGCGCCGCCATGGCCGCCATGGCTCGCGCGTCACCGCGCCGCGCGCCGGCCGCCACCACCGCGGGGGGGGAAGGAACCACGGAGGGAGGAACCATTGTGGGGCGGGAGGAACCATTGTGGGCCGGGGGGGGGTATGGGGGGGCCGGCCTGAGGGGCGGCGATGGCGGCGGTGGGGCCGAGGAAAGCGGGCGAGGTTTTTAGGGATTTGGCTGGGGTTTGTGAGCACACGGCAGAGGGGTTTGGGGAAAAGGGAGAGGGAAAAGAGGATACGAGTTAAAGGGGGAGAGAGGAGAGGAAAAGAAGGAAGGAAGGAAGGAAGGAAGGAAGGAAGGAAGGAAGGAAGGAAGGAAGGAAGGAAGGAAGGAAGGAAGGAAGGAAGGAAGGAAGGAAGGAAGGAAGGAAGGAAGGAAGGAAGGAAGGAAGGAAGGAAGGAAGGAAGGAAGGAAGGAAGGAAGGAAGGAAGGAAGGAAGGAAGGAAAAATTCCCAAATTCAAGGAAAATAAAAGAAAAAATGAGAAAGGGATGATCTCCAGTCCTAGTTCAAGCATTGGTCTGCCTGATGGGATGTGCAGGGCACAAGCTTTGGGATGGGTTTCTCACTTTCCGTCCAAATTGGTTCTCATGCACAGTGCAGTCTTTCAGACTTTTCTGGAAAAGTGTTGCCCTACCTCCACGTGGCGCCTTCTCCAGCCACATCTTGTTCATTCTCATGGTCATTACCGGCAATCCTTGGCTGCTGTTACCAGCAATGCTTGGCTGGCCCCACAGCCATGCAGCTGTTGGTGTTTGGGACAGACACATCAGCCCTGCCTGGGCACCAGGGTCCTGCCAGCCCATTCCTGTTCCCTCCAGCCATCTGCACTGTCCAGACTCCCATCCCAAATCCCAGCCTGGAGGGACACAGCCCACCCCACCTGGGCTGCACAGCCGGGAGCTGTCCCAGGTCACACCTGCCCTGCACCATCCCTGCTGCTTCTCTGCCCTTGGCTGTGCCACCACTCTGATCCCTCCCAAACTGAAGCAATTCCCAATGTTTTCTCAGCGTTTCTCCTACCCACAAACTGCCATGCTTCCTCTTTCCCTTCCCTTTTGAGGCCAACCCAGAGACAAGCTCTGCTGCCACAGAGAGGGCAACGGATGGGCTTTGCCTCGTGCAAATCCTCATTCCCAAACTGCAGCCAGAAACACTTCAGAGCAAAGAGGGGCAGGAGGAAGGAGCTGCAGCCCCCAGCACCTGCCCTGCAGCTCCTGGACACCCAGGACCTTCTCCCAGCCATGGAGGGAAAGGCAGATATTCAGCAGAGTGTGGTGAAGCTGGTGGCTGCATTTGAAGAGCACTGGTAAGGCAGGAGGGCTCTGGGTGCTGAGGGTGTGTTAGGGCTCCACGTGGAGTGGGTTCGGGAAGGAAGAAACCCACTGTGGGGGTGGTTTGGAGTCTGTGGAGAAGCTGACAAGGTGATTTGTAACTCTTCACCACTCGGGTCTGCCTCAGTGTCTTCCTCCTGCTGCAGGTCATGGGCAGAAATCTGAAAACCTCAGTGGGGTGTGAGTGGTTCTGCCTGGCTGAGGATTAGGCTGTGGCAGCCCATTCCCCCACACTCAGCATCTTCACACTCAGCCTGCCTGGTGCATCCTGCTGCTGCTGCTGCTGCTGGGGAAAGGAATCCTGGTTTGCAAATATGTAGGCAGGGGTTTTCACTGGGAATTAACTGCCTGGATGTCTGGGAGGGTCCCAGCCTCAGACTGTCCTGTTGTTTGCAGAGATGTGGTTCCTAGGAAAGGAAACATAAAGCATTAAGTTAAGGGAGAGAGAGAATTCCTTTCTTAAAGCAGCTCCTTCCCTTGGAGTGTGAGTTGGGACCCTCGGACAATGTGTACTGGGGTCTGAGCAAGGGGTTCTGCCCTGGCTCTGGTGTAAAAGTAATTCTGAGGCTTCAGGTGAGTTATTTTCAGGGCTGTGCCTCAGTGTCTCCATCTCTTGGATCAAGATATGGAATCCTGCCACTCCTTGTACCCATGAGATGCTCTCAGTGAGCCTTGGAGAGGTGGGTGGTTGGACAGGTGAGTTTTGCAGCAATTCCTAAAGATGCTCAGGCACGAGATTTCCTTTAATTCCAGGAACTCCTGCATCTCTGCTGTGTGCTTTTCCCCAGGCATTGTGGTTGTCCCCACCATCTATCCCACAGTGATGTTGTGTTGGAAGCACTGCAGTGTTTGATCTGCCACCATGTCACTGCTGCAGTTGTTTCTTGTTTGCCCTGGAGTGCGAGTTTGATTTAGAGGAAACAAAAGTAACTTGGGACTTTCAGAGGAAGCTGGGGAACCTGGGAATGAGCAAAGCATTTTGGAACAGGCAATGATTTGGCCTAAGTCAGCATAAACAGAAAGAGAGACAGAAAGAGAGAAGTTGCCTGTTGGGACTCAGCCGTGGCTTTAGGCTGACACAGATTTGGGAGGCACCAGGAGAGATGGAAAAAGCCCTTTTGTCTCTGAAGGGTTCTGTCAGTCCCCCGGACAGGAGGGGATTTGTCCATGGCTGTGGATGCACTCCCAAGCTCACAGATATCCTGAGCATGGGATGGAGCTGACATCCTCTTCAGATGGGTCTCTGCCCCTCAATCAGGTCGTATCCTCAACTTTGCAGTTTGATGTCCAATTTCTTCATGTCTTTCCCACCCTATCCATCCCATTCCTGTCTGCAGGCCAACAGTGGATATCTTTCCAGTTTCTGCCCAGAGCAGTTTCCTGCAGGGACCAGCTCTTGGATGACAGACAGGCCACTTGCTGTCACCTTCACGGCCTGGCTTCTCCCTCATGCCTGCTCTGGATCTGCTTTCTTTGTCTTTGCCAGAAAAGAGAAGAGAGAACACTTCCAAAAAACAACCTGTCTGCAAAACCACCTGCACATGGCCTGCTCTAGGCTCAAAACTCTTGGTTATTGGCCTTCTCCCTGCTTTTCTCTGTGGTGGCAGCAGACAGAAAGGCCGAACTGTGGATGGGATAAACGGCAGGATCCTGCTTTTCTAGAGCAGGAGAGGGACTGGGCACAGCAGCAGGGGGCTCTGGGAGAAGAGAGGCTGGATCCTGGCCCCGTGGAGGATGCTGAGGATGTTTGCACTGCAGTGCTGTGGCAGAGCAGTGTCAGTGCTGGGCAACTGCTGCTCTTGTCCCTTTTGGTGGCTTTAAGCTGGGCCTGGGGGCTGTGCTGGGGAATGGCTGAGCTGATCACATTCCTTTGCAGCAGGGACAGCATATCTGCCCAGAGGGACAAGCAGGCAGGCAGCCAGTCCCAACAGCTTCCAACATTCCCTGCCAGCCAGAGCCGCTCCCTGACCAGAGAAGAGAATGAGAAGGATCAGCAAGGTCGGCGTGGGCTCAGCTTCAAATGCCTCCGCTCACTGCGATACAAAATCTGTGAGGACAACTGGAGGAGGCCACAGGGCCCAGGCCTGGAGCCTGGCAGCCAGGTGAGCTCCAGAGGCTGCTGGGTGCCCACACTCAGGCAGGGCTGGCTCAGAGTCTCATCTCTGCCCACGAGACTGACCCTGTTCCCCATACAGGAACCAGAGGAAAAGAAAATTGCACTGGAGCTGCTGGAGACAGAGCAGGCTTATGTCAATCGCCTCCACCTCCTTGACCAGGTGAACTGGGGAGTGAAGGGACCAGTGCAAGGGATTTTGGAGAGATTGAAGCTGTAAAAATGAGAAACACATAGGCTGCTGGTCTTTACAGCCAGAAATTGGGTCTGGCCTTTGTCTTTTCTACACCCCACACCTCTGGGAAGCACCCTTGTCACAGCAAAGCCTTCCATTCCCCTCTCCCCTTGGAGACTGGGATTTCCCTCCTGCACAGTCAGGCCTTTCACTGAGTGATGTGCCAGTCTCAGAGAAGGAATGGGATCTTCAAGCATTTCCCTGGCCCTTTTTGTTCACCCTTCTTTCTTCCAGGTATTCTATACAGAGCTGATGAAAGAAGCCAAAACTGGGAAGACAGTCCCAGAGGAAGTGGTGAAAATGATCTTTTCCAACATCTCCTCCATCTACCAGTTCCACGCTGAGTTCTTCCTGCCAGAGCTGCAGAAGCGCATGGAGGATTGGTGAGTGCAGGAGGGGAGGACACCACACCTGGGGGGCTTGGCCAGAATGGGGGAGCAGCAGCACTGAGTTTGGGCTGCCACCACGACCAGAGCTCAGCCTGTTTTACTCCAAATGTCTTGTGCTGGAAAACACTTCCTTAAAACGCTCAGATCAGAGTATGGAATGTTGGGTGACATCTCAGGTGGCTTGAGGGCATGCCCAGGTATGAACAGCCCAGGCTGGCTGCAAGATGGGGACACTCCTGTTCTGCAGAGCAGGAAATGGTGTGGGGATGTAGCAGGTTGCAGCAGGGAAAATCTCAGTCCTCCACCATGGTCCTTCAGTTCATCCCTCTCTGTCTGTCCACCCTGACAGACTGAGGAAGCTGCTGGTCTGTGGTTCCCTCCTGCAGGAACCGCAACCCCCGCATTGGGGATGTGATCCAGAAGCTTGCACCCTTCCTCAAGATGTATGGGGAGTATGTGAAGAACTTCGACAAGGCCGTGGAGCTCATCACTGCCTGGTCAGAGAAATCACCCCCCTTCCAGGAGCTCATTGCTGACATCCAGGTAAGGGCAGGGCAGGAGAATGGCTCAGAGCTCCCAAAAATCTCCTGGGAACGGGGAAACAGCAGAGCGTGGGAGCTGCCTTGATCACAGTTCCTCTCTGTGCCTGCTGTCCCTGCCAGAAGAGGAAGGTCTGTGCTAACCTGACGCTGCAGCACCACATGCTGGAACCTGTGCAGAGGATCCCGCGCTACGAGCTCCTCCTGAAGGATTATGTCCGGAAACTCCCGCCCCAGTCCCCCGACAGGGGCGATGCTGAGAGTAAGGGCTCTGGGTCTCCACGGTGGGGAGGGCAGCGTGGGTTTGTAGGGAAATAACATCCCCTGGTGTTGTACATGGGCACCAGAATACCTGGATTCACTCACCAGCTGCCTGTGTCCTTGGATAAACCTCTCAGTCCGATCCTTCTCTAGCAGGGAGAGGGATTAATCTGCTTTTTCAGGGGCTGGGGAGGGGAAGGATGGTGTGTCAGGTGTCCACAGTATCCCCTAAAGCGACCTGTCGCAGCTGGGGGAGCTTTCAGACCCCTGTGGATAACACAGTTCCAAGTCCTGCTGGAGTGGAGGGATACAGGAGTGGGCTGTCTGTCCCTCCAAGACCCCTCCATGTGCAGTCCAGCTGTACCCAGACTCCTGCACAGCATTTTCAGGGCCACTTGGGTTGTGTTCACAGAAGGGCAGCAGCTGCTACTCATGTGCATCCATGAGGGACAGAGCCAGAAGCTTCCTCTCACAGCTCCAGAGCAGGTGTTTCACCTCCAGCCTGTCTGTTCTCATTGCAGAGGCCCTGGAGATGATTTTTATGGTGGCCAAGCACTCCAATGCAGCTATTGCCGAGATGGTGAGGCCCTGTCCCAGCTGGAAATGCTTTGCAGCTCATGGCACAGTCCCCATGAAAGGGACAAGAGCCCTGTGGGTTCAGCTGTGGAGCTTAGACCCTGCTCTTAATGCCCAAACCCACCACCCCAAGCCTGGGAAAATCACATCTGTAGCATCAGCTGGGATGTGACCGGCTGGTCAAGGCTGGGAGCTGCTCCCAAAGACTGGTCTCAGCTGAGAGAGCTGTGCCACCTTTCCCAGTACCCAGCAACTGGCTGGGAGGTGGGCATGGAGGGGCCCCAGCAGTGCCAAGGTTGTGGCTGCTCAGCATCCCACAAAAACAGGTCCCTCTGCCCGCCCCAGGAACGGCTGCAGAACCTCTGGGTGGTCTATCAGAGGCTGGGCCTCGAGGATGACATCGTGGATCCCTCCAATGAGCTGATCAAAGAGGGACCAATCCAAAAAATCTCCACTCGCAACAACAGCACATCGGAGAAGTACCTGTTCCTGGTGGGAGCTGGGGTGCTGGGACAAGGGGAGGGAGGGAGCAGATGGGATGGGAGTGGGGAGAGGCACAGCCTGGCTAGGGTGTTCTGGGTCACCTTGACACTGAGGGGATGAATTCAGAGCTGGGGGGGGTTGACCCCGCTCAGTGCAGGACACGGTTGGGAATCTGCTGATCCCTGGGCATGGCAGCCCCGGGAGATGCTTCACCTTTGCAGGGTGGGAGGGGGCTGAGGCAGAAACAGTCAAGTTTTAGGTGGGATTCTTCCCAAGGACCAGCTCAGCCCTGGGGAGTGGAGGACCCCATACCCCAGGGAAGCTCACAGCTCTGAGCAGGTGATGCTGGGCTCCAACCCACCCTGTTCTCCCCTCCCAGTTCAACAACATGCTGCTGTACTGCGTGCCCAAGGTCATCCAGGTGGGCGCCGAGTTCCAGGTCCACCTCCGCATGGATGTGGAGGGCATGAAGGTCAGAATGACACCTTCTCTTTGTGCTTCCCCCAGCTCCTGACTCCTCCAAAAGCCTCTGCTCTGGGGTGTGGCTGCTGCCCGAACTCTCTTGGAGGGAGGGAGGAGCTGGAGCCAGGGGTGGCTTTGTGAGTGGGGTTGATACTCTGATCTTGGGAAATGCCAGTAAAATCCTGTGCATGTGGCATCTGAGGGGCTGAAGGGCTTGTGCCCCAGGGACATGCCTGTGCCCAATGTCATGAAGAAAGGTCCAGGTGTGCTGGAAGTGGGTTCAGCTCCACATCCTTCCTCTGGTCTCCCACAGGTGCGGGAGCAGAAGGACACTGAGTTCCCTCACACCTTCCTGGTCTCGGGAAAGCAGCGGACACTGGAGCTCCAAGCCAGGTAAGGGGAAGGGTGACATCATGCAGACCCTCAGGGAGCAGGGACAACAGCTCATCCACCTCCTTTTTGTACCCAGGTCTGCAGAGGAGATGAATGACTGGATCAAGGTACCACTTGAGTGCTGAGAGAGGGGGAACAGCCCCCCCCCATCCCAGCTGGATGCCCTGGGTCAGGCCACCCCCAGTGCCCCTCCAGCCCTGCCTTCCCCTCTAGGCCTTTCAAGATGCCATTGACAGGAAGGAGAAGAGGAGTGAGACCTTTAAAGCAGCAGTCCATGGACTGGACCCAGACACTCCTGCACTGAAGGTAACCCTCGTGTTCTCCCTGTGCCCCACCTGCCTCCAGCTGCTCAGGAGAACACACCTTGCTGTGCTTCGGTGTCTCAAGCTAAACCGACCTGGGAGGAGGCAGGGAAGGGGTGAGGACAGAGGGGCTGGGACCACCCACCCTGTGGTCTCCCACCCCAGACAGAGGAGCTGGGCCGCCGAGCCCCCCAGTGGGTGCGGGACAATCTGGTGACCATGTGCATGCGCTGCAAGGAGCCCTTCAACGCCATCACCCGCCGCAGGCACCACTGCCGAGCCTGTGGATATGTGAGTGCCCCCTGCCCCCTTCCCTCCCTCCTGGCCTGCTCAGGTGGCCACTGGGTCAGGAGTGCACCTCTCCTACACTTTGTACCCCTTTCCTAGGCTTAGGGCTCCTCACGGAGCTGTCCCTGGGTCCCCTAGCCCTGCCCCAGTGTCACCAGTGTCCCTGTCTGGTGGCTGCAGGTGGTGTGTGCTCGCTGCTCCGACTACAAGGCCGAGCTGCAGTACGATGGGAACCGCCCGAACCGTGTCTGCCAGGAGTGTTTCATCTTCCTGACCGGCCACACGGTGCTCGAGGACCGCGAGGGGAAGTACAAAGGCATCCTGGAGGTGAGCTCCGCCCCGCTCTACCCGGCCTCCCGCCTCCCCATACCCTCTGAGCATTGTCACACACCCCGGTCTCCAGCCTCGCTGTCCCAGCCTGGCCCTGTACCCGCAGCGGGAGGGGTGGGAGTCACTCCCACAGCAGTCAGAACGTGCATGTGTTGATCTCCCTCCCTCGTACCCTTGGGACCAAGCAACCAGGGCTCCCTTCACCACAGGATGTTAGCAGCACCGTCATAGCAAGGACAGCCCCTCACCTACCCCTGCTTTGGGGGGTTTTCTGGAGTGGGCAGGGAATTTCCCAGGAAATTATCTCAGTGCCCTTTCTACCATCTGCACTGGGTATTGAGGGATTTGTTGGTTATTTTGGCAGAAAGGAGCTGCAGAGGTATCAAGCAGGAGTTTGCTCTGCAGTTCCCTGCAGCTGCTGGACAAGAACGGCAAGGGGGGCACACGGGGCTGGTTCGTGATCCCACAGGACGATCCCCTCGTGCTCTACATCTATGCAGCCCCGCAGGTGAGGCCTGGCTCGGATCCACCCCCAGGGGACATGTCTCTGTGCCCCAGGGACATCACACTGTGCCTATCCCCTGCCTCTCACCGCTGTCTCTCTTCTTGGCAGGATGTCCGAGCCCACACGTCCATCCCCCTGCTGGGCTACCAGGTGCGGGACATGCCCCAGAGCGAGTCCCGGCACCTCTTCCAGCTGGCGCAGTCCCGGCAGGTGTTCACCTTCATGGCCGACACTGAAGAGCTCAAACAGCGCTGGATGAAGGCCATGGCACGCTCTGCCGCGGGGATCACACACCCAGAGGAGGAGGAGGAGGATGCAGCCCCCTGTGATGAAGCAGAATGAGGCCATTCCCCTCCCTGCGCTGCCTGAGGGGGTCACAACTCCCCTGCCTGCTCTCACTGCTGACTTTGGGCAGACCCCCGACATCTCCGCAGTCTGGTTTTCCATCGTGATAGGGGCAAGATGGGGACACGTTTGCCACCACACGGACAATCTGGATGCCCTTTCCCTCCCTCCTCGCTCTCCGCTCTGGACAGAGGCGCTCCGAGTGGAGGGAACGGGGGATTTTGGGGATTTTGGGAAGCCCGCGCCCCGCAGAGCCCGGCCCCGGGCGCTGTGCGGTGCCGCCGGCGGCCACGCGAGGGCAGCACGGCCCCGTCCTTCCGCAGGGGTGCCCCGGGTCGGGCGCGTCTGTGGGATGGGACTGCTGAGATAAACCCCCCTGCGACCCCTCTCTGTACTCCCTGCAGCCGTTCTTGGGCGTGTGTTTTCCGGAGAGCCCCGTGCGATTGTCCCCATGGCTCCACATTGCCGTATATGTCACAAATATGTCAGGCATCCAGCTTGTAGCTCAGCCTCACAGCCCAGGGACCCCAGTGCTGGATTCAGGGTGTCCCTTTTCCAGCTTGCCACTAGTCGTGGCCTCACACTGCAGTCCATGGTGTGGGGGTACCCCTTAACCACAGACAGCCCTCACCTGCCTCACTGAGCCAGCCCACAGTCCTGCCTATCCCAGACTTTCCCTGTATTCTCTCCTGCCCCAAAAGCACCTTCCACACTCAGTTTCATGTTTCCGGGGGGGAAAACACTCTGGGACAAGGTTGAGTCCATACAGGTGCTGCTGTGATGCTGGCGAGACACGGGGGATCCCCCTCTCCATCATCAGCATAACGAGCACCCCTGACTCATTTCAGTCAGTGCTTTAGGCTGCAGCCCCACATTTTTCTCTCTGCATCCTCTTTAGCTCCCCAAAAATGTTGCCCAGGCAGAAGTTGCCACTTCTGAGCCTGCCAGGGGCCTCATGCACAGAGCTGGAGGAGCCCACGACCCCTGGCAGGTAGGGCTTGCTGCCTGTGCCTGGCCCGTGCAGCAGCTCCAGCCAGGGGTGTCACAGGCTGAACAGATCCCTGCAAACTGGGAAGGGAGGTGGAGCAGGACTGCAAATGGGAACAGCACCTGGGGAAGGGATAGGGGGGTGTAAAGATGAACCACAACTGTCACCACTCTGGGGGACTTTGGGGACACATGAAAAAGCTGTGAGCAATGTCCTTCCTCAGTCTACTCTACTCAGCTCATCCTGGGAAAGGGCAAACTGTGGTGGCTTTATCTCCATCAAGGAAGGGGGAGAGGAGCTGGATGCCAGAGAGGGAGCTCTGCCAAAGCAGTTGCCCCTCAGAGTGCCAGCAAGCCCAGATGCAAACAGCACAAACAGGGTTTTCCAGAGACGCCCTAAAACAGGCATCACCCCGTGGGAAGGGGAAACCCCAGCAAGCCCTGGAAAAGCCAGAGAGTGCAGGGTGCTGCTGGGAGGAAAGAGTGAGCAAGGGGAAGCCCACGGGGCTGGAAGGTTCTGCGTGGTGGCCCTTCCACCTCGGCGTCACCCCTGTGTCAGCGAGGAACAAAACAAGCCCCGAGCAGGGAGCTGTCGTCAGCCCTTGGCTCATGAATGGCCTAAGAATAAATTTCCTGTTTACCCAGTGAGGAATTGCTCCTGGGGCAGAGGGCACCTGGGGCTATTTTTACCAGCTCCTCCTCCAGGAGGTCCTCCCTCCTGACCCCCCAGCACCCTCGGCATCACTGCCCCACTGCAGCAGCCAGGAGTGCCTCGGGAAGGGGCTGCCACAGAGGAGAGGTGGCCCAGGGATGGAGGGGGTGGCAGGGCACTTGGGCATGTCACTGACATGGCTTTGGCAAAGACAGGGAGACAGCATCATTGACCTGAGCATCCCAAAAAACAGGGGGGTGGGAGACTGAACTTTAAGGGGTTTGCATGATTCCCCAACTCTGCTTTCCTAAAAAAAAAAAAAATATATATATATAAATAAAAAGAGAGAGATTTTTACATGTGCAGAGAATACACTGATGAATTTTCTCTGCCATCCTGTCTCAATCCCCAGGCAGTGCCACAGCAGCAGTGGTCAAGCAGAGCAGTTTGGCCTCTCTCCTCCAGAGCAGAAAGTGAAACCCCCATGCAGAAGCCACAATTTCCTATTCTCGAGAATGGGGAAGGCTCGCAGGCCATTTACCGGCATCCCCCCCGCGGGCCCCCCCACGCCTCTTCTCGTAAGCGCTGACCAAAATACCCTGTGAAACCCACAGTGCCTGTGCTGGCCCGGGACACCCAGCACAGAGAGCACCCAGCCGGGGCCCAGGGGAGCGTGTGTCCCTGCAGCTGCGGCCCTGCAGAGGCTCCACTGTCCCCTGCTCATCCCAACCCCCGGCTGGCTACCACACCTCCATCCACCCTGCGGGAGGGGCATGTGGAGAGGTTCAGGGCCATGAGCCAGCAGAGAGGGCTGGCAGGGGCACACTTGTCCCCCCTGCAGGGCTCTGTGCGGTGCAATCCCCCCCTGACCCCCGGGAAGGGCCTGGGCTGGTGCCCCTCCAGCTGTGGGGTGGCATGGGAACCATCTGGGCCCACAAAACCCCATAGTCCCAGCCTGCAGGGCTGCTCTGGGAGTTGCTCTGTGGGGTCTGGGCTCTTGATGCATAAGGACAGGCTGTAGGGGAGTTGTCTACACGGTTGGCACTCCCCCTCTGTGGGGACTGTTCCACTGGGCGTGTTCTCTTGCTCTGCACTACACGGGATGGGGTTTTGTGTGCTCTGGGACTGTTCTTTAGGGATCTGCTCTGCGGGGGCAGCAGTTTTTGCTCTATAACCCCTGGGCTTTGGTTGTATGGGTGCTGGGCTCCATAGGGGCCAGCCCCACAGAGTAGGGGCTCTTGCTTGTAGGTGTTGAGTTCCATGGGGGTATTCCCTGGAGGGGCTGTGACCCTCAGAGTCCCTGCTCGGGGGCAGCACATTCCTCACTGTGAGACTCTGGACAGGAAAACCTTGCCGTGGGGCAGCACATCCCCCACAGTGAGATTTTGGGTAGCATACCCCTCACTGTGGGGCAATGGGGCAGCTCCTCCCTCGCTGAGGGATTTTGGGCAGTTCCCGCCGCAGTGCCGCGGTGCTGGAGCTGCAGCAGCTCAGCCTCTCCCACCATGCAGCCTCTGCAGCCCGCCAGGGCTTCCACTGCTCCCGCCAAGCGCTTTAAATAAGAAATAAATTGAGTTGGGAGGCAGCCACAGCAGAGCCCTGCCCCGGGGCATCGCTGCCCGCCGTGCCGGGGCTGCAGGGACACCTGTGTCCCCCGAGTCTGGGGACACCCCCTGCATGCGGGGATTTAATGATGTGAAATGATGCTAAATGATCTAAAATATTTGTGATATAACCCCCCCAAAAAAACCCCACAGCCAGGATTGTGTAACCTTACGACTGGGGTACCCCACCCTGCTCTTCACCCCCCAAGCCCCTCAGGGAGCAGCTCAGATCCGGAGGGGGATCCCAGGATCCACCCCATGCACCCCATGTTTGCAATGCACGGGCAGGACCTCGCTGTGGGGGTGTCCCCGTGCTTGGGGGAGTGTTTGGGGGGGGGGAAAGCTTCCACCTGCTTTTCGGTGGCCCCCGCAGGTGCCGGCAAAGCGCATTTCGTGCAGTTGAGCAGCAGGTCGTGCATCCCGGCGTCTGGCGAGGCGGGAGGTGTTTCCCGGTGGCGCAGGAATTCGCTGTTTGCGCCTGTGTTGCAGGAGGTTGGGGGAAGGAAGAAGGGGCGGAGGTGGCGGGGGGGGGGGGGGGAAGCTGGCAGTTGTTATTATTTAATTTTATTTTCCTTCCTCCATCCAGGAATCTCTGCAATGTGCCGGCTGTTCCCCGGGAGGCTGGGGTGGCCGTGAGTCACTGCTGCCGCTGGAACGTGACTCAGTCCTGCTGCTCTGCCGGCAGGACATGACCAGACTGCCAAAAACCGGGAGAAGCCCCAGCTCCGACTGCCGCCCGCGCCGGCAGCGAGACCACGCGAAATCCCCTCGGGGAGCTCAGCCCGCACTTCCCAGGGAGACGACAGCCCCTTGCCGTGGGGCAAAGCTCAGCATGGGGGGCACAATGGGCTTCTTTATTTGTTTGTTTATTTATTTATCTGCCTTTTTTTTTTTTTTTTTTCCAGTTAGGAAAACCCTCTCCACCCACTCTGGCTCACTCGTCCATGCGTCACTGTGGGGCTGTGGGGGGAGTCCCTGGAGTTTTGCTTCCCCGTCTTCCAGGCTTTATGGGTGAGCAGGGAAAGCTTCTGGCACGGTTCCTGCCCCAGTTCCCGTGCCTCAATTTCCCCATCCGGTAGGGAGTGGAGATTTCCCCATCGGAGCAGGATGGGGGTTACTTCAGGTTGTGCTTTGAGGTCAATGAATAGCAGCTGCAGGGGGTTATTATTAATATTAATTAATAGCCAGGCTCGGTCAGGGCTCAGGTGGCAGAGAGGGATGAAGCAGCCCTGAGTCACAGGGCGGGAGCAGGGGTGGCCCAGCCCTGACACACTCACTGCAGCCTAGAGTGGGGCAGCCAGGGGCTGGGTGATGCTGGGCATGAGCCCTCCTCATCCTCACACCCCTGCTTCTTGTGGAGCAGGAGGGCAGCAGAGTGGCCACGGGGCAGCGCTGAGCACTGGGATGCTCGCCACACCTCGGGCCTGCCGTGCCCCATGGCTGCAGCTGCCTCTGTCTGCCGTGATTGAAAGCCAAGCTGGGCTGGCAGGCCTTCTCTGTGATCTTGTTAATTAAGAAATACATTTAATTAGCAGCACCCCAGCTGTGACTCAGCTAATCATCATGATCGAAACAAGAGCTGGACTCAGTGCTGGAGCACAGAGCCACCAAACCCCCTCACCTGCCATAGGACCCCATCACCCACCAGGCACATCCCAGTGTCCTCCTGGGGCTTTGGGGTGAGTTTTCCCCTCAGGTGGAGGCAGGTTGGGTCTGAGACTCCCCATGCAGCACCTCACACACGCTGATGTTGTCCCCACCCAGGGCAATTACCCATTGCCACACGGCAAATAATCATATTAATAACACATTTAGCAGGCTATAAATAGCCTTGATAATAACACCCTGGGTTTTCCAGGAACGGATTGTCAAAAATGTGGGGAAAGCCATTCCCTGTCGCCTGGGTTGCAGATGGGGAAACTGAGGCAGGGTTGGTTTCGGGCATGACTCTCACCCACTGCAGTGAGCGTCTGCCAGGCAGCTGTGGAATTTGCTCCCGAATAAACCGTCATGTAAATGAGCCTTTATGTATATTTATAGGAACCATCCTGCCAGCTGGAATCTAATAGGGGAGAAAATAAACTGGGAAACTGCCTGGAACAGGAGGGCGGTGCCTCACACATCAGCCTCATGCCCCGCTGGCACTGCCAGGGGTGTCTGTCTGTCCCTGGTCCTGGGAATCCTGCCCTGCATGCATCTGGTCCTGGATGCTGAGCCCTGCACCCTGGGATGCCCAGCCCTGGTCCTGCGTGCCCAGATCCTCATGTGCCCAGATCCTGGGGTGTCTGGGAAGCAGCCACCGAGTGCTTGCAGCTGTAGGCTGTAATGGGCTTTGGGGTATGGGAAATGGGGTGCGTTGTTGCCACTGGGGTTACGAGGGTCACAGGAAAATAAAACCACTGAACGTTTTGGGGGGGCTGGCACAAAGAGCTGCTCAGCAAGGCCTGGATGGATGAGCCCAGAGATCATGGTGGGTGCTCTTTCCCTGCCAGTGATGCACACACGGGTGTGTGTGGCAGTGCCACACGGGTGCTGCAGAGCACCCAGCCACGGGGACAGGGGGGAAAGCAGCACCCACCGCAGGGACAGAGCACAGGGGGTCCCCAGCCCGGTTTTCCCGGAGTCCCCGGCCCGGTTTTCCCAGGATCTCCGGCCCGGTTTTCCCGCAGTCCCCAGCGCAGCGCTGGGAGGGGGAGCGGGCGGCGGAGCGAGGCCGATTAGGGATGCAGACAGTGCTGCTCTCTAATGTCTTCCTGTCTCGAGCAGACAGCAGCAGCCTGCACAGCTCCTGTGCTGCAGCCGCTCCCGGCTCCTCGGTGCGTGCCCCAGCCTGCAGCCCCCGCTTTTCGGGGCTGTCACGGGGACCTGGTCCCTCGGGTCCCAGCAGGCCATGAAGGGATGCGACAGCGCCAAGCCCAGGAGTGACCCCGCGGCCATCCTGGAGCGGGGTTTCCTCCCTGGAAAGGGTTTTCGGAGCAGGAATGCTGGCAGGGCTTCGTGCTGCGGCACCTCTCCCTCTCTGCCTCCCTCCTGCTGCTCCCGAGCCCTCGCCGCCGTGATTCCCTGCAGCGGGCTAAAAATATCCCCGGGAGCTGCCGCCGCACACCGGCACTTGGAGCTGGTGATAAATAACCCGGGGGAAGCTCCCACCGGCCCTTCCCGGCTGCTGCGGGAGGAGGACGGAGCCCCCGTCCTCGCCTCGCCGCCGGAGGGTGAATGGCGCATGGAGGCACACGGGGAAATGGGGACGGAGCAGCCTCTGCCCCTTGGCTGCACAGGGAAACTGAGGCACAGGTGGGGCTCTGCTGGGGGGGATAGGGGAGGTGATGGACCCGTTCTCCTGCGATGCCGGGGCGGGAGAGGGGATCAGCCCGGGGAGGGGGACACACAAAACCCTGCACTCGTGTCACTCTGAGTCACATCTCTCTGCATCAGACTCGTCCCTTTGCAGCAGCTCCATCCCCTGCAGCAGAACCAGCCGCCCGCATCCGATCCATCCCTCTGTGCTGGATCTGTCCCCTCGCAGCAGCTGCATCATTCTGCTTTGGCTCCTCCGCTTTGCACCAGATCCATCCTGCTGCCGTGGATCCATCTCCCTCCATGGGACCCAGCCCCAAACCCGAACTACCTCACTCTCCCCACACCATCCTCCTCAGGGTGCGGGATGAGCTCTGCAGACCGGCTCGGGGATGTGCCTCCTTCTCTCCCACCTCTCCATCCCATGGGCCCCCATTCCTGCCTCTCATCCGTGGGCTGACCTGGGCAGTTCTCATGCCCGCGTACCTCGGGCAGTTCCACATCATGACTGGCCTTCTCCAAAGCAACGGAGAACAGGCTGCAGGAGGGGGATCCCATTCAGGAGGAGGGTCCCAGTTCAGTCCCATCACCCTGCTGGGGCCAAGCGTCCCGGGGGGAGCCCCTTCCTGCCATCCCTCCCTCCTCGCTCCCATTCCCGCAACGTCCCAGCCCACCCCGGCAGAGCTGCCAAAGCACAGGGCAAACGGGGACAAGCCGGGAGAGAGAGAGTGATTTTTGTGAGCGTTTATTTTCCTCCATCAAAATCCACCAGCCGGAGAGAGCAGCGGGAGGGGGAGGATGGGGAAACCCATCAGGTTTCACGGGCGATGCTGCCGCCCCCTGCTCCGTGTTTGTTCCCCCTCCCTGGACCACATTTCATGTCGGCCCCGTAGCGAGGCTGAGTAATAAATATCAGCTGCTGGGAAGCGGTGAATCACCGCCCGCTGCCGGCGCTGCTGCTGACACACCGCGGCACTCGGCGCTCCTGTCCCCAGCGCTGGCCCCCCGCCAGCCCGCCGGGTCCCCGGGCAGCGGAGCCCCCGCTGTCCCAGCCCCTCGCCGCAGCCGGGCCACCGCCTGGGCACTTTCGGCCACGGCACAAACACGTCTGGTCACATTCTCCTGGCTCCCGTCTCGACCGGTGCCAGGAATCAGCTCCAAAACCATGAATTTTGGGAAGGCACCCGCTAGGTGGTTACATTTTGCCAGCTGAAAGGAGGCTGGGGGAGATCTGGGGATGCTCCTGCCCCCCCGGATGCTGGGGCTGATCCTGTGCCAGACCCCATGGTCGTTCACCCCATCCCCAGTGTGTCTAACTGGTTCCAGTGGATTCATTCAAGCCTGGAGCAGAACTCTATTTTCCAGCACCCCACCCAAACACCCCTGACACCCACCAGGCCCAGGTCCTGCCACCTCCCTGCTGCCTGCACCCACCCTACAGCCTTTGGCCCAGCCAGCCAGTTCCCATGGGATGGAGGGGGACCCCAAACCAGCTCTAGTTTCCCGCTCTGCCAGGTCAGCATGTCCCCAGCTGAGGAGCCAAAGTGACACATCTGTAAAGTTCAACCCCCAGCAGGATGCCCTGGTCTCACGGAGCCGTTCCTGCCAGCCCCCCAGCACTGACTCCCCCCAAATCAGCTCCCCAGGGACCCCAAACACACCCCAGGCCCCAATCACAGCCTGAAACCCACTGCTGCAATGGGGCCAGCACATCTGGGAGGCACATCTGGCGCCGTGCATCCCCCCTAGCTCAATGTCACACTGGCGAGTGACACAAGTGCCACCACGGAAGCCGCGTGGTCCCGGGGAATTGGAATTCAAAGTCCCCCGGAGCGCCTGATCCCCTCCACAAGTTACAGAAGGTCCTTGGACCTCGTGAGCAGCTGGTGTGAAGCTGTAATTACCTTAATTAGCTCTGGGATTGCATTCCCTCCCCGTGCTAATTTCGTTTCTACAGTAACCAGCCCAAGAGGTGTGCGTGCGCTCGGAGCGAGACGGAGACAGGAGCCTGAGCAGCCACACCAGGCACCCCGAAACCAGCCCGAAACCGGGGCCACCCCCAAATCTCCACCCCCCAGGGGCTCAGCCAGCCCCGGGCTCTTCGTGCAGAGCTTCTCAAGAGTCCTCGTTGTTTCCCAACATGTCAAGGGAGTCATTTGTTGCTGGGAGCATCCACCCGGCTCTGGGGGAAGGGAGTGGCTGGGGGAGAGAAACCGGAGGCTGGTGCTCCCCAAATGCACCGGCGGATTTAGGAGCAGCAAAGCCTGGGCTCGTTGCTTGCTGCTGGTATTTGCTGTAACCCAATATGCCCCTGATGTAAGAGCCATTTGGGAGGAAACCATAAAAGCTTCAGGAAATGGGTATTAATTCACCTCGTGGCAATAAAAGGGAAGGAGGGCTCCCGGGCACTGCGGCCACCTCGGGGGAGTGAAGGCGAGTGTGCCTGGGATCACAGCCCTGGACAACAGCCAGGCAATCTTGGAGCCATCCCCCCCTTAATTGGGAATTAACCCTCCCTGAGTGTTCTCAGATGGAAAGGGGGCGGCTGCAAGGTAGGAGCAGTGAGGTCTCACCCGGGTGAATCATCGCCGGCCCCTGGAGCAGAGCATTTGTTTGGAGCTGGAGCGTGACTTGGGGCGATTTTCTCACCCTGGAAATTTGGAGCAGGTCCAGCTCTTCCCTTGCAAACACCAAGCCTTCCTCTGGCTGCATCCCTCCCTGATGCCAACCAGCCTTGGCATGGGGAGGGCAACTCCCCAACACGAGCAGAGCCCGGGGCTGCTCCTGGCCCACAGAAGGAGCAGGGGGCAGTGAGGATGGGGGAGCCCCACGCTCCCACCCTGCACAAGGACACGGACCCGGCGATTCTGCTGCTCCCGTCCCTGCACCGCGGCCATTGCTGCAGCGAGCACCACCCTGACATAAAAATGTCCCTGAGCCATGCAGAATCACTTCTCCTGCTTGTGGAGGGAGCAAGGCCATGCTTTGGGGAGCCCCGAGAGATACATGCGGGGTGCCCCGGGCTCACCATGCACGTGGGGCTATAAATAGCAATGGGAAGCAGGTTGGGATGCTCCCGTAGCTCTGTGGAAGATTCGAGAGCCCAAAAAGGCCAGCGGGGCCCGGGGAGGGAGCCCGGAGGCTGTGGAGCAGGGCCCACGCTCCCTCCCCGTTGCAGGCATCCCAGAGCAGCGTTTCCCGGGACGGATCTCTCCCCGGCGGCGGGCAGCAGCAGCAGGACGAGCGGCGGAGGCGAATTTCGCTGAGTGGTTGTTTTTTAAAAATAACTTTGCCTTTGTCAGCAGGTCAGGGTTGCTCCAGATTGAATAATCGCAGCCGCCCAGCCCTCCCCTGCTCCCGGGCGCTCGCTGGCAGCCCCAGCCCGGGATGTGCCGGGTGGATGCTGGACCACAGCCCCTTGGACAGCACCGCTGTCCCCGAGGGTTGGACATCTCATAAGGGACGGACGCGCTGCATCCCTCACCCTGCTGCCCCCAAAAACTGCTGCTGGGGATGCCCTGAGCTCACACCCGCAGGGCTGGGGGGGAGCAGGGAGAGCTGCAGGAGGAATGGGAGCGCACGGGGACGGAGCCATCGGGTGTTTGCCAAAACGGCTGAGTCACGCAGTAATTACTCCTTAAATGTGAGCACGTTCGTTGCAGGGATGAAAGATGCTCACATGAGCCCAGGCAGGGACTCACCCGCTCTCCCCCCGCTGAAGGGAAGGAACAGATCCAGCCGCCTTTTGTCGGGAGCAGGGAACGTGCCCCAGCTTTGGATGGACAGGAGGGAGCGTGGGGGCGATGGGAGAAACCCGGGGCAGAACAGAGGAGCAGCAGGGGCAGGAAAGTGAAACCCTGCAGAGCAAACCCTGATGGCAGAGTGGTGCCTCCCGATGAAGCAGCAATGCCAGCAATGCTCAGACCAGGCACGGGGATGCCTGCATGACACAGTTTGAGGGCTGGGCTGACTTCCAGGGGGGCAAATTTTGGAAAAAGATTAAACAATTCAGCAGCACCGGCCTTGCTGGGAGCCTGCAGCACTAGGAGGGAGAATAAAGGACGTGAGAAGGATGCTGTGCTACCTTGGGCTGCACCACACCCAGAAGATGCTGAGGAAATGGGGAGGAGGGGATTGAAATCCCTCCAGACTCATGTCCTGTCCTGTCCCAGGCAGGATGGGGACAAGGTGATGGGACACTTGCAGAGACCAAAGAGCCTCTGGACATGCAGGGGCTCCCCAGAGAGCCGCTGTGCCCATCCCAGTCTCTCCTCGGGGCAGCTTGGGGGCCAGTGTTGGTGTTGCACAGACAAACCCTGGTCTGGGAAGGGAGTGGGTGCACTGCGGGGTCTGTGGTGCCTTATTGTCCCCTACAAACATCAGGGCAGGGCCCTGGCAGGTGGAGAGACACCTGCTCGGCTGGGGCTCCATCAGCAGGACATGGGAGGGTAGGAAACAGGAGAAACACGACTGAGGAGGAGTTCAGGCTGCCAGGAGCTGCCGTTCACGCTCCTCTGGGCTGTTTTCCCCCCTGGCACGTTCAGCATCCTCTCGCAGACGTCCTCACGCGCCCTTTGCCGGGCCGGCGGGGACACAAGGTCTCCCCGTCGCGACGCTCTCACCCGAGCGAATGCCAACAGCGAGGGCAGATCTTGCAGAGAAACCCTCAGCCTTGTTCAGGTCTGATTTACACCCTGGAGACGCTGCCGCGCTCGGAGGAGCCGGCGCTGATTGATGGCAGCGTGACAGGACCCACCCCGGCCATCTGCATCCTCCCCCGGCTCCCGGGCCAGCCCCATCTGCCCGCCGGGGCATCGCCCCACCGAGCCCTCCCCATCTCCGGGGTGCGGGCAGGATGCTCGCAGCACCCCGAGGCCCCCTTGGCTGCCTCCATCCCCACGGGGCTGCAGTGGGATTGTGCATCCCGATCCAATCCCTGCCTGCGGGAAGCATCACCAGGATCCATCAGCCCTCCTGCTGCGCTGCCTGGTGGGTACCAGCTCTGCCAGAGGCTGATCCAGCCACTGGGGTCTTTTTCACATCCCCATCGTTCATCTGCAGTCAAACCCTCCCTCGTTGCAAAATGCCTTCCTGATCCCTCCCCATTAAAATCAAACCCTTTGGTGTGTTTGGGTTTGGGGTCAGTGTTGGGGTTTGGGTGACTTTGGCCTCCCACCCCCCTCCTCAACCCCCCAGGCCATTTCGGAGGTGAGAAAGGAAATCGAAGCCTCGGTTTTTTTCGTTTTTTTTTTTCCCCTAATAAAGGGAGCAATTTGGGATTGTGCTGCTGGCGGCGCGCCGGCGCTCTCCGGGCTGATGGGGGGAAACGGGGAGGGGGGATATAAAAGGTTTCATGCGGTGAGCCGGGCACTCAGGGAAGAGGCTGAAAGGGAGTGGTGAGTGCTTTGTATTTCATGCTTGAAGGCACTGAGGCTTTTACCAGCCTTCCCGCGATGATTTAAGAGCAGCTCTGCAGTTCAGGAGGGGATCAGAGCTGTGTTTGGCAGCTCTGTAGGACCCCCCAGGTGTGCCCAGGGTTTGCTTGTCCTGACTCAGAAATGCTCCATTATGGGCAGGGACAGACCAGGGATGCTCATGGGGCATCTTCAGGACCCGAGCCTGGTTTAGGCACCTGCCTGGGATGTGCTTTATGGGAGCAATGACAAATCCCAGTGCCTGCTGTCCCCCTGTCCCTCACCTGCTCAGCACCTTGTCTGCAGCAAGAGGGGTCTCATCCACCTCTGCCCAAGCAGCTCAGCCCTTCCCAGGGTGTTAATCCTATAGAGGATGGTGGACATGGGCTGTGGGTTCCTCTGTCACCCTCAGATCCTCCTGAGTTGAGACCTCAAAGGGAGACCCCAAAGCAGGTTATTGCCTCCCCGGGCTGTGCAGAGGAGCAGGGAGTGTTTGCAGCCAGCTGCTCCCTGGCACGGGGATCTGGGGAGACTCAGCCATGGCCCCAGGCCCGTTTGCTCTGGGGCATGGGGTGCAGCCCATGTTTTGGGGAGTGCAGGGGTTCAATGTCACAATTCAGCCATTTAGGACTGAGGGTTTTGCTGTTCTCACTGGCCCCAGCAGTGTGGGCTCCATCAGGTGGGTCCAAGCCCTGGGACAGGGTCCCTTGGGACCCTCAACTGCAGCCCAGGGCAGGAGCATTTCCTGGGGACCCCCTGTTCCCCACACTCCATCTCAGCCACTCCATCCTGCAGGTCCCACAGTCTTGTCCCTTCCCATCTCCCCAGGTGACCTGAATCCAGCCTGATCCCCCTCTTCCCATCCACTCAGGTCTGTATAACCCTGAGCAGCCCCAGCCGATTTTCTCCTCTATGGACTTTGGATTTTTTTTTTTCTCCTTTTAAATTCTGCCTTAAGCCAGGCCTGTGGATGCTCTTTTCCTGTGCCAAGGCTCTTGTGCCTCATCCTGGGAAAGATGTGGTTGGAAAAAGGATGAAGGATGCTGCAGGGTCAGCTCAGATCATGGCAAGTTCGTGGTGTGAGCAGCAGGGCAAGCTCCTGCCCCAGTGATGTGCGTGGCTGGGTGGTGTCAGGGGGTGAGAGAGGCAAGAGGCTGCAGGTCTGTCTGCAGGTCTGGGGGAACTGGGAAGGAGAAGTGAAGGTGTGAGGGATGGTCATGCAAGGCTGGGGAATGGAGGGGAGGAGTGAGCTCCAAACCCAGATTTGAGAGTGAGTGGCCAAGGATGGGGCTGCAGCAGGGATACAGGTGGGAGCCTCAGCCTGAGAGTGCAGGGGAGCACCTTGGTTTGGGATGCATGAGGACTGGGAGCAGTTCAGCACCGTGGGGAAAAGCTCCTTGGTATCCCCCTGGCAGTGCTGGCTTCTGGAACAGGGGGGTGTCAGTGCCCCCCAGCTTTGGGGCAGGGCCACAGCCATGCCTGCCATGACCCTGCAGTGGAAGGAGCCCTGTTTGCCACAGCCAAGCCAAGGGCTCTGTTGAGGAAATCCCAAGGGAATTAAATTCCAGGCTGCTCCTTGCCAGCAGCTCAGCAAGTGGGAGAGCTCCTGTCCACCTGAGCCCCCTGAGTGTCTCTGCAGGGTGGGGACACAGGGACCCTCTCCGGGTGGGAATGGAGCCTGGTCAGGGACAGGCAGAGCTGATAACCCCTGGCTGCCCTTCCCGAGCAGAGGGAGCTGCAGATAAAAGCTCTGCAGGCAGAGCAGGGCTCAGCTCCAAGCCTGGCTTGGGCTGATACCAGCCCCAAAGGGCAACCTCTCCCTTGGGCTTGGCTCAGCCCCATGGACCAGCCACCTCCCCCTCTTCACCCCCAATTCCCCCCGATTAGCAGCTTGTACCACTCTGATGGACCCGAGTGATACCCTAGGCGTGCCCTGCTCCTGTTCAGGTTTCACCTCACTTTGGGGAGGAAAAAAATCTTATTTATTATAAAACTGCAGCAATGCCCAGATCTGCTTGCAAACCCCTGCTTAAAGCCGCCGGCATCGCAGGTTGGGAGGAGCTGGAGTGGGGGAGCAGCTGCTTTGGGGATTATTAATGAGCAGCAAGTGATGGGAAAGGCGAGGATCAATTGAAACAAAGGAGTTCAATGGTAAAAAGAAACGTTTGCGGAGTAATGGGAGTCCATTTCTCCAGCGACTGTCGGAAACGCATCCTGTTAAACATCCATCAATTATCCCAGCTTGCAAATGCATTAGAGTAATGAGGAATTATCCATCAAATACACTTAAAGCCAGTGCCCCCCTCTGCCAGCCGCCCTGCAAAGAGCCACTTCAGTGAGGAAAAATAGCCTGAAGGTGGGTGGAAATTCAGGGGGGGCAGTGAGGAGGCTCCGGGGCTGCATCCTCTGGAGTCTGATCCAGTCCAGAAGATGCTTTCCCAGCTCCAGGAGCAACTCCTGGGCTTGCTGGCTCCTTCAGTACCCGTGTTTTCTTTAGAACTGTGATGACACCACAGGCAGCCCCAGGTACCTGCTCTGTGCCTCAGTTTCCCCATCCTGCCTGTGGTGCTGTCTGCGGCCACCCATGGGTGCTGCTCATGTCCCTGTCACCTCTCTTCCCAGGAGCAGAAGTAATGGTGAGCGTGGTGTGTGGTCTGGTAGCCAAATTCCCAGGAACTCGTGGGTCCATCACCCACACCCCTGTACCTGGTCCTGGCTCAGCAGGAGGAGGGGGTGGGGAGGCAGAGGAGACCTTGCAGCCCTTTGGGCTGTCAATCCCTGGGCTGAGCTTGATGCATCAAGCAGAAAATAACAGGATCTGGAGGCAGGATCCTGCTCTGCCATCAGGGGAAGGGACTCTTGTAGCCCCCACAGCCCCAGCAGGGTCTGAGGGGCTGCGGGTCCGGTCCCTGTGTGCTGGGATGAGGGTTTGGAAAGTGGCTGGAGGCTGCAGGATCAGAGCAAACAGGAACATGAGGGATGAGACTCAAGGCAGGAGGGTGTGGGGTTGGTGGTCCTGGGTAACTCAAAGGATTTGATCCCTTTGGTGGTGAATTCAGGACTGATCCAGGAGTTTTCCAATCTTGGTGATGCAGCCTTGTGACAAACCCTGATCTGAGGTTTTGGTGCTGTGATCCGAGGGCACACATCCTCCTCCCCACGGACAGGGATGGATTTATCAGGGCAGGATTTGGGGAGCCAGGACTGCTGTGTTGTGTTTAGGTGTGGATTCTCCAATGTCTGGTGCTGTGGTTGTGGGCAGGTCCAGCCTCTCCCATCGTGTTGGGAGAGGACTGAGGAGCAACAGTGAGAGCTTCTGTCTATACACCTGCATGGTTCTTCTAGGCTCTGCATGCACCATTGGGAGCTGGAAGTGGTCAGCAGGTTCAGAAGTCCCTGGGAGGAGACAAAAGGACACCCAGCACATCACAGCCAGCGTTTCTGTAAGGAATGAGGTGAAAAACAACTCCCGGGCTTGTCTTTCCCAGGGCTGATATTTCCATCTCCCAAACCCCTCTGGCAGCCCTGTCCAGGCCCAGGAGTACCAGGCTGGACTGGGAACGGAGATCCCTTGATCTGCAGCTCCACGGCGAGATGAGCCTTCCTGGGAGAGCGCTGGGTCTGATAACAGCAGCTGCCATTAGGTGTCACAAGAGCATCAGGTCTTTGCTCTTCCTGGGACGATAAGCAGCGGTGTGGGACAGGAGGAATGGGGTGCTGAAGTGGCCCTTGGGGTGGCACCCTGGGACAGACGTGCCCCAGGCAGGGGAGATGAGTTCTGTAGTGCTCTGGGAGAGCACCACATGTCCTTAGTGATATCACAGGCTTCTCCAGAGGTCACCGTGCTTCTGCCTCTGTATGATCCCTTCTGTCACCTCCTGGGTGTCCTGCCCTAGTGCTGGGGACAGGCAGGAGGTGGCACCAGGTTCCTTCTGTCTCACACGAGTCCCTTCAATAACCCGCTCTGTTGTATTGCATGGAAGCAAAGGCTGCTCTCGAGGAAGGGCTGGTGCCGGTGCCTCGCTCAGCATCGCGGCTCCCACTGCAGCCAGTGGCCTCCAGAATCCTCCCAGTGCTCGGGAGAAGCGCGGGGCTGACACTTTGAAAACACAGGACATTCCTCCCCTCTAGGATGTATCCAGCTGTGAAGGGTGTGAGAGCACAGCTGGGCAGGCTCTGGGTGTTCACCCACAGAGGGACGGATGCTCTGGGATTTGTCCCCTGCTGGGATTCCAACTCCTGGCCCCATGCCACCTCCCACTGCCCCACACCAGGGGCAGGTGCCATGCTCAGATACTCTTCCAGGAATTTGCAATTCTTCCCCGAAACGCCGTTTGCCTCTTTTATTTTGCAACGTGACCAGAAACAATGCAGCGTCCGAGGCTCTTGATAAGGCGCCACTGGGAAAAGCCTTTCTCTCCTCTGCAACGCCGGGCACGAATCTGCGGTGAGCTGATAAAGTGTAAAACACTCTTCCTTGTGGGAAGGACCGGAGCAGGAGCCGCCTCCGCGAGAATCTCCCCCTCCCCTCCCGCTGGCCGGAGGGGACGGAGGTGGCGGAGCGGGAGAGCCCTGAGCGCTGGGCTGGGACGGCGGCCCGGCCCCGGGTGACCTCCCAGCATCACGTCACCTCTTTCCTCTCGGAGAAGCTGAGTTCATGTCTGGCCTCCCCGGAGCTGGGGATCGCTCCTTGCCCTGTCCCTGCCCGTGTGCCGGGGTGACCGCAGCGTCGGGATGGCGGCGGGGCTCGCCCCTGGCTGGGCACTGCCCGTGCCCAGGGCACCTCTGCGGGCTGTGACGGGGTGTCCCGGGCACCGCGCACCCCAAAGGCCGACGTGCCGGACTCGTAGGCAGCGGCACGGAGGCACGGCGAGGGGCTGGCGGCGTGGGGATGCTTTCCCGGTGACTCACAGCATTCCTCGCAGGTCAGCGGCGGCCGCAGGACACCCCGACAGCTCTCGCCGCCCCGGCCTCTGCCTGAACTCCGCTGGCAAAGCGAATTTCCCCCCGTGCCAGATGCCGGGGTTCCTCCAGCTGCGGGAGGGCAGGGGGACACAGCGGGGTCCCCCCGGGTGGCCCCTGAGAGGATGGGGACAGAGCTCATGGGAGTATCTGCACTGATAAACTGACCTCTCTGTGCCCTGGGCTCTTCCTCCTCTGCCAGTTCTGCAGAACCGCGAAGAGGAACGGGCTCCCCACAAACAGCCCTGGTGCAGCCCCGACTCCGAGCGCTGCCCAGCTCCGTTTCCCTTTGTTGGGGTGAGGAGAAGCGGTGCTGACCCCTCTGATGCACAGACATAAGAGGGCTCCCACTGCTTCTCCCCACCAGCTCTTTTTAGGAACATCCCAGCCCATCTACTGCTTGGATTTTCCCCCCACCCAAACAATTTCCCTTTATCTTTTCAATTCTAGCCCTTTGAATCCGCTCCTGGCTTCCCTCAGGGTGCTTCCCCAGCACAATTCTGTATCCCACCACCCTCAGCCATGCTGTCCTGTTGCCACTCGTGTTTCATGTCACGAGTGGCTCAGTCCTCCGCAGCTGGGACCGGGGCAGGATGAGTGCGGCGCTGGTGGCAGTGAAGTGACCCCGAGGCACAGGAGCCCCCGGCGTGGCCGTGGCCGCTGCCCGGTGCTCAGCACACAGGAATGCCGTGAGTTTGCAAAGTGGTTTCAGCGAGACGTTATCTAATGGAGGAGGAGGAGGAGGGTGGATTAAGCCAAACCCACAGCACCGGCTTTCAATTAAACCAAGTGAATTTACGGCTTCTCCTGACACAGTAAACACACGCTGCCGAGGTCCTGACCCGGCATTTCCCCTCCGTGCCCCAGCAGGCTGAGGGAGCAGCCCCCCTCTGCTCGTCCTGTGGCACCGAGGAGCTCTCCGGGCTGGGCTCTGCATTATTCATCACCTCTCAAGGGGCAGGGAAATGCAGGTGATGCTGCGGTGGGCACTGAACCCCAGAGCTGCCCCACCTCGGGCCTGCAGGGATGGGGAAGTGGTGGGGGAGAGATGGAAACCTGGGAAAAGAAATCACCCAGCAGTGTCCACTGGCTGAGAGTGGTGCAGCCCCGGGGCTCTGGGTAACAGCAGAGCCCCGGGATGGAGGGTGCTGTGGTCCCATGGGTGGGGGATGCTCGGTGACCTTTCCTCAGCAACTTCACTCCATGTTCCTGCATCAATCCTGCCCTTCCCGTGCCTCGGTTTCCCCTGGGAGCAGGGAAGGCTGCTGGGTGTGGTGGCAGAGGGGTGAGCTGGGCAAGCTGGATGAGCCAAGACAGGATCTCACATCCGGGGCTGGGAGCATCCTGGTGGCACTGCAGACCAGGGCTGGGTGTGAGGTGCTCCAGCACGTGTGCCAGGGCATGCCTGGCATCCTCTGCCAGCCACCTCTGCTGCCTGGGCCAGGGGAGTCAGCAGCAACCCCACACCCCTGCTCTGCTGCAAAGGGGTCCAGTGAGGCCAGGGCCCCTCAGCCCAGCACTGCTGGGCACCTGAAGAGCCACAGCTCTTCTGGCTGTGTTAGAGGAGCCCTGGGCATCTGCAGGTGCCTGGCTGTGGGTCAGTGACACTTGGAGCAGCCTCCCAGCCTCACTGCAGCAGCACCCTGGATGCAGGCACTTGGCCAGGAGCGTGATGGAGGAGCCCGGCAGGGCTGCTGGGGTGACGTCCTGGCACGGCTGCTGACGTCCAACAGAGGGAAAAGCTCTCCCTAGAGCAAATAACATCGGGGCTGTGCAAACCCGGCTTGGCGGGTGCCTCTGGGCAGGTATCTGGGTCCCATCTGGCCGCTGTTTACCTGCCCGCTGGAATCCACCCTGCAAACTTCCTCCTCGGACGGCCCGAGGAGCCAAGCTCGGCCTCACAGGGACGACCCTGGAACCCCAGACCCTGCTGGTGACCCTTTGTCCCTGCACAGGGTAGTGCAGAGTGGATCCCAGTGGGGTTTGGGAGGATTTGAGCACCGGCCCCTGCCAGGTTTCCAAGCCCACAGCCAAACCCTGTTAGCACCAGCCCAGCTCCACACAGCACCCAGAGCTGCAAACCAGCAGTGTCCAGGGAGATGCTGGGTCCCTTTCCAGAAGGGTTCAGGCAAGTCATGGCGTTCCCACCACTGCCTCAGTTTCCCTGTCAGCCTGTCCCTCCCTGACCCGCGGCAGTGGCTCCTGCAGCGTGCAGGGACCTGCCACCATGCAGGGAGGGGACCGTGCTGGGTACACCTGACTGAGGCAGGACCCTGCTTGCCACTCCCCTGCGAAGGCAGCTGTGATTTCTCAGCCCCTCGGTGCACACAGGAGCCACTGGCTGCTCTGCCCTGGGCACAGGGGGATCAACCAACCCACTCCTGTCCCATCCTGCCCCTTGCACTGAGGTTCTCCATCCACCCCAGGGAACAGGGGGACCAGAGAGTGCACGGCCATGGCACTCCGTGGTTCAGCACAGCCCATGCGCCCTTTCCTGGTGCTCCCAAAGCAGTGAAGGACACCCTCACTTCTCCTCACTCCCCAGCCCAAGTGCTGCAAAAGGAGTTTTCAGCACAGCCCTTACTACTCGGATGGATGGACAGATGGACGGATGGACAGACAGTGAGGCTGAGGCCCAACACACTCCATTACACCCTGCAGTGAAACATATCCACACTCTCACTCTTGCAGTGCTCAGGGCTGTGTTACCACCCCTGGAAAGGGGGGAATCTGAGGCAGGGAAGGCAGGTGATGGCAGCTGGGCGGGAAGGATGGTGCCAGAGCAGGGAGGGAGCCCCAGCCCTGTGCTGGTGTTGTGAAAGCAGCTGGTTATCAGAGCGCGGGCGTCACACTCGGGGTGAGCAGCTTCCAGGAAAGGAAGGAAGTGTGGGGTCACCCAGCCCCGCTGCCGCCCTTTTCCAGCAAACAGCCAGAGCCTGCTGATAATAGGGCCGTGCCCACTGGCCACCCAGGAATTCGGAGCCAATGGCCACGCATGCTGCCCTAAATGTGGGATTTTCCCCATTTCCTCTCCCACAAAAGCAAGAGTGGTGCTGGGGCAGCAGCGCATTGTGCTGATGCCGCCTGACTCTTGTGCAGGGTACAGAGCAGCATCACGGCAGCAGCAGCCCAGTTCCACCCCAGAGACTCTTACTTGGGAGTCACTGGGCTGGGTTTGCTCCTGTGCCATGCCAGGGGGTGTGGAAAGGTGCTCTGGGACATGTTTCCCACTGGGCTGCCCCAGTACAAGGTGGAGAACCCTGGTGCAAGGCTGGACAGGGATGTGGGGTGTGATGGGGAACTGCTGCTCCCACACGCCTGGGCCTCTCCCAACACCTCCCACTGGACACTGGGCTGTCCCACTGGGTAGTCTCACCCAAGTAATGGTGCCCTGCAGCAGCAGCAAGGCAGGATCAGACCCCCTGACACCATCCTGCCATGCAAAGTGGCCCAGGAGGAAGCAGGAGCCTGGAGCCTGCTCCTCCCCGATACTGGGAATAATTACATGATTATGCGATTTGGAAGCAAAGTGCAGATTAATCTCTGATCTTGTTAGTCCGTGTTTTACCATCTGTTTTGTGCAGGCAGGAGAAGCCCTCGTCCCACACTGGGGAAAGGCAGAGGGAACCCCTGGGGAGTCCCACAGAGCAGTGGGTGCTTTAGGAAACGGGTGCACATCAGGACAAGCGGATGCCACTCCAGGCAGCAGCTGTCATGCACAGCCGCCCGCCACAGCCCCAATTCCTGGAAGCCAGACTGGATCCGGCTCGGCAGGCACGGGGCTGGGCTGCGCTGGGACTCCTCCTTTGGCCAACAAGGGCAGGTGACAGCGATGACGATGATGGAGGGGGGCTGCTGGGAGGGAGATGGCAGAGTTCAAACCGCAGGGAGAGGTTTATCATTGTCCAGGTGAGATACAGAGATACAGAGGAGGGACAGCATGCAGCGGGTCCGTGGCAGAGGCAGGATGGCCCCACATCTCCCCGGCTCCTCGGGGGCTCCCCCTTCTCCACTCAGGAGGTTTTGCGAAACAGGGAGGGCAAGACCTGTCTTTTATTGTGCTCATGCCAGGAGATTTTTTCCTGCCGCAGCAGCCCAGGTGTAGAGTCAGGCCCAGCCTTTGCAGCAGTGTCAGGTCTCTGGAGACGGGGATGGGTTTCCATTGGGATCTCTGCAGGATGGGACATCAGCAGTCCGAGTTTCTGTGGAACTCAGAGCTCTCTGAGGTGACACTGGGACAGTGATCTGTACCCAGGAACCTTTGTGTCACCAACCGGGCTGACCCACCAGCACTGAGAGCTGGTACCTGTGTGCCATGGGCACCGTGGGGTGTGGGGATGCCCCTTTGCCCCCTCGCCCCCGCGTGTGCCAGGTCCCAGTGGCCGCTGAGCTGCACAAGGGGATGAGCCCCAAACCCATCGCCCATCCCGGGGCTCGCCGCTGTGACCTGGCCAGCCCATCTCCACACCACGTGGGATTCAGCCTCCTCCAGCTTGGAACCAGCATCCGTCCCTGCAGGAGCCTCCCGGGAGCCTCCTCTTTTCCAGCTGCAGACAAAACCCTCTCCGCTCTCCCCACGCGCTCCGCGGCCGCGTGTCGGCCAAGGCCCGGGAGAAGATGAAAGGGATTTCCCGGCTGACCTCCTCACCCCGCACTATTTGCACCTCCTTTCCCGCACGCAGACAGGCATTTTTCCCATGCTCAGGGGGTCATGGCCCTCCCTGCACTGCAGGACGGAGTAATGCCAGGAATGTACCTGGGAATAGGCAGGGTTTTGCAGGGTGGAGGGGGAAGAGGAGAGCATCCTCCTGTCCACAGTTAGCCATCAACATTTGCTCTATAACCTTTAAAAGGTGCTTTTCTTGTGCAAATGCTCTGCAGGAAGAAACCTGTTAAGCGCGGCAGGTGGGGCTGCACTCAGCCTCGGGTACAGATGTATTTTGTGTCTCCCAGGTGCTGCCAGTCCCTGATGCTGTCACTGGGCCAGGTCCAAGTCCCCAGGCACGGTCAGGGGTCTCACCTGGGCACGAGGTCTCACCGGAGTGACCAACAGTGCAGGTGCACCAGCTCAGCCTCCTCCAAACAGCACTCAGCTGATTCCCACCATGTCCTTTCATACTCTTTTTGGGGTGGAATAAGCCCATTTCCCCACTCCAGCCTCATAGCGGCTTCCATGTGCCTCAGTTTCTCTGGGCTAAATGAGGGAGAACAGCCTGTCCCTAGCACACACCCCCTGGAAGTGGAGCCCGGTTGCCCACAGCACATTCCAGCGTCTCTGCCATCATCCCAGGTGGGCAGCTGGGTCGGATCCTACAGTTTACCTGGGCCCAACTTGGAACCTGCACTTCTACCCTTCAACAATCCCTTCCCAGCTGTCCTAAGAGAGATGGAGGATGATATGGAATAACACAGGAGAAATGTGGTTCCCTTTACTCCTCCCCATCTTGACCTTGCATCACCCAGGATAACAATAAAGGGGAAATGAGAATGAGGTGTTTTGGGACAAAACCTGGGCCCCAGCTCAGGGGGTGGTGATGCCAGGAGATGCCCAGATCTGGGGGCTGCAGGGTACAAGCCCCACGTCGGGCACTGCCCCCAGGCTGTGTCTCTCCCCACTCCTCATCTCCCCTCTCCCTGCTCTTTCTCCAGGGGGTGACACAAACCCTCTCGTGGATTCTCCTGCCTGTGCACAGCAATGATCCCGGTGTCCGCACCTCAAGGTGACACAAAGGTGGGAAACCTCCTGGGGCCACAGGAGGACACGTGGGGAAGCCAGGCTGGGCACCCCAGGACACGCCACGTGTGCAGGGAGCGGCTGCTGGGACCCCTCACCCCGCTGTGCTCTCGGGGAAGGGATGTGGGTGGCACATGGCGTCCCCACCATCACCCCGATGCATCCCACTTTCCCCTGGTGCTCTCGGTAGGAGAGTTTGCTTGTAAACAGCAGCCCCTGGGTAACACTTCTAATCCCTCTCTTGGCTATTATTCATCCCCAGCTAACCTTAAAGCCTCCCCCTTTTTCTCTGCGAGGCACCCCCAGAGCAGAGGAAATTCCTCAGCCCTGACGTGATGTGAAACACGAGCGGCTCGGCCCCAGCCGCCCCCTTCCCTGCCCCAACCTACCCGGGCCATTTCCCAACCCAGGTTTCCCTGTAGCATCCCACTCCCCCCCGCTCTTTTTTTTTTTTTTCTTTTTTTCTCTTTCTTTCCCCAACCACCCTTTTCTGCTTTAGACATTGTAACCCGAGAGGCTGGAAATGCAGCTCCTTTCATCTTCCATTTCCCACATCCTGAGAGTCTGGGGAGAAGGAGCCCACCCAGATGATGGAATCCCAAATATGCGGCTCCTTCCACCTCCCCATCCCCTCCGCCGCCCCCCGTGAGGCTCTATTCACAAAGCAGATTAGCCATGCTGCCGCCTTCCCGCACACCTCGCCCCAAAAAGCCCGCGAAAAAGCCAACATACAAAAAAAAAATCTGCAATTGTTAAGAACAAATGCCCACGGCTGCTTCTGCCGGGGAGCAGGATAGGTCTCAGCATCTCCTGCCCCGCTCTCAGGTCCCATCACTCTCCTAAGCCGGTGGGAATTGGCACCCAAAATCCTGGGACTGGGTGCTGGCTGAGAGGGGTTTTGGGGAGCTGCAGCACTCCAGCCAGGACCTTTCTCCTCCCTGTGCTCGGGTGATTCCAGCCCCAGGATGTGGCGTGTGGCTCCCAAGCTGCCACCGCTGGGTCTGGGGGGACCCTGAGGATGAGGAGAGGAGGGAAAGCAGTGCTCAGTGTGCCCTGTGGCTGCACTGGCTCCTAGAATTCATGATCCAACCCCGCGGGATCCCAGCCCTCCTCTCTTGGGGGGACACCGTGTACCCCGGGATCCGTCTCATCCTGCGGGGATGTCCCTCACCTGCACTGCCAAAACTCTGAGGAACGCACACACATTTTATTACATTTATTACATTTCCAAATGTGATGTGAGACCCCAGAGCACCTTATTGTGGCTGTGGGGGTGACTTTGAGCAGGTGATGACACACTGGGGGTCTCAGCACTGCCCGGGTGAGGGCAGTGCCCGCTGCCCGGCCGGTGGCACCAGGGATTGCTCACTGCGTGTAGGTGGGAGCATCCTCGCTTCCCGATTCTCCTCATTTCTCCCCTCTCTGGGCTCCCACTGCGAGGCTGGGACAAACCTTGGGTGGGCAAAAGGCTTCGTGCTCTCGTTATGGGAAAGTGGGCATTGCTGAGATGCCTCAAATGCCTTTTTTCAGGTTCTGTCAGGGGAGGTGGAGAGAGCTGGCTGCTCGTCAGAGCATCAGGAAGAGATAGAAGAAGGTTTCGGGCTTCCCCCGGGGACCCGCAGGTCGGTGCCGTGCTTTGCCCCACGCCCTGGGCCAGCCGGTTCCGCGGGCGACCGAGCCCGAGCCGAGGGAGCCACGGGCAGACTCAGCCAAGGTCACGCAATGACTCAAAGCTGCTGGTGGAAAACCACAGCCCTTGTGTGTCACGGCGTTAATGGCCCCGCATCCTCCCCTCCCTGCCCCAGCCACGTCCCCTCCGCCGGGGGATGCTCATGGGGCTGACACGGGGCCGCGCTCCTGGCGTGGCATTGACCTTGCTGTTTTCTTCCAGGACATCGGTGGAAAACCTGAATTATAACCCCTCACCCCAGGCGTTCCTGGGCAGCAAATCGCCTCTTTCTCCCCGCTGGGTATCGCCCTGGCCCTCCCCGTTTTCACCTATTTGCTAATTGTGCTGGCGGGGAAGGCGAGGGGGAGGAAACACAAAAAGTAAACTGCGAAAGCAACACTGCAGCTCCAAGGGCCCAGCACAGCAATCAAGCGATAAAGCAGTAATTAAGCCTGATTATCATGCAAGGCAGCCCCGGTTAGACTGGAATGCCACTGAAGAGCCTGAAAGCTGCCGGGATTGTTTGCAGGGCTCAGAACTGATCTTTTGATGTCTACTGGGAGCTCCTCTCCCCCAGACCTGCCATCAGCTCCATATCCCACCCCAGGGTCCTGTTTCTCCTCGGGCATGGTCCTGGTTGGGTTTTCCCTCCTTGCAAGCCCTGCGGAGTCTCCTCTGGGCTGCAAACTGCTCCCCGAGGGCTCACGACAAGAACTGGGGCTGCTCCAGGGATGGACGGGGCAGTCCTGGCCAGGGCAGGACCCGCAGGACATCCCTGTGTCCATGCAAGGGCAAGGTGTACTTGTGGATGTGGGCTGCTCTCCTGCAGCCACCCTCGGCGGCTTTCATCCCAGGGGAAGAGGGTTGGGAAAAGAAGCGATCCCTAGGGATGAGGGCAACGTGGGTGAGAGCAACAGGATGGGGTTTGTTTCTGTTTAGTTTGAATGCCTGACACATCCCGATGGCCTCGCCCGGGCTGGCAGGGGAAAGGTGAGAATTTGGAACGGGCTGAGGAGAAAAGGTGACTCCTAGGCCTGGTTTAGGGTCATTTTGGGAACAGGAATGCGTCTGGGTGGGTTATTCTGGACAGAGATGGATACGGCCGGGAAGCGTGGCTGTCTCCCAGCTCCACGCAGCCAGGGCATGGAACAGGGAGCTCCCCTCGCCTCCAAGGAGGGGCTCCCCCAGTCCAGAGGGGACCCAAGCCCTGCGCCAGCAGGAAGAGACGGCGGCTGACTCAGTCAGGGGTAAACGAGCAGCTGGGCAGGTTTACGCACGAGGATGATTTGGCCCCACATCATCCCGGTTGCAAGACACGCTGCTCCCTCCGACGCTAATGAGCAGGTTTGGGCAGAGCTGCTTCTCCCGAGGAGTCAGGGACAGGCAGCCCCCGGGAAAGCCCGGCCGCTCCGGGCGAGCTCTGTTTGTCAACAGGTTTCCAGGGCAGCCCCTTCGGTGCCTTTCATCATCCTGGTAAAGAATTTGATAATGAGTTCGGGGCCAAATGCTAAGTCACCTCATCCCACGGCTGAGCACCGACTGGCAGAACCAGTTGTCCCAAATGTGCCCAGGCGTCGGGTGGGAATACGGCAGGAGAAAGGCGCTGCCTGCCCCTCTGCCCCACTCTCAGCTTGCATCACCTGCAATTGCAACAGCAATACATTAAAAAAATTTGTATTTTAAACAATTATATGTTTTAAAGAGGAATAGAGGCGCTGCGTCAGATTCTCCGCACTTTTCCCTAAATAAACATGTCACTTTCTGGTAAAACGGAAAATATATTTCCCAGTTTTTGGTTGTCTCAGCCCCTGAAAGAGGATGTGTCACATTCTGGGTAAATCTAAAAGCGGCAGCGATCGTGGCGAGTCCTTCCCGGCCGGTGCAAAGGCTGGGCTGCAGCTCCAAACCCCAGTTTGGGGGTTGCATCTTGGTTGTATTTAATCCTTTTTCTTAACACTAAAGGGGATAGAATCTCACCAGCATTTCCAGTAAACCCCATTCGATTTCAAGCAATTCATCCCACAAGTATGTGTGGGATGCCAGGAACTCCTCGGTCTTGCTTAGGAGCAGGAGCCCAGATGGGCTTTGTCTGGAAAAATTCAGCTCCCAGTGGCTGGAGCTCTTTGCTCCAAATGCTAATAGAGTGAGTAATCAGAGATCTCCATCCAGTAAATTATTTATCTTATCTCTGGAACTCGGGGAGGCATCTCAGCCAGCGACTTCTGCGGAAATAAGAAGACGGGGCGGGGGGGGGAAAAACCTAAAAAATAGGGATGTTAATCAAGAGTCCCCAGCTGGAACGGCCACATGGCCACTTTTACTGGAAAGGGGAAAAGTTCACTGTTTGGCCCGTGATGAAGCAACAGCGGGGTGAGAGCGGGGGACGCCGAGCACGCGGGGAAGCGGCGATTCCCGGGAAAAGCCGGAGCGCGCGAAGGAGCGGCCCCGGCGCGGGGCGGGGGGCGGGGGGCGGGGCCGCCCGGGCTGCGGGACCCGCGCGCGCCGCGGCCGCGGCCGCTCCCCATTGGCCGCGGGGCGCTGGGGGGCGGAGCTCAGCGCCCCGGCCCCGCCCACGGGGCCGCCCCGGCCCCGCCCCCGGCCCCTGCGGCTCGCGGGGCCGGCAGGGGCCGCGCGCCACACGCGGCCGGGCCTCGCGCGGAGCGGCCGCTCGCGCCCGCACCCCGCCCGCTCCCGCTCCCGCCGCCCTCACAGCCCTGCCCGGCGCCCCACCGCAGGTGCCGCCACCGGCTCCGCCACCGGGATGCTGCTCTCCAAAATCACCTCGCTGGCGCATCTCCGCTCCGGGACCGCCGGGGAGCTGCACCCCGCCAAGCTACAGCCAGGTCAGGGACGCCCGGCCCGGGGGTGCCCGCCCTGGCTCGGGGCCGGCCGGGGCAACGGGCAGAGCGCTGACGGGCGGGTCTCGTCCACAGGAAAGGAGAAGGAGCCGCTGGAGCAGCTGTACCGGGTGGGCCCGTTGCTGGGGAGCGGCGGCTTCGGCAGCGTTTACTCGGGGATCCGCCTCTCGGACGGCGCCCCGGTAAGTGGCGGGAGGAGGAGGAGGGGGCTCGGCGGGGCGGGCGCCGAGCTCATCCCGGCGCCGAGCTCATCCCGCCGTTCCCCTTGGCTCGCAGGTGGCGATTAAACGCGTGGCTCGGGACCGCATCTCGCAGTGGGGCGAGCTGGTGAGTGAGCGGGGCCAGCGGGAGAAGCCGGGGCGTGACGGGCGGGGATGAGCCGAGACGCGGGAGGGTGGAAACCGGGACAGCGCGGGGGGAGCGGGTGTGGGGTCACCGGGGGACGCGGAGCATCCCAGACTGGGGAATGCCCAGCGCCGTTGGGGGCGGGCAGGGAGACACCGGGATGCCCAGAACCGGTGGGAGCGGGCAGGGAGACACCGGAGCATCCCCTGGGTAGGGGGACGCCCAGGACCGGTGGGTGCGGGCGAGGCGACACCAGAGCTTGCCGTGGGCGAGGATAGCCAGCCCCGCTCATGGCAGCGTGGTCGCCCCACAGCCCAGCGGCAGCCGTGTGCCTCTGGAGATCGTGCTTCTGAACAAGGTGGGCTCCGGCTTCCACGGCGTCATCCAGCTCCTGGACTGGTTCGAGCTCCCGGACAGCTTCGTGGTGGTGATGGAGCGTCCGGAGTCGTCGCAGGATCTCTTCGACTTCATCACGGAGCGGGGGTTCCTGCCGGAGGAGATGGCGCGGGGGCTGTTCCGCCAGGTGCTGGAGGCCGTGCGGCACTGCAACAACTGCGGCGTCCTGCACCGCGACATCAAGGACGAGAACATCCTGCTGGACCTGGCCACGGGCGAGCTCAAGCTCATCGACTTCGGCTCCGGCACCTTCCTCAAGGACACGCTGTACACGCAGTTTGACGGTGAGCCCCAGAGCCGGGTGACGCTCCCGGTGCCGGGAATTGCGCGGCCGGGCCGGGCTCCGGAGGTTTCCCCGTGGCGGAGGGAGGGGGGACGGCATGAATTCTGCAGCCGCTGCCAAGTTGCTGTTTGGCACGGGGAGGATGTTGTGAAACGGGAGCCGGCTCCCGGCCCTGCTGACAGCCTCCGTCACCCAGCCTGGCTCGGGCTGGGGCGGGGGAAGCCAGCGTGACAAAAACACTCCGGGGAGGGGGAGAGCAGAGTGGGGGTTTACAAAATCCGAGCACCGGCCAGTTTGGTTTGCAGGTGCGGAAGGGTTGGGGCTGCGCTTCTCTCCTTGTTTGCCTTGGTTTATAATTTCAATTTTTTTTTTGCCATTGCGGGGGGGGGGGGAAGGCGTGGTTTTTCCCCACCCGTGGGTGGGTTTTTTTTTCCCTCGCATGTAACGGCCGGGCCTTCCCCGGGCCCTGCTGCCCTCTTCTGGCACCGGCGCCTTCCTTTTACAACCCAAAGTTTGTAAACAAGAGTCACGTGCTGGCGGGAAGGCGGGCGGGTCACGCCGGGTGCCAGCGACGCCCAGGGATGCTCGGGCGAGGGGCTGATGAGCTCGTGTGTCCCGCAGGAACGCGGGTGTACAGCCCCCCGGAGTGGATCCGCTTCCACCGCTACCACGGCCACTCAGCCACCATCTGGTCCCTGGGTGTCCTGCTCTACAACATGGTGTGTGGGGACGTCCCCTTCGAGCAGGACGAGGACATCATCCGGGGACAGCTCTTCTTCCGCCGGCGCATCTCTCTCGGTGGGTGCCCGGCTCTGGGACGCGGCTGCGATAATGGGCTGGGGGAGGCAGCAGCTCTCAGGGGGCTGTGGGGAGGGGGCTGCATCTCCCTGGGTGGCTGGAGGAGGTGGCACATGTGCTGCCATCCTGCTCTCCTCCCAAACACAGCGTGGGTGGGGAGGCTTGGGCACAGCTCGGGCACTGCCCAGGGTGGACAGGAGCCTGCTCTGACTGACCACAGGTTGCTGCTTTCTCTCCCCAGAGTGCCAACACCTCATCAAGTGGTGTTTGTCCATGCGCCCCTCGGACAGGCCGTCCTTGGAAGACATTTTCAACCATTCTTGGCTGCAGGACATTCACCTGGAACCAGCTGAGATCCACCTGCACAGTTTGATCCAGGAGCCTGACAAGTAACAGCTTCATGCAGCTCCTGGTCATAAGAAGCAAAGAAAACCAGACTTTTTCATCTTGACCATAGCACTGAGCAAGGATCCTCAGATGTTCTCAGATGGGAACATACACATCTTGTTCTGGAGCTGGGCTGGGGACCTGCTCTTCCAAGTTCTGGTAGCCACCATCCAACCCGGCTGTCCTGGACTCCATCTGAATGACCTTGTCTCTTCTGAGATTTTACGAGTAATTTTTTTGGACTGGTTTTGGAGGCTCTCAAGTGTCGTCTTAACCTACTTAATTGGATGATGAGAGGATTGGAGACCTGATTGCAAGAAAAGCTTCAATGGGGGAAAACTGTGAGGAGAGCAGGGCCTGTGGCCAAGTGGCTGTTCCTTCTCACTGTCCCTTCTTGCTGTCCCCGTGCTCGTGTGCCTTCTGTTTGATCTGAGCTGTGCTGGAGGAAAGACTTGACTTTTCCTACAGTGCTGCTTTTCTGAGACTTGCCTGGGCCTATAGTTCCTTTTCCCTTTTCAAAAAGGAACTGGGTCAGAAGATGCTTGGGAACCAAGTGGGTTATGCCTCGCCTCCTGTGCCTCCATCCCACATGGGTTTTCTCTGGGGTTCTTTGCTTCTCTGTGCCCTCACGAATGCACAAACAATGCAAACCAACAGCTGTAAATGTGTACATAGTTCTACAGGAGCAAAGCTTGATGTACAGTTGTGAATAGTGATAACATTTTGCTTTTTTTTTTTTTTCTCGTTTCCAGGTTTTGTTTTTAATTTATTTTCATGAATTTGTTGTTTGTTTGTTTTTTAAAGGAAGAGTTCTAGCCGCTAGGAAGAGTTCTAGCCGCTAGGATAACTTATTTATTTATTTATAATTCATGTGGGTTTCCAGCCCATGCCTTGCTTCTACAGCTGCTGATCCCCCGGTTTTCCATTTGGGTTTTCCCTCTGTTTCTGTCCCGTGTCCATCCCCGGGCCCGTCGTGTTTCTGTTGCATGTCTGGTGGAGGTGTGGGGTGGCTGCTTCTCCACAGCTGTCTGTGTACATAGTTCTGGGTGCTGTTCTTTCCTTGCCACGTGCAGATCTCAGTTTGCAGATGAATTTGGGTTTTCTCCACGGGTGTCTTGTTTGGGGCTGGGGAGGGGGGAGCTGGCCCAGGCTGTCTGCGCTGTCCAGTCTGTACCTGTAACCAAGTGTGTAGTCAGCGGGTTTTGTTAATAGTTGATATTGTACAGGGGAATTGAGAAATCTTATTTTTTTTATGCGGTTTTAAATAAAAACAAAAAACTTGATGTGATGGAGACATTCCTTTGTTGCGGGGTGGGATGGAGGATGTGCTGTGAGTTGTGGGGTACCAGTGACCACACCATGGCTGCTCCAGGGACCTTGTCTGCAGCCAGACTTGACTCCAAAGATCCCACCCCAGCACGAAGCAGGACCAGCCAGTCAAAAGCACCACGGGGACAGCCGGATCCATCCCTCCACGGGGTGTTTCCAGAGCTGACTGCTCCTGGCAGCTCTCCTGGGAGAGATCAAAGAGGTGCTGAGCCCTTTTCGTTCCCATTCATCCACAGGCTGGTGCGGAGCATGTGCTGGAGCTGGCGAGTAAACAAACATCAAAGCGGCCTTACGAAACGCCGGATGTTGTCAGCCAAATTCAATTTTGGTAAGGCAGAGCCTGTTGCTCCGGCTCTGTTGAGTGTTGCATGCCGGGGGCTGGTGGGTGCAGGAAGCTGCCAGCGGGCTGTCCCCACCTCCAGCCCGGCCGACGCAGAGGAGCGGAGGAAGCTGATGTGCGGATTACGAGAACTCGGTCGCTATCAGTCAGCAGCGGTCGAGTTTTTTACCCTCCAAACTGTCAAACCCCATTTCCAGCTCTGCGGCACTTCAGGGATGTTTGTTTGTGTGTTTTCTTATCTTGGTTTGGGTTGCTTTTTTTTAAAATTAGTTTACATGTTGAATTTTGGAGCTCTGTTTACATGACCTGGTGCAGCTGCTGCTGTGTGCACAGGGCTGTGTCTGCCCCAGGGAAGGAGCAGCTTTCCCTTTCTCTAGGTGACTTTGCAAATCCCCAGGCCAGATCTGACACAACAGGACCCTCCTTTCCTTGGCTTGCTCCAGGGCTTTTTCCTTAATATTCCCATGTCCAGTGAGCAGTCCCCTTCCCCAGCTCACCCTGGGCTCTCTTGTCCTGCTTTACAAGCAATGGGGGTGCTAGGAGGGAATGATCCCAGCCTTGTGGAGTGTCTCTGCCTTGGTGAAGAAAGCGTTAAGTTGGTTTGTTTGTTTTGCTTTTTTCTTGTTTTTTTATTTTTTTTTCTATTTCAGCTGCATCTTTCATCTCTTTGGGGGTGCTTGAAGCAGGAAGTGTAGCTCCAAACGCCGTCAAAGCTTAGGCCTATTTTGAGATGTGGTTTGGATCTACCCTCCTCTCTTTCTTTCCCCCTCAAGACCGTCCAGGAAGCTGCTCTTACACGAACACAAACATCCCCACCACATCTCCTGCTACCCCACGGAGCCCCTGAGCCCCTCGTGTGGCCACTGTACCCCCTGGCACCACCAAAACCCTATCGTGGCCTCACTGTGGGCTGTGCCTGGCCCACCCTTCCCGTAAGCGCAGGCGACTGTTGCGGTGTTTCTTAGAAAACTGAGCAGAAAGGCTGAGCAGGTCCCATGTGGAGCTGCGTGCTGATAGTTCCTTGCCTTCCGCCTGTGGCTGGTGATTTTGTCACCCCCAGGCTTGTGCTGCAGAGCCTGTGTGTCCCCAGCAAGATCCCACTGACACAGGGATCCTGTGCAAGGGCTGCGTGTTGGATTGGTGTGTGTTTGACCCGCAGTGCACCGACATTCCTGGGCAGTAATACACACACAAGTCTAAGTGCCACCAGATCTGTGTCCCAAGTCTCTCTGGAAAAGGAGCAGTGCATGTTTGATTCCCTGAGCAGTAACACCTCCACAAGGACAGGAGTCACCAGATTCATGTGCCAGGTGTGTGCCACAGGGAATGGATCATGGGAGACCAAAGATGGGCATTTACAGCATCAGTTTGCCTGTTCTCCCCTTCAGGCTGCCCATCACTGTCACACTCAGGGCCTGGGGGAAACAATAGCCCTTTTCACCCCTCATTTTTCCTCACTGAAGGGATATTTCCTGCACTTTGGGACCATCAGATATGACAGGAGAGGATGAAAACACAGGAGTTATCCATTGGGAGGTGACTCATTGCTCTACCACCTCCCTTTCACAAATTTTTCTTGCTCCCCTGTATCAGCAGGCAAAGCACCCACAATGCAGAAATTGGAAAAAACCCCAATGAAACAGGAAGAGATTTCAGGCTGTTGGAACTCCAGTTCTGGGAGCACTGGAATCCCACGGATGACTGAAGTCTTTCAAAAGGCCAGCATTCATCACACCTGTGCTTTTCTGTACTCCATCCCCAGCTAAGGTGCTTGGTGATGCAGGAAGGACCAGCCAGAGGAGTCTGGAGCCACAGCAAAAGGGACATTTATATTTTACACATCCCTTTCTGGGAGTGGGAGATGAGCAAATTCTGCCATGGCTGGAGAAAGGTAGATGAGCACCAAGGAGAAAAAGCACCTGGGGAGCAGGGGTCAGGCTCACTGCAGGGACCTGAAGAGCCAGAAACTCGGAGGTGGCACCTCACCACCTCCCTGTCCTGAGGAAAACACCCAGCTGCCCTCGAGGCACTGCCTCAAACCCTTTGGCCTTCTTGGCACAGTGAGTCACAGGAGCTATTTTGGACTCCTGCCTTAAGTCGAGGTGAATTATCAGCAAACCATGTGTCCCACGGCTCCAGCTCCCCGGGAATGAACCCTTGTGGAAATCAGTCTCTGAGCACTTTGCCAGCGGCCTGTGTGGCAATAGCATCATCTCCATGTGGGGAAACTGAGGCACAGTGACCCAATTCATTGGAGATCTTTTGTGGTGGAACTTGGGCTCACCTGCTTTCCCCTGCCCTCTTTCCTCAGGCTGAGATTTGCTGCAGGAGCTCCCAGCTTTAATCCCTCGATGTCCCCACATCCCCTGGGCTGGGGATTGAATCCTGCAGGAGCCAAGACCAAAGCCCTGCCCCCTCTCAGTGTGAAACCAGGGTGAAACTTGTCCCTTCCCGGGCCTCCTGACACCCCCCACCCTGCTGGGACAGCAAGGGGGGGCCAGGTGCTGGTTTCAGGCACCTGGAGCCCCACTCAAGACTAGAGTATCATGTTTTGGGGTTTACAGTGACTGTTCCAAGAGCAGCTCTGCACTAACCCTGCCTCCGTGACACATCGAAACTGCATCACTCAGCCTGCGAGTTGGTGGGGGTTTTAAAGAGGAAAAAACACTTTATTCACCATAAAAAACCCCAAACCAACCGCAAAACCTTTCCAGCGTGTAAAGTTGAGTCAAATTTAGCAGCTTCAGCTAGAGAAACATATTTTGAAAGCTGTAATGGGAGTGTTTCTTTAATCTCTTTCCAAGCTTTTGGTCCCCTACCTCAAGGGTAATATTTTTGTGTCCTTACTCACTGGGTTTATTACGGTTAGGAGGGGGTTAAGCAACCCCAAAAATGAAACAACAGCTCTTGTTACAAACTGCAACAACCACTTCAGCGGCCCTCTAATACCACAGAGGCACGTGTGTGAATATGAGGGGCAAGCGGGTGTCGGGACGGAGATCTCACCCACTGAGAAAGCTGTGAGAGAAACAGAAGCGGCAGAATGTCACTTCAGGTCACCCAAAATTCTCCATCTCTCTCCCTGAAATGGGCAGGCAGGGCTGGGGCCCTTCAGCATCAGCAGCAGCCCCAAGGGAATCCAGCCTTGCTCTGCCAAGCGTGCAGCACGGATGTGCCGTGGCAGCCCCGGTGCCGGTGCCAGGCTACTCCGAGGAGTAATTACTCCCTGTAGCCCAGGGTGTGTGCAGATCCCCCACAAAACACACAGATCTGGCTCCATTTGGGCCAGTTTGGCTCCTCGTTAACAAAGGCCTGACGTTATCAGGGTGCAATTGTGAATGCCAAGCACTTGGATCTCACTCTCCGGGTGGGTCTTCTCGCCTTTGGGGAGCGGAGCAGGATGTGGGCAGAGCAGACAATGAGCCCCCCACCCTCGCCAGGGCGGAGGGGTCACTCCTCTGTTGCTCTAGCAGGGTGTTTCCAAACAAAACCCTGATAAAGGCAATACGTGAGGCAGGAGAAGATGATGTGTGAATTTCCGTGGAAAAGAGGGAGGGGAAACTCCAGGAAGGATCCCTCCTCGGGCAGGGGAGGAATAGCAAAGCCAGCCCTGCAAGAAGGGGACGGCAGGAGCCAAAGGAGCTCTGCAGGGATTCACGGATGCTAAAAATGACCCTCGGACAGACGGACGGACTGTCCGTGCTCAGCCCCCCCCGGGGATGGCTCTCATTTCCCAGAGTCTGCAGCCGTGTTACGGGATGAGGGGATTTGTGATAACATTGTTGGATGTGTTATATGTGATAAATATCCCAGGGGTTTTGAACTCCGGGTGGAAGGAGCGGCGTTTCCACCCAGCTCCTTCCTGGAATTTTCGCTAGTCCAACACAACCCCTCTGACAGCGGGGCAGTGCTCTCCCTGCAGCTGGGTACCCTCAAATTTGCTATTTTTGCCAGCTCTGAAGTTTCCTTTCTCCGCTTCAGCTTCGGGATGGGAAAAGGAACTGATTCTTCTGTCTCGAGTTTCATTCTCATTCAGAATCGAAAGCTGCTGGAGTTGCTGGGCTCGTTGTCAGAGAGCCAGGGCTCTCCCTGTCCCCCGAAATATCTCCCTGTACCCTGGGAACGGGTGATGGAAAGAGCAAGAAGCGCTGGCTCGGTGAAAGCCGGCAGGTGCCGGTGCTGAGGAGCCGAGACGAGCCCGTGCCGCCCTCTGCTGTCAGCCCCAGCCTCCCCAAACGGGCGGGTTTGCGGAAAATCCCCGCATTTTGAATATTTCTTCTTTTTTTTTTTAAGTGCTTCCAGCCCTCCCGTGTCCTGAAAGGTTTCTTCTCCCCTAGGGATCGGTCGACCTGGCCACGGGCAAGGTGAAATTTGTGTTCAAGAAAGGACTGGACTCAGTGCTCTGGTCTAGCTGTCGAGCTGGGGAACAGTCAAAGGTTGGACTGGATGATCTCAGAGGTCTTTTCCAGCATAAATAATTCTGTGGTTAAATTCAGTCGTGGCACATTCCTCTAGACTCAAAGTGCAGGTGAGGCCACCATGCTCTGGAGGTTCCCCCTTGGCTGGGGACGATGGAATTAATTCTTCATCCACTGCCAAGTTGCTGTTTGGCAAGAGATGGATGTTGTGAAACAGGAGCTCCTGGCTCTGCTGACAGCCTCCGTCACCTACACTGGCTCTGGTGGGGGCTGGAGCTGGAGCCAGTGTGACAAAAACACCCTTGAAGGGGCAGCAGAGGAGGCTTCAGAACCTGGGCTCTGTCTGGTTTCATTTGCAGGCACAAAGGGCTTGGGCTGCTCCTCTCCCCTTGTTTGCCCTGGCTCATGATTCGAGTTTTTGGCCAGTGAAGGGGAGGATAAACACAGGGATTTTTCCCCATCTGTGGGTGGGTTTTTTTCCTTGCATGTAAAGTCCAGGCCTTCCCTAGGGTCGCATTGCCCTTTTCCAGCACTGTGAGCTTCATTTCACACTCCAAAGTTTGTAACCAAGACCCAGGAGCAGGAGAGAAGGCAGCAGGTCCTGCCACGTGTCCCTGGGCAGCTCCTGCATCCCCAGGGAAGCCCAGGAGAGGCTCTGGAGCAGCAGCACCTGCCCATGAGCTCGTGTGTCCCGCAGGAACGCGGGTGTACAGCCCCCCGGAGTGGATCCACTTCCACTGCCACCACGGCCACTCAGCCACCATCTGGTCCCTGGGTGTCCTGCTCTACAACATGGTGTGTGGGGACGTCCCCTTCGAGCAGGACGAGGACATCATCCGGGGACAGCTCTTCTTCCGCCGGCGCATCTCTCTCGGTGGGTGCCCGGCTCTGGGACGCGGCTGCGATAATGGGCTGGGGGAGGCAGCAGCTCTCAGGGGGCTGTGGGGAGGGGGCTGCATCTCCCTGGGTGGCTGGAGGAGGTGGCACATGTGCTGCCATCCTGCTCTCCTCCCAAACACAGCGTGGGTGGGGAGGCTTGGGCACAGCTCGGGCACTGCCCAGGGTGGACAGGAGCCTGCTCTGACTGACCACAGGTTGCTGCTTTCTCTCCCCAGAGTGCCAACACCTCATCAAGTGGTGTTTGTCGTGTTTGTCCATGTATAGTAAATTAATAAATGAAAGAAATTTTAAAAAGGAAATATTGTGTGTAATCAGAGTGCATTTTTAATCCTTTTTTTGAATCCCAGAATGGTTTGGGTGGAAAGAGACCTTAAAGCTCACCCAGTTCCACCCCTGCCATGGCAGGGACACCTTCCACTGTCCCAGGCTGCTCCAAGCCCTGTCCAGCCTGGCCTTGGACACTCCCGGGGATCCAGGGGCAGCCACAGCTGCTCTGGGCACCCTGTGCCAGAGCCTCACCACCCTCACAGGGAACAATTCCATCCCAATATCCCATCCAGCCCTGCAATCTGGCAATGGGAATCCATTCCCCCTTGTGCTGTCATTCCAGACCCTTGGCCAAGCTCCCTCTCCAGCTCTCTTGGAGCCTCTTTAGGCTCTCAGGTGCCCGCGGAGCCTCCCCTTCTCCAGGCCGAACATTCCCAGCCTGACTCCCGAGCAGATTTTAACCTTTTTTTCCCGCGCGCTTTTCCCGGGCGGTTTCCCTGTCACCGCCCCCGCCCCGAGCCAAGATGGCGCCGCCGGAGGCGCTGAGGAGGCCGGGGAGCGCCTGCAGCACCCACTGAGATCGCTAGGCGGCGCCAGCGAGAGAGGGGCCGGGCCCCAGTGCGCATGCGGTCATTGCCCATGCAGCAAAACTACATCTCCCGGCATGCACTGCGAACGCCGCCTGGCCGCCTGACGGCTTGGAGGCGAAAGACTCCAGTTCCCAGCATACTTCAGCGAAGAAAATGTGAGCACGTGACTCCAGGCTCCCAAGCTTTCTGACCCTGCGAGGACACCGTCCCGCCCGATGAACCCGGAAGTGCTGCCGAGCCCCGCGTGGATCCCATATGGCGCCGCTCGGCCCAGCCGCCCTCCCCGGACACCCCTGGCTCTCCCCGCCCTCCCGGTGAGCCCCCAGCGCCCGCCCCACCCTGCTTCCATCCCTTCTCCCTCGGTGTAATGGCAGCCCAGCGCCATTGGGCCTTTCCGCCTCTGCCTTGACTCACGCCGGCCCCGGTACTGGCATCCCCGGTCCGTCCATCATCATCCATCCCTGCACAGGGCGGGAGCGTTACCCTCAGCTTCCCACAGCCCACACCGGGGCTGCACCGGGGGCTCCTCCAGCCCCGGTCACAGCTGGAGCCCGGCAGGAAAGCGCGTCTGTCGCTTGACCCCTCAGTGTCACCTCCTGTGTCACCTCCCTCACAGCCTGGCCCGGGGCAAAGGGAGGGCAGAGGAGCCCTCGGGTGTTTGTTCAGCCCTGGGGCAGACCCGAGGGAAAAGATGCTCGGGGGACACCAAAACCCACGGGGCAAACAGGAAAGGGGAAGAATTCACCTGGAGAACTCCGGGGCCGCTGCTGGAGAAACACCGGAGGTCTCTGTGCCCAGGGAGAAACGGGCTCAGGTGGCACCAGGGGAGCTTTAGGTTGGATATTAAGGAAAATTTCTCCACGGACAGGGTTTTCCAGCCCTGGCACGGCTGCCCAGGGTAGTGATGGAGTCCCCATCCCTGGAGGGATTGAAAAGCCGTGTGGATGTGGCACTTGGGGACACGGGTAGATGGTGGCCTTGGCAGTGCTGGGGAGTGGTTGTGCTCTGATCTCAGAGTGCTTTTGTAGCATTAACGATTCTCTGTATTTTGTGGACCCAGCAATCTCCCTACAAGACAGTTTTCCTGTATCCAGTTTCCAGACAGTGTATCCAGTACAAGGAAAAACACTCCCCTTCTGACTGCTGCCAAACAGTCCTCTCTGGTTTATTATCCTGCATTTCAGAGTACTGAAGTATTTATTGTATTTGTTTGTATTTGCAGTTGATTTGCTTTAATAAAATACATAAAGCTTGGCTTGTATTTCCTCGCAAAACCGATTTTGTAAAGAACAACTGTCTTATTTCCACATGACTGCAGTGTGTGCTTAATTATAGAAATGAGAACTTCGCATATTGGTGCATTTCTTTGGTATTAGTTTTTTTTCCTTCAGTACAAAATTCTTTGTTGGCAGTTTTTAATGTGTAACTGAGCACCAGAGCAGCTTCCAGGGAACCCTGCAGAATTCCCAGGTATGGGATTTTCTGCAAAAGAACTGGAAAGGCGGGAGAATAAGATTTCCAAAGACACTCAGGTGCTTTTGGGTAGCTGGGATGGTTTCTAGCCAGGTTGTCAGAGCATCCCTGGGACTGGCAAACCTTGGACAAGCTTCTGGAGCCCTGGGGAGCGAGGCAGGGACCTGCTGGAGGCAGCAGAGCACTTTTTAAAGCACTGCTCTGAGAGCTGAGAGTCTCCAAGGTGCTTCTGCCCAGGATTTCCTGGGGCATCTGGTGGGAATGTGCTTTCAGAGGAAACCGGTGCTGTTCAAACTGTGGCATTTTGGGGGCAGCCTGGCTGGGTCGAAGGCTGTGGGGACATCATGAGAGCGTTCCCAGGTCTCCCCACTGCCCACAGCACGGGGGAGGCTTTGGGTGCATCCGAGACCCAGCGGATTTGGGCACCCTGTCAAATGTTCTCATTGTCTGCCCCTTGTCCAGGCGCTAATAAATCCCTTTGGGGCATTCCCGCAGCGCACCGTTTTTAATCACAGGAGGGGAATGGGGGATGCAAAGCGCCTCTTCCTTCGGCTGCCACACCGAGGGACACCGGGGGACACCGAGGGTCACCAGAGGACACCGAGGGACACCCAGCCTGCCTTCAGTGAGCACGGTGTCCTAGCTCTGCCCGTGGGCAGCGCAGCAGGACCTGGGCCGGCTCCTCCTGAAACACCCAAGTAAAGAGCGTGAGCAAGGTCCAGTAAGTGCAAAGTAAAGTGTAAATCGCGTAAATCGGGGCGAACGAGGGTAAAGAAACGCCAAGAACGGGAAAAAAGGCTCAGAGCGGCGGCACCGCCGGCAACCACCAGGGGGAGGCAGAGCGCGGCCGCCGCCAGCGGGAGCTGCCGCACGGGGGGACGGGGGAACAACGGGGACACCGGGGGACACCGGGGAAGACCAGGGACAACGGGAGACAGCGGGAGACAACGAGGGACACCAGGAATACCGGGGGCCAGCCGTGGCTGTCCCGCGTCCCCTCCCCTGCAGCCGGGACACGGCGGAGCCCGGCCCAGCGCCCCGAGGTGCTGCAGTACCGGCTCCGGCCGCGGGAGGGCGCGCGGGGCCCGGGCCGGGGGGCGCGGAGATCAACGGGGAAACGCTCCAAAAACTCTGAAATTTTACACCAAAAACTCTGATTTTACACCAAAAATTCTGAGATTTTACACCAAAAATTATGATTTTACACCAAAAACTCTAATTTTACGCCAAAACCTCTGAGATTTTACACCAAAAATTCTGATTTTACACCAAAAACTGATTTCACACCAAAAGCTCTGAGATTTTCAACCAAAACCTCTGAGATTTTACACAAAAAGCTCCGAGATTTTACACCAAAACCTCTGATTTTACACCAAAACCTCAAAGATTTTGCAGCAAAACCTCAAAGATTTTACACCAAAGACTCTGAGATTTTGCACAAAACCCTCTGATTTTACACCAAAACCTGAGATTTTGCACCAAAAACTCCGAATTTCCACACCTCACACACCTCTCAAACATTTCTTGCTCTTTCCTTCCCTGTTTGCTCCCCTTTCTATATTTACACATTTCCTTGGAAAAATGTCACTGAAATGAACAATTCTGGTCACATCATTGCTTCTCTTCCAGGTTGGTCCTCAGAGGTTTATCCTGAAACCAACAAATCTCCCTCCCCCACCTGGCCTTGCTGTCTCAGAGGCGTTTTGGGGACACTGAGGTGGGGTTTGGGTGTTTTGGGGCAGGATTTTTAGCTGGTGCTCATCTGAGTTGGTGATTAAAGGGAGAGGTGGCAGAAAGAAGAGAAAGGGGATGCAGAAAGAAAAAATGAAGAGTGATGGGAAAAGGGAAGGTGAATTTTTTAGACGGGGAGGAAAAGGGAGAAGGAGAAGTAGGGGGCAAGTGTGAGGGGAAAGGAGAGAGAAAGAAAGGATGGGCAGGAAAAATGAGGGTGAGACAGAGAAGGGAACAAGGACAGAAATCAAGTGGGGAGAGGAAGGGAAGAGGGGAAAAGGTGCTGTTTAAACTGTGGCACAGGTGGGAAGTGAGGAAAAGAGGGAAAAGGAGGAAGGGAGGGTGAGGGAAATGGAGGAAGAAATCTGTGAGGCCAAGGAGCTGCCCTGTGGATACCCCAGGGAGCATCTCCCCCTCCCAGGGCTGTGCAGGGACACGGAGGAAAAGATGGACTGAGTGAGAATCCAGAAGAGGAGGGGAGAGCCTGGGGTGGTTTTTAAGTAATTCCAGGAGAGGATGCCCAGAGTATGGAGATGCCTTTGAGAAATCAAAGGTGGGGAGCTGGGAGGAAGCACTGGCTCAGTGTGGGATCCCGTGGGAGAGGCTGGGGAGGGTAAGGAAGTGAAGGAAGAGGGAATTCCAGTCTCCAAGAGCTGCAGTGGGGCTGTGACTGAGGGGTGCCAGGTGTTCCCCATGTCCCCACTCCAAAGGTGTTCCCTTCCCTGCAGGCTGCCCCTCAGGGTGCCCTAAAGACACCCACACCTGGCTCCATCCTAAAGCAGGTCCCACCTGGGATCTCTGGGCTTGTCCAGTGTGGGATCTCCTCTGCAGAGAGATTTTTTTAATGGATGTTGGCAGTAAGGCTGTGCAGGGCGAGAGCCAGATGGGCATCTCTTTAATGAAATAAAAAATACAGTCTGAAAAACCTAATGAAATTAAAAATACACACTTTCAGGTGGAAGCCAGCCTTTAACTTGAAGAGACAAGGCACAGTAAGTTCTAACAGTGTTAGGAGATTCTTGGTATTACAAAGCAGCTTTTCCTTTTGTTGCTGGCATGAAGTTGTGGAGGAAGAAATGAAGACCTTGGAGGGTTTGTGTCACACTACACTGACTTTGGAGTTGTCCACTCACTCTCTGTAAATATTTCTTCCACCACACTGCCCAGGGTATGACAGCAGCTCTGCCCAGATTTTGTGAAAAATCTGTGCAATAAAAACCACAAGTTAGTGCAGAGAGGAAATACATTAAGTCAGATCTGAAAAACACACAGACTAAACAGAAAATAAAAGAGATTTTCTAACAGAGGTGAGTGTTCTGCTTCTGCTTCTGCCAGGGCTGTATCAGACAAGCATTTTGAAATTGCTGTCAGTTGTAGAGGAGGCTCTGCATCTCTTCCTTTGTGTTTGATTTGAGGTTTGTAGGGTTTTGATGTTTTATACGGTGTACTTTTTTTTACTATGTTTCTTGCTTGCGCCATCTTTCGTGCTTAGGAAATTTACCATAAACATTTGGGTTTTCTTGTAATACAAACCCTTTTCTTCTCCTTAAGAAATAATGAGCATAAGGAAATCATCACCAGTGGGTTAGGCTGAGTGAACTCAAAGCCACTGCATCCACACCCTCTCCAAAAAGCCATAGAAACCCACCTCATGTTCCATCAGAGGTTCTTCCTTCCCTCCCCTTCCAAGTTTGTCCCAGATGAGACAGCTCAGGGCAGTCCAGCCCCACCTGCCCTCCCAGGGCTCTCCCTTCCCTGCAGGACCACAAACATGCCCTGGTCCATACTGGGAAGGATCAGAAAGGACAGAGGAAAGCTGGGGAGGAGCGAATTGGCCACCCAGGCTGACCTGAGGCTGCTGCAGCCTCTGCTGGGTGGTCTCAGCCTCCCCCTTCCCCAGCACCTTCAGGCCGGGTCATTCTCAGTGGGTGGGCAAGAGAAATCCTGGTCACAAAGAGGAAAGTGTTTGCCACAGCCCTTGTCCGAGGAAAAACTCACCCCAGGCTCCAGCAAGGCTCAGTTTTGAGTGCTTTGTGCTTCCTGACCTAAAGGGGATCAAATAAACTGTAGTGTGTGTGTTGGATTATTGGAATGTGGCTGCTGAAGGAGGAAGGGCACTACGGGGAGATAGGAAAGATTCTGGCCTGAAATGACAATTCCTCAAGTTTTCCTTCAAAATCATCGAATTTTTACAATTTTGAAGCTTTCTGTGGGTGAGGAACCACCACAAACCCTTGAGGTGCTGCCCTGCCCCATTCCAGGCTCACGTGTCTGTGCTCTTACCTGGCTCTGCAGTGCATGGAACCACAGAAGTCAGGGAATCCTGGAATGGGTTGGGGGGAAAGAGACCTTAAAGCCCATCCAGTGCCACCCCCTGCCATGGGCAGGGACACCTCCCACTGTCCCAGGCTGCTCCAACCTGGCCTTGGACATTTCCAAGGATCCAGGGGCAGCCACAGCTGCTCTGGGCACCCTGTACCAGGGTTTCTCCACCCTCACAAGGTATAATTTTCCCCAAAATCCCATCTAAACCTCTACTCCTTTAGTTTAAAACCATTCCCCATCATCCATCACTCTCTGCCCATGAGTATGGATTTCCTCATGGCTTTCTCCAACAACTTAGACATTTCCTGAGAAGTTTGAGTGTGTGGAATGCCACTGTGAGAACCATGCCCTGAATCAGAGCACAGAGAGAATGAACCCTGGAGATGAGCCCTGAGGGATGGCGATTCCAAACCTTTCCTAGGGGTTAGAGTTCCAGAGTTGTGTCTTTCACGAGTTCAGCATTTACTCTGCCAACTTCCAAAATGCTAAAAATGGGGTGTGAATCCTACAGTGATCATAAACCACAGGCCCTCAAACAGAACAATATTTCAGTCAGAAACTGGCAAAGCCATCAAACCTGAGCAACAACCACTAAAACTGGGTGAAAACCTGGAAATGCTGTTAACAGTTGCTTTACAGCTACTTTGGGGGTGATTTGGGGGGGGATTTTTTTTATTCTGCACCAAGGCAAAATAGTAGATCCTGGCTGCAAAATGGTATTCCTGAGAAGTCTTTTACACTAAAAACACATTTAACATGTTTACAATTCTAAAAACCCCCTCTCCTCAATTAAGGCATTGAATGGTGCTTCCTATGATGAGCCTCAGGAGAAAGGGGCCAAAAACAGTCTTGGATGCCATGTGAGGTAATATTAAAGAAATCAAAGGTCACTTTAGGGTGCAGAATGAGCAGGTTGGGTGTCAAAGGCAGGACAGTGAGTGACTGAGAGCTCTTGCTGGTGTTCTGGGGCAGATCTGAGATGCTGCAACATCTCAGGGGGAAAAGATATCACAGTGAATATTCCTAAATGTGCTATGGAGAGAAAGCTGAGAACAACCACAGGAGGAAAAACCCAACCAGCACAACAGCTTTTATAATCCTGTGTAGCTGATGCTTTCAAAATGAAGCTGAAATGAAAATATCTGAGCCTTTACCTCTGCAATAGGTGATATCCCAAATTCAACCCGATAAAGAGCAAGTGAGGATTTTTGCTGGGTCACTGATTTATGATCTGTGCAGGCTTGGGGGAGTCTGACAGAGCTCCCAAATGGCCACAGACACAAACCCCACATTGTGATGAACGTGAAGATAAAGCCGAGCTGTGACCCAAGAACACTTCTGATGAAACACAAAGAATTCAGGCAGACCCAGTGGTTTTCTGATGGTCCTTCCCCTCCAAACAATTCCTTCATTTTTCACCAGGCAGCACCATCCAGCCTCAACAGCTAAACTCGACAGGCATTTTTGCCTGCTGGGGTTTTGCAGGGGTTACTTTGACTACTGATAAAGCCTGTAGTGTTATGAAATTAAGTGACATTAAATGGATTGAACAGAGAGCATTAATCTGGACAAATTACTCCCAACCTTTAGAAAACCGTGGCTGTGGCAAAGTCGGACAGTGGTTTTCATTAGAGAATAGACAATTAATGCCATATATAACCTCCTTTCTCCTAGACCCTACAGCTCAAGGAAGCTTTTTGTTGTACTGTGATACAATTTAGAAAATATTTCCTACATCTCTGGTAGTGCAGAAGATTCCTTTTCCCTGTGCCATTACTGTGAGGGGCTGGGATGATGGGTGAGAACACTTTTCTTTTGGAGAACCCTGAACTCCAGCTGAGGGGAGAAGGTGTGGGAAGCAAAGAGAAATGTAGCATTCTTTTATTTGTTTTGCAGTGTCACTGGAGGTTACACCAGGCTGGTCACAGTCCTGGTGTGCATTCCCAAGCTCTCTCTGGCAGAAGCTTTGCTATCTGGGCAGGAGAGAGGTGTGGAAGAAATTATTCATCCTGCAATTAGAGGGGAGATAATTGGGAAATAGGAGAAGTTTCCTCACGTCTAAAGCTCCTCTTGTCCCCTGAACTCCCTCTTTGGAGAGTCTTCTCCCATGTTTTAGCCATCCAGTAAAATCTGCTTCCAGCCAACCACTGCTCAAACACTGTTTTTTCACCTATTCCCATGTTCTCATCACTTAGGGATCCTGACACCTGCTGTGCCTCTGCTGCCTCCAGTGCTTCCCTCCTCTTTTCCATGGAGAAGAATATTTGTATTCTGCTAGAAATAGCGCCCTTATCTTATAAAAATACATCAGAGACACACAACCATGGCTTAGACAGCCCTTATTTCTTCTTATAGTGGCCCTTCCTTTTGTCCGTTTGTGAGTTTTCATTTCAATTATTTATCATCAAAAGATTCTTTTTGCCCCCACATTGAATCCTTAGTGCAGCAGAAAGTTTAAAAAAAAAAAGAGACAGCCTCTTATCACTGTGTTTGTTATCTCTAGGGCCCATATTCACAGGAAATTAAACATCTGAGCACAACAGTGTAGACTGAAAACAGTCACCCATATTATTTATTTTATTATTAGGAAGTGCTTTTGAGACAAATATTAGAGGAAAATTTAGAGGAATAAAGCCCCTTGAGTAAGTGTTTCTCTCCCTGAGTTTCTCTGAATTACCAAGGACAGACTTGAGCAGTTAAATGCACTTTGTATGCAGTACAACAGTCTCAAGCATCCAAAAGGACACTGAAAATTCCTCAAGTCTTACACAGAATATCAGAATGATCTTTATAAATGTTATAAATAATCATTATAAATAATATTTATAAAGCTTTGTTGGTGAGACACACTTGGAGAAAAAAATCCAGTGGTTTTATCCAAGTGCTTTCCATCTCTCAGCTCCATCCTCAGTCAGCAATATTCCTGAGGATAAAACTCAGCATTTTTCATTCTGATCATCAAAACCCTTGTGCTGAATGTTGAAGACCAAGACAAAGCCTTCATTGAGGGAAACGGGGAGAGTTCATGAGGGCAGGGAGAAGGAGTCAGGAAGATAAAATGACATTTTGCAGGCCTGTGGACAGCACTGAATGGTGGCACGGGAGCACTTGGGAGCACATTATCCACATGGAATTCCCTGCACGGAGCGTTCACAGCTGCCTTTGCTCTGATCCCAGCTGTCACCACACACTGGTGACATCCCCAGGGCACTGCCAGCACACAGGGGCTGTCACAAACCCTCTCTGGGCCCACAGCCTGTTTGGTTCCAAAGGTGGCACGGGTGGGTTCAGCTCAGTCTGAGCTCAGGAGTTTGTCCTGCAGAGCTGCAGAGCTGGCTGAGAGCAGGACAGGAGCAGCATTCCCTGCTGAGCACTGAGCTCAGCTCATCCCAGGGCTGCAGCCCCTGTGCCCTGGAGCCTGGCTCAGAGAGCTGGGGATGCTCACCTGGAGAAGAGAAGGCTCCAGGGAGAGCTCAGAGCCCCTGGCTGGGCTGAAAGGGGATCCAGGAGAGCTGGAGAGGGACTGGGGACAAGGGGTGGAGGGACAGGACACAGGGAATGGCTTCCAGTGCCAGAGGGCAGGGCTGGATGGGATCTTGGGAAAGAATTGCAGGGATGGGTGGGATTTTGGGAAGGAATTGTTCCCTGTGAGGGTGGTGAGGCCCTGGCACAGGGTGCCCAGAGCAGCTGTGGCTGCCCCTGGATCCCTGGCAGTGTCCAAGGCCAGGTTGGACATTGGGGTTTGGAGCAGCCTGGGACAGTGGGAGGTGTCCCTGCCATGGCAGGGGTGGCACTGGATGGGCTTTAAGATCCCTTCCAACTCAAACCATTTTGGGATTCCACAAATCCATCATTCTGGAGAGTAGGGAAATGGATCACACCAAAAAACAAATGGTTCTGTGTCTTGAAAAGCTCTTTGCTTGCAGGACCTGTAGGTGCAAAAAATGATGAACAAAACAAGTTTAGGGAATTCCCTTTTATTCAAATTACCCACAGAATCTGAGAAAAAATGGACAAACAGGGAATGTTGCCTGGAAAGTTATTAGGAATGAAAATTTAATAAATTTACTAAATTAATTGCTTCCAATAAGAGCAGCAGTCAGTGCAGCCTTCTCACTGCACATTGACCAGATGCCATGAAAGTAGCTCCTACAAAAGATAAATTAATTCTCATTTGGCTCAGTCAAACACAGCAAGTAAATTATTTTCTAAATAAAAACAAACATAGTCAATAAACATAAGCACAGAATGTTGTAGTCTAAGGCATGATACAATTTGGAATGTTGTTTTCTGTCATTCTTGGAGCTGTTGGTGTGTTTAAGGTCCCTTCCAGCCCAAACCAGTCTGTGATTCTATTCCGTGATTCTCAGTCATATTTTTAAGTCCACGACTTCTGTGTGCTTAAAAACAGCTGGTACAGGGCAGAACCCACCTCAAAAATTCTCTGGAGTGTTGTTGTGTGAGACCCAGTCCCCAGACTGGTGATTCCTGAGGAACATCAATTCCACCTTCCCACACATCAGTCCCACTGCTCAGTCCAAGTGATTTGCTTTCCCTGTGCACAGGTTGGGCTGTACATCCCAGAACACAGAATTTGCTCTGCTGGTGGTTTCAGGAGGTTGATTCCCTGCTGGAAATCAATGGATGACTCAAAGCCAAGACAAAAGGCAGCCTTGTGTGGCAGCCTGGGGGCTGCTGTGTGATCCTCTGCTGCCCAAGGCACTCACACACAGCACTGCAGCAATTCCAGTTAACTTGAAAGACTGCAAAGGATATTTTCATCTTTATTTTGCTCTGCAGGAGTGAGTGGCACTGTTTATGTTTAAATAATGCATTTACTCTTTCAAAAAGGAGTTTGGCATGCACAGAGATGAATCCAAGTGGCTGTAACTGAGCAGATGGGATTGTGCACTCCTCCCCTTGGATGCTGCTGTTGCAAACAGCTGGAAAGAAGAATTCAGGTACCCTCAGCTCCAGGAAACTCCTGTGGTGTTGGGGACACTTGCCTGTTTCTGGGGCAGCTCTGTGTGCTTCCCTCCCCAGAAAACCCCTCACATGGTGGGGAGATAAATTCACAGAGCATGAAAATATCTCACTGCTGTGTTTCCTTCCATCTGTGACCAGTCCACTTCAAAACACTCATTGACACAATTCTCCTCAGTGAGCTGGTGGCTCCTCAGGAGCAGAGCAGTGAATTCACTCTTTATTTCAAAGACATTTCTGAATGGAAACTTAGATTTTAAATGTATTGTGTAAAAGTGCCTGAAAGGGAGTGACTTTTTGTTTCTTTTCCCAAGCATCAGGCATACAGAAAACACACATTGAGATGAGCATTGATGAGAACATTTGGGAGATCTGTGTCCAAAACTATTTCTGTGTGTGAAAAGTGTTTCTCACCTGGGAATGAGCTCTTCCTGTTTGTTCCATTGGTCAGGCAGACAGGGATGAGATTTTACCTCACTGAGAACCCTGCACTGGGCTATAAATGTGCTCCTAAAGCCTGCAAGAGCCAGAACTCACCTGTCCAGCTGGGTCATGGTGCAAGGAACTTTAATTCTTATTCCCAAATACACACGTGCACAGGAGTAGGGATCCTCATTGCTAAGCCTTGCAATAAACCTTGCTGAATTTTATAAGAGATACAAGAAATTTCCTTTACAAACTCACTGTAACAAATAAACTTCCCTTTGGTTTCAATTTACAAATCCAATATGTTTGTAGGACGTGTTTAAATTCCCCCATTATTTCTGTGGCTGTAACTCCATGCTGTTTTTCAGCTGTTGCATAAAAGAAAACCAACCAAAAATCCCCAACAACCCCAAATCTCTTGTTTCTTGCTGTAAATTATGACATTATGCTGAACTGGCACTGATGAAAACCAGGATCACAGGTACTGAATACATTTGGTGCATGAGATTTGGCTCTGACATATTTATGAAACACTGCAGCTCAACTACTTCATGTAGTGTTTATTTCAGTCAGTGTTAGAAAGCAATGGGATTTTGGGAATTTGGTGTTACTGGGAGAGTGCACTGGTAAACTGGTCTGTGTCCTTTGTTAACTGTACCTGTAAACTTGTATTTATTCAGGATTTTCTATAGGGAATGATGACAAAGGGGAAATGTCACTGGCAGAATAAATTTTGAGCACTGCAATGCAAACACTGCTGTTTTCAATGGTGGAAAATGCACATTTAAATTGTACCTAGCTCAGAGTACAAAGATCTGCATGCTGGTTAATCCCAAATTATTGATCAAATTTAAATAAACTGAGGGTTTTGAGGAGGTCAGCCTGGCTGCAGCACCCCAGAGCAGCAGACAGAAAATGCAAAGCTAAATTGCTTTTTCCACTCAACTGATCTGAGTGCAGCCCATGGACCCAGCAAGTGCAGTTTGTTAAAAGTGGGTGTTTGTAAAGAAGTAGTCACCAGCTCAGGGGAAAAGCCATGAGCTGCCTCAGGTGGGAAAGTATTTAAGAGTAAAGTGAAAAGACAGCTTAATTAGCCCTGAATTGTGATGAACTTACAGTCTATTAATTCACAATGAACACAGAATACCACGAGAGCATCAGCACAGCCTCTGGAAAAAACTCTTCTCTCGTGGTGACCTGCTTTGATAGTTATTTTTGGCAAGTTGTACCCAATCCATAGACTGACAATAGTGAATTGACTCATGGATTATAACCAGAAATGGGGTTTGGCTACAGCTCTGCATCAGCAGGTTTTTGTGTTTAAAGCTTAGTAAAGACTTATTTAATATCAACATATTTAACTAAGATTCCTGCAGGATTCACAGTGGATAAGGAACTTCCCGGGTTTTGTTTCCAGCCCTTTCCCTGCCAGTAGCCCCTGGCACAATCTGTCACCCTGTGGGGGTCGATACAAACCCTGCCCCTGGCTGCTCCATGTGCTGGTCCCTGCTCTGAGCAAGGGACAAAGCCATGGAGAGGCTGGAAAAGCATCCATGGGATGGCAGGAAGGGGGGAAATGAACAGAGGAACCTTGCAAGAATATAAATCCATGTGTGTGTCCCTTCATCCAGGCAGAGCTCGGCAGGGATGGACACCTCCCCACGAGGAAACCCTGGGAGAGCTTGGGGTGTCCAGCCTGGAGAAGAAAAGGCTCCGGGGAGAGCTCAGAGCTCCTTCCAAGGCTTAAAAGGGATCCAGGAGAGCTGGATAAAAACTTGGAACAAGGCATGGAGGGACAGGACACAGGGAATGGCTTCCCATTGCCAGAGGGCAGGGATGGATGGGATATTGGGCAGGAATTGTTCCCTAGGAGGGTGCTCAGAGCTCTTGTGGCTGCCCCTGGATCCCTGGAGGTGTCCCGGGCCAGGCTGGATGGGGCTTGGAGCAGCCTGGGACAGTGGAAGGTGTCCCTGCCATGGCAGGGGTGGCACTGGATGGGCTTGAAGGTCCCTTCCAACCCAGACCATTCTGGGATTCCAGGACATCCCAGATATTAAACACCCCTCTCCTTTGAGCACAGTCCCACAAAGCCCAGCTCTTCCACGCTTCCTGTTCCCTGCACTCAGCCAGGTTCTCCCAGGCCCAGAATTCTCCTCACCACACATTCCTCATCATTCACCCAGCACCTTCTCTAGCTGCTGATGGAGCTCTTACAGCTGCTCTCCACGATTCATCCTCCCAGCCACGCATTCCAGCAGGACAGCCAGCTGTCCCACAAATCCAGTTCTTCAGGCCAAAACCAGCATGGCTCTGGGAGAACAGCAGCATTTGAAGAACACTCTTCAAATAAACCCAGAGTCCTTCCTCAGGAGACGAGCACGAGATCTACTGGCCACAGTCTGTGCCTTCATAATGTTAATAAAGTCAAAAATAAAATCCAGGAAGCTTTAATACTGAATAGTTTAATATTAAAAAATCATCCTTACTACCAAAAACCTTTCAAAGTTTCAGTGCCCCTTCCAGGGCTGGCTAGGCACAGAGCAACCTGCTGTTCCTGACTGAGCCTTAAATGAGTTTTCCAGCTCTTTTTCCAAGAGCAGAGCCTCCAGCAGTGCTGCTCCTTCCAGGTGCAGCTGTAAGGGGCAACCAGAGCCATTCAGCACCTACTGGCAAGGGGTTCTGAGATATGACTTAAATATTATCTTGTTCATATAGGCACGTTAAGTGGAGATGACAGCACAGTGTATATATAAAAATATTTTTATATAAATATATCAATATAAGCATATAAATATAAAAATATACAAAATATAAATCTATAAATACATTTTAAATGTATAATAATACATATTAAATACCTATGTGTGTATCTGTATATATCTATATATATAAATATACACACACCCCAGCCTCAGGGGCTTAAAAAAAGCTGTTAAAAGCCATTACAGACCTTAGAACACGCAGTAAAAACACTCATGAAAGGAGCAGTGACAGGATCAGTGCCAAAGCTGGGTCAGGGAAGCCCAAAGGGAAGGAGCTGCTGCTGTTCCAAGAACCCTTTTCCTTTAAGTGCTGGTCCCCAGCCTGGCTCGAGTCAGCAGGGCAGAATTCTCTGTGCCTTATATGGCTTGTTGCAAATATTTTTTCTTTTAATTGACTCCACGGACTTTTTTTCATCCTATAATCACACAAAAACCCCCCTTTTTTCACATAATTGTCTTCATTAAGTGAAATCATCAGGGCGCGTGAGAAACATCCTCGGCCTGACGCTGCCGTGAAAATCTTCCCATGGAATCCTCACCACGTGAATTTCTGTTTTATTTTCATTTCCAGTTTGGATGTCAGTGGCTCTCACAGGGCCTTGCCCAGCACTTCACAATGTCCTGGGCCTGGAACTTGAATAAAGTGGGTCCCAATTGTGAGGCTGCTGGTCTGGGGCTGGTTTGGGCCTGGTTTGGGCCTGGTTTGGAGCTGGTTTGGGGCTGGTTTGGGCCTGGTTTGGAGCTGGTTTGGGGCTGGTCTGGAGCTGGTTTGGGGCTGGTTTGGGGCTGGTTTGGGCCTGGTTTGGAGCTGGTTTGGGGCTGGTTTGGGGCAGATTTGGGGCAGATTTGGAGCTGGTTTGGGGGTGGTTAGGAGCTGGTTTGAGCCTGGTTTGGGCCTGGTTTGGGCCTGGTTAGGGGGTGGTTTAGAGCTGATTTGGGGCAGATTTGGGGCTGATTTGGAGCTGATTTGGGGCTGCTTTAGGACTGGTTTAGGACTGGTTTGAGCCTGGTTTGGGGCTGGTCTGGGGCTGGTTTAGGGCTGATTTGGGGCTGGTTTGTGACTGGTTTGGACACATTTGAGGCTGATTTGGAACTGATTTGGGACTGGTATGGGACTGGTTTGGGGCTGGTTTAGGTTTATTCTGGGCCTGGTTTGGTGCTGGTTTAGGGCTGGTTTAAAGCTGGTTTAGGGTTGTTGTGAGGCTGATTTGGTGCTGCTTTGGAGCTGGTTTAGGGCTGGTTTAGGGTTGTTTTGGACCTGGTTTGGGGCTGTTTTGGGGCTGATTTAGAGCTGGTTTTACACCCCCTGGATAAACCCAAGCGGGTTAAAGCCAGCCCCCTGAGGGACCCAGGCCCTGCCAGGCTGTCACAATCCCCTGCCACCACCTTGTTCAGAGCCCCAAGTGCTGAAAAGAAACTCCCAAAGTCTTCCGCTCATTTGGCAACCAGCAGAGAAATATTTCTGTTTGCACTTAGCAACACCCTGAATCAGAATTTTTAGTTCAAAATCAGTTTACAGAGCCTTCCCTTTTACTCCACACTCTTCCCAACATTTTCACTCTGGCTTCTTGCCTCTCAGAAATCTGCAGGGCTGAGAAATTTTTCAGGGGACTCCACTCAGGGGAAGATGTCCAGAGCTTCCCTTTTGTTCTTTCAGAGTGTCTTGCTTGGTTATTTAAAAATAAATTTATAGGAAAGCCAGGATAGCACTAAAAATACCTCCAAATTAACATGGGAGCAGGGAAATAACAGTAGATAAAATGACTGTATTATGTTGGGGTTTTTTTTGCTTTATGACAGAAAACAGAGCTGTGCTGTCTGCACACAAAAATGGGAACTTTACTATTTTCTGTCTCAAATATGAGTTAGATAGTAAATATTTCATATTGTATATTACATATTACAATTAGAACAAATATAAATTATCGATTAAATATTGAATATAAAACATTAAATACTCCAATGATATTATATTGAACTGTGTTCTATCATAGCATGGAGTATGATATATAATACTGGAAATATTTTTAAATTATGAGCTCAATTAATGCACTTATTGAAAGTAATAATGTAGAAATGGGTAAAATTTGTACCTTCTCAAAGCAAAGTTGCCCTCTGAGCCATCTGAATTCACATTTTCTCATCTACTTTGGCTTAGAATTAGAGCAAGGAATTTAAGATCTGACCTTGCTGCAATTGAATAGAAAAACATTAAATATGGATCTCAATCCTGAATATTGTCTGTAACTATCTGAAAAATTCTTGACTTATTAAAAACCAAAGCAGGGCAAAAGGGAAAACTGGTAAAACAGTTTCAAGGCAGCTGCCTGAAATTTTTCCTGGTAATTAGCTCAGTTTATAGACTTCAGAACTATAAACAAGACTCATTAAATACAGCAGAACGACATTGTCTGCACTTACAAAACTACAGATCAGCATTTGTGAGCCCTCAGGAAGGCATTTAGCCCTCATCCTAATTAGATATAGTGGTTTAAAACCCCCCAAAAGGGATGAGGTGGGTATCTATTGTTGTTTTATCAATGATAGCATCTTTAATTAGAGTAAAATGGTGCACACAGGCTTTGAAACACAGGATGCAGTGCTGGTCTCTGTAGTTGTGCCAACAACAAACTCAGTTCTGTGTTCTGGTGTTGCACTTGACTGCCTGTCTCCTCAGTTTAAGGGATGTGGCCTGAGGCCACAGCCATGATAGAGAACTATAAATAACCCTGGCAATAAACTGACTCTGGAATTCTCACAGGAATGGGAGAAAACAATTCTAGATCTGCAAATGCATTAAACTGCATTTGTGCTGCACCTTTGGTGGGACCTTTTGCAGAGTATTGAACCCTTGAGCCAAGGTTCACATGTGGGTAATCAAAATATGGAATTATAGAATCCCAGAATTAGAGAGTCCCAGAATCCCAGAGTGGGTTGGGTTGGAAGGACCTTAAAGGCCATCCCATCCCATCCCATCCCATCCCATCCCATCCCATCCCATCCCATCCCATCCCATCCCATCCCTGCCACTCTCTCAGGTTTCTCCAAGCCCCATCCTGGTCTGGGACACTTCCAGGGATGGGGCAACCACAGCTTCTCTGTGCCAGGGCCTCCCCACCCTCACAAAAGTACATTTTTTGGAACATGGCTCTGTGTTTTCTGTGGGAAAATACAAATATCTGTGGGGAAATGTTATTTTTTTCTCTGTCTAGGAGTGGAAATGAGGAGCAGGAGCCATCAGACCTCAGGCTTCCCTTTTCCCCAAGGCAGAAACTCAGCAGCTCTCAGAGAAGAGCTGGGGATCCCTTGGCTGGGGGTGCAGCAGCATCACTTCCCTGAACTGCTGAAAAAAAAGAGAAAAATTGCTGTGCCCTGCTACTGCAGGACAGGGGATGCTAACTGGGAAATATTTACACAATATTTGTAATTTAAAAATAAAAAATTACTGCAGTGGGAGCTCTGAGAGCTCCAACACTGTCAACAGATTAGAAGCTAAATACATTTTGAGTAAAAGTATTGGATTTTGATGAGCTTTGTGAGCCCCTTCCAATTTAGGGTTTTCTATGTTTTGCTATTTTAACTATTTCATTTACCACAATACTGCAGAAATGGCCAACCTAGCACAGAGCAGGTATGTTCACACCAGAGCACAGGTTTGGTACAGCTGAGCTGATCTGAAATCCTGTGCTCTGATGCAGATATTGATCTATTGAGATATTGAGGAATTGTGTGGGCTCACCTTGTCACAGGTGGGGGCAGCTCAGACCCAAGGCTGTGCTTGCACTGGTGGTTCTTAGTTTGGCTGAATTGGAGCAAAAGGAGAGGAAACCTACAATAATTGTTTAGAAATAACAGTTTATGAGAGGGGAAACCATAAACAGATAAACAGCTCAAGGTATTGAAGGGAGATCAAAGCTAAAATCACAGAATATCCTGAGCTGGGACTCACACAGATGATCCAGTCCAGCTCCTGGCCCTGCACAGGACAACCCCAAAACCCCACCCTGTGCCTGAGAGTGTTTTCCAACATGTTGATCTTTTTAAAGGATGTGATGGACACAGGTAGATCATCCAAACCTCAGCACCACAATATGAAAATTAATTCAGTGTTGGTATTGGAGTTGAAAGGATGACCTGGCAGGTCTGATTTCTCTTTACTAATGCCCATCTAATTTCCCTCTCTCCTCAGTTTCAGTTGTATTAGGATGACATTTCAAATCTCAATGCTCTGCATGAATTCCAGAAGCAGCCTGTGCCAGTGAGAAGGGAGAATTTAGCATCTGAATGAATTTCTGCCTCGTGTTTTGTCCTGAATGCTTGCTGCTTCCTTTTCAGATCTGGAAAGTTGCAGAGTGACATATCTCTGGATTTTTTATGTTTTGATTCTTTTCTCCTAGGATCTATGCCCTGCTGGTTCTGGGAAACTTGTGACCTCTGCATTTTTAATTAGAACTTGTAACTTTTTCCATAGCAACATATTTTGATGCTGCAAATACTGAATCTGTCAAATCAAACAACTCCTGGTCAGATAAAATCCAAATATATAGAAATGCTGAGTAGTAAGAAGATGTAGGATATGGCACAGCTAAGCAAAAAATTAAAAGAGACAATAAAAGAAGGATGGAAAGTTTTGCTTGATTTATAAGGTTGATTCTAGTAATTAATTAATCAATACAAACTATTAAATTGTTGTGTCAGTACCCACCTGGTACAAAGGAAGGAACTGTCCTCAGGAAATATTTTAGATGTGTCAAAGTCTCACTCATAGGGGTGAGCAGTAGAAGCAGGTGATGAAAGCAAAAGAAATCCTCTGAAACAAAATTCAAGCTCAGATATTTACAGAGGAATGGAATTCAATAGGATGAGTTAAGGCAAATAATTCAGTAAAACACAGCAGTTCTAGATGGATTTTTTCAAAACCATTGATTTATGATGCATACCTTGCATGTGCCAAAAAATTATTTCCTTCAACAAAAAAGTTCTGGAATTTTTGTCATTTGGCTTTACTGTTTAAGGGTTACTGTAATTCATTCACTGATTCTCAATTACAGACATTTTTTGGTATTATTGTTTTTACTATATTTACTACAGTTTGATATTATTTACTATAATTTGGTATTACTGTTTTGGACATCTCTGTGAGCTTTTTTAAGGTATTTCTGTGTCAATAGAGACCTGTGCAGAACAGTGTCATCTGTTCCTTGGACTTACCAAGCAAGGCACTACTAAATTTCCTCTCAAGCATGAAAAGTCTTGGCCAAAATTATTATTATTTCCTGATTAACCAGTCTTATTCTCACTCTCATAGTCAGTTACTTGGGGCTCCTTTTCCTGTTTTAAGCAAAGATTTTGTTTCAGACTAAGAAATCATCCTGCCATTCCTAATCCCACACCAGTCCCCCACCCTTCTGCAGGGCCATCCCTGTGGAATTCCCTGCCAGGCCAGCAGCCAGGACATATCCATGGCCTTGTTAAGGTTTTTAAACAAATGTTGAAGTGCAGGAACATCTTCTAGAAGCAAACACCAATGTGGGAATAGCTGCTTTGGTTTCTTCCCTCTGGTTAGTGTTAGACACATGATTACTGTGCCTTTGTCTAGTCCATCTGTTTCCACTTTCCATAAAAAATGCTGGAATATGAAGTAAAACTTGGTGTTTTAACCTTGCATTGCAAACAGGGGGTTCCTGGGTGCTCACAGACACCCTGGGGGTGTGTCTGGGCAGGGAGGGCACAAAACCCCAACACTTCCTCACAGATATCTGATATTTTCCCTCCGAAAAACTCAGATCCACAGTCCAGAAAATGTCCTTTGTAGTCTGCAAGGCTGTCTAAACAGAGTATGAAAATAGATGACATCACTTACACAATTTAGGCTTTCTCCACGAAAATGAAAAGCTCCCTTCGTGTGAACTCCCCGACAATTGTCAGAGGAGGGAACTTTTCAAATGAAATGCTTCATCTCACTAATTTAGAGCAACAAAAACCACAACACTGCTCTGAAAGCTTTGATTTCCCGAATCCATGACGTTTTTTAATTTATTTAGAAGCACGATGGAACAGTTTCATAAATCTCCTGCCACATATACCATCCACTTAGGCAATCTGACAGCTTGTTTGCTGGAATACATGGGACACAGAAGGAGCATCACTATATTTATGTGTGCCCAAAAAGGACACAATATTATTTTTAAAAACCAAATAGAAAAAAAAAAAAAAATGGAATGTTTTGGAGTCTGAGGAATGAAATTTCCCGCATTTTGCCTTCCAAGTTTAGATTATTCAAGGTTCTGCTCAAGGAGCTGGGACTGGCACTGCTTGGACCAAGCCAGCAGCATCCACTCACTTTCTGTGGCTGCAGTTTTCCCAGCTATTTCCACACATCCTGGCTGCCTCCTGGGTCCTGAGGATGCCACAACCTCAAACACTCTTATAAATCCAGAGGGGGAAATGATTTGTCTCTGGCCATAACAGAGAGCCCACGAGAACGTCGGTGGGGTTTTACCAGCAAAGCTGCTGAGAAAAAAGCCAAGATGGGATCCCTGACCTTTCCCAGCCCTCCTCCACCCAGATCAGCCCACAGCCTGCTCTGGAAAAGCTGCAGCTCACCCAGGGAGCAAAATTAGAAATCTTCTCCAGGGACACTCTTACTCTCTTGCACCAAAGCTCTGCTCAGTGCAGGGGGATGGAGAGCAGGGAAGAGCGAGTTCAGAGTGTGTGTCCCTCACGGAGGGGTTCCCACAGCACACTGGGAATGCCCAGACACGCTCAGGCAGAGCTGCAAGGGAGCTGTGGAGGGGTAGGAGCAGAGCCAAGCCCTGGCCTGTGATTCATGGAGCAAGAAAATCACGTTTGAGCTGAGTAACAGCAGCACTTCACAAGTGTCCAGATCCTCTCATCCCCACTGCTCACACAAACCTGACTGGCATTCCAGTAATGGAGTATTTTTTTCCAAAATTTTTTTGATTTATGACTGTTACTTAAGGCTTTTTGTTTAAAAAAGTTTATATAGTCTAGTTACTTAGAGAAAACCCTGGTTATTATAATCTTGTTTTTATCCTAAGTCACTACAGCAAGGTGAAATAATAAATATGGAGAATTGTCCAATAAATTAAAAAACAGATATTCCAATGAACTAAACCACAGGTATTTCCAATAATCTAAAACTCAGATAACCAGCTGCAGGACACTCATGATTCTAAGTTCAGGTCAATAGTTGTTGGGTTATGATTAGAGTTTTTAGGTGAAAGCTACCAAACAGTTTGCCCAATTTTTGTTACCACTTCCAACTCCTGTTCTGCTCTGGGAAAATGTGAGGACTGGGGAGGTTTTGGGAGGATGTGAGGTTTGGGGAGATTTTGTCCCACATGGTGCAGAACCTGACCCTGCATCAGCCAGAGGGAGAGCAGCTGCTCCCAGGGAGCTGCAGGTGTGTTTTGGATGTGGAAAACAGAATCAGCACAGAATTCCTGGAAGGTTTGGCAGTGCTGCCCCACAAACACAGAGGTGCTGTTATTTCAGCAGATTTCCAGCTCCACACCGTGAGCATCTCTTTTGTGTGCAAAACCTCTTCTGTGCTGGTGTTGGCCCTGACAAGCCTCTGTCCCTCTGCTGCTGGGGGCAGTGATGGCAGAGCCGTGGAGTCATGGAATCATTTCGGTTGGAAAAGCTCTCCAAGGTCACAGAGCCCAGCCAAAGCCACCACCAGCCCTTGGTGCCACACGTTCACTCCAAACGCCTCCAGGGCTGCTGCTCTGGGCAGCCCAGCCCAGCCCACCTCACCTCACAGCCCTTTCAGTGCAGAAATTTTCCCCAATATTTAACCTAAACCTCCCCTGGCCCAGCCTGAGGCCGTTCCCTCTCCTCCTGTCCCTGTTCCCTGGAGCAGATCCCAAATCCCCCCGGCTGTCCCCTCCTGTCAGGGAGTTGTGCAGAGCCACAAGGTCCCCCCTGAGCCTCCTTTTCTCCAGGCTGAGCCCATTCCCAGCTCCCTCAGCTGCTCCTCACCAGACTTGTGCTCTGTAATGTGCACAGAAATCTGAAATTACAGCATTTTCCTGCACACAGACAAAAGCCACGGTGCCCAGTGGCTCCCAGTTCACCCCAGGAGGGAACAGCCCAGGCCCAAAGTGCCTGATGAAAGCTCAGCAAGGCCATACCGTGACTCTTCTCTGGGCTGTGACCCCATACAAGTCGTAATATTTTTCCTTAAATCATCATAAAATATCTCAAATTAAGAGGAACCCGTAAGGATCATCATGTCCAACTCCCTGTTCCATGCAGGAATACCTAAAACTAAGCCATAAGACTAACAGCCTGACCCAGAAAAAAATAAAATAATGATAGAAATATATATAAGAATGCACATCACCTATACTAGATTGCAATACATATATTGTATTATGTATGCAATACATTGTAGAATACATAAATGCAATCAGCAGAAACATAACAGGATGTAAAAATTATTCTCTCACCTTTATAAATCTTTGTATTACAGCAACTATCCACTATTATTCTGTGCCCTTTTACTGGTTTTTGTGCTTACACTGACAGTCTAAGGTATCTCAGGTAGGAAAGTGCTTTAAGTGCTGTGTTTATCCAGAACTGAAGAGTATAAAAGCCATGCACAGGAAATAACTGACATAAAAGCAGGTTTCCCTCCTCCACTCAACTCTCTGTAGAGGAAAAAAACAAAAAACAAACAAACAAAAAAAAAAAAAGGAGTGGAAAGAAAAGAAAACATCTACTTTCAACTGCCTTGCTCAATGTAAAAACTTCAAAACTCAAAACTTGGCTTCCTTTCTCAATAAATTCCATATTACATGGTGGCAGATAAAGGGAACAAATATTTAACACAAGCTGCCTTCACACAAGCAGTGGACCAGATCAAACACAATTTAATTAAATATCTTCCCTCCTAATTAAATATTTTCCCTACAATCATCTAAAGGACATGGAAGTGTATAAGATTAGGACACAGGTGTGTTAAAGGGCTCCAGTGTATTCTGTCTTCCTCCAGAAAGTTGCATTTTAGGGGTTTCTCAAGTCAGAAGTCAGCATTGGTCCTGCCTGGGTTTCCTTGCCAGGAATGGCTTCATTTTCCCCCAAATCTCCAGAAATTTCCCACATTCACGTTCTACAGCAATGGGAAGAACAGTCATCCATCCTCTTTTCTGAGAGTGGATTTTGTTGCCCCCTGCTTCCCATGCTGTAAAAGCACACAGCATCACCTTGGCCATGGCTCTCAGGACTCAGTTCCATCAAATCCCTCCCATTTTCCACATTATTTTACTCCTTTTCCCCATTATTTTACTTATTTTTGCCATTATTTTTCTCCTTTCCAGACGAAAGTATTCCATGTATTCCTCTCCTTCTGCATGAAAAACATCTTCACTGTCCTTCTCAGCCTTCTTCAAACCTTTCCCAGCTCCACTCCCTTCCCCTGGAGCAGTGGAATAACTGCACATGTGCCCAGGGACAGAATTCATTCTGCAGGTCACCTCACATTAGAGACTAATTAAACACAAATCATTCAAAGGTATTTTTCCTGATTCTGAACAATCAGCTCAGAGCAAATTACTCCTTGTGCAAAATTAGGTTTTTGAAGGGGTTTTTGTTCATTTTTTTGGGGTTTTTAAAAAAAATGTAGTCCTGGTGCATCACTTTACATGCCTACAGTGACCTTTACCTTTCCTTCCATTTGACAGAAAATGTAATGTAATAACATCCTCCTGCAATTCCTCAGGGGATTTGAGGACCAGAGCCCACCATGAAAACAGAGTCTCCTTTTTTAATTTTTTTTATTTTCCCATTCCTAATCACTTCTGAGTACCACAAGCCCGGGTTCAGACCCGAGGGCCTCCTGGAAATCAACTCTTTAATCCCATCTTTCTTCCAAACTTCTAAAAGATCCATAAGGAATTTCCTCTCCTGGATCTCAAGAGCCCAGCAGTGTCAGCACAGAAATTGGCTCTCTGAAATGCATTGCTACGATTTGGAGATTGTTTCAGACAAGAGAATTTCATGTTTTTGTTTAGTTCCATTTAAGTGAAACCACTTAAAGAGTGGAAGACTTTAAGGAGGCTCAGGGGGGACCTTGTGGCTCTGCACAAGTCCCTGACAGGAGGGGACAGCCAGGTGGGGTCGGGCTGTGCTCCAGGGAACAGGGACAGGAGGAGGGGAAATGGCAGGGGAGGAAAGGATGGATGCTGGGGAATATTTCTTCACTGGAAGGGTTTTCCAGCCCTGGCACAGCTGCTCAGGGCAGTGGTGGAATCACCATCCCTGGGGGCATTTGAAAGCCATGTGGATTTGACACCCGGGGATGTGAATTAGTGAAAATGAGGAAAATGAGGAATGCCAAGGAGGCTGAAGAGGAGGAAAAGAGGGGAATGTTCACTCAACCCAGATTTGATGTAATTTCCATTTATACAGTTACAGAACTTCTGTCTGAACACTTTAACAAGAAAGACATTACAGCTGTCTGTGGTTTGACTTCACAGAGCCCAGCATTAAATATTTATATCTGTGCAGGTACAGTTCACCTGTCACCAGACTAAGATCAGTTCATGGAGACATCACACCAAGGACAAGGGAGATTTTATTTGAAGGTCCCTTAAAACAAGAAACAAAAACAAACCTTAGCAGTAGATTGCTTTGTCACTACTAGAATAAATAGTGAACATCCTGATCATGTCAGAGAAAAGAAATAATAATATTTTCCTGAAAATAACTGACTTTACAGTTGTCAGTAAGTGGAAACTAATGGAGTTTCCTCAGAAAAAACCGCTTGGATTCCCCCACAGCCTGGGGCTGTAGCTAATGTTCTGTGGCAGAGGGGAAGGGGAAGAGGAAAGGAAGGAGAAGAGAGAACAGGACAGGACAATGAAGAGGAATTGTGGAGCTCCCCTGCTTTCACTGCTTTTAGATTTTGTTAGGAAAACAGAATACATAACAATTATCAGCTTCAATTCTATTTTATAAATTTACCCATATTTTTACAAGGCAGTTAAATCCTTAAACAACTCGATTAATGAAAAAACAATGATACCAACATTTACAAGTATTGTCTATAATTCCCAGAACATTTTGCCTCTCAGCTGATGTCAATAACCATAGTTTATCCAATTCTACATGTCATCACTTTAAATCTTTCCAGACAGCTTTTGATCCATGATGGAAACGCTGAAGTTTTCTGAGCCATGTGTTGGAGGTGGAATAAACCAACCCCAGGGAACGAGGCCCTTGGAGCAGGGACTGTGCCCCTTCCATCCAGAGCCCGTGGCTCAACCCTCCCAGGGCTGCTGGGAATTAATTAACTTGGAAATAAAAGAGCAGGATGACAGCTGATGGGAGTGCAGCAGATACACAGAGGTTTTTCCACATCCCTGTTTTAAATTTAGGTGACCAAACTTCGACCTCTGATTTCTGCACTTGGAGTCTGGCTCTCTGTAGAAGTCTGTGAGTGCAAGAGGCCACGTACAAATGTCACCTTTTCTCTGGGCTGGATGGGAGGTGATATTTTTGGCAGCATTAAGCTTTTTTTCTAGAATTTCTTTATGTCCCATATTCCTCTGTATTTATTTTATAGTTCTGTGTCCATGTCCCCTGGGAGCTTTGGTCTGAGAACTTTCTGCCGTGGTTTTGGTCGGTATTTGAATGAACATTTAGCTCCTTTTTTGTGTCATTCAGTCACGTTTCCCCCCTCCCAGGACTGAATTTGGGTTTCTTTACCCCTCTTTGGAGAACTTATTGTCTGACATAAATTCCCTGAGGCTCCCGATTAACCACCCTGGCATATTTAAAGTCTAAAGTTGGAAATCCAATGAGAAATAAAGGTGAAAAAGACACAATTGGAGAATAAAAATTATATTGATCATCTGGCAATATTTCAGGGGCTACATAGAATTTGGTCTAATCTCTTAGTGGAAGTCAATAATCTTAGTTTTCTTTTCCAGAGAATGACTATAGGAAATTATTTTTTAATGCTAGATGGTTAAAATGTCATAATACCAAATAATACCCCATTATCATAATTTCAAACATACCAGCCTATTAAAAGTTGAACCTGGTGATCTGCTACTCTGCAGCTTAATTCTGCAGAAGGAAAATCACTGTTCCTCAGAATATTGACTCCTCAGAAAAGGCACTTGATTGGATTTTCCTTGCTGAGTTCCAGCTTTAAGCAGCCTTTGTTTCTCTACTGGGAAGACCCTGCAGAATTCCCTTTGCTCAGCTCCGTGTGCCAACAAGCAGCCAGACCCCAGAGTCTCCAGAAAAGGGGAAAAAAAGGAAGAAAAAGGGAGAAAATCCCACACTTGGTGTGTGTGGAGGGCTGCAGGCCATGGAACCACTTCACCCTGGATAAAAAGATGGAAAAGAAATAGACTCCAGTACCTGTGATAATAACCAGGCATTTACACATCAGTCTAAACAGTTTTGAAGAGCCACAGGTGTACTCTAGACCACAGACTTCTCCTTTTCCCAAGATAAAACATCCAAAGAATACCAGGGAGTCCTGTACACCAGGATTGTATCCTTAACTTCATCATCATGGAATATCCTGAGCTGGAAGGGACCCACCAGGATCATCGAGTCCAACTCAGGACACTCCAAATCCCACCCTGGGCATCCCTGGAGCAGTGTCCAAACTCTCCCGGAGCTCTGGGGCTGTGCCCATTCCCTGGGGAGCCTGGGCAGTGCCCAGCACCCTCTGGGGGAAGAATTCCTTAATTCCTCTGACTGGATCTGAAATTCCTTCGTATCCACTGCTGACCATTCTCACTTCTAAGAATTTCAAGGCACAGCTGAATACTGAGAAAAGGGATTGCACTGGTGATGAAAATAAAAGCAATACCTTCCAAACAGCCCTGAACAGCTCTGGAGCAGATGCTGATCTTTGCCTTGAGGTTAACAGCTCTGTGTTCAGCATCTGTTGGTGAGTCAGAGATTAGAACGCTGTGTTTGTGTTTAGATTATCTGCTGTAAACACATCCGGGTGACTGTCCTGGGATTAATCTGACATTTGTGTACTATCACCTCATTGTTATCTGCTCCTCACAGGCTTTGTTGGCAGTTCCATGACCACCTCCCCCATTCAGCTGAGGAAGAGGAATAAGAAAGTGGAAAAGGTCAGATGTCCAAAGTGATCTTCACCATGTGCTTAGCATTTACATACAAAAATTAATGGAATAGCTGCAACCCCAAGAGCTAAAGGACAAAAGCTCTCTCTCCTTTGGGGTGCAGCCACCTTCTCACACACAATTTGTGTCTGATTCTTCTCCCGGCTGTGTAAGACAGTAACAGAAAAACGGGGAAGAGTTTTAAACTAAAAGAGGAAGATTAGATCAGATATTGGGAAGAAATTCTTCCCTGTGAGGGTGGGCAGGCCCTGACACAGGGTGTCCAGAGAAGCTGTGGCTGGAAGTGTCCAAGGCCAGGCTGGATGAGGCTTGGTGCAATCTGGGATAGGGAAAGGTGTCCCTGCCATGGTATCACCCTGCCCAGGTGATCATTGATGTCCCTTCCAGCCCAAACCACCCGGGATTCTGGGATTCTGTGATAAGGTTTATTTCCAACATCCCAGTCTGTAGCTGAAGTTTGCTGCTTTTTACTTCTCCTGCTGAACTGTAACACCCCATTCCAAAGCCTTGCTCTTTCCACAGTGAGAAATGTTCCAGCAGAGAAAATCTGGAGGAAGGCTGCAGTGGTTCCACCCGTGGGCAGGGATGGCTCCCACTGGAGCAGGTGAGATTTGGGGTGCTGGAGAGCACAGCCTGAGACATCAGGGCAGAGCTGGAATTCCTGACAGGAACACATTTTCATGTAAAGCTGAGGTTAGAGAACTGCCCCAGCTCAGCACATCTCTTCCCAGTACCAAAGAACTCCAAATGCCAGGAAGTTCTTCTCAGAGAACGTGGGGAAATTCCCATCTGAGAACTCTCCCAAAGATGCCAGAGGGAGCTGCTCACGTCAGTGGCAGCTTTGTGACACTCAGAATCTGAATTACCTCTCTTTGCTATTTCTTTCCTATAAAAGTTCCCAGTGGGACCCATTGGTTTTAACCACCAACATAGGCAGCCACTTTCCAGGGGCACCAATTATCACTTCATTCCACTGTTTTACAAGGCAAAACAAAGAATTGGAGAGGGGGGGAAAAAAAGGAGTTTATGAAATTTACAACAATAAGTTTTAATTTAATGCATTAGTTTCTCCTCATTTAGTTCCAGAGAGGACAATGTGATTCCAGGAATGTTTGGGCCAAAAGTTGCAATGCCACTGAAAGCCTAATCCTTAGAAAACATTGGAAGATGAACTTTGACTGTATAGAACTTTAAATAAAAATAGCATTTTTACTAATGTATTCTTCCCAAGTGCCTGCTTCTTCCTAGCATGTTTCCCATCCCAATACTGTTTTTGCAGCTGGCAAATGACACTGCCAATGAGTCTTTATGTTCAATGTTACTTAATATATTCCCATCAGAAAGCTATTTTTACTGTACAATTTCAATATCTTCTTGAAGTGTCTTGCATGTAATGTTCATATTTTAATTTACTTTTCTTTCCCATAGGATAAGTAAATAGAGATTCAAACAACAATATTGAACCAATTTAGGTTTGTTTGCTGAGAGAAAGGATCTTATAGAATGGAAAATTGTTTGGTTTTACTGAAAATAAAAGGAAAAATGCAACTTTTTCAGGCACTTATCCTAGAGATAATGGATAGACCACCTTTCTGATGGGACATTTGCATTTCATTTTATAGGTTTGGGGAAATAACGTGGTCAGTAATCATGATAAATGGGGGGATGGAATGTTCTCAAAATCCGGCCCCATTCATAGAACAACCACTTTGACAGCTACAGCCTTCAACTTGAGGGAAACACCAGCCTGGCCCAGGGCTCAAGTCTTTTTTATTTGGGGTTTGAGGAGCAGATATCAGTTATAAAGGTTTCCCCAGGACAGATCTCATCACACCAAGATATATAGTCCCTCCTGCTGTACTCTATAATAATAATTATAATAATAATAATTAATACACATCCTCTGGTCCTTCTCTCAGACTGAGAAAATTTTTATTCACACACAACCAGTATAAAAATAATGTGACCTCTTTAACAATCTTCAAGCCAATACTTTCTGCTGAATTGGAAAAATAATCTTATGTGGCTACAGAAATAATGTTTGTGTTTTATCAGTGCTGTTCCCGCCAAAGGCTGGATTATCTGTTTCACATCCATTTAAACACAGGAAGGTTATAACGGGGCAGACAGCAATCTGGGCTTTATTGGCTGGGAAAACTGACCTCATAAATCTGATTTGATACATCTGTCCTTTGGGCTGTCTGCATGTATGCCCATGCATCCACTTGGCCATGTGCCTGCTCAGTGGTGGATCAGCTTCTGTGGCTACTGCTCAGAGGATTTTCCATCTCCAGCTCCCTGCTGCAAAAATAAATACACTGAGGGAAGTGCAGAAAGGAAGATGTGTTTATGGGTGCTTGGAGGTGCTTAAGAGAGACAAGATATTCTTGGAGGAATGCTCAGGAAAACATTGAAACCACCCAGAGCAATGTGGATTGTCCATTTCTGGCAGCAGACAGGGATGTTGCTCCCACTGGCACAGGGTGTCCAGAGAAGCTGTGGCTGCCCCTGGATCCCTGCAAGTGTCCAAGGCCAGGCTGGACAGGGCTTGGAGCAATCTGGGATAGGGAAAGGTGTCCCTGCCATGGCATCACCCTGCCCAGGTGATCATTGATGTCCCTTCCAACCCAGACCACCCGGGATTCTGGGATTCTGTGATAAGGTTTATTTCCAACACCCCAGTCTGTAGCTGAAGTTTGCTGCTTTTTACTTCCCCTGCTGAACTGCAGCACCACATTCCAAAGCCCTGCTCTTTCCACAGTGAGAAATGTTCCAGCAGAGAAAATCTGGAGGAAGGCTGCAGTGGTTCCACCCGTGGGCAGGGATGGCTCCCACTGGAGCAGGTGAGATTTGGGGTGCTGGAGAGCACAGCCTGAGACATCAGGGCAGAGCTGGAATTCCTGACAGGAACACAGTTCCCACTGGCACCCATTGCCTTTAACCACCAACAGGAGCAGCCACTTTCCAGGGGCACCAATTATCACTTCATTCCACTGTTTTCCAAGGCAGAACAGGATGAACTTTAAGAACTCAACCCAGTCTGGGATCCTTCACGGTTCTGTGATCCCTGTGAGGCCACAGCAGAGTGTGAATGCAGCCCATCCTTACACAAGGCTGCAGGTCATCCTGCACCCCAAATATCAACCCCCACATCAGCACCAAAACCTTGTGCCTGCCACCTGAACAGCTCATTCCAAGCTTGCTCTTTCCATGGTGATAAATGTCCAGCAGAGACACAGCTGGAGGAGCCATGGAATGGTTCTGGAAGGGACCCTAAAGCCCATCCCATTGCATTTCCACCCCCTCCACACATCAACACCAAAGCATTGTTATCTGCCACCTGAACCCAGCCAAAAAACCCTGAATTTTCAATGAGACCAAGCTATGAGCAGGGACTGAGGGACCAGAATGTGGAGGGAGCAGAAAACACAGAAGAAAGTTTCCCTGCATCCTCAGAACAAGCTCCTTGGAAAACCATGGCTTAGAGATAAGAAATGGCTGTGAAATGACGAATACAAAAGGAATTTAGCTTTCCCCCCTTGGAAGACCCTCTTATCTATCTTCAATATTAGTGGTTCACTCTCTTTTAGTATCCATAGGCCAGCTTTGAATGTAAAATCCCTCAGGGATTGGTTAGAAAGTAGAATTCCCTTGGTAATTGGTGCAAATTGTAAAACCCTCAAAAGTTATAAAAACCCCTGTAAAGCAATAGCCGTGGGTATATGTAGATAGGATGCCTTCATAGAATAAATATGGATTTGTGTCTCTCTGCATGTGCTGGTTTCTTTTCCCCGCTGGTCTGAGAGCTCCCCACGAGCCACAATTCCACCTGGGCAAGGCTCGGGAATTTGCTCTGTCACTGAGGGCTGCAAAAGAAGCCTCGGGGATCCCAGAGGGACCCCGAAAACCCCACCAGTGACACCAGAACTGGCCCTGTGTGAGCCCAAGCTGGGTGTTGCACTCATTCCAGGTGCATGGATGTGCTGGGCTGCCTTTGCTCAGTGAAATGTTCCAGTTTGTCCATCCCACTTGGGGGTGCAGGGCAGCACAGTGCACATCCCCTGCAGTCAGGTGTGTGAAGGAAAACCATCCCCAATCCCTTTCCCCTCCTGTTCCCCAGCCATCCCACGAGTCAGGACTCCCCATTCAGGCTTACACAGTTTTCCACCAGCAAACCAGGCTAATATTGCTAGTGAGTAAAAGAGAAAGAATTAAAAAAGAGCAGATTTTGCTCTTTGCCCTGGTCTATTTACATAAAGGTCCAGGTACCAATCATAGAATCTTTAAGGTTGGAAAAGGTCATAATTGGCAGGTTTTGAAGCAGCTCATGCAAGTCAAGAATGTTTTTGCTCCTTTCTGTTCACTTCCCCTCATATCAATGGCCTTTGATGTAAAACTTCAGAAGTGCTGCTATTATGTTCTACATAAGAAGTGAAATATATGATAGAACTAGGAACAAACTGAAAATTAAATATTGTTATTTTAGAACATTTCCCTCCTGCCTTAGGTTTTCTTTTTTGATAGACCCACAGATAATTCAAGGATTGATAAACATTTCTGTTTCAAATGTCTGATGTAGTTGCTAGATGCAAGTACAGCAGCAAAATATATTAAAAAAATATTTTAAAATTATAAATATATGTAAACCCTAAGCAGCCTGGCGTGGAACCTGTACTGATTTCTGCTTGTTTCAGGCTCTGTTGTTTAAGTTCGTAGTGGGAAAGCAGAGGATTAAACCCCAGATTAGCCTCCATTCTCTGTCTGGATTTGGCAGTCCAGCTGTTTAGAAGGAAAGCAAAGAGGAATAGGCTCAGGCTATTGATCCAATTTTCTGCTCTGAGCTGAGAGGACACAGCAGCCTGAGCTGATTTTAGAATAACTCCACTTCCCAACAGTTCTTCTCGTAGTGCAGGATAAGATAAGAAGATCATGGGAACAGCAGCTGATAGACTAATCCACCCATTGATTTCTGCTCCCTGCTTACTCCCTGTGTTTTAATTGAATTTTGTGGTTCAGCATTGGTTTCAGCCCGTGCTTTCCGAGTCAACCAGAGTACAAAGTAAAGCAATGGGAAAAATCAAATTCTTGAATTTTGTCCAAATGGAATTGGACAAAAATAGACTCAAAGATTCTCATTGCAAATTGGACTCTGGAATGAAGGTTGTGTTGGGGGGTTTTTTGTTGTTCTGGTTTGGGTTGTCTCCTTTTCACTCAGCTCTTGCTTGCAACAAGGCCAATGTGAAAAGGAGAATGCTGGGAAAGAGATATTTTCTTGTTCCCAGCAAGCAGGTTAAAAAATTAAGGGAGCTGGAGGTTTTGAAGAACTCACTTTTGACACAGAAGTCACAGAAGAAACTTAGCAGACGGGGACAAGTTGCTGTCAGTCACCTCTTACACAAATAGTTCCTTTGCCAGCCGTGCTCCAGCTCGGTTTGCTGGCTCTCATCAATGCTCTAAGTGCTAATAATTCAACTGCTGGACATCCCGAGGCATCACAGTGTTGAACATAACTCTAAAAGAAAGGGAGTAATTTAAAAATAGAGATGAACAGTTCCCTTGCACTGCAGCACTGGGCAGTCTTTCCATGCCCTGCCTGCCCCGTGCTTCAGACAAATTACAGATTTTCCCACCACCTTGAGGACAACTCCTGGATCCTTCTTTCCTTCTGCTTTACCTGGACAGAGCCCTTAAGAACTTAGGAGCTAAGATTTAGAAATGTGGGTTGTGATTTGTTTGATCACTTACAGCCAAGATTATGGGTGGTGATTTCAACATCTCCTTATTCCCCAGCATCCCAAGCAAACTGCAGGGAATGGATGTCCCTTCCTCGTTAGCAGAGCTGTCTCAAAGCCTGGTTCCAGCCCCAAAGAACACTGTGCTGTGCTCAAGTGGCAGAGGAACTGACAGGCCACATGTAAACAGAAAATCCAGGGTGGAAAAAGGAAAAGGACACCCACAACACAACTTTTCCCACTGACCAAAATGTAAAATGACTCAGGTTCCACAAAAGAGCTGCAGGTATAAAATCAGTATTAGAGTCAAAGAATAAAGGAGGCATTATTTGAATATCCTGTAAGTTCCCCTGGACTTCCAGAATCCTGAGTAGCTGTTCTTTACAGGAAAACATAAAGTATATTATTACCTGAGATTTCCAAGTGTCAGTTCTGCTCTTAATGTAGCAACACTTAAAATTCCCAGGTTAATTCCCAAGCAGAATTACTTTACCCGTGTGACAACTTGAATTTGGAATGACCCAGATTTTGGAAAGGCTCGTGGAGTGACAAACACAACTTAAAATTGTCTTTGCTTTCCTGAAAAGAACAGAATGAAGAGGACAACCCAAAATACCGACTGTCCCTTGGTGCATAATGAAGAACAGCTTGGGGACACAACGTGGTTCTGTGCTTCCAAGGAATCCCAGCACAGTGAGGAGAAGGTGCCAAGGCACAGCAGCGTGGCAGGAGCTCCTGCAGAGCCCCCAGCAGATCGTGGGCAGCCAGGCAGGAGCCAGGCGTGATGCTCCCCACCAGGAGCTGCTCGTCCCCGTGGTGTCACCCACGGCACTGCCAGAGCTCAGGGACACGGGCATGAGGGAGAGCCCCCACAAACACGGAGCATCCAAACCATCCAAACTCCTTTTTATGGCAATGACTGCTCCAGGCTTGTCTTCCTGATGTTTGCCTGGCACTAAGGAAAGAGGGAATTGTATTGATCTCCAGGTTAGAGGCAGTAATTGGTTTGAGGATCAGAACCCCATTGGTTACTGGTTTGAGGATCAGAACCCCATTAGTTACTGGTTTGGGGATCAGAAGACCATTAGGAACTGGTTTAGGGATCAGAACCCCATTAGGAACTGGTTTGGGGATCAGATCCTCAATTAATAACTGGTTTGAGGATCAGAACCCCATTAGGAACTGGTTTGGGGATTAGATCCCCAATTAGTAACTGGTTTGGGGAGCAGAACCCCATTAGGAACTGGTTTGGCAATCAGAAGCCCAGTCTGTTACTGGTCTGGTCTAAGTGGGGCTTTTCCTGCCATCTATAACCTGGGCTCAAGGTGAGCTGGCTAAAACCTGGCCCTCTCCCCTGCTTCCAGAACATTCTGTACTTCCCAGTGCTGGAAGGTCATTAACCCATTGATTGCAGGCACAAACCACTGCAAATCCCACAGAGGCAATCCATCCCCTCCATCCCTGGGCTTCATTCCTCAAGAGCACTGAGTGAGTTTTGTTTGCTACACAACTGCATTATATAAAGCTGCTGCTGGCAATATCAAAACATATTAAAAGTTTAACTAAGACAATGTGTTTGAGAAGAATTTGCTTTCTTTGGAGCTGGAATGTCCCCATAAAAAGGCATGATCTGTACTAGAGTGAGCTGTCCAATGATCTGCAAACGCTGCGTTGTGTCCTGGAGTAAACCCTGCTCTCCTCAAACCCAAATTGGTTTGGATTCCCTCTGTGCATGCACAGAGCATTTTGAACTCATGCTGCAGCTGCATAAACCTGCACTGGGGGGAGTGGATGATTTTCACAGGTGGATTTCATGTCACAGTATTGCAGGTCTGCTGACAATGCCACGGAGGCTCTTCAGGACACCCCTGGGACAGAGCTGTCAAAGTGTCCCTGAAATGCAAAGCTGTTCCTGTTTGCAAGGCTTGATCCACTACAATGGTTTGGCAAAAACCTTAGAACGCTATTTTCCTTATCCCAAAATTCTCCCTTTCCCTACAAGCCCATTGAAAACACTACTACTCCATTGAAAACATGATTATTGAATTGAAACCACTATTATTTCTGCAGCTCTGGGCAGGGTTATTGCTGGTTCTTGTGCGTCCTCCCCATCTCACCTGGTCTCTCACCACTTCACCCCATCTCTGTAGCATCCACATCTCTGCTCCAGCTGTTCCTTTATTTCTCCTTAAAGCTTTGTGTCCCCCAGTCTCCCCCAGTCCCTGTGGTCCCACATCAGCTCATAGGACAGGGAAGTCCAGGACACATAAAAGTGAGTTGCTTGAGAGCTTCACTTCTCTGCTGATAATTGAGGGATTTTATTTTGCAGACTATTTAACCAGCAATGCAGGAGTGGAAATCACAGTGAAGATGAGACAAAATCTGCAATGTTGAAATAAAAACCTGGTGTATGAGTGTGACAGCCCTCCCAGAGGCTCACTCCATGCCTAGTTTTCCTTCCAGTAAAACTGAAAAGCTTTGTTTTCATTCAGTTTTCAACTCAGAATAATTCTCACAGGCAGAACTTTGCCTTTTCCTGCAGAACAATTGAACACACTGAGCTCTCCCACACTGGCTTGGCCCAAAGGTAGTTCTGGCCTGGACTTCTGCCTCCAGCAGAGCCCAGAAGAAGTGTAGAAAACAAGTGTAAGAAACAGGGCAAGTGCAAAGCAATTCACTGGTGGATGTGCCCTCCCAGTTTACTGCCTTTTTTAGTAGTAAAAACAAGTTGTAACATTGGCAGGGAGCCGCAGTGTTTTACACTTTCATTATCTCTATTGTTATACAATACAGAGCTCGGGTCCTGGAAGATGAGTACAGTATTAGATACTTCTAGAGCTTTGCCTTAAAAGTGATTCTTTGCAGTTCTTCTCAACCCTCCCCAAAGCCTCGTTAAGATTTATCAATAAAGATAAGCAGATACTGAACAGAGAGATGATGAAGAGCAAGTCCATCTTTTGAGTCCCTGGTGTCAGGACAGGGTCCCTCCAACTGGGCACTTTTGTTCAGCTACTTTAAATTGTCCCACCCCCAAAAGAATCATAAAATCATGGAATGGTTTGGGTTGGAAGGGACCTTAAAGCTCATCTCATTCCACACCTTGCACTAGCCCAGGAGGCTCCAAGCCCTGTCCAACCTGGCCTTGGTCCCTGGAGCAAATTGTCAAATTCATCTCCCTCCAAGACTGATGCTAAGCCAATATTCTTTATTTCATAGCAGGAAACCCTCCTACAAACCTTGTACCTGCCCAGGTGTTCCTGGAAGGATGAGAGCTGAGTGCAGGAGCCTGGGTCAGACCCACAGTGAAGGAGAGAACATTTACAAACGCCAGGCCAGCTTTGATAACTCAGATATTCTGATCCTCAGTGAGAGAAGGGTGGTTTCATTAGTGATGATCACCCCAAAGAAATGGGCTCCCTCCAAAAGAGACAGAATCAGGTGAGAGGTGCTTGGTAGGCTGGACTTGTGTCCAGGCTGGGACAGGACCCTGAAGAAAAACTGCACTCAGGTCTGACCTCACTCCTGTGAAAGCAGAAAAGCTTTTCAGTATCTGAAAGATTTAAACCACGAGAAAAACAAGGGATCAGCCTCACAAAGCAATGGCACTGCTCTCTTCCACGACTCAAATCCAGTGCAGAAAAGAGACATTTCACACTGAACTGGTGTGAGCCTGCTGTCCAGGTCTGGGCTGCTCCTCCTGGTCACGTTAAGCAAGCCTGGGTGTCCCCACAAAGGGGAGGCCTCTTTAGGCACATTTTCCTTCTTAATTAAAGTAACATTTTGAAATTACTATTGGCCTGTGACAAGAACAAAGGACAGCACAGCAGCTGGAGTGATCAGCTTGTAGGGACTTGCAAACAGGCACCAACGAGTTGGAATACACTCCTGCAGCATGGAAAAGGATTTCTTCACATGGAGAAGGGATTCCTTGGGTTTTTTAATGAACATTTAGTGCAACAGATGGCTCAATGCTGTGCTTGTAAAAATGGTTTTGTTGGATATCATCACTGATTGCAAATGAATCAGGAAATCTGTGAGGTTCAGAAATCACCTGCACAAACCTTGGGGCATTTCTGCACCCACTGAGTCCCTGTGCAGCTCCAGGCTCTGGAAGGGCACAGGGGGTGAGGAAAGGCTCACAAAAGGGGCTGTAAAGAGATTAAAGTGGGAAAGAGCTGCCCTGTGAGACCCTGGCTGCTTGGGCTGGGGAAGGAGGTGGGGCAGGGCACGGGGAAGGTTTGCAGAGTGGTGAAGGTGATGGATGAGGTGAGGAAGGAAAAGCTGCTCAGGAACTCTGACACTGCTGAAACCTGGGGGCACTCACTGAGAGCAGCTCAGAACATGCACAGGTACTTTACAGAGATGGTGGAGAACTTCTGGATATTGCTGCCAGGAAAGGTTTGGAAGCAAACAGTGCCTCAGGCAGACAAGTTCATGGACAACAGGTTCATCCAGCTAGAAATGGAATTAGGGTAGGGGTGTGCCTTCAACATCCCTCCTGCAATAACTGTGAGTAAATCTTATCTCCAGCTGTCACTTCTGGGGACAAAGTGCATTTTTTAATTCATTTAAATCTGCTCTAGTCACAAAATGCTTATTTCTGTCCCTAAAGAAATGCAAATAGTAGTAACAATAATAAATAATAACAAATAAGAATTGTAACAAATAGTAACAATAACAAAAAATAAAATAAAAAGGTAATAATAATAATAATAATAATAATAATAATAATAATAATAATAATGATAGTAATCCAACCAAAACTCCAAGTCAAAGCAACCCAGTCCATTTCCCACAGGACACAGACCCACAGAGCTCAGGCTTCCAGGCATTGGTATGTAAAGAGTGAATAACAGTCCTGGTTTTAATTACTGCCCTGCAACAGTGCTAGGAACAGAAAGCCATGTTTTACAGCAATTCCTAAGTGTGCTCCTTCTTGGAAACACAGAGAAGGGCTGGCAAGGGAGAATCCTGCAGATGGGATTCTTTTTCAAAGTTGGAATTCAACCTAAGGAAATTAAATCTTGAATGACTGGGGGGCAATCTGGGGCTCTCCCCAAAGCGTGGCCTCTCTCATGTTCACTGATTTATGGCAAAGCACAGGTAGCTGGAAAACTTTTGCAGGGCAGAAATGTTTGAAGAAATTGGCTGATTTATGGTAAAGCCTGTCCTGGTAGCAGAGCCTGGACAAATCCTGGATGAACTTTAAAGCAGCCAGGTAATTCCTGTTATTGCACAGTAATTGCTAACTCTGGCAAATTACCTTTTTAAACCTCAATTCCACAGTTTGGTGACATTTTGCTAGTTATTATTTCTGTCTTTAGACTTTAAAACTTCCAGCAAAACCAGTGCCTGGGAAGGAAGCTTTAATCAGAGTGCTCATAGAAAAACACCATATTCAGACCAAAGAGCAGGAAAAGGTGCTTTATGAAAAGCCTGATTTTACCCTTAAAAAATTATATACCAGCAACTCAAATGCCAAAGGGTTTGTCCCACCCCCTCCACAAGACTGAAGCAACAAAGCAACATTCCCTGAGAGCAGCAAGTTCTCTCGTGGGGTCTGTTCTACAGCAGGAGGTCAAGGGGCACCCTGGAATGTTTTGGGGCACTCTGAAAAAAGCAGATACTTCTGTGGGAGAATCTTTGGCCCAGTGGCCACAGTTCCCGTGGTGTTGTGGACATGAATTTGCTGTCCAGGGCCATGGAAGCATCCCTGGAGAACAAGCACAACCTGATCCCACAGCTGTGGCCCCAGTGCTGCTGCACATGAAGATCCAGTCCTGAAAGGAGGAAGAATTGTGCTGTGGTCAGATGTATCTGCCCACTAACAGGGCAAAAAGGATCCGATTTTAATGCTCATGCCCTGCAGTTAGAAAATCCCTTAAGCGGCTGCCAACTGCCAGAGGTCACAGCAAAGCAGGGCCCTGCAGGGAAATGATTCCCATTGTGTCAGTGGGGGCTGTGCCCCTGGGAGGAGTCCAGGATGGGACAGAGAGGGGTGGGAGAGCAGTGGGGACCAAGGAGGGGAAGCAGAGCCCCATTTCATCCATCAGAGCACGAAGGAGTCACTCTAGGCCAGAGCTGATGCTCCTCTCTGCTTCCAAAGCCTCTGCAGCAAGGAGAGGAGCGATGCTGAAGCCGTGGATTCTCAGGGAATCTGGAATTATGGTCCCACTGCCCAGCCACAGGAGGAGCCTGCACACCTCCCCCAGAATGGTCCCATTTCGTGCTGGCATTGGGGGACTGAGTCCTTGGGCTGCTGGCACCCCCAGAACAGGATCCCCCTGTCACACTGTGGGTGTTTGAAAGATTAATGCTGGCACAGTGTTGGCAGCACAGAGCCAGGCAAAAATACCCAACCCAGCACAGGGCAGGGATGCTTTTTGCTGGCTCCTTAAAAGCCTCTGTCAAGGAGATGAATGTGAAAGGTACACCAGAGCAGGTGTTCTCCTTCTAAAAAAATCCATCAGAGCAGCTTCTGTCCAAGGAGAGAGACCTCAAACAAAATCCACCATCAGCAAACTCTGACAAACAATGTTTTCCAAGGGGAACTCAGACTTCTCAAAATCTGGCTCAGTCAAGTGCAAAAAGCTCAATCCTGAGAAAAAAATTTTGCAGCTACTAAGCAGAATTTTTTAAAAATATTCATCCTCTCACAGAAGAGCATGGAATAAACATCTGAGGGCTGATTCCCAAAATCCATAGCTCCTCTAGTATTTTAAATTAAAGCATATACACTCTGATTTGATCCTCTCTGCCAGTGAATAGCTGATAAGTAATCACAGAATCCCAGACTGGTTTGGGTTGCAAAGAGCCTCAGATCCCATCCAGTCCCATCCCTGCCATGGGCAGGGACACCTTCCACTATCCCAGGGTGCTCCATCCAAGCTGGCCTTGGACACTTCCAAGGATCCAGGGGCAGCCACAGCTGCTCTGGGCACCCTGTGCCAGGGCCTCAGCACCCTCAGAGAGAATTTCACCCTAACATCTAATCTAACCCTAACATCTAATCTAAACTCTTTCAGTTTAGAGCCATTAATAAAAACATATATTAAATAAAGCATGTATTGCCTGCAGAGCCTGTGCATTCCAGAAAAACACAGTAATTGTTGTTATCTCTTCAAACAACTGTCAGGCCAAATCTGTGCTGAGTCTGAAGCAGAATGTGAAGTTTTTCTCAGAGCTCTGTCTATATGTCACTGCCACTACAATTATGTTCTGTCTGTAACAGCACTTGAACCATCACCAGACATTTTGCTTTTAGTCAGCTCAGGCTTTTGAGATGTTTTCATTTAGAGTCAAAGGGTTTCTTTCTCCTGTGCAGTACACAACCAAGTGAAAGAGAAAGGAAGGATTAGTGCAAATCACTTCAGCAATGCAGCACAGATGAGTGGCTGTCTCACCCCCTGGTTTGGATTGCAGGCTATTGGAATTGCATCGTGTCCCCATCGATTTTCCAACACGCCCAGTCCACATTCCCTATGTGCTATCGACTCAGCTGTGAAGCCATGAGGCAGAGACAGTTAAGAAAATATTTACAGGAGACTGATTCCTACAGTAAATCAGTAATGAACTTGTTTGTCTGACCCATTTATTCATGACCCATAAGTGAGCTTCTGCTTTTTTCTGGAAATGTCTCCCCCACACACAGCCCCACAGTGGTGCTGCACAAACCCCCAAAGGCAAACAGACCCTCAATTCCTCCATCAACTTTTTCATTTTCTGTAACGAACACAAGACGAGAATTTGCATTGTGATCATTGCTTCCAACCTCAGCCAAACATGGGTGAGCTTCCTCCAGCTGAGTCCTAAAGGTTTAATATCACCTATGGAGCCAGGCTGGGAGAGCTGGGGGTGCTCACCTGGACAGGAGAAGGTTCCAGACAGAGCTCAGAGCTCCTTCCAGGGCCTAAAGGGGATCCAGGAGAGCTGGAGAGGAACTGGGGACAAGGGGTGGAGGGACAGGACACAGGGAATGGCTCCCACTGCCAGAGGGCAGGGCTGGATGGGATTTTGGGAAGAAATTCCTCCCTGTGAGGGTGGGCAGGGCTGGCACAGGGTGCCCAGAGCAGCTGTGGCTGTTCCATCCCTGTGAGTGTCCAAGGCCAGGCTGGACAGGGCTTGGAGCAGCCTGGGACAGTGGGAGGTGTCCCTGCCATGGCAGGGGTGGGACTGGATGAGATTTAAGTTCCTTTCCAACACAAACCAGTCTGGGATTCTGTGATCTCTTTCCATTCACTTTAGCCCTGGGAACAGCTCTCAGACAAGTTTACACAAGTTAACAATGTTCTGCTTCCTGCAAATGTAGAAGCGTAAAAGCGAAATATTCTTTCAGATAAAACAGACACTGTCTTCCACTCTGAGTGTTTAATTTGAGCTGCTTATAACTCTTCCTCACACTCAAATCAAAGCAGTCCCAGGACAGTCAGGGGAAGAGGGTTCCTTGTGATACATCTTCTCTCATGTCAAGACGTAGCATTACAAGGAAGAATTGAATGCAATGCACACACACACACATTTAAATAAGTGTCTCTGAAGAAAATAAAACTTGTTAAGCTCATCCCATGCCTTTATACATTTACAGGATCTCTGAAAACTCTTTGATGCTCTGTGGGTCCCTTTCTCAGTGACCTGACACCTCTCTAAAGTGCCAAGATTTTATGAACAGCAGCTGTACTTGCCCATTTTGCTTCCAAACCCACAAAGATTTCACAAATAAATGAGGATTCATCAAAAGCAACATTTTTCCTCGAAGGCTGTTTCTTCTAACCAAAAGAGCCCAGACACTTCTTCCCAAATGCCTTCTCTGAGACTTTCAGCAGCACACAGGACACGGATTCCAGGAGGAGTCAATAGAATCGTGTGACATTTTGGGTTGGAAGGGACTTTAAAGCTCATCCAGTTCCATCCCCAGCCATGGGCAGGGACACCTTCCCCTATCCCAGGCTGCTCCAAGCCCTGTCCAGCCTGGCCTTGGACAATTCTAGGGCTGGAGCAGCCACAGCTTCTCACAGAAGCAGCTCATCCCAGAGATCATGGGAGATTTTAAATTGCAGTAGAAGCAGAGAAACAACTGGATGCAACCCAGCAGAGAATCAGGATTCATTCATCCTGTGCTCACAAGACTCTCCAGTTGCCTCTCTGATTCCAGAGCACATCCTTTCCTTGCTCAGCCTCACATTCCAACCCCTCACCTTGCACCAGTGACCTGCCAAAGCAGGAGAACCCTCAGCTCATGCAGGGGTTGAGCAAGGCTTTCCTCTCCAACTCCAACCACTGCTGAAGGGCAGGGATTCACCTCTGAGCACAGCAGTGCCCTGGGATCAGACACTCCTCCCCGCACTGCTGCCACACCTTCTCCAAAAGCTGAACTGGTGTTTGTTTGGGTGACATGGGAACGTCAGAACGAGCAGACAAGCTCCTGCTTCTTCCCAGGGAGCCCAGCTGTGCTAACATCAGCCTGCTGGGGTGAGCTCAGGAGGGAGGACAAGAGAATTTGGGGCAAGAGGAGGATTTCTTCAAGACAGAAATTAGTGCTGGTGATACAGATTAAGTACAAACACAATGTGTTGATGATTACCGTGTCCAAACGAGCTTTTGTGACACGGTTTTAAGAAAAAACAGGCAGCTCTTGCCAAGAAATACTCTTAGAGATGCTCAACACAAGTGTGCACTAACTTTCATGTAAAGAAAAGAAAAATGCTATCATTTTGTTGCTCTCATCTGATGCTGTTTGCTGCAGTCACAATGGGCTCTAAGGCTCTTTCCAATTTTCCAGCACAAAGTCCTAATGTGAGGATGTCCTAATGAAATGGGACAAACGCTCAGCACAAGCACAGCCTGGCAGTTCTGCCGTGGAACCTGAGGCTCTGGCCAAATCCCGAGGTCAAGGTTTGCAGATAACATTTGAAGAAACCCTCCTGGGTAAATGAAGACACACTTTGGCCTGTGACTGCCATCATGTGCAGAAGCATTTTTCTTGGAGAAAAACTAAGCAATCTGCATAATCCTGGCAAACGGGGAGGGCAATTTCAGCACTCATGTTCAGCATTTTTGTGCTGCAATTTCCTAAAGCATATTCCAGGCAATTTTAAACACACATCACCTCCAAGAATCAATCTAGCACTGAAGCCACTTTGGCTCTGTGGGGAAGGAATTTAAAGTTTTTCTGCTGGTGCCAATAAAACGTGAGGACATGGGTGCTCCAGGTTCAGAAAGCAGCACATCCCCGTGGCAAATAATTTGATTATCTCAAGGCTCCTCTGTGCCTTTACGTAGTGCCTTCCACACATCTTTCCCAAAGGATTTAAGGACCAGTCTCTCCAGCTGGCTGCCCTCTCCTGGATGGAATCAAAAAGTGTTTGATTACTTCCACTTAGATAAAATGCAGTGATCTGCTTTAATTTTTTTTTTCCTTGGGTCTGTATAATCACAAAGGTTCCACTGTGCCAGAACAAGAACTATGAAATTCTAAGGGGCTCCTTCATAATCCTCAATAGAGCTGCCAACTTTTTTGAGAGTAGAGTTTTTAGCCAAGTTGCCTTTTATATAAATACATTACAAAGTTTTAGATTTTTACATTTCTTTCCTATATTTACCATTGCCTAAATCCCACTGTTGTTCCCTTGTAAACTACTTAATCCCTCTCCTCAAACACGCTGGAAAACATTTCCATATCTCTTTGTTGCTGAAGGTAATAAGCGTGTTAAACACAGAGTATTTCGTTTGGAAGGATTCTTATATAATCTTTTCCTCTGCCTTAAGTCAGGGTCAAATATTTCTTTGCTACTCTCAACCAGCGCTTGGCTGACCCCAGTTAAATCCAGCTGATAACGGGGACTGCACAGTTTTTACAGGGAGCCCGGTCCACTCCTTCCCCAGTTAACCATTGGTGTTCCTACAGGTTTGTTTCACGCTGCTGAGATGAGCGCAGAGCCCCGCAGATGATTTTCTAAAGGAGCCGTTCGCCGGGGAGCTGGGAGTTTCTCTGCGGGATCTTTAATCGAGGGCAAGGATTAGGATGCAGGGTGGAAAGGCTGAGGACAGAGCTCCCCTCGCCGAGGGTTTCGGCGGCGGAGCCGGAGGGCTCAGTGCGCGTCCTGCGAGCGCTCTCACACGAGCAGCCGCGCTTTGAAACTTTCACTGCACATCTGTGCATCCCTGCCTGCGCTCGGCAGCGAGCCAAGGGCTGAATTCCTGCGAGTCCGTGCAGCTCCCACACGTCCACAGCGCTAGGACCCAGAGGGAGCCGGCTCGCCGTGAATCAGAGCGGAGCCCCGAGCGCTGAATGAGGCTGCGGCGGCAGCGGCGATGTGAATGGCTCTGCGGGCTGGGCACAGCGGCCGAGCACAGCGCTGCCACGGAGCGCACAGCAGCCTGGACACGGCCAGGGCAGCGCCGAGCCCCCGGGCAGCCGCGCTCGGGCTCTGAGGTGAGTGAACAGCCCGGCCCCGCACGGCCCCGCACGGCCCCGCTGCCGTGCCCAGCGCCGAGGAGCGGGAGGGATGGATGGACACACGGCATGGATGGATGGACGGACTGATGGATGGATGGATGGATGGACGGATGGATGGATGGATGATGGATGGATGTCTGTGCCACACGGAGCGCTCGCTGCTTGCAGGCAGCGTTGGCGAGCGCGGCGTGCTTTGGTGGAACCGAAATTCGCATCTGCTAAGGGCAGGTTTGGCCGCACGCACATCTGGAAGGTGTTGGTGGGGCAGCTGTGGATAAGCTTAAGGCTTGAAAAACATCTTTAGCGAGGGCCGCTTAATCTCGGGGAAATGCAAGTTTGCTTACTCTTTTTATCCAGGTATAAGGGAACTTAGTTTTATTTGCATTCTACAGCAGTTACACCTATATGAAAATTCTTTACTGGCTTTGTTCTGAATATTGAGGCTTTCTTATTTCCTTTCTTTCCTCCTTGTGATAATTCTACTCCAGATAAAAACGCCTTTCTTTCTTACTAATATAAATACATGGGAATTCTGCTAAATGAAAGCGTGACTGACCCAAGGCAGGATCCTTTTAGCTGCAGACAGAGCAGTACTTCACCAGAGACCGTGTATCCTCTGGGATGGCCACTTGGAAAAGCTCACGACCTCCGTGCTGCCTGTGTGTAGTGACAGGATGGAGCTGACGATGTTTATTGATTTATAGCTGGTGATAACACTGCTTTAGCTGAGACACTGCTCACAGATAAAAACGGGGACCCCAGGCTGGGAGACAGAAGGAATTTGTGTGCTGAGAACAAAAAGTGTTTGTGCTTCGGTTCTTTCTTCACTTTAAATTCTCCTTATAAAGCTCAGGAAGTTTTAGAAAAACACCGAAAGTGAGCGTGCTTGTCAGGCTGGTTTTCCAAGTTGTCACAACTTGGAAGTTGCATTGTGACTGTTAGAAGGATAATTTATGGATGTTTTCATGCATTAGAGTGTCACAATAAGTTTTTGGGGCACTTTTATTGCTAAGCCAAACTAAAATGTGACAATTATCTGCAATAAGAAGGAGAGGGAGCTGACTTGTCTGTACATTCCTGCTTGTGGCACTTCTGAGCTGTTTCAGATATTGTGGAAAACAGGCTTTTAAAATCCCCTGCCAGCTGCCATTTCAGGCAGTTTTGTCTGAAATTCAGGGGGTTACAATATTTTCTGCATTTCCCCAAGAGATTACAGGGATGGAACGAAGAATCAAAGATATTGGAGCGTTTTCAAGTATGATAAGAAAGACTCGGCCTTTAAATGTATTAATAATCATAGATATGAATCATTTTAAAACAAATCTCAGGTCTGGAGAGGAGCCCCACAGCAGATTTGTGCAGGACCAGAGATTTCACAGCTTGAGCAGTCCCAGCCACTCACCCCGGAGGGATCTGGCCCACAACAAGGTGCTAAAGAAAGAAACCGTGGTTGTATTTCCTCATCCTCGTAGCTGAGCAGTGCCCCATCGAAATCTGAAATTATCTTTTTAGATTTTTTTCATTTAAGTTCAGTGGAGAGTTACAATGAGCACAAGCATCATTTTAACCCATATGCTAAATAAACAATTACTTCATAA